>NC_068921.1:14981581-16231581 GCF_023091745.1 Budorcas taxicolor
CTGTCCATGGGATTCTCCAGGCAGGAGTACTCAAGTGGGGCTGTGCCCTCCTCGAGGGGGTCTTCCCAACCCAGGAACTGAGCCCCACATCTCTTACATCTCTGGCACTGGCAGGTGTATTCTTTACCACCTGCACCACCGGGGAAGCCCACTGATAACACAAACAGGTAAATAAAAGGAAAATGGCAGAGCTGAATAACTCTCTAAGCACAAACATCATATTAACCACAACAGTTGACAAACGCATCACGCTAATCAGATCTGCAAAAAAAGAACCCCACGAAACTATTCATTTGAAATACAGATTTATGTCCCTTGCCAAATAATCACAGTCCTCAATATATATTGTGCTTAATTAATGAGAATATGAAGCCATCACTGTTCACAAGACATCTAAAATTTTAAAAATTCAGAACCAAGACAAATATCTGTATTTTTTCAAGATATGTTTAAAGCCATGCAATACTCAAATCCAGTTGGCTCAACATTTTACAACTCACTAAATATCCCTAACAAATAGTTATGTTACATTAGGAAAATACTTTGCTGTGGCAAAACTGAATTTTAAAAATAAAAGTCTAGTGACAAATTAAAATGCAATCCTCAATCAATAAATATTGTCAGAAGGGGTTAAGAGAAAGACTGCATAATGTCTGAAGAAAGCAGCACTGTTGCAAATGATGTAGTCCCAAAAGGTCGGATAGAAGATAAAAAGAAGACACATTTCTTACACGGCTCAGCCTGTGGTGTTTGCTAGATTCTGTTTCCAAAATAAAACACTGTGTTTGTGTATATGATGAATTAAAGAAAAATTTTACTGGCGAAGATGTAATCTCAACCGCAAATTTCTTCTTTTATAATTGCAACTTCCGATGGAGCAGCTGCTTTAGCTAGAAAAGGGATTTGCAGATAAATCAGAGACATCAACTCATGTGAAAATCAATGAGTCATCCAGTCACAGGCAAGTTATTGCAACAAAGAAGTTGAAATTATAAGTTTGCACTAAATGCCCCAGGATATCAACGTCGTTAATTCCATTAAAAAAAAATCATTTAAAGTAGAAAGATCATTTGTTGTTGTTGTTTAGTCACTAAGTCGTGTCTGACTCTTTTGCGAGCCCATGGACTGTAGCCCACCAGGCTCCTCTGTCCATGGGATTTCCCAAGCAAAAATACTGGAGTGGGTTGCCATTTCCTACTTGAGGGGTTTCTTCCCAACCCAAGGACCAAACCACTGAGCCACCAGCAAAGCCCAAAAGAATCATAAGGGTATTTTCAATGAGACAGAGAACATAAAAAAAAAATCCTTTTTCCTCTATTTGGCTTGCTAGCTATCTATTGTGAAAAACTTAGAAGAATTGTTGAACTTAAAAGATGAGCTATGGATTTTTCTTTTATGAAAAAAATCATTCACAATTGCTGAGCTTTCCTGTGATGACAAGAGATTAATAAGCTACCAAGCAGAAATCTTCAGTACAAACACACTGAACCTGTACCTTTGATGTAAAAACGTTTCAACAATTCATGAGAATGACTGCTTTCCAGGAATAACTTCTATGGGAATTTTAAAGATGGATGTCTCAAAACAGCTCATCATTGTGTGATCGGTACTAAAACTGTTGAGAGAGATAATTTTTAAAAATCTCTCATTTAAAAGCCTGGAACCATGTTTAACCACTTCCAAAACCTTCCAGAAGAACATCAGGTTTCTAATCAATTTCTTAAAATGATGGTAATTAAAATCCATTCCATCAGGTGCAAGGTCAGACTACTAGGAACCAGCCAAGTATCACCAAAACCTCTGCATAACTGCTGGATGATATTAAAATCTTAGTACCATGATTTAGGAATTACTGTCAATTCAATCAATGTATCTCTGTGAACCATCTCTGACAGCCATTTTATAAGTGTCGAAATAATGACCATCAAATCTGATTCATATTGCTGTCAAAATAACCAAGATTTTTAAAAAATTATGAAGCATGTTATAGATGGATGTTCAGAAACATCCTCACCATTTTGTGGTTTGTACTGAAATGTTCAGAGCAATCTTAAAAATCTCTCATATCTGCACATTGAAAATATGTGCTTAAATTAAGGCTGAAAGAAAAATTAAGAGCTTAAAAAGAAATTTTGATTTATAGAGGTAAAGAATAAAACTCTAATTTATATGACAAATTTCATCCCCCTTTTCCTATCTTAGAAGCCAAACTCAGATAGAAAATATAGGCCAAAAGTATAGCCAAAAAATAGTATCCAATTTTTCACTGAGAAATTATGAAACAGAATTTACATATAAATATCTCCATTTCTAGTGGAGTTTTCATGTCACAACAATTCACTATATTTCCTAAGAATGTAAGAGGTGTTAAAGCCTTTAGGATAATCCCTTCTTCATTATAGTATCCTGACTTATTTAGTAGATTGAGAAGTGTCATCTAAATTTGCGAATACTGATACAGGCCTATTAGAAACTCTATTATAGGGAGATAAATATATTTAAACAAAGGTTTCAGAATTTAGAGTACTTAATTAGAAAACATACACAAAATGTGTCCTCAAATAGTCCTACATTCACCACCAACACAAACAGTTCAGAGAACAAAGACAACTGCTAGGAGATGATTATTGGTTTGTTTTTGTCTTTAATGCACTGAACTGTGCAACTAAAATATCAAAGCTCTGGTTCATGTGCAAAGTTGCAACAAAGCTGCTCATTTTTAAAACCCTGATAGCCGTCACAGGATTGTTTTTAATGACTTTTTAAAAGACAACATTGAAAATAGAGTTCATCATTAAGTCTCATTTTCCATTAATAAAAGGCTTTATATTTAGAAAAGTAGAATGTCCCAACTTAAAAACAGTAATACTTAAAATGTTTGAATTTACTCATGTAAAAATGACTAGGTCCTTTATTATTAAAACTAGAAATTTTAGAAAGCATTTAATAAGCTACTTTATACAGATATATTTTAATTAATATGATAGTAGTAACTGATTTTCAGAGAAGGCAATGGCAACTCACTCCAGTACTCTTGCCTGGAAAATCCCATGGACAGAGGAGCCTGGTAGGCTGCAGTCCATAGGGTCACAAAGAGTCAGACACAACTGAGCAATTTCACTTTCACTTTTCACTTTCATGTGTTGGAGGAGGACATGGCAACCCACTCCAGTGTTCTTGCCTGGAGAATCCCAAGGACGGTGGAGCCTGATGGGCTGCCGTCTATGGGGTCGCACAGGGTCGGACACAACTGAAACGACTCAGCAGCAGCAGCAGCAGCAGTAACTGATTTTAACTCTTAAATATGAAGATTATTCTAAGCTTTCAAAGAACTACTGTAAACAATTTTGAAAATAAAGAAATGAAGTTCCATTCTTAGCAAAGATATGTGTATATAAATTTTTAAGATGCCTGTGTTGGTGTTAGTCATTCAGTCATGTCAGACTTTGTGACCTCATGGACTGTAGCCCTCCAGGCTCCTCTGTTCATGGAAGTCTCCAGGCAAGAATACTGGAGGGGGTAGCCATTCCCTTCTCCAGGGTATCTTCCTGACCTAGGAATTGAACCCAGGTCTCCAGCATTGTAGGCAGATTCTTTATCATCTGAGACACCAGGGAAGCTGAGAGATAATTAGTTCCCTATTATTTCAGACATATACACTTTCTTATAAGTACTTGACACTTTCTTATAAGTACTTCACTAAGAAAAAAAAAAAGTTCTGTACTTTGCTGTACTTTTTGCTCTACAAAAGAACATCTTACTACCAACTTGATGTTAAAGGAATAAATTGTTGTCCTGCAACGTACTTTGGCACCACTCGATTTTCAGAAAATAAAAATGTATGCTAAGCTCATGACACAAAGCTGCTCTTAACACTGTTAGGCATTCAAGAAAGAAAAACAAAAGGAATATAATGTACATTATTTCAAAACAATGACTCACAGTTAATGAGTATTTCAAGTGATTGCAAAAGCCTGAAGTGATTAGTTTATTCCAACTACCAAATGCCAGGCTACCAGGAGTGCTGATTATTCAGCATCTAGCAAAACAAGGCCCCCAAAATTACAAAAATTTTGGATAGATTTAATTTGAAATTTAAGTTTTTTAGATTTTTAAATTTAAACTCCTTTGAGAAATAATACAATGTTAAATGACAAACTGAATTTTTTCCATTATAAATTTCTCTAATACAAAGCATACATTGAGTCAAGACAAAAATTAAGTCTGCTATAGAAATTATCCTCTTGGACCCCCTAATAGAACGGTGCAGAGAACCTCATGAACTAAGGAATGGAGAGAAATGCTGACAGTTGATACCTTCCTATAAGAAACAAAAGTATGAGAGAAAAAGAAAGGGTAAATTAACGAAATGAAGAGCTAGACAAAGACTCATTTCACATCACCCTACAGTTAAAAAGTAGTTCTTGCCCTTGAACTCAAATTATGACCAAGTATCCCTTCCCAGAGATGACCACAGGCAGCATCATTTGGGAGTTCAGGAAACCTGCACTTAAAGACAAATCAAAACCAGCCTGAATATTTTATTTCCAAAGTTAGAAACAAATCTAATTTCTCTGTTTCGGAAGGCCTGAAGAATGGAACTATGACTAAGTGCCAATTATTTTCGTATAGTATCAAGAATCTAGAAATAAACTCTAGGATATTTTTCTTAAATAACATTCTTTTATTATCTAAGAAAGCCAGGGGGCTGGGAGAAAATGTAATAGTTCAAGCTAATTTTATAGAAAATTCTTTCAATAACATTACTGTGAGCTTATCTTTCATTTTTTTTTCCTTCCTTTTTTAAATCTTTTATTCCTTAGTGAAAGAAAGATACCATCTCAAGATCTGATGAACCAAAGGGTATAAGTCAGTTACTGGGCTAAGTACCCACAAACGGTAAGCAAAACCAAACACGATCCTTGGTCTCTCAGGGGTTTCTAGCTGGAGGGAGAGGTGGGACACAGAAATGTAAGACTGTGACCACTGATATGATATGAACATGGCATTATGAGAGCAAAGAGGATGGTGGTCTAACCTGGTCAAGAACATCAGAGGTATTCCTGAAGCAAGGTAATGACCACGGAGTGAAGGCAAAAAAAGACGAGGGAAAGGCAGAGTATAAAAAAAACAACGAATAAATAAAAAGCGGCCAAGCATGAGCGGAGAGGTGAACAGGAACTTGGTCTGTTGGGGTTTCACAAATTATAATGATTTTGTCTCTAACCTACCCAAGGATTCGAACTGAAAATAGAAAGCTGACTGTTTTAATTAAAGATATAGTATCAATAAAACTTGTATCTTGGGAAACATCAATCTGGCTGCACTGTGGAAAATGAATTCGATTAGCACAAGGCTGTATACAAGGAGACCAGTTAGAACTGTTATAGTGCAAGCTAGGAAGTAATAGACTGAGGACACTGATAACAGAGAAATAGATGCTGAGATTTCAGACACAAAAGTCAACAAGAGAGGATGACAGATGGAGTAAAGGAGGTGTGAGGAATACACACACACAGAATGTCATCTAGGTTTCCGGCATGCATAAGTGGATGCACGGGGGTGCTAGTCACTAAAAGGAGGAACGCTAAGATCACATTTGAGGGGAGACAGATCAAAAATTCAAAGTGTGTTTCAAGTGCCCTTGGGGCACAAAGAAAGGGAAAGAGATGCCAAGTAGGTTATTCTGTCTCTAAAGCTGGACCACTATTACTGAACTTGAATCATCAGTATAAAGTTAATTAAATGACCAAGGATCCAGCCTCAGAAACTCTCAATATATAAAATAAAGCCTGGGAAAGAATGGGTCTGCAAATCAGACTCAGAATCAGCCAGAAAGGTAGGAGGAATTCAGACTGAAGACTCTCAGAATCCAAATGTTAGAAGAGGGTCAATTGTGCTGAATGCTGAGAGCACTCGTGGCGAGGGATGGAAAAGGTCCAGTTGATTCGGTGATAATGTCACTGATCACCTCAGCGGTATCATTTCAATGAAGTTAAGAGGGAGAAACAAGTTTGGAATAGAGAGAGAAATGAGTGGCACTGACAGAAATGGAGAGAGAATGTTATAGAGAGTTAAGTTTGCCTACACAGAGGAAAAGGTGGGCCAGTGCCTGCAGTTACTTATTTTTTTAATTGGAGACTTGAATGTGTTTGTATGCATACAAGAAAGATTTGTTTGTAAGGAAGAAATATGCGAGGGAATTTAAGTCATAAGACATCTGAGAAAGCAGAGGTGACTGGATGCAGAGCATAGATGGAGGAGAAAGGATGGGTGCTTGCTGAGAAGGTTAAGATTTATGTTTGGCATCGGAACGAAGTCTAAAGAAAAAGTGGGAACGGAAGTGTCTGTTGAGAAAGCTGCATATTACTCAGGGTACTCTAGCATCATAAAATGTTAATGACAGAATAAGCACTTTTTCTTTATCTGGCACATGAAAAAATGCTTTACGTATTAGTCTATTCATCCCTCATCACAACCCCGTGCAGCATTTATTAGCTCCTTCACAGATGAGGAAACGGAGGCACATGGAGGTTAAACTTGCCCAGGTGAATGGCTGCACTGGGCACTCAAAACCAACACTCACCCTACAGGCCATGTTCAGTCAGTAGGCTGGACAATCTCTCGGTGGGCTTGAGATTGTCCCTAAAGCACCCATACTGTCAGTACCGATGGATGATTTCTGGGATCGTACTGCTAGGATGAAAGTTATGTTGACCCTGCATTACCAAATATTTAACTCACTTATGGCCAAGGCAATAAGGATTCATAAATAAGCCTGGGCAATAAGACTTCAGAAACTGATTACTGTAGTCACTAGTTCACACTACTGAGAAAGAATCCCAAAGATTTTTAAGTCTTCTATTGCTTATTTTCCAGAACTGTAACAATTGTCCAACAGCACTGAAGTGGCCCTGCGATTCACCTATTTCTGTGTCGATCTCCCTCACTAGATGTGGACACCTCAAAAGTTGCCTACATCTTCCTCACTGAAGTATCTGTTCAGTGCCTACTGTGTGATAGCTACTCTGCCAAGTGCTAAGAAACAGTATGAGTAACAGAAGCCAGGCAATATATAAACAAACTATATATTTTAAATTGAGAAAAATACTAGGAAGGAATTGATATCAAAGAATGAAGGTTAAGAAGCAAAACGGGATGTTTAGATCTAGTGACTAGAGACAGCATCTCTTAAAGGAAACACTGAAGCTGAGACCTACAATCAGAGGAAGGGACATTCCAGTCACTGGGAATCCTCTAAAGTAGAGGATAAGCAATTTAAAGACTTCATGAAATAAACCCAAGGTTGGCTAGAGAGCAGGAATTAGGGAAAAGCTGGAGGCAAGATCACAGGCCATGATGAAAGAATTTGGATTTTATAGTTTTAATGAAGAAAAGCAACTGAGTCTTCAACAGGAAACAGATACGGATGGATGCAATAAATCCTATTCTATAAAGAACACAGAAGTCAAGGTGACCAGAGAGGGCTACTGCAAGAGTCCAGGCTAGGGACGGCCTGGAGCAGAGGCTGGTAGATGGAAATAGTGAGAAGCTGGACAGGCTTGAGACAGATTTAGGAGGGAAATCTGATCTTTGAAAAAGGAACCAAAGTGATTCAAAGGTGGAAAGGACAGTCTTCTCAAAAGCTGGTGCTAGAAGAAATAAACATCCACATGGGGAAAAAACAGATCAATCTAAAAACACTGGCCTTATCTAAATACCAAAGAGGATACAGAGATGGAAAATAAGCAAGTGAAAAGATGCTCAACATCATGCCATTAGGGGACTGCAAATTAAAATATGAGATACCACCACACCATCTATGACCTTTTTCACTTAGTCTACGAACTAGGATATCTATAATGAAGAGGAGTTTATCCTAAAGGATTTAACACCTCTTACATTCTTGGGAAATATAGTCAACTGTTGCGACATGAAAACTCCACTAGAAGTGGAGATATTTATATGTAAACTCTGTTTCATAATTTCTCTGTGAAAAATTGGATACTATTTTTCGGCTCTGCTTTTGAGCTGTATTTTATTTTCTACTTGACAAAGACGTAAAACAACAGGAATTCTCCTTTACTGCTGGTAGGAATGCAGAACGGTACAGCTATTCTGGAAGAGTGTGGAGGTTTCTTGCAAACCTAAACAGAGGCTTACCGTTTAAGATCCAGCAGTTGCACTAGTAGGTATTTTTCCAAGTGTCTTGCAAATGTGTCCTCAGAACACCTGCACACAAATGTTTATAGGAGCTTTCTTTACTCGTAAGTCCCCAACACTGAAAGCAACCAAGATGTCCTTCAAAAGGTGAAGAACAAACAAACTGTGGCAGATTTATAGAGTAATAAAAAGAAATATGCTATCAAGCCACAGAAGGGTAAGGACAAACCTTAACTGCATATGGCTGAGTGAAAGAAACCAGTGGGAAATGCTACAGGATTCCAACTCTATGACCTTCTGGGAAAGACAAACCTTGAGAGACAGTAAAAATATCAGTGGGTGCCAGGGACTGTGGTGGTGACAGGACACCCTAATGATGGACAGGTGAAATTACACGTTTAGCAAAATCCATAGCACTGCTGACACAAAGAGCAAATCCTTATGTAAACTCTGAACTTCAATGCACCAAAACTGGTTCAACTACACCAAATACACGAAACTAATGCAAGATGCTAGTAAAGGAAACTAGGGAGGGGAAATTAATACAGAAGTGCTGTATTTTTTGGCCAATTTTTCTATAAACGTTAAAACTGCTATTAAAAAAAAAAAAACCAAAGTTTTTTTAAAATCCCCAAACAAACAACTGGACTAACAAATAACAGACTGCATACGGGAGGTAAGGGAAACCACTCCATTGTTTTTGATGTGAGATCAATATCATTCTTTACTGAAACGAAGAAGACACAGAGAAAAAATAGCCTGGGGGTTGGGACTTTTTTTTTAATGTAGTTTAATCCACTTGATTTCCAAGTGGGTATCAAGACCAAAGCTTTGAGGAGGTGGCTGGGCAAGAGATAACCATTAGGGGAGTTAAAAAGAAAAAGAAAAAGCATTAAGTCATGGGAAAGGATGAAGTCATCCAAGTGCAAAGAAAGAAGAGACCAAAAGGAAAAATCAAGGACTGAGAAGGGCATTTCAGAAGATAGGTTCAGGTACAGTGAACTCTGCTAAGAGGTCAGAACGCACAGGTAAGCACCGAGTAGACCTGCTGTTGCCACAGAACCTGAGAGACTCTGATAAGAGCAGCCACACGATGTTAGATGCAAAAGCCACAATGGGACAGACTAAGAAAAAAATAAAACTTGCGAAATTACAACAATATGAGTAGATAATTCTTGGTAATAAAAGTGAGTAGAGACTGTAGTAGAAGTTAGAGGGTGAGGGAAAAGGTCAAGATGGCTTCCTTAAGATGACATATGAAAGCATAATTAGATGGTAATGGGAATGATCCAGTAGAGAGGGAGACTGGCTCAAAGAGAAAATACTAAAGCCACGAAGTCTTTGACAAGACACAATAGATCGATCCAGGCTCCAGAGAACAAGGAGGGGAAGCCTTTGAAAAGATGGGTATAGGGTAGGAAGCATCTTATCTTCAGCACTTGAGAGATGCATGAAATTTAGTAAGTGGATGCTCAAAAGAATTAAATGAATCAAATTAAAGAAGTGAAATGATTTAGAAGGCTCCTGGCAAAGCATATGTAAATGTTAGGACCCTAGGCTAGAATTATGCCAGAGAAGGCAGAAATAGTGTAAGGCAAAACACATTATAGAAGGACAAAGGCAAAAAACAGTTACAAACAAGATAGATATAAATGCAACTTAAAAACATTGCTTTAAACATCAATGGTTGAAATACATCAATTAAAAGACAGACTATCAAATGGATTGAAAAAAAAAGAAGACTCAACTGTATGTTGTAAGAAAAGTTCACAGTAAATATAAAGATACAGGAGATTTAAAGTAAGAGGATAAGAAAAATATACCATAACATTAATTAAAAGAACACTAGAATAACCACATATATTTCAGGAAACCAGATTTCAAAAGAAGGAAAAGTTCAGGGCTAAAGAAGGACATTACACAATGATGAAGGGATCAATTCTCTATGAAGAGATGACAACCCTTAGTATGTATCTGGTTAACCACAGAGCATCAATATATGTGAGTCAAATACTGACAGAGCTGAAGTGAGAAATGGATGAACAAACTAATATACTGAAAGACTTCAATGCTGCTCTACCAGGAAGTGACAGACCGACTCAGCAGGCTGAAAATCAGGAAAGACAGCTGAACTGAACAGCACCATCCATCAGCTGGATCTCATGGACATCTAAAGACTACTTCATCTAACAACAGCAAAATATACCTTCTCAAGCTCACATGGAGAATTCACCAAGATTAAAGGCCATAATACACACCACAAAATTTTGAAATAATAGAAAGCATGCTGAGTATGCTCTCGGATCAAAATAGAACTAAACCAAAAATTAGTAAGATACCAAATATTTACAGACAGATGAAAATCCCCAAAATGGAGATTAAACAACACTTCTAAATAATACATTGGTTTTAAGAGGCTCAAGAGAAATCTTTAAATATTTCAAACTGAAGAAAGTGAAAATACAATTTATCAAAATTCTGAAACACAGCAAAAGCAGTGCTGAGAAAGACGAGCCATATAAACCTAAGGCAAGTGGAAGAAGAGAAATAAAAATTAGAGAAGTCAATGAAACAAACTGAAAACAATAAAACAGAAAAATCCACAAAGCCAAGGTTTGGTAATTTTATCAATAAAACTGATAAATCTCTAACCAGGCTAACAAATAAAAAGAAGAAAGACACAAATCACTAACACCACAAATGAAAGTGGAGCCATTACTACTGATCCATGGACATTAAAAGGATAGTAAGGAATATTATGAACTCTTATCTCCACAAACTTGTTAACTTAAATGAATATAAAAGATATAATCTACCAAAACTTACAAGAAACAAACTGGAAAGGTTGTATCTATTGAAAGAAACTGAATTAACAATTAATAACCCTCCCAAGCAGAAAGCACAAAGCGCACACAGTTTCACTGATGAATTCTACCAAATGTTTAATAAAATAACACCAATTCGCTACAATCTCTTTCAGAAAGTAGAAACAAAGAGAACAATTCCTGACTCATTCTATGAAACAATTCCAGTATCAAAGTCAAAGACATTACAAAAAAAGAAAATTACAGACCAGTGTTTCATTAACCTTGACACAAGAATACTTGACAAAATATTAACAAACTGAATGCAATAGCATGTAAAAAGAATTATACACCATGGCCAAGCTCCATTTAACCCCCATATGTAAGACTGATTTAGCATTCAAAAATCAATTATAAACACTACAGAAAAATCATATGATCCTATCAATAAATGCAAAGCATTTGACAAAAGGCAACATCAACTCATGATTTTAAAAAAATACACAACACTCAAACAAAAAACCTCTGAGGAACCAGAATTAGAGGGGATCTTCCATAATGTGAAAAACATCTACAAAAAACCTACACCTAACATCATGCTTATTGGTAAGAAACCAGATGCTTTCCACCCAATATCATGAATAAGACAAGGAGTCCCCTCTCACCATCCTTACTGAACTTTGTACCTGCAACACCTAACCAGTGCAGTAAGCAAAGGAAATGAAAGGTATAAAGACTAAGAAGGAAAACATAAAATTGTCTTTGTTTGCAGCTGACATACTGTATATTGAAAGCCCCTAAAGAAAGAAAGAAAAAGCACCTTTAACTAGTAAGCAACTATAAAAAAGTTGCAAGATAAAGGTAATGTTAACTGTTTTCCTATATATCAGGAATGAACAACTGGAGTTGAAAATACACCATTTGCATCAGCACCAAAAAAAAAGAAATATTTAGGTATAAATTTAACAAAATACATACAGGATCTATGTGAGGAAAAAACTACAAAATGTTGATGAAAAATCAAAGATCTAAATAAATGGAAGACTAATAAATGATCATAGATGGTTCGATGTCAGGTCTTCCCAACTTAATCTTTAGATCCGATGCAATCCCAATGAAAACCCTAGCTAACTCATTTTGTGGACAATTTGATTCTAAAATTTATATGAAAGACCTAGTTTCAGTCTCAGTAAAAGACCTAGAAAATTAGAGAACTGACAACCAATTTTGAGATGAACCAAAAAATCTACAGTATTCAACACAGTGTAGTATCAGCAGAAAAGACAGGTCAATGAAATGGGATAACTGCCCAGAAACACACCTATACAAATATAGTCAAGTGATGTTTGAAAAAGGAACAAAGAAAATACAAAGGAAACAGGACAGTCTTTTCTTAAACTTTTGCCTTACAATTTTCACAAACGTTAACTGTGATCCAAAATGGATCACAGGCCTAAATGTAAAATTCAAAACTGTAAAACTTCTGAAGGTAACATAGGAAAAAGTGTAGGTGACCATGGGTTTAACAGTGAGTTTTTAAAAGATGCAACATCAAAAGCACAATCCATTAGAGGAAAAAAAATTGATGTGGAATTGATTAAAACTTTTGCTCTCTAGGAGACACGGTTAAGATAATGAAGACAAGTCACAGACTAGGAGAAAATACTTTCAAAATACTTCTCTGGTAAAGGCGTGCTATCTAAAACTTACAAAGGACTTTTAAAACTCAACAAAAGGGAAAAAATAACTTTTTAAATGGGCAAAAGATCTGAAAGGAGACCTCACAGGAAAGGATATACAGATGGTAAACAGTATCATTAGAGAATTGCAAAATAAAACAGTAAGAAGCCACTATACACCTACTGGAGGGACTACAATCCAAAACACAACCACCACCACATGCTGGCAAGGATGCAGAACAGGGACTCTGGGTCCTCGCCAGTGGGAAGGCAAAATGGTACAGCCACTTTGGAAGAATGACAGCTGGGCAGTTTCTTACAATGCTAAGCATAGTCTTACCGTAAGATCCAGCAATTGCACTGCTGGGTGTTTTTCCAAATGAGTTGAAATCTTCTGTCCTCAAAAACCCTACAGACCAATGTTTACAGCAGTTTTATTCCTAAGTGCCAAAAACTGGAGGCAATCAGGATGTCCTTCAAAGATGAGTGGATAAACACACAGTGGTAGATTTATATGATGGAATACCATCCAGTAATAAAAAGAAGTACATTAACAAGTCACAAAGAGACACTGTACATTGCTAACTGGAAGAAGGCAGTCTGAGACGGTTAGAGGTAAAACTACAGAAAGAAGGAAAATATCTGTGATTGCCAGGGGTGGGGAGGGAACACAGGGATGAATATAGGCGTGCATCATGTATAGGTTGGTGAAACTTTTCTGTATGACACTATGATACATGACATTATGTACATGGGGAAACTTGCAGAACTGTATGACAGGCGTGAACCCTAAACTATGCATTTCACTTAATAATGAGGTATCGACACCAGTTCATGAATTATAAAATACACCAAACAAGATGTCAATAGAGCAAACTGTGATAAGCAGAAGTGTACCTGGGGAGGAGGGAGGTATTCTGAACTTTCTGGTGAATTTTCCTGTAAAGACTAAAACTACTCTCAATTTAAAAATGCATACTAAGTAAAATATCCCTTTTAAAAATGAAGTTTTCCTAAGAATATCCATTCTTTTTGGCAAAGATGTTTGACAATCAACAGCATGATAGAATTCTTTAGATTTTGACAAATTTTCTTTTAAATGCTACTTTTGTTGCTTATTGACTATGTGCCCTTGGGAAGATTTTGTGATTTCTGAGTTTGGGCATTTTTGGATGTAAAATAAAAAATTACCTAAAAGGTCAACTGGATTTAATCACATAAATATACGTAATTCACCTAGCAAAAGTTGCACAAAGTAGGCATGTAAATCGTTCTTTTCTTTCTTGCTCATTTGTCCTCAAATTCTTTTTAACTCAGGTAAGGTAGAACACACCCTGAGTATTTCTCAAAAACAGGTAACACATACCCTAAAGGTACATGAAATCAACCATTAAACAAACCATTAGGCTACTCATACCTTAAAGGTATTAAATACATGTCTTCCTGGAGCTCAATTTAAAATTTGGAGGGGAGGGGGGAAGCTATTTAACTGGTAACTTAAAACACTGTTATACCAAAACAATGTTGCTGAAGTATTTGCACGCTATTTTGAGAGGCAACAGGAAACCCTGCCTGCATGAGAATTTTGGCCACACAGGCTTCCAGGGCATTTCTCCACCATCTTCAGCCGTTTGGGATATATCTCAAATTTTTCCACTAAAGCACTGCCTTTCATTTCCAGTTTTAATTATGTTACTAAACACAAGTTCATTTTCGTCTCAATGTCAGTCCTTGTGTCAACAATTTAGCTCCAAAGGGCCTGCTTCCCCTTAAATTACTAAAGGACAACCTGAAAAATAACATTTTGCATTAAGAATTAATGCTTTTGAATTGTGGTGCTGGAGAAGACTCTTCAGAGTTCCTGGGACTGCAAGATCAAACCAGTCAATCTTAAAGGAAATCAACCCTGAACATCCACTGGAAGGACTGATGCTGAAGCTCCAATACTTTGACCACCTGATGCAAAAAGCAAGGAAAAGATGTTGATGTTGGGAAAGACAGAGGGCAAAAGAAGAAGGGGGCAGCAGAGGATGAGATGGCTAGATATCATAACTGACTCAATGGACCTGAGTTTGAGCAAACTGGGAGATAGTGGGGGAGAGGTGGGGGGTGCTCAGAGCCTGGGGGTGCTCAGTCCATGTGGTCGCAAAGAGTTAGACAAGACTTGGCGACTGAACAACAATAAAAACTGTTTAATACAGAATTTTTAGCTCTGTGAGTCAGAATTAAGCAAGCAATAACTGAAATGAAGATTACACTTTTTTGATTGCTTTCTCAAGGTCTTGGCTTGACTTTGAGTCATTTTCTTTTCCACTGAACTGCGCATGTTAGTCTGTAAGAGACTACTGCCCTGATTTTTTTTAAACAAAATTTGCATATCAATATGAAACTCTTTTGTCCAAGAGAATCTCATAAAATTAAGCACCTGACTGGATAAATATGTAAGGATAAACAAAACAGTATGAGTGTCACAAGGTCAAACAGAGGCTGAGCACACCTGTACTGTGTTGTGTCACACAATAAGAAAAATATACTGAAGCATGTTCAGAGATCTAAAGAACTCTTAAGGACTTCAAAACCATGCTACCTAAGAGCAAGAAATGGAGGTATGCTTAACCTGTAGGAAAAAAAAAAAAACAAACTGCATTTGAAATTGATGCAGTATAAGAGCCATCTTAAATCACCTGCAGGCTATGGTATTTGAAGGGAATCAGACTTGCTCGATGTTCCCAGAACTGGGACTAACATGAGGCAGCAATAAAGTACAGGATAAGTATAGATCTCGGAGCCTTCAAGAGACTCAAACCCTACAGTAGACCTTTAATAAACTATGTGATATTAGAAATACATGTGATATTCTCAGACATCAATTAATCTTGTACGTAAGATGAAGGTTCTCACTTGGCTAATTCCCAAGGTAATCTTCAAATAAAAAATGACATGGAAGCATATTCTGGATCAGCTTCTTACCAACAGAGCATCCTGAACATGGAATGAGCTATCTCACTGAAGTCACGAGTGCTATCACTAGTTCATAGCAACACGATCATGTGCTCTGCATAAAGCAAAAAGCACAACAGATAGCACAGTATTTTAAGTAAAAGCCAAATATCTACAAGCTGGTATTCTTATGAAAAGAATTGAAACGATAGGATGGAAGAGTACTATTTTTATGTTGCCATCTACTGAGTAAATTATAATAATGTAATTTTAGGAAAAAAAAATCCTAAGTCATATTTCTAGCTCATCTGTACTGAATATTACATTTTCCTTTGTTTCTAGATATATTGAATATTATGCTAACTTTTGATTCTTTGAACCCACTCAATATACCTTATGGGATAACCTTATAAATATCTTGTCTGAACAATTCTGTATATGCTAGCCAACAATATTATTTCTTAAAGACTCCTCTGAGTTACAGTGAAAGTGAATGTTTATAAAACTCAAATTAAATTCTCAAACCAAAGTTAAAATTACTGAGTACAGCTACAGTTTTCTACATTTTAGGTTTATGTAATAAAAATAGGCATACACAACCAACAACCAGGGAATAACCTGTACTCAACTTTCCCTGTGCAGTATTTTAACAGTGCTCAGCACGTAAGAAATACTAAATTAAGTCTGGATCATAAACATTAAGAGAACAAGGGCAGGAGATGCTTGGAATACAGCAGGCGAGGTACATAGAGTACAATGTAGATAGATGTATGTTCCTAAATTCACTCCAAACAAATTGGTGGTTTATCCATTGCTCTTCTCTCAGGCAAATTTAAAGAAAAATTCTTTCCCTAACTCTGCATCTGTCTGAAAATCCAAGGAAATCTGTTGTAGGTCACTTTATCATCAGATATTACACTGAAAATATTTTGAACATTTTCTACCTACATGCCATACCTTACCTCTTGAGTAGAGATCACTTGGATCACAATTCCTGAAAACTCCGATGCACACTTCAAAGTTCCCTAGCATTTTTTTTTTTTACTGCAGTAATCTGATTACCTTAGATGTACATTTAAGTGGGGAAAACCTTTAAAGAGCACCTATGTGCTTATTTTGAAAATACAAACCTTTCACATTTCAAGACTAAGCTAATGTGAACTTTTTTAAATGGGAAATTAAAATATCTGAATTTTTAAAATCAAGAAATTGCATCTAGGCACTGACATTTTGCTCAAGTGTTTCAATAAAGCAAAATCAAGTAAGATTTATGGATATATTTACAATAAGCTACAAGGTCAGTACTTGTAGTCACACTTCTTATTGACATTTATCTTCTTTAAAACAGAAGTTATTAAAATAAACTTTCTTTACTCAAATAAAGAAAACTATTTTATTTTATAGTTAGTCCTACAAATCATAGTGAAACAATAAACCTAGTTCTTATACCTCAAACATAAAGCCATGTTCAATATTCATAAACATTTTTATTTTGAAGCTACTGATAGTGTAGGGAAGAGTTCATGTAATGAAAATTATTTTTAAAATTCTCATTTCACCACTATTTTTACAGTATGTCTGAAATTTCTAGTGTAATGCTTTTATTTAACACTCCCTGTCCTACATCTTTTAAATACACATAGTTAAGTCTTTTAAATTCTTTTGTACTCAAGGAAATATAGCCTCCCATCTTCCATAGAAATACATTTTGTCTGTGAATCTTTCAATAGCTTTAATTCTAAAAACAAAATTTTATCCACAGTATTTTTACTCATCTTTTCCAAATTACTAGACTAATAAAGCCAAGAATTTTAGCTCCTCTCCCATACCCTAACTACAGTAGCTACTCTAAATCATAATTTCCTTTTATAATTCTTTTTTTCAGAGTATAATTTCTTTAGAGAGCCAAATTAGGTCATTTTAATCCACAAGTTGTCATTAACTAAACTTATTTGTCACCTAGGAACCCACCATAAAGTTTTTTAAGTTTAGCAGTCTGCTTACAAATTTTCATCAATCCAAAAGGGAAATCTCCTCTTGTTTCTAGCAGACTCTTCATAGAAAAGTAAATTGTTCTAATGGCTCTAATTAAGTTTATGTAGATAGAAAGACAAGAATCATAAAAACCAAATTTTATCCTTTCCCATGTTCTCTTGATAAAAGAAAAGAAACTCTGTAATTGTTAAGATTTTCCCTTCTACAACTACTTGTTCAAGTAGAATACCAAAATGTAAAATACCTTCTTCTCCTATTAACAGTATCCACTAATAGAATAGTTCTCCAATAAGTCATTATTCTCAAATATTCTTTTTCTGACTTGAAGAACTGTCTTCTGTATGCAATTTTCTAAGGGTCTATGTTTAGCAAGATCTCACTTTAAAAGACTTGAGCGTATTACTCCTGATATTTCCAATATTAACTCAAGAGTTTTAATGGTTTGCAAAATCGATATACGAAAATGGCATCTAAAAAAATCCAATTCTGGAAACAAAGCTAAGGTGAAGCTAATCAGTAAAGTGCAAAAACAAGACTAAATAGATCATCTATTTCCTTAATTTGGCACTGTGTGACCCAATGAAAAGTCATTTTAATTCAACAGTTTAAATCATTTTTTTCTCAAAAAAGTTTAAGACATACAAGGATATATATTCAGAAATACTTAGAGGAAGACACATAAAATTAAAATACATTTTAAAATACTGTTATAGTTTCCATTTTCTACTCCTGAAAGAAAAATAAGGCATTTATCAGTAAGTGCATTTTTTTCATGGAGAAAATATTTATTAGTTTTTCAAATGATCACATAATACAAATGTTACACAATTAGTCATTCTAGAAAAAATTAGCTTATATTAATATTCATAAAATAAACACTGAAAAATATAGGACTGCATATTGTGACATGAAATATTTTAAAATCTGAAAGAGAATGAATCAAAATAAAAGTTTAAACAAATCAGTTCACATTAATATACATGAAGTTTCACTCTTAAATAGCTTTCAGTGGCATGAGATGAATAGAAATGCACTTACATTTCTTTTGCACACTTTAAGGAACAAAGCTAAAATTTAATCAAAGCATGAGATGAATGGGATTAAGAGACTAAATCATTTCTCTTCAAAACTGAAACAAAAGGCCATAAACTGGCCTTCAGGTCCCTGAGTTCTTTCTAAAATGTTGAGTAGTTGTTTTTTAATTTATATGTGCTTGTAAAAACTATCTTATTAACTTTTAACAAAAGCAAATCAAAAGTAAAAAGTTGTAATCGTTTATGGAAATTCAGAGCTCTCCTGGGAAATTTTAGCTCAAACTGATCTTTTAAACTTACTTTTAAGTACCATATACACAAAAGTTTATGTATAATTAATGAGGGGAAAATGGGTCCCACACATAGCCAACAAAGACTAAAGGCCAGGTTATAACCTAGCAAGTGTGGTTTCTAAAGCCTCTTAAGATTCCTAAAACAGTTAGATGCTTCCACAGTGTTATCTCTAGAATTTCTATTCTTAAAAGTTTAAACCAAATAAACTGGCAGCATCGAGTAACTTTAAAAAACCTCTATAGTAGCTTTCAACTGATTAGTTTAATAGATACTAAAAAGAGAAATAAAACATTTTGATAGCTACTTCCATCAATTTATCAAATCCATAGTTTGGATAACTTTCTTGCAACACTTAATTCACACACAGAGGCTTATTCTACTACTACTACTTGCCTTTGCTCTATAAAATACCTCTTTGTTTCAGTATCATTCAACTTTAGAATGCCTGCAAACGGAGAATAATACCTCAAGTTTAACAGGTATTTACTTTGAAAGACTTAACTTAGAAGGTGCCTCTACTTCTATACTGGAATCTGTTGATTGGACAAGAATAAGGCTCAAGGCTAGAAAAAGATAAACCAAAAAAGTACATTCTAATATTAAAAGTAATTTAGGAATAATTAAGATTTTCACCCTTTACTTCCTAGTTCTCTTCAGTGTTGGGCAACAAAAGGCAAGTTTCATTAAGTTTTCTGGGTCTCTGAGACTACCAAAAAATCTGCCTGCTTCATTAGGGTGATTTTCAATCCCACAAATCTTTTAAGTGAAACAGACAGAGAGCTGTTTTTTTAAAGAAAGGAGTCTCTCATGCTTCCTCTAGTTCAGTCTTCTGAATAGAAAGGAATAGTTTCATGGTCATGTAAGGTTCCAATCTGAAAAAATTACGTCATTATTTGAGCCTTTCCATTTCCAGATCAAGAGTACACCAGAGAAAATCTCAAAGTTTATCAATGACAAGATCAGGTGGCTCTCTCATCCTTGTGTCTTCTAGATATAGTGCATGGCTCCGTTCACCACTGCCTTCCAAACTGCAGTTGCTGCATGTGTG
This sequence comes from Budorcas taxicolor, assembly GCF_023091745.1. NCBI lineage: Eukaryota > Metazoa > Chordata > Mammalia > Artiodactyla > Bovidae > Budorcas > Budorcas taxicolor. Next base: position 15,001,539 of record NC_068921.1, read on the forward strand.
ACAGATATCATCCATGAAGGCTCTGCTAGAGTTCCTTTGGCTGAAGGAGGATGTTTACCAGTTGAAAGAAATCTGGGCAATTAGAGAACAAATAAACCGGTCTCCCATTATCAAGATACCTGGAGTCACAGAAGGAATCCACCAAGGAAAAAATGAAAACTTGCCAAAGGCACCAAAGTTCACGTTCTACCCACTATAGATGATAAGAACTTCTAAAATCAAATCCTACCCTTGGCATCAAAGATACTAACAGAAAACTGTATTAATGCCATGGGGAAAATCTAGGACAAGGTTCTTTTGCCACAAATAACATTATTCCTAGGGACTGGAAAACTACTTGTGAGTACATTTAACAAAGCTTTCAGGGATAGTATCTCCTGAAACATATTCATTTGTTTGTATCGTATTAAAGAATGAAGCCTAAATTTGACAGTAAAACCATAATGGTACTATCATTGCATCTTGTTAAAGATCTACCGGATATGAAGTCCTAAAGTTCAACATAGGAAAACAGACCAAAAAGTTCTCACTAATAGGGTAGGATAACACCTGGACATAAGATATGTATATCAGGAAAATTCAGATGTCCAGTTTGCCCAAAGACAAAATACAGAAACTTCTTAAATAGTGGAATATAAAAGAACACTGAGAAGTACACTACTACCAGTAAAGGTTAAAATGCGCCAATATTTCCTTTAAAAAATTCCTGTGGACTACACAGGCATTCACCAAATCAGTGCCCCCAAATCAGCCACTGCTTTAATTATCTGGAGAGAAAATTAAATACATCTTAAGTCTCTTTTCTGAAAGGGCACTAGTTAGCATTCTTAGAAAAACAAACAGACTGCAGCCCCACTTGGTTCTTCTATGAACCCAGGGAGTAAACAACAGAATTATATGGGCAATGGAAGAACACTCCAGTCTATAAATAAACCCAAGTAAATAATGGAAAGCACCCACTTGTTTATTACCCTTTCCCAACTCTCTCCAGAAGCTGGATATTCTGCCTCCAAAGGTTCAGTGGAGAAAGTGGACCCCTGACGTCAAAAGCTCTCCGTGGTCTTGGCTGTATCTGTGGTTCTAGGATCACTCCTTGCACCTCTGGTAGGAGAGAAGCACTGAAATAGAGAGCTGAATATAGATTTAAGAAAAAACTCTTATTAAGAAATTACATTCTCTGGTCATTGAGCTTGTAATGACTTATCCTCAGGACAAAAAGGGGCTGCCTCTGGGCACACATTCTTCCATGCCTTCTTAATTTGAATTTTAGAAGCCTTTCACCAGGAATGATTAATTCCTCAGTAACTACTAAGAAGGGAACTAGCTTGGTCTAAGTCATAACACAGGGTGTGACAAACCACTCAATGTCAAGTGGAAGACCAAATACAAAAATGATAAATTAGGACTGGTAAACAAGATCATAAGTGTCTTAAAGGGACAGGCAAAGGCACTTGACCTCAGATATATTAAAGGAGGAGTCCCAATTAATTCTGCTGTCAAAGAGAAGACGATGGATTGAAAAGCAGAAATAGAATAATCAAGCATATTAACAGGAATACCACTAAACCTTGGGAATTGCCTTAAGAAGCGGAATTTGTTCTCAATTTTTTAATTCTTCAGTAATTTAAAGAATTAATCAGACTACAGTCCCTTATTATAGCAATATAAAAATAAACCTGAATTTTATCAAGCTATGCCTACTGTCAATGAAGAAGATTTATTCTTCAAGCACTCATCCTTTAAAGTGGGAGGGCAGAATAGTGGACATAGGCAATACGGACTAGAAGTCCTTTTCAAACACATGATCATTTGGTTTGGGGTCAAGAAGGACCAGGAACTAATCATTAATGGCTTCAATGCAGAAATTAAAGTAGTTAAGATATACCCAAATAATAGATGATGATAAAGATACTGGAAAATAGTTCACTTTATTATAGAAATAAGGTGAACAAGAGAAGGAAGTTCAAAGCACATAGTATCTGATCAAGGAAAGGCTGAAAGGAGAATAAGATAGGCAGATATATAATATTTAAAGTTAGAGGGACTGCAGGATATATTTTAACAGTGGAAAACAGATCAATTGTATTCTGTGGTACAGAGTGATACATCCCTATTAAATTTCAGATCTTATTCTAAATAGAAAGGTGCTGTATGCTCCTACTGTATGGAACATGGGCAGTCACTGTCCGACTTCAGGGACATGTTGTATTTAGGGATAAATTAAGAAAAAGTGCTATCAAATAATTTCTCTCTCTCTCACCCCAACTGGTCATCACAAGGGTTCCTTACCTGGTAGTGGAACGAGGACTGCGCTCTCTTGTTCTCTATCAATCAACTCACAAAGGTTATAGGTTCAGCACTAAGAAGGTAGCAACCAACCAAAGTTAGTTTTAATGCCTTCACTTCCTTCTGGCTCTGCCGGCCAGTTTGGAAAAATGCCAACAGCTGAAAAGGAATGGTTATTCCATTACCTAACAACAATTAGAGTAAAAAAAAATTTTTTTAAGCCTGAAGATGAAGGAATGAGGTAATAACCCTTTGGTACCTTAGGAACATATTCAATTCTGTACAAGTGAGAAATAAAAATGGTTCAGATTTAGAAAACCTAAAAATTTAACCATCAAATCTATAATTTCCAAAATTTAAAGAAATGAAAAAAGAAGTAAAAGGAAGTCAAGGGGGTGAAACTGTCATCTAACAAGATATCAAATAAATAACTACAACAGTATTTTATGAGTTTATATGGCAGCTATCTTTTCATTTCAAATTTCCAACAGACTTTAAATCCCAGGGTCTTTAAACAGTATTTTACAGTAAAATCACATTAGGAGGAATGTGAGGGATAACAAGAGGAAAAGAGCACCAAAAGATCTGAATATTCAGTCTCTCAAAAAAAACAAAATCTAAATAGGTATTTTCAAAGGTCAAAAATCACAAATAGATTAACAAAGTATTCCACAGCTGGAGTTCTTAAGGAGTGGCTCTTTAACAGCTGAGAAAGGCTTAAAACTGATACATCAGAGGTATCTCATTTGTTTACAGTGGACCTATACCATGGAAACAGGTATGACAAAATCACTTTTTAAATTATTAAACAATCAGCCTCTACCCTTTTCTAATCAATTTTCTTGACAAGTTATTTTTCATATCTAATAGTATTTCAATATTAATCATGAAAATTTAAAGACTCCCAAATGAATGAGAGCTAAGTAAAACTTAACTAAGATACAGTTTAAAATATATTCAGAAACTATAAAGATATGATTTTCCAAATTTCTTAGTTTTTCTTCATTTTATAAATACTAATCAGTAGTATAGCAATATACCTGATTGAAAATACATGCAAAAAGGAAAAATTCCATTATGGAAAAAATTTACTCAGGGAATTCCATTATGGAAAAAAATTACTCAATTCTAAATTTAAATTTAGAAGCCCACTTCACTTTGAAAATGAGAAACAACTCCCGAGAAATCATTATCTTGCTCAGATTAATAATGGTCTAAATTTACAGTTTCTCCTTAAGTAGGAACTCCAAATCCTTGAATTACCAGGCCCCACAGAATATATAAATTAAAAAGGCAACAAACTTAGATTTAAAACCACCCAATATCCTTAGGTTAAGTTATAGGGCAAGTTAAATAAGAGAGCTGGCTGGGGAAATAGATCCACTTATGCAATTCTCCTAAGTCAGATTACTTTCAAGGTATCACCTCTCTATTTTGCTTAAAGTATGCCAAAACTTGTGGATTCAACATATTCATACTCAAAAATGAACTAAACAGATTTCCTTAAATAGGAATTATTTGAATCACTGGGGAGAACTGTATCTCTCTTGCTTCAGGAATTAATTTATGAAGACTATGGATTGATAATCACTTACACAGAAAAATGTAAAGGCACTTTCAAAATGAGACCATTATTCAAACAACAAAGAATAGCCTTTGCAAGACTACTACTGATTGAGGCTCACAAGAAAGACACAGTAGGACCTAACCTAATTCTGTTTTAATAGACAGCATTCAATGTGATGTTTCAAGAGGGAAAAAAGAAATTACTCCGCTTCAGGATTTACAGTTCAACCAGTAAAGAAGAAATTCCAAACCAAAGCTAAGAAAATCAGCAATGCTGAAATGTCACAAAAGAACTCAAACAAGGAGGCAGAAGGTCTATTCATCTATCATTTTAGTATTTTCCATTATTAAAGTTTAAAGATTCTTACTGAATATTAAGTTACATTCAAATTGGAAACAACCTAAGTATTTTATATATAAATAGTACTCTTAAGAAACTCTCCTGAAATGTACAGACTATTTGCAATATTTGTTCTCAATACTAAATTACTAAATAAGCATATAATATTTATTAGGTCTAACCATTTCTAATATCAATGAAAAGAGAGAAAGATTCACCAAATCATTTTTAAGCAATGAAATAGAAGGTAACACATTTCTACGAAGACTATGATTTCTATTCTCTTGTGTCATAGAAGACTAATTTAAGTCTAAATTATAAATTTACAGATAATTCATAAAACAAAACATCTAAGAGTCACATGGTGGCTCAGATGGTAAAGCGTCTACCTACAATGCGGGAGACACGGGTTCGATCCCTGGGTTGGGAAGATCCCCTGGAGAAGGAAATGGCAACACACTCCAGTACTCTTGTCTGGAAAATCCCATGGACAGAGGAGCCTGGTAGGCTACAGTCCATGGGGTCGCAAAGAGTCGGACACGACTGAGCAACTTCACTTTCACTCTAAACTGGGAACGTGACACAGAAATATCTTCTTCTTTTTTCATTTATTCTTACTAGTTCTAAGGCATTTCTGGAAAGAATAAGAATTTCCCACAAATCCCTTCACATGTCCAAATCAGGCCCAACTGGCATTAAGAAGAAAATGAAAGAACATCTTTAAGAGAAGCAGTGAGTCTTTGCAACTCCAGCCCCTATACACACTTGAGTTAAATAAATTCAGTCAAGGTTTTATAAATGAATGAAGCCCATTGGTCAAAAAACAAAAAGTTAAGGAGAACTCTGTCAAGCAGCTGATGTCTAAAGTTAGGCTTTTTTATCCTAAAGGGAATAAAAATCATCATAAGTATGAGTTTCATGGATTCTCTTTTTTTTTTTTTTGCGGGGGGGGGGGGGTGTCCATCAGCTTCTAGGGTTAATTTCTACGTATGATCAATCACCTGAAACTTCACAGGTATTATCCTGAGGTGACACAAATTTTACCTAAATTATAAGACCCATTATAAATTTTCTAATGTTCTTTTCCAGATCAAAACTAGTAAGAAAACAAACTGGATATTGCCAAAACATCCAATTTCACTTTTAAATTTTAAAAAGTGAGAGATCTTGTCAAAAAGGCAGACAGACAGACAAAGCCCAGCTTCCTAAGAATTAGTTAGCCACAGTATTGTGTTGTATCTGGAGGAAAAGGCGGTATCCCCCATCCAAGTACTAATGATGCCTGACCCTGCTTAGCTTCCGAGAAAAGGTTATAGCTAAACCACAACCCTGTATATATTATCAAAGGGGATACACCCTATAAATACTAAAATAAGAAAGAAAGCCTGGAAATTGAGGAACATAGAGCATGGAAAGCAATAACCTAACAGAGAAGAAAATATAATGAGAAAGAAACCTATTAGATTATTTTAAGACTCTAACCAAATTCCAAGATTTATCAATATATTTTTTTCTTCATCCTTTTGGAAAAGATACTAATCCCAAAATTTGGGGCTCAAGTTTCTCTATTTTTAGGTTTAAATATTAAGTATTTGTTAAAAGAGAGAAAAGCAATAGCTAATCCAACTGTGTCTTCAGGTTCTACTAGCTATAAGGTAGGAAAGTAAAAAAGGTTAAAAAAAAGAAAAAGAAAAGAAAATGTGCAATATATTTTTAGAGCAGTTAATGCACTATAGAATGACAGATAAAAGGCAATCCCAAAACTATATATCAACTATAAAAAAAGTCAAATTCAGAGTCAAGCTGCATTTAAAAAGGCAACTTCAGGGTCAAGACAACTAAACACAGAAACATTTAAATTTACCACTGCCTCCTTTAAATGAAAAAGGCTTCTATATTTCAAAAAAAGAAAACCTTAGTGAAAGTAATTTTATGTTAAAATTAATGGAAATATGATGAGAAACAATACTGACACAGTATTAAAATATCTCCCACAAGACACTTATTATTTACATCAGAAAAAAGTAAATTAATAGTGTAGAAACCTGACAGACACTTCCTTAGCCAAATTAACTTTTATCACCACCAGTAACAGGACAAATCGGTACCACGTACCTCCTGATACAATATACTGATAAGGACATAACATCACTTCGGTGGAATCTTTTCCAAAAATGTTTAATTCTCAATCTGATTATGAAAGAACATCAGACACACAAGTTAGAAAATAGTCTAACCAACCAGTACTCTTCAAAAATGTCATGGTTACAAAAGGCAAAGAGAATGAAGAACAAGCCCAGACTGAAGAAGATTAAACAGACATGACAATTAAATACACTGTGAAATTCTAGATAGGATCCTGGACCAAAACAAGGTCATTTAATGGAATATGATCAAAATGCAAATAAACTTACAGATGGTTAGTATTAACTCCTGATGTCTACATTTGTTCTACAAATATTAGCAAAAGCTGGGTGAATTCTATGTACTATTTCTGCAACTTTTGGTAGACCTAAGTTTGTTTTAAAATAAAATTTAAAAATATGAAATAAAACAAAAGGTTCTGAATAATTTGACATAAAGTGCACTCCAATCTTTCTTTAAAAACTAACTCTAGTAGAAATAACAGCATTAATGTTCTGTACTAACATCAGAATACTAATCAGATAGTGATAGTCTTGCTTATGCTTTTTAATTTTTTTGATAAACAGTTCTATAGAGAGAACTCTGATTTGGAAGAAATCAGAGATAAAAAAAATCTACAAACAGAGAAACTGAATTATGTTTATGTTAAACTAGCATGGAAATGAACTTTGGACTAAAGCAAGCATACAGGAGTAATTGGCTAAAAAACAAAGTCTTCAGATTTTGAGTTACTACATGGGAATTTTTATTCCTCCATAATAAAAAATGCAAGGAATAAAAATTTGTGCTCATTTTCTTTAAAATTTCCATAAGAAAGTATAGTGCCATAAATATCCCTCTTACAATTTTTTTTTCCTAAAAATCAAATTACAAAATTCTCAATAAACGTTCACTTAAAAAATCAGTTACAAGTAAATATTAGTAACCTGTTTGTTTTTTTAACAGTTATGGAGAGCTTAGTATACAGCAACATAGTACGCATTTTATACATATGGCCTCACTCAACCTCACAACTCAATGACATATAATACAATCATCACAAGTTTACTGAGAAGAAACTAAGGCACAAAGCAGTAAAGTTAACTCATCTAAGATCACAAATCTAGTAAGTTGGAGACTAGGAAACAGAGAACCAATTTGTCTCCAAGATCCTGAGTTTTAACTAATTTTATACTTTTCCAAATTATATTACTTTGATTACCAATATTTGTTTTTAAAATACTTGGAATGTGATAAAATGCTAGAATAAATGCTTTAAGTAGAACGGAAATTTTCTCCTATTTGTTTTGCCATTTCTACCAACCCAGGCAAGTCTGCCAAGGCAAAAAGACTTAGAAATAAAGTATAGCAAAACTCGGTATCAGCACCATAAATAATCTAGAAACAGATGTTTCTACAGAACCTAAAAGGCCTGTATCTAAAATCTGTTGAAATGGTAATTCAAAATTCTTCTCATCTTCAAAGGATCTCCAAAAAAGCAAGATGCAGAATTTTAATTTCTAGTTTATATGTCACATGTATCTATTAACCTGCCTAACAAATATATAAGACAGCCTCTTAAATGTATAAAAATCTCATAAAAAGTTCAATGAGTTTAATTATCTTAATGTACTTTAAACGTTATATTTAAGTCAATAAATATAAACATTAAATTAATAAACATTATATTAAGTCATCACTTATGAGCAATGTAAGAATAATGATCTAGCAGTAACAACTGGATTTTATTCTCTACTAATTCAGAGCTCAATTCTGCTACTTAGAGAACAGTCTTTCATTTGTTAGCATATATAATATTTTGTATGGCTGTTGTAGCTGTCCTAAATTTTAATGTATTTTAAAAATTATTTACAGATGGCTTTCATTATTTCTACTCAAATTCTTCTGTATATAAAAACAAGATCAAAGGAAGGTCATTCCCTTCCTCATTCCAATGAAATCTAATAAAAATCAACATATCTATTTGTGAGTATGATATGAGAAGCACTCAGTAGTTTATACAAGAACAAGATGCTTTCAAATTCCTTATCAACAAAGCGAGGAAGGTTTTTTAAAAGACTGGAGAATTATTTCATTATAAATAACACCTTTAATTTACTCTTATATAACTTGTCTGGCCATTGAGCCTGCAGTGACAGAAAGGAGTCATAGATGGTATCCTGAACTTCCAGGCTCATATCAGTCAGTAAACAATCAGAAATTAAGAAAGCCCAAGTTTGCCAAATACTCATGAGGTATTTAATACCTACACAGTAATGAAACTACAAACCAGGAAAATAAAGAATGCCCAACCTGATATGCTATACTAAATTTATATTCTGGGAAAAAAAAAAAAAACATTAATCCAGATATTTTACCAACCATTCACAGCTTTCACAGACAATCCTACTTTTCAAACATTTTAGAAATAAGATTTTATAGTCATGATCCAGGTCGTGAAAATGAAAATACTGCCAGAAAAGAAAATGGTGAAATGGTATCAAAGGAAAAGAACATCATTACCATCAAATCAACTTTAGAAATGTGATTTGACATAAAAGAGATACATGAAGTTTAGTTAATACCATGTGGATTATCCATACAACTTTCTAAGTGAAAGTGAAGTCTCTCAGTTGTGTCTGACTCTTAGCGACCCCATGGACTGCAGCCCACCAGGCTCCTCCATCCATGGGATTTTCCAGGCAAGAGTACTGGAGTGAGGTGCCATTGCCTTCTCCAACAAGTTTCTAAAGGCCACCCCAAATCTTGGATGAAGGCCTTGTAAGTGCCACTATTACCACAACTCAAGTTTTCAGTTTAGTCAGTGAGAAAACAACAAATGTGAATATAACTTCTTCAAGAAATAAAATTCTTGTATACCCCTTCACATGTTTAAATAAGGCACTTCTTTAAGTTTTATTCAGAATACCAGATTATAGTGTTTGAGTTGGAAAATCTTTTTCTATTCCTCCTTCAAAACTTGAATCAAGTCTGATAAATACAGACAGTACTTTAAAAATTCTGACTTCCTGCTGTTTTATGGTGGTCTATCGTCAAAAGTTATTCCCAAAAAAGCCAGAAAATACCTTAATCTACCAACACATCTTCAGGAACATCTCCAATATCCATTCTTTTCACCTCTTTGATAAATCTTTTAGTCTCCAAAAGACTTCCATTATTCTCAGAACTTGACATCTTTTTTGGTACTACTTATTCCATTGCTGAAATAAATGTTTAACACATGAAATAGATAAATGGGAGTGCAAATGTTTATTGGGTCCTTTACTTTGTTAGCAATGTCAAGTTTTAACTCTAAAACCTAAGAAAAACAAAGTAAAGTAAGTAAAATGTCCTATGTTTTACTAACTGAAGCACAGAACAAATTCTGATTAGCGTCCCTATCTCTGAGTTCATGGAGTTAACTAGTTTTTTCTCTCCTATTACAGATTTCCCCTAGGAATATGCTACCTCATATGAGGCCCATCCTTAAGGTCTGCAAACCATTTACAACGACAGGGCCAATTAAATGAGGCTGCAAAGATGTCAGCCTGTACTTTTCACAATATGTTCTGAAGCTTCTGCCAGATGGTATATATACTTGGTATATACTTTCACATGACAACAATTATACTTTTATTTCTAATATAAATCAAATACTTAAGAGAAAACAAGGTGGTATAGCAGAAAAAGAACCGCTCACATAGAATAAATGAAGGGACGGGATGCACTTGAAGCCTGCCATCACTTAGCTATACGACCCAGAATATTCCTCACATGTAAAATGAAACAGATCAACATTTCCCAAAGTATGTTCCAAAAAACACAGGGTCTACAAGACACTAATAGGTGCTATATGTTCAAATGAGTCGGAGTCAAGAAATAAAACTGTCTTCCTTCTACAGAATCTCTGTCTTCAATAAATTAAAATACAATGTCAGTCTCCAAGATGTATACAACAAAAAGCATTCTCCCCCAAATTCCAGGGCTCTAGAACATTTTTCTTTTTACTTGAAGAACCAGCATTCCCAAAACATTAGTTTTGAAACTTTTAAACTAGATTTCAAAATCCAGTTCAATGAATCTCTGAAACTTAGAAACCAGGTACTGACTCATTATCTTATTTAAAATAAACTGATTAATTCCATTCATTCTAAGCAGATAAATCTTCAGTTCCATATGGGACTGAGTATGGAACAGATGGTCTTCAGGACATTACGCCCGTCTAAAACAATCTTACAGCGAAAAAGTTTCAGAACCATTTGATTAGGGAAATGGTTTCATTTTTGGAGTATCAACAATCTGCCACATGACACTACATTCCTTCTACATATTCCCTGCCCCCATTAAGAAAGAGGGAAGTATGCTTTTAACAACTTTTATTTCCATGAGTTCCAGAACTCTGAAGCACTTCTCCAATAGTCAAGCTACAGTCCAAGCACCCTGGGATTCAGCAAAAGAATTAATTGCGATGCTTTCATTATAAATCACTTTTCTCTTATGTATCTGGAATGGTGATACTAGATATACTCTTAAGAGAATTGAGAAGGGATTCACTCCTCCTGCATGCATTAATTCTCTAATGGAGCTCCAGGTGAGAAAGGTTACCAAAAAATGTCACAAAGGTACAGCATCACTTGTTTCTAAGGCTGTAGTATGAAGAAAGTCTCTAAACACACAGACAAGTTTGTAATTTCAATTTACAGTAGGTAAGAAAGGAATCATTCTTATCTGGCACAGTAAGAGCAGCAGCTACCGTTTACCGAACAAAGACGTGCACTTGCTGCACTACACTGTCTCCTTTAATCCTCCCAGTAACAGTGCAAGGGCAGCTAGTACTCCCATTTAACAGGTACAGAATTTGGGCTTACAAGCACATTTACAAAGGTCAGACAATGAAGAGATAGCATAAACAAGATTAGACACCTGATCTGAGGCCAAGGATAATGCTCGTTAAACTCCACCTCATTATGCTCTATGCTCATTAGTCTACAGCCTAGATTAATCAACCTGTGTGAACAGAAGAGCTGTCATGCACATCACATGCAGAATAACTAAGCATAATTTAACATGGAATAAGTCAGAAGATGTACAAGATTTTAGGATATTTCTTCGGGGTACAAGACAAAGCTGTTCAAGACCAAAATCATGTCTTTTTCCCTTTGCATCCTTAGTAATGTTTGCTCAGTGTGAACGTATGTGTATAACAAGCATTTAATAAATATTTCATAAATAAATAAATCACCACAAATATCAAGAAAGAACAGAAATATGATAAATATAAAAAGACTTCTGGGCTAACAGACAATTGCTTAAACTGCTTATTTTTCTAAAATACTTCATACAGCTAAAAACTATCACCAGATCGTCCTCTTGCCTGACCATCCCTTTTACTGGCCTTTCTACTTTTGTCCGCCCCCCTTTTCATGTTTTGAACCTCTAACTCAACCATTTGTATTAACTGCATTTAAGTTATATATTCATAACACAACCAGGTTTTTGCTAAGCTGATGTGTTCACTTTTTTTTTTTTTTTGCATATGGATCAATTTCTTAACAAGCTAACTGAAGCTACTGGCAGATTCTCATGAGCTAAGAATCTGAATGTAACTAGAGACATACCTAAACTTTTATATAAATAAAAAACAAAGTGAGTCTGTTAGCCTATCTATTTCAGAAGGGTAACCTCACTGATAATTTTCTCTTTTTCAATGTGACTGCTTCAAGGATTGGGAAGAGTGGCAAATTTAGGCTCTTGAAAGCGTATCAATAAGCAAAATGTCTAGAAATACAATTAATTGTACAAGATGTGAAAATTACTGACTTTTAGCAGCTTTGGCTATTTCATATTACTGGAAAGTGAAATTATGGAACATGTGAATAAGATTTGTACTATATTATTAAATGATAAATTACTACTATATCCTTTAAGATCTACTTTAAGATAAGATATCCTTTAAGATATCCTTTACTGTTAACTACAATTTTAAAAAATTCCAATTGTTTTCTATAGTTCCACTGTTTATAAGTGAATCAGGAAAATATAAAAATTAAGGAAAGCAGCTTTACTATAAGACATATGAATTAAAAGAATAACTAATGCAACTGTCTAAGACTTAAAAATAATACTCTCCTAGGTTAATGAGCAAAAAAGACTAGTAAACCTTTTTTTTAACTTAATATTAAAATGTTCATGTAAATTAATAATTTTTATTCCAATAATAATCATACAATGTGAACATAAGCTGTCACTGTACAAAATTAAAGATCTGAGTCACAAAGTGCTATTGTAATTGGATTAGAGTTTTCTATTTTGAAAAGTACTGTAATTTGATCACATGAAACAAAAAATAATCTGAAGTATCAATAGCTTATAAGCTTGTATTTAAAGCTCACTGAGATCAATACAAGGCTACCCATCTGATCTATAAAATGTTTGTCATAAAACTACCTCTATATCAATTTATTTTTCAGAAACTGGATTCCACTTAAGCAGATTTTCTAATTAAAGGCTTATTCTTTAGCAAAAACTTGGAACTTTAATTTTGAGCAGAAAATGCTTTCAAACGTATTAAGAAAAAAACAAAATTAAGATTGAGAGGATCATTTGAAATACCAGTCACTGTACCACTCAATAATGAAGAACCATCAGGAAGTGTATAAGGCCAAAGAGCTCCATACTCATACGCTAAAGACTGCTTTTTTGGTGGCCTGCACTTGTGCTTTTTTTTCCAAATTTTAAACTTTTTATTAGTGAAAGTGAAGTCACTCAGTCGTGTCCAACTCTTGCGACTCCATGGACTGTAGCCCACCAGGTTCCTCCATCTATGGGATTCTCCAGGCAAGAATACTGGAGTGGGTTGCCATTTCCCTCTCCAGGGGATCTTCCCAACCCAGGGATCGAACCCAGGTCTCCTACACTGCAGGCGGACTCTTTATAATCTAAGCCACCAGGGAAGCCCTTTTATTGGTATAGCTAATTAACAATGTTGTGGCACTTTCCGGTGAACAGCAAAGGGATTCAGCCATACATATACATGTATCCATTCTCTCCCAAACACCCCTCGCATCCAGGCTGGCACATTACATTGAGTAGAGTTCCATGTGCTATATAATAGGTCCTTGTTGGTTATCCATTTTAAATATAGCAGTGTGTGCATGACCTGCCCAAACTCCCTAACTATCTCTTCCCCCAGGCAATCATAAGCTCCTGTTCTAAGTCTGGGTCTGTTTCTGTTTTGTAAATAAGTTCATTTGTATCAATTCTTTTTAGATTCCAGGTATAAGGGATGTCATAGGATATTTCTCCTTCTCTGACTTACTTCACTTGTTATGATGACACTCCCTAGGTCCAAAATAGTATTAAGTATCAATACTACTGGCCCTCCCCATCTGTGGATCCCACATCCTCGGATTCAACCCACCAGAGAATGGCCGAATCCATGGATATGGAACCCACAAAGACAGAGAGCCAGAGTGGTACATGCTCTGGAATCAAATCACCTAATGGAATACTAGCTCCATCACTTAGTAGTTATGTGACCAACTTCCTTGACAATATTTTACCTGTAGGAGTATGTCAGCCAATAATATAGTGAAAGAAATTTTAGAATCATCTGTCATACAATCCTCAGGTCCCCTATGAATTTATCATCAACCTTATACAAATTTACCAAAAAAAAAAAAAAACTTAAAGAAGTTGCTACTTCATATATTCTTTACCTTCAGTAAATATTACACATACTTGATACTGGGGCTTCCTAGGTGGCTCCAGTGGTAACGAACCCACCTGCCAATGCCAGAGACATGAGACGGGTTTGATCCCTGGATGGGCTGATCCCCTGGAGGAGGGAATGGCAACCCACTCCAGTAATTCTTGCTGAGAGAATCCCATGGACAGAGGAGCCTGGCAGGCTACGGTCCACAGGGTCGCAGAGTTGGATAAGACTGAAGCACCTGAGCACACACCCAAGTATGCTTGTTCCTAAAAGGACTGGGAAGAGGGGATATATGCATACTTACAGCTCATTCACACTGCTGTACGGCAGAAACCAAGACAACATAGTAAAGCAATATCCCCCATTTAAAAATAAATTTTAAAAAAGGACTGGGATCCAGTTTAATATTTGGTTTATTACTATGGGATTCAAGAATGGAGGCAGCAAACTAGTTAAGATACCTAGCTTGGACTCTCCCTACACCTCCTCATTCTAGATCTACCCTTCCTCCCTAGAATCTCAAAACAGGTAAATTCCTAATAAGATATATATCCAGTTGTACAAACATAAATCCTGATGTTACATAGGAGGATAACTGGTAAGTAATGTTTGATAGATCCCGAAAGAAGAGAATAACACAGTGAAAATGAAGAACAGCTTAGGAATCAGTGAAACCCCTTATGTTAAGATTCTATGATATCATGGAATATCCACCAAAGACAAAAGATAAGGCTCCATGCTTGACTCTGGAAGAGAAGTTAAGATCAACTGTAAGTGATCAAGCCTTTTAAAACAGGACAAGAAGGAAAGACTCAGACATGTGATGGCTCATTAGCACCTGATCAGCAGACAGCACTGGAGCCAAAACCAGAGATTTACTCAATTCACCTCATCACCTTGCACCCCAAACAATACAGCTGAAAAAACAAAATTCAAGCAAAAAAAGGTTAACAAAAAAGTAGCATTTTTTCCAAAATAAATTTAATAAGGTAAGTTTCACTGAATCAGTTCAGTTCAGTTACTCAGTCATGTCTGACTCTTCGTGACCCCATGGACTGCAGCACGCCAGGCTTCCCTGTCCATCACCAGCTCCTGGAGCTTACTCAAACTCATGTCAATCGAGTTGGTGATGCCATCCAATCATCTGAACCTCTGTTGTCCCCTTTTCTCCTCCCGCCTTGAATCTTCCCCAGCATCAGGGTCTTGTCCAAAGAGTCAGTTCTTCGCATCAGGTGCCCGAAGTATTGGGAGTTTCAGCTTGAGCATCAATCCTTCCAACACCATCTCTCAAAAGTAAATTTTAAAATAGGAGAGTATTTCCCTCAATAAAGAATCCTAGTCATTGTTGAAAATAGCACACCAGAAGGATACAACCAAGAAAACAAAACTACATTAAAAGCATAAGCAAATACCTCCTTATGAAAGAAAGTGGTTGTATTATCCATTCCTAAAATAGAGATTTAAAACATCTAAAATGAGAAATCAGCTTTGATACAATTATTTGATTCACTGCATTGAAAAGATGATAAAAATATTTTAAAGAAAAAACTGAGGGGGAAATATTATAACAAAATATCCAAATTAGTAGGTATCTACACAATACCTTAAACTGATAGGTAACTGACATGCCATTTATTCATCAATAATTTCACTAATATAAATATAAAATTATATAAAAATATATACAGTATGATATATATTTTATAATATATAAAATATAAAAATCATTGATAATTACTTAAACCATAGCATGTATTAGGGACTTTTTAGTACTGAAAATATTCTCTGTAATATCTGTCTGTAGAGGCCTAACATTTATTTATAACACATTCTGAATTTCTTACAGAAGACTCTGACTAGGAAAATGTGAAGCACTTCCCTTATTTGAGAATGGGAAAAAAAAGCAACATAGAGCAGCATATTAAACAGTCCATGGTTAAATGATACAATGGTGGCAAATACAACTAAAAATACCATCTCTTTATACTTATCCATAGCTCAGTAATTAACACCATTTGGAATTTATTCAGGTTCATGCTTCCTTAAAATAATATACAAAACATAACCTAACTTTCAACTAGTGAACATTCAATACGGTATCAAATTTCTCTGGGGTTTTCTTAAAATTTCCAACTCCGACTTTGCTGTCAGGTTATGAACTGCTACTTTCTTACTGTCATCCTACATGCGCCCCTTCCCCTCCCCTCATCTCCTTTAACATGACAGAGCTAGTAAAAGTCCAAAAAAGGACCAGAGATACCATGCAAGAAGAGGAAACAAACAAAACAAAACAAAAAACCACAGAGCTTTATTTTATGATGGCAATTTCAAGCAGTTTTGGAAGCCAGAGCTGTGTTCTTAAATGATTAAGTTACCCACTCTGGATACGTGGAGTGTTACCGTGTGTGGACTGGGTCCTTACCTTCTTAGCTTTCCTAATGAGGCCAAGGTCACTGGTTCAAACCATTATCTCATATTGCAACCAAAAAGAGAATGTGCCTCTATCTTCATCAGCGATGGAAAAGGAATTACTGAACTTCTCATACCCCATTAAGAAAGGAAGCAACGAGACATCCAAAGTAAGGATGTGTTTCCTAAAACACAGCATTGATCAGGCCACTACACGAACACAAGAAGGGCCCTCCATTCCAAGCCCAATTAAGTCCAAACTTGGCAACCCTGCCTTTAAGGCTTTTCAAAGTTAGCCTCATCTGCCATGTTCTTGTATACAGACACTATCTCCTACCAACTCAGACTATGTCCTGTGTTCTTTTCTATAAAACACTCTCCATACCATGAGCCTTTTGGGCTGTTTTCTCTGCTAATGTGACTTATATTACAACCCCCACAGCTATCAAAGTTCTCTCAAAAGCATGTGATCTTTACATTCTGTCTCTCACCACAGCTTTAATAATATCTCTCATGACACACCATATCCTACCTTGTCATACTTTTCCCGTTTACTGGTTTTCTATCTCAAGTCATTCCCTAAAATCTTTCCAGAAGCTTGCAAAAATAGATGTAAATATTACAAGATAAAATAAATTATAAATGGGTAAAAAAACTAACACAAAGGACCAAAAATAGGAGAAGAGTAATATATATTGAATCTGTTACCTGTTATCTCTTCCTTTCATGTGTGTGTGTGTGTGTGTATATATTTATTTATTCTTAAATTCAACTGCAGGCTCTCCTTAAGGATATAAATAGTGCTATGTATATACACGTAAATAAATTACATCCTTTCAAATACCCAGGAGATTCTGTAATCTAAGGACTATTTTAAAGTGTCCTCTTAAAAAAGCATATACCTTTGTATGTGTGAAGTCGCTCAGTCGTGCCTGACTCTGCGACCCCACAGACTGTAGCCTACCAGGCTCTTCCGTCCATGGGATTTTCCAGGCAAGAGTACTGGAGTGGGTTGCCATTTCCTTCTCCAGAGGATCTTCCCGACCCAGGGATCGAACCCAGGTCTCCCGCATTGCAGGCAGACGCTTTACCATCTCAGCCACCTTGTATACCCACACATATATGTGCATATTCCCAAACTTTTGAAATGGCAAATGAAAATGAAAAAAGGCACTAACATACAAAGGAATAAGTTTTGTGGCACTTTAGATGTCAATAAAATAATCAAATTACATTTACTGTCAATGACAGCCTTAATGTTTTTGTCACTTTAAATAAATCTATACCATTTCCTTTTTGGTAGAGACTCTTGCCTGGAAAATTCCATGGATGGAGGAGCCTGGTGGGCTACAGGCCATAGGGTCACAAAGAGTCGGGACACGACTGAGCAACTTTTCACTCACTAGGAGTGCTCAGGGGATAGGAAGAAATAATTTCATCTCTTTCCAGTGCCTGGAAGAAACTGGCAATGGACTCTGGTTAGTACGCAAAGAAAGCACCTATGATCAATAATGTAAAGAACCCATCCTAGATATTTAGTTCACAGTTACTTGGATTTCCTTCCACTACTAAATATATTTAGGACACATCTGCTTTGGATTACAAACACAGATAAAACCTATGGAGACATTAAACTGCCAAAATCGTACCTGAAGGTTAGAACCACTTATCCTTCAGATCTTTAAAACTGCAGCTATAAATCAATAGCTTTTCTGGAAAATCAGGGTTGTCTTTTTCCTTTTTGACATAAGAGAAATGAAACATTGCTTTGAGGGAGGAGAAGCTAGAAAAGTGAATACAGTATTTTTATAAGTTGAGAAATTTGCTAACCAAAGGGTTCCTGAACTGAATCATCTTACAATGAACACTACAATCCCCCTAATTTCCTCCTTTCATTAAGACTGCCTTAAGACAACTTTAAGACTGCTATGACTCAAGAGCACATAATCTATCTCAAATGGTTTTATTAAACCCTTGCCCCACAAAAATAATACAAGAGTAAGGTTTTATTACTATCACCACTAGAAATATATCATACCCATATGATAGCAAAAATGTAATGCTAGATATCATTTCAACTGTACATCTATATGTTGTTTGACCAACTAGTCAATATGCGGCTTGTTGACATGGAGATATACACTAACCCTAATAACCAAAGAAATTAGGTAACTAGGAGAGCTGAGAGAGAATAAAGTCTCATCAACAGTGAGCAATTTTATAATCAATCCATCCATCTACAATTACTCAGAAAAAGAATACTCAGACACGTACACTGAGTACCAGGAGCTCCTCGTCTAGGTAGTAAATCAGTATTATAAAAATAATCTGGGCCGCCTGGAAAAACAAGATGCTATCTCATCTGTCTTACCCCCAGGAAGCTGAGAGTACTCTTTACTCTATGGCTCCATGGATGAGAAAAGGCAATACCATTCACCACGATCTAATCCTTGAATAGAATCAAGCCACAGTGAATCTTCTCCCCAGTAAACACAAATACAGTTTTAAGCCACACAGCCAGTTTTAACACCAGTATGTTCACAGAAGAATATGAAAACCTTTAAAGACTCTCAGAACTAGCCTCTGATGACCCCTGAACTACAACAGATTTTGTATTTTCCCTTCTGTTTTTAATAACCCCAATCTTAAAAGGGCTCATCTCTTAACTTTTTTACTCCCATTTAATATCCATATATAATCAATTAAACTTATTGCTAATTCTAATCACTGCTTCATATTTTTCATGATTCTTTGCCCTTAACAGAAACCATAACTTACTAGTTTAGTAACAAGTAACTACATTGACCATAAGCAAAACAGAGTGATTAGGAATTTTAAACAAGTAATTAACTCAATGCTTACTACACTAACAAAGGAAACTCTTAATACAAACAAGTGGCATTTTGCCAGTTAAACGTTTATATTTTAAACAGCTGAAACTGCTAAGAACTTTCAAGGTAATACTTAGATATTCAAGAATCATTTATGCTAAAGAGTGAACCAGTCAAAAGGAGATAAAGAAAAATACTGATACAATGTAGAAATAAATGGGTTTAAGTTGGAGAACTCATCATAAACATACATAAACAAAACATATGTGCAAAAATAAACAGAGATGCTTGTTAAAAGCAAGTAAGCATTGCTTTTTTGCTCATAAACACAAAAAAGTAATCAATCAATCCTCAATCAACTCTCTCTCAATCACCTCTACTAAAGGAGAAAATAGTGTTATCACATGATGTATCAAGAACTTATTTACCTTTCAAGTATGTCATAATAGTGTTTTTAAAAAGAAGTTGTCCTTATGCCAACATTAAATTTTTTTTCACTTGTTAAGCAGATTTTTACTGAGTACCTACTGTCAGATACCAACATATACTTTGTATATATAGTAGCAAACCAAAAACTTGTTTGTGAAGCTTAAAATCAAACAGATAATCATACACAAATTAAAGGCTGTACTAAGCACTATAATATAACAAGGTGATTTTAAACAGTGTTAACAAAGAATCTAAGTTTAGACTGGTGTATCAGAGAAGGCCTCTTAAGGTGACAGTGAGGCTTTAGGGAGGAAAGGAGGAAAGATGACATAGAACACGTTCTGGCTAAAAGAACAGCCCAAGCCAAAGCCCGGAGGAGAGAGCAAGTAAGGATGACAACCTGAGGATCTGAAAGGAGGCAGATGGGACTCAAAAAGTGAGGGGAAGGAGCATATGAAGCCAGAAGGGAGCAAAAGCAAAATGGAATCACCTTAAAAGAAACGGAAAGGCTTTAGGGATTTGGGACAAGTGAGTAACTGAAACAGATTTCCATTTTAAGAATGTCATTCTGACTACAAGACATAAAATCAGAGAAAGGCAAGAATGTATGCAGAAAGTTGGTGAAGAAGCAACGGCAGTACTTTTTAAGAGTTGAGTATGTTATCTTAGGCTAGAGTTGTGGCAACAGAGATAGCGAAAGAAAAGATAAATTCAAGATATATTTAGAAAGTAATGGTCAGAATGTAGAGCGTGAGAGAAAGGAAACTATCAAGAAATAACTCAGGCTCCTAAAGTGAAGAACTAGAATGAGAAGTAACATTTATTAAAATGAGGGTGACATACATTTGAGAGGTCAAGTAATAAGGAGGTTAAGGTTAAGATCTGTTGAGACTGAGAGGCTGTGAGAACGCAAGTAGAGGTAACATTAAGGCAAAGGACCACATCAGTCTAGAGCTAAGAAGAAAAGTGTGGTCTAGGGATATGCATTCAGAAGTTTAGAGCATACAGATCACATCTGAAGCCACAGAACAGCCAACTACCTAGGGAAAAGGGAGGGGATGGGAAGAGGACACAAACCCAAAGAAACTCCAACGATGAGTCTGATAGAAGAGCTGAACTGAAAGTAAAAGAGAATGGGTGCTTCAAGGAAGGAAAACAAAGCTCAACTAGACCTAATGAGAGGTCCAGTAAGATTTTCGGGTCTAGCTGATAGGTAAGGAAGAAGTGAAGGGTTGGGGATGCGAGCCTAGGAAAAATGTCAACCTGGAATCCAAAACTCAGTACAGACAGATCACTCTTTTAAAATAACATAAACATCCTTTATCATTTTCCCCCTCGTGTCATTTCTTTTAATAAGCCACTAAAGCATATTCTTACCATGACATAGTCAACCCTAAAGGCACAGTGACACAGCAAAAATCAACCACTATGGCTCAGATAATGCCACACCAGAACAGGGCATGCTCTGCAGTTTCATATTTTTAAATTGAAGTTTCTAAACAAAAAATAAAATCGATTTGCTTTGCAATACTGAAGTCAATGTTACAAAGACAGAATTTAGATTAGAAAATTAAAATGGTTTTCCTGAAAAGATAATTTTCATACAACTTTCCCCCAAAATGTTAAAACTAATTCAGCTAACATTTGTCTGTCTACTGTATTTTCCGGGTACATCACTCTTATGACTCTGCCCACTTTTTTCCTCATCAAAGGGTCACAGGTAAATGCTGATATGTTCTAAGGCAATTCCATGATTTGTACTAAGACACAAATCAACGAGGCCTGCCTTCTTTCGGGTTTTCAGCCACTCTAATATTCCTTAAGGGCTTACCTCATGTTGGCTTTATGAGCAGTAGAAACAGCACCAGATTCTGAGTTGGAAAAACGACTTTTAATCCTTACTCTGCTTTACTGTTGTGTGTGTAACCTTACACAACTCACTCGGTTTCTCTAATAAACCAAATAAGCTTCTGTTTATGCACCAGTATATTAGAAAAAACTTAATTCACAAGGTTGTTTAGTGATTAAATGCGATAATACGTATTAACTGAATCTAATCCTAACATTTTAAATCACTTCTGTGAACTAAAATACCAAGTTATATGCCATTCTTATTTCTGCTGAATATAAGCCAAGCAATTCCACTCAAAATTTATGTACTAATTACAGATCAAATCTTGGAGCATGAATCATTAAAATTAGCATCCTTCTTCAGATTTAATAGCATAGCATTCTACAACTGAAATAGACGTGTAGTTAAACACATTTATTTTACACTCCTTTCCTAAAAACCTCACTAAAAATGACAGAAAAGGAATTTTTAAGATATAAAAAGCCATGAGCTCACAAAAATTGAGAGAATGGGTGAAAAGACAATAGCAACAAAAATTTGGAAGCTGGAAAGCAGATGGTTGAGTGACAAATGACTTAGCAAACACTAGGAAATCAAATCTTTAGCAAACAGTGGGGAAAGCCAAGAACAAACCCAATTTAAACTGTAAAATCCCCAAAAGACTCAGGAATTGGCAGTACCACATACATCTGAAGTGGGATGTGGGGGAGAGAGAGTGCTAAAATAAGAAAGATTGTTTAAAAGTCTGTTTAAGAAGCAACCAGCCCCACAGATACCAACCACCCCTCCCCAACCCCAACAAAAAACTGAAAATATATTGTCTAGTGAATATAAAACACAAGATCCTGGGACTGAGAAAACGAGGCACAGCAATATGCAGGAGAGCATACCGAAAACAAGCTGACTGAGTGAAGAAACACATACGGAGGTGCCCGGACAGGTTACCATAGAGTGAAGCTAACAAAACCTCTCAGAATTTCAAATCAGCATTTTACTCCCCTACTCTCACACACAACCACCACCTAAGGAAAGGCTGTAACACAAAAGATAAAGACCAAACAAATAAAAACTATGAGAGTAAAAAATGGAGGACACAGATCACACATGGAGAAGAAACCCTAATGAAAAAAAAAAAAAAAAACAAAAAACTAATACTTACACTCAGCTAAGAGAAAGTACAATTGCTACTAGAACAGGATAGATACTATTCACAAGGACCAAAGACAAAAGCTCTTGGAAATTTAATATATGATAATTATGATAATAGATGAAAACTCAACAGCAGTAGAGCAAAAGAAAATGATGAAAAACAGCAAAGAAAATATGAGAAAGTCAGAAGATTGGTCAAGAAGGTCTATCATCCCAATAAAAGGAATTTGAGAAAGAAAAGAGAAATCGGAAAGAAATAATCAACAACCTCATTCAAGAAAAAGTCCCAAAACTAAAAGGCGTTTCCAGACTGAAAGGGCACACCAAGTATTCAGCACCCTGAATGAAAAGAAATCCACATAACGAACCCTCACTGTTAAATTTCAGAACGCTAAAAACAGATACACTCTTAAAAGCTTTCAGAGATTTAAAAAAATGAGAGAAGGGAAGAAAACAGAATAAATAAGAGGACAGGGGTAAAAAAGGAAAAACAAAACACACACAGGCCACATGTAATATCTGTAAGCCATCAGAACAGCTTCAAACTTCCCAAAAGCAACATGGAAGCTAGAAAGCTATGGAGCAAAATTATGAAATAATACACTTTCCAATCCAATATCCTTTACCTAACTGTATAAGGGTAATATAAAGCCATTTTAAAATATCGAGCAAGCCAAGGAAGAATACGACGTGGGTCACTGAAAAATGCAGCCCCAACCACAGCACCCCACAATATTAGTAAGTCTAAAAGGCAATTAGTCCAGAATGAAGATCAGAGAAATACGAGAGACTTCCTCAGAAAGATAAAAGAGGTAACAATACCTGATATGTCTGAACATCTCCAGGGACATATGATGAAACGCTGAGTCAGTGATTACTACAGAGAAAACTAAAGCGGCAGGGAGGCGTGGAGACAATGATTTCCAGCCAGATCAGCCTATGGAAAAGCTAACAGTCAACAAGTCACACTGAGAACTGCTTATCAGCTCTTAAGTCTCCTACATTTAAGTACACCCAGAAGATCAAGAATTGCCAGACATCTGAGGAGAGGCTCTATCACAAAAGGTTAAGCCCAAAACCCAAAAAAATGGGAAGAAAGGCAACCTGGAGGAAACAGATGATGATGGAGGAAAACTTGGGGTAAGGGAACCCACTACTAACATTTGTAAATGTTAAACAATACACAGAAATATACATACAAGTATACTATACATACTAGATGGCTGGGATAGGAGGAAGGCAAGTGCAGGACATTAGACAGGCTAGGAAAAGTTATATTTTACAAGAAAACTGAATAATCAACAGTGATGCAATCGTAACTATTAAGATGAAGGGGGGACCAGGAGGAAGTAGGACCAGCTGAGCAGATCATGACAAAGTTAATCTTCATTTTCTACCCAGGAAGTTACTAAAGCCAAAAACAAAAGCAAGTATTTGTATCTAACACATACTTATACAAAGCAAACCTAAAGGAAATCAACTTTGAATATTCATTGGAAGGACTAATGCTGAAGCTCCAAGATTCTGGCCACCTGATGGGAAGAGCCAACTCATTGGAAAAGACCCTGATGCTGGGAAAAATCGAAGACAAAAGGAAAAGAGGGCAGCAGAGGATGAGATGGTTAGACAACATCACTGACTCAATGGACCGTAATTTGAGCAAACTCTGGGAGACAGTGAAGGACAGGGAAGTCTGACATGCTACAGTCCATGGGGTTGCAGAAAATTGGACACGACTTAGCAACTGAACAGTAATATAGAGCATATGAGTTAGAGACATTTCAAAGGACTTTCCAAATTCATTTCATTCTTACAAAATCCTATGCGGTAGGTAGATACTATTCTCCCCACTTTCTAAAGTGAGCAAACTGAGGCACAGAGAGGTTAAGCAGCTGGTGAACGACAGAGAGGGTGGCTCAGACTTAAGCAGTCCACTCTCCTAACCACCTGGCTGCACTGCACGGCGAGTAGTAATACAGGCGGTTATTTAGAGACTAGGAGATAAATATCACAATCGTCATCTCCAAGAGGTGAAAGTGACTGCTTCCAGGGAAATAAAGAGGGCAGGAAGCTTTTGTTTGTTTTGATAAGCACGCAAACTATTTGGCTCTTTAAACTGGGCAGGTACAACATAAATAAAAATTAGATCTTATAATCCAGTATTTCACAGTTAAAGTATTTTATCTCATGCAACCATCCTAAGAAGTTGGCAAAAATGAGTATTACTCCTATTTGATAAGAAAACTCAAATTCCTCATTAATATCTATTTGAGGAACTACTCTATATACAGGTACTGTATTTAGAAGATAAATATCAATTTACCTTAAGGTATGAAATTTCTTTTCATTTTGTGGCATTAAATTATATGATCCTGAATCTCCAACAGTTATGCTTAAGGTGAGAGACAATACAAGTTTTAAACGACACAAAAGGCAAAGAAAGGTCTGCTCATTAATTCTTTCAAAAAACACTTAGCTCTTGCCCTTGAAGAATTCACGGTCTTGTGGGGAAAATGGGTAAACGTAATTTTAATTGAATGTGCACAGTGCCTTGAATAGAGGACCACTAAAAAGGGCTAAGGCAAACATTTCTTGAGGAGAATGCTACAGAGGGAACATCTGAGCTGAGTCTTAAAGGTTGAATGGAAGTTTGACCAATTTCACAGAAGAGGCTGTATTAACAATCACAAAACACTGAAAACATCAGTGTGAAATACCTGCATCTTCCCTGTGTTGTGACAGTAAGTTCACATTAAAGGCTAACCTAAGACATTACGTGTTTTGTTTGCTAGCCACCCAGTTGTGTCCAACTCTTTGCAACCCCGTGGATTGTAGCCCACCAGGCTCCTAGTCCACAGAATTCTCTAGGCAAGAATATGGGAGTGGGTAGCCATTCACTTCTCCAGGGGATCTTCCCAACCCAGGGACCAAACTCAGGACTCCTGCACTGCAGGCAGATTCTTTACCATCTGAGCCGCCATGGAAGACATTAAGACATTAAGACCTTTTTAATGAGAATGATTTTTTTTTTAAAGATCATACATAATCTTAAGGCCTGATCATGTTTTCTAATCTTTATAGTCTCTGCCAGTAGCCAACACCAGTAGACACGTGTTACCAACATTTTAAAATTTACCGTGTGTCAATATTATTTCAAAAGATGACTAAAGAACAGCCAATCTTCATGTATCCTACCACCTAAAAGTTTTATTGCTAATGTGTTTTCTAAGTCATAACACCGACATTACAATGTATCCTTTTCTCCCATGAGATCCATAGGTGAAGCCCAGAAGACACAAACGACACAGAAACATGGGAAGAAAAAGGTAAAAACAATTTTTTAAATCATTATCACTTAACAATTTTTTTTCCAAACTACAGTGATAATCTGCAGTAAAATGCCAAGAAAATAATACACAAATTTACCAGATCTGAACTTTACAGCTATTTTAGGGGTCATTTTGATATTACAGAATTTAAAGGATGTTAACAAAAGCTCAAATATGTGGTTAATTCAAAACAGGTACAGTCAACTCAAGTTACTGTACACCAATATTGAATCATATTTCTCAGTATCTGTTTTGCCCCTTTAATTTCAAACCATTCTACATAATTTGCCCCTAATTAGTCCTCATCTCAGCTGCTATATGGAAAAATTGATTCTGTTCTAATATCTTAAACTGGGACTCTAGCTCTATAGTTAAAAACCGAATTGTAAGTAGCAACATCTGACTTTAATCGTCTGGAACACCATGTTATGGAAAGCTCTATCATGCCCTACCACCAGGAGGAGAAAACAAAAAGGAAAAAGTCATGCCAGGAGACCACAATGGTAATTAGTAAAAATCATGGCAGGTTTGAATTCAAAGTGTGGTTTTCATTTGTGTATCCACCCATCTTTTACTTCTGTAAATTTAGCATCCACATAATATACCTGTTCTTATAGGGGTTTTACTCAGATCACACTCACTAGATTTAGAAAACCTGAATATCTGAGGTAAGTTAATTATTTAAAATTATAGATGTGTATTAGCATGATTTGATAAATTTAAAGGTTTAGCAATAATTATAATACAACTATTAAGGAAACCACCTCCTAGAAGAGGTCTCTCTTTTAAAGTATAGCCTTGTATACATGATACAGAATACATGTGGCTAGATAACAAGATTCTATACATGACTTAGAAAAATAAGAATCTTCAAAGGCAAGAATTTAAATTATTTCAATTAACCATGCCTTTAGCTTCTATCTTTTAAGTAATTAAAAAAAAAAAAGGCCTCACTGAAACATTTGGCTTTTGTTTTTCTAAAATGGCAATTCTTTTGAAATATGCTCAATTTTTCCAAAGTAAAAATCACAGATATACATTTAGAATGTAAATGTTCCAACTGGCTTAATAAAAGTTCAATCACAAAAATCTCCAATACTAAAATATTTAAGTATCTTTCACATTTATTCCAAGTTCCACAGTGAAAATGAATAGCCTCTGTCAAAACTCCTTGATCAAAACTATTATTTTGATCAAGGTTAGTAAGGCAAATCTGTGAAAAGAACATTCCTTTAAAAATCGACTTAATTTAAAGCCATGTAGTATCATGAGAGATTTCACAACTCTTCTAGCTGGCCAGCTTCAAAGACACAATTTGATTCAAAAAATCACCATATTATTACCAATCCTATTAAGAAAACAATGGTCTAGTAATGTATTTTAGGCTTTCTGTATTTCTCTGGTCAGAGAAGAGAACAAGCGGAGTAGATTAGCAGGAGAACAAAATCAGTTTCATGTCTCTATAAATTCAACCCTCCAAGACATTCTCTTCCTTTACTCTTTAAAACAGCTACCATCTTGATCTACTATGCAAAAGGAAAAACATACTGCATACTACTGTCAAAGATAAACTGGGCTGTTTTTAAGTGTATGCCCCTCCTCCCCCACAAAACACTTTACCATTCCCATTTCTTAACTGCTCAGATAAAACGACCATTAAATAAGTACACAAAAGTCGGTCAATTAGTTTGAGAGCAACCTGTATAACCCAGCTTAGGTCACCTTTCCTATAATATCTGACTAGGAAAAGCAGTAACATGATCTTTTTCAGACTAATAGCAAACACAGTAGAACTTTGGGTCATCCAGTTCAGTGAAGGAGAAACAAATGTGGGAACCACAACCTCCCCTCCTGCCCCCAAGAGATGACCATAATGATTTTAGTAAGTCAAAAGAAGATATGAACTATTAAGCTGGGTTAGCAGAAATTAAGCTTCTGTTCATAATTAATTCTAAAAAACCACCTCGTAAATAACAAAATCGCTTGGGGCTCCCATACCTACTCTTAATGTTCAAAAACTATTTTGTCAAGTATTGTTTACGTTTTACTTGGACCACTTCCTAAGCAGTTTGAAACCATTCCATCACACTCCTGCTCTAGAAAACTTACCAGAAAAATGCTCGTTCACCTCTAAAGAGGAAAAAAGTAGGTAATGCTTTTAGACTAACCCTGTGCATATGCAGTGACTAAATAGAGGAACTCTTGAATCTGTTGAATGCCTGCAGAAACACGGCGTGAGCTTACCTCTCGTCCTCGCCATCCACCAGGGGTGTCGTCAGCGGTAGCACCTTCAACGGGAAAAGAGAAGCAGAGGCTGCAAGGCTGCTGCTACTGCCATCTGAAACTGCTGACACTCCCCCACTGTCACCACTGATGGTCTGAGGTAAGCCAACTAAGGAGGGTTCCGCTGGGCGCCTGGCATCTTCGATTTGGCTTCCAATTGCCTGAGCTAATGATTGTGCGGAGAATTGAACAGAACTGAGTGGTAGCTGTTGTGCCAAAGGCAAATTTATATTAGATGCTAGCAAGGGAGGCTGACTGACACTTTGAACCAAATTACCATTCTGAGTGGCGGGGGCTTGTGCTATATTCTTTGACGGAACCAAGTTTGTCGGGGCAGAAGGCAGTCCAGAAGGACCAGCTGAACTAACCTGATTTGTAACAGAAATACTACTAGCAGAGGGCAAAGGACTAACTGCAGGCAACTGCTTCGAAACCACTCCTGGAGCTACCGACTCGACCCCCTGTGGCTGGGGAGGCACAGGTAACAGGGTACTCTGGGGTGCAATGACCAGTTGCTGAGGAAGGCTTGAAGCGCTGGGCTGAACTCCCTGATGAAGGATCGCAGCTGGAGCAGGTGGCACTATCTGTGAAGACGGAGGAGCACCTTGCTGGATAACTGAAGGTGTGACTTGGGTGGAGGGCTGCTGCAGTGCCGATGGTAGGCTTGTCTGTTGACCAATATTTGCGATTTGACTGCCGGGAGGTACCGCAGCTACTGTCGTGTGAGCCT
Source organism: Budorcas taxicolor (assembly GCF_023091745.1). NCBI lineage: Eukaryota > Metazoa > Chordata > Mammalia > Artiodactyla > Bovidae > Budorcas > Budorcas taxicolor. The sequence continues at coordinate 15,030,581 of NC_068921.1, forward strand.
TGCCAACAGGTTGGCCAGCTGCCCCTGCAGGTTGTGCCTGGACTGCCGCGGGCTGCACTGGGAGCTGGATGCTCTGTGGCTGAGCCATAGGAATCACCGTGGCTCCCACGGCCACCCCTGCAGAAGTGGGCTGTCCAGAGGATACCGCTGTTTGGAGAAGCGGTGAGGGCTGAACATACTCGGAGGCTGGGTTCGGAGTTACTGATGTACCGTGGCTTGGGGCCATCGGAGTGGCCACAGCTGGCGCCGGCTGGCCATATTGTACCTGTTGGGGTGGCGCCCCTGACAGGGGAGCTTGCACTGGGGGGGCCGCCTGGGAATACGGCAGTTGGGGTTGAGCCAGGCTGGCGATGGAAGGCTGCTGACCTAAAGCCGAAGTGACGCCCACCACGCCAACAGGTGACGGCTGAATACCGGCTTGCAGAGGTACTGGTGGAAGACCTGGCTTCGGCTGATAGCCCAGTTCTTGAGACGATAACTGAACCTGCGAGATCTGCGACTGAGAAATACTCTGAGGGATGCTAACTGCTGAAATGCCCTGTGGAGCGGTGCTGCTGAAGTCCATCTGCGGAAGGGCCACCCCTGGAAGGGTCGGGGGCGGCTGCGGCTGCACCGGCGGGGCCGCCAGGGTGCCCATCTCTCCGCTGCCCACACTCTCCGTGTAGTGACTCAGTGTGCTGACGCTGCTGCTCACGGAGCTCCCACTCGTGCTCTCCCTCTCGGAAGTCGCTTCGGTCGTGTTCTGTCTTACACTTTCCACCACCTTATTTACCACCACCCCTTCGGTGGCAGGTACGGCGGCGTTTTCTTTTTCATAGAACTCAGTGCAAGTCCATCGACCTTTTTTGAAAGGCTCAGAAGTAGAATCTAACTTCACGACTCTGAACCTGGACGTGTTAACGGTTGGCTGTTGCTGCTGACTCGAAACGGCCCCCACTGTCATGCCCACTGCTGCACTGGCAGCGCTGTTAAAGGCCGTGGAGGAAGCAATCGTACCATTGCCCATGCCACTCAAGATATTCACATTAACCCCGCTGCTCACTGCAGGCCCGACACTCATACTAGCAGCACTGGGGATACTGCTCACACTTATATTAGCGTTACCAAGCATGCTGCTGGTCACAGGAGGATTAAAACTACCCACAGCAGTGATGTTAACGTTATTCATCGTATTGGTGCCCGTAACAGAATTTATACCTAGGCTGCCGGTAGTACTCGGAGCACGGATACTAGTCATGACAGATGCCGGCGAGCCACTCGATGATACAGCAGAAGTTGGTGCAACTGGCATAACACCGTCAGAGCTTCCCGCGGCGGAGAGTTTTCTGGACACTGGGCTTGAGGGCGGCCCTCCAGGGATGGATGTACTGGCCACACCGGCATGGGATGGATGGTGGTGCCCGTGGTGCAGGTGGTGGCCATGAATGGGATGGTGGTGATGGAGGGGGTGTGGATGAGCACTCCCATTGATCACAACGTTCTGTTGTGGAAGGTGAGGCAAATGAGGCTGAGGAAGGTGGGGCTGGTTAGGAGAGACCGCCCCAGGTGTCTCGGCTTCCTGGAAGTTATTGAGAGTCTCTTCCGAGGAGCTGCGTTCAGGCTCCCCTAAGTCCGTAGCCCTGGAAAGCGACACATCAAGGATCTCGGAAGACGACAGATCTTCCGTATGAGACTCATCCAAGTCGTCGTAGCTCTCCGTGTCCTCTGCGATGCTGTTGTTCGAGCTGATGCTAGCGGAGATCTGAGCCGGGGTCACGCTCGTTATCTGGAAGCCACTTTTCTTTTTCATCTGCGTTCCGCCTGGCGCAAGAGGCTGTGCCTGCAGCTGAGCCTGCGAAAGGAGGTTCAGGCTTTGTGGAGGCGGAGGCTGTGGTCCCGACAGAGAAGATGCTGCAGGAGGCAGCGGCTGGAGCAGCGACGGAGGCGGAAAATCCTCGGCAGATGGGGCACTACTACCGACGCCGGTACCTGCTGCACCGAGAGCTGAGGCGCTGCCCCCGCCGCTGCCCCTTCGAGGGAACATTGCCGGGTGCGCCATCTTCCTAGCACTCATGTCTGCAGCGGCCGCGGCCGCCGTGGACTCGGGCGGCTGGTGCATTGTGTTGGGTACCGGGGCGGGGGGCGGAGAAGGCGAGTGCAATTTCCTTCTGCACCGTAATCTTTGTATTCAAGACGCCGAGGAGGAAAACGGGACCTGACGCTCCGCCCGGCGCGATTCCCCCACCTCCTCCTCCTCCTCCTCCTCAGCCGCAGGCGCCGGCCGTTCCTGCCTTCGAGGGCGAGCTTCGGGAAGGGAGGATGGACGAGGGTGAACGGAGCGGCCAGGGACCCGAAGGGGGGCACCCCTTCAGTCCTTCGCCATCCACTTTCCCCTCTGGCCTCACACCCCCTTTATACTCCGCTTCACGTGGGGTGCGGGGCGGGAGGGAGGGGGTGGGGAGGGGAGCGGGGAGGCGAGGGGAGGGGGGTGGGAAAAGCCAAGAAATGCCCACCTTCTCCGGACAACTCCGGAGCCACCTCCGCCCCTCCTCCCGTCGGCGGCGGCGGCGGCGGCCGCTGCAAAAAGCCTCCCGGTCGCCCTGCACGAAGGCGGCGCCGAGCGAGTGTCGCCTTCCCCTCGCCGCCCCCCAGCGCCGCCGCGGCTGCCGGCGGCGAGCCCCGAGCTCAGTCAGTGTCGCTCAAACCTCCGCTCCCGGCCCCGCCGGCCCGGCTCGGGCCTCCTCCCCCCACGGCCCCGCGGACCCTTTCAAACCCCCTGGGCTCGCGGCGGCTGCTGCTGCTCCGTAAGGAAACGCTGGCCGCGACTGGGGCCGGCGCGGCGAGGCTCGGGCGGCGGGGCGCCCGGTACGGTGAGCCCAGCAACGGGGCGCGGGCGGGCGCGCAGAGACGCCGGGTCCTCGCGGAGCACGGCCGGGGCGCGGCGGCGGCGGTGGCAGCGGGAGCCCAGGGACCGCTCCATCACTGGCAGCCATGGAGCCCGAGCATTTTCCTCCCTCCGGGCAGGCGCCTCAGCTCGGCACACGTCCTCGGGGAGGAAGGGGCCGGCGCCCGAGCCTCCCCGGAGGGCGGCGGGACGTGCGCTGAGGAGCGCCGGCGGTGGTGCGAGCCGCTTCGTCCTTGTCCTCCGCAGCCGGTTGGTCCTCTCACCCCCGCTGCTCCCGCGGCCCGGGCGGGAGGGGGCCGCAGGCGACGGCGACTCCTCTCTCGGCGGCGTTGGTGGCCAGACGGGGCTGGTGCAGCGACTGCAGCCGACGCCGTTCAAAGGAACGAGAGGTGGGGTTTGGTCGGTGTCGGCGAACGGGGCGGGTGAGTGGGTGGGTGCCGAGGGAGGGCGGCGGGCGAGGAGGGGGCTGTGGTGGTTGTTACTAGTGCTCTTCTCCGGCTCCGCCGTATCCCCCGGTCTCTCGCGGCATCGGGAGAGGAGGGACCAGCGCCCGAGCGCAGGAGGAGGAGGAGGGGCGACCGCGGCGAGAGGAGGCGGAGGCGGCGGCGGCGGCGGCGGCGGGAGGGGGCCGGCTGAGGAGAAGGAGGGAAGATGGCGTCTGCGCATGCGCCCCGGCGCCGCAGACATAAAGCCGGGTCTGGCGGTAGAAGGAGGCGGCGGCGGCGGGTCTTCGGGCCTCGCCGAGCGCCGGGTGTCCCGGCGGAAATTGCCGAAGGTTGACTGAGGCGCCGGCGGTGGGGGGGTGGGGAATTTCGGCCGCGGGGGAGAGAATCCGGGTCGGCCCATAGCGGGCTGGGGCGGGGCGCGCGCGCCTGTTAGGCGTGTCCACTCCTTTTTCCACACGCGGCCGGCGCGCGCGCGGGCACGCGGCGGGCGGAGGGGCCCGCGGAGGCCGCCGGGTCCCCGGGGCTCGGGTGTCCGCGCCCCGGGTGGTGTGTCCCCCGCCAGCCCCCGCCTGTGGAATGGGTAATGAGGCTTTTCTCCGCAGCAAAAGCATCACGAGTTTCAGTTCCCAGGAGTCCGCCGCCGCCACGACATGAGTCAGGCGTTCCTCCTAGGCGCGCGGCTGGGCCCTCCTCTTCGCCTCGCCGCACCTGGGCTTGCCCCCCGGGCCGCGCCGCCCTCGCCGGCTCCGAGGGTACCCCCGAGCCGCGGGGTCCGCGGAAGGCCGGTGGCTACTCGCGAGCGGCGCCCCCTTTTGTGCTGCGCGGTGGCAGCTGCCATGCGGTCCCCTCGACCCCTTCGACGGGCAGGGGCGAGCGAGCCTGCAGATGTTGCTGCTTTCTGCCCTCAACGGCCAGAAGGAGCTCATCTCCAGAAAGGGAGCGCTTGCAATCCGTCGTTACCTGGAGGGAAGCAGCCCAGCAGCCCGGCCCAGTGGGGGGAAAAAAAAACTGACCTCAACAGGTGGAGCTAATCGCCCACAGGGATAGCTTTCCCTGTAATTGTCCAGGCTGTAGGCCGCATAGGTTTTGACTTGAAAGACAAAGTGGCCTGGTCATGGTGGCAACGCGAGGACAATGATCAATGAAGACCACCTTTGCGATTAGAAAAAGAACTGTCTGCAGTTCCAGTTTGGAAAAAAGAAAGGAAAAAAAAAAAAAGAAACACCTGCATAGTTCTACAGAAGCAGGGTTAGGTTTGATTGGAGGCAACTTAACTGGAAGTTGCTGCTCTGGCCATTACAAGTCAAAACGTTCTAGCCCTAAGCATTCCTTTGACCACTAAACAAAATGTACTTCTCACCTAGGAACCAAGAAAACAAAAACACAGTTTAGGAAACCTCAGAAATGTTTTTTTTCAACTTAGTGTTGAGGGACTAAACGTTTATGGTCAGACCTCTGATTCACTAAATCTCACAGACCAGATCTAGCAGTCCTATTTCAGGAGCTTGTTAAAAACATACATGGCAGGGTTTGAAAGATGCATAATAGTAGATTCAGCATGTTACCTTTTAGCTTTCTCTAAACTTGTCCCCTCTTTCCATCCCCTAAAAGGTTAGGAACCTCACCATTCTATTGCAGTATAGAGAAGCACATGCTCAACACCCCTGTATAGCTTGTACCAGTTTTGATATATTGCTTTTTCTGTGCTCTCCTTCACTAAATTCAGAAGTAGGACTACGTGTTTTTAACGAGTTCTGGGGTCAGTAGGAAGTGCATGCCTGCTCAGAGGCAGCAGACTTTGTGATCACATGGACTGTAGCCTGTCAAGCTCCTCTGTCCATGGAATTTAACAGGCAAGACTACTGGAGTGGGTTGCCATTTCCTTCTCCAGGGGATCTTCCACACACAGGGATCAAACCCCCAAGTCTCTTGTGTTGGCAAGCAGACTGTGCCATTAACCACTGTGCAACCCAAAGGACATAGGTACAAAGTTCAGTTCAGTTCAGTCACTCAGTCGTGTCTGACTCTCTGTGACCCCATGAATCGCAGCACGCCAGGCCTCCCTATCCATCACCAACTCCCAGAGTTCACTCCAACTCATGTCCATCAAGTCGGTGATGACATCCAGCCATCTCATCCTCTGTCGTCCCCTTCTCCTCCTGCCCCCAATCCCTCCCAGCATCAGAGTCTTTGCCAGTGAGTCAACTCTTCACATGAGGTGGCCAAAGTATTGGAGTTTCAGCTTCAACATCAGTCCTTCCAATGAACACCCAGGGCTGATCTTTAGAATGGACTGATTGGATCTCCTTGCAGTCCAAGGGACTCTCAAGAGTCTTCTCCAACACCACAGTTCAAAAGGATCAATTCTTCAGCATTCAGCTTTCTTCACAGTCCCAACTCTCACATCCATATATGACCACTGGAAAAACCATAGCCTTGACTAGATGGACCTTTGTTGGCAAAGTAATGTCTCTGCTTTTGAATATGCTATCTAGGTTGGTCATAACTTTCCTTCCAAGGAGTGTCTTTTAATTTCATGGCTGCAATCACCATCTGCAGTGATTTTGGAGCCAAAAAAATAAAGTCTGACACTGTTTCCATTGTTTCCCCATCTATTTCCCATGAAGTGATGGGACCAGATGCCATGATCTTCGTTTTCTGAATGTTGAGCTTTAAGCCAACTTTTTCACTCTCCTCTTTCACTTTCATCAAGAGGCTTTTTAGTTCCTCCTCACTTCCTGCCATGAGGGTGATGTCATCTGCATAATAGCGTTTTGTCAAGAGAAGGCACTGGTCATAGCAAACACCCTCTTCCAACAACACAAGAGAAGACTCTACACATGGACATTACCAGATGGTCAACACCAAAGTCAGATTGATGATATTCTTTGCAGCCAAAGATGGAGAAGCTCTATACAGTCAGCAAAAATAAGACCAGGAGCGGACTGTGGCTCAGACCATGAACTTCTTATTGCTAAATTCAGACTTAAATTAAAGAAAGTAGGGAAAACCACTAGACCATTCAGGTATGACCTAAATCAAATCCCTAATGATTATACAGTGGAAGTGAGAAATAGATTTAAGGGCCTAGACCTGATAGACAGAGTGCCTGAGGAACTATGGACTGAGGTTCGTGACACTGTACAGGAGACAGGGATCAAGACCATCCCCATGGAAAAGAAATACAAAAAAGCAAAATGGTTGTCTGGGGAGGCCTTACAAATAGCTGTGAAAAGAAGAGAAGTGAAAAGCAAAGGAGAAAAGGAAAGATATAAGCATCTGAATGCACAGTTCCAGAGAATAGCAAGAAGAGATAAGAAAGCCTTCTTCAGCGATCAATGCAAAGAAATAGAGGAAAACAACAGAATGGGAAAGACTAGAAATCTCTTCAAGAAAATTAGAGATACCAAGGGAACATTTCATGCAAAGATGGGCTCGATAAAGGACAGAAATGGTCTGGACCTAACAGAAGCAGAAGATACTAAGAAGAGGTGACAAGAATACACACAAGAACTGTACAAAAAAGATCTTCACGACCCAGATAATCACGATGGTGTGATCACTCATCTAGAGCCAGACATCCTGGAATGTGAAGTCAAGTGGGCCTTGGAAAGCATCACTAGGAACAAAGCTCGTGGAGGTGATGGAATTCCAGTGGAGCTATTTCAAATCCTGAAATATGATGCTGTGAAAGTGCTGCACTCAATATGCCAGCACATTTGGAAAACTCAGCAGTGGCCACAGGACTGGAAAAGGTCAGTTTTCATCCCAATCCCAAAGAAAGGCAATGCCAAAGAATGCTCAAACTACCACACAATTGCACTCATCTCACACACTAGTAAAGTAATGCTCAAAATTCTCCAAGCCAGGCTTCAGCAATACGTGTACCGTGAACTTCCAGATGTTCAAGGTGGTTTTAGAAAAGGCAGAGGAACTAGAGATCAAATTGCCAACATCGCTGGATCATCGAAAAAGCAAGAGAGTTCCAGAAAAATATCTATTTCTGCATTATTGACTATGCCAAAGTCTTTGACTGTGTGGATCACAATAAACTGGAAAATTCTTCAAGAGAGGGGCATACCAGACCACCTGACCTGCCTCTTGAAAAACCTATATGCAGGTCAGGAAGCAACAGTTAGAACTGGACATGGAACAACAGACTGGTTCCAAATAGGAAAAGGAGTACGTCAAGGCTGTATATTGTCACCCCGCTTATTTAACTTATTTGCAGAGTACATCATGAGAAACGCTGGGCTGGAAGAAGCACAAGCTGGAATCAAGATTGCCGGGAGAAATATCAATAACCTCATGTACAAGGTAGGTGGTCACAAATACTGAAAGGGAGATGGTAGTAAAAATCAAGTTCACTTGAAAACATCAGACTTGTTTTATGATATTCATGAATTGATAGGTGAATAATTGGATTTTTTACATAACTGTGGCCATTTTTTTACATAACTATGGCCATTGAAGATGGGAGGAGAAGGGGATGACAGAGGATGAGATGGTGGGATGGCATCGCTGACTCAATGGACATGAGTTTGAGTAAACTTGGGGAGTTGGTGATGGACAGGGAGGCCTGGCGTGCTGCAGTTCATAGGGTCACAAAGAGTCAGACACGACTGAGCAACTGAACTGACTCACTGACTGATGGCCATTTACAAAAATAATTATTGTTTTAAGACTACAACAGCCTTTGCTTTAAGAGATACACCCAATTAATGGCCACCATTCATTGCTGAAATGAAACTCTGACATGCTTTTTAAATAGTTTTTGAACGGAAAATAGGAAGTAAGTATCCCAGAAAATTGAAAGTGCAGTGGAATATAGTGGGGCTAAATGTGTCTCTGAGCTACTGTGTGAAAGAAAATACTCACAGTCCCTCACAAGTTGGCTTTTAGGTCAAAGTTTTAAATTACCCCCAAACAACAACTTAACATGCCTGGGATCACCTAAATACCCACCATGATTGTGCTGATAGAGTTTGAAGCAGAAGAAACACATAATCAAGTCTTTCAAAGTTGGACAGAATGACTCATTGAGATAACCCTGTAAACGCAGATATTTCTAATAACTAGTAATAATGAATATTGTTATTTTTGTGCTGTTTTGATGTTGGGGGTGCATGGGTGAGTGTATTATTTTTTTTAGAAGAAACTTGTTTTCCTTTTTCCAGGATAACAGTAAGACCTAAGAAAACACGGTCTTTCGAAACATGTTTCACTTTTATCTGCCGTTTCACCTTCGAATTCCTGGTGAGGCAGCCTCAAGTCCCACTGAGATATGACGAGCAAGTCTGCAAATATGGAAATCCTGAGTTTGAGAAATGTCTCTCTCTTTCTCCAGTAGCCAGCATTTCTATGACCAGTGATACATAAATATGAGTCCCTAAAAACAAACAGAAGCCCTTGAACCAACCTGGTGGTGTTACCATGTTCCCACCTTTCAATTTGAAAAGTCTGGATTTTTTTTACATTATTATCAAATGCCCACTGCTATGTGGAATGAAGTCATTAACACTCCTTCGAATCCAGTACTTGGACTTATCCTTTGTCTTTTGAAAGCCTACATTTCACCTATTTACATTCTGAAGGTATAATTCTGAAAGGGAAAGGGAATTCCCTCAGTCGTGTCCGACTCTTCGCGACCCCATGGACAGCAGCCTACCAGGCTCCTCCATCCATGGGATTTTCCAGGCAAGAGTACTGGAGTGGGGTGCCATCGCCTTCTCCGAAGTAGTTCTGAATTACTCTCTATTGTTCATATTAGTCCCAGGTGCACTGTTCACCTAAATCTCGTTATCATAACATTGCAAACAAGCACATAAATTTCACCATGTCAGGAGTTTTTGGTGGGCTTCCCAGGTGGCACTAGTGGTAAAGAACCTGCCTGCCAATGCAGGAGGTTGGATTCGATTCCTGGGTTGGGAAGATCCCCTGGAGGAGGGCATGGCAACCCACTCCAGTATTCTTGCCTGGAGAATCCCAGAATTTTTTCTACCATAAAATAGAAAATTTCCTGACCATTATAACTTAATTTACCTATTTGTGAGAACTGTGAAATAGATGGGCATTTAAAACCAAGTAACAGACTTCTTTGCGCTGAAACTGTGGAGCCCTCATGCCCTAGAGCCTGTGCTCCTCGATAAGAGAAGCCACCACGATGAGAAGCCTGCACACCGCAAGAAGGAGTAGCCCCCTCTCACAACTAGAGAAAGCCGGCACAAAGCAAGGAAGACCCAGCGCAGCCAAAAATAAATACATTAAAATAAATAAGTTAAAAAATAAAACCAAGAAGGGACTTCCCTGGCAGTCCAGTGGTTGAGACTTCACCTTCCAATGCAAGGGGTGCAGGTTCGATTCCTGGTCAGGGAACTAAGAGCCCACATGCAAGGAAACTATATGCTGCATGCACAGCCAAAAAAAAACATTTTTTTAAATAAAATAAAACCAAGTAATTCTCCAAAAGAAGTGCCCTTGAGGAACAGGAAGAGAATACTTGCACTCAGAATGGCTGTGAGTGCAGAGATAAATACTAAAGAGAAATGGGAGCAGAAAATACAGCATTGATCCACTCCAGTAATTATTCTGGCTACCCAGGGCTTCAGTCTTGCTGTAGTTATGTGTAACTTTTAAATGTCATCTTAAAAAAGTCAAATTTTTAAATAATGAGTTATAAACATGAAAAAAAGTCATACATTTTTACATATGAAATTTATGCATGGGGATAGTACAGCATATTTATTAAATCAGTTTGCTCTCTAGAAAATTGTTAATATGAGACCAGAAGTCATATGTGCTCTTTGACTTTTGCAAATTGCACAAAATATTTATTTTGAAACTTTTCATTCACATTTCACTGAGTATAGCTTAACTTATAACTGATTCAATTTTGTAGCACTTGTTAAACTTTTAATATAAATATGTTTCTGGTCAGCTAAACAATTTTATATCCTCAAAGGAGACATGATTTTTTTTTTTTTAAGTATAGAAATTTGAATTTATGGTTCAGCGGGCACACTGATATACATTAGCTCGTTAAATTCTACCCTTTGAGGGAGAAGGTTTTATCATTCTCATTTTAGAAGTAAGTGATCACAGAGAGATTAAGTAACTTGTCCAAGGTTTATGCCTAAATCTGGGTACTCAGGTCCCTCCTCATTGCAGATTCCATGCCTCTGTGCTGAGGATTTTCCTGCAAACACAGTATGACCTCTAGAGACTAATAGTTTTCAAAGCTCTTTTGGAAATTAATGAGTGTTCTTTTAATGCTTTTGAATGCCAAGGAAGATAATTCAGCATACACACTAATTGCACACAGCATTTCTTCTACATGAAGGGGATGAAAGACTTCTTCCCTGTTTGAAGCAACATAAATGATACAGACGCTTCCACAGTCAGTCTTCTCTAAGGAATGTGCTAATTTGGAGAATTTCCTCACAATTAAAATAAATTTTTAAAAAAAATTTCTAACTTCTGCTACAGAACTAAGTAACATTAAAAAAAAAAGAAATAATTTGTTAACTTCGTTTTTTTTTCTAAGTTTATAATCAAATAACCCTCCAAATCTCCCCAGATGATAGCTAATATTTATTTAATGACTACTCTCTACCACACATTTTCTAACTGCTTAAGTGTTTTATCTCTAATTCTCACAACTGTATCATGTACGAGCTGTAATTACCCCATTTTGCAAATGAGGAAAATGGGGTTCAGAGAGTTTGTGGTCTTAAAATTTAGCAAATGTGGGGCTAAGATAGAAATTCCTGCAGTGTAACCTTCTCTTCCTTCAGGGCTGCCTCTGAGACACATTGTTAAATCAGGTTTCTGCCAACTCTAGCTCCCAAGTTAAATTTCCACAGAATACTCATGTTTTAATTTGTCCACAGACTCTGGGAACACCATTTTCTCCTGATGTAGAAACATTCTAGGAAAGAATGTACATTTTAGAGTCTCTACTACAGCTGCCTAGGAATTGGACATAAATGAACAGAATCACGGCTTGATAAGTTGGATGATCCTTCACTGATCAAAAACAGATGTCAAATGCTGGGGGGGGCGGGGGGAAGGCATTAATCACACATAATTGGGGAACACTGTCTATGCAGGACAAGATAAATGTTTTCCCATCCCAGCAATTAGTGTTCATTGAACATGAGAGCCTATAAAATAGAGACAATAATAACCTAGTCTTTCCAACAGGTTCTAAGAACCAATTTGTATTTGCACATGCTTTTGAATACTGAAGTTATTGAAATAAGCAAATTCATTATTTTTCTTTGTGTTACAATTCTGAGAAGACCTCTGTCCTTCCACCATATGTGAACCAAAACCAGGTCAAGAAGTACAAACAGATCATGGCAGCCAATATTTCTTTGTATTTAAAGATAAGGTCCACAAACACAGGTCTATTTCAAGTCTCAGAGCTCAAGGAAAAAAGAATGGCTCTTGAAATCATTCCTGAGTGTGGAATTTTCCTTTGGTCATTCATTTTCTCCTACTCTGAATTATCTTTCAGGAGAAAAACAATAAAATAGTTTTCAGTAACTTAAATTGACATTCCCAGTTAATTTCATTGTGGAAGAAAACAGGAAATCAGTAGTCATAAAGGCCAAAATCTTGTCTGATTTTTATACCTTTGATGGAAAATAAAAGAAAATCTTGGATATGTGCAAGCTAAATTAGAATCAGAAGCACAAGATAAGATCCTTTTAAGCGTATGACCACTGACTGCTAAATGCAACTGTTTGCATAAGGTGTTTACAAAACCTTCCTATGTGAGTGATATAATTAGAACAATTAAATGGGAAAGGTTGGAATTTCAGAGAAAAACATGAGATAGGATTTAGAGAAAAGAGCCTAACAAAACTGATTTAATACATGCAGTGTATACACACTTGTCAAATTCAAGAAAATTAAATGTATAGCTGACTCAGCCCCTTCATGAAGGTAAACATAAAGTTAATTGCAAGGATGCCAGCAAAGCTTTCCATCAAAAACTAGAAGTGAAGGTTCAGGTGCTTTCTTGCTCCAGTTATTTATAGACAGGAATGGGATCATGCCATAATGCCAACTCAGTGGTTTAACTTTGATATTTTAGAGAGTTTCTAAACACCCCTTTTATCCAAGGCATAAGTAACACACACAAAAATAGTTGTTGGATTACACTGATTAAAATGTATACTGGGATAATACTGTATGGGATAGTACTGTTTTACCCCAGTGTTGATCCTAAATTACTTAATAAAAGAAAAATAGCATTTTGAAAAGAATACTTCCAGTGAAAAACATCTTGAAAAAGGATGTAAGTTCTCTTTATTCTGTCAAGCATATGATAGGAACTCAATAAGAACTTGTAAAGAATTTCTTAGATCCCACATTTTGCAATAATATTGTCAACATAATTTATCACATGAACTTTCATTACTGAACTTTTCACAGGATGTTTCTGCAGAACATCAGGTTCAGAAATTATGACAGTAAGAAACAAGCTCACTATTAAAATTGCAGTCAAGGGCATCCAATGGTATTACATTTCCTTCTCTGTTCTTTGCTTGATCTCTGTAAAATTCTCCTTGCCCAAACTAAACTTATGATAATTTGCTGACTACTCCTTTTCATGGAATATCATGCCCAAAGCATTTTTTTTTTTTTGTAAGAAGCAAAGTTCAGTGAAAATGGTAAGAAGATACAAGTTGAATCTGCATCTCCGTTTCTGATAGCTTTGCATTTGTTTAGGGATAGAGCATCACTGAAGCGACTTAGCAGCAGCAGCAGCAGAGCATCATGTTAAATACTGTTGAGAACTGAGATCCTTAGTCTCTGGATTCTGGAGATTCATTCCTTACATCCTGGCTTCAGGATATGGAGAATTCAGGTGCTTCTTCTTCTCAGACGAGCTCCAGAACTAGTATCTAAGAAACTTAACTTGGCATGACTCATCACAGATCTCACACAAAGACTACAATGAATAATTTCAGATAAAATGGTTAATTTATAAAGCTTAGTTAACACATCTAAAAAACTTACTACCTGTTCATTGGTCAAAACTTCTATTTGGGGGACTTCCCTGGTGGTCTAGTGGTTAAGAATTTGCCTTGTAATGCTGCAGACTTGGATTCATCCCTAGTTGGGGAAACTAAGATCCCACGTGCCACGGAGCAACTAAACCCGTGCAATTACTGAAGCTATGCACCACAACTAGAGAGTCCATATGCCGCAACAAAACAGCCAACACGATGCAATGAAGATTCTGTGTGCTGCAACTGACCCAATGCAGCCAAATAAATAAATAATAAAATAGTTAAAAAAAAAGAAAACCTTCCATTTTGAAGTATTAATACCAAATGAGGGTTCTGCTATTATTTTTGCATTTGCCACCATATGAAACACTTTTTCCTTTTATTTATGATTGTGAAGTGTAGCATGGCATACCACTCCCAAAATATGCTGCTTTGGTATATTAATATTTTGTGATGTAGGCACTTAAAAAACAGCAAGTGCAGGAACAGGCTTTCTCTGAACTCCCCTTATCTGCCTAAAGACAGATCCTCCAGAAGGAATTCCATTGTCAAAAATCCCCTCCCCGGGAGTTTCTTTAATTCATTAACCAGGGAAGATGGACTTATCACAGGAGGAGAGTGGAAGTCAGCACCACACTCAGACAAAAGTTCTTCACAAGCTATCATACTTCCAATGTGTTCTTCTAAGGGTCCACTCATCTTTCCTAGAAGTCACTGAGTCTGCCTTAAGAGATCTACATCCCCCCTACCCTTTCCTAGTAAGATGATATTTAATCTTGAATTTTAAGCCACCTGGGAGAGAAAAGGGAAGCTCTCCTTAGAAGTAGAAATAGGAAATAAAAAGATTGACTGAAGTTCAATATCATTAATTGAATATCTACTACCTGTTTTTTAAGGAGACAAAATTGTCTAGGCGGTGCTCTTTTATGTGTCAATAAGGGCACAAACGAAGGCCAGCCTTACCATGGACCCTCACCTCCAGCTCAAAGGTGTATTTATATAACTTTGTTGTAAACAAAGAGCAAATGGGAAGCAGCAGGAGAACAATTTGGTTCACGTTTCACCAAAGATATTTTTCCTCCAGGTTGAAGGTAACCAGAGACTTCTAAGTCATTGCAAACATGTCTTAATCCAGCAATTCCATATAGGCACCATATGAATCTTTGGAAATTAGATAAAAAGAATTCTAATGTAACACAATAGCAACATTATAGCTTAGAACCATGATGCCTCACTGATGCATACATCTGCTGGGGAATGAGCATATGGTGGTGCCCAGAACAGAAGTAAAGAAAACCTGCAGTTATGGCTCTTTAGTATGATAATTGATTCTGAGTAAACGTATGAGTTTTGCTGCTTGTCTAATTTTCAGTTGTTGGGGTTTTGCTTTTGTTCATTTTTTTAATAGCAGATGTTTGGGAGGCAAAAAGCCTCTATGTTCCTGGTGTAACTGAATCTGGCAATATTACTAGTAAGACCAGGGAAATATACTAAACTTAGCAGAAAGCAGAGACAATAACAACATCCAAAAGTGTTCTTTGAGGCTACTTATCCTCTGACAAATGACATGATAGCCAACAGCCAAGCACAGAAAAAAACTATGTCTGTATCTCATATGTTTAACATTAATCGATTTTATTCTATGGCAGCCCATTATCTGTATGGTGACAGATAGAACATTCCATAAGTAGAAAAACTAGAAAGGGGGATTATATTTAAAAATAAATAAAAGCAATGTTATCAGCTTCACCTTTAAAGCATTGAAATGAAGTTTTTCATTCCTTTTTATGGCTAATATTCCATTGTGCATAAGTACCATATCTTCCTTATCCATTCATCTGTCAATGGACATGTAGGTTGCTAAAATGAAAATCTTGAAACATGAACTTGAGTCCCATTTTCAACAGGGAAACGGGGTGAGAGCAGAACCTGAAGTCGATTGCACAGATTAAAGTGCATTTTAATCAGTATTTCAGGGACAACCACCGCCTGAGTATATGCATATGCTTGTCCCCTGGGCAGTTTGCATTCTTCAACCATCTCAAACCTCCCAGTCAACCCCACTGGGTTCCCCCATCCCCACACTACAATGTGTGCGTGAGGGATGGCAAATCATTTACAATTTGGTCTAGACCAAAAGAGAAAAAGTCTAGGCATGTAACTCTATTGAAGTGGACGTCTAAGTCTGCTATACTTTGTCTACTATTTTGGAAGAATTCTGTCATTGCTTTCTTCTAATAGCAAAGATAATTAAAAAGCTATTGTTTCAGTGAGGTCTCTCAGCCCACAAACATTTATTAAGGACTTGCCTAAATTGTAAGTCATTTTAGTGTGGAACAGAAAAGGCATGTTTGTGCCAACATACCTTATAACAGAATATGCTAGAATGATTATAATATACATTTCAGTCAACTCTATCACACTTATACAACCAGCAGAAATATGATATAATCAAGTTATCAAAAAGTAAGGGGGGAAAAAGAAGAAAAAAAGTAATAGAGTGAGTCGTGGAGCAAGAACTTATTTAAGGGTACTGAGATCACATACAGGATTCTTCAAAGGCTGCATGAAAATAGAAATAACACAGAATTCTTTGGTGCCTATGTGTGGTTGGAAAGCACCTGGGAGAGGTCTCTGGAAGAGTAAACAGATCTTTTTGTCTCTAAGGGACCCACCTTTGTCCCTGAATTGGCTGCCTAATTCTTATTTATTTGGGGTGAGGAGAGTAGGTAGACAGGAAGTCTCGTCTTCTTCAAAGAAAGAGGAAGCCCAGACATAACAGAACCTAAACTCCTGAACATCATTTTCTATCATTACTGCCTTCTGCTGAAACCTAAGCTGATTTCCTAATGGCAATAACCCTGATACAGAGTTGAGTGGTCTGAATGACAGATACAGTCAGAACTATATTATGGAGAGTTTGCCATCAAAAGTACATTAGGGGGAATTCCCTGGTGGTCCAGTGGTTAAGAATCTGCCTTCGAATGCAGGAGACAAAAGTTCAATCCCTGGTCCAGAAAGATTCCACATGCCTTTGGGGCGGGGAGGAGGGGGGGAGGAGGGGGGGGAGGAGGGGGAGGGGGGGAGGAGGGGGAGGGGGGGAGGAGGGGGAGGGGGGGAGGGGGGAGAGGGAGGGGCGGGGGGCAGGGAACTAAGCCCACAGCTTCAACTACTGAAGCCCACACGGCCTAGAGCCGGTGCTCCAAAACAAGAGAAGCCGCCGCAGCAAGAGGTCTGCGTGCCACAACTAGAGAACGCCTGAGCGCAGCAACAAAGACCTAGAGCAGCCAAAAAAAAGAGTCCGTTGTGTGTAATTATCCACTTTTCTTTATCCACTCATCTGTTTATGGACATTTAAGTTACTTACACCTCTTGGCTATTGTGAATAGTGCTGTAATGAACATGAGTATGCAGATATATCTTTGAGATCCTGCTTTGAATTCTTTTGGATATATGACCAGAAATGGGGTTGCTAGATCATATGGCAATTCTGTTTTTAATTTGTGGAGGAACCGCCATATTGTTCTCCATAGTAGCTCTACCTCTGATCACAATGTATTTTTCATACATTTTTTGCACATGATTTGTTAGTAGTCAGTTCAGAAAGTTTGCGTCTGAATTCGTAAATGAGATTGGCCCATTATTTTCTTTCCATAAATTGCCTTATCTGGATTATTTCCAAAAACCAGCCTTTTCTTTTCTACTGTTTCCTTAATTTCCATAGTTAATTTCATTATTTTTCTTTTCTACTTTGTTTAACCCTAATTTTATGAATTGAACATGTAACTCAAGCTGTCTTATATTTTAAATAAATTCATTTACACATATGCATTTCATTCTAATTACTATTACTTTTCTAATTACCCCAAGTTTTGATATGTTGTTGCACATATAAAAATATTATCATTTCCATTGTGATTTCCCCTTGAGTCCATGAGTTCTGTAGAAGATTTGTTTTTTCAATTTGTAACCTCCAAATTCTGTTTTATAAGTAAAGAAACTAAAGTCCTGAAAAATTAAATGTCCTGCTCAAAACTGTATCACTAATGCCTGGGCTGAAAACAAAATCTCCTGATTAATACTCCACTTTGCTTTTCCAAATTCTTAATTCATATTCTTTACTCTGTCAGAAAGCTTCTTGAAATTAAGCCAACATCTTTAACTCATATTACAAGTAGAAATCTACTTTTATATTAGCCTCATTCATTATACATTTTTAAAATATTTGCCTAAGCCTTTTTCTAAATATATTTAGACAATTTTCTTACCTTCTCATCCCGCCAGGATTCATTAATTTCTAGCCACATCATTTGGCATAGTGCTTAGCACAATGTTAGACTTTCAATAAAAAGTTTATTTAGGGAACTTTTGTTTAATGAATGTTTAAAGAGTGGTGTTAGTGCCATATCTGAGCTTTATTAAACATCAAATGACAAGGATGGAAGGATACTTTCCAGCTTACCATAACACAAGTCCAGTGAGTTTATAATAAAACTGAAACAAAAAAACAAGAAGCCAGAATCGCTGTTGAACTACAATTCCATGGTCAAAAAGGGACAGTAGAAATATGTGAAAACATAAAAAATAAAGTATAAATGACAGTAACCAACTTTCATGAAACATCTGTGAGAAATAGATTTTATTACCTCTACTATATAAATGGGGAAATGGAGTTGCAGACAGTTTGGGTGACTTGCTCAGGTGACATAGCTACAGGTGACAACTTCGCATTGGAATGCAGTTGTCTCCACAGCCCATCCTCTTAGCAGTAAACCACAATCTTCTCCAAGTCCTTTATCTGAGCTCTTTCCTCCCAGCTGTAGCCCAGGTCCAGCCCACCCCCTTGGCTGTAATTGGGAAGTGAGAGATAGCTCTGAAGCAAAGGGAAAGGCTGGTAGTATCAGGATCAATCTCCAGTGAACACAAAATATTTTGTGAGAGGTTAAATATTACCACTTTTTTTTTTTGTCCTTGAGAATACTCTTTGGTGAGGTCCAGGGGGAGGAATTGGACAGTTCTGCTGTTAACATCAATTCAATTCAGTTCAGTCCCTCAGTCGTGTCTGACTCTTTCAGACCCCACAGCCTGCAGCATGCCAGGCTTCCCTGTCCATCACCAACTACCAGAGCTTGCTCAAACTCATGTCCATTGAGTTGGTGATGCCATCCAACCATCTCATCCTCTGTCATCCCCTTCTTCTTCTGCCTTCAACCATTCCCAGCTTCAGGGTCTTTTCCAATGAGCCAGTTCTTCACATCAGGTGACAAAAGTATTGGAGTTTCAGCTTCAGCATCAGTCCTTCCAATGACTATTCAGGACTGATTTCCTTTAGAATTGACTGGTTGGATCTCCTTGCAGTCCAAGGGACTCTCAAGAGTCTTCTCCAACACCACAGTTCAAAAGCATCAATTCTTGGTGCTCAGCTTGCTTCACAGTCCAACTCTCACATCCATACATGACTACTGGAAAAACAATAGCTTTGACTAGACAGACCTTTGTTGACAAAATAATGTCTCAGCTTTTGAATATGCTGTCTAGGTTTGTCATAGCTTTTCTTCCAAGGAGCAAGTGTCTTTTAATTTCATGGCTGCAGTCACCATCTGCAGTGATTTTGGAGCCCGAGAAAATTAAGTCTGTCACTGTTTCCATTGTTTCCCCATCTATTTGTCATGAAGTGATGGGACCAGATGCCATGATCTTAGTTTTTTGAATGTTGAGTTTTAAGCCAGCTTTTTTACTCTCCTCTTTCACCTTCATCAAGAGGCTTTTCAGTTTCTCTTCACTTTCTGCCGTAAGGGTGATGTCATCTGCATATCTGAGGTTGTTGATATTTCTCCCGGCAATCTTGATTCCAGCTTGTGCTTCATCCAGCCTGGTATTTTGCATGATGTACTCTGCATAGAAGTTAAATAAACCTTGATGTACTCTTTTCCCAATTTGGAACCAGTCTGTTATTCCACACCTGATTCTAACTGTTGCTTCTTGACCTGCATACAGATTTCTCAGGAGCCAGGTAAGGTGGTCTGATATTCCCATCTCTTTAAGAACTTCCTATTAGCGTAATGCTATTAACATACTGTCCACCTTTTTTTCCTAAGTCCTTATAAAGCTCACATAGGAGATCTCATGTCAGAAGTTGCAGTGCTCTGTTAAAAATATACTCAGGACTTCCCTGGTGGTCCAGTGATTAAGAATCCACCTGCCAATGCAGGAGACATGGGTTTGATCCCTAGTCCCTGAAGATCCCACAGGTGTGGAGCTACTAAGCCTGTGCACCACAACTATTGAAGCCCATGAGCCTACAGCCAGTGCTCCACAACAAGAAAAGCCACTGCAATGAGAAGTCTGTGCACTGCAACAAGAGTGGCCCCTGCTCACCACAACTAGAGAAAGCCCATGCAGCAACGAAGACCCAGCACAGCCAAAAATAAACAAATATACTTGTCAATTAAAAAAAAAAAAAGAATACCATACTCACAAATAATGAGATCCTTTATGCATATTTTCTCTAGGCATCTTTTCAAAATATAGGCATTTCCCTTTCATTATTTAATGTGTGCGTGCTAAGTCACTTGAATTCTGTCCAACTCTTTGTGACCCTGTGGCCTGTAGCCCACCAGGATCCTCTGTCCTTGGGATTCTCCAGACAAGAATCCTGGAGTGGATGCCATGCCCTCCTCCAGGAGATCCTCCCAACCCAGGGATTAAACCCACATTTTCTCTTATGTCTCTCCATTGGCAGGCAGGTTCTTTACCACTAGCACCACCTGGAAAGCCTTTATTATTTAATAAAACTACCTTAATTAACCTTACCAATATAATTTGGTGCTGCACAATAATAATTATTTTCCTGATAGTGTTGCAGGAAGGGGAACACCTTCCAGGGCCCGGAAGTGGGCTCTTGTCTAACACTCAGAAATGTATTGTCTGAGGAGACACATGTGCTGACAAAGCAAGAGATTTTATTGGGAAGGGGTGCCCAGATGGAGAGCAGTAGGGTAAGGGAACCCAGGAGGACTGCTCTGCCACAGTCCTGGCTTGCAGTCCTGGTTTTATGGTGATGGGGTTAGTTTCCAGGTTGTCTTTAGCCAATCATTCTGACTCAGAGTCCTTCCTGGTGGGGCATGCATCACTCAGCCAAGATGGATGCCAGAGAGAAGGATTCCGGGAGGTGACTGGACACATGGTGTCTCCTTTTGATCCTGAACTCTCCCTATGACCAGTGTGTTCTCTTGGCAAAACTCTATTAGCTTTTGCCCTGCTTCATTCTGTACTCCAAGGCCAAATTTGCCTGTTACTCCAGGTATTTCTTGACTTCTACTTTTGCATTCCAGTCCCCTGTAATGACAAGGACATCTCCTTCAGGTGTTAGTTCTAGAAGGTCCTATAGGTCTTCATATAACCATTCAACTTCAGCTTCCTCAGAATGACTGGTCAGGGCATAGACTTAGATTATCGTCATATTGAATGGTTTGCCTTGGAAACGAACAGAGATCATTCTGTCGTTTTTGAGATTGCATCCAAGTACTGCATTTCGGACTCTTTTGTTGACTATGATGACTACTCCATTTCTTCTAAGGGGTTCTTGCCCACAGTAGTAGATACAATGGTCATCTGAGTTAAATTCACCCATTCCAGTCCATTTTATTTTGCTGATTCCTAAAATGTTGATGTTCACTCTTGCCATGCCCTGTTTGACCACTTCCAATTTGCCTTGATTCATGGACCTAATATTCCAGCTTCCTATGCAATATTGCTCTTTACAGCATCAGACTTTACTTCCATCACCAGTCACATCCACAACTAGGTGTTGCTTTGGCTCTGTCTGTTCATTCTTTCTGGAGTTTTTTCTCCACTGATCTCCAGTAGCATATTGGGCACCTACCGACCTGGGGAGTTTGTCTTTCAGTGTCCTATCTTTTTGCCTTTTCATACTGTTCATGGGGTTCTCAAGGCAAGAATACTGAAGTGGTTTGCCATTCCCTTCTCCAGTGGACCACGTTTTGTCAGAACTCTCCACCAAGACCCGTCCGTCTTGGGTGGCCCTACATGGCATGGCTCATAGTTTCATTGAGTTAGACAATGCTGTGGTCCATGTGATCAGATTGGTTAGTTTTCTGTAATTGTGGTTTTTAGTCTGTCTGCCCTCTGATGGGGAAGTATAAGAGGCTTATGGAAGCTTCCTGATGGGAGAGACTGACTGAGGGGGAAACTGGGTCTTGTTCTGATGGGTGAGACCATGCTCGGTTCAGTTCAGTTCAGTTCAGTCGCTCAGTCGTGTCCGACTCTTTGCGATCCCATGAATCGCAGCACACCAGGCCTCCCTGTCCATCACCGACTCCCAGAGTTCACTCAGACTCACATCCATCGAGTCAGTGATGCCATCCAGCCGTCTCATCCTCTGTCGTCCCCTTCTCCTCCTACCCCCAGTCCCTCTCAGCATCAGAATCTATTCCAATGAGTCAACTCTTCGCATGAGGTGGCCATGCTCAGTAAATCTTTAATCCAATTATCTGTTGATGAGTGGGGCTGTGTTCCCTCCCTGATATTTACATGGGGCCAAACTACAGTGGAGGTAATGAAGATAACGGCGACCTCCTTCAAAAGGTCCCATGCAGGCACTGCTACACTCAGTGCCCTCAACCTTGCAGCAGGCCACCACCGACCCACGCCTCTGCCAGAGACTCCTGGATGCTCACAGGCGAGTCTGGGTCAGTCTCTTGTGGGGTCATTGCTCCTTTCTCCTGGGTCCTGGTGCACAAGGTTCTATCTGTACCCTCCAAGAGTCTGTCTCCCAGGCCTGTGTAAGTTCTGGCGGCTCTATGGTGGAGTTAATGGTGACCTCCTCCAAGAGGGCTTATGCCATACCCAGGTCCACTGCACCCAAAGCCTCTACCCCTGCAGCAGTCTACTGCTGACCCATACCTCTGCAGGAGACACTCAAATACAGTTCTGTCTCAGTCTCTGTGGAGTCTCTGGGTCCTGGTGCACACAAAGTTTGAGCCCTCTGAGCATCTCTGAACACTTGCTCCTTGGAAGAAAAGTTATGACCAACCTAGACAGCCCATTAAAAAGCAGAGACACTACGTTGCCAACAAAGATCCATCCTGTCAAAGGTATGGTTTTTCCAATAGTCATGTATGGATGTGAGAGTTGAACTATAAAGAAAGCTGAGTGCTGAAGAATTGACGCCTTTGAGTTGTGGTGTTGGAGAAGACTCTTGAGAGTCCCTTGGATGGCAAGGAGATCCAACCAGTCCATCCTAAAGGAAATCAGTCCTGAATATTCATTGGAAGGACTGATGCTGAAGCTGAAACTCCAATACTTTGGCCACCCGATGTGAAGAACTGACTTATTGGAAAAGACCCTGATGCTGGGAAAGATTGAAGGTGGGAGGAGAAGGGGACAACAGAGGATGAGATGGTTGGATGGCATCACTGACTCAATGGACATGAGTTTGGGTTAGCTCTGGGAGTTGGTAATGGACAGGGAGGCCTGGCGTGCTGCAGTCCATGGGGTCGCAAAGAGTCAGACACAACTGAGTGACTGAAATGAACTGAACTGAACTGAACTCTCCCTGTTGGTGATGGCTTATTAGTTCTGTGTTCCTTACCAGGACTTCCTGTTGTAAAATGACTCATGCAAATGGTTACTAGGATGCCTGGCCAGGGTGGGCCGTTTCAGTTAGTGTGCGTCCCCTAACAATAATAGTATTACTGAAAGCTCAGCCTCTTTGTACATCAGAGCAAATTAATTTCTGGAGACAGAGTTTTGGGTGAAGTGGAAAAAATAGCTCTTCTACTTTGCCAGGCAAAGGGAGATACATCAGGCTCCTGCCTCAGAAAACTGTGTCCCAACCTGGGAGGATTTGAGGATGGGTTTTATAACAATGATTCATAAGTGGGGCCTCTGACAAGATTAGTGCGTGAGCAAGGCTGAAGCTGAAGCTCCAATACTTGGGCCACCTAATACGAAGATCCGACTCACTGGAAAAGACCCTGATGCTGGAAAAGATTGAAGGCAGGAGGAGAAGAGGACAACAGAGGGTGAGAGGGTTTGATGGCATCATCGATTCAATGGACGTGGATTTGAGCAAGCTCCAGGAGATAGTGACGGACTGGGAAGCCTGTTGTGCTGCATGCAGTCCACGGGGTTGCCAGGAGTTGGACTTGACTGAGCGACTGAACAACAACAAGGGCTTGCACTCCCTCAATCTTGTCTCAGGTGGGGGGTCTCCCAATCTTGAACTTCTCTAGTCCCTGTAATCTTGCCTCAGGTGGTTTCTTGGCTGCTCCTCCCCTGATTAGCAACTGTTAGAATCTGCCCTTTGGAAATTAGGGAAAGCAATGGCACCCCACTCCAGTACTCTTGCCTGGAGAATCCCATGGATGGATATTATATATATAGTAGTATATATATTATATTATATATATACTATATATATTTAATATATATAGTATATTATATAAGTATGTAATATATATAGTATATTATATTATATACTAGTATAATATTTATACTATCTTTTCATTATTTGATATGTTGATCAAAGTAACATCATTCTTATTTTACTAGTTTCTAATTTTTTTCTTGAACATTTTTCCCCTTTAGGATTTGAAAATTAGTAATAGGAACAATCATTCTTTCATCTTCAACTTTTAGATTGTTTATTTTTTCCCCCTTTGGCTTTGTGGTATCTCCTTGATCTCTATAATCATTATTTTTTATGCACTAGATGTGCATGGTGATTACAAAGAATGCTTTATGACACAGAGAAATGCTCACAATATAAAGTTTCAAAAAAATAAGATAAAGCAGAACTCAAAATTGCAAGTACAGGGACTTCCTGGTTAAGAATCCGCCTTGCAGTGCAGGGCAGTGTGGGTTCAATCCCTGGTTGGGGAACTAAGATCTCACATGGCTGCAGAGAAACTAAGCCTGAGTCCACAGCTAGTGAGCTCGAGCCACAAGGAAGATCCTGTGTGCAGCAATTAAGTCCCAATGTAGCCAAATAAATAAAATATTAAGAAGAATTCTAAGTACAGTGGGAACCCAAATGACTATTGAAACATGTTTTGTTTTACACTATCCCAAAATATTGACAGACATCACTCTGGGTAGTGAGATTATGAATAATTTTTTTAAAAAGATTTCTGTGTATTTTTTATGTTTTCTGCAAAACATATATGTTTTATGTATTTATCTGAATCAGAGCCAAAAGTTGGAAGTGAAGCCAAAGGGATGATTTTGTTGAAAGGTTCCTGCGGCTGCTAAGGGTTGTCCATCCACAAGAAGCCTTCCCTTCCAGCCCTGTCTTGAGGCACCTGTTTCTGGTTTTCTGGTGGGCAGCTGGTAGGTTTGTGTAGAGAGCACGAGTGTAGGGGCTTGTGTGTGCAGGGGGGTACCGGGGGCGCACAGTAATCCCAGGGAGAGGTCCTGGGAGGTACCAGAGCTCTCTTAGTCTATGGTTAAAGGCAGTGCTATTTAGAATAGAATGGAAATAACATCTGGATCCACATGGAAGCTATCTGGTCCAGGTCACTCTCCATCTTAGATTCATTTTCCCAAACAAGTTTATTTGAGCAAGTTCTGGCCTTTTAAATCAGATTGGTAGTGTAATATCAGATATATTTTTCAGCTTCACTTTGCTTAATTTTCCCAATCATTAAGGGCTAAATAATAATATTATTATTTAGCAGAATATCTCCTGCTATCTCATTAAAGTGTCCTGAGGATTTAGCAATAAATGTCTCCTGTACACTTTTTTGGGCCACTTCATAGGCCACAGTCTCTCTTTGTAACAAATTAAGTTGCAAAGACATATAGGTTAGAAAGAAGTGTGTGTGTGTGTGTGTGTGTGTGTGTAATACACTTTCCTTTTTCTTTTGCCTCTCCAGGCTTTATTCTGTTATTCTTCCTTCTGGGAAATGAGACAGAATGACTGAAGGCCTATCGTGTCGAAAGGTTTGTTTAATGACTGTCCCATGTGAAAATATGCAGTGTTAACTGAGAAGCATGACTGATGTGACTGTGGAGGCCCATCAGACTGACTCATTTATCAAATCCTAAAGAGTTGTTTCGTAGATTGGCTTTTCTAGTCATTTTTCAATAGAATTAAAGCCTGAGCAGTTATAAGAAAAACAAAGAACTCTTAGGGTTATTTTTTGGGGGGATAGGGTCATCTAACCCATTTGGGAGCCCTGACATAATAATCTGTGATTTTTCCCCCAAGCTCATTTTTGTCACACAGAGTAAAAATGTGTGAGTGAACATAAAACAACAACAAATTCCCATGTCAAATAAACATAAAGGAAAGACATTTTCAAGGGACTGTTTTAGAGAGTTAATATATAGAGTGCAATTCTTGTCAATTGATCATATTCCGTTTTATTCAGCCTCAGGCTTTTGGTGAGCTTTTGGGTTAACAGACAGAAAATGAGATGATACAGTTCTGATAATATATCATTCTTGTATGAACCCCCTCATCATCATGTCTAAACTGGCAATCTCTTTAGTTGAGTTGGGCACAACTTATAGCTCCACACACCAATTACAAGGATATGAAATTAATGTAATGGTTCCTCCCTGGTGGTCCAGTGGCTAAGACTCTGTGCTTCCAATGCAGAAGGCCTGGGTGCAATTCCTGGTCAGGGAACCAGATCCCACAAATTGGAACTTAGAGTTTTCATGCCACAACTAGAGATCCCACATGCCACAAGGAAGATCAAAGACCCAGTGCAGCCAAATACATACATATATATTTTTTAATTAAAAAATAATATAAAATTAATAGAAGATATTTCATATGTGAGGTGGAGAGAGTAAAAAAAAGGGAAAGTGTTAGTTGCTCAGTTGTGTCTGACTCTTTGTGACCCCATGGACTGTAGCTCACCAGGCTCCTCTATCCATAGGATTTCCCAGGAAAGAATACTGGAGTGGGTTGCTGTTTTCCTTCTCCAGGGAACCTTCCCAACCCAGGGATCAAACCCTGGTCTCCTGCACTTTAGACAGATTCTTTACCTTCTGAGCCACTGGGGAGAGTCAAGACTGATAAAATAACAAGGTAATAGTTCAGATCTACAGTGTGTCCTGTTGGCCCTTTTCATTTGTACTCATCACATCTGATGTTTCCACATTGCTAACAGCACTGTGTCTTTCACGCATGTAGTTTGAGGAGGGAGCAATGGATCTGTGCTGCTGTAGGCATGGGAGGTTGTGTTCTGATCACCAAGCTATGACCCAATAAAACCAGCATCTCAGGCAGGATCAGGACAGAGTTCTAATTCAGCCTTCTGTCTTGAATCACTCACCCATCAACACAGTTAAGTTCAGTTCAGTTCAGTTCAGTCGCTCAGTCGTGTCCGACTCTGCTATATCTGGGCTGTTTTGAAAGTCTGGCATGCTCACCAGAAACTGGCAGCAAGCCATTTTCTATGGATATGTTTGTTTGGTGTTTAAAACATGCAAAACTTAGCATCTTTGGTAAAGCAGAAGAATAATAATTTCTTATTCATAAATGATACTTTTCTGGACAAAAAAAGTCGATAAAAAACTCGGTTTGAAACTAGACTTTTTTCCAGTATGAATAAGAGTTCGATTATTTTTCTCACTCAAGCTTTGGGCTTGCGTCTCTCTTTTCAGACAGTTTTGTGTCTCATTTCTCGTACAGATTTCTATTGCCTTCATGGCTTTCACAGAGAATTTAATCCTTGGCAGTGAAAAGAAAGAATCCCAGGGGGCAAGTGGGGGGAGGTGGGAGGGACTAGCTAAGTTGAAGGAGTTCGATTTGAATTGAAAAATCCTTTAGTCATGCCAAAGATGTGAAATCATCAAAGACAGAAAGATCATACACAGTAAAAACAGGTAAACCTCTGCCTTGCAGGAAGCACATTCTCTTTTCATTGCTCAAAATTGTGATGTCAATCTTGCAGCAGGTTATCCTTGAAAGAGAATATTACCCTCACCTTTTAGAAACCCTTTGCTACTTTACAGTGTGATTATATGTGCTTCTAGAGAGCTGCAGTGACTGAATACAAATTTGCACATCTTTTTCAGGTTTAAGCTAAAATTGTTTTCCCCAGTACCTATGGATTCAGGATGTGAAAATATATTCTCAGTGGATCTCACTCAGATCTTATTTTCCTCATGTATTTTCACTTATCTTCTTCCTTGACTATACCAGGTAGAGTTCTTTGGTTGCAAGCAACAGTAATTGCCTCTGGTAAATCTAAGCAAGAAAGGAATTTATTGGGATTTCTCTGGTGGTCCAGTGGTTAAGACTCCATGCTTCCAATGCAGGGGGCATGGGTTCGATCCCTGGGCAGGGAAGTTCCATATGCTGAGTAGCAAGGTCAAAAAAAAAAAAAAAAGGAAAGAAAGAAAGAAATTTATCAGGCTAAGTCGGGAAAGGACTGAAGAGAGAAGACTGAAGATCCAGTGTTGGAAGGGACTGAACCAAGCAGCTCACATGAGTCTCCCCAGCAAGAAAGTCTCAACAGCTGCATCTAGGAGCAATGGTTCAGATTCCAAAGAATCTGGCTTAACTAGGGTCAACTCTTCTTTCGTTGGTTGGGGGAAGGCACCTCCCTTCTGAACAATAGTCCCAGCAGATGGTATCCGAATGGGAGGATGTAATCGCAAAGGGTAAATGGAGGATGCTATTACTGAAACAACGTGGACTGAAAGCTAAAAGAAATAAACCCCAAATAACAACAACAACGACAACAGAACAAATGAGTACCATTCCCTCCCTTCCCATTCTATTCTTTTTCTTCTCCTTTTGTATGTTTTCCTCTCTTCATTTCTCCTTTATCTTCTCTGTCTTTCTTGTCTCTTCCTTTTCCTTGCCCTTTAAAACTTGTTATCTTGGCTAGAACTTTTCTCATTGCTCTTGCTTCTTTAGCAGAGACCCTAACATAAAAATTGTATCACCCCCCAAATGGGAAGGAAATCCAATATACACATACATGTATATGTATATATCCCCTCTTTTTTTGATTTCTTAAATGAACAACGCAAAGAAGTCGAGTTAAAAGAATGGGAAGACTAGAGATCCCTTCAGGAAACTTGGACATATCAAGGGAACATTAAAAGGATGGGCATGATAGAGGACAGAAACAGGAAGGACCTAACAGAAGCAGAAGAAATTAAGAAGAATACACAGAAGAACTCTAACCAAAAAAAAGTCCTAATGACTTGGATAAACATGATGGTGTGGTCACACCTAAAGCCAGACATCCTGGAGTATGAAGCCAAATGGGCCTTAGGAAGCATTATTACAAACAAAGCTAGTGGAGGTGATGGAATTCCAGCTGAGCTATTTCCAGTCCTAAAAGATGATGCCGTTAAAGTACTTCACTCAATATGCCAGCAAATTTGGAAAACTCAGCAGTGGCCATGGGACTAGAAAATGTCAGTTTTCATTCCAATCCCAAGGAAAGTCAGTGCCAAAGAATATTCAAACTACTGAACAACTGTGCTCATTTCTCATGCTAATAAGTTTATGCTCAAAATCCTTCAATCTAAGTTTCAGCAGTGCAGGAACCGAGAACTTCCAGCTGGGTTTAGAAAACGCAGAACCAGAGATCAAATAGCCAGCATTCGTTGGATCAAAGAAAAAGCAAGGAAAGTGACAGTGTGGATCACAACAAACTGTGGAAAATTCTTAAAGAGATGGGCATACCAGACCACCTGATCTGTCTCCTGAGAAATCTTTATGCAGGCCAAGAAGCAACAGTTAGAATCAGACATGGAAAGGACAGACATTGGGAAAGGAGTACATCAAGGCTTTATATTGTCACCCTGCTTATTTAACTTATATGCAGAGTACATCATGCAAAATTTTGGACTGGAAGACTCATAAGCTGGAATCAAGATTGCCAGGAGAACTATCAATAACCTCAAATATGCAGATGACACTATTCTAATGGCCAAAATTGAAGAGCAACTAAAGAGCCTCTTGAAGAGGTGAAAGAGGAGTGAAAAAATTGGCTTAAAACTAAGCCATCATTCAAAAAACTAAGATGGTGGCATCCAGTCCCATCACTTCACAGCAAATAGAAGGAGAAAAATTGGGAGCAGTGACAGATTTTATTTTCTTAGACTCCGAAATCATGGTGGACGGTGACTGCAGCCATGAAATTAAAAGACTACTTGGAAGAAAAGCTTTGACAAACCCAGATACTGTGTTAAAAAATAGAGACATCACTTTGCCAGCAAAAGTCTGCACAGCAAAGCTATGCTTTTTCCACTAGTTGTGTACAGATAGTGAGAGCTGGATCATAAAGAAGGATGGGTACCAAAGAATAGATGCTTTTGAATTGTGGTGCTGGAGAAGACTCTTGAGAGTCCCTTGGACTGCAAGGAGATCCAACCAGTCCATCCTAAAGGAAATCAGTCCTGAATTTTCATTGGAAGGACTGATGCTGATGCTCCAATGCTTTGGCCACCTGATGTGAAGAGCCAAATCATTGGAAAAGACCCTGATGCTGGGAAAAATTGAGGGCAAGAGAAGGGGACAACAGAGGATGAGATGATTAGATTGCCTAATCGACTCAATGAGCATGTATTTGAGCAAACTCTGAGAAATAGGGAAGGACAAGGACGCCAGGCATGCTGCAGTCCGTGGGGTTGTAAAGAGTCAGACATGACATAGTGACTGAACAACAATAACAACACCTCAAGGAGGGGAACTCTTTAGCATTTTCTGTAAAAAAAATCTACAGCATCTGCCTTTAAAAATAAACTTCTCTTTACCTTGCTGTGGAATTTGGAAGAAAGGATAAGTGCTTCTTCAAAGATCTACTTTATTATTCTTCCACAAGTTTTCTATGATGTATTTTTAATATATGCTGACTGCAGATGTTCTCTTTGGCCTCAGTAAATGCAGTCAAAACTAAGTGGCTGCATTTTAAAGACAAACTGGTTATATATATATACACACACACATCTGTGTGTGTGTGTATGTATATGTAAAGTACAACATTAAAATTTTTTTTTTTATCTATTTGGTGTGCCAGGTCTTATTTGCAGCACATGGAATCTTTAGCCGCACATGCAGTCTCAATTGCAGCATGTGATTATCTACTTCCCTGACGAGGGACTGAACCCAGGCCCCCTGCACTAGGAGCACAGAGTATTAGCCACTGGATAACCAGGGAACTTCCCCAAGTTGTTATATTTTAAATTATCTCAATAAATTTTTCTAATACAAGATTATCAAATTATGTGACTTTAAGGACAGTATGTAAAATTATAATTATTTTTGGCCAAATTATGAATGAATTTTGCCTAAAGCTGAAAAATAATGATCTTATTGCTTCATAATAAATAACGATTTTTGTCTAAGCAAATAAGCTGAAGGAAGACATATTTTCAAAGTTTACTTTACATGTGATATTACACCTAAAAAAGTTAAGTAAGTGATATTTTCCCACATATCATGAAATAGAATATAATACCTATCAACCTCTTCAAGGAATCAGATTTCCCTAAAAGGTGTAATAGTATGAACTGAGCTCTGAGGAAACACAGAAAAGCTTCTAAATTCAGACACAGTCAGGAGAGTTTCTTCTTTATTGTCTCTGTCCACTTTTACTGTCTGAAGTCATTATTCCTATTTCTTTGTCCCTTTCTGGAAAGCAGAAAAAAAACAGTGCTTCCTAGTAGCCCCCTAGGGAGACTTGGTTTAATTAAAGTCTGAAAAGCGCATTTGAAAATGAGAAATATTAAACCAGAAATCATTTGTGAAGTGTTTTACCCCAATCTGTATATGACATGTAGTTGAAAAGGGGGAGGGAGTAGAATGAGAAAAGTAAAGAAATTGAGAAAATATTAAACCTAGTGTCAGTTATCAACCACAATCAGGACTAGGGGTTCCCTGGGCACCACTCAGTGGGAAAGGGTGTGAGGCCTTGTTAGCCATTAGACTGTTGTCCTGGAAAATTCAAATTAAACATTCTTATAGACATTGCTATGGAAAAAGCACATGGTCATCACATGTAACGGAGAAGGCAATGGCACCCCACTCCAATACTCTTGCCTGGAAAATCCCATGGACAGAGGAGCCTGGTAGGCTGCAGTCCATGGGGTCACTAAGAGTCAGACACGACTGAGCAACTTCACTTTTCACTTTCATGCATTGGAGAAGGAAATGGCAACCCACTCCAGTGTTCTTGCCTGGAGAACCTCAAGGATCGGGGAGCCTGGTGGGCTGCCGTCTATGGGGTCGCACAGTCGGACACGACTGAAGCAACTTAGCAGCAGCAGCAGCAGCATCACATGTAATTGACTGAGTCCTGCAGGGATACCAATAAAACCATCATTAAACAAAAAGCTTTTGCACCCAAGTCACGTGCGTGTGCGAGACGACATTGCATGCCAGTCAAGGCAAACTGATAAGGTCGTCTTCTTATGTCACCTGCTACATTTCTGGAAATACCTATTTCTTCTTATTCTCTTCTATAGGAGAGGCTACAAACTATTTCTTTGAAATCTGTATCTTGTGCTATTGTCATTTCATTTTTGTTTTCTCTTTGATTTTCTCCTTGTTTTCCATTCCACACTGGAAATTAAGCCTCAGAATTAATTTATCAAGCATAATATTCATTAGTGAGATTACCACTTGAGAGCAGCCCAGTTTTTCAATATACCCGTCAATCTGTTAATTGAAAAGTTGGCAACCATAGTGTTTGAAGCCATTGTAGTTTTGAATCCAAGGAAGATGTCATTATCTGATGAAATTTTAGAAGCCTAACAGGTTGCTATTACTTCCATGTTTAATTGCTGGTATCCAGCACATACTAGAGGGTCCCAGAGACTTGGTTCATGGGTACTTTTCTGGACTTGACCTTCTTGTTTTGAGAACAGTCCCACCCTGTAGTTGGCAACTTTGCCTTGGCAACATATCTTGTCCATCGTCTAGGACTGTTTCCATGAGATTTAGCAGCCATGTATGTTTATTTCTATTTATTTATTGTGGCTGCACTGGATCTTCATTGCAGCATGCAGGCTCAGTAGTTATGGCACACAGGCTTAGTCACCCTATGGCATGTAGGATCTTAGTTTCCTGACCAGAGATCGAACCCATATCCCCTAGACTGAAAGGCAGATTCTTAACCACAAGAACACCAGGGAAGTCCCCATGTACGTTTAAATTAACATAGATACTAATAAGCAAGAATGTATTTAGAAATTAAGGGAGGTCATGAGTTAAAACTCAGTTTATAAGAAATTATCTAAAATAGAGATTCAGTGGTGCTCTAATTGTTCCCCAGGTGTCCTAAGCAATAGTATTTGGCTTGGAAGAGAAGACATAGGAAAGATACAGAGAAGGTGAAACCAAAGTGTGCATTTTGGAAGTCCTTGGCTCATCTAAATGTCTTCTACTTTATCCTTCCTTCAAGCTAAGGGAATCAGAGTTTTCAAAACCTAACCTGAGAGTTTCAGGTTTTCTATTTTACATGAAAATTTTCTCATCTCTCACTTCCTTACCTGAAAACCTAATACAGCTGGCAAGAAACAACCTTTCACGAATTATTTACCTTTTAAGAACAGAGAATATTCCTAGTCCATACAAAAGTACCCCTGATTTATCCTCATATGCCTTAGGGACATTGATAAAGTATTAGCAGATATCAGTAAAATATTGTTGGTGACGATAATAAATGATGAAATGCTGATGAATTTGCATAAGCTTCTGGATAGTCTATCTGAATTCAACTTGGAATGATGGTTAGAAAGAAGATAATATTATGCATCTTCTTACTTTAAATCTGCAAAAGCATAAAATGATTTATGCAATCATAAAATTTGAAATCTTGTGACCATTTGAAACAATGAAGAGCAATGAACAATATACACATATTATAATGCTGTTTATTTCCTGTATACAGCAGCAAACAAAAGTCTCTAAGAAAGTACTTAAATGTCATCAGAAATGACTTGTTGTGTTAGTGTTAGTTGCTCAGTCTTTGTGACCCCATGGACTATAGCCTGCCAGGCTCCTCTGTCCTTGGGATTCTCCAGGCAAGATTACTGGAGCGGGTTGCCATTTCTTAGTGAGTCTCATACAAACGCAATTTTCATTTCTGTTCAAGGAACAGTTCTGTCTATGACTGTGAATTTGAAAATGATTGTGAAGTGGACAGAAGAGTATGATTTACCAAAGTCAAATAGCTTTATTTTCATTGGCTTAATCTTTATTTTTTTAATGAAGCCTCTTTCTCTCACTAATGAAATAATTGACTCATATTAATAAATTAGACAACTAGTTTAGAAAACTAGAAGCAAATGGTAACTTTTTTTTTCCATTTAAATTGTGCCACAGGAAAGGGAAAAGAATCTCCCTGGTTTACAAAATAAATTTCTCCTTGATTCCCTGGAAAATACAAAGCTAGAAATAGGCAGTGTCAGGGGCAGCCAGAATTGGTGTGTCACAGAAACACAAAAATCCTGGCTTATATTTCTAGTTACAGCATTGACCTATCTCCCAAGAATCTCACCCTGCCTGACTCTGTCTCAATCGAATAGGGTTATTTTCACTTGTTCAGATGTAGTGGTTTAAGCTTAAGTCCTGGAAGCACCGAAACAGGAACCATGGCAACCTTGAGCAATGACAAGATTAACATGTCTCAAACAAAAATGGAGCTCCTTCTTTCAGCTTTCAGCTCCTAGAGGAAATATTTACATCTTGGATTTTCACCCTATGAATGCAAATATCGTCCAGTTATTTACAGGGTGTAACGCATTTCTTTTCTATTGTTATTTCAACCAAAATAGGTTGTGGAATAGGAAAACACACAATTGCACAAGCAAGAGCAAGGAGGCAGAAAGGAGTGTGGTGTATTTCCCAAAGGATGAACACTGCAGGCCACGCTTATAGTTTGCATAGACTTTGTATTGAAGAGTGTAGAACTTGAGGTTGGAAAAGCAGATGGGAGAGATTATTCATACAAAGAGCCTTTGATATCAGCCTGATAATGGCTAAAAAATTAGCCAAAGTTTATGCAACGCACTAAGTGTAGCAATCATAGTGCTTAGACTTCACATGGGTTATTTCATTCATAGTTTACAAGCAGGGCTGTGAATCAGTAAGTATGTACCGTTACCATGAGAACAATTGTTGTTGTTGCATCGTCTCTAAGTCGCGTCCAGCTCTTTTGCAACCCCATGGACTGTAGCCCACCAGGCTCCTCTGTCCATGGGATTTCCCAGGCAAGAACATTAGAGCAGATGGTCATTTCCTTTTCCAGGGGATCTTCCTGACCCAGGGATGGAACTCCCGCTTGGCAGGTGGATTCCTTACCACAGAGCCACCTGGGAAGCCCATGAGAACTATTACCATCCCCTTTTCACAGAATTTGGAGAACTTAGAAAACTTGCCCAAGGTTACATAGCTGGTGAATGGCAAAGCTAGTAAGGGGAATCCAGGATTCTGACTCCATAGCCAGGAGTTTGGGTTTTATGCTATTCTGGAAAATTTTTTCCTAAGTTTTTGTTTTTGTTAAAACTGTGTGTGTAGGACAAGAATCAAACAGTTCTACAAAGCTTATAATGAAAAACAATAATCTTTTCCTTGTTTCTACCATTAATTTTTTCCTCCCAGACACAAGCCTTTTAACTTTCTGTTTTTGGTTTTGTTTTTAACGTATTTATCTTTAAATCTTTAAATAACCTTCCTGGGATGCTACGGAAATAAATACCATTACTTGATTTTTCAGTGTTGCCTATTATCCGTATTTCTATTTATTATACAAGATAAGGGTTTAGCTCTTTCCCCACTTCTTGGCCTGCACTGCAAGTATAAATCCTCTAAACAAATATGTCATTTGGTTAAACAATGTTTAATATTTACATTATTTTAACTAGGTAAATACTGTTTATAATTGAATCGAGTAGTTCTCAGTGACATGATTGCTTTTACTTTCTTCAATAACCTTTTGGTTTTCCTGGATTTGATAATTTCTTGGTTTGTTTTTTTATTTTATTGCTTAGTTTTCTGTCTCCAAATTGTTCCAAGAGGTATAACTCTCCTTTTAATATGTTCAAACATGCCAAGTGCCCAATCAATTTCTTTTTTTTTAATTAAAAAAAATTTTTTTCCATGCTGGGTCTTCATTGCATCGAGTGGGCTCCTGTTGCAGAGCACAGGCTCTGGAGTGCTAAGGTTCAGTCGTTGCTGTGTGAGGGCTCAGTTGTCCCATGGCTGCAAAGAGTTGGACACGACTAAGCACACACACACATATGTGGGACCTTAGTTTCCAGACCAGGGATCAAACCTGTATCCCCTGTATCAGAAGGCAGATTCTTAAACTCTGGACCACCAGGGAAGTCCCACCAATCAATTTATTCTTGGAGACATTTCTCCCAGAACCCTTTGATCTTATTCAGTTTGGACTGACTACTCTGGCTGTGTTCTGAGATCTCCCCTCACCATGTCCTTGAGTATTCTTTTCCCCTCTCTCCTTCCTTACATCCCTTGATTCCTGAATTTCATTTCCTCCTCTTTCTTTATTTACTCCTTTATTTGGGAGGAATATATCCTTCACTCTTTGCTGAGAAAAAATGGTTGGGAAGTGAATTTGTGGAGAACTTTAATTTCTGAAAATATCATCCTTGCGCCCTTCAGTTTGCTAGGTTTGGTTGGGATTAGAATACCAGGTTAAAATATTATTTTCCAGTTAGAGCTTTGAAGGCATTTTTCCATTGCTCTCTGCTGATGCTGTTGAGAAGTCCGAAGTCAGCCTGATTTTTGATCATGGGTGTGTAATCTGTCCTTCCTTCTCACCCAGACTTCACTCCCTGTTTTCTTCAGTTTCATGATGAGGTAGCTTTGTGTAGATATAGATTTAACCCCTGAGCGGAACTGGGTAAACCTTTTCAACCTGGAAACTCCTGACCTTTAATGCTTGGAAACTTCTTTGAATTGTTTCTTTGATATTTTCCCCTCCTCCATTTTCTCTGTTCTCTCTTTCTGAAAACCTCATTTAGGTATCAGTTCCCCCAAACTGATCTCTCTCTCTCTTTTTCTCTTATCTGTTTTCCATCTTTTTGTCATTTTGTTTTACTTTCTTAGTGATTTCCTTATCTTTATCTTATAAACCTCTTACCAAGTTTTTCATTTGTGTTATAATTTTTGTAATTTCTAAGAGCTTTTTTTGATCTCTGAAGTCATTTTTTTCTCCAGTAGCTTCTTTCTTGTTTCATGATAGACTTGTCTTCTGTTATCTCTCTAAAGATATCCATGATAGTTTTTCAGTTTTTTCCTTCTGCCTGAATTGTTTTTATTTCCACAAATGACTTTGCTCAGATGTCTACTGATTCTTGGTTGTCTACTGATTCTTTCTTTAGCATGGGACATTTGGAAAGGGGGACTGAGAGGCCTCTTCCATAAGTGGGCCTTGTTGATGGCAGGCTTTGGTGCTGGGCCCATCTGGATGGAAAGTTGCTTCAGGGAATGTGAGCACTGAGTTTTATGTGTCAATTTGCCTAGCCCAGTTGTTTCATCAAGCACTATTCTAGACATGATGTGAAGGTATTTTGTAGGTATAAGTAACATCTACAGCCAGTTGATTCTAAAGGAGATTACTCTCAATCATGTGGATGGACCTCATCCAATCAGTTGAAGCCCTTAAGAGGGAAAAAAACAGGTTTCCCAAGAAAAGTGATTTTTCTTCAAGACTGTAACAAAGAAATCCTGCCTCACTTTCTAGCCTGTTGACCTGCCCTATAGATGTTGGATTTTCTGGTCCCCATAATTGCAAAGGCCAATCCCTTAAAACAAATCTCTTAATGCAAATATACCTATATCCTATTGATTCTATGTTTCCCTGGAGATCCTTGACTGGCACAGGGGCTCCTGTTGTCTGTATATTTAGACTTCTCCTCCTAGCTTAGTCAGATTTATTTAAAAAAAAAAAATTTTTTTTTAATTTATTTGGCTGCACTGGGTCTTAGTTGCAGCCCTCTTGGCCTTCAGTCTTCACTGTGGCAGAGGGGATCTAGTTCTCTGACCAGGAATCAAACCCAGAACCCCTGCAGTGAGAGCAGGGAGTCTTAGCCACTAGACCACCAGGGAGGTCCCCAGATTTCTTTAAAAAGCCTCTTGTGGTCTCTTGACTAAAAACGACAGCCTGGCTACCTGTGAGGTAAGAAGGCTGCAGAGTTCTTATTTCCCCTAAAATAACTTTGTGGTACCCCCAAACTTAAACTGTGCCTGTGTGTGCTTAGTCACTCAGTTGTGTCCAACTCTTGTGACCCCATAGACTGTAGCCTGCCAGGCTTTATGGGATTCTCCAGGCAAGAATACTGGAGTGGGTTGCCATTTCCTTCTCCAGGGAAACTATGCCTAGTAACTCCCAAATCAGAACCCCTCTGATTTACTCCCTCCAGAGAATAAGAAACCTTTTCCTAAAAAGATGTGACCTTCCAGTGGAGAGAGAGAGGACATCACTTCCTGAATCTCTGAGGTCATTCGCTCCCAATGTTACATTTAGAAGTTCTTGAATATCTATTCCAAATATCTTTAAACAAGCTATAATTTAAGGGCTTCCCTGGTAGTCCAGTGGTTAAGAATTTGAATGCCAATGCAGGCAATACAGGTTTGATCCCTGTATTGTCCAGGGAAGATTCTGGACAACTAAGTCCATGTGCTCCAGCTACTAGAGAGTAGCCTCCTCTGGCCACAACTAGGGAAACCCTGCACACAGGAACAAAGACCCAGCACTGCACCAAATAAATTAACTAATTTCTTTAACAAGTTTGATGACTTTTGGCAGAATTTCTGTTACATTTTAGTTGCTCTGAGAAAACACACTTTTCCCTCATTCTCAACACTTAGACCATTATAAAAACAGAAGCCAGGAACTGCCCCTCAAAATTCTTCCATGCTTCTTCTTCCTTATTCCTTCTCATAAATTCCATGGATTCTTTCAGTCATCCTCTCCCAAGTACATGGACTCCTCTTTCTTTCTTGTAGTCAATTGGTCAACAAATTCCTCTCTCTTTTTTCAAAGGTTTGGCTCTTTCTTTTCATTCTCCTTGCCATAACCACGTTTTAAACCTTTAACTTTCTCCCTTTGGGATTTTTGTGGGGCCCTCCTAACTCTGTGACTTAAGTTTCTGCCCATCTAATTTGTCCTGCATTTTACAGATGATCTGAGCTTCCTTAAAATAATGTTTTTACAATATTGCTCTCCTTGGCAAATACTCTCATACTAACTTCTGGTTTAAGATGATGAACTAAGGGCATTTTACTTCAGTCACTTTCCCCAGCCCCAAAACTGACAGAAAAAGGTTAAAAATAAATAAATTTAAAAGATAGGCATATGTCCACGAAGACAAACATCATCAGCATTTTGAAAACCATTAAGCAGGTGGATGAGCCATAACTGACAGGAAATTCATGAAAACTGAACCCGAAACCAGCAGTGAAGGAAGTCTAGAAGTGACCTGACTTATGGCATAGTATCTCTGAAATGCCTAGGAACTGGAATCACAGCACCCTGGGCTTTGACAATGAACATGCAGCTGAAAAATGAGTCAGTTGCTTTAAAGTCCACATAAGAAGCCGCTAGAACCTCAGATCCTCTCCCCAACTCTCCCCTCTGTACCCATCCTGGCAGCCTTTCAATCTTGCCAGGACTCTGAAAGGCTTTGTTCCCCTCTCTTTTCTACACAACAGCATCAAAACATAGGATGCCTTCCCATCTTAGAACATGGCTTCTGGTAATAAACGTAGTATCTTTCACCAGAGCTTGGTGAGGGTTTTAGGAATATCAAGAAGACTGCTTCAAGGGAACAACTCATCAGGACGGAGCAGGACCCTGAGCAGCTCTGGCCTGGAAGGAGAAGTTCTGTAGACAAGCCATCGTACATAAACTGGCACTGGCTTAACCTTCATGCGGACATGAGCTGCTTCCAAGGTTCACAGTCGGGCAAGTGGAGTGAGTGGACCAAATGGCCAAGGGTGCATGTGGGGTTTGTTCTTTGGGGGCCAGAACTCCAACCTATCAGGAGCCACATGACACCTCGAGCTACTTTAGCACCTGGAGTTGGTTGTCATAATGCCCTGTTAACAGGAGTCGTCTGGCTGCCAATGCAGGAGAGCCAGCTTTGATCCCCGGTCTGGAAAGACCCCACATGCCACAGAGCAACTAAGCCCATGCTCCTAGAGCCTGTGCTCTGTAACAACAGAGGCCACTGCAATGAGAAGCCTGTGCACCGCACCTAGAGAGGGGCCCCCTCTCGCCACAACTAGAGAAAGCCCACATGCAACAATGAAGACCTGGTGGGGCCAAAAATAAAGAAATAATTTAAAAAAAAAAAAAAAAAAAAACCAGGAGCCACACTCAGGTGACTAATCTCTAAGGCTCTTCTTTGGCTTCCATTGCAACCTTCCTTTCTGGCTCTTGCATCCGGACTTGGCCTTTCTCGGTGAACGTGCCTTCCTGGTCTGTTACGTTTTGCCTTCCCAGCTTCTGTTTCCTAAGCGTGCCAGCTGTCCATCCCAAAGTAACCATGACTTGCCTCCTTTCTCCTTGCCCCTCTTCATCTTTTTTTTTTTTTTTTTTTACGCATGGGCCATGACAGAAGTCCGCCGAGGTGAAGGGGAGTTGAGGAGGGACTCACTCTTTGCGGCCAAGTGGGTAGAGCTTGAGGAGAACTGGGAAGATGTCCATTAATCCAATGTAGTAAAAAGGAAATGCGACAGATTTTAAAACATTGCCAAGCAGTGTAAGCATCCAAGCAAAGTCTGACAACTAAATTTGTAGTGGGCTCTAATGAGATGGTTCTTAATTTATCATGTGGGGAAAAGACTGGAGGAAGCAGACAAAATGAGCCAGAAAATCCCTTGTATATACAGACATGAAAAAAAAAGTCACCAAAATGTTAATGTTATCCCAAAAATGAGATTTCAGGTATTTTTCTTTCTCCTTTATACTTTTATGTATAGTTTAATTTTTTTTAATAGGCAATTATTGTATATAATGAGGAAAAGCTATTTCTGTTGAGAGACAGGAAAGAAGAGTCTATTAAAAGAGGAAGGGGGGAAGAGTGACCCAAGAGTTGGATTAGGGACAATGATTTAAGGCATCAAAGATGAAAAAAAAAAAAAAAGAAAATGGGGTGAAGGGTAGCATTGTACACTGAATATGCAATGAAATATCAGCAAAGAGAGCTGATAGACTGAAAAATTTGAGAAACTGACTGCCTCAGGCAGGACAGCCAGTAGGCTAATAAAACATTTATGTAAACTTTAAAAAAGACTTATTTTTCAGCCATCACTCAACTTTTGGGCCTGACACCTTTGTGCGGTGCACAACCTCCACAAAAAAGTCTTGATCCATCGCCCTGGCTGGGGACATGACTGTAATAAAACTGGAATTCTCTGCACAAAGAAGAAGGGAAGAGATACCGGGTAGATAATTAAGAATTTGCCTTATCTTCAGCACTGGAGTTGCTCGTCTCACTCCTGACCTGTACAAGGACAAAGGAAGGAGTTTGAAGGCCTGCATTGTTCCAGCAATAAATGATTATTGAGTAGAACTATTTTCCTGCACAACTCTAGGTGCTAGGTTCTGGGAGAAACAACTGCTAATCCCTAGCAGAACTGAAATGGTGCAATTACACAATGCCTAGCAAAATGCAAATATTTGTTCGAAAATGAATGAATACAGCAACTCTAGTGCTACCATTGTATAAAACAAGGCAAAAGTATAATAATAAGAACTCCTTATTTTCCCCCTTTTTCCTTTAAAAAATAATTTTACATCCTCATCAAAATCTATCCTTTGCCAGAGTCTAGAGCAGCCACGTTCAGCAGACCTTTCTGCAAAGATGAACTCATGTCCTATGTTTGCACTGTCCAATATGGCAGCCAATCACCATATATGGCTATTGAGTATGTCAGAGGTGGTTGCTGCAACTGAGAAACTGAATTTTAAATTTAACTTATAATGAATTAAAATTCAAATAGTCACATCTAGTGGACACTGACTACTGAAACAGAGAGTTTTAAAGGACCTGAGTACATATCATGAATTCTGTGGATTAGTAAAGGTAAGTGTCTGTTGTTAATCCATTTCGTTCACTTCAGTTGATATTGGGGCAAATTGAGATTACCCTAAATCTTTTTTCCTCTGATAGTCTCACCATCTGTATGTTTTTGCTTTTCAAATGAAGTTAGTTTATCAAAGCTTTTCACACTTAGAATTATTTGCAGGTGCCAAAAGTAGGTACCACAGATCTGATAAGAAACATGGATCTGATTTATGCATTTTTTGCTTGTTTGAAGTTAACAATAGTTTTTATATGATTACATCAGATTCCACATACAGGCTGTTAGTCCTTGTGTGGTAAAGATTATTTTCCACTTGTAATAAACATACACTCTGCTTTCTCCATCAAGAGTGATATGTTCCTCCTGAGTGATCCTTTCTTTCTGCCTTGCATATTAACCATTTAACCACTTACTACCCCATAATATTTTCCAAATCCCTATTTTGCATTGCTGACTAAATCTTATTTTTTTCCTTTTAAATGTATGGATACCTCCTCTCCC
Organism: Budorcas taxicolor; assembly: GCF_023091745.1. Classification (NCBI taxonomy): domain Eukaryota; kingdom Metazoa; phylum Chordata; class Mammalia; order Artiodactyla; family Bovidae; genus Budorcas; species Budorcas taxicolor. Next base: position 15,072,494 of record NC_068921.1, read on the forward strand.
AGACTTGAGATCTAAAGGCAAGGTACAAGGGTAAGATACAGTTCATGTTTTGGTGGAAAGAACCCTGGACTTGGAATCAGGTTATGGACATTTGGACAATCATTTTGAGCCTAAGATTTGTCATTGGTAAAATGGTAATGATAATACTCATTTCAGCGAATTCTTGTGGGCCTCAACTAGTGTGTGTAAAGCTCTTGGCAAATGTTGAAGAACTAAGTCACTGCTGGATATTCTGTTTCATTATGTCCTTCACCACAAGACCATAGTAAAAGGTAATGGAACAGTCACTGAATGACACAATGAATGGATATAGAAAACAGATATGGGAACTCATGTATACCTGTGGTGGATTCATGTCAATGTATGGCTAAACCAATACAGTATTGTAAAAATAAAAATTAAAAAAAAAGAAAACAGACATGGTTTTCAATAATTTTGAAAATTCAGATTTAATAAAAATGTTATGAATTTATTTATTTATTATTTGTTTTATTTATTTTTATTTTGGGCAACTCTGGTTTCCCTGGCTGGGGCACTAAGATCCCACATGCCACAGGGCAGGGCCAAAAATTTAAAAATTAGTAAATAAATAAATAAAATGAAAATTAAACTTCATTTTCTAACCTCCAGTGTACCTTACTCCCCTTGTTTCTTATTTAAGTACCACTTGGACTGGGGGAGGGAAAATATACCTTACCAAAGAAAATATTGGTCATATGTTCCAAATTAAACTTTCAGATTTAGCCATTTTGAGTTATTTTGCATAAATCATTTTTATAATTTGCACAATTATATAAGAATAATATTCATAGGTTTGGAGCAGTCCCTTTCGTAATACATGCAATTAATAAATCATTAATAAAATAAATAGTAAAATTAAAAAATAGTTCTCACTGGGAGTCAGTCTCTTTTGGTATAGCCATCGTCAATGCAATTATGTATTACATAAAATTTTCTAATGAGTTTTCACTCCTAGAGTTACATGTACCACACATAGAATGGAATTAGACCCCCCAAAAAAATGGAATTAAAAATCCTGAAAATCTATGCAATATGAAGTATTCCACTATTCTGTTCTCTAACAAGCCAAGTAGAGATTTATCTCTTATTTTTAAAGATTTATCACACCTTTATATAAAGCTATTTACTTTGACACAGTCTGTGTCCTTGGACTTAAAAATACACACACCTGGATGTAGATTTTCATCTGTTCCTCACTGTTGTTGTTTAGTCACTCAGTCATGTGTGACTCTTTGTGACCCCATTGACTGTAGCCTGCCAGGCTCCTCTGTCCATGGGGGTTCTCCAGGCAAGAATACTGGAGTGGGTTGCCATTTCCTTCTCCAGGGAATCTTCCCAACCCAGGGACTGAACCTGTGTCTTCCAAATTGCAGGCAGATTCTTTATCATCTGAGCCACGAGGGAAGCCCCCTGGTCCTTGTTAAGTGATTGTAATTTCTGCCTTGACTCTATAAGCCCTCTCCCACATCCCTTGCCTCATTTTGACCATCTCTCAGACACCAGCTTCAAAATTGGGAAAGTGAGTGAGTGAAAGTCGGTCAGTCGTGTCCAACTCTTTGGGACCCCTGGATTATACAGTCCATGGAATTCTCCAGGCCAGAATACTGGAGTGGGTAGCTTTTCCCTTCTCCAGAGGATCTTCCCAACCCAGGGATCGAACCCAGGTCTCCCACATTGCAGGTGGATTCTTTACCAGCTGAGCCACAAGGGAAGCCCTCAACTGGGAAAGGAGTATGTCAAAGCTGAATATTGTCACTCTGCTTATTTAACTTATATGCAGAGTACATCATGCAAAATGGCAAGCTGGATGAAGCTCAAGCTAGAATCAAGATTGCCAGGAGAAACATCAACAACCTCAAATATGCAGATGATGCCACCTTTATGACAGAAAGCAAAGAGGAACTAGAGAGCCTCTTGAAGAAGGTGAAAGAGGAGAGTGAAATTGCTGGCTTAAAACTCAACATTCAAAAAACTAAGATCATGGCATCTGCTTCCATCCCTTCATGACAAATAGATGGGGAAACAATGGAAACAGTGACAGACTTTATTTTCTTGGGCTCCAAAATCACTGCAGTTGGTGACTGCAGCCATGAAATTAAAAGACATTCCTTAGAAGAAAATTTGTTAGAAACCTAGACAGCATATTAAAAAACAGAGACATTACTTTGCCAACAAAGTCCATCTAGTCGAATCTATGGTTTTTCCAGTAGTTGTGTATGAATGTGAGAATTGGACCATAAAGAAAGCTGAGCACCAAAGAACTGATGCTTTTGAACTGTGGTGTTGGAGAAGACTCTTGAGAGTCCCTTAGACTGCAAGGAGATACAACCAGTCCATCCTAAAGGAAATCAACCCTGTATATTCATTGGAAGAACTGATGCTGAAACTGAAGCTCCAATACTTTGGCCACCTGATGCAAAGAGCTGAATCATTGGAAAAGACTCTGATGCTGGGAAAGATTGGAGGCAAGAGGAGAAGGGATGACAGAGGGCGAGATGGTTGGATGGTATCACCAACTCAATGGACATGAGTTTAAGCAAGCTCCCGGAGATGGTGAAGGACAGGGAAGCCTGGAGTGTTGCAGTCCATGGGGTGGCAAAGAGCTGGACACAACTGAGTGACTGAACAACAACAGACGCCAGGAGCAAAAGCTTCAGAAGGAAAATGATTTTTATTCAGCTTGAGTTTGCTTTGCTGGGGATCAAAGAAGAGGCTGATCCTATGTGGGGGCAGGAACCTGTCATCTGTGTTTGTGGTCTAAGAGTGGAGAGTGGGGATTTCTTTTCTCCCCTTGAGAGAAGAAGAGCACTTCTTTTCATTGCTGCCTTCGCTGTTAGGATTTCTATGGTACCTCTTCCTCAGTGCCCAGAAGGGAGCCATTGACCCCCAAGGGTGATGATGTTCCTTTTGAGTAATGTCTCTGATCTCTGAAAGATTCACCTCTTCTGTAACAACACCTAATTATACCCTGTGTCTTTCACTGAAGGAATCCAACATGTGCCTCAATAGCGTAAAGATTATTGTAAGCTAAAAACATCTGAACAAATAGCAGCCACAGAAAGTAACCTTCCCTAAGCTTCTTTTGGGGACTTAGCCAGCACTCTTGAAAAATACAGCTGTCATCAATTCCCTGTCCAGGAGACTTACAGCCGGAAAGGAGACTAATCATTATCACTGGGATGAGTAACTGCTTAACAAACTTGATCTGAAACTGTCAGGCCTTCCCTTTGTTCTTCCACAGAACCTCTTTCTCTTCCCTCCCTCTCCCATTTAGTTCGTTTATACACTCCTATCTCTCCCTGCTCTGGGAGTCATTTCATTTAAAACCTCCACTGAACGTAAGCAAGCTTTGTGTTTTCTCCTGACAAGCTGAACTCAAGTTGGAAAAGGAAGTTTTTCCTCCAAATAACATCAACTTAACTTAATACTTACAACAACCCTATTGTATTCCCTTTTTCCAGGTGAGAAAAACTGAGCCTTGGAGAGGTTAAGAAAGTTTCCAAGGTCACACAGAAATTAAACAGCAGAGGTGGGCTTTAAATGCTGATGACTTGAAAAAAAGAAAAACACAGCCAATTTTCTTGGTGTGCTATGTACCCAAGACTGGTGGATTTTTTAACAGATGGGTGGGTGATGGAGTCTGTTTCCCCATTCCTCCGTAGATGCTTGGAGCTGTGATGGCAGAGCTGGACAAGTTGGAGGGAGCAGCTTGGTCCATGAGAACTCGACGAAAGGTTTCAGAGGAAGCCCACGTGACATGTAAGAACCAAGCAAACACTGTGTTGTGTTAGTACCTGGGGTTGAACTGCAAGGTGGGAAGGAAGAGGGGAGAAAGATGCCACGTGCAAGCACAGTCGTTCACCAACTTAGAGGCCCAGAGGTCTCCCTGAGAGATGGTTCTGGGACCAGTATTTCTCAGCCTCATCTAGTCATGGCGCCCAACACAAAGGAGGTCCTTGGGCACGAACCACTGGAGCTGCCGTAGAGTGACCCCTGTGTCTCATTAGTAACTCATTAGTAATCTCCCTCCCTCGGCTTCTCCCCCAGGAAAACGCGTTAGAATGGACCTGAGTGAGGAAGACGTTTTTTATTATTTTTATTTTTATTTTTTTATTTTACTTTATAATACTGTATTGGTTTTGCCATACATCAACACAAATCTGCCACAGGTGTACATATGTTCCCAATACTGAACCCCCCCCTCCCCCCCACCACCTTCCCAGCACCATCTCTCTGGGTCATCCCATTGCACCAGCCCCAAGCATCCTATATCCTGCATTGAACCTAGACTGGCGATTCGTTTCCTATATGATATTATACATGTTTCAATGCCATTCTCCCAAATCATCCCACCCTCTCCCTCTCCCACAGAGTCCAAAAGACTGTTCTACACATCTGTGTCTCTTTTGCTGTCTCGCATACAGGGTTATCATTACCATCTTTCTAAATTCCATATATATGCGTTAGTATACTGTATTGGTGTTTTTCTTTCTGGCTTACTTCACTCTGTATAATCGGCTCCAGTTTCATCCACCTCAGTAGAACTGATTCAAATGTATTCTTTTTAATAGCTGAGTAATACTCCATTATGTATATGTACCACAACTTTCTTATCCATTCATCTGCTGATGGGCATCTAGGTTGCTTCCATGTCCTGGCTATTATAAACAGTGCTGCAATGAACATAAAGATTAACCCTTAATCCACTCACATTTCTTGAGGAATAATAACCATTGCTACTAAGAAAACTCTACCACTTTATTATTAGTAATGTGTTTGTGACACACATTTCACAACTGATCCTGACACCCAGGATCATGTTGAATTGACCAAAAACTCTGTTTAGGTATTCCTGTAACGTCTTATGGAGAAGCCCAAATGAACTTTTGGGCCAACCCAATAGAAAACCGAGAGTTTGGTTTAACTGGCAAAGTGCCCCTTTATACTAGGGTTAATCCAGTACTCCAAAAGATGATGTTCAATTCAGTTCAGTTCAGTCGCTCAGTCGTGTCCGACTCTTTGCAGCCCCATGAATCGCAGCACGCCAGGCCTCCTTGTCCATCACCAACTCCTGGAGTTCACTCAGACTCACGTCCATCGAGTCCGTGATGCCATCCAGCCATCTCATCCTCGGTCGTCCCCTTCTCCTCCTACCCCCAATCCCTCCCAGCATCAGAGTCTTTTCCAATGAGTCAACTCTTCACATAAGGTGGCCAAAGTCCTGGAGTTTCAGCTTTAGCATCATTCCTTCCAAAGAAATCCCAGGGCTGATCTCCTTCAGAATGGACTGGTTGGATCTCCTTGCAGTCCAAGGGACTCTCAAGAGTCTTCTCCAACACCACAGTTCAAAAGCATCAATGAGTGGCCCCCAAAGGAGGCAGTTGCGTCTCCTCTCTTCTCCGTGGTCTGAGCTCTCTGGGGATCCTTTCCCAGCTCTTGTTCTTTCCACCTTAACACATGAAGATGAAGACCGGCAAAAAAAGGCAACCCTGGCCTAGAGCTTTTACCTGCTTCTCTAGTTTTGAATACAGGAGGAAAATTACAGTCAACAAATTAAAGTTATCAAGCTACTGATGTATGACTATGAAACAAAGATCAGATTTCAACAATCAGGAGGGAAACGGGGAAAGTCTTAAATTGAGGAAGGGCTTTTGTAGCCCTCAGGGCTGCCTGTGCAGAGGCAGTTAATCATCTGCCCAAACCATCGGATCCATTTCCACAACCTTTTCCTTAAGCTGTCTTTCTCCTGCTGCCCCTCCTCTCCTACAGGCAAAAGGATGGCAATGGGATCATTGCCTTTAGAAAGTAAACACTCATACAAAGCAAGTATAAAACTGTTACTAAATTGACCTCCTTGGGGACTTCCCTGGTTGTCCAGTGACTAAGACTCCCCGCTCCCAATGCAGGGAGCCTGGATTCGGTCCCTGCTCGGGGGAACTGGATCCCACATGCTGCAGCTAAGAGCTCACATGCACAACTAAATATATAAATATATATTATATTTTAGCCAAATATATACATAATATATATATATATTTCAGCCAAATATATAAATAAATAATTTTTAAGTAAAATGATATCTTCTAGGGAAATTATGTTTAGGTATCACAATTAAAAGGTATCATTTGTAGCTGACAGCATCTTCTTGTGGATCAGTTTATCTGATCTACTATAGTTTCTCTTACATTGTCTCACAGAGCATGTGGAGTAAATTTCTTCTGAAAGAAGGAAAATGTTCATTTCTACATCCTGGATGGGCTGAGGTGGAGGAAGGATAAATTAGCTGATTAAACTTTCACAAGTCAGTTTACCGAGCAAAATATCTACTGTCCTTCAGAGCATTTTGTAGTCATATCTCTATCGACATGTCCAGAAATTGAACTCAAAATACCCCAAAATTGGGTGCTTTCCTAAAGTTCTTTGATATTCTTGAAAACTGAAATCGACTCCGCTGTTTCTCAGACTCATCTAGAATGCACTGTACCTGCAGGAGAGGCCCACACTGTTGGCCTTCTCAAGTTTCTCTTTGAAGAGACAAGAAACAATCCCTCCCTGAAGAGAAGTGAGAATGCCTCTGCCTCTCAAGTTAAAAGGAGATGGGAGGTGTGAGGCGAGGTCAGGGGGCACCAGGGCAAAGGCCGTGGCTGAACTTGAAGGCCAGCCAACAGATACGTGTCAATGTCAGCTGTACTTGAAAGACAGAAATCCCAAACCTTAAGATCCTCACATTTCAGGGAAAATGAAGAGTTCCTTCTTTGTCGTCAACAAATCACTGTTTTCATAGCAGCATGAAACTTCTTTCCGACTAGACTTTTCTTGGCCATGAGCAGCCATGACCGAGTGAATAATTATCTTGTTAAACGGGGACTGGTGAGGACTTCCTTGGTGGTCGAGTGGTTGAGAATCCGCCTTGCAGTATGGAGGACGTGGGTTCAATCCGTGGTCAGGGGAGAAAGGTTCCACCTGCCCCGGGGCAACTAAGCCTGCACACCTGCACACCACAACTAGTCTGTGGGCATAAGGAAAGATTCCCCATGATGCAATGAAGATCCTGGGTGCCACAACTAAGACCTGGCACAGCTAAATAAATAAATATTCAACAAAGAAAACCAGGGACTGGTCATCTACTCTGTGTTTTTTTTTTTCAGGTGACTTCGTCTAGAAAGTCTTCCTTGTATTTCCAACAGAGGCCCATCATCACCTGTCTGAACTCTTCAAGTATTCAGAGCTCAGCTTTAAACTGCACTATGTCACATGGAGATGACTAGGTCATGAGGTCAGTTTTTTTCTCTTAATTTTCCATCGGAGGAGAATTGCTTTGCAGTATTGTGCTGGTTTCCGCCATACATCAGCATGAATCAACCACAGGTCCCCCCCTCGTGAACCCCCCTCCCCTCGCCCACCCCATCGCACCCCTCTAGGTTGTCACGAGCACTGGGTTGAGCTCCCTATGTCACACAGCAAGTTCTCACGGCTGTAACTTCACACATGGTCATGTATTTGTTTCCATGCTGCTCTCTCGATTCATCCCACCCTCTCCTCTCCCCATGAGGTCAGTTTTGTGGAGGAAGCTTGCTCTGTTGGCAGCATCATGGGAAGATGGTGGCAACGAGGAGACCAGCAAGATATAAAGATCTTACAACAGAGAGGGTTGAGGGTCTAAACAAAGGCGGCAGCAGTAGATATGGAGAGAACTGACCCACAAATTTAACAGAAATGTAGGACCTAAAATGCACAGAACTTGGTTCCTGGTTGTACATGCAGACGTGAGGGAAAGGAAGGGGGTGACTTGGATGACGAGTGGATGGTAGGACCACACTGAGGCAGGGGGTGTAGAGAATATGAAAAGGACGAGGCCCTCCGAGGAGTTCAGTGTTGGATGTGCTCAGTTTGAGGTGCCATGGGGGGAAGGATGGACACAGAAGGCAAGCAGGTGGGGTTAAGACTGAAGTTCAAAGACAGGTTAGGGGACTTCTCTGGAAGTCCAGAGGTGAAGACTCCACACTTCCAACACAGGGGGCACAGGTTTGATCCCTGGTCTGGGAACTAAGATCCCACATGTCGCATGGTGCGGCCAAAAATAAAAAACAAAAGGAAACAAGAATAGGACAGAAACTGGGGACTGGGGCTTGGCAGTGATTGGAAATCGGTACTGCTCAGATTTCCCATCGAGAATGGGAACCTAGGCTGGCGGACTGCCCTCTGCTCCTTCACCTTCAAGAGGGACAATGTTCACACCCTCCACTCTCCTGGGGCGGCTCCCAGCCACCAGTGACCGAGCCTGGCCATGGCCTGCAGGCTTCTCTAACACAGGCTTCCTCAGGGCTGTACTGGGAGCTGAGGCTCTTTCTACCCAACCTCCTTCCTTCTTATTCTTTCTTGCATTGAAGTCCATCAGCACAAAGGCCTAAGGCTCTCCCTCTCTCCTTTAACCCTTACAGGCATTTCTTCCAACAGATTTATTGCACATCTAATTCCATCTGAGTGTGTGCTTCTTGGAGGTCCTGCAGCAACCTAGGAGTCATCAATATATGTGCATGCTAAGTCGCTTCAGTCGTGTCCAACTCTTTATGACCCCATAAAGAGCCTGCTAAGCTCCTCTGTCCATGGACTTCTCCAGGCAAGAATACTGGAGTGGGTTACCATTTCCTTCTCCAATATACAGGTAAGTAATTATTAAAAGAACGGGAGTGAATTAGACATATCTGGAAGAACCTACAGAATGAGGGGTAAAAAAAAAATCATTGAAATGTTAAAATGAAAGAAAGGGTTACAGAGAATACTAACCTTTAGGTAGTGATAAGAGGGGCTCTGGGGCTAGGCTGCCTGGGTTTGAATAAGGCTGGGAAATGGCAGCCCACTCCAGTATTCTCGCCTGGGAAATCCCATGGACAGAGGAGCCTAGCAGGCTACAGTCCATGGGGTCACAAAGAATAGGACATGACTTAGTGACTAAACAAGAACGACAGTGACCACTTATTATTAGCATGACCCTCTAGGCAGATTGCTTAGCCCTTCTAAGCTCCTCTTTCCTTGTATGTAAAAGGAGAGGGGGGATATTCATATTTGTTAAAGATTTCTTGTGAAAGTAGTTAGAAAACTACTTTTATATATTGAGGTCTCTGTAAAATTTGTTAGCCTATATCGGAAACGAATCTGAATAAAAATGAAATTATGTAAAACTTAATCACTATGCTGTACACCTGAAACTAACACAACATTGTAAATCAACTACACTCCAATAAAAGGTTAAAAAAAAAAAAAACCCTGGCTATTATCATCAGGCGTAATGGATGAGGGGCCCCTAGAGCAGGCAGCAGTATCCAGGAAAAGAAGAGGAGGACCAGAATCTTGCACCACAAAGCCGGGGGAGCAGCAGTTTCAAGAAGGAAAACAGTTTCAAAAGTCATAAACAGCCATGAAGAATGAAGTGGGAAAAAAAAAAAAAAATACTGGACTTCCCTGGTGGTCCATTAGTTAGGAATCTACCAGCCAGTGTGGAGGATGCGGGTTTGGTCTCTGGTCTGGGAAGACTCCACGTGCCATGAGGCAGCTAAGCCTGTGTTGCACAGCTAGAGAAGTCACTGCAATGAGAAGGTCTCATACTGCAACTGGAGAGGAGCCCCCCTCTTGTCACAACTAGAGAAAGCCTGCGTGCAGCCAAAGATACATATTTTTTTAAAGAAACCGTTAAAAAAAGATGAAAAGATATTCAGTAGGCTTGGAAATGACTGATGACTTTGACAAGAGCGCTCTCTGTGTTGTGGGGAAGACAGACGTCAGAGGAGGAGGGCTTGAGAAGTGAATGGTGGTTGAGAAAGTGAATAGAGGGAGCCATCTTCCATCCTTGACTTGGCTTTGACGTCCAAGGGAGAGAGACCCGTGGACACAGAGGGTTCAGGCCAAGAAGAAAGTCAAGTTTGTTTGTATGCAGAAAGTACAATGCCTGAGGACAGGAAGAGAAAGTTTTGGATAGCAAGATGTTTTCAGGAACTGTCAAGGAATGGGCTAAGTGATTTTTGGGTTAACTCACAGAAGGGTGAGTTAATCAATGGAAAGGATGGTGATACTCTTGAGACCACTGAAGTAAGGATGAGGATACATTGAGGAGGGGTCACAAGACAGAAACGTGAAGGCAGTCCCAAGCAATGCCCTCTATCTGTTTTGTCTCTAACGAAGACCCCAAGATTGCAGCTATTAAAGATGAAGAGGGCAGAGGTGAAGTAGGCAACTTGAAGAAAACATACATTTTCCTCTTCTCCCCTAGCAGTGAAGTAAATCCAGATTCACTGAGCACCTCCCCTGGGTGGGCCCTGGGCTGTGAACTTTCACCTGGTTGCTGTCCTGAATCCCCAGCACCATCCTTTGAAGTAGATGTCATTATTCCCATTTCACAGATGAGAAAAACTGAGGCTCTAAGAGATGGAGTCATTAGTCTAAGATGTAGGTCTAGCGGAGTACTCATTATTTGTTGAATGAATGGACTGCCCTTATCATGCTCTTTTTCATCTCCAGTGGGTTGTGTACTTGTGTGATGTTTTTGCCAAACAGCCTTTTCCCTATTGAGACTGTCCTTATGTCATTGAGTCATGGGTCAGTCATAACCCCCCAGAATGTCACACTACTGAAAAATGCAAGAAGTGGCTGGACAAGGACATGCATATGCTTTATTTATCCTCAAACAGAAAAGCTACTTAAAAGATTATGACTGATTGGGAAATGAGATTTCGTGGGGCAGGAACATTCGAAGCTGCAGTTGCTAACATTCCCATCAGGGACCTCCCTGGGACACAGAACTGATAAATGGATTGTTTTCGTTTTGTTGTTAATAATATCTGGATGAAATGCCTGCCAAAACATTTCACTGGAGGATTTCGGATCTGCTTTCCACGTCTACAACTGAAGGGCAGCCGCCGATGTCACTGTGCTGGCTTTCACTGCTTCATCTGGTTGAATGAAAAATAACCAGTCGTGTCCTCAGGAACATCGCGTGTTCTTGATACTTTTCAGTTAAAGTCTAATTTGTGTTCTTCTTGTAATTTTGCTAGTCAGAAAGAGAAGGGTACAAATAATCATTTAAGGCAGTAAGTGAATAGACCACTGGACTCCGAGTTCCTGTGGGAAGTGGGTCTTGTTTCAATTCCCCGATATTCATTTGGAGGATGGACACCATGCTTGGCACTCAGTGTGTGCTGAATAAATTCTTGCTGAAATAAACTGAACTGCATCCACACACCGCAGACAGCAGAGTGGGAGGGGGTCGGCGAGCCGTTCCAATCCATTTCCGTTTTCTTCTAGAGCAGGGCACAGAACTGTCTCACAAAGATGTGTGAGTGACACTCGAATTCGTTATTGAGGTTCGAAAAGAGTTATGAATCCCTGGGAATAATCCAGAGCCAGGGTTGTCTGTCACTATAGCCGGAGGAGAAAGGGTCATCTTCCTAAATTGTATCCTTTTCCCCCGCCTCTTTAAGTCTTTGTTTTTGTAGCTCTTTGGAGCTGTGGTTCTAATTCCCGGTCTATCCCAGATTTACTGTTTGACCTCAAAATGAGTCACTTAATCTCAGTTAATAGCTTAAGTTTCCCCTTCAGTGAGAGCCAAAGGGCCTTGGCTATGGTTATAGTTAGCAAATATCAAGCCTCAAAAATTGGATATATTTGGTGCCATCCATCATCTATGTAAGGCTAATGGATATGAATTATGAGTACAAAGCCCCATTTAAACACTCTCAACTCCTCCCAAATTCCCCCTTGGAGGTTGTTAAGTCACTGTGTCATGTAGGAAGAGGGGAAAGACAAGCAAGCTGGGGATGGTTGCCCCAAACCCAAAGGAAATATCCTGGCAACAGAGGGCAACAGGAAGAAAGCTCAGCTCACTTGTCAGGGCGACTGTCATCTCCTGATCAACAACTTGCCATCCTGGGAAAGAATGAACTAGTTTCTGCTTTTGAAAATTAAATGAAAAAGACAGCTGTTCACTCCAGCCTCATGATAAGTGCAATAAGATGTGAGTTTACAGAATAAGTCAATAATGTTGTAATTATTCATGTTTTTCGAGGATTTGCCACTTGCTTTCCTCCAATCCTAAGTATTCCCCAGGGACTTTAAATAAGCTAGACTTTAAAGATTAGATTTGTGCACTGTCGTTCAATAACAATCTGAATGAAAGAGGAGTGTGTATCTTATCAAAGAGAGTGATGGGTTAAGAAGTGAAGCAGGTCTCTACAAATGACTGAATTTCATTCCATTTTATATTCCTCTGTATGCATCCATTCATCGAGATATGGACAGACCTAGAGTTTGTCATACAGAGTGAAGTAAGTCAGAAAGAGAAAGACAAATATAGTCTATTAATGCATGTATGTGGAATCTAGAAAAATGTTACTGATGAACCTTTTGGCCAGGCAGGTATAGCGACACAGACTTATAGAACAGACATTTGGACATAGAGAAGGTAGGTGTGGGTGGGATGAACTGGGAGATTAAGATTGACATATATACACTACCGTGTGTAAAACAGATCACCAGTGGGAACCTGCTGTATAGCATAGGGAGCTTGGCTCGGCACTCTGTGACGATTTTAGAGAGGTAGGATGGGGAGGTGGGTTGGGAGGAGGTTCGAGAGGGAAGGGATATATGTATACATATAACTGAATCACTTCTTTGTATTGCAGAAACTAATGCAACATTTTAAAGCAACTATACTTCCCCCCCAACCCCCTGCTCCTTGGAAGAAAAGCTATGACCAACGTAAATAGCATATTAAAAAGCAAAGACATTACTTTGCCAACAAAGGTCTGTCTAGTCGAAGCTATGGCTTTTCCAGTGGTCATGTATGGATGTGAGACTTGAACTATAAAGAAAGCTGAGTGCCGAAGAATTGATGTTTTTGAACTGTGGTGTTGGAGAAGACTCTTGAGAGTCCCTTGGACTGCAAGGAGATCCAACCAGTCCATTCTAAAGGAGGTCAGCCCTGGGTGTTCATTGGAAGGACTGATGCTGAAGCTGAAACTCCAATACTTTGGCCACCTGATGCAAAGAACTGACTCAATGGAAAAGACCCTGATGCTGGGCAAGATTAAAGGCAGGAGGAGAAGAAGGGGATGACAAAGGATGAGATGGCTGGATGGCATCACCGACTCAAAGGACACGAGTTTGAGTAAGCTCCGGGGGTTGATGATGGACAGGGAAGCCTGGCGTGCTGCAGTCCATGGGGTGGCAAAGAGTCGGACACAACTGAGCAACTGAACTGAACTGAACTGATACTCCACCCCCGCCCCCGACTGTTTTTAAAAGTGAAGCAGAAAAAGGAGAAGCTGCTATTTCCTCCTGCAAGTGCTGTCCTACATTTCCCAGGGAGGAGACAGACGCACAGAGGTGAAAGCCCATATTTCTGTGGGAAAGATCTAGAAGAGCCCTGGTGGATGACCCACCTCTGCTACAAGAGAACTTAGAGCGGTTTACCTCATGGGTGGGCTCAGTTACAGTGGTCACGGTCACAGTGCAGCTAATGTTCCCTTAGGGGCACTGATCAATCTAAAACCTTGAAGACAGTGTATTGCCGCACTCCTCTATTGAACAGGATACATGCTGATTGAAGGGTCAGACCTTGAATTTGGCTGCGTTCTCTTCTCCTACTCTGTTCACAAGCACACGTGTTGACCTCTGCAGACACCAGGAGAGTGCCTTTGGGTCCCCACTCACCTTGCCACTCAGCCAACAGCACCATCTGTACAGCTATAATGGATGGACACCTATGAAAACCTCTAAAGCTCCATTTTCAAGGGCTGTAAGTCTTATATATAACATTCCTGAGTGACTGATGAGATGGGTTCTCCACACAGCAGAACGCTCCAGAAATCTCTGTGATAACATGAGTTTATAAATTTGTTTTCTTGTGACAGTATTTACAAGCTCCATGATTTATTGCAGAACTCAGTAAATATTCAACATGATCAAGTGCTGAAATTGGAAGTAACGACTCGCACATGGATAGAGTAGAAGTTGCTGTTTCTTAATGTGTAGAGGGAAAACATCAACCGTTAATGAGTCTATTTGAAAATGACAATATACTATTTAAAAGAACACGGTGGTGTGTATGTCAACATTACTCTCTCAATTCGTCCCACCCTCTTATTCAAAATGTTATATTCCATTTGCTTTTTTACGCTTTGTGTGTTCTGTGCTTAATGAATGTATTCAGGAAACCCTGAAGTTCATTCCTATGGTATTTTGACCTTAACCCCATTAAAGTTTGAGTATTTCTTTGCTTTTATGGCACTACTAGATGTTCCATGTTTACCTTAAACTTCTATTGTACAGACTTGAAATGAGCCATTTCTCAAGAAACCCTGGTTCTTTTTACTGGGGAGTGGTAATTAGAAAAAAAAAATCTGAGTGTTAGATTTGCTCATTTCAACCAGGAAGTCATTGTTTTTAGCCCCTTTCAGTGGACAGGGCAAATCAGGAAATCTCTTTCAAAAAAAGAGAGGGAAAAAAAAAAAAAAAAAAAGAGAGGGAGAGAGACATTATTAGTAGCCATTTTAATTAATTTCTAGTTCATTCCTTCTGTGTTTCATCGTGGGAAAAACATATTTAAAATCTTTCTTCCTTTTATAGACAAGAGCGACCACATATACACTTTTGTTCCTTACCTCCCTTTCTCTCTTAATATTATATTGGAAATCACTTCACTCAACGTGTAATGATCTTCCTCAGTCTTTTTAGGTAGATAATCTATTCTACTAGTCTTCTAAGGGTGGATTGTTATGTTGTTCCCTAATTTTTCTACTACAGAATTGCCACATTGAAAAACGTTGTACGTATGTTGTTTCATATAGATGGAGGTCCATTTTTAGGGTGAATTCCTAGAATTGGCATTGCTGGGTTGGGGGTAAAGGTATTGCTAGATATTCTCAAATTCCCTTCCACAGGGACTGGTAAAATGTTTTGACATGCAATAAGTCTATCTTGTCTCTTAGAAATTTTATTCTTATTTTATATTTCCCATATTGTTTTGAATACCCTCAAGGCACAATCTATGTATTTATCTTCATGTGCTCCACAATACCTAACACAGTGTGTTGTTCATAGAAAGTTCTCAATTAAGTGTTGAATGAGTGAGTAAATGAATGAATAAATGAATTAATGGGCTATTCTTTTCCACCATATCAACATTGTTGACCCACTTGACAAGAACCTGGGACCTGACTAAGGTAACAGCATTTTTCAATGCCACTCTACATGTTAGCATAGAAGACGTGAAAGACTGATGAAAATGCAAGCAAGCAAGAAGAGGTGGGATGCTAACCTTGAACCTCCGAAATAGCGAGCAAAATACATTTGATTAACATCTATAGTGTACTAGGCCAGGTAGATACAAAGTATATGAAGATATGGCAATGATGTCATGGAACTCAGGTTGTTTACAGCTTAGTTATGTCTACAGGGATACGGGATATACATACACACACACACACGAAAAGGCAGTGGGTCATAAAGATCAAATGGATGGTGCAGACATTTTAATGCAGTCGGAGTTAAGAGGATGGAAAACAAAATCTACAGCTTGAAATAAGGAAATTGGGACACTGTGGACACATTTCATTGCAGCCTTGAGACTTGACTCCCATGAAGCAGGATTCAAATCGAAAGGGCTGAGGAACAATGGGAATTTATGGTGTGTTCTTCCCTGGTGGCTCAGATGGTAAAGAGTCTCCCTGCAGTGCGGGAGACCCAGGTTCGATCCCTGGGGTGTGAAGATCCCCTGGAGAAGGAAATGGCAACCCACTCCAGTATCCTTGCCTGGAAAATCCCATGGATGGAAGAGCGTGGTAAGTTACAGTCCGTGTGGTCACAAAGAGTCAGACACAATTGAGCGACTTCACTTCTTCTTCAAAAAACAGTAAGTCAGTCAGTCTGACTGAATCAGAGTGGTTATATAGGAGAACACTGGGTATTGGAACTTATTGTTTAGGCCAGATTTGCGGGAAGCCATGAATATCCAGTAGAGAAATATGATAGATCATGGTAGCTATAGTTTTAGATGGTAGTATATTTTCATGCTTTTTATGAACTTCTATCTTATTTCTTCCCTAAACTCTGGGGAAATATGTCCTGGTGAGTCTGTGAAAATAGGGTCAGTACCCTCCCCAACTCCCAAGGGCTGAGCAATGTCAATCAAAGGACCTCAGTGAATAATCCAATATTGTTTGGGGATGGATGCTCTACCTTAGGCAGAAGCACTTAGAATCATCATGGGGTTGGGATATGAACTTGGGGAGAGAAGTCTTTACTTCACTGGTATTGCTGAGCTGGGAGGATATGATGGGGGCCAGTCAGTAGGGGTACTGCCCACCTCATGGTGAAAGCCAGCATGCAGAATAAAGCTTAGCTGTGATGGACAGAGTGGAATGCTGAAGGGACAGACAGAGGTCTCACCATCCTGAGAGCTCCTGCGTCCATCCTTGCCTGAATCAAAAGCTTCTTTCTGACTCACAAATTATGTGAAAGCCAAAATTTCTCCTTTACCTTGAGATTGGTTTCTGACACCTTCATTTGAAAGAAGGTTGACTGATAGAAGAGGTTTGGATTTCATCCCACCTATTAAAGCCTCCCAATTTGGTTTCCTTTGATCACTGGTCCTAGGAAGCCTTCAAAAATGGAATTTTTTGATAAAGCTAATAAGCTAGTTTAGGAATATTGCCTTCCAAAGCCTCCTTTGTAGGGTCATTAACATATTAAGTATTCAAAGAAGTCCTCTTGCCAAGTAACTGTGCAGGAAAGCTCCCATTTGCCCTCACTTGTCCATCCCTGCCTCATGTATTGTCCCCACTCTGCTGTGTGCCCTAGGAGGAAGACTTGACTTTCTCTATCGGTGAACTCCCTTGCCTTTGGCCTTAGCTGGGATTGAACAGGAAGCTGGGGAGGCAGGAGAGTGAGATGGGAGACTTTATCCCCTGCTCTCTGCCTGGTGACCGTGGGCTGCTGTATTCCTCAATTCAAGGATACAGGTCCTGTCCAGGGTCCCTCTCCTGGTACAGTAACCTTCCTCTCTCCCTCTCTTCAAGCCTATGGATAGTTTTTATTTATTTATTTTTAAAATACTTAATTGGCTACTTCGGGTCTTAGTTGCTGCACCTGAGATCTTCATTGTGGCGCCCAGGCCCTTTGTTGCACAGGCTTCTCTCTAGTCGTGGTGTGGGCTTTAGAGAACTCGGCCTCAGCAGTGATGGTGTGCAAGCTTAGTTGCCCTGAGACACATGGGATCTTAGTTCCCGGGCCAGGGATCAAACCTGTGTCCCCTGCATTGGAAGGCAGATTCTTAACCACTGGCCTACCAGGGAAGTCCCCAAGCCTCGGGATGGTTAATGACCCAGCCCTGGACTACTCACCTCTCCTTTGTGGCTTCCTCAAACACTGCTCAGTCATTTACTAACCCTGCCTTAATTTTGAGTGTGTCGTCTGTTTCCCACCAGTACCTGAGGACCTGACCTAGTATTAATGTTAATTATTCATCACCTCCTAATTTATTAAGCCCATAACTTTTTTCCTAAGTTGAGGAGCACCCGCAAGACTGCGGAATCACAGATTTTGACCATATACTTTGGTAAATGCCTTCCTAGGCAAGGGCTTTGGTACAGGATTCTGAAAAGATAAAGGTAGCCTAGGGACTTCCTGGTGGTCCAGTGGTTAAGAGTCTGCTTTCCAAGGCAGGGGACTTGGGTTCAATCCCTGGTCGGGGAACTAGGATCCCACATGCCGAGGAAGAGCTAAGCCTGAGAGCCACGACTACTGAGCCTCCCCAGGCAGCGAAATATCCCGTGTGCTGCAACTAAGCCCTGATGATGCCGCCAGATGAGTAAATAACTTAATAAAGGAGACCAATAGGGTGAATTTACACGTTGAATTGAAAATTCAAAGAAGCAGCTTTAATTCTGCTGGGGCTTCTCCCGCCTTTTCCACTCTTACCCTGGAGCATTCCTGTATAAGAATGTGATTTTTCCACCCAACTGGCATGGTCTACTGGCTTTTAGTTAGGTCTCAGGCTTTACAACCTTGGTGTACAGCCCCTTCTCTCCCTGGGAACCCCTCTCCCTGCTCTTCTTCTATCCAAAGCCCGTTCTTAAAAATATATATATAACAAAAAACAATTCACATCACCATACACCCCTGCTGCCATGAACATTCCCCAAAGTGCTGGAGCTCACTTTGTCACTCACGCGGCCGTTGCAGCTTGCTGTATTGCGTGACTACTCACACGTGTTGGTGAAGGTCATGTTTTAAACTTTTGTCTTGATAGTTAACTTCTCACAAGTTTGATCTGTATTTCCAGAGCTAGATTGTAAGCTCCTTGACAACAGGGACAAGATCCCTACACAAAAACACACCCCCTCCTCCTTCTTGTCTCTACTGACCCCAGGGATACATCATTTTTTCACAGCCAGTTAAAATCCCATCATGGTATAAAGCATTCCCTGGTCATCCATACCAAAGGGGATTTCCTTAGGCTTCTGAGGGCTAGCGCTCATTATCCACCAGAGAAAACACTCATGCACTCTGAAATCAAGTGTCACCTGGAACTATTACTCATGACCGATTATTAATTACTTCTTTGTATACTTCTTTCTTCGGAGAAGGCAATGGCACCCCACTCCAGTACTCTTGCCTGGAAAATCCCATGGACGGAGGAGCCTGGTAGGCTCCAGTCCATGGGGTCACTGAGAGTTGGACACGACTCAGTGACTTCACTTTCACTTTTCACTTTCATGCATTGGAGAAGGAAATGGCAACCCACTCCAGTGTTTTTGCCTGGAGAATCCCAGGGACGGGGGAGCCTGGTGGGCTGCCATCTATGGGGTCGCACAGAGTCGGACACGACTGAAGCGACTTAGCAGCAGCAGCAGCAGCAGCATACTTCTTTCTTGGAGCTTTAACAAGTTTAAAAACCCAACCGGAAGGAGGGAACATGTGTGTACCTAGACCTGATTTACACTGATGTATGGCAGAAACCAACACACTATTGCAAAGCAATGATCCTCCACTTAAAAATAAATACATTAAATTTAAACCCCCAACTGTTACGGGTTGAACTGCATCCCCCAACCAAGTTCATATGCTGACGCCCTAGTCCCCAGTTCCCCTAAATATGACCTTACTTGGAAATAAGGTTGTTGCAGATGAAATTAATGAAATTGAAGTCATACTGAAACAGAGCCGGCCCCTATGGTCCTTGCTCCCCATGTCCTCAGCCTACCTTTTGTCTGTGGAAAAACTTCAGCCAAAGAATAAGTTTAATGAGAGAAGTAAGAAACTGCAGAAACAAAGGGAAACAGCCCCACAAGACTAAATGATAGTTCAGTCATCAGGCAAAGTCAACGACTTTTAGTTCCTCTTCAAGGGCTCTAGGTAAGATTCTAAGCCACATCCTTTGAGCCGTATTGTAGATACTGAAAGTCCCACCAGGTGGAAGAAGTTACATGACAACCAGACCACAGTTATGACATAAGCTGCCGCAATTCTAAGAACTGACCTCAAAGAAATGGGAACATGCTGACCCTGGAGCTAAAGACTAACTGTACTTAAAACAGCCAAGATGACGTTGATCAGAGCACCAATGACTAATTTCAAGATGATGGTCAGAGCTGACAGTGCTCTTCCTCCATCTACAAAGGCTCTTACCCACTGGCTGCCAGTGGGGGCAGTCAGCCTTTGGGCAGGAGTCCACACTCCTCCCTGGCTGCTGATGCCCAAAATAAAGCAAACTTTCCTTTCCACCAACCTTGCATTTTTATTGGCTTCTGAGAGGTGAGCAGTGGGACCCCACTTTCAGTAACAATCCTGGAGTTAGAGTGGACCCCAAATTCAATACAACTAGTATCTTTATTAAAAAATATGGGTGTGTTGGGTGGGGGAGCGGAGAATTTAGACCCAGACACACATGCAGGAAGGATGCCACATGAAGACCCTAGTTATCCTGGGCTTCCCTGGTGGCTCAGTGGTAAAGAATCCACCTGCCAGTGTAGGAGACATGCGTTCAATCCCTGGTCTGGGAAGATCCCACATGGCATGGACCAACGAAGCCCATGACCCACAGCGACTGAACCTGTGCCCTAGAGCCCGGGAGCCGCTTCTGCTGGAGCCTGCCTGCCCGAGAGCTTGTGCCCCAGAACAAGAGAAGCCATCTCAGTAAGAAGCCCACGCACCGCCAACAGAAAGTACCCCCTGAGCACCGCAACTAGAGAAAAGCTTGTACAGCAATGAAGACCCAGCACAGTCCAAAGGAAAGCATTTTAAAAAGAGCATAGCTGTCCTGCCACAAGCCAAGGAATGTCAAAGATGAACAGAAACCACCAGAAGCTAGGAGAGAGGCATGGAACCGTCTCTCTCATAGTTTCAGAAGAAACCGACCTTGCCAGCACACTGATCGAGCACAGACTTCTGGCTTCCAGAACAGTGAGACAATCGATTCCTGTCATGTAAGCCAGTCCATCTGTGAGGCTTTCTATGGCCGGCCCTAAATAAATGAGTGCAAGCGCCTTAGGGACAAGAACCCTATCTTGGAGCCTCTTGGAGTAGGGTTCCAAATACAGATCCATCACTGGTTACTAATCTCACTTCTGGAAAGTTAATTTACCTTTCTGAACTTCAACTTTCTCCTCAGTAATATGGATACAGTAACATTTATTTTGGAAAATTGCTTGAAGAATTAAAGATTATATATTAAAATGTCAGGCACAGTGGTTGACACTGTTTTCAATAAGCATTAGGTCTTAACAGTCATAAACCTCTCCTTTTCCAAATGGGGAACTTGGATCCAGACATGACAAGTGCCTGTCTAAACCCACATAGTTAAATAACAACAACTTTCCGCCCCAAACCCAGATAGGTTCATGTCTAGTTCTGTGTATACAATGTCTCGCCTGTCATTGCTTAGGAGAACAATTAGGGTGATGGCATTAATTCAGCGGTGCTTTGTTTCTGTTTGTTTGTTTTGCTTATTGCTGTTCTGTAGGCAGAGACTTTGAATTTCAGGAGTGGGATCTCTGAAGTTTTTTCCATCCACAGGTAACTAAGCCATATCTTAAAGTAAACCATCTCTCCTTTTTTTTAAAATTTTTTTTGGCACAGAATTAAATTTCTTTGCTTAAGAATGGTATAATTATTTGTTAACAACATTATAATTAAGAGCACTAATTATTGAGCAGAATATATATGAAGAGGCTACTGGAAAATCTCTGCTTTCTGTGCACAGATATTCTCTGCGTGCTATTATTAGATGATGCTTGGATTAATTTTAAATCCATATTCCTCCCAAATGCAGAATCCTCAGCTTATGTACATCTCTTGATGCCTGCAATTCTTATTGCAACTTGTTTTCCTCTTGTTTTGAAATGATAGCGTGAATTCTGCATCAGAATGCTCGGTTTCTTCCCAGGTTTATCAGATGAAATGCTTTCTCTTCCTGCCCCTAGTTATACCTATTCTGGTGGCGTTTAAGTCAAAACTGATGATGTCTGTTAAACCATGATTTTATTATATAATTGATCATCAATGGTTGTGCTTTGTATGCAATAACATGCTGCTCATCCAACTCGATGTCTCTAAACACGTTGAGAAATCAGTCATGAGCTGAACAGGTGGAGCCCAGGAAAGGTTACGTCCACTCTATAAAGAGACCGAGGATCTTATTTCAAATACTGGATGGATCTTGGGGAAACCGTCACTTTAAAATGGCAGATTACCCATGAAAGGGGAAGGCAATGGCACCCCACTCCAGTACTTTCGCCTGGAAAATCCCACGGACGGAAGAGCCTGGTGGGCTGCAGTCCATGGGGTCGCTAAGAGTCAGTCACGACTGAGCAACTTCACTTTCACTTTTCACTTTCATGCATTGGAGAAGGAAATGGCAACCCACTCCAGTGTTCTTGCCTGGAGAATCCCACGGACAGCGGAGCCTGGTGATTGCCGTCTATGGGGTCGCACAGAGTCGGACACGACTGAAGCGACTTAGTAGTAGTAGTAGTAGTACCCATGAAAAGAGTGAAAAGAAAAAAGCATGAAAGGGTGAGTGAGATCTTAGCAGATTTTTCTGTCGTCTTCCATCATGCCATGGCAATCTACATCAGAGAAATCTCTTATTTCAAAATTGCAAAGGATATTGAAATCTCTCGAAACAGAAATTTAGAAGCCCTAATTTCTGGGATAAAGCTGCCAGGAAATTAAACTAGAATCAACCTTTGACAGACTATTTTCTTTTTTTTTTTTTTTTCAATTTTTGAGGACCTAATCACCCTTCTCCTAGCAAACTTTCCCACGTGTCAGATCCACACACAAGTTTGAAGCTGAAAGAATGAGGAAAGGAATCTTCAAAGGAAGAAAGGGTTCCTCAGGCTCAAAAGCAGCCCTTGCTATCAACAGATACTCCAAGGACAGCTAGGAACTCCCGGGGGCCAACGGCGTTGAATGGAAGTAACCCTGTGTCTTCTCTTTCATCAGCTGGCAATTTCAAAAGCACCTGTCTATTTCTCCTGGTTTCAAGAGTGGCCATCCAGCCAATCCTCGCTCATTTTCCAGAATCCCAGAATAAAGACCCTTGTTGAAAAGATCACAGAATACATGGTGCCTCCTGTGTGTTTTCTGTTTTTGATCTCAAAATGGGTATTGATGGACTGGTCATCTGTGTTCCTAAGGACTAGGTAACAGGGCTGGGGACAGAGTGAGAGGGAGGAATAGGGTGGAATCTCGTGTCTGACTCTTTGCAACCCCATGGACTGTAACCCACCAGGTTCCTCCGTCTCTGTTCATGGGATTCTCCAGGCAAGAATACTGGAGTTGGTTTCCATTCCCTTCTCCAGGGGATCTTCTTGACCCAGGGATTGAACCCAGGTCTCCCGACTTGCAGGCAGATTCTTTGCCATCTGAGCTACCAGGGAAGCCTCTCTCTTAGCTGCAGAAAATCTTTATTCTTCTCCAGCAGAAATTCCAGGCTTGACTTCCATCAATATTCGGGATCTCCTAGGGGCTTCAGGGAATTCCTAAATCCCTCAAAATCATATTGTGCATTCATGCATATGTGCATTTGTGGGGAAGAGGTTCAATAGCTGTCATAGAGTCTGCTACTAAAAAAAAAAAAAGAAAATACTGCTTCATAAAAAGTTCTCTTAAACAGTATGAATTTAACCTCAAAGTCATAAATCTGATGTAATAATGAACACGAAAGTTTCTATGAGATAGACTTTATGAGGACATTTTAGTCAAGTGTAACTCTTGAGTGTTTGAATATTAAAAAATAATATGGAAAGGAAGATATTGCTTTAAATGTTCAGGGACTCCCCTGGTAGCCCAGTGGTTGGGATTCTGCCTGCCAGTGCAGGAGCCATGGGTTCGATCCCTAGTCTGGGAGGATTCTGCCTGCCATGGGGCAACTAAGCCTGTGTGTCGCAACTACTGAGCCTGAGCAGCACAGCTGCCGAAGCCTGTGCCCAAAGTCTGTGCTCCACGAGAGAATCCACTGCAGTGAGAAGCCTGCGCACGGCACCTGGACAGCAGCCCCCTCGCGCCACAGTTAGGGAAAGCCCATGCCTGTCAGTGAAGGCCCAGCGCAGCCAAAAACTCAAACAAGTGTTTGTCTTAAATGTTCAGGACATTGAATCCTCATACTGGCTTGACATATGACTGTAATAATTCGCTTCAGCAAATATTTCTTCACAGCTAGCTATTTTGGACATAGAAAACTTGGTAAGACACCATTTCTAACCATCTCGAGGGACTTACTTTCCTTGATAGAACAGAATAAACAAATAACTAACCTACAAACAAGAGGACCAAAACTGCTGCAGTCTAAAATATGAATTGAAATTGGGAAAGACTGGCGAATTGGGGAGTCCTTTTGGTTTGCTTGAGAAATAATGAGACTATGAACTTGGAGAGTGGCAAAGAAAATGAAGAGAATAGATAAATTACAATTAGACTTGTTTTATTCATCCATTCATTTGTTCTTTCTTACTTTAATTCATCTCTTTCATTGTATCAGACACTTGTTAGAGATACTCAGCAAAAAAGTGAGTAATGTAGAGTGTCTGTGCTCACAAAGCTCTCTGACCAGTCCTGAGTGGCTCCTCTAATCTAGCAATTCAAAAATTAGTCCCACCCCGATGAGGGATGGGCCTCCCTAGTGGTTCAGACAGGGAAGAATCTGCCTGCAATGCAGGAGACCCCAGGTTTTATCCCTGGGTTGGAAAGATCCCCTGGAGAAGGGAATGTCTACCCACTCCAGTATTCTTGCCTGGAGAATCCCATGGACAGGGGAGTCTGGTGGGCTACAATCCATGGAGTCACAAAGTAGGTAACAACTGAGTGACTAACTCTTTCCACTTCCTATGAGTGATGACAGCCTTCCACCAGACCCATTCACTTGACATCCTTTCAAATTCTGCTTCCTAACCTACCAATTTCTGGTCACATCTCGTTTTCTTGACTATGGTTCCACCTCACTCCCTTGGCAGCACTCCAGCTTTCATCTCTGGGTTCACTTCTTACATTCACTTCCTAGTTCCTGTTTGGCGTTAGGCTGATTTCATGTACTTTGGGGAAAGCCTTGCCCAGGCCAGCCAAGCCCTGAAGTCTCAGCAACTTGGCACAATCTTCCTGGCTGCCTCCCTTCCACCCAAAGGGTCCAGACCCAGACATCCAGAGTCCAGCCATAAAGACAAGTGGGTGTAAACCAATGAAGATGCGGAGCCATTGCCCTATTCTTAAGGGGCGAGTGATATGCTCTTGGGAGCACAGAAAAGGATGAACTCAGCAGAACCTGGTGAATTCAACAGGGTCCTACATTAATAGGACTACCTCCCCAAAGGAGCATCCATTGGTTTAAACCAGTACAGATTCTTCCAGATGATTAAATGACTAACTCTTAGAATCATAAAGGATGAAAGCAGGAAGAGGCTTTCAAATTCAGCCTTGGCATTTTTCACTGTGAAGAAAATGGAGGCACATGATCTTAAGACCCACAGGGAGTTTTTGACAGATTCCTACCTGCCCAACACATTTTTCCAAACAGTGAACAGCTGCATGACAGTTCAATTATAAAAGGAAAGGAAAAATAGATGTGTGTCATTTTGTGTATAAACTGCCTGGAGGGACCACATCATGAACATATTCCTTGTGTGATCTATCAGAGTCCTACACCCTGATGCTGGAAAAGACTGAAGGAAAGAGGAGAACGGGATAACAGAGGATGAGATGGTTGGATGGCATCACCGACCCAATGGACATGAGTTTGAGCAAGCTCCGGGAGATGGTGAGGAACAGGGAGGCCTGGCATGCTGCAGTCCAAGGGGTCATCAAGAGTCGGACATGACTGAGCTACTGAACAGCAACAGACACTGATGTGTGTCCTTAAGGATTCCCGAGGAAATAGCCACAGGTGCAAGGATAAGTATGGGTTTGAATAGGGGTGAAGCAGGCAAGGTAAATCTGAGCTGTGCGTACTGTATAAAGCAGATAAGATGGAGATGAACTTGTATAGCAAACCTGAAGAGATGAAGTCTAAATTCACAACAGGAAGAGTGAGGACCTAATAGTCTAGACATGGGGTCCCTAACCTCCAGGACCTAATGCCTGATGATCTGAGGAGGAGCTGATGTAATGACAATAGAAATAAAGTACACAATAAGTGTGATACACTTGAATCATCCTGAAACCATCCCCACTCTCTCCCACCCCCAACCCTGGTCCATGGAAAAATTGTCTTCCATGAAACCAGTCCCTGGTACCCAAAAATTAGAGACCACTGGTCTAGATCCTTCTTACTCGAATTGTGGTCTGGAACTAGCAGCGTCAGAACATCTGGGAGCTTTTTGGAAATGCAGCTTCCTGGTCACCTCCTCAGACCCACCGAATCAGAACTTGGATTCTGACGAAATCGAATCAGAACTTGGATTCTGATGAAATCGCCTGGCGATTTATCTGCAGGCTGAAGTTTGAGAGGCAAACAATGGATCGCTTACTCCGGCTCTTTTCCCTGACTAGTTTAAATCACACTGAATGTTAGCAGAAATTGACAAGCAAGACAAATAAAATTTCATAGGTACAGGGATGGGGGGGAATATAACAAAGCACAAGAGAGAGTCAAAGCTAAATTGCAGCAAGAGTTTTACTTCTTGAGTTAGTATATACCTTTAAACAGCTACTTTCCTCCAAGCTTTAATTAATTGTTTTGCATTGGTTCACTGTGTTGCAAGAGGGGCCTGTGTTTGCAATTAAGTGGCTCTGACAGATGGGACAGAATGATTAGGTGTTTCTGCCCAAGAGACAAGAAAGTTACCTGTGCCCAAGAGTATATTTCTCCCATATGACATGTGAATTCGTTTTTTTTTTTTTCTAAAAGAACATAACAGTGTACTTTTCTTCCTGATGAAATTCCTGGCAAACTGTTCAAATCTTTTGAAAAAAATCATTTTAAGGAATAAATGTAAAAATGAGATCGTGAACAAGCAAACGAAATTTGGATGTTAGCCACCATCATTCACATTGTATTTTCCACCAGTAATTTACACATTTACAGATTCCAGGGAGGGCATGGAGACAGGAGTTCCAATCCTGGATGTCCCTTTGTAAACCCGTACAGTTTAAAACTTCTAAATCCCAATTAGGCTGCTAGAACCAACTGAGATGCCACAAATGCAACCTAGTGGCTTTTCCCATGGGAAGTCAGAGAAGTGGAAAATATTTCAAGCAATTTGGGCATGCTTGCATAAGCCTTTTGTGGAAATTCCTGCACTAACAATTTGCAATTAAAGTGAAAGTGAGTAAAAATAGAATGACCTCTCATTTCAACAATGAGTATATTTTGTAGACTCTGGTCTATGAATGTGCTTTACATCTGACCCAAATGTAATGATCGAAAAACTCCCAGATCACACATTCTACACTTCTCGCTATATACCTATCAGGGTATACCTATCAGGGAGCAAGCTGCTGGTGTCACCTTAATGATCATTTTTTGTTTAGACATAAGATGTGACTGTATGAAAGAAGTAAATCAACAGTCAAGTGGGGACAGAAAGACACATTCTCCATCCAAATTATAGTTGTAAACTTATCTGCAACTAAAGTGGTTCTCCCAGTTAGCTTGATGTTTGAAATTCCCATACTTTTGAGTCACTCGCCAATTTAGCATTAACTGCTTGATATCTGAGATTAGGAATTAATTTTTTATTCACCCAACTTTAACAAAAGCTTCCTTAGAAAAGTTACTCTGCAACTTGGGAAAAAGCATAATATATACAACAAAATAGGTGTATTTTTATACTT
The DNA here is from genome assembly GCF_023091745.1 of Budorcas taxicolor. Lineage (NCBI taxonomy): Eukaryota > Metazoa > Chordata > Mammalia > Artiodactyla > Bovidae > Budorcas > Budorcas taxicolor. The sequence goes on from NC_068921.1 coordinate 15,099,833, forward strand.
GATGCTGTAAGTTATTTGTGCTATACTCTTCCCTTAGCCTGGAAAAAAAAGAGAGTTAAATGTTAACTAGAATATGTGTTCAGAATTGCTCTGCTAATATCATTATTCCATGATCCTTTCAAATATTTCTGAGATGCCGTCAGATTGTTAAAAGTTTGCTCTAAAATTGTAGATGGTGATTACAGCCATGAAATTAAAAGACGCTTACTCCTTGGAAGAAAAATTATGACCAACCTAGATAGCATATTTAAAAGCAGAGACATTACTTTGCTGAATAAGTTCCATTTAGAATTGATGGTTTTGAACTGTGATGTTGGAGAAGACTCTTGAGAGTCCCTTGGACTGCAAGGAGATCCAACCAGTCCATTCTGAAGGAGATCAGCCCTGGGATTTCTTTGGAAGGAATGATGCTAAAGCTGAAACTCCAGTCCTTTGGCCACCTCATGCGAAGAGTTGACTCATTGGAAAAGACTGTGATGCTGGGAGGGATTGGAGGCAGGAGGAGAAGGGGACGACCGAGGATGAGATGGCTGGATGGCATCACTGACTCGATGGACGTGAGTCTGAGGAACTCTGGGAGTTGGTGATGGACAGGGAGGCCCGGCGTGCTGCGATTCATGGGGTCGCAAACAGTCGGACACAACTGAGCGACTGAACTGAACTGAACTGAACTGATGACTAATGTGTAGAGTATTTATATCTTTTTTTAAGATGTGACCAACAGTATAGTCTTTATTTTCAAGTTAGTTACATTAAGTGATGCTCATAATTCTTATTTCTCTCTTTGTTGAAGACAGAGGCAAAGAGTATCAAGGGTAGGAAGAAAGAGAAACTGTTGAGTTATGTGCCTTAGAAACACAGCATTGATCTGGCATTTGTATCTTTACAGAAAACAGCAAACAATGGGTATATTTGCAAGTCAGACCACTTAAAGCCATCCATGTAAAAAAATACCTTACATGTATATTAGGGGGTGTGTGTGTGTATGTGTGTGCGCTTAATCGTGTACAATTCGTTTTCAACCCCATGGACTGTAGCCCACTAGTCTCCTCTGTCCATGGGATTTCCCAGACAAGAAAACTGGAGTGGATTGCCATTTCCTACTCCAGTATTTATATCATTTGATGGCTAAAAATAGCCACCAAAAAAAATTTCCTGGGATTGAATCACCTACATATGCTAGACAATTCAAGCAAAGCTGGGCTGTTTGGAGGAAGAGGGACCGTGTGAGTGAAAGTGATCAGTTGATGAACTGAACTGCAAACTAAAAAGAAGCCATACAGGCCCTCACCAGAGACCCGGGGACGTTCAGCAAGGGGTGAGCATCAAAGGACAAATTGTGAAGGAGGTGGGATTCTTCACTGATGGTTTTGGCAAAGGACATTTGTCAAAGACTTAAGCAAGGCAGCAATGTGAATTCTCTATTTGAAAAAGATTATCTCTGGCCCAGAAGGGAGGGCGGCTACAAGAGAGATCAGTTTGGAGTTTATAAAAATTGGGTGAAGCAATGTGAGAGTTTGAACTAAGCATAGTGAAAAAACAGGGAAGACGTAAAATGGATAACATGGAGAGTCAGATGGAGTGAGAGTTGGGAGGGAAGCAGGGGACTGCAGGGTCATGGTAAATGAATTTTCTGTTTTGGGTGTCCCTGGTGGGGTGGTGGTTCCATTCTCAGAGCTGGGGAACACACAAGGAAGGAAGGGAGCAGGAAGGACTTCCCTGCTGTCCAGTGGTTAAGACTCCACCCTTCCATTGCAGGGGGCACAGGTTTGATCCCTGGTCCAGGAACTAAAATCCTTCATCCCAGAGCAGTTATCACTAACAAAAGTAATGTGCTTTTCATGTGGTTTCGTGTCATTATCTTTTTTCATCTTTTGGACACCTTCTCAAGGTACCGCTTGACAATGAGGAGACTGAGGCTCGGAAAGGTCACTTGCCTGTCTGGAGCCAGCAGGATGTCAGAGTAGATTTGAACACTTGTGGAGCCTCAAAGCCCTTGTTCTTTCTCCACCCCCCCCACTCCCCGCCACTTTGTTCTTTCTTCCGTCATATTCCACCTTATGTCAGGGATCTGTCCTCAGGCAGCAGGCCTTTGCCAATGGAATTAAACAGAAGCAAGGTCCAGGCCTAGGGAGAAAGTTCGAAAAGGCACGTGAGGCCACAGGGCATCCAGCCCCAGCATCAGCTGCTTCCCAGAGACGCGGGGACCCAGGTCTGATCAGCAGCAGTGACAGGTGGGGGCAAGGGGCAGTTGCCATGAAAAGGTGGCATGTTCTATTTAGGGCTGGTGGAAATGTGTGTAGTATGTACATGAATTAGAGAAATGCCAGCAAGAGAGAGAAGAGGTGAGCTATAAATGAAGGATCAAGACCACAGGGAGATGGATTGGCCTGGAAGGAGTTAAAGATGTAACCTCCTCCAAGACAAGGAGGAGGGACAGATAGGTAAAGACATCATTCATTTTGATGATGAAGGGGAAGGAAATTGATAAAGTTTTGACAAAACAACCTCTGTTTGTTTTGTTTTGTTTTGTTTTTCTGGAGGAGAGGCAGTGAGATGTAGAACACTTAAGGAAAATGATAAAAAATGCAAACCAAAGTGTCAGGGAATGTGAAAACAGAGCAGGAGAACATGCATCGAGGAGCCAGCAGTCAAGAAATGAGTCGCCAGGGAGGAGGTAGCACAATTTCAGTATCTCCCTGCACCTCCCAGCAGCTCAGGGGGGACATAGGGCGGTAACCAAGCCTTAGGTAAGAGAGCTCGTAGGGCAAGAGGTTATAATACAAAACCATTAGGTGGGTTGAAAGCATCTGAATTACTCCATTGACTTTACAGACAATGAAACAGATTGCAAGGAAGTTAAGAGCTTCCCTCAAGGTTGCCCAAGATCATCCAAGGTCATCAAGGCAGCAGCTGGACTTGAACACAGACCTTCCGGCCCCAGCCTCCATGTTCCCATCATATCCACTTCTACACAATGCATCAATCAGTAAATGAAATTTGTGGCAGCAGGGTAAGGAACCTGCCTGCCTGCAGAAGGCATAAGAGATGCAGGTTCCATCTCTGGGTGGGAAAGATCCCCTGGACGAGGGCATGGCAACCCACTCCAGTCTTCTTGCCTGGAGAATCCCATGGACAGAGGAGCCTGAAGGGCTTCAGTTCACAGGGGTCACAAGAGTCGGACACGACTGAAGCAACTTAGCACGCACACACGTACAAGGTGGAAAAAACCCAAAACAAACAAACCCCCTTTTCTTCCTTTTAATTCTTGTTCCTAGAAAAATAAAATCATATCTATTTCCTACCTTCAGCATTTAAATTTTTCCCTTTCTGGAGTAGTCCCCAGTAACCCAGAGAACAAATGGGCTGTTACAACAGGGTGAAATGAAAAATGGCGGAAAGGGACAATGACTTGATTTAGAGGTAGTATCGTTACAATATTGATTTCAAATTTAACAAATTAAAAAAAAAAAGCTAGCTCAGAAATAGTCGATGGAACCAGATACATTTAGCTTGGAGAAGAGACAGCTCAGAGAATGTAGCAGCACTTTCTATAGTTTTTGAAGGGCTGTATATGGAAGAGGGACTAGATTTGTCTGCATGACCTAAGAAAGTATCAAGTTGGCCAAAGAGTTCGCTTGTGTTTTGTAAGATCTTATGGAAAATCCCGAAGAAACATTTTGGCCAACCCAATAGTTAGAAACAAGTAATGTAGGTAGTAAGAATTTGAGTTCAAGATAATGAAGTCTAATCACCTAATAGTCTTGATTCGGAGACAGAATGAGGTACTTTTTCAAGTGGTGAGTTGCCCATCACTGAAGGGTTTCAAGTACAGGCTGGACAATAACTGGCTGTGGCAAGACTGTTGTAGAGCAACAACAGGGTAATTTTCTTGGAGCTGGATTTCCCCGTTTGTGAATGAAAGGCCTCCAGGGATAGGCTGCTGAGCAGCTGCTGCGGCTGCTGCTGCTGCTAAGTCGCTTCAGTAGTGTCCGACTCTGTGCGACCCCATAGACGGCAGCCCACCAGGCTCCCCCGTCCCTGGGATTCTCCAGGCAAAAACACTGGAGTGGGTTGCCATTGCCTTCTCCAGTGCATGAAAGTGAAACATGAAAGTGAAGTCGCTCAGTCATGTCCGACCCTCAGCGACCCCATGGACTGCAGCCCACCAGGCTCCTCCGTCCATGGGATTTTCCAGGCAAGAGCACTGGAGTGGGGTGCCATCACCTTCTCCGCTGGTGAGCAGTGGAGTTATTATAAAAGAGTCTGAAGCCACAGAGACAAGTTTTGCTTTAGATGCAATGAAAAATATGTCTGGCAAGTATATATACTATTCTTTTTCAAATTTTGCAGTTGATCTTATGATCAGTGGTGGGTTGTTGCTATTTAGTTGCTAAGTCATGTCAATAGAGTACCAATTGATTATGAATTGTCAATAAATCTATAAAGTCTTTTGCCACTTTGCATTTTCTCAAAGAACAGGTATTAAAAGTACAACCACTAGTACATGGAGGTCCTTGAAGCTTTTTTATTTTTATCTTTTAAGGTTGAAAGGAGCCCTGTTTCTCAAAAAAGGTCAGGAAAGACTTCACTGGAGAAATTTAAAAGTCTTTTCCAGTGCAAAGAGTGTGATTTCACAACTCCTAGGGGTTCTGAGGGCCACAGTTGGATTTTGGAGGAAAATTCCCCAAGCCCTAGCAGGTGGTTACATTCAGCTCCCAACACTTTAGCACATGCACACACACATACACATAAAAATACTCTGAGATACTATCCACAGAACAGAGTCACCAACCAGCTGTGTCTCATCAAAGTAGTGTTTAGAGACCCATCATTTCCTTGTTCCATAAGCTGACATATCTTTGCTGCTCCAAAGAACAAGGGTATATTTTTGCCACTGTATGTATTTAGGCAGTCATCCCATTTATGTCATTTCCAAATATCCTGACACTACCCTTTCTATGCTTCTTTCAGTCTGTAAATATCTGGTTCATACTCTTTTCAATTGCTTTCCTACTGAAATGTTTTTTTGTTTAGAAAGAAGTACTCACGTCTTCACCGCTATCACCATCATAAGCATTTACTAAATGGGGATATTTTCTGTTGCTAAGTATAGCAGAAAGTTTGGGCCCCGAATATGCTCTTTTTGAAAAATTATTACATCAGATAATTGAAATAAAATCTGATTTTCTTATGCATTTTTCTTTTTTATTGAAATAGAGTTGACAAAACAGGAAAATCTGATTTTTTATTCATAATTTTATTTTCTCTCCACAGAAATGATAGTCTTTACTCTCTGAAAGTATTTTTTTTAGTATTTATTTATATCTATTTATTTACTTTATTTAGCTGCATCATGTCTTAGTTAGGGCATGTGGGATCTAGTTTCTTGATCAGGGATCAAACCCAGGCCCCCTGCATTGGGAGTGCAGAGTCTTAGCCACTGGACCACCAGGGAAATCCTCCTTTGAAAGTATTTAGTGATAGAAGATATTGGGGTTCCCTCCAAGGAAAACAGAGGGGCAGATTCAGTTTTTCTGGGAGCTCCTCACCTCCTCCTTCCATGCTATTGCCTTGTCTCCCTACCCTCCCCGCTACCCCAGACACTTGTGGTATTTCAAGCTATTCCATGGTAGGGTCCCTCATGCAGCATTTGTTTTGCTCATCCTATGTGTGTGTTGCCATGTCTTGCAAAAAACTGGTGAAGAAGGCAGACTCAGCTCCATCCACGCTGTATGCTTTACGTGGCCCAGATCAGACTCCCTGCCTGCAACGCTTTAAATACAGATGCTCCAAGACCTGAGTCCTTTACAGACAGGGTCCTATCTTTGGATTCTTTCCCCTTGTCTTCTTTGAAAGACCTCTGAACGAATAACTCATTGGCCTTGCCTGGTGGCCCAGCGGTTATGAATCCACCTGCCAATGCAGGGGATATGGGGCCAGGGGGACAGGGGTTTGATTCCCGGTTCAGGAAGATCCCATGTGCTTCAGCGCAGCTAAACCTGCGCACCACAACTACTGGAGCCCGCCTGCTCTAGAGGCCACTCCACAACCGGAGAAGCCGCCACAGAGAGAAGCCGCCACAGTGAGAAGCCTGCGCACCGCAAATAGACAGCAGACCCCACTCGCCACAACCGGAGAGACTCACACAGCCACAAAGACCCAGCGCAGCCAGAAATTCAAAGAAAGAAATATTTCAAAAGAGCGTATTCAAGTAAGTCTCAAAAATATGTTGTATATTTGTCGCTGTTTAGTCATTCAATTGCCTCAGACTCTTTTCGACCTCAAGGACTGTGTAGCCCACCAGGTTCGTCTGTCCATGAGATTTCCTAGGCAAGAACACTGGAGTGGGTAGCTATTTCCTGTATTCTTCCCAACAAAGACCCAGTGCAGCGAAAGATAATAAATAAATCTTAAAAAAAGAATAACTCATTCAAGTAAATCTCAAAACTATGTTATATATTAAATATATTAAAATAATGCAATATAGTTAATAAATATTGTGTAAATTTTTATTAATATATATTGATATTAACATATTAATGTGTTTCTTTTATTAAAGCTATAATTTTGCATGATTATAGTCTAGTACTTCTTCAGTAACAGAGGTCCTTAGAAACAATGAAAATAAGGTTGGAAATATGGTTACCTATTTCTCATCCTGTTTGAGGCTGACGTCTGGAGGTGGTGGGCACCAGGGTAAAAATTATAATCTAGAGCACCAGCATCCTGTATGGCACCACCTGAATTATTGATACAAGTAAACTAAGAAATCCATTGATAGCTCAGCCTCACATCGTAAGAGCAGTCATTCAACATCTCAGTTCTGCAAAAAAAGATAGCAATTGCAGAATTCCTAGTAAAATTCGAAAACAGAAGTCTCCCCTAACACACTAATGCATAGCACCCAAATTGCTCCTTCCTTAGAAAGAGTCACTAAGAACCCTGGTGTTTAAAAACAAAAATTGAAATTAAGGAGAGTTAAAGCCAAGAGTCTCTGGCTAGTTCAAAACAAATTACTCAAATATGCAAAATTTAATGTCACAAACTACTGTATCATATCAACGGATCAAAACAAAGAGGAGGTAAAGACTGAACAGGTCCTGGAATCTTTGCAATGTTCTTTCTTGGTTGCATAATAATATGGGCAGGCAGGAAGAGGGGAGGCACTGCACTGAGGTCTCCAGCAGTAGGCAAACCCTCTGGGAGCAGGGACTTGCCGTGATAAGACCAGGGGAGGACAGTGCAGCCAGAGACGGGAGCTCTATACCATTGCATTCCACTCCGTTTCACTTCTGGAAGTTCTCATTCTAGAAGCTCCAACACTGCTCTGAATAAAAAAAGAAAATCTTCTCTGCTAAATTCTGTAATCTTGGTGAAAGATTTAGGGGGATGAAACCATAAGAATGCTTTGAATTTAATGATGACCCAATGACCTTAGGGGTTGGTCCCACATTCTTAGAAGGCGTGCCAAGTAAGGGAATTCTTTTATGTTCCACTTTTCCTATCCATTAGAAATCTCTGGACTCTGGTTCCTTTTGGGAATTCATGTATCTGTCATACTTTATAAATCATCACAACTTCTGCCAACAGAGAGGTACCCTAAGAAGGAGATAAACAGCATTTTGCTTTTCAGAATTCTGCCTCGTCACTGGGAGTTGGGGAGGGAGAGGTCTCGTGACATAGTTTTGGCCAATGATGTGTCAGCCAAAGTCTGCAGGGGGCTTTTGAGAAATGTTTGGCTTTCGTGGTTTAATCAATGTATAAGGCTGATGCTTTTAGATCTTCCTTCTTCCTTCCTTCAGTGCAGATTTGATGTCAAAAACAGAGGCAGTCATCTTGTGATGAGGAGGAAAAGACCAGGAGAATCGCCAAGACAGGACCCTGACATCACTGAGTTGTTCAACTGATGCTAAGCCACCTACATCCAGGCTTCTTGGCATGTGAGAAAAGTAATCTACCATCTGCTAACCACAGTAAGCTACCATCCAAATCACAATGGGTTGAATTGTCTGTCACTCACAGCCAACTAACATTTATAACTGACACAGGAGATTTTCATAGGCTTCACAGAAGGGAGATAACTTGTCATGAGTTTCTTCTAATACTGCAGAACATTTAATTAAAAATAAGAATACTTCTTAACCATGAATATCAGTCTGCGAGCAGGCTGATATAATAGTATATGAAGGCTACCCAGCAGTCACTGAAATCCAACAAGAAAGGAAAATAAGATCACTCAATTCACTTCTAAATTGTTCCAATTTTTGATTTACCACTAAGTAGAATTAAAATTAATTCAGAGTTTCTATAATTATCTATATTGAGTCTTTGGTAATTAACCTTCTCATAGTGAGTGAAGTCACTCAGTCGTGTCCGACTCTTTGCCACACCGTGGACTGTAGCCTGTCAGGCTCCTCCATCCATGGGTTCTCCAGGCAAGAATACTGGAGTGGGTTGCCATTTCCTTCTCCAGGGGATCTTCCTGATCCAGGGATCAAACCCGAGTCTCCCGCATTGCAGGCAGACCTGAGCCACCAGGGAATGAAAAATCCCTATAATAGAAAGATCCTTTGGGTGGGCTGAAACATTCTTTCTCTCAGTTGAAATGAGACTGTTGTAATCTGTGAAATCTGCTTAGCAAGTCTCTGCTCCATTTATAGAAGCCGAAATGCCATAGTCCCAGCAAAAACATAGGTTTAAGACAACTTTCCAGTAACTTAGAGTCAATGACGGAAATTTCACATCCTCTAAGGGCCAGCAGGGCTTAGACTCAGGCTTCTCGAAGCGTGGGCCACAAGTCAGGAGCATTGGAGGGATCCTGGGAGCTTGTTAGAACTGCAGTTTCAGGGGACTTCCTTGCTGATCTAGCAATTAAGACTCAGCCTGCCAATGCAGGGGACGCGGGTTCGATTCCTGATTGGGGAGCCAGGATCCCTCATGCCTTGGGGCAACTAAGCCCAGGAGCTGCAACTTGAGAAGCCTGTGTCCTGCAACAGACTCAGCGTAGCCAAAAAGAGAAGAAGAAATGCCCCACTCCAGACCTATGGAGTCAGAGTCTGCATTTGAGCCCAAGCTATAGGATCTGCCTGCATGTTCAATCATGAGCAACACCGCCGGAGGGCTCCTCAGCCCTCTCTCGTCAGATCCTCCAGGAAAGGTGGACAAGGAGCCCTCTGCATCCAGGGCAGGGGCTGATGGGCTGTGGGTGGCCCATCCACACACGGGGACAAATGGTGAAGAGGGAAAGAAGGGAAGAAACCTGGACTTGGTGCTTGGAATAGCTTTTCTGTCTCAACCCAGGGATGTTGCTGTTCTGCCGCCCAGGAGTCAGTCTGATGTAGAAGCATTCTGCAAGGCAGTATTTCTCCAGCTGTAGGCTGCGTGTGTTTCTTTAGGGTCTTGAGTCTTTTTTTTTTTTTTTAATATTACATTTTAATTTCATTGATAATCTTAAAAAAAAAATCACAGAATCACAAATTCATTATCAGAATCACATGGAACTCCGAACATCTCCATGCAGCATGTCTACTTCCAGTGAGGATGCTATGCGGACAAAAATCCTGCAGGAGTTTGAAAAGAGGAAAGTGCTGAGAGAGTCAATTCATTAATCCCATGGTCAAAGTTTTACATTCAAAAGAATCTGCTCCACTGCAGTCAGTATATATTCCTCTTGTAAGCAGATCCCCTCATTCTATGTACCAACTTGCAAAAATTCATTAGTAGCCAGCACAATACTAAATATATAGTGAAGCATTTTCCTGCTCCTTAGTCAAGCAGTAACTGGTTTTTTTACCCATTTAACACATATTCCAATTTCTCTGTGATGGTAATTGTATCTTCAACAGAGGTGGATTGTTTTACAGAACTGCTCTTTTTTTTAATTAATTATTTTAACTGGAGGAGAATTACTTTACAATATTGTGTAAAGCATGCTTTACAATATGGTTTTTGCCATACATTGACATGAATCAGTCACGGTTGCACGTGAAATTTGGCATCCATGGGATTCTCACTGACAGTTTTGCTTCTGTATGGGATAAGATTTTATTGAAGTAAAAACTAAAGTTTTGAAAATGTTAATACTGTCATGAAAAATCTACTTAGGTGAACAGTTATTAACAGTAGTATTATTGAAGCCACATTAGTACTACTGAAGTCACAGGAAGGAAACCAAAAAGATATATAAATTAGACATAAAACTGCACTTGAAATTTAATTTCTGCAAATGGCATTCTTCAATCACAATCACATTAAAATTGTTAATATTTGAGGTGTGTAACTTTGCTTATATTTAATTAATATATTTGTTCTGGCTTTATTGTTATATACTAACTATATAACTGAAGAGCTTTTATCTCATTGTATGACTTTACATATTTAGGTAATATTATAATAAAAATGTCAGTAACAAAAGTTTATGATAATGACTTCCTTTCAAAAGAGAGGCATCTGTTATTTAAATTTGAAAAGCATTCCTGTAAGAGAGCTGTTTGTCTGATTTGCCCATTCTGGGATCTAGAATCTAACATCTAGAATGAAGAGTGAGGCAGGTTCTACCTGGTGCATGTATTTACCTACAAGGTTCCTTCAGAGAGTTCTTTCATGGGCATTTCATTAAGAGAACAAAATGCATTGGCTATAATAGCTGACCTCATCCTGTAAAATAAGAACTGTTCTTTCATTTATGCTCTGTCTTCTTCCAAAAGGGATTTAGGCAGTTTTCAAATGTAGGTAAAACACTGCAAGATAAAAGTAAAATAGAAGAGAAGAGTAAAGCAAAAAAAAAAAAAAAAAAAAAATGAGCGTGTAAGAGCCAGAGGGAGCCTGATTGAGGTTGGTTGAGTCCTCTCTCAGGGTCCTGGGGATGCTTCCAGGACCCTCGCGGATAACAAATTCTGTGGATGCTCAAGTCCTCTATGTGCAATGATGTAGATTTGCATGTAACCTACAACATTCACCTGTATAGTTTAAGTCGTCTCTGTATTACTAATAGTACTTGATACAATGTAAATGCTATACAAATAGTTGCCATCAAATGAGCAAATTTCAGTTTGTTTTTGGTATTTTCTGAAATTTTCTTTCTCCTTTTTTTTAGAATATTTTCACTGTGTAGTTAGTTGAATCTGCAGATGTGGAACCTGTGGATAGAAGGCCACTGCACACAAATATGTGCCCTGAGATCCTAATACATGCATAGACTAGGTTGTTCCAATGTGGCTTTCTTGATAGGATATGTTTGAACCATGTGGTCTTTACCCACTTATCCCTAGTATCTTTCACAGAGCCTTTTATTCAATAAGTTATTGAATGAATCAATGAATAAGAGAGGTGGGTCACAAAAGAAAGATGAGAAAAGTTGTCAAGATAGAAATATATCTATTGTTCAGCAGATATATGTCTGAAATTGAGAGGGAAATTTTTTTCCATGGATGACCATCAGTTCATTTCAGTTCAGTGGCTCAGTCATGTCCGACACTTTGCAAACCATGGACTGCAGCACACCAAGCCTCCCTGTCCAACACCAACTCCCAGAGCTTGCTCAAACTCATGTCCATCAAGTTGATGATGTCATCCAACCATTTCATCCTCTGTCGTCCCCTTCTCCTGCTGCCTTCAGTCTTGCCCAGCTTCAGGGTCTTTCTAAGGAGTCAGTTCTTCACATCAGGTGGCCAAAATACTTCAGCTTCAGCATCAGTCCTTCCAATGAATATTCAGGACTGATTTCCTTTAGGATGGACTGGTTTGATCTCCTTGCAGTCCAAGGGACTCTCAAGAGTCTTCTCCAACACCACACTTCAAAAGCATCAGTTCTTGGTCCTCCAGCTTTTTTTTATGGTCTAACTCTCACATCCATACATGACTACTGGAAAAATCATAGCTTTGACTAGACAGACAAGTAAAGTAATGTCTCTGCTTTTTAATATCTAGATTGGTCATAGCTTTTCTTCCAAGGAGCTGGTGTCTTTTAATTTCATGGCTGCAGTCACCATCTGCAGTGATTTTGGAGCCCAAGAAAATAAAGTCTGTCATTGTTTCCATTGTTTCCCCATCTATTTGTCATGAAGTGATGGGACCAGATGCCATGATGTACTCTACATAGAAGTTAAATAAGCAAGGTGACAATATACAGCCTTGACATACTCCTTTCCCAATTTGGAACCAGTCTGTTGTTTCATGTCCAGTTCTAACTGTTGCTTCTTGACCTGCATATAGATTTCTCAGGAGACAGGTAAAGTGGTCCAGTATTCCCATCTCTTTAAGAATTTTCCACAGTTGATTGTGATCCACAGTCAAAGACTTTAGCGTAGTCCATGAAGCAGAAGTAGATGCTTTTCTGGAATTCTGTTGCTTCTTCTTGATCCAACAGGTGTTGGCTGGTTTGTTTGCCTTTTCTCAATCCAGCTTGAACATCTGGACATTCTCAGTTCATGTACTATTGAAACCTAGCTTGGAGAATCTTGAGCATTACTTTGCTGGCATGTGAAACGAGTGCAATTGTGCAGTAGTTTGAACATTCTTTGACATTGCCTTTCTTTGGGAATGGAATGAAAACTGACATTTTCCAGTCCTGTGGCCACTGCTGAGTTTTCCAAAACCATTGATCTCTATATCACTTTTAAATAGAGATCAATAGCTAAATTTAAACAACCTTCCAGATATACCAAGAGGCCTGGCGTGCTGCAATTCATGGGGTCGCAAAGAGTCGGACACGACTGAGCGACTGAACTGAACTGAACTGAACTGATAGCTAGTGAGATAAGAACATATAATTTAGACTATAGCCCAAATTATCCACATGTTGAAACTTGGGACTCTATTTTTTAACTTTTTTTTCTTTTTTTTGGCTGTATCATGAAGCATATGGGATCTCAGTTCCCCAACCAGGGATGGAAGCCCTGCCCCTGCAGTGAGTCATGGAGTCTTAGCCACTGGACCAGCAGGGAAGAATCAACCTGGGGATTTTTGACTAAAGAAGAATATAAATAATTTTATCTAATTTGAGAAGGGCATCCATTATTGTCAAGCTTTCCTATTGGGATGAGTTTTGGTGGTGAGCAGTATATGGGTTATAGATTCTATAATTGCAACACACTTTCTTCCTCCTTACTTAAAGATGTGCTCTTCCTTGCCTATTCCTTACCACCTATCTCTTCTTATCCTACAACCTTAGCCGCATATACCTTTCCCCAAAATGTGACCTCTGCACAGGATGGAAATTTACATAGCACCAGCCCACGTACAGGTTGGCTCGGTATGTCCTGACGATCTTGTGCTCAGTGAGTAATATGACCGAACAGTTACAAAGTACTTGCAATTCCCCTTTGCCATTCCATGAGGTTCTGCTGGGACTGTCGATCACAGGAGTGGGCATTTCTGGGCTCAAAGATAGTCCTGGGATAAAAGCATGACTAATCAGAGTCTTTCCTTGAGATTTGTCTGGATACTAGGAGAAAGAAGATGCTTTATCTTCCTGAATTGCTAATTTGGAATACTAAGAATTGTTGGAAGCCACCTGTGATGATTAATTTTACTTGGCGGGACCACAGTGAGCAAATATATGGTCAAATATCACTCTGGAAGTTTCTGTGTGGGTATTTCCAGGTGATATTAACATTTAAATAGGTGAACTTGAGTAAAGCAGATTACCCCCCAGAATGTAGGGGGTACTCGTCCAATTAGTTGAGAGGCTGAATAGAAAAAAGACTGACCTCCCCCAAGAAAGAGAAATGTGAACTTCAACATTGGCTACCAGCCCGTCCTTCAGATTCTGAACACACACTTCATTAGTTCTGTTTCTCTGGAGAAGCCTGGCACACCATCTTTCCTATCTCTTGAAGAAAGGGCATTGGTAGTGGAAAAGAAGTTCAACAGAGAGAGAGGGGTCAAATGATATGTGATTGTGTTCGTGGGCCTAGCTCTCCTGGACTTTCACTTTGACATGAGCCAATAAATTCCCCTTGTGCTTGAGTTAGTTGGAGTTGAATTTCTGTTATCTGCCAATAGAGTCCCAACTCATACAAATTTTAATTGCTTTTCTCCTCTCATTCTTTTTCTTCTAATTCAATGGCAAAGGGCAAAGGTGCTGGTCATTTTCATTTAGAATAAATATCCCTGGAATTTCATCTAAAAATGAATCCCAAGCTCAGGCCGTACGTTCTCATTCTCCCTATATTTGATATAACATAATGCTTTCTTACATTCACATTGCATTTTTAACAGTAAAGTATTTATCACTTGTGTTTTGTTATTTGACTTTGGAGTTCATTTTTAATGGGCTTTGACCTACATAAAGTAAAAATGCTACCCAGATCTTCACTAGCTAAAGGTGTTGATGAGTAATCCTAACATTGATTGCATCTACTCAGTAACGTCTGCTACATCTGTGCACTCAGAATGCCTTCCTTAGAAACTCCATTTTCCAAAAGTTTGGAAAATTAGCGTGAAGGTGAGGCTCAGTAAAATGATCCACTTTACATTTCAGGTTGTAGGATTAACAATAGCTCTTTTCCTTTAATAGCTAAGTTCCTTGTTTTGCACTAGAAAGAGATCTCAGCCTTTTTCTCCCATGGTTGTTCATTTATTATTATGAAAGGGTTTATCTTCTTTGTTGCTATGTTCCTGATCTTGCTCTTAAGAAGAACAGATTTCCCTGTATAACATTTCAAGCCACTTGTGTTCATTAATGATGTAGATAATCTTGACAGTTTTGAAGCAAAACACACTCTAGAGAGGCCATTGTTTTCCCATAGAAATAAAAATAATTTTTTTTTAATTACTTATGACTAGTGATTAGAAGCAAACTCTCAAGGACAGTAACACAGAGCAGCAAGAATTACTCTATTTTCATATGGAGAAGGAAAAAGACATATGAATCATGTGATTGTATTCAGAAAGAAGAAACTCAGCTTTGAAAACCCTCTTGGTTCCTTCCTAACTTAAAATTTCTTATTTCTTATATATACTTGCGACCCTATGGACTGTAGTCCACCGGGCTCCTCTGTTTAAGGGATTTCTCAGGCTAGACTACTGGAGTGGGTAGCCACTCCCTTCTCCAGGGGATCTTCCTGGCCCAGGAATCAAGTCTGTGTCTCCTGCATGCAGGCAGATTCTTTACTGTCTGAGCCACCAGGGAGGTGTATGTGTATATATATATACAGTAATGCAATTACTGCTGATGTATTTAGCATCAGCTGTAAAATAAATGAAGTTTCCCAACATACAGTAAAGCAAAAGAGTTTTGCCAGACTTCCCATGTAGCAAATTTTTTTTTTTAATTCTGGTGGTCAATTTTAAGGAGTTTGCTTTGCCACACTCTGAAAGGACATTCTATAACAAAATCTGTTGGGAAAGTTACAGTAATATTTTTAACTGCATTGTGGTTGACCTTGTAGTTTAATAATCTGAATTACTTTGAGGTATTTTTGTTTCCAACCTGAAATCTATGCTGTCCTGATTCACTTTTTCCCTAAGAGTTTAGACAGAGGCATTTGAATTATGTATATATGTGTAGGGGATTTGACTGAAATGGGGTTTTGGTGAAGTACGTTTTTATGGAGCAGAAAATGGTCATACATGGGATTTTCCAGGCAAGAATACTGGAGTGGGTTGCCATTTCCTTCTCCAGGGGATCTTCCCAGCCAAGGGATTGACCCCAATGTCCCCTGCACTGCCGGCAGATTCTTTACAGCTGAGCCACCAGAGATTCAATCAGTAATCTACATGTGTACAAAGCCCTCTCCCAGTTAAAAGCATGAGTAGTTTATGAGAATAACATCCACGTAATAATTTGATGTTCTTTTTACCCTCATGGGGTTCTCTCCACTCTAACCTTTAAAATCGATACTTCCGGGAATTCCCTGGCAGTCCAGTGCTTAGGACTTGGCACTTTGACCACAGAAGCTCAGTTCCTGGTTGGGGAACTAAGATCCCGAAAGCCACACAACATGGCCAAAAAAATAAACGAGTAAAACTTACTTTAGACCCAAGCAATTTCTGCAGCGGCAGAGCCCTCACTTTTGTTCAGGGCAATCGGTATCCCAGCTGTCGTGAATTCTGGCTACCGTGCTTTAGACATCACGCCACACATGGTCATAAACTTTTCTTTTTGTCATGTCCTAACCCAAAGTGTAACATAATTTTGTATTAAAAGTGAGAACTGTGACACCATTTTATAATGAAAGGACTGAAATTTGACCTGAAACTTAATCAACATCTGATTTCTATGTAGAATCAGATATTTTATTCAGACAGCCCACAAAAGAATAAATGAAATAACACATGAGTTTCATTAACCCTAATGCAAGTTTCTGAATGTGGGTGAAAATGAAGTCGATGATATTCACATTTAAGAATTCTGTTAACTCAGCAATGGGGCTTTTCTGAACCATGGTGGGTGGCCAGAATGACTGCTCATTCCAAGCCAAATGGTACCCTGGAATGCCTCCACAGAGCAAAGAGAAGAGATGCAAAGTTTAATTAAAAAGAGCTCCAAGATTAACCCTGTTGTTTAATCAAGTTGTAGATATTTCAGAGAACTGAATATTCAAGTGATCTATCTTATCTCTCAGGCACATTTTGTCTGATCTTGGACTCTCCAAAGTTCAAAGCCAGTGAGATGGTAAATGTCTTCTCTCTTCCTGAGGACACTGCTCAATGTCTACAATTCCACTTCCCATTTGAAAGAGAGGGAGTGAGGTGACATTTTCCTCCTCATTCTCCTCCATGGGGCTTCTCTCTAGACTATGCACGTTTGGAAATGACACCACAATCCAGCCTTAAAAAGGCCACAGGAGTCATCCTGTGCCAAGGAGATGCAGTGAGAAGGATAGTGGTGGGACTTATAAATCCTTGCTTTTGATACGTTTCCTCTTAGGTCATGATGCTGATGCTGGCAGCCTCTGAAGAGCTTAGATATCCCTCTGGATTTCACAGAGACCGGAGGATCTTTCTGCCCTCTGGGAGCTAGAATACAGGTGCAATGTCTGGAATGACCTTCCGATTACCTTGACTCTGCACCCTCATCCATGGGAGAGGACCCTAGGATGGTTATTCTTAGGCCAGTGGAGCAGGGGGTTCACAGTCACTTAATCGCAGTCTTTCATTTTTCCATCAACTGGGCCCCCTCTGGAATGAGACGTAGCCCATGCGCCTGAAGAATGATGCTACTTTAGTGGGTCGTTCTCACTGACCTATCCCCAAATCCCTTACTGGTCCTCACAGTCAGGAGTGCAATGGATGCAAATGAAGAAGGTGGCTTGAAGACCACTAAAGGCCAAACCACCTGAGATAATATACTCCCACAGACCTGTCTCAACATTTATATACAACTGATATTGAAATAAACCTTTTGGATTAAAGGAAGACAAAATTCCCCAGGGCACCTCAGGTAAAGTTCAAAAATGTGACCTGGAAGAGGAAATGTGTTAGCCCTGTTAATACCCACTAACATTTTTTTACACGAGTTCTATCCCTGGGTCAGGAAGATCCCCTGGAGAAGGAAATGGCAACGCACTCCAGTATTCTTGCCTGGCAAATCCCATGGAACCTGGCAGGCTACAGTCTATGGGGTCACAAAGAATCAAATACTACTACTACTAATGCTGGTATGTGGACTCTAGAAAAATAGTACAGATGAACTTATTTGCAAAGCAGAAATAGAGACACAGATATAGAGAACAAACTTATAGATACCAAGGGGGGAAGGGAGGGGATGAGTTGGGAGACTGCTGTAGACATACTTAAACTACTATGTGTGAAATAGATGACTATTGAAAACCTACTGTAAGCACGGGGAACTCTACCCAGTGCTCTGTGGTGACCTAAATGGGAAGGATATCCAAAAAAGAGAGGGATATAGGTATACCCATAGCTGATTCACTGTGCTATACAGCAGAAACTAACACAACATTGTAAAGCAACTATACTCCAATAAACACTAAAAAGAAAAAAAGACATAAAGTAGCTCATAATCAATGACTCTCCCACATTTTTGTCTAGAACGGGGCCTATTTAAGTCATATAATAAAGACTTGGAATGAGCTTGCAGGATCTGAATAAGAGCCATACTGAACCCAGAACTGAGTATGTTTTGATATGTTAACATATGATGCTAAACACCTTAAAATGGTAAAGCAAAGCATGATCTGTTGGCTCTTCTGCGGGATTTTTCACACAGTCTTCCTGTGAAATACGTCAGAAGTATGGATTTCAACTTATAGACAGAAAAAGAGAGAGAAAAAAAAAAAAAACAGTGGCTAAACAACTTACCCAAGAACATGAAATGCTTGAAGGCCTGCCGTGGTCTATACTTCAAGTCCTGAAATCCAGACCTTTATCCGTGGCTAAACCATAGTTGCGAGTGGAGTTCTGGTAGTTGTAGGAGACTCTGCTCTTCTATTATTGTGTTACAAAATTAGGTTTTTTTAAGTACACAATAAAGCACATTTTTTCATTAAAATTCTTTTTTTTATTGAAGGATAGTTGATTTACAATGTTGTGTTAGTTCTTGGCGTACAGCAAAGTGATTCTGTTTTATATATTAATATATATATTCTTTTTCATGTTATTTTCAATTATAATTCATTACAAAATAGTGTATATAGGTCCTCATGCTATACAGTAGGACCTTTTTGTTTATATATTTTATATGTAATAGTTTGTATCTGATAATCCCAAACTCCTAATTTATCCCTCCCCTGTCTTTTCCTCTTTCCCCTTTTTGTAACCTTAATTTTTTTGCTATGTCTATAAGTCTGTTTCTGTTTTATAAATAAGTTCATTTGAAAATATTGTAGATTCCACATATAAGTGATATCATAGGATATTTGTATTTCTCTGTCTGACTTATTTGACTTAGTATGATAACCTCCAGGTCCATCCATGTTGCTGCAAATGGCATTATTCCATTCTTTTTTATGGCTGAGTAGTATTCCATTTGGAGAAGGCAATGGCACCCCACTCCAGTACTCCTGCCTGGAAAATCCCATGGATGGAGGAGCCTGGTGGGCTGCAGTCCATGGGGTCGCTGAGGGTCAGACACGACTGAGCGACTTCACTTTCACTTTTCACTTTCATGCATTGGAGAAGGAAATGGCAACCCACTCCAGTGTTCTTGCCTGGAGAATCCCAGGGACGGGGGAGCCTGGTGGGCTGCCGGCTATGGGGTTGCACAGGGTCGAACATGACTGAAGCGACTTGGCAGCAGCAGCTCTAAACCTAAGATTCTTTGCCCTCACACACCCACATCCCACCAAATTCTGTTGGTACTATCTTCAAAATACTTTACTCATTGGACTTCCTTTGTGGTCCAGTGATTAAGACTTTGCCTTCCAACGTAGGGGGTGTGAGTTCTATCCCTAGTCAGGGAAACTAAGGTCCCATATGCCTCATAGCCAAAAAACCAAAACATAATACAGAACCAACGTTGTAACGAATTCAATATAGACTAAAAATGGTCTGCATAAAAAAATCTAAAAATTTTAAAAATTAAAAAAATACGTTCATCATAGCGACTTCTTTGACCACCTCCACCTCAACCATCATCTCCCAGCTGCCCAGCCTGTTAGGATTTCCATCCAGGAGGCCACTCTTCACCTCAATAATCTCTTTCCCACTCAGCATCCAGAGTGACCTAATACTTAAATATGTTGCCTCTTGGCTCGGATGCCTCTGATAACTTCCTGTTGCCTTTATCTTAGAACCTCAGCTCTCCACTGTGGCCTCTGCAGCCCTCGTGACCTGGTCCTCACCTACCCTATCCAGCTCCACTACTAAGCCATGACTTCGCTCTAGCCACACTGGCCTCCCTGCTTTCTGTTAACACCAGAGTTCTCCCCCTTTTCCATGCCATGGATCCCTTCAGCAGTCTGGTAAAGCCAATGGATTTGCCTCTCAGAAGAAAGCTTTTCAGTGCATAAAAGAAACTCCAGAAGATTATGAAAGATAATATTACATTGAAATATGGTTATCAGAATATTAAAGATCAAATTTGTGATATAGAATATTAAAGATCAAATCTGTGTTTCTTCATCCACCTGTTAAATAACAGGATCTAGCAGCAGCTCTGAAAATGATCGTAATTTCAAAGTCATGATGTGCGCAAATGACATACGCAAACCTCAGCAAGAGCTGTAACGTGATATGAAAATGTCCACACTTTCTACAATGACAGGGTCACAGATGCTGCTCATACTACTTCAGTTCATTTGTCTGTATTCTTAGTGGAGGAAATGCTACATTTCAGTTAGAAGTTAGTAAAAATAATGATATAATTTTTCTTCTCCCTTTTGAGTCAGGGATCCCCGATTCTATCCATGGGCCCTCCTCAGTGAAGAACCCTTGCTTAACATGTCAAGCTCCTTTATACCTCTGGAACTTTATTAACTTATTTATTTTTTTAAGGTAATGTTCTGTATCTGTGTGTGTGTGTTGAGGGTTTTTTTGTTTTGTTTTTTTTAAATTTTGGCCACACAACTCGTGGGAACCTTACTTAGTTCCCTCACCAGGGATTGAACCCATGGCCCCTGCAGTAGAAGCATGGAGACCTCACCACTGGACACCAGGGAAATCCCTGCCTCTGGGACTTTACACTTACTATTTCCTCCCCTGGAATGCTCTCCCCCCAGATCTCTGCATAGCTCACTCTCACCCCGTCCAAGCTTCAGTCCAAAGGCAGCTTTCTCAGAGAGTCCTGGCCTCACCCCCTAGGGAAGACAGCACCCCCAGTCCACCAGTCACACCCCTTCCCTTGTTCTGCTCCATCTTTTCTCACCTTACCTATCACCCTTTGAGGCGTGTTGCTTATGTGCTTCTTTGCTTGTTCACTGGCTTCCTGCAGGTAAGGTGGAACCTGGCACAAGAGTTATTGGTTTTTAGTCTCTCAGTAATGTCTGCCTCTTTGGGACCCCTTGGACTGAAGTCTGCCAGGCTCCTCTGTCTATGGGATTCTCTAGACAGGAATACTGGAGTGGATTGCTATTCCCTTCTCCAGGGGATCTTCCTGACCCAGGGATTGTACCCACATTTCCTGCATTGCAGGTGGTTTCTTTACCACTGAGCCACCAGGGAAGCCCCCTTTTTTAAGAGAGCACCTAGCAAATCTCTGTGGGATGAGTAAATGGTCATCAAGGGATGAACATGGTCTAGACTTTGATTTTATTTTAAAATATTTATTGATTTTTATTTATTTGACTGCACCAGGTCTTACTTGTGGCACATGGAATCTTCGTTCAGCATGTGGGATCTTTTTTTTTTTTTAAGTTGCTGTGTACACACTCTATTTTGCTGGCCGGGGATTGAACCCTGGCCCTCTACACTGGGGGGAGTATGGAGTCTTCACCACTGGACCATCAAGAAAGTCCCACAGTCTAGACTTTCAGACATAGAAAAGTATATCTCTCAGACAGAGAGGTTTGTTCCAAACTCCAATCAAAATAAACATATCTCTACAGGTTTTCAATCTTTTTTTTCCCCCAAATCAGATTTCTAACAGAAAATTGTGTTCCTTATTTTATAGTCTTATAAATATGGTTTATGACACATGTGGGCATGTGCCTGGATCCTTAACCAGAGGATTGACTGTTAGACTACCAGAAAGTTGGCAAACCTTCATTACAATGAGTAATGACTTGGTTTGATTACCTCAATTCCAGTATAACAGCTTACTTCTAATAATAGCTGTTTTCTTTTACACTTGCTCTTACCATTTTGAATTTGGTTGACCTTGAAAAGGAAATTTCATGGACTTGGTATTATGCTTCACTCAAAAGAAAGTAATATTACAGAGCAAGCATGATGGTTTTTCACATTTTGTGGAGGCAAATTAATCCTTTATCACAAGAAGAGGCTTAGTATTAGACATATGTTTGAGGCTCTGGAGGACTTTGTGGTGATAGCTCATGAGCCATTAAAAATATGGATCTCAAGGAACTTGCCTGGAAGTTCAGTGGCTAAGGTTACCCTCCCATTGCAGGGGGCCTGGATTTAATCCCTTGTCAGAGAACTAGATCCCACATGCTGCAATGCATGCTGCAGTTAAGACCCCCATGCAGACTGGTCTTTATTTAAATTGTTTGTGTTTTGTTTGTTCAGTCACTAAGTTGTGTTTGACTCTTTGTGACCCCATGGACTGCAGCACGCCAGGCTTCCCTGTCCTTCACTATCTCCTGGAGTTTGCTCAAACCCCTGTCCATTGAATCAGTGATGCCATCCAACCATCTCATCCTCTGTCATCCCCTTCTCCTCCTGCCTTCAATCTTTCCCAGCATCAGGGTCTTTTCCAATGAGTCAGCTCTTCGCATCAGGTGGCCAAAGTATTGTAGCTTCATCTTTAGCATCAGTCCTTCCAATGAAATGGTCAGAGTTGATTTCCTTTAAGATTGACCGGTTTGATCTCCTTGCAGTCCAAGGGACTCTCAGGAGTAGTCTCCAACACCACAGTTCAAAAGCATCAATTCTTCAGTGCTCAGCCTTCTTTATGGTCCAACTCTCGTATCCATACATGTCTATTTAAATAAACAATTTTTCAAAATAGACCTTGAACTCAGGAAAGTAGGCAGAGCCTTAGAGATCAACAGCTGTCATCCTCAAGCTATGATACTGGAGCAATGGTTGTAGGTAGGATTTCCCAGGTAGGAAGGGTAGAATAAGAGAAGGAACTCAAATTAGCTCCCAAGGAAGCCACAGAAGAGAAAAAAAAACAAAAACAGGAAGGAAAACTTGGGATCAGAAATACCAAGTTGTTCAGGTAGCTATCTGCTCATTCAAGTCTAAATTGACTTACTAATTGCCCGAGGCATGTAATTCCTGACTAGTTCTTGAAGATAAGAAAGAAGAAAAAGAGAAAGGTAATACATGTACTATGACCTTTATAAAAATAGAGAATAAGATATAGCATAAAAGTAACAAACAATATCTGAAAAATGCTTATCATTACTCATTCGCAAATAATCTTCCAAAAGCAAACACCTAAATGGGAGACTTGGCAGAACGTAGAGTTTGATAAAGAAATCCAGAGAAAAATACTAGGGCAAACCTCAAATGAATACAAGAATAACTCTGAGAGCTAAAAAGGAAAGTTAAAAAAAAAAAGCTTATTAAATGCCAGCCAGTGGATGTGTCCCCGCTGTACCGAGAAATTGCTGGTATTCCCAGAGAATTTGTGTTAAATAACTGAAAAAAAATGTTTTCTAGTCAACCATTTGCCTTTTGAATGGGAAACTGAAAGTAAGGCAGAAATAATGCAATCCTGAAAGGAACTGACATAGATATTATGTGAATATGTAATAGTGAAACACAAAACAGAAAAAAACATTATTTAATTGCATTTATGTAAGAGTTTTGACTAGCAATCATTGGCAAAGAAGCTGATGATATTTCTAAATGGCAAAGAGTACAAATCAGGGATGCATAAGATTGTTCCTAATGAAAATAAGCTGATTGGAAAACATTTTCAAACTTTTCTTTTAAACAGAATGTTTTCATTGAATGGAAATCTCTCATAGAGCCTCAGTACATAAAACAGTTGAATCTGATGGAATCTGGTTGGGTTTGGAGGGGGACAGAGCCCTTCTCATAAAGCCTCCACACCCTCCCTGAGTATTTCACCACCTTCCCTGCCTCCCAACTCTAGGCAGCCCCTAAGGAACTCTGTGAAAACTGAGGGGTCTGTGTTTGAAAACCGCTCATTCAAGGAGAGTGACATGGCGAGCGTGACACCGCAGGAACTTTCATTCATTCCTAACATTTGCTTAGTGACTTGATCCAACATAAACGTATCCACTTATTAACTGGAAATGCCGCGAGCATCACAGAGAAGTCGGTTGGGACCCCGAGTCCAGTTTTTAAAATCTCTCCACAGTAGCCATGCACCCTCACACTCTAGGTTCTAGTTTTATCTGAGCAACCTTTGGCCTAGTGGAGGGAGGGGTGGGAAGGAAAGGGGGGATTTGGTGAGTGAGCCCAGAGGAGCCAGCGCTGGAGGGTCAGGAGGCTTAAGCTTCAGGACCCTTCACTTGCATGGAACCCTCCCAGGACCCCCCCCAGCACAGCTGCCTCCTGGACGTTTTTGGTAGATTATTCAATAAAGAGCAAATAAATGTCATCAAGTAACAAAAGTCGAAGTCTCTCTCTTGGGCCCACGCAAATAGGCCCTGCCCTGGGTATCCATCAATATAATATAAAGATGTGATTCTTTTTCATCTGGGCTTACCATTCATTGCAGCATCTAGAAGTTTGAAAAGTATCTACCTGTGGCCAAAGACAAGATCTATGAGACAATGGCACATTGAAACCCACCCTCCCCCACTCCCACCTCCACCCTACCCCAGGAGAACAAACCTATATGTACATTCTGAAGACAAAGACAATCCTGATTTACAGCTTATGAGTTCTGGTGAGAGAGAGGAATAGCTTAAATGATCATATTTTATTAAAAATTTATTTTATTCAAGTGTAGTTGATTTACAGTGTGGTGTTAATTTCTGCTATACAGCAAATGACTCAGTTATACATATGTATACACTTCTTCATATTCTTTTCCATTATGATTTATCACAGGATATTGAGTATAATTCCCTGTGCTATATTGAGGAAGGCCTTGTTATTTATCCATCCCATACATAGTAGTTTGCATCTGCTAATCCCAAACTCCCAATCCATCTCTCCCCCAACCCACCACCCTCCTTGGCAGCCAGAAATCTGTTCTCTATGTTAAAAGACCACATTTAATTGTGGATATTTAGATGATCATAGAGAGCTGAGCATGGCTGCTCTTTGAATGATATAAGAAGATGTCTTATAATGGAGGTTTCTTCCATTTCTGAGGGGCTTCCCTGATAGATCAGTTGGTAAAGAATCCACCTGCAATGCAAGAGACCCTGGTTCGATTCCTGGGTCGGGAAGATCCGCTGGAAAAGGGACAGGCTATCCACTCCAGTATTCTGGCCTAGAAAATTCCATGGATGGAGGAACCTGGTAGGCTATAGTCCATGGGGTCACAAAGAGTCAGACATGACTGAGCGACTTTGACTTTCATTTTTCCATTTCTGAGAGATACTGGATCTTCATTTGAATAAACTGGGACATGGCTCCAAGGGATTATCAGATGGGCAAAACAGAGGGCCAGAGGGAAGAATCCAGCCTCAGATCTGGCTATCGACATCTTCAAATTAATGTTCTCTTTATTCTACCAGCAAGATTATGCACAAATTATTTCAGGCATACAAATAGCTGGGCCCCCACATGCTGCCTCATTTGGTGGCTCAGATGGGAAAGAGTCTGCCTGCAATGCAGGAGACCCTGGTTCAATCCCAGGAAGATCCCTGGCAAAGGGAATGACTACCCAGTCCAGTATTCTTGTCTGGAGAATTTCATGGACAGAGGAACCTGGTGGGCTACAGTCCACGGGGTCAGGGAGAGTCAGAGACGACTGAGTGACTAACACTTTTGCTTTCACACACCAAGACAAAGTGACGTTTGAAATCATGCTGAGACCTGGAAAGCACCTATCAATTTGTAAATGAACGAAGTGAAGGCTAGAGAAAGCAAGGGACTTCTCTGATGCTGCGTGTCTCAGAAGCACAAGCGCCACCAAAATCTGGAGCTGCTGAAGAGCTGAAATTCAAAGAACAGCGCTTCTGCCATAGGTGCTGAGTGCGGCAATGGAAGGAGGCGGCTGTAGTCACTGTGAGCAAAGAAAGAGTGCCAGTGGCTCGCCTAGTCTTGGGCTGCGTGCCACCTGCCCAGCCGCACATGGCGGCCCTACTCTGTCCTCCTTCTCCCTACTCAGAATCGTTTACTTCCAAGTCCTAAGACCAGCAGTCCCTGGAGAAGGACGGGTGGAGGCACTGGAGTGAAACTCTGCCCTTCCCACTGCCTTTTCCTCTCCCAGGAATGCTATTTTTTTTTCCCCCAAGTTGCTTATAAAGTGGAGTTGATGGTTTTCCCAGATGTCCTGCAATCAGACAAGACTGCAAACACCCCAGAAAACTCCAGTGGATTTTAACGCATGTCAGCAAGGTTAGAAATGACAGCAGGAAGTTAGGGAATCATGAAGAAAATGGAAAAATCCTCAGCTTATTTAGGAAGAGAACAGGCTGGGATTTTCCAGCCTCCAGCTTCTCAGCTAAACCTAGCTGCTGCTAAGGAGAATGTGGACCAAAAATAGCTCAGCCTCTTTCAAGGTGGTGGCCTTCAGACAGCAGGGGACTCAGGTGGAGGGTAGGAGGAGCAAGCCAAAAGATCACTCAGAGAAGACAAGGAGTCAGATTTCTTGTAGAAAAGCATACAACAGACCAATTCATGCTCACTGACTTCTTTGGCTTCTATTGAAGTTACTCTAAGATACGGGAGAAAATGGCTCAAAGACTGTACATCCCAATCCACCCCGCCCACATGGTTCCCCTGCTGGTGCCCCGGGGCTTGCTCTTGTGTTTGGGCTCCTGCTCTTTCTCTGGGAAACCTCATCCCTATGGACCTTGCCTTCAGTTTTTCTTCTATGTTCCCTTCTGTACAATGCCTTGTCCAAGGACGAATTGATAACAAAAACTCAGTCAAGTGAATGCTTAGACCATTGAATATCTCAACTCTTTACTGCACAACGGAATCATCTGGGGAGCTTTGTAAAAATGCCCATGTCCCACCCCACTTCAGACCAGATAAATCATCATCCCGGGCTGAAAACAGCATGGAGAAGCATTAGAAGCTAGCACAGTTCGAGGCAGCCTCCAACTCTGAGTGAAATCAGTGATTCTCAAATTTGGCTCAACTTCAAAGCTCTTTTCTTTGAATTTCAACTCTTTAGGAGCCCCAGATTTGGTTGCATAGCTTAGAGAGGTTTAATAAAACCCATTGCCCATAATTTAAAAAGACTCATGTACCCCAGTGTTCAGGCTTCTCTTGTAGCTCAGTTGGTAAAGAATCACCTACAATGCAGGAGACCCATGTTTGATTGCTGGGTAGGGAAGATTCCCTGGGAAAGGAAATGGCAACCCACTCCAGTATTCTTACCTGGAGAACCCCATGGACAGAGAAGCCTGGCAGGCTACAGTGCATGGGGTTGCACAGAACCAGGCGTGACTGAGCAACTACCACTCAGTGCATATATATGGAATCTAGAAAAATGGTACTGATGATCCTATTTACAGAGCAGACATAGAGAACAGAATTGTGGACCCAGTGGGGGAAGGAGCTGGAGGTGGGGGATGAATCGAGACAGTAGAACTGAAATATGTACATTACCATGTGTAAAATAGATAGCTAATGGGAAGCTGCTGTATAGCGCAGAGAGCTCAGGCTGGGGCTCTGTGGCAACCTAGAGGGGTGGGATGGGGTTGGGGGTGGGAAGGAGGTTCAGGAGGAAGGGGACATGTGTATACCTATGGGTAATTCATATTGATATCTGGGAAAAACCAACACAACATTGTAAAGCAATTACCCTCCAATTAAAAATTGAAAAAAACAAAATAAACAATGCCTGGATTGCTCCCTGTATCCACTAAATTAGAATTTTTGGGAGAGGGAACCAGGCACTGGTATTTTTCAAATTTCCCAGATGCTTCCAAAGCCAAATCTGAGCACCAATAAATTAAACGATAACAATCCAACCCAAACACCAAGGGTCTGTGTAGGGCACCCAAAAGGTAGAATGTCTTCCAAGCCAGGGCCAGGAAAGCAGCAGAGTCTGGCTGGAGCTTTCTGGGTGGTAGTAACAAATCTAAAGATAGAAGGTGTCAACCAGAGGGGGCTGTCTGCGTGGAGAGAGAACCTGGGAGTCAGGGGGAAGGACTCGCCAAGGGGAGAGGGCACGGGTGAGCTGACAGGAACATCCAGTCCTTTCTGTTTGGCAGGTCCATCTCCAAAGAGTGAGTGAGAGCATGGGCTTAAGAACATTTGACACCTTTGACATGACAACCATCCCTCTAATATCCCCGCTCAGGCTGTGTACTCAAGCTGTGTTCTCATTACCACTTGCCTTCCTATTTAGTTTCCTGCTGGGAGAGAACGTGTTAGTCAAGGTGACACAAATGTCCACTCTGCTTAGATGTGCTTGTTTCTCCCTGCAAAGTAATAAATTGTGACTTGGGTTCATATGGCTGTCTCTCAGAGATTTGACTTATGTGTATCTGTCCCTGAGATCCACTCTCGCTGGTTAGTAAGTCTGCAAATCAATGCACCAAAGCGACACCACCTCAAAATTCCTGTTGCTTAGCAGAGAACTTAAAAATATACGTACATATATATATTTAGCTGCTTCAGGTCTTAGTTGCAACACAAGGGATCTTTCACTGCAATGCATGAGCATCCCTCAATTTGTGGCAAGGGGGCTCCAGAGCTCAAAATCTCGGTAGTTGTAGTACACACACTTAATTGCCCCAGGGCATCTGGGATCTTACTTGTCTGGCCAGGGATCAAACCTGTGTCCCCTGAGTTGAAAGGCAGATTCTTAACTACTAGACCACTAGGAAAATCCCTAGAACCTTTTTCATGATAATCTCCACCAGGTGATCCTGGCAGACAGAGATCAATATTGTCTTCTTCTGTGTATCCTCTATACCCAGGTCAGTGCTGGGACATTATGGTGAAAAGTGAAAGTGTTAGTCACTCAGTCGTGTCCCACTCTTTGCAACCCCAGGGACTATAGCCCACCGATTCTCCAGGCATGAATACTGGAGGGGGTAGCCATTTCTTCTCCAGGGGTTCTTCCCAACCCAGGGATCCAACCTGGGTCTCCTGCGTTGCAGGCAGATTCTTTACCATCTGAGCCACCAAGGAAGCCCTGGGATATTATAGGCAGGGGTGATAGTCTAAATATTTATACCCATGTCCGTGGCACTGTCCTTTCCACGTAATATGAGTCTTGATGCTGGAGCAGAGTCTTGAAGGTCCCTGTGGGGCCAGGTGTGAATGTCATAGGTCCTTGATCTGTGAGGTGTGAATCCCAGGTCCAGAATCCTGGGGGGTGCTTGGGTCTTAGGGAATTCAGGAGGTATAGCGGTCTTGGCATGTCTGGGGCAGAAGGGAACACTGGAGAGGTTTAGGGTAGTGACATTTTACCAATCAGTATGAAAGTATTTTGATATTTCGAAAACTGGTATGTGTGGCCATCCTGGTGCTGAACAGCTAAATAGCAGCCTTGTTTGTAGATAACAAATATTTGCTGATGAAATGAACGCCTCTCACTAAAGCATCCTTCTCATGGTGGTTGGCACTCCATTATCTGTTCCCCCCAACCCCCCAGCAAATGCCAAAGACTTTGCTTCCCAGAGCTCCTTGACATTGGACCCGTGCAGAGTGAGTAAGCATGGTCTTAGCTTCAGGACACATAACCTCAGGAGCTGATTGGTCTGGTGACTGGGATGTGAGGGGGCAGAGGAGGAAGGAGCCCTGCTCTCCTTTTAATTTAAAAAGAAGTTATAGGGTTCTCCCCTGGTGGTGCAGGGATTGAGAATCCACCTGCCAATGCAGGGACACAGGTTCAATCCCTGCTCTGGTTTACTTACTGATTTATTTACTTATTAGGTGCACCGAGCAGCTTGCAGGCTCTTAGTTCCCTAACCAAGGATTGAACCTGGGCCCTCTGCAGTGAGAGCACAGCGTCCTAACCACTGGGAAGCCAGGGAATTCCCAGTCCCTGCTCTCAGAAGATCCCACATGCCACGGGCAACTAAGCCTGCATGTCGCAACTACCAAAGCCACCAATGAGAAGCCCAGTTGTCGCAACTTGCCACAACTCGAGAAAGCTCACGCAGCAATGAAGACCCAGTGTAGCCAAAAATAAATAAATAAATTTCAGAAAAGAAATTATAGGGACTTCCCTGAGAGTCCAGTGGTTAAGACTTTGCCATCCAACCCAGGAGGTAAGGATTTGATCCCTGGTCAGGGAGCCAAGACTCCATTAAAAAACAGAACATAAAAACAGAAACAATATTGTAACAAATTCCATAAAGATTTTTAAAATGCTCCAGATTAAAAAAAAAAAGCTTATAAAAAAATAAGTTACAGAAGCTCATATCTTTTACAGCTGTGAAACTCCCTGGCAAAACCCCTGTTCTTTGTGTGATATTCAAAAGCTATACTCTAATACAAAAGCAAAAAAAGCCCATTAGTCTAACATATATGGCTTGATCAGATGTCAACAACACTTCTGATCCCCTTGAAAGCGGAATCTACTGTAATTTCCCGACAAAGTGACCAAGAACTTTCTCTTTAGCTTTCTGCTCTTTTTTCCTACATTTGATCTTCTACAAGTGATCGTTAGTTGGGGGTCGGGGGGTCTCACTGGGTGAGAACACTGGAAAATGCTTGTTTACCACATCATTCTTGCTTTGTCGTCTTCATGGGGACTAGTCCACTTCCCACCTCGGGCCACCTTAAAGGGACATGAGCAACCAACGAAACAGAAAGATCTAGAGCTCTTTCTCAAAGATTTTTAAAAATTGAAATAAAATTGATTTCCAATGTTGTGTTTGCTTATTTATTCTTTATTTTTTGGCCACACCCTGTAGCATGTGGGATCTCGGTTCCCTGATCAGGGGTTAAACAGGTATCTCCTGCACTGGAAGGTAAAGTCTTAACCATTGGACTGCAAAGAAAATCCAAGATCTAGAGTTCTTTATGGTGAATGGTGTTGTCACTGCTCGATGTAAAAATATGTCCCTTCATGGACATGTACACACCACTATATTTAAAATGGATAACCAACAAGGACCTACTGTATAGCACATGGAACTCTGCTCAATGACATGTGAATGGGAGGGGTGTTTGGGGGAGAATGGGTACGCGTATATGTATGGCAGAGTCCCTTCACCTGAAACTACCACAACATTGTTAATCAGCTATACTCCAATACGAAAAAACAGTTTAAAAAAAATTTATTAAAAAAAAGAAAAAATAGGTATGTCCCTTCATAGTTCATCATTCTTTCCAAAGTTTTGGCTTTTCAGATCATTTCCTCAGCTATTTTACTTTGCCTATACTCCCCAGCCACCTAAATTTTAGTGAACTGCATCTGGTCATGCTATTGAGAAATGTAGCCTAGAAATGTATTTAGAGAAGTTGAGTACTCCTCCTAAAATAGTTCATACTCTCACTCATACGTAAATTATTTCATACCTTCTGAGTGTCCACGATTGGAATGACGGTTATTCGGTGCCCGTTAATGATGCTTTAAAAAAACAAAGATGTCTAAACAGATGGATACCTATCAAATTACAGCAGCAAAATTTATCTGGAACAGTTCTGAAGATGGGCCCCAACAACAAGACATTTTTCCCCCAAGCTGCTATTTTGGTGTCATCTCAGAAAGCTCTCGACTGAGAAAGGAACAGGAAAGGTTTTGTTATCCAAAAGGAAACATCTATTCTGTTTTATAAGCCCCGAATGAAACCAGCCCGTGAACTTGGGGCTGCCAGCGTAGCCTCGTGCCAGCTGGTTCAATGGGCAGAAGTGAGAATGTTAATAAACACTCTGATGAAAGGAAGTTGTTGGATAGTAATTAACATATGCCATTAGTATCTGTCCCTTTGGCCAGACGCTGCAGACAGGCTGAGCCCATACATACAAATGAATGTCTGTTAGGGCTGCACAGGGAGGAAAAGGGGGACCCGGGCATTGTGAGCGGCTGGTGTTGTCAGCAGCTTTAAATCACAGGCCACTTAGTAACAAAAACAGAGAAGGCTTTTGTGTTCTGGAACAATCATGGGACTGAAAATTTTTTTAATGTGAATAAACATTTTTTTATTCTTGTTTTCTTTCACTTCAAAACATGCTGTTTATACTCTTTTTTGAAAATGAAAATACTGACAGCTTTTTTCTTTGGCAAATCAACGAAAGCAGGAATGCAACTTAGGGCTTTTTGATTTTCAACCACAATTTCCCAATCTCTCCAGGAAAAGACGTGATTACAAGAGTCTCATGGGCACCCTGGTCATTGTACTTCTCAAGATTTACATGATCTCTTTCTGATTGACCTAAAACGGCCTGTAAATCATACCCACTACTTCCAAATGCTGCCTCTTGCAACACAGTGGAAAGTCAGAACTGAAAACAAGGTGACCAGTCAGCTTCAATAGCCTTTTTTTTTTTTGGCCAATGGGAAAGTGAGACTTGGAAAGGTGTCCCATGTCCTTAAAGCACAGGCCTGGAACTTTCCTGGTGGTCCAGTGGTTGGAACTCTGCAGTACTGAAGGGGGCATGTGTTCAATCCCTGGTCAGGGAACTAAGATCCCACATGCCACAACTCAGCAAAAAAAAAAAAAAAAAAAGCATAGGCCTGCTCTAGTGACCATCAGTCAAGCTTGTTCCCCCTCTAGGCTGTACTACCCTGTTGCTCAGCTCTTTCTCACTTTGACCATGACCCAAAGAGGCATTCGAAAGAGACCAAACTACATTTGATCCTCCTTCATGTGTCTTGATTTTCTGGGAGCACACAAGTGTAGTGAGGAGGGGGGACTCGATGTTTCAGAAATACCAGGAGCATAGAAGCTTGGTGCCACTTGCCAATGAAATATTAGGAGTTAAAACTAGAAAATCTAGCAGGAACAAGGATTAGCAGGAAAAGAAAAGACATTGAAATCAGAGAGTTTCCAGAAAAATATGAGTTGACACAGACTGATGTCACAAATCAGTAGGAGCTTCTGGAAGAATCAGATGTGAAAGCTAATAATGATTCTAACAGGTTTATTTGAATGACTGAATTTAAGGGTTTGTGATCATTAAAATGGTGATGGACAGGGAGGCCTGGCGTGCTGCGATTCATGGGGTCATAAAGAATCGGACACGACTGAGCGACTGAACTGAACTGAAAATTGGCAGAACTATTTACCACAGCCAAGACACGGAAGCAACCTAGGTGTCCCTCAACAGATGAATGGATAAATAAGATGCGGTACATCTATGCAATGGAGTATTACTCAATAAGGATGAAATTTGCAGCCAAATGGATGGATCTGGAGATTATCATACTAAGTGAAGTATTAGACAAGGACAAATATCACGTGTTACCACTTAGGTGTGGAATCTAAAATGATGATACAAATGAACTTATTTATAAAATAGAAGTAGACTCACAGGCATAGAAAACAATTTTATGGTTACCAAAGGGGGACAGAAGAAGGAATAAATTAGGAGTAGGGGATTAAAGAGACTTCCCTGTAGCTCAAATGGTAAAGAATCTGTCTGCAATGCGTGAGACCAGGGTTTGATCCCTGGGTCGGGAAGATCCTCTGAAGAAAGGAATGGCAGTCCATTCCAGTGTTCTTGCCTGGAGGATCCCACTGACAGAGGAGCCTGAGAGGCTACAGTCCACGGGGATGCGAAAAGTCGGACATGACTGAGAAAGTAACACACGCACACTAACAGATACATATCATGTTGATATGTATTCAAGGTTGTTGCTCTTTCTCCACGAACTTCAGTGTTTACAGGCTTCCCTGGTGGCCCAGCCAGTAAGGCTTCTGTCTGCCTGCAACGAGGGAGACTTGGGCTCAGTCCCTGGGTCGGGAAGATGCCCTGGAGAAGGAAATGGCAACCTACTTCAGTATTCTTGCCTGAAAATCCCATGGACAGAGGAGCCTGGTAGGCTACAGCCCATGGGGTCACAAAGAATCAGACATGACTAAGGGATTTCATTTCACTTAAGAGATTAAAATATACACACTGCTGTATATAAAATAGATAACCAAGGGACCTACTATATAGCACAGGGAACTATATTCCACATCCAGTAATAACCTACAATGGAAAAGAATTTGTAAAGGGATATACTATTTGTATATATGTAAAGAATATATAGATTGATATATATGAATCATTTTATTGTACACCAGAAACTAACATAGCATTGTAAACCAACTATCAGTTCAGTTCAGTTCAGTCACTCAGTCATGTCCAACTCTTTGCAACCCCATGAACCGCAGCACGCCAGGCCTCCCTGTCCATCACCAACTCCCGGAGTCTACCCAAACTCATGTCCATTGAGTCAGTGATGCCATCCAACCATCTCATCCTCTGTCGTTCCCTTCTCCTCCTGCCCTCAATCTTTCCCATCATCAGGGTGTTTTGAAATGGGTCAGCTCTTCGCATCAGGTGGCCAAAGTATTGGAGTTTCAGCTTCAACATCAGTCCTCCCAATGAACACCCAGGACTGATCTCCTTTAGGATGGACTGGTTGGATCTCCTTGCAGTCCAAGGGACTCTCAAGAGTCTTCTCCAACACCTCAGTTCAAAAGCGTCAATTCTTCGGCGCTCAGCTTTCTTTATAGTCCAATTCTCACATCCATACATGACCACTAGAAAAACCATAGCCTTGACTAGATGGACTTTGTTGGCAAAGTAATGTCTCTGCTTTTTAATATGCTTTCTAGGTTGGTCATCACTTTCCTTCCAAAGAGTAATTGTCTCTTGATTTCATAGCTGCAATCACCATCTTCAGTGATTTTGGAGCCAAAACAAATAAAGTCTGACACTGTTTCCACTGTTTCCCCATCTGTTTCCCGTGAAGTGATGGGACCAGATGCCATGATCTTCGTTTCCTGAATGTTGAGCTTTAAGCCAACTTTTTCACTCTCTTCCTTCACTTTCATCAAGAGACTCTTTAGTTCTTCACTTTCTGCCATAAGGGGGGTGTCATCTGCATATCTGAGGTTATTGATATTTCTCCTGGCAATCTTGATTCCAGCTTGTGCTTCTTCCAGCCCAGCGTTTCTCATGATGTACTCTGCATAGAAGTTAAATAAGCAGGGTGACAATATACAGCCTTGACGTACTCTTTTTCCTATTATACTTCAATTAAAAAAAATTTAAGTTGACTCAAATTTATCTTTGTGTTGTCTTTGAAGAGAGAACTTATTAAAATAACTAAAGGATGAACAAAATACAGACAGATTAGTTTAACGTACTTAAATCTAACAAAATAACTTTCAAGTATTATTCAAAATACTTTTATAAAATGCAGTGTACTGCCTTTAAACGAGTAACTTCTACTTGCTAAAATGAAAAACCTTCATCTGTACCTTTTCAGTAGCATTCCTTCACCTCCCAACCATAATTAAAAAATAAAGGGCTCTATTTCAGGGTGGGTTAAAACTGCCTCTCTTAGAGAACATTCTGTGGAGGGGTATAGCCAACTCAGAGGATGGCAAGTGTTCTTTTTCTTACTTCCTGCACCTTAGGAAACTCTCAGTCAATCTGGGAGAACTTCTAGGAGGAGGAAGCAATTCAAGGCCATCAGAGAGCTGTGGGTTTCAAGAGAGCCTTGGAGATGGCCCGCAAAGTCCATCAGGCAGCTAGCATTTTCTCTAACCACATTGGCCTGTCTCTCAGCTGGTGATGTCATTTATGCACTAATATGTGCGCATGCGTGTGTGCTCAGTAGGGTCCGACTCTCTGTGACCCCATGGAGTGTTGCCCACCAGGCTCCTCTGTCCATGGAATTCTCCAGGCAAGAATACAGGAGTGGGTTGCCATTCCCTTCTCCTGGGGATCTTCCCAACCCAAGGATCGAACCCAGGTCTCCTACATTGCAGGCATATTCTTGAGGGGAGCAGTCAAAAGAAAAAAAGTTTAAACTACATTTATCCTATAAACTTATGGGTTCATGGTGTCCCACACAGTCTGGCAGTGGGTATATGTTCACTTAAAGGTTCATAGGCTGGAATATAAATGTCAGCTCTTACAGAGATGCTGGAAATCACCCAGTACAACTCTTCTGTGTAACAGAAGAGAACTGAAGGCTGGAGAAGAAAACAGCTCTATTCACAGTTGTCCAGAAGACTCTGGGCACAGTCAGCCTCCAGGGTCAGACTCGTGCACCAACTTTACACAATACAACTGACAAACTTTTGCTTTGAGGAGAAACAGCTTGAGAGTCAATAGATGTGTATTAGGAGAAAAGATGAATCAAGATAGCTTTACCTAAAACACAGAAGACCAAACAGTAACTTAAGGAGATATCTTTCTCAATTGTTTATGAATGCTTCTTTTGAAAAGTCTTGATTAGATGTCCCTTCTCGAGGCTTCAGTGTGAACTGAACACACTGAAATCCAGGCAGAGTGACCTGGATTAGACAAGGGGAGGAATGGTGGGTGAATTCCAGCCTGCCCTCCCAAGTGGACCCTCAGATTCTCTCCTGAAACTATTTCCAACAGGAGAGAAGACCATTCGTCCCCAATTTAGGAATAAAGGTGACCGGCAGGTGAACACTCGGGTTCCTCCCTAGGATTACGTTACCGTGGGGTCACCGGTGACGAGCTCACCTTCCAGGGCGGGAGGGAGACATTCTGAGGACAGTGGCTTCAGCTCTCGCTGTGTCTCTCCAGGTTTCGAAACCTACGGTTTCAGTCTGGGGTAGTTATCTGACAGAAATTAAAATAAAGTATATGAAAAATATATATATTCTTTCAAGGAAAAAAAAAAACAGTTGTATATATATGTGTTTCTGTATACCCAATTAATACTTTTAATTTACATTTATATGCACATATACAGAATTTTTTTCCAACAAAAATTGTATCACACCATATTTTGTTTTGTAACTTGCCCTTTTCACTAAACTACTTATCTTGCAGATTTTCCCATGATGGTGCCGTGTGTTGCAAGGTATGAATATACTCCAGTTTATTTAATCAGGACCCAGTTGGTGAACATTTAGGTTGTTTACAATTCTTTACTTTTATAAAGAACATCCAATTAGCATTAGGTAACTTTCTTTTAAAGAGAATATTGTCCTTTTTTATTTATCTTTTATTTGCTTGTACTTATTTATTTGGTTGTGTTGGGTCTTCGAGGGCTTCTCACAAGTTGTGGTGATCAGGCTTCCGAGCACAGGAGCTCAGAAGTTGCGGTCCATGAGGTTCGCTGTTCCCAGGCACGCGGGATCTTAGTGTAACGACCAGGGAGCTACTCGTAACGACCAGGGGGCTACTCTTTGTCGTGCTGCGGTGTATGGGCCTCTCACCGCAGTGGAATCTCTTGCTGAGGAGCCCAGGCTCTAGGCGTGCAGGCTCAGTAGTTGTGGCTCACAGGCTCAGTTGACCCAAGGCACGTGGGATCTTCTCAGACCAGGGATCCAACCTGTGCCCCCTGCGTCGGCAGATGGATTCTTAACCTCTGGACCACCAGGGAACTCGCCAGGTAACTTTCTTAATTATTCTTTCTCTCACCCCCTGCTTTGAGCTCAGTTATATAAACTCACTTCCGTATCTCAGTCCTGATATAAATGATTGCATTTCAGTTCTGGACTAGTTAAGTAGCTTGCTGTACCAAATGAAGAGATGAGTATAAAGTAGAGGAAAGGGAGACAGCAGAAGATGGGTAAAGGTGGGCTGGGAAGGACCCTCTGAACTGATCCTGGATGAATGAAGAAATGAACCATGCCTTCCTCGCAGAGGTAACACCTATGGCCTGCGTGCATGCTGCGCGGGCTAAGCTGCTTCAGTGGTGTCCTATCTTTGTGACTCCATGGACCACAGCCCACCAGCTCCTCTGTCCATAGGATTCTCCAGGCAACAATACTGGGCTGGATTGCCATGCCCTCCTCCAGGGGATCTTCCCAACCCAGCGATCAAACCCATGTCCATTAGTCTCCTGCACAAGACCACCTGAATAGTAGGCTTCTAACCTGTCTACCAAGGTGAGACTTCCAAGAACGCCTACCAAGGGTAGGAGGAAAAGCAAGGAGGCTGGCATGGCTGGAACAACATGAGCAAGAAGTAGGATGAGGGGGTGGGAAGGACCCAGGGGCCAGTCATATGGGGGTCTTAGAGTTTCAGAGATTTTTTTCTGGGTGCGAGCAGACATCTAAAGTGAGTTTAGGGTAGAGGAGTGACGGTCTGGCTCACAATTATGATCCTGGTGTTACAGATGGGAAATCTGAGGCTGAGAGGGGTAAGGAAGTTGCCCCATGTCACACAGCTGGAAATCGCAGACCCTGAGCTCCATCATGTCAACATAAGTGTAGCCCTATGCTCCTGACCATCTGCCTTCCTGCCTCCTTCCTTACACATCTACAGTGTGAGCATAGCTCACACTTGCACCTCCAAGCAGAGTCTGATGCCAGCAGGAAAAAAAGTCTCCGGCGCACGTGTTCCCTGCCTGAAGAGAAGACCCATTCTTGCACCCTGCCGCTGGAGTCATTCTCTCTCTCTCTTATTTTTTTAAATTTTAAAGTATTTATTTGTTTGGCTGCACTAGGTCTTAGTTGCGGCATGCGAACTCTTAGTTGCAACATGCAGGATCTAGTTCCCTGGTCAGGATAGAACCCAGGACCCCTGTATTGGAAGTGCGGAGTCCTAGCCACTGGACCACAGGGAAGCCCCTGGAGTCGTTCTCTTGACCTCTGAGCTCCAGGACCTCGGCCAGCCTTGCCTCTTCCTGTCTCATCTGACTTCTGATCCTTGCCTTCCTTCTGAGCCTAATGGGCCAGACACTCACTCAGCTTCTAGAATTACTTTCTAGTTTCTGGCCTTAGATTATTTAATCTCCATGGCCTCTTACAGGACTTGAGGAAAAGTGGTGGTGGTGTTCATTGTGGCTTGACATTGTTTGGTCTTACGACCTGGCTCTGCTGCTCATAGCTGTGTGGCCCTGGGCAAGTCACTTAGCTCTTCTGAGTGCTAAGTCGCTTCAGTCGTGTCCTACTCTTTGCAACCCTATGGACTCTAGCCTGCCAGCCTCCTCTGTCCACGGCATTTCTCAGGCAAGAATACTGGAGTGGGTTGCCATGCTCTCTCCCAGGGGATCTTCCAGACCCAGAGATCGAACCCGAGTCTCAAGTCTCCTGAAATTGGCAGGCAGGTTCTTTACCACTAGCCCCACCTGGGAAGCAGTTTCTTGTCTACCAAACTGGGACAATACCAACAGCACCTCCTGGGCTGTTATGAGGAATATTTTTATTTTAGTTTAGTTTTAGGCCATACCACATGGCACATGGGATCTTAGTTCCCCGACCAGGGGTTGAACCCAAACCTGCTGCATTGGGAGCAAGGAGTCTCAGCCACTGGACCACGAGGTAAGTTCCCATAGTGAAGAATAAGGGTGAAATGGGCATAGAGCTCCCTGGGCAGTGTCTGGAGAGGTGGATGCTCAGCAGAAGTAAACTGCGAAGAGGGCTGTTCTCCCCAGTCTTCCACTCCTCTGCCTCTGCCCTTCTGCCCTGCTTGTCTGCTGGTTCCAGGTCCCCTCTCCCACGTGTGCTCTTGCAATGTTGCACATTTCCGGTGGACCATGTGAAAACCTGATGAAAAATACAGGAGGAGGAGGAGAAGTGGGTTTACCAGGAAAAAGAACCACGTTGTCCATCTCTTTTCATTTTCACTCAAAATGAGTCTATCCACACCTTTGGTGCCACATCCTCTTTTTGAGGTTATATCAAGCTCTCAGTTTATAGGAAAATTATGGTACACTTTATAGATCTATAAGTAATAAGATGGAACGTTCAATTCCTTAGAAATAATTGACACCAAAGAATATACGGTGCACAGGGTTTACCCCCCAGAGTCACTTAGCTACCTCCACGGACCTTTGGTAGCCAGTTCTAGAAGATGTATGCATCTGACCTCTTACAGGACTTGAGGAAAAGTGGTGATGGTGAATAGCATGTGGAATGTAATTTAGGTGTTGTGATTGGACTGAGGAATCAAGCAGAGGAATACGTCCAAGATTCTCATCTTTTAAAAAGGCTTATTCTTTCTGTATAATTTTAGACTGACAAAAAAATGTTGCCAAAAGTCCATCCAGCAAGTTCTCAGATAAACTACAATTAGCTTCCTCTAATATTAACACTTTACATAATCAGGATGTGACTAACAATGTTGTCTAAACATTGATCTAATTATAATACTGTTAACTTAGCCGTAGACTTTATTCCCAAGTGGCTCAGGTAGTAAAGCATCTACCTGCCATGCAGGAGACCTGGGTTCAATCCCTGGATCAGGAATATCCCCTAAGGAAGGGAATGGCAACCCACTCCAGTAAACTTGCCTGGAAAATCCCTTGGACAGAGGTGTTTGTGGGACCACAGTGTTGGACGGGACTGAGTGAGTAATGCACAGACTTGAATCAAATTTCCCCAGTTTTCCCATTTACACCTTTTTCTAGTCCAGGAGGCCACAGCACAGTTAGTTTTCATGGCTCCTTAGTCCCTTCCAATATGTCACAATCTCTTGATGTTTCCTTATCTTTTGTGATCTTAACAGTTTTGAACTATACTAGTCAAGTATGTCGGAGAAGGCAATGGCAGCCCACTCCAATACTCTCGCCTGGAAAATCCCATGGATGGAGGAGCCTGGTGGGCTGCAGTCCATGGGGTCGCGAAGAGTCAGACGCGACTGAGTGACTTCCCTTTCACTTTTCACTTTCATGCATTGGAGAAGGCAATGGCAACCCACTCCAGTGTTCCTGCCTGGATAATCCCAGGGACGGGGGAGCCTGGTGGGCTGCCGTCTATGGGGTCGCACAGAGTCGGACACGACTGAAGCGACTTAGCAGCAGCAGCGGCAGCAGTAAAGTATGTTGTAAAATGTCCTTTAATTGGGGTTTTTCTGATGCTTCTTGAGTAGCTTAAGGTTATAAATTTTGGGGAAGAACACACCATGAGATGTGCCCTTCTCATTGTACCGTGTCAGGGACTAGATATTATTGGTATGTCTTAATTCCCGGTGATGTTGCCCCTTATCGTTTGTCTGCCAGGGTTCTCTACTATCTGTTTCTCCTCAAACTTTCACTCACTAATTTTAGCATCCATAAGTGGTTTGTGCCTGTTGCAGTTATTTCTGTGGTGTTCAAATGATCCTATCTGAAGTAGCCTTAACCAGGAAAGTGAAAATCTAAAACTGACAAAATGATATTTTTAAGACTTCAAAATGGTAAATAAAATTTTTTTTTGAATTTTTAATTTTGTATTGGGGTATAGCCCATTAACAACGTTGTGGTAGTTTCAGGTGAGCAACGAAGGGACTCAGCCATACATAAGCATGTATCCCTACTTCCCCAAACCCCACTTCCCATCCAGGCTGCCACATAACACTGAGCAGAGTTCCCTGTGCTCTGCAGTAGGTCCTTGTTGGTTACCCATTTTAAATATAGCAGTGTGTACATGACCTTCCCAAACTCCATAACTATCCTTTCCACCCAACCACCATAAGTTTGTTTTCTAAGTCTGTGAGTCTCTCTCTGACAAATAATTTTTAACAAACAAAATTGGCCTCAAACTAATAAACTTAAAATCTGTAAGCAAATAAAAACAAACATTAGTTTAACAACAAAAATTAAGTATTTATTATTAGAAGCTACCTCTCTTCATTGGTGGTTTATCTTTAATTACAAAATTTCCAGCAGATCATTGCTTCAAGCCCTTGACATTTGAAACATTTAGATACTTGATAAGGAAATTATACTTGCTTCTAGAATTATAAAAATCTCAGCTTTATAAAAATGCCCTCTTAATGGTCGTTTCTCTGTTGGTGATCAACATGTAAAATTTAATACGGTTCTAATTTGGAAGGACTGATGCTGAAGCTGAAACTCCAATACTTTGGCCACCTGATATGAAGAGCTGACTCACTTGAAAAGATCCCATTGCTGGGAAAGATTGAAGGCAGGAGGAGAAGGGGACGACAGAGGATGAGAAGGTTGGATGGCATCACAGACTCAATGGACATGGGTTTGGGTGGACTCCAGGAGTTGGTGATGGACAGGGAGGCTTGGTGTGCTGTGGTTCATGGGGTCGCAAAGAGTCGGAAACGACTGAATGACTGAACTGAACTGAATATCTTACTGGAGTGTATACATGTTTCTGAGTAAGTTTTAAAAATAAAACTTACAGATTCAAAGGCAGGAAAAATTTTGAATTTATAAATTTAAATTCTGGAAGGAAGAGTTGCCCTTTCTCTTTCCTTTATTCATTTACAACACTATAAACTCATGGATATTTACTTTGTTCTTTGCATTGTAATCCCATGTTATTGTTATTTATTTTGTTGTTCCAATTGTTTCAGCTTTGGCTATTGGAAGCACTTTCAGGTTTCAACAAGCCCCCAACCTTGGTGTTTGAGCACTTCCTTGTTTTATAGCCCTACGAGACGTTTCAGGCTCATTTTACATCATCACTGCCCCGCTCCTGAAATCAATGGGATGCCTAGGGCTACCTGGGATGCCCATGTGGTGACCTAGATGGATTGGGAGGGTGGGAGAGAGGCTCAAGAGGGAAGGGATATGTGTGTACATATGGCTGATTCACTTCATTGTACAGCAGAAACTAACAAAGTGGTAAAGCAATTATGTTTCAATAAAAATAATAAAAAGATTCATCCATGTTCTTACATGGACCACAAGTCCGTTCCTTTTAACTACTGAGTAGTATTCCACATATGGATACATCACAGTTCATTTATCTATTCACCAGTTGAAGAACATCAGATGTTTCGTTTAGGGAAATTATCAGTATAACTGCTGTGTAAATATCCATGCATAGGTTTTGTGGAAGCATTAAGGTTTCAGTCATGAGTAAATATCTAGGAGTGGGGTTGCTGGGTTGTATGGTAAGTATATATTTAACTTCATAAGAAACTGGCAAACTGTCTTCCAAAGTGGCTGCACCATTGTGAATTTCTACCAATGAAGTGTAAGAGTTCATCCTTATCAGCACATAAAGGTGTCAGTTTTTTTCTTGTTCTGTTTAAAACCATTCTAAAAGTGTGTAGTAATTCTCACTGTGATTTTAATTTGCCCATCTCTGTGAAGAAGGCTGAGCTCTGAAGAGTTGATGCTTTTGAATTGTGGTGTTGGAGAAGACTCTTGAGAGTCCCTTGACTGCAAGGAGATCCAACCAGTCCATTCTGAAGGAGATCAGCCCTGGGATTTCTTTGGAAGGAATGATGCTAAAGCTGAAACTCCAGTACTTTGGCCACCTCATGCGAAGAGTTGACTCATTGGAAAAGACTCTGATGCTGGGAGGGATTGGGGGCAGGAGGAGAAGGGGACGACCGAGGATGAGATGGCTGGATGG
Organism: Budorcas taxicolor; assembly: GCF_023091745.1. Lineage (NCBI taxonomy): Eukaryota > Metazoa > Chordata > Mammalia > Artiodactyla > Bovidae > Budorcas > Budorcas taxicolor. The sequence goes on from NC_068921.1 coordinate 15,142,837, forward strand.
TATCACGGACTCGATGGATGTGAGTCTGAGTGAACTCCGGGAGCTGGTGATGGACAGGGAGGCCTGGTGTGCTGCAATTCATGGGGTCGCAAAGAGTCGGACACCACTGAGCGACTGAACTGAACTGAACTGAACTGAACTGAAAGACTAATGACATTGAGCATGTTTCAACAATCACGTATTAGCGGGCTTCCCCGGTGGTTCAGCAGTAAAGAATCCACCTGCGATGCAGGGGACACGGGTTTGATCCCTGGGTTGGGAAGATGCCTGGAGGAGGGCATGGCAATCCACTCCAGCATTCTTGCCTGGAGAATGCCATGGACAGAGGAGCCTGGGGCTATAGTCCATGGGGTCCCAAAGAGTCAGACACAACAGAAGGAATGGCACACACACACACAGGCTATTTGCCACCTGAATGGCTTTTTGGTGAAATGTCTGTTCAAATCTTTTGTCTGTCCATTTCCTCATCACCTTATGGACCTGAAAGTCTCACCCCGACTTCTGTCTCTCTTCACCCCCACCCATGGGGGCTGCCTTGTCTCTACCTTTCCCCCATTATAATCACAGATTCTTTTTAGGTATCCCCCCATCGGCCAAGATGGTTTGGTGAATTTTACTCTTTGCGGTATATATCATGCAAGCATTTTAAATTTGCAACTGTAGAACTATACTTTCATATTGGTCTACTTTGTCAAACCACCACCCCTAAGATTCTGACATGAGTCCCTCAGGGATATTGTTCTAGCATCTGTCTCCCAGTGACACGGCCCATTAGTGTTGCCAAGAGACTTAATGGAAATTAGACATGCCCTTCAGCAGAGTGAAGCGTCTTCAAGGGACTTAATGTTGGGCGTTAGGAGGATTTCCATACAGGTTCCTCAGGTAGAGCAGATGGTAAGTATGTAAGTATGTTGAGGATGAAGGGAATGATTTATTTCCACAGGTTTCCTGACTTTATAAAGTATTTGGGGACTTCCCTGGTGCTCTAGTGGGTAAGACTCCAAGCTCCCAATGCAGGAGGCCTGAGTTTGATCCCTGGTCAGGGAACTAGATCCCATATGCTGCAACTCTAAGACCCCACATGCCACAGTGAAGATTGAAGACCTTACATGCCGCAGCTAAGATATGGTGCAGTCCAATAAATATATGTTTTTTTAAGTGTTTGGATCAACCTCACACTCTACAGTGAAATGTCATCAATTATAATTAAAATAATATGAAGGAAGGAAGGCAGGTTCCCCTGTGCCAGAGTCTTGGTACTCATTCATTCATTTAATCCTCACATTTTGAGAGGTCATTTTCTCCCAGTTGACAAATGAGAAGACTGATATTCCAGAGCCTGGCCTACATCCCTGGGCTCAAACTCCAGGGCTTTCACTCTTTCCACAGTTTTATTTTACTGCCTCAGGGGTCTAATATTAGAAATATTATAAATTTCTTTTTAGAAATTAGTATTAGAAATAATATCAGAAATAGTATTCTAAGAAAGTGGCAGTTTAGAGAATCACAGAGACTCTGAGAGGTGGGAGCTGGCTATGGCTGGGACAGAACTTATTTCTGGCCTTTACTCATTTGCTGTGTGAATTTGGAGAAGTAATCCAACATTATTTTGCTTTAGTTTGCCTATCTTGATCTGTGGTCTCCAAACTGTTTTTATTGCACATCTCCTTGGTTAAAAAAAAAAAAATGTTATGGCATGCTTGCTTATAAAGTGTTTACCTATTTATAAAATTATATACATATAAAGCTCCACTAATATTCATGTATGTTTTTAAAACATTTACTCATATAGAAATTTCAAACTCTGCTCTCACTACTATTTTTACTTGGGACCATGTGATGCATTAGATTGCTCTTGTTTTCACCTCATGTGACAAATGAGGAATCGAGGCGCCTGCTCTGCCATATTCCTGCTCTTTACATCTGTTTGCAGCTCTTATTAGCTTTACTCTCTGATTCCATTAGAGAAATAATTTTAAGCCATTAGCCTATTTTTATCAGGGTTAGTTTTATCAAAACTAGCTTAGAAATCTATAAATCCATGCAAACTGCCACACATAAACTGCAGTGTGTCCCACAATAAAAACAAATATGTTATGGGGATGCTATTAATGTCTCCAAATTATGGGATTCCCTCAGGTTTTCTCCTCTGTCGTCCAGAGCACCTGAACTTCTGACAGGAGGGCTGAGAGAGGAGACCTCTGTCAACTCATTTATTAAGCACTAATTAAAGCTTAATTTTTGTTTGTTTTAGATAAAAATAAATCTAAGCTGGAATATTTTCTTATTCTGTTCAAAAGCATTGTCTTGCACGTCTACCAGGTACAAAGACTGCATTTTAGGGCCCACTGATCTATAAAATGAGTTTGTGTTCCCTCCAAGCAGAGAAAACCTAGGGGTCAATGGTATGAGTTCCATTTAACATTGTTGAATTATTCAGAGGAAGGGCTAAAATGCCTTTAAGAAAAATATTATTGCATCTCTAAAGTAATTTTGCTGCAGGAATTGAGGACATCTAAGGGGGAGGATGATGTTAACCGAAACTGGGGCTCACATTAAATGTGAGTTTTCTGCACTTCTGAAGATGGCCTGCTTCCTGCTGTACCTTTGACACTGGGGTCGGTCCTAGGAAGATGGAGAAAGCTACTTTGTTGACGTTTCTTCTGGTCAAGGAACTCAGATGAGCCTATGACCCATTCAGAGTCTCCTTCTCTGAATTCTCTCTCCCATCTCAGAATATATAAACCTTTTAAAAATCAATCTGGCTTAGAACAAGCTGGACTCAGGTCCCCAAGGTAGAGAAAAATCCCAGACTGGTCCAAGTAAGATAACTTAAGGCCAGCTTACAGGAGCAGCCCCGTGGAGAGCCTGAGCTGAGTTCTAACTCTAACCCAAGGGCTTGGGATGAAAGTGAGTCAACTTTAGGAATGCAGTGAATTCTACATTTAGCCCAAAATTAGTCATCACGGCAAAAGTGGTAGAGCCACGGCTTTTGTTCGACCTCCTTTTCAGCTGCAACAAAGTGACTGGTGAGAACAAGGGTTGGAGAAGGAGCAGGTTACCGTGAGTTAAGTGGAAGCCCTGGGACCAGGCAAGCCCCCAACACCGAGGCAAAAGGCTGTATGGCTTTATTGGGTGTCTCTCTCAGCTATTGCTTTAAAAAAAAATAGTCTTGCAATAGGAGAAGTAAAAGAAACATATGATGAAAGGACCTGCAATTTAAAGTACTCCAAGAAATCCACAATTCAATGGCAAGAACATAATTTAAAAGACCTGGAGGAAAGGACATTTTTAGTTTCTAAAGTAGAGTTCGTGTCCACTAGAACTTCAACAGCTAAGGTGAGTCAGTCAGCAAAAAAATACACATATTCTACTAAAAAAGTTTTAATAGGGCTTAATATTTGGAATGAGAAATTATTGTACACATTTTCATTTAAATTCACAACTTGCAACAGAGCCTAATAAAAGTCTCCCTTCTGACAACCCATCCTCTCAGCCACTTAATTCCTCTCCAATTCAGAGAGATGCTGAGACAGTTCGTCTTTTGTTGATGTTGTTGTTCAGTTGCTAAGTTGTGTCTGACACTTTTCAACCTCATGGACCGCGGCTTACCAGGCTTCCCTGTCCTTCGCTATTGCCCAGAGTTTGTTCAAACTCCTGTTCATTGAGTCGGAGATGCTATCTAAGCATCTCATCCTGTCATCCCCTTTCATCTTTATCGGCCAACAAATGTGTGACTTATGGGTGAATTGGTCTGGCTTATGAGGACAGACAGTAATCCAAGAACAAATTCTAGTAGAAATGAAAAGTTGTTAAAGAAGCACTTTTTTTTTAAGGATTATTTCATGTATGCACAATATAATAACATCAGTAGCATCATCCCCTGATAGGAAGCACAAGGAAAAACCGTAGAAGTTACCAGTACTTAGGAGGAAAATATTTTGACGGAATGCGAAGAGATAACATAACTCCCCTTCTTTTGATTATCTACTGAATGTTTGGCGGCTTTTGATGCTGAGGATCTTTATATAAGTACTTGAGTTAGAGTTTGGCATCTGGTTTGACCTGAATTGCCCAGGCACAGCTCACCCTAATTATTATGAGGTCACATGTGACAAGAAGGATTTTTCTTGGCTCTGGAATGTTCCAAACAATCAGATGTAAAGTCTAGCCATTTCTCATTAAATTTTCCTGTCTTTGGATATGGTTCTAGACTCTCCCAGCCATTAGACTCTGCTTTATGGAAGAAGTTCCTCACATCCCAGATTCCAGGAACCCAAGGAGTGATGTGTCATAATTTAAGTGGTTGCCAGCTAATCTCCTTTCCCAGGGGGTGAGAGAGAAAGAGGGTAGCAAAAGTTCTTTCAGTAACTGATATATCACATGCTTTATCTCATTTAATAACAGATGCCCACCCACTCCTCTTATATTTTCAATGTAACAAATGTCACGAAATGAAACTGTTAAAGACTTGCAGCTATGGTGTATATATCCTGGTCCTCACCATTCCAGAAATCATCTCTAGCTTGAAGGCGTGGGGAAGAAATGGGGTGTGAAATAGTATTTACTAGGCAAAAATGTGGGCTTCCCAGTTGGCTCAGTGCTAAAGAATCTGCCTGCTATGCAGGAGATGCAGGAGACTCAAGCTGGATTCCTGGGTCGGGAATATCCCCTGGAGTAGACAATGGCAACCCACTCAGGTATTCTTGCCTGGAAAATTCCATGGATACAGGAGCCTGATGGGCTACAGTCCGTGGGGTTGCAAAAGACACGACTGAGCAACTGAGCACACAAACACGTGGGCAAAAATGTATACATACACTGTTACAAATGACCACTTGAGGTTTTTCAAATGTCCCAGGGGTCTTTCAGCCCTGGTTTATGAAACTCTGTAATGTCTCCAGATTATAATCCTCTATACCACCAGCTCCAAAGCAATTCACCATCATTTAAATGACAAATGCATGTGACAAACTGTCTGAGTATTGTGACAACACCCATGGCGATTGAGCGTTTACTCGCTGTTTCTTTGGATCAGCTCACAGACTGTTGGAACGTCACTCTTCCAGGCTAATATTTTTCAAAGCTCAGTCATGTGCATAAATCTTCATACCTTTTTCAATGGAATTTTGAAAATTGTATCAAAATGATATTGCGCAAACAGTTAAAGATTTCTGTATTTGTCATGTCTGACTAATTCTATATATCTAGAAGTTATCACTTTTAGCACTTCTAAATTATTTTTCTGTTTACCTCCAATTCTTTATTTTTTACAAGTCCTGATGTTTCTCTTTGATTTTTCTTTTAATGTTAGCATTATTTATTGATTGACTTTTGTGGTAGATTCAGATCAAGCTTAATTTCAATATCCCTTACCCTACTTTCCAACCTTCCCCGTTCTTTCAATAGAAGCATTTGGATAAAATCAATATTCAGTTGACGTTACTTTAAGGATGAAAACACTATTGACATCTGAGCCATGTAGTAAAGTGTGTTTCCTTTTCCTTTTCTGGACAAATTTTGTTTTCCTTGGGAAACATTTTGCAGTGTTGATAACAGTATCAGAGTTGGATAAGATTTCTTATACCGTTTTCCCTAATACACCTCCAAACTTTCCCTTAGTTGCATAAATCTCTCTGCATTTATATTCTTGGTATCACAACAGTTTGATCTTCTTGAAGACTTCTCTTCTGGAGTCTTCTGAACAGCTGGATGGGGGGGGGTGGGCAGTTTTCTGGCCGTTTGGAGTTCTACTCCTTCCTAAACAGATTTTTTTCCTTTTGTTTAAAATTAATTAATTAAAAAAATTAAATTATGAAAGTATGCTAACACATTTACTGGAGACTTGGAAAATACAGAACAAGATTACACGTAGTTACACTATATATCACAATTATTTTTTAAGTAGATAAATTAAGCTTTTTAGTTAGAGTTTCAATATCAAGCTCTCAAAAATTAATAGAATGAATGTACGGAGAAGTAGATGGATATGGTAGACCTAGAAAGCACTCTGAACCAATCCAAGATAACTAAGATTGATATAATTTTCACAGGACAGTAGGGTACAAATTCTATTCAAGTTTCCATAGACTATAAACTAGGAGACACCGGAACATAAAAAGAAGGTACAAAAATTTCATGGCCTAAAGGTATTGAAATCATACAGAATCTGTTCTCCTATCACTGTGGAATTATGTTAGAAATGAATATCAAAAGATACTTGAAAATAACCCACATATTTTCAAGTGCAATGTGACATTTACCAAGAGAGATCTGAGCAGACTTTTAAACGCTTTTCATCTTACCTCCCCGCCTCTGCTTCCAGAGGTAATTGATCGTACAAATCCCTAGGCCTTTCAGAAGTTCTGAGATGCAAATCAGGTTGCCTGTCAACTTCACCCACTGCTGGCTTAGGATTCAACTTTCCCAGACCAGCTCATCAATTACCCAGTGTCCATCCTAGATGTCTAGTTTCTAAGATTTTGTTGCCATAATATCTCTCTCATTTTATTTGTATCATTAGGTGCATTAGATCATTTGTATCATTATTAGGTGCAAATTTTGTGCTATTGTATATGCTTTAAAACAAATCCTTCTAAACCTTTTTGCACTGTTGGTAGGAATGCATATCGGTACAGCCATTATGGAGAACAGTATGGAAGTTCCTTAAAAAACTGAAAACAGTTACAATATGATCCAGCGACCTGGGTTCGATCCCTGGATTGGGAAGATCTCCTGGAGAAGGGAATGCCAGCCCACTCCAGTATTCTTGCCTGGAGAATTCCATGGATAGAGGAGCCTGGGAGGCTACAGTCCATGGGGTCACAGAGTCAGACACAACTTTGCCTGTGTGTATATGATCCAGCAGTCCCACTCCTGGGCATGTGTCTGGAAAGAAACGTAGTTCAAAAACACATGCGCCCCAGTGTTCATAGTAGCACTATTTACAGTATGCAAGCCGTGAAAGCAACCCGTGTCCACAGACAGATGAATGGATAAAGAAGATGCAGTGTGTGAACACACACACACACAACGGACTATTACGCAGCCAGAAAAAGGAATGAAATAAAGCCATTTGCAGCAACATAGATGCATCTAGAGGTTATCCTACTAAGCTAAGTAAATCAGAGAAACACATATATCATATGCTATCGCCTATATGTGGATTCTAAAATATAATACAAATGAACTTATTTACAAAACAAAACAGACTCGCAACCATAGAAAACAAAATTATGGTTAGCCAGTGGGGAAAGGGAGGAAGGGGTAAATTAGGAGCTTGGGATTAACATATACACACTACTATATATAAAATAGATGACCAACAGGGCCTACTATATAGCACAAGGAACTATGCTTAACATCTTGTAATAACCAGTAATGAAACAGAAAACAAAAAAAGAATATATACAACTGAATCACTTTATACCCGAAATAAAAATTTCAAAAACTAAATCCTTCTAAGCATGTCATTTTACTTTATTTTACCTTTCTCTAAGCATTAAAACGCATTTTTACTGGAGTGTAGTTGATTTACAATGTTGTGTTAGCTTCTGCTGTGCAGCAAGACGAGTTGGTTCTACATGTATCTACTTTTTTTAAAGGTGATTTTGCCATATAGGTCATTACAGAGAATTGCGTAGAGTTCCTATGCTATACAGTAGGTCCTTATCAGTTATTTATTTTATATAGAGTAGAATAAATACATCATTTTAGACTGAAAAGTCTTTTCCATTTTTTCCCGATGGAAATTGTTTGGAATATTGCTTCCTTAGTAGTTTTCTTTCCATTGACTTGATTTCTGTATTTTAATTCATCCTATTGAATAATATTCATGAAATTATGATTGGGTATAATTATATTTTCTAAAATAGATTTTCTAAAATACACTTACATATATTTTTTTAAAAATCTGGTATACCACCAGTGGTGTTTACTCCACATATGGAAACATCACTCTGGTCTAGAGTAAAAACTAAGGTCCAGGGAGGTTATGTGCTTTAGGTCAAACAAGAGGCAGAACTAGGACATTCTTTGGCTCTCCTGAATCCCTTATTTGTTCTTATCAGTAAGCCAGGCTGCCTGAGCCTCTATCTAGATGCACTTGTTAATTATACACCTTACTTCTTTAGCTCTTTACTAGCATTTACCATGTCATGCCATTATCAAATCATCCAGCCACTAAGTAATAGTCTTTGTTTAAAGCTCATAGTTCCAAATATGAACCGCTTGTAGCCCTGAACAGGGAGAAAAATTGGTGGAAAAAATCAATGAGGTCAGTATTGCCTTCTACTCATCTGACAAGAATGGTTACTTATTAAGTAATCAAGTTTTCCATCGTGGTGTCCAAAAGTCTTATTCATTTCACAATAAATAAACGAAGGGCACCAGAGTAATGTATGTTCTTTTCTTAGCTATGTGCTATACACGGGACCTCCAAGTCACAGAGACTTTACATATTTTCCCCAACAGAAGGTAGTGCAGTTTGTAAATGGCAGAATCTGTTTGAAAACACACTTTTTTCTCCAAGTCCATCATTTAAATAGAAATGGCTCAAAGCCAGTATTACTTCAAGCATAGGAATTCTCACATAGTTTATCCTCACCAATAAATTCTGCAATACCAAATTTAGCTTGGTGAGGCCAGCACAATGCTGAAAATACTTCCTCTGCTGTTGCTTGGCAATGTTTAATAAAAGTGGAGCAGATGTTGAACTACAGAGGCAGGTTAAATTTTGAAATTACACATGTTATTATAACTAATTAAATCCAAATGAAAGACACCAATTTGAGAATAACAAAGTCATTGAAATAGCACTTTGGAGTTTAACAGGACTCAATCTGTGTAATATAATTTGGTCCTCTATAGTTATACTTTTCAACTATCACAGTCTAACTTCAAATAATATCATTCCACTTGAAGTATAGTATAAAAATCTTATAACAGTATGTTTCTATTTCTTCCTTCTTGCCTTTGTGCTATTTTCATATATTTTGCCTGAACATATGTTATGAATTCTATATACACTCTGACTATTTTTGCTTTAAATAGCCAATCACTGTTTAAAGAAATTACATATCTATTTACCGTTCTGGACTCTACCATCATTCTAGACTCTTGTATGGTATCCTTCCTGAAAAACTTCCATTAATATTTCATGCAGCAAAGAACTTCTAGTGATGAGTTTTTTTACCTTTGAGAAGTTTTTATCTCGCTTTTCTCTTTGAAACATGTTCACTAGGTATTATATCCAAGATTGACAGCTTTTCTTTCATCACTTTGAAGATGTTGCCCCCCCACGGCTTGCTGCTATGCTCATCTGAGAGACGGCAAGTGGACCTGAGCCTCAGATGGTAAGGACCTGGCAAAATTCAAGCCAGGAACACTGGAGGGCCACAGCTGGATAACCCTACCTACAGGTTTCTATCATTTCCATGAGCTGCCAAATGTATGTCAGTGGAGGCAGGGAAATGGGCAGAGGTACTTCATGCTGTCCTGAACACAAACCAGAATCTCCTTTCCTGTGCCTTGGTGGCAAATACCTCCGTGGCTCCAAGGTGTAGAAAAGGCAGAGTGGTGGCTTCACATTTCACAGTGTTTCCACTCCTCCAGTCCTTGTGGAAGTTTAACTGTGATCTACCAGTTTACCAGTTCAAGCCCTGGGTAACTACCAGCAGGTATATACAGAGATTGGTTATGACATGGGAGCACCCACAGCCTCAAGCTGCTGCTGGATTAATTAGGGAAAACTGTTGCTGCCTTCATTTCCCCTGGCTGGCTTTGGACTCTCCTTCCCACTTGTACTTTGGCAGAGGTGCTGAATGCTGATGAGGTAGCACTTGGATTCCTGCCAGAAGAGTCTCTAATTAAGGCAATTAGGTGAGAGCTGGAGTGCACTGTAGTGAGTCCTGCAGTGGGGCCAAGGGTCTCCTGGGTCAGGAGACCACGTTGTAGCTCTGCAGCTGATGGACCCCTAGGGGGAGTCTCAATGAAACCAAAACAAGAAGAAATCACCTTTCCTTTTGTGAAACACTCCAGGGTGTCCAAAACAATGCAAAGTGACACTGACAGGTCAATACAGAGCAAGGATAATATATTTTGCAGTATCAACTTCATTTCCTGGTTGATGAATTTGGCAAGAACCACATCACTGACAGACAAATCATGGTAAAACTGTTTCAATGTAAAATATTTAAAAATGAATATTATAGAGAGACCAATAATAGTGACCCTTTTTGTGGGAAATCACTACATGGCGAATTCTTTCATAGAGTACTTCTTTATTTCTCAAAAAAAAGAAAAAAAAAGCTATTATTCCCATTTTATAGATATGAAGTGAGGCTCAAAGAGGTTGAATAACCACAAAACTAGCACTTAGAATGCCCAGGAAGAATCTTTCTTCTTCATCAGAGTGCATGCTGCCTTCCATCACTATACCATGCTACCTTTCAAAGGTTAATGACCACCCCACTCCTGCCACTCACACACATGTACTTAAGGAAAGCAACTGAGACGCCTTTACTATAGGAACTTGGCCTTCTGACTCCACTTTCTAGTTGTCTTTAAAACTCTGAACAAAGGGCCTCTTCCTCTCCATAGTAGGCTGTGGTATCTAGCACTGTTTCACCAAAACCAAACCAGGGGAAACTACCAAACAGGCACATTCATGACAATGAGATAAGCTGGCTAATAACCACTTTTCTTTCAGTATCACAGGGCCCTTTAATCGCCAAATGGTTAACTTTTTTACTGTGATAAAATATATGTAACATAAAAATTCCCTGGTGGCTCAGTGGTAGAGAATCTGCCTGCCAATGCAAGAAACATGGGTTCAGTCCCTGGTCTGGGAAGATCCCACACGCTGTGGAAAAACTAAATCCATGTACCACAATCACCAAGCCTGTGCTCCAGAGCCTGGGAACTGCAACTACTGAAGCTCATGAGCCCTAGAGCCCGCACTCCACAGCAAGAGAAGAGACTGCAGTGAGAGGCTTGCATCCCGCATCTAGAGAGTAGCCCCCACTTGCAGCAACTAGAGAAAAACCCATGCAGCAACAAAGACCCAGCACAGCCAATTAAAAAGACAAATTCCCCTTTAAACGTTTTCCAAGTGTACCATCCAGTGTACTGAGCATGTCGACACTGTTGTGCAGCCATCTTCACCATTTATCCACAGAGCTTTTTCATCTTCCCAAACTGATGTTTTGTTTTATTTTTTAATTATACTTGGAATATAGTTAATTTACAATGCTGTGTTAGTTTCTGCTATAGAGCAAAGTAAACCAGTTATACATATACATATACATATATGCTCTCTTTATTAGGTTCTTTTCACATATGGACCATTACAGAATATTGAATAGAGTTCCCGTGCTATGCGGTAGGTCCTTATTAGTTATGTATTTTATAGATAGCAGTGTGTGTGTCAATCCCCGCCTCCCAATTTATGCCCCACCATAAGACTGCCCAAACTGAAGCGTTACTGTACCCATTAAACAGTATCAGCCCATTCCCCAAACCCCCTAAACCTGAAAAGCCACCATCTTACTTTCTGTCTCTATGAATTTGATTACTGCAGACACCTCATTTGAGTGGAAATAATCTGTGACATATTTCATTTGCATGACGTCACAAAGTTAATCCACATTAAAGCATGTGTCAGAATTCCCTTCCTTTTTAAGACTGAATAATATTCAGTTATATGTACACACTTTTTTAATTCATTCATTTGTGCATGGACCCAACCCACTTTTGAACAACTCTCTGGGTTAGAAAACCCTTCCTTCTTTTGAATCCAATTCTGTTTCCTTCTAACCTGTGTTCACAGATCCTAGCTCTGGCTCTCAAACTTACACAAAATAAGGTGAATCCCCTTCTCCATGTCAGTTCTCTATTACCTTAAAACAAAGCCAAGTTGATTCTATGATCTACGAGATGAGGCCTGAGAACAAACATCCAGTGCTGGAGGAGCTGCTTCAGAGGGAGACACCTCCGCCCATTCATTCTCTGCCCCGAGGATGGGGGATCTTCAGCCCATCACCGCACATCAAGGGCCCCCTACCTGGAGAGCTGCTCAAGGGGGTGACTCATTTCACAGCGTCCTGTCTACCGCACTCACCCCAAAGCATAGAGGGTCAGCAGAATCTCCCAGATACCCACTCCACCACCCTCCCCCAGCCAGGTACAGCTTCCACCTGTCTCCCCAACCGGTGGTAATCCAGCTGGGAGCCCACAGCCACTAGCCCTACGAAAGGTTTCTGAACATCCATTCACACCTCCACAAATTATCTCCCAGAATGCAGTAAGGATGCAGAGATGTAAAGGAGAGAAGCCGGAGTGAGAAACTGAATGGGTTACTCCCGGAATGGCCGGGGCTGGTGGCTTGCCCCTGGTAGAAAGAGGAGACATCACCCCTCACTTCTCCCCAGAGGAGGAGGCGGCGATCAGGTTGCTCCCCGCTCCTGCCCCACCCCGAGGAATGGACTCAGTGACAGTGCAGGCCTTTTTCTTCTCTGCTATCTTGGAGTCCAGGCGCCGCGGTGACCAAACAGGTCAGGTGCAGGGCTGCAAAAAGCTTTGTCCCAACTGCCGAGGGAGGATGTGGCCAACATTCCTAGGTTTGTTTGCAAATGTGGCCCAGAGAAGAGGTGTCAGGACAGAGATGCTGGCAGAACATGCCCGTATCCGGAGCCCAGTACTTCCCTCCCGCCCCAAAGTATTTCTGATGTATCCTTCCAACCCAGATGGACAGGCATTTCACACTCCAGGGCGAAAGAGGATTCTACACTCCAAACTCTTATCAGGGTGGGCTCTCTAATAGGATATTGTCCGTTACAACAGAACTCTGCTTTTCCAGAACTTAGAAAGCTATCAATGGACAAATTTCCCTGATATGTATTTTTCAGATTCTAAAAAATTCATCTCAGATGTCTATTACTTGGGCTTCCCAAGTGGCTCAGGGGTAAAGAATCCGCCTGCCAATGCAGGAGACACAGAAGAGGCAGGTTAAATCCCTGGGTCGGGAAGATCCCTGGAGGAGGAAATGGCAACCCACTCCAGTGTTCTTGCCTGGAGAATCCCATGGACAGAGGAGTCTGGTGGGCTACAGTCCATAAGGGTCACAAAGAGTCAGACACGACTGAGCATGCACACAGGCACATCTATTACTTACTCATTATTCACTTTTGAAACCATCAAAAATTACATCTGACAAATAGCCTTGAGATTATCACATCAAGGACCTAGATATAGAAGTCAAGTGATAAAATGGGTTGAAAGAAGGAAGCAAAAAAAAAAAAGAAAGAAAGAAGGAAGCAATTATCCTAGGAGATTTAAGCTAAGGAAGTAATGAAATTACAAATGAAGTTTAGCTCTAGCTTCCTGGCAATGAAAGAGAAAAGAAAAAAAAAAAGAAGTTAGGCTGCGTCAGTTCCATTATTTAATTAAAGAGAACATATACACTCATTAGGAGATGTTGTCATGATAAATTTCAAGCAAGGGGTTATTAGCAAAAACTGGATTTAAATGCGGCTTTTTAGGAATTCATCTACTGTGTGTTTGAGACCTATCTGCACGTGCAAGTGTCTCTGTGTGTGTATGGATGCATATATCTATCTGTCCATCACCCCTCAGCTCTTTGTGTGTCTGTGTATTTAGTTGATTTAAAAAAAAATCTGTCAGGAGCCTTTGCAAGGCTTCATCTGTTTCAATTTGTAGAAATGGCTGCCTGTCATGAGAAAGAGACTGGTGGGAAAGATGGGGGCAATGGTGTCCCGTAGCCCCAGGACACCTGCACACTTCCTTTGTCCTGTTAAGTAGTTGAGCTGATCCTACACAAGCCTGAGTTCTTGCTAAGTCGCTTCAGTCACGTCCGGCCCTTTCCCATGAACTGTAGCCCGCCACACTCCTCTGTCCACAGGATTCTCCAGGCAAGAATACTGGAGTGGGTTGCCATTCCCTTCTCCAGGGGATCTTCCCGACCCAGAGATGGAAGCTGTGTCTCCAGCGGCTCCTGAATTGCAGACGGATTCTTTACCACTGAGCCACCCGGGAAGCCCCTACACAAGCCTACTGCTTCATAATCTGGGACCTTTGGCCACTAGTGGGGGAAGGGGCAGTGGTCAGCCTTGCTGCCCTACGGCCAGGATCCAGGTGCCTCAGGAAAGCTCGTTGGCACCCAGGTGCCCTGCAGCCAAAGCATCTGTGTCTGAATGCACCCCGTGGGCCAAGCCTGGCATATGACTGGGCGCCTGCTCGGCTCCCACTTGGCACCGCCGCTGCCTGCCGGCCCTGGAACCCTGCCCCAAACCACAGCTGCCTGGCATGGGGCCTGACAGTCTGCCCACTCCTTCCAGAGTACTCTCGCTCTCTCCGCAGGGCTGGAGTCTTCATCACACCCTCTCCTCTGCTGCTCCCAGGGGTCCTGCTTCTGCCCTCATGGCCCAGACATTCTTCCCCCATCTAGCCACTTGCCTGTCATGAATGTTGCTCAGCCGGGAAAACCTAACCATCCCACTTCTCCACATCTTTGTTCAAATACCCTGGAAGGTTACACCCTCCTCGTTCACCAAACCCCTTGGGGAATCAGATGTTGATTTCAGCCTGTCCCCCTAAGAGGTCAGCCCAGCTCAACCCCTGGCTCCTCCCCTCTCCCCACTGAGTCATTTCTTAAACAGGTTATGACTGCAGGGACTTCCCTAGTGATCCAGCAGATCCACGCTCCCAATGCAGGGGGCCCAGGTTCGATCCCTGGTCAGGGAACTAGATCCTTCATGCTGCAACTAAGAGTGAGCATGCCACAACTAAAGATACCACATGTGGCAACAAAGATCGAAGACCCTGGGAGCTGCAGCTAGGACCTGGTGCCGTCAAACAAAGAAATAAATATATTTTTTAAAAAGGTTGTGACAGCCGATGGAGGTCTCATCTTTCCTAGAGAGTAGCCCACAGAGAGGGTGTGTCCAGGCCTCCAGACAAGCGGGGTGTTTGTGGGGGGCTGTTATTCAACCTTACGTGCAGGTAGGAGGGATTGAAAAGGGTCCAAAATTACACATTGCATTGGAGTGAACACGGTTTGCTGACTTCTCCTGGCCAGGCTGCCATGGAGAGACTGAGGCTGTGTCCCTGGGACCATTCTTTGGAGGGAAATACAGGGAAAAGTTGCCTTCCTGTTGCACCCTTTAGGGTAAGCAAGAGCCAGAGGAAGGGATGAGCTATTTCTGGACCCTGAGGGGCTTTCTATAAGAGGAAAACACTTTGTGGTAGGTTTTTAGCTAAATCCAAGGCTGGAGGCAGGGGAACTGTGGGACTATAAGGGCCAATTATGTTCTGAAGTAGAGGCTACAGGTGCCCCCAGCCATGGACATGACCAGGAGATGTGATCTTCGGGATCCCATCGGGGAATCCTGCCAAGCCCAGGTGAGGAGCTGTGTGCTCCCTGGGGCTGAAGCATCCCAGAGAACCAAACAACCAACCAACCACCAAGACAGACACAGCTTGAGCCCCATCTGCTTGAAAGAAAGAGATATCTGGAACTGATCAAAGCAGGTCTACAGTGCCTGGTCCATTTTGCTGTTGTTGAGTCACTCAGTCATGTCTGACTCTGTGTGACCCCATGGACTGACTCTGTGTGACCCCATTCTTCTCCAGGCACGACTACTGGAGTGGGCTGCCATACCCTCCTCCGGGGGATTTTCCCAGGGATCGAACCCGAATCTCCTGCATTGGCAGGAGAATTCTTCACCACTAAGCCACCAGGGAAGCCTCGCTCAGTCCACAGAGGGCATTCAATAAACATTCACAGCTACCACCCACCAGAAGTTGAGGGGCTGCGGTGGAAAGAGGGAACCACCCCCTGAGTTGGCACATGCAGCATATGGCACCCAGGGCTCCTCGGGGTAAGCTGGCACTGTGCCCCTCTACACCTCTGCTGAGGCCATGGCTCTGGGAGAGACTCTGAAAAGCCATCGCCACGCGGAACAGTTTTCTCCGGGTTCCTACTTCTCCCCAACTCTGCCTTCCAGGAAAACATTCCTATGGGCCACAAAGGGGAAGCGAGCCGACAGAGGCCGAGGCAAACGGTGAGAGAATAAAACAGTGACGGTCACTGCAGTCTTGTTCTTCCAGAGCATCTCAATAGCATGAGCCGGGCCCCTCTTCTGTAACCTCAGGTGCAAGTGTATGGGAATTTATTTCCACGTAGTGATGGAAAAGCAGATAAAATTCATCAACAGTGTGCTGCGTGCCTCCCTTCCAGTGGAGCAGTAAAAAAAGAGTCATTACATAAAGGACTCCATTTGATTTTAGATGTGCTGGAAAGCTAAACAAAATAGAAAGGAAATCCATTATTTAGGCAAAATAAGACAGGGAGTGATTATGGACAGGAGAGTTATTTTTATTAAAAGAAGAATGGCAGGCACACTGAAGTCCTAACCTTCTGTGTGGCCTGAGGGCTTTAAGATGGAAGAACACCCAAATCTGCCTTTCCCATCCTCTTTCCTCTGTGGTGACCAAAAAGACTCAAGCACCGACTCTTACGGGCTGAGGTTTCTGCTGTGAAAAAGTGACTGCAGGGCAGGTGATGCTGGGCTGAGGCTAGGGAGGCCTGGGCGCCCTGGCCAGTCCTGTGGGTTACAGGCCTGCTGCCCGGAAACCACAGAGGGAATGGCTGAGGCCACGTGGACAGCAACCACGGGAGAGACTTCATACAAGGCAGAAGCGAAAGGGACAAGGTAATTATGAAACAGCAAAGATCATTTCAAAGCAAAGTTTGCAAATGCTGTCCAGATAAGAAAAGATGACCGCTCAAACAATAGTTTTTCAAAATCGACATCTGCTTTAAAAAAATAGTTTTATTTATTTATTTATGGGTGTGTTGAGTCTTCATTGCTCCTCGGGCTTTTCTCTAGCTGCGGCGAGCAGGGGCGACTCTCTATTTGTGGTGTGCAGGGTTCTCATTGCTGTGGTTTCTTCTGTTACGGAGCACGGGCTCTAGGGCCCTCGGACTTTAGGAGGTGTGGCACGTGGACTCAGTAGCTGCGGCTCCCAGGCTCTAAAGCACAGGCACATGGGTTTGGCTGCTGCACAGCACCTGGGATCTTTCCGTGTCAAAGACGGAACCCGTGTCTCCTGCATTGGCAGGTGGATTCTTTACCACTGAGCCAGCAGGGAAGCCTGATATCCACTTTCAAATCATCAAAACATGTGCTTGGAGAACAATTGCCCAGGTTCAATGTCGCTTGTGTGTGGGAATTGAGAAAAAGAACAGAGACCCACAGCGGTGCTGGTTTTCAAAGTGTGGTCCACAAAGCTTTTCCCTTGACTCAAGGGTGCCACAGAGTTCTGGGCCCTGCTCAGAACTACTGAGTCAGAAGCTCTGAGAGCAGGGCCCAGAAATCTGTGTTTTTTAAGTTTGTTTAAGTAATTTTGAAAACCATTAACCCAAAAGGGTAAAAAAAGAAATTCTGAACATTTATCACTCCCCCACCCCTACATGCAATTTGCAGTCAGGCATAGCTCAGCTTGTAAAGAATCTGCCTGCAATGCAGAAGACCCTGGTTCAATTCCTGGGACAGGAAGATCTGCTGCAGAGCGGATAGGCTACCCACTCCAGTATTCTTGGGCTTCCCTGGTGGCTCATCTGGTAAAGAATCTACTCGCAATGTGGGAGACCTGAGTTTGATCCCTGGGTTGGGAAGATCTCCAGGAAAAGGGAAAGGCTACCCACTCCAGTATTCTGTCCTGAAGAATCCCATGGACAGGGTAGCGTGGTAGGGCTCACAAAGAGTCAGACACAGCAGAACAACTTTCACTTCACTTCACTGTAAAGCACATCAGATTTGGACTCAAAATGCTTGGGTTAAAGTTAGGCTACTTAGCCTTGAGCAATTCACTTAATTTCTTACAGCTCCAATTTTCCTCATTTGCAAAATGAAAATTCTACCCTGAGTTGTAAATATTAATAGACAAAGAATGTCAGAGCATTTGCAAAGTAAACGCTACAGGATTGGTACAAATGGTTTTTTATTATTATCATGGAGTTTCCCAGGTGGCATAGTGGTAAAGAATCCATCTGCCAATGGTGACACAGGTTTGATCCTTGGATCGGGAGGATCCCCTGCAGGAAAAAATGGCTACCCACTCCAGTATTCTTGCCTAAAAACTCGCACAGACACAGGAACCTGGCAGGCTACAGTCCATGGGGTTGCAAAGAGTCGGACATGACTGAGCATGCAAGAAAGTACAAGAATTATTAGCTGTCATGGTATTAATATCACAAGTCCCTACCCATGGTGCCAGCACCGTAGTCTAAGCGACTGTATATCTTGACTGGGTAACTCTAATACTTCCTCCTAAACAAGCTCTTCCCTCCTTCCCCTTCCATCTCATACTCTGCTGATAATGCAACCCTCTCACTTAAAACCTTCAAAAGCTTCCTGTTGTTCTTAGAATACAAAGATCCTTAACAAAACTAACTCTTTTCCTTACCAAGACCTTGATTGACTCTGAGAGAAGGTAGATTGAAATGCAAAACATCCATAGTATGGTTGCTTGTCCAGTAAAAATCCACTCGGCTTAACTCTAGCCCTTGGGAGTCAAGGCAGCAAAGATGCTGCACAGAAGTCTCAACTGGTTGTAGGGCAGGATTAAAAACAAAGCCTTGATCTCACAGGCATGCCTGAGGCAACCCTATTGGAAAAAGATAAAAAGATAGTATTAAAAATGTAGGCTCTGGACTATGTAGACCTAAAGAAAAGATTCTAATTTGTAGTGTTTATAACACCATGATTAAATATCACCTAAAGGCTTAAAAGTATTTTTTAATATGTAAAGATTTTTGCTGATAGGCATTTTTATTGATGGAAACATTTTCCATTTTTTTAAATAAACTTTTATTTTATGACAGTTTTATATTTACAGAAAAGTTACAGAAACAGTCTAGAGGGTTCCTGTAGACCCCTGACCTGCTTGCCCCTAATATCATTCTTACTAAACTTGGCCACATTTATCAAATGTAAGAAACCAGTGTTGGCTCAATACTAAACTCCGGACTTTATTCAGATTCCACCAGTTTTTCCATGAACGTCCTTTTTCTGATCCAGATCTAATTCAGGATTCCACGTTGTGTTTAGATGTCCTGTCTCTTTGCTCTCTTCTGATCCATGACTATTTTTCAGATTTTCCTTGTTTTTGACAACCTTAATAGTTTTGGGAAGGACTGGTCAGGTGATTCATCGAAAGTCCCTCAGGTGGGGTTTGTCTGATGCTTTCTCGTGATTAGACTGGATTATAGGAATCTAGAACCTAATAAGGGTGTCTGGGGAGGAAGACCACAGACAGGAAGTACTATTTTCATCACACCTGTCAAGGGTACATGCTAGCAACATGAGTTCTTATTGTTTGTTTGCTTTTAAATATTTATTTATTTGGCGGCACAGGGTCTTAGTTGCAGCATGTGGGATCCAGCTCCCTGTCCAGGGATCAAACCCGGCCCTCTGCATTGGGAGCACAGAGGCTTAGCCACTGGGCCATCAGGGAAGTCCCAACTTACCATTGTTTATGCCAATCAACACTGGTTGCCTTTTGGAGGTAGTACTTGCTAGACTTCTCCACCATAAAGTTACTTCTTGCTATATATTTTGAAATCAAGTCACTAAGGATAGGTCTCTCTCCACACTGAAAGTGTAGTGTGTGTTAGGGGTTGGGGTGGGTTTAAGCTCCACCTCCTGGAGGGGGGAGTAGCTGTGTGAATTATTTGGAATTCATCTGTGAGGGGGCCTTGCCTCTTTTCCCTCTTCCTCATTTGTTTATTTCTTCAACCACTTATTTATAGTAAAATAGATTGATGGACATTTATTTTATAGCTTGGATTACAATCCACTACTATCTGTCACTCAAATTACTCCAGCTTTGGTCACTGGAAGTTCTTTAAGATGGGCATTTGTGTCACTTTGACATGCCCTATTCTTTTTTTTTAATGTTCATACATTTTGTTCTATATATTTTATTTATATAGACAAATACATATACACACTAATGTAGATAAATAATAGATATCCAGCTAGATAGACATACATATGATACGTGCTCAGTCGCTCAGTCTTGTCCGACTCTTTGCGATCCCATGGACTGTAGCCTGCCAGGCTCCTCTATCTGTGGGATTTTTCAGGAGTGGGTTGCCACTTCCTCCTCCAAGGAATCTTCCAGAACCAGGGGTAGAACCCACAGCTCCTGTGGCTCCTGTCTTGATAGGCAGATTTCTTATCGCTGAGCCACCAGGGAAGCCTCTGCCCTATCCTTTTATTTTTTGAACTTTTTTTTATTTTCTAGCATCACAAGATATTGTAGGTTCATCTAGAATTTTCCTTGCCGCAGGCCTAGAATTGGCTATTTTCCCAAGGATCTCTGGTTCCTTTTGTTGGAGAATGGTATTCGAAACCAAGGTCTGGTCATTGAATGAAAATTATTTAGAATTTTAAGACACTTTGTAAGGAATTCCTTGACAATCCATGGGTTAGGACTCTTCACTTTCACTGCCAAGGGCATGGCTTCACTCTCTGGGGTGTACGTTGGGGTACATTGGGGTATGAAGATTCTGCAAGCCGTAAGACAAGACCACAAATAAATAAATAAGTAAAAAACACTTTTTAGTGTTTTTCATTATAAATTAATATACATTGTTGGAAAAAATTTTCAAGCAGTACAGAAATGTATCAAGTAAGACATAAAAATGTGCCACCTAAGTTTTCCCTAATTTACTTTTCAAAACTATAATATGGAGTATATTCCTGGTTTTTAAAAATTTATAAATTAGTGTATACTTATAGGACAAGATTTGAAAACTACTCAAGTACCTAAATTAATAGGATTTTTTAATATTTGTATTTATAATGAGAAAAATTGGAAATGTCATACTTCACCAACAAATGGGGGATTTAGTTGAAAATATTTCATTCCATCCATAAAATGTAATCCTAAGAACAACAAAAACCATGTAAATTCCTACCCGCAGGGAAGGAATGGAGATGCAGATGTGGAGAAGGAAACTTGTGAGGGAAGCCCGGGAAGGAGAGGGTGGGACGGATTGAGAAAGTATCATTGATATACACACACCACCGTGTGAAACAGAGGGAATGGGACGCTACTGTATCACACAGGGAGCCCAGCCTGGCACTCAGTGATCCTGTAGAGGGCTGGGAAGGGAGGGAAGCTCAAGAGGGAGGAGATATATATACATACATACTTACATACATACATACATACATACATACCTACATACATAGTCACTACAAGGAGATCCAACAAGTCCATTCTGAAGGAGGTCAGCCCTGGGATTTCTTTGGAAGGAATGATGCTAAAGCTGAAACTCCAGTACTTTGGCCACCTCATGCAAAGAGTTGACTCATTGGAAAAGACTCTGATGCTGGGAGGGACTCGGGGCAGGAAGAGAAGGGGTCGGCCGAGGATGAGATGGCTGGATGGCATCACGGACTTGATGGACATGAGTCTGAGTGAACTCCGGGAGATGGTGATGGACAGGGAGGCCTGGCGTGCTGCGATTCATGGGGTCACAAAGAGTCAGACACGACTGAGCAATTGAACTGAACTGAACTGAACTGAACTGATAGTCACTACTGATTCGCATTGTTGTATGGCAAAAACCAACAAAACATTGTAAAGCAATTATCCTTCAATTAAATGAAAAGTATAGAAAAAAAGAAAGAAACCATGTAAAAGAAAAACATTTAATTTCATAAGGAAATGTTCACAAGACATTTATTAATAAGAAACAGCAGATAACAAAACAGTATGTTCAGTATAATTTCCCCCTTTTTGTTAAAAAAAAAATTAAAACCATGTATTTGCACAGAAAAAAAGGACTAACTAGATGTATATCAAAATGTTAGCTCTGACTAGTGTTGTAACTACAGGTAATTTTACCTTTCTTCCCTTCTTCACACGTGTTTCCCAAATCCTCTGCAGTCAACATGCATTGCTTTTGAACTCAGGAAACAAAGCGGTCTTTGCCTTGTGCAGCGTCATGTTAACTGAAACTCTGCTCGTTGGAACTGTGACCTTGATTTTTAATAACTGCAGTCATTAAAAACACATTAAAAACATAATACGGAGTATGAAAACAAATGCTAGTGCTTGAAACAGAAATTGAATGGACACATCCACTCAATCACTCAACGAATATTTTATTGAGCGTTTACCAAGTGCCAGAAACTGTCATAGGTGTCAGGGATACGGCAGTGTATAGACTCCACTGAATTATTTATGCTGGTGAAACATTAAAAAAAAACATAAATGTCGAAACTGCATCTGAAAATTGCGTTATAGCCATAAGCTGGAATAATAAGTAACCATTAAAAAGCATGTTCTAACAGACTTATTGGCACTGAAAATGCTTTAAATATATTTATAATGGAAAAAGAGTAGGCCATAAAAAGTACAGAGCATAATGTCATTTTTTAACTAGCAATATATATACATGTATTTGTTTGTGTAAAAACATGTTTTTATTTATACCCATAGTCTATCTATATCTAAGTAAAACCATCTCTCTCCCCAGTAGAGACTAGAGAAGAGATAGCCCTTAATCAGAATGCTAAGAAATTAGTAAACTCTAAAGTGAAACCCCAAAGCATTTGTAAATCCTTGGGTGTGGTATTGCTTTGCATAAGAAAAATGGAAGACATCTGAGTGCGTTCTGAGTGGGCAGAGAAAGGATGGTGGAAGTAATCTACCTCTCCTTGCTTTCAGTCAAGCCATCATGCAAAGAACATGACCTTATTGTGTGAACGTCTACGTGTAAATCAAGATAAATAGGACTTTCCTGGCTGTCCAGTGGTTAACACTCCTCACTCCCTATGCAGGGGGCACGAGTTCAATCCCTGGTCGGGGAACTAAGATACCACACACCAGGAGGCACCTAAGCCCACATGCTGCAACTACTGAGCCCAGGCACTCCGGAGCTGTAACAAAAAATCCTGCCTGACACAACCAACCTTCTGAGTGCTGCAACTAAGACCCAATGCAGTCAAATAAGTGCTTTTCTAAAAATAAAATAAGCACTGCTACTTACTAGCTGTGGGACCTTGGGCAACTTATTTAAATGTGCCTCAGCCTTCTCTACTGTATTATTTAGGAATATTTGGATTGCATGTAACAGAAAACCCAACTCAAAGTGGCTTCAACAAAAAGAGAGTTTTGTGGTTCATCTAATGGGGCCAAGGGTGTCCAGTTAGATCCCAGAGCTTATAATGCTGCTGCTTCTGTATCTTAGGGCTGATTTCCTCCATGCTGGAGTTCCACTCTTACACAGGTTTCTTCCCTGTGGTGGCCAGGTCTCTTCTGCAGGCCCAGTCTTGCATTGTCCTTGCACGCACGCTTAGACGTTCAGTCGTGTCCAACTCTTTGCGACCCTGTGGACTGTAGCCCTCCAGGCCCCTCTGTCCATGGGATTTCCCAGGCAAGAGTGCGGCAGTGAGTTGCCATTTCCTTCTCCAGGGAATCTTCCTGACCCAGGGATTGAACCTGCATCTCCTGTGTCTTCTGGGTTTCCTTCATTGCAGGCAGATGCTTTACCCTCTGAACCATCTGGGAAGCCATCTGGCATCCTATGCTATCCACTACCCTAGAGGAAAGAGAACTCTTATCTCATTTTTTTTTTCTGGCAAAATCTCAGGATCATTTGGTATGATTGGGCAGCACCTCTTTCATGGCCACTCTTAAACCTAGGGATGGACTCAATCCCACCCAATCACTTGGAAGAAGAGTAGGAGGGGATTAATCAATGAAAACTTAGATGTTCTTTCCAGGAAAAAAAAATGGGTACTAGCCTTTCAGAAACAGCAGCTGTCTAATATAGACAGACACACACTCTCACACACACGTAAAACATACATGTTGGTTTCCCTGTATTCTGTCTGGTTGCTCTTTGGCAATTTTCCATCATTTTATTGGAAAGAACTCTCTAAAATGCAAGTCCAGTTATCATAACAGATAAGCTTCAAGAGCAGCGATCAACTCTTGCCCATCTTCAGGGCTCAAGTCCTAACCCAGTGCCTGGTACAAGGTTGATGCTCAGGAATCTATTGAATGAATGATCTCATTTGAGCCTCAGAAGTGCCAGGAGCTCCCTGGGCAAACGTGATAACCATGTTTCATATGGCAAGATAAATAAGCCTGGAGATAATGAATATAAAGTGAATCTACTGGACACCAAGATGAGTCAGAGGTGGGGTTTTGACTATATCATGAAAGGTAGAGAACATGTGTATGGCCATCACAGAGTGTCCCAGCTGAGCCAGGAGAATGGTAGGTTGGAAAGCCCCATCATGAGCAAGGACAAGGTAGTCCTTCCTGCAGTCAGTGTGTAAGAAAACAAGGGTTTTGCTCAGATTCTAGCAGAGAAAACAGGCCCACAGAATGACTCAGTGATGTGATAAGCTCATACCCTCCACCAAGTGTTTGCCCATGTTGGCCCCTGTGCAGGAATGTTCTTTACGTCATCAGTCTCCTTTTTAAAATTATTTTATTTCATTGCTTTTAGCTGCACATGGGCTTTCTCTAGTTGTGGAGCACAGGCTCTAGGGTGCAGGGGCTCAGTAGTTGTGGCTCCCAAGCTCTAGAACACGGGCTCAGTCGTTGTGGTACACAGGCTTAGTTGCTCCAGAGCATGTGGGATGTGAGATCTTTCCAGAGCAGAGATCGAACCTGTGTCTCCTGCATTGCAAGGCAGATTCTTAACCTCTGGACCACTAGGGAAGCCCCATCAGTCTCCACTTCATTCAGGTTTCAGCATTAATGTCACCTCTTAGAGAGGTTTTCCCCAATCTTGAGACTTAAAGCAGTACTCACAGCACCATGACCCAGCTGTCATTCCTTCAGAATGAAGTTACTACCTGAAATTCCCTTGCTCACTTGCTTACTGTCTCCCTCTTGCCATAGGAGTATAAGTTCTGTTGGAGCAGTCATCTTCCCCATCCTCTTCATTAGATATTTTTCAAACAAATGAATTAGCAAAGAGAATGACTCTTCTGGCTTGAGGCAAGGTAAATAAATCACAGGCTTTAAACATGTCCAGCTCAGCCAATCCTTCATAAAGAACAGTTATTATAATGACTATTATTTATAGATGTCATGAAATATCAGAAACCCTGACTTCAGTGGTTTTGACTCTTCTTAAAAGCAGGGCCCAGAGGCCAGGGCAGCAGAGACTGAGCAGGCGAAAAAGGTGGAGGGAAGGAGCGAAGGCCTGGGTGGCTGCTGCTGCTTGCCTGCGAAAGGATCTCAGGGGAAGGAGTGGGGCATCTGGGGAAGATGAGACAGGAGTGGGGGCCCCAGGGACTTCCAGAGGAAGCTGGGAGTTGGGTCGTGGGAGGTGAGCTTGGCATATCCTAATCTGAGTCTTGTTTTAATCATCACCTGATGATGGCAAGGAGTTGTTCCATTCGGCTTCAAAATTCCAGAGTGTATGTGTTGAGGGTCTATAAGTTCAGAGCACTTGCTGGCCCCTGAGCAGGGGAGGTGAGCCAGGTATGACTCAGGCCCCTCAGGACCCCTTGGAGGAGACAGAGAGGTGGGTCACGGCAAACTATGAGAGTTAAATAGCCCTCTACTATATACAGTTTGGAGAAGGAAACGGCACCCCACTCCAGTATTCATGTCTGGAAAATCCCATGGACCAAGGAGCCTGGTGGGCTACAGTCCATGGGGTCACAAAGAGTTGGACACGACTGAGTAACTTCTGTGTGTGTCTGTGTGTATACCCAGTGAAGGTTGGCATGGTCTTATAAAGGATGCCTTGGAAAGAGAGCGTGGGGCTAGCAAAAAGGATAAAGGGGATTTTTTTTTTTTAATAAACAGCTCTTTTTCGCATTTTATCTTATTTTATTTTTTATTTTCTTGGCTCAGCCACATGACCGTGTGAAATCTTAACTATCCAACTAAGGGGAATTTGAACCCATGCCCCTTGGAAGCGTGGAGTCTTAACCCCTGGGCCCCCAGGGAAGTCCCAAAGGAGATCTTTCTGAACAGGATCAAATCCCACGTTGGTGATTGAAAACAGAAAACTCGGGGGAAATATCTGTTTCACGGGTATTGTGATTTTTTTTCACTGATCTTATGTCGACAAGTTCAGGGTCACCTTTAACTGGCACTGGTGGGAAAAGACCATTTCACTAAGATTAGACTGGGCTTCCCTGGTGGCTCAGATGGTAAAGAATCTGCCTGCAGTGCGGGTGACCCAGGTTTGATCCCTGGGTCGGGAAGACACCCTGGAGAAGGGAATGGTAATCCACTCCAGTATTTTTGCCTGGGGAATTCCATGGACAGAGGAGCCTGGCAGTCCATGAGGTTGCAAAGGCAGTCTATGGGTCGCAAAGAGTCAGACACGACTGAGTGACTGACACTTTCACTTTCACTAAGACATACCATAAATCTGAGGTCAGCAAACTTATCAGTAATTGGTTTTCGTCTTTTCGAAAACAGAAGAAGCTGAAACCCAAGAACAGGGACTGATGACTATCTGTGGGATTCATCAAAGCTGAGCCGAGCTCAGCTGGTCACATGACGCTCTTGAGTCTTGAGACAGAGTCCTGACCTACTTCACAGGAAAAACACAAGAAGAACTTGTCACCTCTCAACCCCCTGACCATGCTCTGGGTTTCAGCTGACTCTGCAAAAAACAATCAAATAAAAATGTTATCTTCCCATGATCAGAAAATATTCTCCATGAGGACTTGTCTTAGGACCTTAAATTTATTTTCTTTTTCTCCTAAATCTCTATGACATTTTTTTTTAATTTTATTTTTTCACTTTACAATACTGTATTGGTTTTGCCATACATTGACATGAATCCACCACAGGTGTACATGAGTTCCCAACTCTGAACCCCTCTCCCACCTCCCTCCCCATATCACATCTCTGGGTCATCCCCGTGCACCAGCCCCAAGCATCCTGTATCCTGTATCAAACCTAGACTTGTGATTCGTTTCTTACATGATAGTATACATGTTTCAATGCCATTCTCCCAAATCATCCCACCCTCTCCCTCTCCCACAGAGTCCAAAAGTCTGTTCTTTACATCTGTGTCTCTTTTGCTGTCTCACATACAGGGTCATCATTACCATCTTTCTAAATTCCATATATATGTGTTAATATACTGTATTGGTGTTTCTCTTTCTGGCTTACTTCACTCTGTATAATCGGCTTCAGTTTCATGCACCTCATTAGAACTGATTCAAATGTATTCTTTTTAATGGCTGAGTAATACTCCATTGTGTATATGTACCACAGCTTTCTTATCCATTCATCTGCTGATGGACATCTAGGTTGCTTTCATGTCCTGGCTATTATAAACAGTGCTGCGATGAACATTGGGGTACACGTGTCTCTTTCAATTCTGGTTTCCTCGGTGTGTATGCCCAGCAGTGGGATGGCTGGGTCATAAGGCAGTTCTATTTCCAGTTTTTTAAGGAATCTGCACACTGTTCTCCATAGTGGCTGTACTACTTTGCATTCCCACCAACAGTGTAAGAGGGTTCCCTTTTCTCCACATCCTCTCCAGCATTTATAGCTTGTAGACTTTTGGATTGCAGCCTTTCTGACTGGTGTGAAATGGTACCTCATTGTGGTCTTGATTTGCATTTCTCTGATAATGAGTGATGTTGAGCATCCTTTCATGTGTTTGTTAGCCATCCGTATGTCTTCTTTGGAGAAATGTCTGTTTAGTTCTTTGGCCCATTTTTTGATTGGGTCATATATTTTTCTGGAATTGAGCTGCATAAGTTGCTTGTATATTTTTGAGATTAGTTGTTTGTCAGTTGCTTCATTTGCTATTATTTTCTCCCATTCCGAAGGCTGTCTTTTCACCTTGCTTATTATTAGAAAATTATTAGAGCTAATCAATGAAGATAGTAAAGCTGCGGGATATAAAATCAACACACAGAAATCCCTTGCATTCCTATACACTAATAATGAGAAAGCAGAAAAAGAAATTAAGGAAACAATTCCATTCACCATTGCAACGAAAAGAATAAAATACTTGGGAATATATCTACCTAAAGGAACTAAAGACCTATATATAGAAAACTATAAAACACTGATGAAAGAAATCAAAGAGGACACTAATAGATGGAGAAATATACCATGTTCATGGATTGGAAGAATCAATATAGTGAAAATGAGTATACTACCCAAAGCAATCTACAGATTCAATCCAATCCCTATCAAGCTACCAGCCATATTTTTCACAGAGCTAGAACAAATAATTTCACAATTTGTATAGAAATACAAAAAACCTCGAATAGCCAAAGCAATCTTGAGAAAGAAGAATGGAACTGGAGGAATCAACCTGCCTGACTTCAGGCTCTACTACAAAGCCACAGTCATCAAGACAGTATGGTATTAGCACAAAGACAAAAATATAGATCAGTGGAACAAAATAGAAAGCCCAGAGATAAATCCACACACCTATGGACAACTTATCTTTGACAAAGGAGGCAAGAATATACAATGGATTAAAGACAATCTCTAACAAGTGGTGCTGGGAAAACTGGTCAACCACTTGTAAAAGAATGAAACTAGAACACTTTCTAACACCATTCACAAAAATAAACTCAAAATGGATTAAAGATCTAAATGTAAGACCAAAAACTATACAACTCCTAGAGGAGAACATAGGCAAAACACTCTCTGACATAAATCACAGCAGGATCCTCTATAATCCACCTCCCAGAATACTGGAAATAAAAGCAAAAATAAACAAATGGGATCTAATTAAAATTAAAAGCTTCTGTACAACAAAGGAAACTATAGATGTTAAATTTAAATTGTTGAAATTCTTTATACCTTCTACCCTTATCTCCAGCCTTTTTGAAATGGAGAAATCATTTTTAAGGAAAAATCTGCACTCTATTATAAGCATGGTAGAAGCCAAGCCTTTAGTTAACACTCAAAAACCCCAAACATTTTTGCCTTGTACTCTGTATATAGCAGCAAGTGTATTCTAAGAAAAGGAAGACTTAAGACACACTGACGTATGGATAGCACCCCTTTAAAGATTCTGAGTGTCAACCACAGAAGTTGATTGAAAATGAGTTACATAAAAAGAAAACAAATGAGACAACATGCGTAAACTTTAATAGAATAAAAAACCTATCAAGTATAAAGTGGTCATTAAGCACTTACCATATGTTCAAAACCACTCTCTGTTTACCTAAGCACAGTACAAGTTATCTCCAGCTTTGCACAGAAGGTGTGTGCCCAAGTTCATTGGTAGGTTGTATTTTGTTTTTTTTAACTCGGAATAAATTTCTTATAGGCATGCATCTTTGTTTCCTATTTTATGTGTTATTAATGATAGACTTTTGTGAGCTAGCTTAGGGCATAGGCAACATATTGTGTGCATGGAAAGTGTCGCCACATTTCAGGTTATAGCTCAGTTGCTGGGACTCACCACCCTACTCCCTTTTCCTGACTGTAGAAAAAACCAGAACAATGATGGGAAGAGCAGCATCACCCCTGTGGCTTCCAATGTCTTTTTTGAACTTGGCTCCTCCTTGGGGGCTCAGCCATTCTGTCAGCTCTTAAGGAAAAAATTTTGTGTTTTTGTTTGCCTTTGTATTTGGGCCTTCATAGGACTTCTGGTTTGGGACTAAACATCTTCTATTGCAGGTTGAATTGGACATTCTTGACTTCTCTCTTGAACCTATGTCCTCTCCACTGGCCCTTCGATATGCAAGAGCTCTACAAGTTGGTCCTGATTGGGAAAGGAGATGATGGCAGGCCATCAGAAGATAAGAAAGTCTTGGCTGGCTCAGTGGTCTGGGCTGAGTGGTTTGCCCAGGGCTCCTCAGGATAAGTAGACAGAGTCTGGGATACCTGTAATATCTGTCTTCAGCTTCCCACCTTCAAGCAGGGGACCCATCACTCAGCCCTTCAGATGTCAGGGAGACTCCTGCACCAACTTGAGAATGAGAGGAGGGGTCCCACTAAGGAATTCAGATGCCCTGGCTTTACCAACAATCATCAAAGTTCTCTTGATCAGCACCTAATATCCACTTCTAGGACAAGTTCAGAGGCAATTCCATGAGTGGAATATCAAGTCATTCCTGTGTCAGTGGGCATGCTCTGCTGTTTCAGCTTCTGCAGGGCCAGAATGAGGACGTGCTGAATGACTCTGGGCAGGCCTTGTCTTGTTGGAGTCACGTGTTCTCCAACCGCCCTGCCATAAATGGGATGGGACCAATCTGAAGCAGAGATTCCCTTTGGCTGGTTTCCAAAGTAGAGTCTGATCAGAGAACTCCAAAGTGATTACAGAGCTGTGGATGGGGGAGAGGCACTGGGTACATGGAAAATTGAGAACATCATTTAGTTTTACAAAATGCATTTCCAAGGGCCTGATATAGACTCAGGATATTCAGAAGTTTATATATGAAATTGTTTTTACCACTCCCAAAGAATGGTAGAAAGGCAAAAAAGAATTGCCTAAGTGGGAGGGATAAATTGAGAGATTGGGATTGACATATTCACCCTACTCTCTATGAAATAAATAACTAATAATAACCTGTTGGATAGCACAGGGAACTCTATTCAATACTCTGTAATGGCCTGTACGGGAAAAGAGTCTAAAGGAAAGAGTTAATATATGTGTATGTATAACTGATTCAGATTGCGGTACACCGGAAACTAACACAACATTGTGAATCAACTATATTCCAGTAAAAATTAAAAAAAAAGAATTGCCTAAGAAGGAACCAACAGAAACTGAGAAAGAAAGGCTAGATCCTATTCAGAGTATAGGAGAATGATGGTCAGGAATTCAAGTTCAATGTTATACTCAGGAGTTATTCAAAACAAGCTCAAATCCAATCTTGGCAGATACTAAAGTCCAAGATAGACAAGCTGGTGGGAGTGCCAAATCTGGGCAATATTTAAGTTTCTGCAGTCAATAAGAACTCTTGAATAGATCAAGGCGGAATTGACACATCAGAAAAGATTCTGAGCATTTATTAGAAGCTTTTCCTAGCCCTGTGGTTAAAAGCTGATATCTACAACTT
The DNA here is from genome assembly GCF_023091745.1 of Budorcas taxicolor. NCBI lineage: Eukaryota > Metazoa > Chordata > Mammalia > Artiodactyla > Bovidae > Budorcas > Budorcas taxicolor. The sequence goes on from NC_068921.1 coordinate 15,173,904, forward strand.
TTGATGCAGATCTTTCCTTAGATACACTTTTTTAAAAAAAGCTGAAATCAACCTGACAAAAGAGCAGACTCACCTATTGGCTGGATTGATTTAGGGGTTGATCCAGGCTCAAGGTCTATTTGTCAGGCTAATCACACAGGAAGATGGGATGAAGGCCACCACACAGCACTATCACTGGCAGTTAGATCTGTTTCCATCAATGCAAGCATAAGTCACAGCTTAGCCTTATAGAGCACCTCTTTCATGGGAAGAAGTTAAGTCTATTAGTCGGGACTCTTCTCGTTGCAAAGGACAGAAACTAAAGTCTAAAGTAGAGAGCCAAAAGGTACATTAGTAAAACTTTAGGAATGACTGGCTCCAGGGACTTAAATGATATAATCTAGGATATGACCTTCTCCATCTCCTGCTTTCTTCTCTGTTAGTTTCAATAGTTAACTTAGAGTTAGCTTCAACAGTTCAGATGGATAAGATGACCATTAACACTCCCAGGCTTACTTCTTAACTTACTTTCACCCTCTTTCAGTGGAAACAGAGGCCCTAGTAAATTCCAGAATCCAGTTTTTATTGCCTGGTTTGATCTTCAAATCTTTCCTGAACCAACCATTATGTTCAGAACGATACTGTGATTGGCTACACTTAATTACATTAGGCAAGCTCTAGTGAATCACATAGATTAAGAATTAGAAAAGCGACAGCATACTCCTTGACATAAATCACAGCAAGGTCCTCTGTGACCCACATCCTAGAGAAATGGAAATAACAAAAGTAAACAAGTAGGACCTAATTAAGCTTAAAAGATTTTGCACAGCAAAGGAAACTATAAACAAGATGAAAAGACAACCCTCAGAATGAGAGAAAATAATAACAAATGAAACAACTGATAATGGATTAATCTCCAAACTATACAAGCAGCTCATGCAACTCAAAACCAGAAAATACAAACAACCCAATCCAAAAGTGGGAAGAAGACCTAAACAAACTTTTCTCCAAAGACTTATAGGTGGCTAATAAACACATGAAAAGATGCTCAACATTGCTCATTATTAGAGAAATGCAAATCAAAACTACAAAGAGGTATCACCTCACACTGGTCAGAATGGCCATCATCAAAAAAAGCTACAAACAATAAATGCTGGAGACATGTGGAGAAAGGGAACCTTTCTACGCTGTTGATGGGAATTCAAATTGATACAGCCAGTATGGAGGTTCCTTAAAAAACTAGGAATAAAACTACCATATGACTCTACAATCTCACTTCTGGCATATACCCTGAGGAAACCATAATTGAAAAAGACTCATGTACCCCAGTGTTCATCACAGCACTATTTACAACAGCTAGGACATGGAAGCAATCTAGATGTCCATCGACAGAAAGATGGATAAAGAAATTGTGGTTCATATATACAATGGAATTTTACTCAGCCATAAAAAGGAATACATATGAGTCAGTTCTAATGAGGTGGATGAACATATTATACAGTGAAGTAAGTCAGAAAGAGAAAAACAAATATCATACATTGATATTAACGCATATGTATGGGATCTAGAAAGATGGTACTGATGAACCTATTTCCAGGGCAGCAACGGAGACGCAGATGTAGAGAACAGACTTGTGGACGCAGTTGGGGAAGGAGAGGGTGGGACAGATTTGAAAAATGTACATTACCATATGTAAATTAAAAAGCCAGTGGGAATTTTCTGTGTGACACAGGGAGCTCAAACTTGGTGCTCTCTGACAACCTAGAGGGGTAGGATGGGGTGGGAGGTTGGAGGGAGGTTTAAGAGGGAGGGGACATATGTCTGTGGCTGATTCATGTTGATGGATGGCAGAAACCAACACAGTGTTGTAAAGCAATTATCCTCCAATTAAAAATAAATAAATTTTAAAAAGAAGTAGAAAGAAGTGGTTCGCTATGGGAATTCAGCATACTATTGTCAGAAGAAGATCTGGTTGGGGGAAAGACAAGACCAAAAGATGCCCACTACAATGAGTGATTAACTAATATTCTGTTAGGCAGGGTCTCTCTGGCCTGGTTTTGGGCAGAGCTGAGCCTGAAGATGACCAGTGACCATTAATGTTTGGGCTTTGTTAGAATGCTGCTGCTGCTGCTAAGTTGCTTCAGTCATGTCCAACTCTTTGCGACCCCACAGAAGGCAGCCCACCAGGCTTCTCTATCCCTGGGATTCTCCAGGCAAGAATACTGGAGTGGGTTGCCATTTCCTTCTCTAATGCATGAAAGTGAAAAATCAAAGTGAAGTCACTCAGTCGTGTCCGACTCTTAGCGACCCCATGGACTGCAGCCTACCAGGCTCCTCCATCCATGGGATTCTCCAGGCAAGAGTACTGGAGTGGGTTGCCATTTCCTTCTCCAATGCATGCATGCATGCTAAGTTGCTTCAGTCGTGTCTGACTCTGTGCGACCCTATGGACAGCAGCCCACCAGGCTCCTCTGTCCCTGGGATTCTCTAGGCAAGAACACTGGAGTGGGTTGCCATTTCCTTCTCCATTGTTAGAACAGAGAGGGACTAATGAAATCATGGTATGATAGAGAGCAACAGCAGGTCTTACAATAAAATGTTCCAGTCTTTACCAAGTGCTTTTCTCAAAGATTTTATTATTAAATATTATTTAATTAAATGAACTACATAATAAGAATTACATCTCCCTTATAGGGATGGCAAAATTGAGGCTCTGAAAACTTAAACAAAAAGCTCTCTTATTAACAGGTAACCTGGTTAAAGCATAAAACCAGCCTCCAAATTCATTGTTTATTTACTCCACTACAATTGCATCTGGGGAAAATATATTTTCTAAATGTTGAAGGAGGTTTGGGCTCTTTCTCCATAAGGTGATAGGGATGATCATCTAGCGAGACAATAGCTTTGAAGGGATAGTTCAAGGATAACCTCAAGACAAACACATGGATGTACGTATGCGTGATGTTAAGCCTGTGTTTAAAAATCTGATTTAAAAAAAATTAAAATAATAGGAGTATCTTACAAACCATTAACTGTTACTCCTTTTATCTCTGTGTACATTTATAAGTGATGTAGAAAAATACTTATTTGTTAAAAACTCCCTCGTGAAATTATTGACAGAGAAAAATCAAGCATTTATAAAAAATAGCCTTGAGGGAAATGGGAATTTTAAAGTCATCTAATTAATTGTTAATGCAAATAACAAAAATAGTAGATGATATGCTTATATTGGTAATGGGATGTCAGGGAAAAATACAACTGGGCATATTTAAAACATGCCAGTTTCTATGGTGTATTAAGGTGGCTATGTCACCATGCTCATATGTCTGTAGACAAGTGTTTCAAATATTTTCCACAACTTGAGATGAGTTTCAGGGATTTGTAGTTAATTCATCAGGAAGAGAGCTTCTTGAGAAAGCCTAGCCTGTACCAAGTTGGCATCTATGCCAAGAACAAAAATAATACCATAGACGGTTCTATCTTTCTTACTAGGACCAAGGAGCCACGAGTACTCCTATTAGTCAGGGAGGTGTTTATACTTCTGTTGTCAACTCCAATAATACAGTTACTTAAACAAAGCTCTCATTTTATTGTCATCATGAGTATTTAATATTGTATTAAAAATTCTACAACTATGCTGAAATTTTTACCATCTATTGTAACCCAGCAGGTACCCAGACTTACTACTTTTATTATTAAATGACTACTTTTTTATTCAGATAGTATTAAAGCTAGAGAATACTATTTAAATTATTGAGTCTCCTTAACCATACAACAGCAACTTGAAGCCTCACTAATGAATGAGTTCATTTTTCTTCTTTGGGCTTTAGCCCCTGTCAAACAAGGGGCTTCAGATGTTAGAACTTCCTAGAACAGACCTCCTCATAAGGTTGTTCTACAACATTCAAATTATGTTCTTCTTGAGGCAAACTGTTCACTTAGGTACCTTAAAGCACCTCCAGGCCCTCTCTACCCACAACGCTTCTGCTCTGAATTCCGCCTTTACTATGGGTATTTTGAGTGTCTGTGACTCTATAATGATGTACAGTTTTCCCCTTGGTATCAGGGGGAGTTGGTACCAGGATACCAAAATCTGAAGATATTTGAGTCCCTTTTATAAAATGACACATGCACTAAGCCCTCTGATATCCACAGATGTGGAACCCAGGGATAAGAATGTCTTAGTAAATGCCACACTCTTCACTTTGTACAAAGACAAGGTTTTCAGGCACAGGAAATATCGTTTCTGGTTTTCTTTTTTGGTGAAGAACATTTCTATATGATAACTGCCACCCTTGGGCTATGTTTTCTATAACCTGAGAGTATATATACAGTAGGTGTGGGCTCTTACCTATATCACTTAACTTTTCAGGGCCCCAGAACAAACAGCAACAACAACAACAAAAAGTGAAAATTCCACACCACCCCCCCTCCAAAAAAAAACTATTGTTCACTATCCAATTCTTGAAATTGCAGCCTTGGCTTAAACCATGATGAATAGTTTTCAACATAACTGCCAGCTTTGACTGATAATGACAGATGGATTCTAGGACCAAATCCAGGTTTAGCAGGAAAAGTGCTGTTGGGAGGATATTGAACCCTGCTGTAATGCAAGTACCCCAGGAAGAAAATGCTTCTAAACCATTGACAGCTGCCTGTACCATCGTGAGGATGAAACTCTAAAAGTAGGTGAAAACTTTTAAGGAAAGGAGAGGGGATCAACAGACGAGGCAGACACTTGGAGGAGGAGAGATGGGCGTGCAGCTAAGGGGGACCGGAGATCTTCACAGCTGTGGCTAGCTAACAACAAAATAAAGCAGTGTTGGCAGAACAGAATTATTAAAGAGGACTTTGAGACGGGACTTGAGGGACTCCCCTGATGGTCCAGTGGTTAGAACTTCATGCGTCCACCGCAGGAGGCATGGGTTTGATCCCTGGTGGGGGAATTAAGACTCTGAATGCCATGCTGCAAAAAAAAAAAAAAAGAAAGTTCTTGAATAAAAATGAAAATACAACATATCAACTTTAAATAATTGTATGGGAATGGTCACAAGTTTAAAAACAAAAGGTCTGGACTTGAGTGGACTTGAGTTTATTCAGGCACAGCATCCATTCTTGCTGGCACCAGCACTTGCTACAGTGTTTGGGATAGGGTGACAGCTCAATGAATATTGGTGTTTTTAATGAGTTTTTTTTGAATGAATGAATATCTTTTTTTAAACAATTAAGGAAAGCCTCTTTTCACTGACAAGAGACAACTCTGACCAATGACTTTAGGAGTGTACTCCTTTGAGGGGACAAGAGAACACGAGTTTCATGTTCTCCCTTGACTGAGAAGCCAGGATCCAGAGTAACATTTCCCTACTTGAACAAGCAGAATGGATGTAGATGGCCTAAGGGGTAGAAGGTGAAAAGATTGGCAACTAGAGCTCATCTCAGAAGATTTGCTCACTGGCTCCAACTTCAAAAGAAAGCTTCCAATCACCTCCCTTACAAAACACCCCACCACACAAAGACATCTGCATATACCAGCCTTTGGTTTTCTTCTATTAATATTGTTTTACAGTTAACAAAGAAATGATCTATGTTAGGAGCCTGAGGCTGAAACAGGCGAGGTGACAAGCCACTATGTTCCCCTCTAGATGGTGGCAATGTTGCCTGAACCCAAAGCCAGTGTTCTTCGCAATACACAAACAATGAAACCAGAAATGCAGCTCAGATGTATCACCCCAATCTACCTAGATCTCTGTACATGTCGTAAGAGCAATAATATTGGAGATGCTTGAAAAGAGAATATATAAATGGAATTAGAATGCAGGACCCTTCATTTAAAGGGTGTAGCGGGAGGCCAATGGGAATATCAAACCATCCACCATGTTTTATTCTCTTTTCAAGTTGTTGCTTCCCTCTGCTCAGTGCCTGGGTCAGGGTTCTTTCATCACCTTGTAACACATTAAACTCCCTTTCATCCTAGAGTTACCCACCTTCCCCACATTTGCTACGTCGTCCTTATCTATTAGGGCTTCCCAGGTAACTCAGTGGTAAAGAATCTGCTTGCCAATGCCGGAGATGCAGGAGACTTGGGTTCTATCCCTGGATCGGGAAGATCCCCTGGAGGAGGAAACAGCAACTCACATCAGTATTCTTGCTGGAAAAATGCACCGGACAGAGGAGCCTGGTGTGCTGCAGTCCGTGGGGTCACAAAGAGTCAGACACAACTGAGTGACTGAGCACACAGTGCAGCCTTATCTATTAATACTAGGCTCTGGGAGAATATTAGAAGATCCTAAGCATCTCCATGGTGCTGAGATGTGGGAATCCACGCAAGGACTTCTCCAGCACTGAGGGATGCATACCGTGAACCATCAGATGCCAAGAACCAGCAATAAGGGCATAAAGCTCGTGACACATTTATAAACATAAAACTTCTTTTTCCTATTGATGGTGGAAATTTTACATGTACTAAAAAGTACAAATTTTTAGTTCAATGAGTTTTGGCAATTAAACATACTCTTTGTAAATACATAATTTCTTGTAAAGCTTAATTTGTGTCTGTGTGCAAGAGATTATAGGTTGTATTTGAGACAGAAAGGAACAGAGACACAAAAAGATAGATCTGGAGAGAGAGCGTGAAGACAGATGTGTGAGAAGGACTGAACTGTTCACCAGTTCTTACATGGTAAGTGGACAAAGAAGTAACATAATAAATGCCAAAGAGAGATTCAGGGCGGCTGAGTGCTCCCGAGATGTGTGGGCAGAAAGGAAAAGCTGAAGTTTCTAAGATCAAAAGCAAATTCCTTTCTTTGACAACCTCATACACATTCTGTTGCTGTTCAGTCATTAAGTCATGCCCTACTCTTTGTGACCCCGTGGACTGCAGCATGCCAGGCTCCTCTGTTCTCCACTGTCTCTCAGAGTTTGCTCAAATTCATGTCCATTGAATACACAAACAGAAGATCATTCTTATGAAGGAAAAAGCAAACTGGACTTCCCCAGTGGTCCAATGATTAAGACTCTGGGCTCCCAACGTAGGGGGCATGGGTTCAGTCCCTGGTCGGGGAAGAAGGATTCTGCAAGCTTCATAGCAAAACAAGAAAGCAAAGCAAAACAAGCAAACAAAAAAACAACCATTGCATTGTATGACATACATTCCTGAAAAATTATTGATCAGAAGGATAAAAGTGTCAAAATGGCTCCAGGAGCAAGTTTTATATCCCAGAAGCTGAAATAATATCTACCCAGATAAACAAGGAGATATGGGGAGAGGCAAGTCCTCAAGACTGAATTTGTTGTCAACACTGGGACTGATGGGGTAGAGAGGCTTTATTTTCTTTACGCCAAGCTCTTAAGTTTTTAAACACACAGCAAAAACAAGCTTTGAGTTCTTAATTCAAGTGAACAAGTCAAGAGTCAATCATGCTTCCATATTTCATGTGGAACCAGACTGGCAACCAGACTGAGTTACTAAGAAGTCAGTGGTAAGGTAAATTCCAGGAACTCTGGGTACAGATTAAATTATAGGATCTGAAAGTGTTTTATGACTCAAGACTTTCTTATCTTATCTGGATTGCAAATTCCCTAGGTTGGCACAGGCTTCTTATAACCGAGATAGTCCTTTATACCACATGCTCAATGATACATGTTTTATAAAAACCAGTAGTCCACTACTGTCTAGAACTTACATACTGAATTGGATTACCTTTCTGAGGTCTTTAAACAGAATGCCATTTAACTAAAGAAAAGCTGTAAGTCAAATTGATGTACTCTCTCCACAGCTGTTTTTATTTTGTGGCTATTTCTGTTGTACAAACCTCTGGTCTCAGACCTCCTGGGTTTGGATTCTGATCCTACCACTCCATTAGCTGTGTGACCTTCAGTTCAGTTCAGTCGCTCAGTCGTGTCTGGCTCTTTGCGACCCCATGAATTGCAGCATGCCAGGCCTCCTTGTCCATCATCATCTCCCGGAGTTCACTCAGACTCACGTCCATTGAGTCAGTGATGCCATCCAGCCATCTTATCCTCGGTCATCCCCTTCTCCTCCTGCCCCCAATCCCTCCCAGCATCAGAGTCTTTTCCAATGAGTCAACCCTTCGCATGAGATGGCCAAAGTACTGGAGTTTCAGCTTTAGCATCATTCTTTCCAAAGAAATCCCAGGGCTGATCTCCTTCAGAATGGACTGGTTGGATCTCTTTGCAGTCCAAGGGACTCTCAAGAGTCTTCTCCAACAGTGACCTCAGGTATGTTATTTAACCTCTCTGTGCCAGTGATGCTCATCTCCAAAATAGGAGAAAATAGCACCTATTTCACAGAGATACTGTAAGGACTAAATGAATACTATCCATTTGTTTATTTAACAAATACCATTGGCTCTTCAAATCCATGGGTTCCACACCTGAGGATTCAACCAGCTACAGATCAAAAATGTTTTAAAAAAAACACAAATCACTGGGGACTTCCTTGGTGGTCCAGTGGTTAAGACTTTGCCTTGCAATGAAGGTAGTGCGGGTTCAATACCCGGTCAGGGAGCTAAACTCCCACACAGCTCGCAGCCAAAAAAAAAACCAAAAAACATAAAGCAGAAGCAATATTGTCATCTACTCAATAAAGACCTTAGAAATGGTCCACATTGAAAAAAAAAACTTAAAAAAAAATACCAGGATATTCTAAAAAGCAAGATTTAAATATTCTGAGAACTAGTTATTGAGCTATTTACACTTGCACTGTCTTAGGTACTATCAATAATCTAGAGATAAAGTATATAGGAGGATGTGCATAGTTTACATGCAAATACTAGGACTTTCATATAAAGGACTTGAGCATCCATGGATTTTGGTGTTCACGGAAGTCCTGAAACCAGACCCCCACAGATACCTGGGGACCTCTGAATGCTTTTCTTGAGCACCAAGCATGTGTCAGGCACTGGGTTAAGTTCTGGGCAAAACAGAAATGACCAAAATAGGCAGAAGTACCCGCCCTCATGAAGATTACATTCCAACCCGAAAGACAGACAATGCACTAGTCGGCAAGGACATATACAATGTCAGATGAAGGAGAGAACACAGAGGAGAGGAGACGGGATTGGGGCCGCTCTCCAGAGTGCCCAGGGACAGCCTCAGTGAGGCGACCTTTGACGCTAAGAATAATATCTGTTGCATAAATAAGCATTTAATAATTGTTAGTGCTGTCAGCATTATCACTATTAATTAGACTCGTATTTAACCGAATTAGCTTATGACAAACTCCCAAGGGAACTAAAAACAAGGTCAAAGTCCTGCCAGGGAGATTATAAATGCTATAGGCTGCTGCACCGATGGTCACTATTTGCTTTGGCCGCCTATAGGCTGTCCTCACTCTTCCTCTGACCCCCTTCCTGCCATCTCCCCTGCACCCTTGACATCAGTGCTTAAACACCATATTCCCATGTGCTTCAGCCTGGGAATGTGTCGTATACCAGCGCAGCACTTCACAATTTTTCTTCGTAGCATTTCTCTCTCCTATCATAGTCTTGCGCTGTTTATTCTTATTGGTCTGTCTCCCCACTAGACTGTACTCTCCATGAGGGCAGAGACAGTGTCTGCTTCATTTATTTCTACCCCCACCCCCTCTATATCTGGCCTGGGAGACGGATGAGTGCATGGTTAGATATCCCTGCTCGAGACTTCCCTGGTGATCCAGTGGCTAAGCCTTCATGCTCCCAATACAGGGGCCTGGGTTCCACCCCTGCTCAGGGAGCTAGATCCCACGTGCACCCACCAAGAGCTAACCTGCCGCAACTAAAGATCCCGCATGCCACAACAAAGATTGAAGATCTTGTGTGTTGCAACTAAGATCCAGCACAGCCAAATAAATACATAAATATTAAAAAATAAAAAGAGAGAAAGATCTTTACTCAACTGTGCCCATAATTAGGCAAATAATTGGTAGGGTACCTGCATTTTGGGCATCTGGATTACGTACCTCTTGCACTTTCATTCAATGTAGTTTGAACTTCCCATCATTTTAACAGTAGACAAGGAACGAGGCTCATCTATAAGACAACCTATGAAGAAATGGATAATAACTGCACAGATGAAAGAGCCAAGAAGCAAGATTACTACTCTAGGGAAACAAAAGGTCCCCCAAGGAATAGCAGTCATCTCATTTGTTTAGCCTGGTATTTGGAACTTTGTGGCATACCCTTATTTTTATTTTTTGGCCATGCCACGTGGCATGTGGGATCTTAGTTCCCTGACTATGGACTGAACTCTCATCCCCTTCACTGGAGCTGTAGAGTCTTAACCGCTGGACTGTCAGGGAAGTCCTGACATAATCGTTATTTGATGTCATTTTTCTGAAATAGCCATAAGCATCTTGATGAGACAAACCATCAAAATTCTTAATTCATGACATATGGAAAAAGATCATCCCATCCAGATTTTCAGTGATTACCCATAAGACACACAGAGATCGTCAGAGTACACACATAGAACAGAACTGGGGCAAATAAAAGCTGGTTTGAATTGGTCAGATGAAGGGGCAAACTTGTGTGTTCTGATTTTTCTCTACAAAGCAGGGTTGCTAGGGAACAGTAATAACCATATCGTCAACTCCCAGGGTATCACAACACACACATCCCAGAAGTGATAAGAAGAGGAGAGCCAACGCCAAAGAGGACAGAGGCAAGGAACAATTTTCAGAACATGGTCTGACTCACCCGGAGCAGAAGTGAAACTATTTAGATGGGCCAGAAAATTTGCAAAACTTAGTACGGCTAGGGACTGTCTGTCTGGTTTATAGATTATCCACTCCCTTCGCCTTCCTTCCCCGACCCTACATTTTCTAAATATAAGCCTTGATCATTCTCCATCAGTAGATAAGCAGCAATTAGAACAGCCTTTAGTTGCCAACCCTTACTTCAAGATAGAATGTCGTTAGCATCTTAATTAGATACAGGTTTCATTCTTCCAAGCTGATTTTTAATTTTTTTTTATTTAAACTTTTTCTTTTGTGTTGGGATATAACCAGTTCACAAACAGTACTGTGATAGTTTCAGGTGAACAGCAAAGGGACTCAGCCATACATTCACATGTATCCATTCTCCCCCAAACTCCCCTCCCATCCAGGCTGCCACATAACATTGAGCAGAGTTCCTCGAAGCTATTTTTGCTTTACTTCTGGGCCCACTCTCTCACAGAATAGAATTGCAAGATCAGATTGTCCCTTTTCCACATCTACGATGGGGTTTCCCAGAAGTAAAGGAGAGTGTAGCTGGGGGAAGGAAAGCGTGGGTCTGCATGGAGCCTGGGCCATCCTAAGGAGGAGGGAAGCATCTCAGGGGTGAAAAGTTGAAGGGGAGGGTAAAGAAAATGGCCAGGGTTCAGAAAGTGACTCACGCCAAGAACTGAGCTGGAGGGAACGTCACTGCGTTTATCTGAAGCAAGAGCCAAGGCCGAGGGACAGGTTGACACCAGGGAGGAGAGTGGACTCTTAAACGTTTGCTCATGGCTTCTTTATACAAAGCAAATGAGAATCACAGAGCAAGCTGCCAGATCCAAAGAGGAAGCTCGCTGGAGAGGAGCCAGCGGGGAAGTTGTGGGGTGAAGGGCTGGGGTGGGCGGGGGTCAGGCAGGGAAGGGATCAAGTTATTGGCCGTGATTTCAGAGTAAGCCGAGATGGCTGTCTCCCCTGGGTCATAGGGGACCAGCCACGACATGATTGATTTCACACCCTGGGAGGGAGCATTCACAAAGAAGCCTGGCTGGTTTTGAAATATGAGGCCACGGTGTGACTGACTGTACATCTCTGGCTATTTTTTTCCTGCAAGGCAATTACATTAAGTGCTTAACATCATCCAGGGAGGAAAAATGAGGGCACGGCGTTTTGGGTGGGAAGGTTGAGGAAGGAGGTCTGAGCTGTGTCCCTGCCATAAACAAAGGTGCACACTCAGAAGATGAGCCCTTTCAGACCCTGAGTTCTGACGACAGGGGCAAGGGAACACATCAAGACCCGAGAGCTTGAGGGAGTGTTAGTTGTATCAACAGTTGCATGCTGCACACGCTGAAGGGGAGTGCAACCTGCCAAGCGTTAATGGATCTGCTGGAAGTGGAGAGAACTGGGCACCTGCCGCGAGCCGCCTGACCTGGCTCTCCCCACCTGAGAGGCAGCCAAATGAGTTGTTTCTCTATTTTCTTCTTACCCGTTGGGTCCAAAGAAAGGTTGCTCTTAAGTGTTTTTCAGAACCTGGCCTGACCCCAGAGTCATTGACTGATATGGGAAGTCTGCTGGGCCAAGGAATAAAGGTCACTTGCAAGTGAAATGCCCAGGGGAATCCTGAAACCCTCATTCCGATCATTCCTCAGACGGGTGGTGTCCCATCACAGAGGGACAGCCCAGCGACCGTAGAAATGGGGGTCCCCAAGACATTTTACGGAACATGGGCAAAGGGCTCGTATCATGTGAAGGAAATACACAAACTGCCAGGGTTATTGGGCTTCCCAGGTGGCTCAGTGGTATCATGGGGTCACCAAGAATCGGACACAACTGAGAGGCTGAGCACACACACCAGCCGGGGCTATTAGCTCACCCGGAAGCAGGAGACGCTGCCTAAGCCATAGGAAGCCCTCAGAGCCGACACTGCACTTGTAAACCTGATGAGACAATCCTGCCCTTCCAGAAACACCAGACAATGGAGGAGACCAGTCAAATAGAGAATCACTAAAAGTAGTCTATACAGGAAAAACTACATTCATTTCAAAAGGTCCAAGGAAGGAGCATAATGACACAGAATATTCTCTTTGTATTTTTTAATTTTTTAAATAGACATTTTCAAAAATAGAGAAAAGTAGAATAATAGAATGACCCCCCACCCCACCCCCCCATGTACCTATCACTCAGCTTCTTTGAGCAATATCCGGGTATGTCCTTTTTATTTTCTTATTTTACCTGGTCCCATTCTTCTTTTTTCCTGGAGCTTTTTTGTTGTTGCTTTTTTTTTTTTTTTTTTTTTTTGGCCACATAGCATGTGGGATCTTAGTTCCCTGACCGGGATTGAACCCATGCTCACTTCAATGGAAGCACAGAATCTTAGCCACTGGACTGCCAGGAAAGTCCTTTCAGGAATATTTTAAAGAAAAATCTCTCACTCATAAATATTTCTGAATATATTTATAAATGATTCTTTCACTGAATTTTTTTTTAACAGAAATTTCTATCTGAAGTATTGAGAATGTAAAGAGAAAAATTAAGAGATAAGGGCCTTAGAGAGGCAATAGGTTCTTGGTCTTCCCAAAGCTTGGGATGGACTAATGTTTGCTGAGATTCCATGAAACATCCATAATCTTTCTAATAAATCCCATTTTTGTGTGTTAGCTAGCCAGCACATGACTTTTACTGTTGCAGCCAAAAGAACTTTACTAGAACTCTCTCGGGAAGGATCCCACAGCCTAGAGACGCCAGCAGCACAAAACTAATACAGTGACAAGACTGCTATGAAACAAACCCTGGATGGTTTCTGCAGCTTCCCCAGCACCTAGCACAGTGCTCAACACAGAGGGATTGTTCAACCTATTTGTTGACTAAATTGAATATTAAGCATCCCAGTAGAGAAGATTGGGCAGTCATGGAGCAAGTCTTAGCATCTTACTAGAAACATGGGTTTGACACTGACTCTGCTACTTTCTTTCTCTGTGAGTCACTTAATGTCTTTGGACCTCAGTTTCCACATCTGTAAACTGGGGATAAGAAACTCAGCCAACCTTACAGAGAGGCTCAAATGAGGTCATGCTATATGAAAGTGCTTTGTAAACTAGGCTGTTTGCAAATGAAAGCTGTTATTATCTTTTCCAGCTGGGGATTCCAATCTGCCTATCTCAGCCTCTTGGCCTGAGAAGCCTTTAGGGCAAAAGTGGATGATAAACTGCCTCCTTCATGATTTTTTTTTTCCTTCTTCCATTCTGGGCACTTCTTTTTAGCCTGGTGTCTGCTTGGAGAACCCTGTTTCTAGTTTAAACGGTGAGAAGCCCAAGAATTCTGTCAAGACTCTGTTTTCGGAAACCTATCGCTTCTTCATTCAGTTCATTAGGTCCTCAGCGCTTGACCACGTTGACTGGTCCACACACCCCTCTGATGGTCAGTGGTATAAAGGCTGTGGCTTGATCCATTGCTATGACCCTTGGGAGACACACTCACTCATCTTACTGGGAGGAGGGCCCTCTGGAAAAACAAGGAGGCAGAGGAGCAGGGAAAATAAGTGTCAATCTCAAGGCTTCCAGGCTCAGCTCCTCTGTCTAGGAGGCCACAAGGTTGGCAAGGAGCAGGCGGGTTGTCCTCGTGCCTGAGTCAAGAAACGGCTTGAACTTTCTCATCACCTGGACAGCCCAACACTTAGAGAACATTGGTGCATTGTTCTGTGTCCGCACGTTCCCGGTGGCAGGCCAACCCCGGGGCCATGTCAGCAAGCCCATAGCTGTGCGGATCAGTCTCTACCTATGGCTCTTCATCTAATTGAGTCCATGGGGACGTCATCTCATGATACTGCTACCCAAGAAAGAGGGGGCGGGGCTGTGGGGGAAGGGGATTACATCATCATTATTATTGTTATTCACTTATCAGATGATTATTAATTATACTTCAATTAAAGGCTTGCACTCTTTACAAGCATGAGCTCACCAGCCCTCACAATGCCCAAAGGAGGTCAAGAACCAGGAGAGTGCTGATTTGCTCATGAATGCAGCTGACTTGAGTTTCAGAGATCCTGTGATCATTTTTTTCCTCTATGTCTAGCTACTGGCCACCTCCCTTTGAAGCCCCCAATTTCTCTAAGGTGTAGGAATCAGATATGTGGCCACTGGCTACTATAAAAGTAGCAAGGATTGAATTTTTCTTTCACAACCTTTGCCTGGATTTGAAAAAAAAAAAAAGGCAAAAGATAACCAGGCGCTCCAATGTAGCTTGCTCGCCCTCAAGATAAATGTGTCCAGGGAGGTAACCTCACAGTTGAATCGGCCCCTGAATTTCAGTGAAGCAGGAGCAGTTTGGGGCTGGGGTCTTGGCTGGAGAGTTAGGTGGGGCCTGAAGTGTGTGCACATGTGTGTGTGCTCAGTCGTGTCTGACTCTACAACCCCATGGACTGTAGCCCACAGGCTCAACTGTCCATGGGGCTTCCCAGATAAGAATAGTGAGTGGGTTGCCATTTCCTCCTCCAGGGACTCTTTCCAACCCAAGGATCGAACTCTCACCTCTTGCATCTCCTGCACTGGCAGGCAGATTTGTTACTACCGGAGCGGGGCCCAGCAATGGTGATCAAAAGTCGTTTTGTTACTGAGGTCAAAGGACAGAGCTGAAGGGTGGAGGGACAGTGAGCGGTGAGCGGAGTCAGAGCCTTTCAGAAGGCGCAGAGAGGGGCTCAGTCAAAGCTGGGCAGCCACAGCGTCTGCAGACTTTGTGGAATGCAGGTCCCCAAAGCAGCATCCCTGGGGACCACAACTCTCCATCCTGAGGGACTACTCAGGCAAACTGCAAGCCTGAGGAAAGCTTTCCCTGTAATGTACGGATGTGCTCGGTCCCTCAGTCACATCAGACTCTGCGACTCTGTGAACTGTAGCCCACCAGGCTCCTCTGTCCCTGGGATTCTCCAGGCAAGAATTCTGAGTGGGTTGCCATTTCCTGCCCCAGGGGATCTTCCTGACCCAGGGATCGAAGCCCAGTCTCTTGCATCCACTGCCTCGGCAAGCGGATTCTTTGAGGAGGGCAGCCCGTTTATCTTTCTCTTTTTCCTTTTTTTTTTTTTTTTTTTTTAAGACGAGAATGGAGTAGGGGGTGGAGTGGAATCTCTTAGCAGGCAGGGGTAGGTACCAATTTAGGTACCAATTCGCTTAGTGAGCCAGGTACCCCATCCTGTAGCTGCCACCCCCAGACTGGCAACAGAGTTAATAAGACCTGAAGGAAATGGAAAAGAGTTGTAGAAACCTGAGTCCCAAAGTGCCTTATCTTGAAAGAGATCAGCATTTTAGTTAAAGGAAAGGTTTACCAATTAAAAAGTCCTGGAAAGAAGTAAATAATTACACACAGACCCTACACCACCCCCCTTCCCCCTTCTTGAGTTGTCCCAGCTGGTTTTGGGGGAGGGGAGGTGGGGGTTGGGGAAGTCCTGGGGCTTTGTCCACAAGGGGTAGGGGCTTTGCAGAAGCATTTTGTGTAAAAGGAGTAAGGGCTTTACTCAGCTCCTTCCACTAACCTTACCCAATGAGGCTTGTAGCGATCTAATCTGAAAGAGATAAAGCCCAATTTCCTCAGCTCTGGAGCTGATAAACACCACAGCAATGACCAGCTCTGTTCACAGAGGGATAATTAAAGCTCTCAGGAATCCAACCAGTGGTCAAAAGGACAAGGACAAACTCATATTTCTCAATGCCATTCTGGGCAGCTGTGAGCACCTGTCCTTTTGTTGGAATTTAACCCAATGGAATTAGCATTGCCATCACCCACGTCTTTATGGGTTCGGCTGGAATTTAGTAGTCCATGAGCAGTCCAGCTAGCATCTAGCTCACCAAGCACAAGCACCAACTGTGCCACTAACTTAGCACTCCTTGGGGAGGCGAGATTCAGCAAAAATAAACTCTAACACACTTTCTTACTGATCAAGGAAAAGTCTAAGATTCCAGAAATTATATAATCCCACATGGAGGTATGGTGATTTCTTTATTGAAAAAAACACACATGGCAATGTATTTTCTGACACTGTTTCAGTTCACGAGTTCTGCAGAGCAAGTTTTGTTACTTGGAGTGTTTGGATCCAGTACAAACGTGTGTGTATCATGAGATGTGAGGTCAGAGAAAGCACAGCAAAAGGAAATAACATGCGTGTCCATGCTCTCAACGCCCAGAGGTTTCTCAAAGGGAGAAACCCTGTGAGAAGCAGGAGGTGAGAGAAGACAGAGGAACATCCTACCAGGAAGTCAAGATAACTTAGCATGTTCCCCCGAGAACACACGTGCCAACAGGAAAGGGACAGTTCTCCACTGGAATCAGAGCTGATCCTAGGGACTTCCCCGGTGATCCAGTGGCTACGACTCCCAAGCTCCCAATCCCACAGGTTCGATTCCTCATCAGGGAACTACATCCCACATGCACCTAGGAGTTCAAATGCTGCAGCTGAAGATCCCCAGGGCTGCAATAAAGATCTAAGACTCCTCATGCCACAACTAAGACTTGATGCAGCCAAATAAATAGTTAAACTTTTTTTAAAAAGTTGATCCTGGGCTGGGACAGAAAATGTGGGCATGGGCACTGAGTGGTTGTTTTCTCTTCCACATCAAGTGGATACACTACGAATGCCTTCCTAGGACTAAGGGAGAGACAGAGGCTGAGCTAAGACCTCAAAGGTTCTCACTTTTTTCTTCTCTTAAGCACTATAGCAAGTCTATTTAAAAGAAATTTGTCTCGGAACTCAATTCTCTAAAACAGATAGATATGATATTTTACTGTGGTGTTGGAGAAGACTCTTGAGAGTCCCTTGGACTGCAAGGAGATCCAACCAGTCCATTCTGAAGGAGATCAGCCCTGGGATTTCTTAGGAAGAAATGATGCTAAAGCTGAAGCTCCAGTACTTTGGCCACCTCATGCGAAGAGTTGACTCATTGGAAAAGACTCTGATGCTGGGAGGGATTGGGGGCAGGGGGAGAAGGGGACGACCGAGGATGAGATGGCTGGATGGCATCACGGACTCGATGGACGTGAGTCTGAGTGAACTCCAGGAGATGGTGTTGGACAAGGAGGCCTGGCGTGCTGCGATTCATGGGGTCACAAAGAGTCGGACACGACTGAGTGACTGAACTGAACTAATATAAATTTATTTTAAACATTTATATTTTTAACACATCAACCAATAAGAACAAGAAGATAATTGTTGTTAAGTATTATGATGAACATAAATACTTGAAATTAAGTGTTATGCTTAGCTTTATTTTGATTTCTGCACCCAAATTATTTATTTCAATTGCCTTTGGCCTTAAAGTTTTTTACATATTTTAAAGTAACTGGAAAATTCAAATTCATGCAGAAAGGTAGATGCAAATGGAAGGTATGGGTTTTTAACAGCTCTCTTTTCAGGGTATATGCTTCAAATGAATGAATCCAAAAACTTAGGCAAGTGGTTAAAGAGATTTTAGTTACAAAATGCAATCACAACAGACATTCCCTTGTGTTCCAGTGGTTAAGACTCTGTGCTTTCAATGCAGGGAGCATGGATTTGATCCCTGGCTGGAGAGCTAAGATCACACATACTAGCTTGATATGGCCCCAAACAATTTTTTATAAATAAATTTAATTTAATTTAAAATGTCCCATAACATCATCTGAGAAGGCATCTAATGGCTGACAATCACAGTTTTTTAAAAAGTAACCACTGCAATATTTATCAAGGGCTTGCATGTCCCCTCATGATATAAAAGTCAGCGACAAACACCCCAACCATAAAGTAAGTGCTAAAATATCTCTAGTAAAATAGGATGCTTTGATACATGTGCCAAAGCTATGAGCCTTAGCTTTGTTTCTGATTTAATTGACCTTTGTAGTAATGACAAGCAATTTGTACTTAAGCAGATCAGCAGTGCCTAATTTTTTTTAAAAAAAGTGCACAAACTACCAACTTTTCAAAATAATGACACACTCCCAAGAGCTTCAAGTATATTCACCAAAAAGATAGAAATTCCTACCTCAGAATTAACTTGTCATCCAAATTGATGGTTCTTAATACATAGAACTGTGGTATGGAATACATTTGTATGAATACTTTTCATTATAGTATTTTAAATAAGGAAAATAGATTTAAAACATACATTTGAATCAAACATGTGTAAAACTCCTAAAGAGCCTTCCCTTGTGACTCAGACTGTAAAGAATCTGCCTGCAATGTGGGAGACCTGGGTTCAATCCCTGGGTCAGGAAGATCCCCTGGAGAAGGGAATGGCTACCCATTCAAGTATTCTTGCCTGGAGAAGTTCATGGACAGAGGATTCTGGAAGGCTACAGTCCATGGGGTTGCAAAGAGTCAGACACAACTGAAGTGAGATATATGAACGGTAAGAGAAAGAAAAGGTCAGATTATAAAAGACATTCTCTATCATGGTTGTGTTTGAACTAGATTCCAAGACTCAAGAATAAGACAGTGACATAATCAGGTCTGTATTTTAAAGAGATCACACTGGCTTCAATGTGGAAAGTGGATTTTGGTGGAGGCAAAGGGGAGGGAAAGGAGGGAGATGATTGACCAGTGAGAATATGCTGTGGTCATCCTGGCAAGGGCTGATGGTGGCCAGAATGAAAGTCACAGCACTTTGACCAGAAGGAACAAGGGTATTAATTTAAGAGTTATTCCAAAGGCAGAGTAAACAGGACCCAGTCATTGATTAGATGGGGGTTGTAGGATTGAGGCACAAAGTAGAAAGAACAACGCTATACAGTCTGGTGAGAGGGAAGGGATGGAGGCAGTGGGAGGGAGGGTCAAGAGGGAGGGGATATATGTATACATAGAGCTGATTCACTGTTTTGTACAGCAGAAACTAAAACAACATCGTAAAGCATTATACTCCAGTTAAAAAATAAATAAATACTCCAGCACGAGCGGTGAAATGGATGGGGTATCCATCACCAGGGCAGGAAATTCAGGAGGAGGAGGAGATTGGGTGAGTGCAGAGAAGAGAGGTGCTGAGCTCAAACACGTTAAGTTTGAGATTCAAGTCAAGAAGTAGTCACAGAATCCCTGTAAAAATAATGCTGAACAGAGTCCTGCACACAAAGACCAAGAAGCAATAGATCTCTCCTTTAAGGTATGAGTGCATGTGTGCTCAGCCTCGTCCAACTCTTTGCAACCCGCTGGGCTCCTCTGTCCATGGAATTTTCCTGACAGGAATACTGGAATGGGTTGCCATTTCTGTCGCAGGGGATCTTCCTGACCCAGGAATCAAACTCCCATCTCCTGTGTCCCCTGCATTGGCAGGTGGATGGACTGAGCCAGCTGGGGCTTATAACAGATGTAAACAATCTGATTATAAAGCAGAGAGGGGTGAATACTTTGAAGAGGGGCACATCTTTGGAAAAATAAGAGAGGGTTCATAGGCCTTAAGAGATGAATAAGACTTGGCTTTTCTGGAGCTGGAAAAGAGAAAGACAGTCTAGGCAGGGACAATAACATGAGCCAGAGAAGGAAGACCCTCCCCCCACCCCCACCCCCACACACACACACAAAAGATGTGACATCTGGGGAGTGACTAGAATAATTCAGTTTGTTCAGCTTATGGTACAGAATAATGAAGGGGAGGCTGGAAAGGCAGACCAGGGCAGATCATCAAGAAAAGCCACAACTGTCAAGCTTTATTGCAGGAACTGCTCTGTACCTGTGGAGAGCCAGTGAAACTCTTCAACTAGGAAAAGCATGAGGTCATGGGTCCCAATCCCCTGAGGCATGGTTTGCTTCCTTCACTTCTAAGGCCAAGGACTCTGACCAGAGGGGCTGCTGGGAAAGTAATGTCATCTATTCCCCCATCAATCTCCCCAGGTAAATGTCAGTGTTAGTACAAAGGGAAATAGCGGTGGCCACTTGAGAAACCACTGCAGCGGGGCCGTGTGGGTGAAGTCATGCTGTCTGAGTCACCAACGCTGCTCTTTAACTTATTTTGGAATCTTTGGTTTGTGGTGTGGGGGTGGATTAATTGGCAGAAATTACAGAAGTAGCTATTACTCCATCTTGATTTGGGGAGTCTGTGCACAGACTTAAACTCTTGTTTTACTTTTGAGTTTGTGCCTTATTCATATATATTTTAAAAAGAGAAAAGATTCTTTTTATGTAATGAGATGAAGCTCACATCCAATGTCAGTAGTCCCAGGAATGCCTGAAGTGGTTTTGTCATCAGAATATAAAAATTGAACTCTCCTCCCAATATAAGCAGACTGTGGCTTGATAAATACTGTGAAAGTAGAACATGGGAAAAAGAAAAAGTAAGAAATTCAGTGCAGGCAACTATTAAGACCATCACAATTCTAACCATTGCCAATGAAAAAACCATGAGAAATAAGTCTGAAAAGGCCAGAATTTTCCAAATCAAAGAACTTTCTCCAGGATTCTCGTTTTGTTTATTTTCAGTCTGGCTACATTGGACTATGGGCTCAGCTGGTAAAGAATCGCCTGCAATGCAGGAGACCTGGGTTTGATCCCTGAGTTGGGAAGATCCCCTGGAGAAAGGAAAGGCTACCCACTCCAGTATTCTGGTCTGAGAATTCCATGGACTGTATAGTCTGTGGGGTTGCAAAGAGTCAGACATGACTGACCGACTTTCACTTCACTTCACTTGACATCAGACTGTGAGATACCTAGTATATGTACCTGTAGTTAGTTTCACACATGAAATACACATGCAAGCACTGCATGTCAGAAAGGTAACAAGAGAACCACATGTAAGGTCTATTTGGAAACTGTTCATTTAAACGTACTTTACATTTTTCAGATGATAAAAAGTCCTAACCCATTTGCAATCTCGCCCAAAACATCTGGAAGCTTACATGGATTATTTAATAATCCTAAATTAGTATGTGCTAAATCGCTTCAGTCATGTCCGACTCTTTGTGACCCCGTGGACTATAGCCCACGAGGCTCCTCTGTCCATGGGATTCTCCAGGCAAGAATTCGGGAATGGGGACACCATGCCCTTCTTCAGGGGATCTTCCTGTCCCAGGGATTGAGCCCACACCTCTTGTGTCTCTTGCATTAGCAGGAGCCACCACTAGCGCCACCTAAATTAGTAGTCCTAACAAAACATATCGCGTGCTCCTTGGAAGGTAAGCCATGGCAAACCTGAACAGCATATTAAAAAGCAGAGACATTACTTTGCCAACAAAGGTCCATATAGGACAACAACAACCACCACAACCAAACGTGTACTCTGAAGAAGGAAACTGAGAAAAAAATCAGAAAGAGTTATCAACAGAGACATCCAATTAGAAATGACCCCTCTCGGGAGGGTTGGCCCAGAGAAGCAGACAGCCAGATGGTCTCCTTCAAGTGGAGCCAAACAGAATGGAACAGTAGGTGTTTTATTCCTATAAGAAGTTATAGGGCGAATAAACTCCAAACCCTCAAAGTGCCTAGGGATATTCAGAAGATCAACAATTTCATTTTCTTCAACAAGTTCCAAATTATGAATCAAAGTTTTTAACTTGATATGGAGGGAACAAAAACTCTAACTGCTGTAGAGTTCCAAAGTGCTAGGGACAAAGATCAATGTTTTATGTCCAAAGACTTCTGACTCAAATACAAGATTTAGGTACATTAATCCTGTAAGGTGAAAGTCATGCTATTTAGTTAACCCCCACCCTCTACTTCTGACACCCTCCGCCCCCGCTGCCATTATTACCAGTCTGATGGCTTTCATTTGAGATCTTTTTCTAATGTGTTTGCAAAAATATGACTATATAGTTGTTTTGTACGTTTTCACATAAATGTTTTTATACTCTACATATTTTTCTATAATTTGTTTTTTTTTAACCTATCAAACATTTTGGAGACTTTTCCTTACCAGTGCATAGAGACTAACTCCAGTTTTTTCTTGTATGATTTTTTTTTTCTTTTTAACTTTTTGGGGAAAATTGTAGA
Organism: Budorcas taxicolor; assembly: GCF_023091745.1. Taxonomy (NCBI): domain Eukaryota; kingdom Metazoa; phylum Chordata; class Mammalia; order Artiodactyla; family Bovidae; genus Budorcas; species Budorcas taxicolor. Next base: position 15,196,508 of record NC_068921.1, read on the forward strand.
TTCATAAGAAATTACACCCCCCAAAATTTTCACGGATATCTGAAAGGTCACCCTTCACCCAGCCTCTGCTAATAGTCACATTTTAATTTGCATTTCACCATACTCTTCTATGTGTGTTTGTTGATAGTTCTGTGCAATTTTATTATATGTACAGCTTCACATAAGCACACTGCATTTTTAAGATGTTGTTTAAGATGTTTAAAATTTGAACGAGAGTTCAAATATTCTCCTGGCTGTATATTTGGTGTGTAAATTGCTGAAGACAGTATTTTCAAAGTACTTTTAAAGGTCTTAAAAGTTTGTCTTGTAAAAAATATTGGTTAAGGTGATTATCAAGATTAAAGATTTAGGATCTTAATTATGTATTGTCTTCTCTTGTTCTTCAATTGTTTATTATTTGTGTGTAGCTGCATAGATAGAAAAATAAATAGAGGGATGGTTAGATCTGATTAGCTTTCCTTGCTAGACTAAATCACCTTGGGAGGCTAGGCTATAATCTCAGAAACCTGTTAAATTCACCATGCCTTGGTATGTCTGACGCATGCTTAACAGACACCCAATAAATGCCTGCTGATTAGTTAGGCTGGTTGATTTTCTGGTTACCCTGCTTACCAGAGTGCCAGCTGAATGAGCCAAGCTGTGTATTTCCTTGTAGAAATATGCTCCTGGAAAACTCAAACAAAACATTTGCTTATGCCACTCCCAGTATAAGAGCGAGTGAGTGCTAAGTCGCTTCAGTCATGTCCAACTCTGTGTGACCCCATTGACTAGCCCAGCAGGCTCCTCTTTCCATGGAATTCTCCAGGCTAGAATACTGGAGTGACTTGCCATTTCCTACTCCTGGGATCTTCTCAACCCAGGGATCGAACCTACATCTCTTATGTCTTCTGCCTTGGCAGGCAGGTTCTTTACCACTAGCACTACCTGGGAAGCCCCTCAGTATAAGAAGCCTTAACAAAATATCCTTGGAAATATTATGAAAGCACCTAGATGCTACAGTGGTACGTTTTATTGAGCCAGCTCAGAAGATGGGTAGCTATTTAGTTCCAAGCTCCATCCAAGACAGTGGCAGTTTCCTACATGACTTCTGGCAAAATGTCTCATGAATATTCATGAGGCAAAAGATCAGAAAATACTCGCTGCTTGTTAGTTATCCTGAGATCCTCCTGGGATGCATATGGCAAGGTTCAAGCAAGGCCACATTCATCTCACTTCTGTTCTTTTTCGGGACATTATTATTGTATTACATATTTTAATTTCACTGAGGCAAAGTCAGCCAGAAAAAGAAACCAGAATATTAGCTCCTCAATTGATTGCAATTTTAAAGGACATTGCAATGATTATTTCTTACCAAAAAAAAAAAAAAACCTGTAAATAGACAAGAAAAATGTGACATAGAAAAGCTGTCTTTCTTTGCCAACCCTGTTCTTCTTTTAATAACATGGAGCTCAAATCCTGCTATCTTCTTGAAAGCTTCTCTAACCAAAATTCAATTATTGTGGAATAGTCAAGAATGTGGAAGCTGTCATAAAAAATACCTGTCTGAACATAGGGGTGCATATATCTTTTTGAATTATAGTTTTTCCAGATATTTGCCCAGGATATATACAATAGAATGTGAAGAGTGAAAGTGTTAGTCACTCAGCCATGTCTGACTCTTTTGACCCAATGGTCTGTCCATGGAATTCTCCAGGCAAGAATACTGGAGTAGATTGCCATTCCCTTCTCCAGGGGATCTTCTCAACTTGGGGATTGAACCTGGGTCTCCTGCATTGCAGGCAGATTCTTTACCATCTGAGCTACCAGGGAAGCCCACAGTGGAATACTACGCAGCAATTAAAAAGAACAAAATAATGCTATTTGCAACAACATAGATAGACCTAGAGATTACCATATTAAGTGAAGCAAATCAGGAAAAGAGACACCATTTGATATCTGTAATATGTGGAATCTAAAATATGACACAAGTGAATCCATCTACAAAACAGACATAGACTCATAGACGTAGAGAACAAACTTGTGGTTGCCAAGGGGAAGGGAGGGTGGGGAAGGGATGAATTGGGAGTTTGAGATTAGCAGATGCAAACTAATATGTAGAGAATGGACAAACAGGATTCTACTGTATTCAATATCCTGTGATAAACCATAATGGAAAAGAATATTTTAAAAAAGAATATATTTATGTAATATGAGGGCTTCCCAGGTGGCACTAATGGTAGAGAACCTGCCTACCAATGCAGGAGATATAGGAGATGCAGGTTAGATTTCTGGGTCGGGAAAATCCCCTGGAGGAAGGCATGGTAACCCACTCCAGTATTCTTGCCTGGAGAATCCCATGGACAGAGGAGCCTGGCGGGCTACAGTCCACAGAGTCACAAAGAACTGGACACTACTGAAGGGCACACACATATGTGATATAACTGAATCACTTTGCTGTACAGCAGAAACTAATATAACATTGTAAATCAACTGTCAATTAAAAAATAAAAAACAGGGACTCCCCTGGTGGTCCACTGGTTAAGAATTCACCCTGCAATGCAAGGGACGAAGGTTTGATCCTTTCACTGATCAGTGCCCCAGACTTGAGAACTTCTGTCTACGCTACTCGTTAAGCACTTAACCGCGAGCTGACTAGATTTATTAGTTAGTTACTCATGTTTGTTTCATCTTCCGAAGAAACCTGCCATCTTCTTGAGGACAAAAATCATGTCACATACAACTGTCAGAACATCTAGCTCAGTTCCTCCCCCATAGTAATATTTCAGTAAGCGCATTTTCAAAATAGCAGTATGTTACATTCATTGAGCACTGATGATATGCCAGGATAATATATGCTAAATGCTTTGACGCATTTATCCCATTTAATCTTTACATTAACCAAATGAGGCAGGCACTATTATTAGACCTATTTGTTAGACGTGGAAACAAAATTACAAAAGTTATAAAATTTGCCCCAAATCACACAGCTGGTAAAAGGCAAAACCCAGACTGAAACCCCAGTCTGTCTGATCCCAGACCCCCTGCTTTCCACCATTTTTGGATATTGCTTCCCAAATTAAAAGAAAACAAACAAACATTTCTTGATTAATTAGATGCTGAATAGCTGGACATGAATGAACTCTTTGAACTCACTTGTAATATCTAGGTCACTTGGCAATAACTAGATATTTACTATTGTGGATGTTGGAATCTGAGATTTATTCAGTCAGCAGAAAATTTTGCTAGGCATGTGCCCCCGAGGACAGATGAATGAAACAATGTCACCAAAACAAGTAATTATAAAACAATGCACATAGGGCTTTAATGACGGTTTGGAAAAATGCTTATGGAAACATAGGAGACAAACTTAATTTAAAATAGCTCACCATAGTGTCAGCATTTTTAGGATTTCTGCTATGTGCCCAGCACAGTGCTGAGCAGCTTATACATATTTAATTCTCACCACCACTCAACAAGAAGTAAGCTTTATTATTCATATTTGCAAAGAAATAAACTGAAGCCTGAAGTTTTCAAATGGCTTGGCCAAGGTCACACAGCTAATTAGTGGAGCATAGATTGACTCATGTTTAGGTCTGAAAGACACCCAGGTCCATGGTTGGTTCCAGCTACCCATACTCTTATGAACTAGGTTTTCTTCTGGGTTTTTGCACTATCAAGAAACACCAAGGAAAGCATATAAATATAAAGGAGAAAAAAAAATATATATATATATATAAGAGGTATAGGTGTATGAAGGAGGTTTCAGATCTGTCTCTTTAAGGCACTTTGGCCAACAGAATGAACCAACAGGGTCATGGGGCTGAATCATTGTCTGACTTCGAGAATAGATTATTTCGATATTTTGCTTCTCACTTTTTTTTCCCCCTTCAGCTGGGGTTTGTAATCCCTATTGTTCTTTAGGCTGACACCAGGTTTTGTGCTTCCTGATCTTGTTGAACAGTTTCTTGTCTAGTTCCCCTATCTCTTTAGTAAGCACGGTCCTTTCTGTATTTTTCCCCCACCTTCTTGTCACATCAAAAAGGGAGACTTAACAGTTAGTTGTCTGATTTGCCATTCTCATGATGAAGGTTTTAGATCAAAGCCAGAGCACCATCCGTCACATTTATAACACATTTTAGGACGAGAAAAAATCAAGCAAATGTGGGACATTTCCAGGGGACCTTCAGGAGATGCCTTGGGACAGCCTTACAGGAGGATCAACTCTGGAGCCTGGTGGGTACGTCTTTCATACCTAACTAGGGGAATGACAAAGGAGGCCCAGGACTGTGTCACCAAAAAAGAAACAAAAGGGTCACTATTGATGGAGGACCTTCTGGCAACATGATACCTGTGCCTTAAACACAAGCCCAACTTTGGGCATGGTAGTTTCAATTTGAGGAGTCTATTCCAAAGAAACAGACTTGTGTACTACAATCACCCTCGGTGTTTTTTCAGTCAAGTTTTATTGAAACTTTCGATGGCTAAGTCAAAGATCTCTCTCGGTAAAGGTCACACTGCACTTGAAAATATGTGGATTATTTTCAAATATCTTTTGATATTGATTTCTAACACAGTTCCACAGTGATAAGAGAACACACTCTGTGATTTCAATACGTTTAGACCATGAAATTTTTGCACCTTGTTTTATGTCCCTGGGGCTATGTTCCAATGTCTCCTAGTTTACAGTCTATGGGAACTTGAGTAGAATTTGTATTCTACTGTTGTGTGAAAATTGTATAAAACTTAATTATGTTAAATTGGTTCACAGAGTTTTTCAGGTTTACTATATCCTTCTACTTCTCTGTATATATTTTAGAGTTTAGTATTGAAACTCCAACTAAAAATCTTAATTTATCAACTAAAAAATTATAATATATAGTAGAGCTGTATGTAATCTTGTTTTGTATTTTCTAAGTCACCTGTAAATGTTTTATCATATTTTAATAATTTAAAAAATAAAACAGAGTTGTGTATACACACATCATCAATAGGAAAAAAGGGAACATATTTAACAGTCTGACAATGGAAATTGTGTCTATGAATTATGATACATCCATACAGTGGAATGCTTTATTGAGAACTTCATGTCATAAAAAAATATTTAATGACACAGAAAAATGTTTTCCATATATTTTAATCTTTAATAAAATGTTTCAAGCATATTCAAGGTAGCAAGACTATTATGACAAACCTACCATCCAGCTTCAACAATTACCTACTCATGGATAATCTCATTTCGGCTACAATCACACCTATTTACCACACTAAAACAAGTACCAAAGCTCTTACCATAAGTATTTCAGCATATCTCTCTGAAATATAGGGCTTTTTTAAAAGGCAAAATCACAACAGTATTAACACACCTAAAAAATTTACCACGATGCTTTAATATCATCAACTATCTAGACAGTGTTTAAATTTATATGATTATCTCATGATACTCTGGGTTTGTTTTTTTTCTTTTTTGCCATGGCCCACAGCTTGTGGGATCTTAGTTCCCCAATCATAAATCAAACCTGTGCCCCCTGCAGTGGAAACACAAAGTCCTAACCACTGGGCCACCAAAGAATTCCCTCCATTTTTTTTTAAAGTTGATTTGTCCCAATTAAGATCGAAGCACAGTCCATAACTTACATTCAGTGATAGCTCTCAAATTTGTTTTAGTCTTTAGGTTCTACCTTCCTTTCTTTTTTTCTTGCTATTACAATTAGTTGCTTACTGTATAGCACAGGGAACTATATTCAATACCTTATAATTACCTATAATGGAAATGAATCTGAAAAAGAATGTATATATATATGAATATATATGTGTATATATATGAATATATGTATGTATTAATATATGTGTGTGTATATATATATATATACATACATACACACACACACATATACATATGTACACATACATGGGCTTCCCTGGTGGCTCAGTGGTAAAGAATTCACCTGCCAGTGCAGGAAACTTCGGTTCATTCCCTGGGTTGGAAAGATCTCCTAGAGAAGGAAATGGCAACCCACTCCCACATTCTTGCTTGGGAAATCCCATGGGCAGAGAAGCCTGGCAGGCTTCAGTCTATGGGGTCGCAAAAGAGTTGGACATGCCTGAATGACTGCAAAGCAACAACATGCACACACACACGACACACACGTGTGTGTGTGTCATGTGTATGTGTGTGCAAGTATGTATTATAACTGAATCAATTTGCTGTATACCTAAAACACTGTGAATTAACTATACTTGAATAAAAGATAATTTAAAAAAGAAACCAGACTGTGTGGAGTTTCTCCCTTCCTAGGCTTTGCTAACAACCTCCCTATTAAACATGTTTCTCTGTGTCCTGTATTTCCTTGAATTGAGGTTTGATTTTTGGTAAAAGCACTCCGTAAATTTTCACGGACTCGACTGTGCCCCTCATCCCAGTTAATTTGCTGAAATCCTAGCCCCTAGTAGCTCACAATGTGACTGTATTTGAAGATGGGGGTCTTCAAAAAGGTCATCAAGTTAAAATGAGGTCATAAGGATGGGCCCTAATCTACTGAGAAGTGTAAAAGAGGAGATTTTTTCTATCGTTCTTTGTTTATTTTGGCGGCGCTTGGTGTTCGTTGCCGGGTGAGGTCTTTCCCCTGGTGCGCTGTGCAGGCTTATCATCGCGGTGGCTTCTCCTGTTGTGCAGCGCGGGCTCTAGGGCAAGCTTCGGTAGTTGCCCTGAGGCATGTGAGATCTTAGTTCCCTGACCAGGGATGGAACCTGGAACCTATATCCTCTGCACTGGCAGGCAGATGAGGAAATTTAGGCTCAGACTCAGTACAGAGGAAAGACCAAGTGAAGACAGAGCAGAAGAGGACCATTGTAAGCCACGGAAAGAGGACTCAGCGGAAACCGACTCAGCCGACACCTTAAACTCCGGCCTCCAGGCTGCAGGACTATGAGAAAATAAACCTCTGGTTTTTTAAGCCATGCAGTCTGTGGCACTGAATTACTGCAGGCCTGGAAAAACGGATACATAGATGTACCTCTTTCATCAGAAGGCACACAACCCATTCTTGAGTAGGGAATTCTGTGATGGAGAGAAAAAAAAATATTACAAACTGTAAATCTTGTTTTAACCTACACAGTAAGAATGGCTACCTGTTTCAGAACAAATTATGTGCCAGGCACTGTACTCTAAACACTTCATTTTATTACTTGACCTTACAACCAGCCCCACAAGTAGGTATTATTGTTGCCATTTACAGATACTGAGACAAATTCAGAGAGGTTCAGACACCAACCCCAGGACACACAGCTGGTTAAGTGGCAGAGATGGGTCTAAAGACAACTACCATCTGCCTGCAAGTCCTGGGCCACTTGTGTGCCATGTAGATGATCACTGAGAAATCGGATGCTGCCAAACAGAGCTGGGGGGCAAGCCCGAACTGCCAAGCTCCAACTGGAGAAGAAAGCAGCCCAAGGAGGCATGGTACTCCCAGTGAGAAAAAAAGGACCTCTTCCCAGGGCCTTTGGCATCTGAGGTCCCAACCCTGATTTTCACAGCTCACTCTGCAGTGGCCCAGCTCTCTGCTGGCCACTGCTACACCGACCGTGACAGTGATTCCTCCTGGGTCGACGTGGAAAATCACTCTGGCATCATCTTGCATAGACCGCCTGCCTCTTCCCTCACCCTGCTCGGCCCACGAATAATCCTAAACTCCACGTGCACGCCCACAGCTGTTTCCTTCTATTTTCACTGGATTTGGATCGTATTTCAATTCAGAATTAAGGAGCAGTGAGTAGGAGGCAGTAGTGTTAAGGTTGAAAGCATGGGCTTTGGGGAAAAAAAACAACAGATCTGGGCTGGGGTCCCTGATCTATCCCTTTTACCTTGGCCGCTTTAAGTGAGAGCCTTTTTTCCTCTTAGCCTCAGTTTCCTCATCTTTAAAATAAGATTAATTATAATGCCTACTTCACAAGGTGACTGTGACAACTAAATGAGATCACGCATATAAAGGACACCTCTGGGGCCCTGAAACTTAATCAGGTAGCTTTGAAATATTAGCCCTAAAAGAGAAAAGCACATTACTAAGAAGTGACGGATGTCTGGCGGAGCAGACACGTGGAAAGGCAGATCTGTGACTCTGGGTCACTTTGTCACCAACCATACTTGACCAGAAAGTTTCAGGAACTCTTGCCTTCCCCACTTTGGCCCCCAGATCACACTGACTGCTTTTTCCACTGCCTTTTTAGCTAGCTTATCATTCAATCAGCTCTAGACAAATGACATTGGCTTTGAAAGCTACAGTCTGTGTACAGTTAATTAAATAGCAGTGAATCTATGTAAGAGAGCCCAGAGCCAGTTTTCTCCTGAAATTTCTGGCCACTCACTTCGATCAGCAATGGGAAATTTCCAGCCTGTGAAGCTCTGTTTCACTGTGGGAGTCTATGTTGGCGTTAATCGCTCCCACTTTCCCAGTGGGGAAAATGCATCATATTTAGGACCAGTCAGGTGTGTCAATAGCATTTTTGTTGATGACACCCAGTGTGATGTAGTCGAGGCTAGTCTGATGTCTTTTGTGTCTAATGTCTTTTGTTTCATCGCCTGGACATCAGCTTCTTTGTACCCTGCTTGCTGGCCCGGTCATCCCTGATAGACACATGGTTTTGTCTTCTGTCTTCTTCCTGGTGGACTCCACACAGCTGGGGAAGCGTGATGTTGGCCTGATAAGTAGGACATGTTTCTTGGAGAGATGCTCTGCCAAGTGGACCTTGGCCCTAAGTCCCTAGGATCTGGGGCTATGGGGGGCCTCAATATCGCATCCCTGTGCATGTGGAGATTTTCAAGACGGCCTTCTCGGCTTGCAAATCCTTTCTCTCCTGGGGTGGGGTGGCGTGGGAGGTGGAGGCTGGTATAGAGAAAAAGAAGCCACAGCTTCCTTGTTTTCATTTTCTCTGCTTTTTGGCAAAAAAGCATGTGAGGTTATATGTTTGAAGGAACCAGTTCCAGAAAACAGAACCATCTGACACCCCACAAATGCCATGAAGACCCAGCATTTCTGGGAATCTTTGCTGTTTGCAGCTCAGGGAGTTCAAATGAGATCTGGGAAAGTAGCCGGTGGTTTTTCTCCCTGGGTCATTTTTTTCCTTTATTTCTACTTCTTCTATTTTTTAACTACCCAAAGAGAGCAACTGAATTGTATTTTGCTTGGTAGGTTTGAGGGCTGTCTTCCAAGGAAAATGTTAAAATCAGAGTGACAGTCACAACAAAATAATATTTCACCCTATGAAAATAATTTGTAAGAAATCTGCATTAGGTTATGTGTTATATTTTACCTGAAACGTCCTACACAGCTTTTTGGGGGGGAAGTGATGAGCAGAGCATTGGAGGTTTTGAAGTTTGATTTAATTCCACCAACAACAGTATTTCAGATGTACTCAGTCTAACATCCAAGAATCACCAAGCACATAGCATTGACTGCCCAGCAAAATAAAGTAAATCCCTCATTCCCCCATTTGGGAAGGAAAGTTAAGAAAAGGGAAGAAATTTCTCTAGTTACTCAGCCAGTGAGACCTAGTGTGGATGAAACTAAAACAAACAAACAAAAAATGTAGTTCCCAACTTTTAGTTCTCGGTAATGAAAAGTTAGCTTTTTAATCATTTTTATAAACTTCTGGAATTTTTTGAAATATGGTTCATGATCTGAATTTTACTCTTTCTTGGTCAATATTAGCTTTGGTTGTATGATTAGTCATTTACTTGAGATCACATTTTTTTCCAGGTACAGATTTTTCAGTTCAGTTCAGTTCAGTTGCTCAGTCGTGTCCGACTCTTTGAGACCCCATGAATTGCAGCACGCCAGGCCTCCCTGTCCATCACCAACTCCCGGAGTTCACTCAAACTAATGTCTATCGAGTCGATAATGCCATCCAGCCATCTCATCCTCTGTCGTCCCCTTTTCCTCCTGCCCCCAATCCCTCCCAGCATCAGGGTCTTTTCCAATGAGTCAACTCTTCACATGAGGTGGCCAAAGTATTGGAGTTTCAGCTTTAGCATCATTCCTTCCAAAGAACACCCAGGACTGATCTCCTTTAGGATGGACTGGTTGGATCTCCTTGCAGTCCAAGGGACTCTCAAGAGTCTTCTCCAACACCACAGTTCAAAAGCATCAATTCTTCGGCGCTCAGCTTTCTTCACAGTCCAACTCTCACATCCATACATGACCACTGGAAAAACCATAGCCTTGACTAGATGGGCCTTTGTTGGTAGAGTAATGTCTCTTTTTTTTCTTTTTTTTGTAATATAAATTTGTTTATTTTAATTGGAGGCTAATTACTTTTGAATATGCTATTGAGGTTGGTCATAACTTTTCTTCCAAGGAGTAAGTGTCTTTTAATACAGATTTTTACATTGTACCAAATTCTACCCAGAGACCAACAGTTTCCTCTTATCTTTGCTTAAGTCCTTTATTTCTTTTTTCTAAACTAGTTGCCTCTGAGCTAGTTTTGTTTGTACTGTAGTAAAATGGAGGGGTCCATATTTGTTAGACTATCCTTGCTTAAGTCTTGGGTGTGTTTTTTTAATCTATTTCTATTTAATTGGAGGATAATTGCTTTACAATACTGTGCTTTGGTTTCTGCAGTACATCAGCACGAATCACCCATACGTATACATATGTTCCCTTCCTCTGGAACCTCCCTCCCACCTCCCACCCCATCCCACCCCTCTATGTTGTCACAGAGCACCATATTTGAGCTCCCTGTTTCATACAGCAAATTCCCACCAGTTAGCTATTAATATTTTACATGTGGTAATGTATATGTTCCAATGCTACTCTCTCAATTCATCCCGTCTTCTCCTTCCCCCACTGTGTTCACAGGTCTGTTCCCTATGTCTGCGTTTACATTGGGTATTGTTCTTAAAACTCTTTGTACTTAGAGAGAAAATAGAACCAATAGACATCGTGTACCAATTCGTACCAAGCACTGTACTAGACATTTACAACATGACTTCAGTGAATCTTCCCTACCGTCTATAAGGAAGCTACTTTTATGGGGCTCAGAGAAATTAATTAATACCTTACCCAAGATAATACAACCAATAAGATGGTGCAAATCAGATTTTGACCCCAGCATTCTCTAACTCCAAAGTCTGTCCTAATTTTTTTAAATTGATATAGTAGCTCAAATTCCTCACTTCCACATTCTCCCACAGAAGGGAACATGTAGATACAGTGAACCTCTTATATCTAAAGTTCAAGTAAATATATGAGCTCCCTGAGGAGTTGACTCTTTTCATAGAGAATCCAGAAACAGATTGGAGGCCTTACAGAAAACAATTTAGAATTCTCTGTCACATGATACATAAGAGATAGATTTTAATAACTGTCTAGAAACGTGGATCGCAAACAGTATTGTTTGGTTTAAGAAATGCTTACTTCTCATGCACTATCATAAGTAATATTATTTTTCAAATTTCTACACAGTGTCATTACCTCAGATAAAAGTTACCTGGTGATATCTAGAATGGGTACCTGTACTTCCAGGAGTACTTGGCCACCAAATTCACTAGCAATGCAATGGAACTTCCTTCTCCTCCTCATCAGTCTTTCAAGAGAGTCTTTCACTCCTGTTGTCCTACAGTTCTAAGCTGTTTAATGGTTCCAAACTCTGAATACAGCAGTGGTGGTGGTGGTTTAGTCATCAAGTCGTGTCCAACTCTTGTGACCCCATGGATTGTAGCCCACCAGGCTCCTCTGTCCATGGGATTCTCCAGGCAAGAATACTGGAGTGCGTTGCCATTTCCTTCTCCAGGGGATCTTCCTGACCCAGGGATCGAACCCGGGTCTCCTGCACTGCAGGCAGGTTTTTAACCAACTGAGTTAAGAGGGAAGCTCCTGAATACAGTACTGCATTTAAATAGACTAGAATGTCTAGTTTGTTATAATAGAATGGCCTTTAAACAAATAATTTCCTTTCAAAGACCACAATCTTCCTCATCACCCAGGCTCAATAGCTCAGAAGCATTCTGGAATCTCTCCTGGCCTTTGCTCTCTAATTCAGCTCCTTAGCAAGCTCTATTAATTCTTTCTTTTAATGTTTCTAGAGTCTAGCATTTAATTTCCATCTTTCCCCCTGTGGCTCTTGTTCAGGCCTCTACAATCTCATACCCAGACTATTACAATAAACTTTTAACTACACTGTCTCCATTTTTATCTTCCTCTAACCCCTAATATACAATATAAGATTAATCTTCCTTGAAATATCAGTTTTGTCTAATAGATACCGCCATTAAAATTGTCTGCTTCCATTGCCTATAGATAGAGTTATAATTCTGCAGTCCAACCCTGTGATAGATTTTTTCCTGAGTCAGCTCAGCTAATCTGGAACTACATTTCCCAACTCCTTTCCCCAAAGGGTCCAGGTTAGGGTTTCCCACAACAGAAGTTTGCATGATATTTGGAAGGAGAAGCAGAAGCAGGCATTTTTTAGTCTCTGGGGGTCAAAGGAGGTCCCACTGTGGCAGCTCACAATTGGCTCTCCTGCCTACTGGCCTGGCCTGCTGCCCTGGCTGCTGCCAGTTCCCATCTTCCAGCCTCTCCAAGTTCAGGGTCAGGTGTCTGTGCAGCTCGGAGGCAAAGGGCTGCTGTTCTGCAGGCCGCCAGTGTCACTGAGCATGAAGTGGTAAGTGACCACTTCATGGGGTCCACCTTGTTCCTGAAGGTTTCATTTTTCACTCATGGGTTCCCATTCACCCTTGCCCTTTCCTAGGTTCTATTCAGCTTTTCCTCCAGATTCCGGCCTTTGATCTGTGGGGACCTTCAGACCCAATTTCATGATAGGCAATAGCCAGTCTCATATAGATCTGTCCACCAGCTTCCACAATTGCCTGAGGCCATCAAAAGCTAGGAGAGGGCCAGAAACAGAGTCTCCCTCACAGCTTCAGGAGGAACCAACCCTGTTGACACCTTGATTTTGACTTCTAGCCTCCAGAACTGTGTGACCATCAGTTCAGTTCAGTTTAGTTCAGTTCAGTCGGTGGTGTCCAACTCTTTGCAACTCCATGGACTGCAGCACGCCAGGCTTCCCTATCCATCACCAACTCCCAGAGTTTATTCAAACCCATGTCCATTGAGTCAGTGATACCATCCAACCATCTCATCCTCTGTCATCCCCTTCTCTTTCTACCTTCAATCTTTCCTAGCATCAGGGTCTTTTCCAATGAGTCAGTTCTTCCCATCAGGTGGCCAAAGTATTGGAGTTTCAGCTTTAGCATCAGTTCTTTCAATGAATATTCAGTACTGATTTCCTTTACGATGGACTGGTTGGATCTCCTTGCAGTCCAAGGGACTCTCAAGAGTCTTCTCCAACACCACAGTTCAAAAGTATCAATTCTTCGGCACTCAGCTTTCTTTATAGTCCAACTCTCACATCCATACGTGACTACTGGAAAAACCATAGCTTTGATTACATGGACCTTTGTTAGCAAAGCAATGTCTCTGCTTTTTAATATGCTGTCTAGGTTGGTCATAACTTTTCTTCCAAGGAACAAGCGTCTTTTAATTTCATGGCTGCAATCACCATCTGCAGTGATTTTGGAGCCCCCCAAAATCAAGTCTGCCACTGTTTCCACTGTTTCCCCATCTATTTGCCATGAAGTGGTGAGATAAGATGCCATGATCTTAGTTTTCTGAATGTTGGGTTTTAAGCCAACTTTTTCACTCTCCTCTTTCACCTTCATCAAGAGGGTCTTTAGTTCTTCTTCACTTTCGCCATAAGGGTAATGTCATCTGCATATCTGAGGTTATTGATGTTTCTCCCGGCAATCTTGATTCCGGCTTGTGGTTCATCCAGTCTGCCATTTCTCATGATGTACTCTGCATATAAGTTAAATAAGCAGGGTGACAATATACAGCCTTGACTCCTTTCCCTATGTGGAACTAGTCTGTTGTTCCATGTCTGTTTCCAATTGTTGCTTCTTGACCTGCATACAGATTTCTCAAGAGGCAGGTCAGGTGGTCTGGTATTCCCATTTCTTTAAGAATTTTCCACAGTTTGTTGTGATCCACAGAGTCAAAGGCTTTGGTGTAGTCAATAAAGCAGAAGTCGATGTTTTTTTGGAACTCTCTTGCTTTTTCGATGATCCAACAGATGTTGGCAATCTGATCTCTGGTTCCTCTGGCTTTTCTGAATCCAGCTTGAACATCTCACAGTTCACAGTTCACGTACTGTTGAAGCCTGGCTTGGAGACTTCTGAGCATTACTTTCCTAGCATGTGAGATGAGTACAACTGTGCAGTAGTTTGGGCTTTCTGACCATACTGTTGTGCTATTTGAGCCACCCAGTTTGTGGTCCTTTGTTCCAGAAGCCCCAGGAAACTAAAACAACCCCTTGAGACATCTTTCCCAACTAGGTGGTTTCCGTATAGCTAGAGATCTCCCAGGACCCTGTACCCTCTACTTTTGGGAAAGAAAAAGAACTGACAGTTTGTGAAAGTACCAGACTCTGTATTAGATGCTCTGCATTCCTCATCCCAATTAACCCTCAGACAGCCCCTAGGAGGTATATGTTACTATCCTCATTTTAGAAATGAGCACATAGTGGGACTTCCCTGGTGATCCAGTAGTTAAGAATCCGCCTTGCAATACAGGGCTTCCCAGGTGGTTCAGTGGTAAAGAATCTGCCTGCCAAGGCAGAAGACACAGGTTCAAGCCCTGGATTGGGAAGGAAATGGCACCCCACTCCAGTATTCGTGTGTGGAGAATTCCAGGGACAGAGGGGCCTGGCGGGCTATAGTCCATGGAGTCTTGAAGAGTCAGACACAACTTAGTGACTCAGCACACATGTACACTTGCAACACAGGGGAGTCAGGTTCAAGCCCTGATCTGAGAACCAAGATCCCACAGGCTGTGCATCGCAACTAGTGAGCCTACTAGTCCAAGCCCTCTGAAGCCTGAGCACCCAGCTAGAGAGTTTATGTGCAGCAACGAAAGATCTTGCGTGACACAGCGAAGATCCCAGGCCCACAATTAAGACCTGATGCAGCCAAATAAGCATTAGGGGAGAGGAAGAAAGAAAGAAATGAGCACATAGAAACATTAAATATTTGCCCAGGGTAAGTGACGGAGGTGAAGTTCAAACCCACATCTAACTCCAAAGCCAAAGCTCTTTCCATGATTTCATTCCTCCCCTCTTTCCTTGAAAGAGCAGATAGTTCACACCTCAAAACCTTCCTGTCCTCTGACGTTTCCCAGTTGTTCCATGTTTCCCAAAAGAGACCCACAGAGTTGCAAGAAAAACTGAGAGGCAGAGTCTTTGCTTAACAAAGCTCAGTCCCTACCCTCTGTACCTCGGCCCCATATACTTCCCTCTTTTGTAGAAATAGTCAAGGAAATCGGAGCTAATTAGACTGAACCTAAAGAATGTCAGGAAGAAATGGAAAAAAAAACAAGGATTTACAGGATGTCCTAAAAGTTAAGATTCTATGATTTTCAAGTGTAAATGAAATGCAAAGTGTGCCAACAAAATATTGCTTGGGAGAGAGCCCTTGGAGGATCTGCTTTAATGAATAAATAAGTATATTTTGAAATTAGCTTCCTATCGTTTATAGTAAACCCCCATGTGAGCTTGAAAGTAGTTGCTTTCTAATTCATGAAAGGAATTTCCCTCTATTGTTTTGCTTACCCTGTTGGAAGGATGGTGCTTATAGAGAACCTCGATTCAGGGAAGGCCACTGGTGCAAAATCCACAAGTCTGAGCCAAAGTCAGAGGGCAGAGGTCAAAGCTATCAGGTTTAGCCCAGGGAGGGCCCAGGCCCAGAGAGTCAGGTGACCTGGCATTCTTGGATCCAGAGAAGCTCATTTGCAGGCCTTCTTGCAAATGAGGCCCTCAGAGAAGAGTTCCTGATTTGTGTAGACTTTGTTGTTAAAACCAAAGTTTTAACTGTATACTGTTAACTGTTTTAACTGTATACTGTATAGGAGCTACTGGATAGCTCAGGAAACTCTATTCAGTGCTCTGTGCGAGCATGTGGGCCTGCTAAGTCACTCCAGTTGTGTCTGTCTCTTTGCAACACTATGGACTATGGCCCACGAGGCTCTCTGTCCATGGGATTCACTATGCCCTTCTCCAGGGGATCTTCCCGACCCAGGGATCGAACTTGCATCTCTTATGTCTCTTGCATTGGCAGGCAGGTTCTTTACCATTAGCACTACCTGGGAAGCCCATTCAGTGCTCTGCTGTGACCTAAATGGGATGGAAATCCAAAAAGGAGGGGATATATGTATATGTATAGCTGATTCACTTTGCTGCCCAGTAGAAACTAACATGGCACTGTAAATCAACTATACTCCAATAAAAATTAATATTAAAAAGATCAATCAATCAATAAAAATGAAGCGCCCTTGACCTGATGTGTTGTTAGGCTTGGCCCCAGGTTCCTATTCATAGCTCTGGGCCCCAAACACCTCAGTCTGGCTCACTACTTCATGCTGAATGTCTTCTGCTTGCCTCCCAGCCCCACCCCCAACCTGATCCATCATCCACCCTGCTGTACATCCCAATCCTAAAGAACTCTAAGAACTGCATCTTTGACCTCTTACCTTCTGGCTTCCATTTGGGCTCATCAACATTTGGGGTATTTATTACCCTGGATTCCTCAACACTGGGCCAAGACACATCGGTAAACGCTTTCCTCCATCAAAGGCCAGAGTTGCTTTCTGGAAGCCCCGTCCCTACAGTTATACTTCTGGCCTGGTGCCTTTAGGCTTTGCCTCCCCTTGCTTCTCTAGGCTTATCAGTGGTCGTGTGTGTGTGTGTGTGTGTGTGTGTGTGTGTGTGTGTGTGTGCATGCTCAGTCATATCCAACTCTTTGCAACTCCACAGACTGTAGCCTGCCAGGCTCCTCTGTCTGTGGAATTTCTCAGGCAAGAATACTGGAGTGGGTTGCTATTTTCTCCTCTAGGGGATCTTCCCGACCCAGGGATCAAACCCACGTCTTCTGAATGGCAAATGGGTTCTTTACCAGCTGAGCCACCTGGGAAGCCCTGGCAGGGGTGATAGCTTCTTGTTATTGCTAAACTGGTGTCTTCCTCATCTTCTACCCATTCCTTTAGCTCTGCCTACAACTTTGCAAGTATTTTCTTCATAAACCTTTGGGTGGACCATTTGCTTTTCTGCTGGGACCCTAATGGAAATGTTACTGCATGTCCAGTATCTAACATTTTGGAAAATAGTAGATACTCCGTAAAACTTTGTTTCCAGGAAAAAAAAAAAAGAGAGAGAGAGAGAGAGGATAATGGATGAGTAATAGATTCTGCTTCAAAGGGAGGATAACTTTACTCTCCCTTCACTCTCTCCCCAGTAACTCTTGCCCTCCACTCCTTTCTTCCTTTTTTTTTTTTTTGCCTCTTCAGCCTTTGCTTTATGATCTTATTCCCAAGAGTCCCCAGGGAAAGAGAACTGAGAGGAGAATGATCTAGCCACAGTTACTCATCCCCACCCCCAAAAAGAACTAGAATGGAAAACTTGGAGCACTCGCATACCTAGTTCCCCAAGTCAGTGTTTGGATTCTGCCGAAAATGTCAGTGAAAAAATGCTACACCAGTGGATGGTGAGATGGGAGACGTCTGTGGATGAAAATCAGCGAACTGGTAAATTAGCAGTACATCCCATCTGGCGTGAAGAAGCCACAACAGAGAATAAAGCAGGCTTGCGGAGGGGAATTATGGATTCATGTACACTGTGCCAGAGAGGTTCTCATTTGGCATTCTAATGTGCTGACAAGCTGTGCTGAAAGGCCGTCTCATTTTCCGGGCCCATGATGAAATGATAAAGGAGTGGTCAATTGCCCTGGGCCCTTCTTTAGGAAAAGCCACAAATGCTGCATTGGTACATCTGGATGAGGAAAGCGGACTAAATGCTAGGACACATGAAGTTTGTTACCAGGGACTGGAGCTAATCAGCAGTGAAAGCCAAGAGGATCACGTTCAGTTGGCGCTTCTGGTCCTTATATGTGAGAGACAGGGGGCTGCTGGCTCAACTATGAACAAAAAGTTTGACCTGCATTTCTCTTTATCCTCAGTGGCTCAGATGGTAAAGAATCCACTGGCAATACGGGAGACCCAGGTTCAGTCTTTGGGTCAAGAAGATCCCCTGGAGAAGGGAATGCCTGGAGAATCCCATGGACAGAGAAGCCTGGTGGGCTATAGTCCCTGGGGTCACGAAGAGTTGGACCCGACTGAGTGACTAACACTCTGTTTATTTTCATGTTTATATAAATACAAGAAGCTTATATCAGCCTCCTTGTATTAAAGCAGGGACATTTTCTGTGGCTTTCCAAGGAAAATCTCTGTGATTTTCAACCCCTTCTCCCCGTATCTTTTTATTTAACTTATTTTTTTTTATTATTTTTTGGCTGTGTGCTGTATAGCAAGTGGGATCTTAGTTCCCGATGGAGAGTCAAACCTATACCCTGCCCCCTGCAGTGGAAGCCCAGAGTCTTAACCCCTGGACCACCAGAGAAGTCCCCCTCATCTCTTTTTTAGGTTTTGCTCCATTTGCTATAAGTATTTGTGGAACATCAAGACTGTTCTAGGTCTTCCAGATAGATCAGCATCCCCAGAGATGCCAGCGGGGAGGAGAGGACTGCCTTCAGCTTATCAGCCACCTGGAGCAGGGCCACATTTGGGAGGAAGCTGAGCCTGAGCCCAAATTCTGGCTCTTCCACGGTTAACTAGCTATGTGACCTTCACCTCTCCATGTCTCGGTCCCCACATGACTCCAGTGGGGATAATCCCTGCATCACAGCATTGTTGGGAGGATTAAGTTAGGCAGCACGTGCTGGTACCCAGAATAGTCCCCGGCTCTTAGTAGGCCCTCAGTAAGCGGTGTCTGTAAGGGTCGCTGGCCGCCGAGCGTCCCTGCATTAGTTGACCACAAAGACCGTGGCGCGGGCGCAGGATG
Source organism: Budorcas taxicolor (assembly GCF_023091745.1). NCBI lineage: Eukaryota > Metazoa > Chordata > Mammalia > Artiodactyla > Bovidae > Budorcas > Budorcas taxicolor. The sequence goes on from NC_068921.1 coordinate 15,215,420, forward strand.
AAATAAATCACTTTTGTTTTCCCTGTCCGGACAAAAGAAGTCCCCTGGCTCTCGCTGCGTATAAAGCAGCCAAAACAGACTGAGCGCTAAGAGCCCCCTTTGTCCCAACAGAGGCCTCATTTGTCGGACCCAAATGCTGCCCTGGCAGTCCTGGACGCCTGTGCCACTGCTACAAATCTGTTTGGGTTGGAGCACCCCCAGTTCACTGCTGTGATGCGTCCAACTCCCGGGCTGGCCAGGCGCAGCTGCGAATTCATTCAGAGTGGCCCTGCCCACGGGGCTCCGGTCACCATCGGCTTTAAATCCTGAGAATCAGCAATTCGTTTTGATGACCTCACTCCTCTCTGGGTTGAGGTGGCCCAGGGCCCCTGGCCTGCCAGGGGGTTGGATGACTTCTGGAGAGGATTTCTGGGTTCCAGGAGCAAGCATCCTTGGTGTAGGAAGTGAGGGGACCTGGCCAGATTCCTCTTGGTGCCTGCTCTTGGAGCCTGTGCTAGGAGAAAGATGCTGCTTCTGCTTTGTAAGTTGTTAGAGGGAAAAGAGTAGAACTTTCAACAGAGTTTGAGACAGGAATTCAGGTGGCGCTGATGGTAAAGCATTCACCTGCCAATGCAGGAGACGCAAGAGATGCGGGTTGAATCCCTGGGTTAGGAAGATCCCCTGGAAGAGGGCATGGCACCCAGCTCCTGTATTCTCGCCTGGAGAATCCCATGGACAGAGGATCCTGGTGGGCTACAGTCTGTGGGGCCACAAAGAGTCGGATACAACTGAGCAACTGAACATACCACAGTTCCTCATTCTGTTCAGATGAGCTGCAAACCTGAAGACAGGGATACTGGAAGCCACTATAGCTTCTGAGGCTGTAAGCGCAGACCCAGGAACTGGCGTGCTGATGGGTTATCCACGTGGGCCTCACAATCACGCCCGTGTCTCCCAGGGAATTACTGTTTCGACTCTCCTTCTTGGACAGGGGTGAATAATCAGCATGATCAGAACCAGGAATCTACAGACCTTCACTCCAAGTGAGCTCACGAGCTGTCTTTTTAAATATATTTTTTAAATTTCCCTTTTTATTTCTAATTGTGGTAAAATACATATAAAGTTTACCATCTTAACCATTCTAAGTGTGTATATCATTCAGTCGTGTTTAACACTTTCACACTGTCGTGCAGCCAATCTCCGGAACTCTTTTCGTCTTGCAGAATGGGAACTCTATTTGTTGTTGTCGTTCAGTCTCTAAGTCGTGTCCGACTCTTTGTGACCCCATGGACTGCAGCACGCCAGGCCTCTCTGCCCATCACCAACTCCCGGAGCTTGTTCAAACTCTTGTCAGTCGCGTTGGTGATGCCACCCAACCATCTCATCTCTGTCACCCCCTTCTCTTGCCCTCAATCTTTTCCAGCATTAGAGCCTTTTCCAATGAGTTGGCCCTTCGCAGCAGGTGGGCCAAAATATTAGAGCTTCAGTTTCAGAATCAGTCCTTCTAATGAATATTCAAAGTTGATTTCCTTTAGGATTAACTGCTTTGATCTCCTTACTCTCCAAAGGACTCTGAAGAGTCTTCTCCAGCACCACAGTTCAAAAGCATCATTTCTTCAGTGCTCAGCCTTCTTAATGGTCCAACTCTCACATCTGCACAGGACTACTAGAAAAACCATAACTTTGATTATACAGACCATTGTTGGCAAAGTGATGAAACTCTATACCTATTAAATAATAACTTCCCATCTCTGCCTCCCCCAGCCCCTTGAAAACCAACATTTTACTTTTGTATCTCTATCAGTTTGATTACTCTAGGTACCTCATGTAAGTGGAATCATACAGTATTTGTCTTTTTGTGACTGGTGTATTTCACTTAGCCTAATGTCCTCAAGATTCATCCAGGCTGCAGCTCGTGTCGGAATTGCTTCCTTTCTAAGCCTGAATGATATGACAAGTTGCCTTTTTTTTTTGGCTGTGCTGGGTCTTCATTGCAGCACATGAGCTCTTTGTTGCTTCGCACAGGCTTTCTCCAGTTGCAGCACATGGACTCTAGAGTTTGAGCTTAGTTGCCCTGAGTCATGTAGGATTTTGATTCCTGGACCAGAGGTCAAACCTGGATTCTTAACCACTGAACCACCAAGGAAGTCCCACAAGTTGTCTTTTTTAATTACAGTCCTGTTAGGGATCCTTACGATATGAAGGAGAGCATTGGAAGGACTAATACTGAAACCAAAGCGCCAATGCTTTTGGCCACCTGATAGCAAGGGCCAGCTCCTTGGAAAAGACCCTGATGCTGGAAAGAATTGAGGGCAGGAGGAGACGGGGATGACAGAGGATGAGATGGTTAGATAGCATCACCAATGCAATGGACATGAGTTTGAGCAAACTCTGGGAGATAGTGAAGGACAGGGAAGCCTGGTGTGCTACAGTCCATGGGGTCGAAGTCAGACAAGACTTAGCGTCTGAACAACAACAAAGGCTGGGTGGGGAAGACCATTTAGGGTTTGACGTTTCATAAAGCCTACAGAGATTGAATCTTTTTATGGATATATTACCATCACTTATATTCAATATCCACTGTCACATGCTGCCCTTCAGGTAATTAATGCATGTTGATCACTGGTGGTGTAGAGAGCCTTGGGTCATACCTCACTCTCTGTACTGAGTTCTGAGGAAGACCAGGTCTTGGTTTCCAGGGGAGAGGGAGGCCCAACCACACCACACAGCTCTGACATGTGTTAGTGGTGAGTTCCCTGATGAGTCACTTCACCACTGTGACTTTGGTATTTTCACTTGGTATCAAATGAAGATGATAATAGGGCTTCCCAGGTGGCACTAGTGGGTAAAGAATCTGCCTGCCAATGCAGGAGACATAAGAGACTAGGGTTCGATCCCTGGGTCAGGAAGATCCCCTGGAGGAGGACATGGCAACCCACTCCAGTATTCTTGCCTGGAGAATCCCATGGACAGAGGAGCCTGGTGGGCCACAGTCCGTGGGGTCACAAATAGTCGGGCATGGCTAAGCACTAGCGAACTCTCCTTAGGTTGGGTGGGGATTAAATGAATGAGTATATACAAAAGCAGCAAGCATGGTGCTGGGTCAGTTTTCAACAAATGGACATTAAATATTAGCACAAAGCAAACTGAAGATGAGATTCTTCCCCTCACCAAGCAGAGAACCCAGAGTGGCCAGTGGCTCTTGTACTTTTTGAGTTAGGGATCCCTCTGAGAGTCACATCCATGAATACACAATCTGACAGTGAATTTCCAGGGAATTCTTGAATCTTATGATGCCCATTCATGGATTTGCAGCAACGAGATCAGGGATCTGGAATCTAGATAGCGAAAGAAAAAACATTCACAGACAGTGTAGATGATGTTTTACACAATGTGAAGAAATAAAAAGCAGTTTAGAGCTATTACCGCTAAATTACAATTACAATACTAATTGTTCTTCAGTCACTAAGTCATGTCCAACTCTTTATGACCCCATGGTCTGCAGCACACCAAGCTTCCCTGTCCTTCACCATCTCCCAGAGTTTGCTCAAACTCATGTCCGTTGAGTGGATGGTGCCATCCAACCATCTCATCCTCTACCGCCCTCTTCTCTTTTTGCCTTCAGTCTTTCCAAAAATCAGAAGATCCTGAGAGAGTCAGGTAAATCCAATCAGAAACACTACAGATACTCAGAAATTTCCCAAGAATTCAGCACTTCCTTTTCATTCTACTGTGAGTGGTTGCTCTTTCGCTCACCACCCTTTGAAAGCACTTATCCTCTTGGTAGCCACAAGATGTAGCTTTTTAAAAAACTATTTTATTTATTAATTTGGCTGCTACCCAGTCTTAGTTGTGGCTTGCAGAATTTCTTGTGGCATGTGGGATCTAGGTCCTTGACTAGGGATCAAACCCAGGCCCCCTGCACTGGGAGCATGGAGTCTGAGCCACTGGACCACCAGGGATGTCCCTTCACAATGTAATACTTCTTGGTGTCTGTCCTGTGGCTTGGTGGATTCACTTTCCAGTCCAACCTTTATGCCTTCTTCCTCGTGTTGCACACTTGGAGAGCCCATCTGTGGCTGAGTGCCTCTCCCAAAGCCTCACAAACACAACTCGCTCAATGAGATTGTGGGTGGAAAATCACCCTTGGGGTTGTTTTAAACTTTCAGATACACAAGAAAAATTATGACCAACCTAGATAGTATATTCAAAAGCAGAGACATTACTTTGCCAACTAAGGTCCGTCTACTCAAGGCTATGGTTTTTCCTGTGGTCATGTATGGATGTGAGAGTTGGACTGTGAAGAAGGCTGAGCACCGAAGAATTGATGCTTTTGAACTGTGGTGTTGGAGAAGACTTGAGAGTCCCTTGGACTGCAAGGAGATCCAACCAGTCCATTCTGAAGGAGATCAGCCCTGGGATTTCTTTGGAAGGACTGATGCTAAAGCTGAAACTCCAGTACTTTGGCCACCTCATGTGAAGAGTTGACTCATTGGAAAAGACTCTGATGCTGGGAGGGATTGGGGGCAGGAGGAGAAGGGGATGACAGAGGATGAGATGGCTGGCTGGATGGCATCATGGACTCAATGGATGTGAGTCTGAGTGAACTCCGGGAGATAGTGATGGACAGGGAGGCCTGGCGTGCTGCGTTTCATGGGGTTGTAAAGAGTCGGACACAACTGAGCAACTGAACTGAACAGAACTGTCCCATGAGGTTCTCAACTGATTTAATATCACTCCGTAGGTGTCTCCATAGATGCTTGCTGAACAGACATGGCCTTGTGTTTCAAGGGGGTTTGTATTTATGGGCTCAGATGGCTTAGCTCTAAAATCCAGCTACCACCCTCTACCTCACTGGGTTATCTGTCTAAAATTGGGGACTGGGATAACAGTGGAGGGCACCATCAGTTTCCTGCCTGCCACCCTGGACTGTTCTCCAGCCAACTCAGGGCATGGGCATCGCATAAGCAGTTCTACAGGTGTTACCAGTCATTTCAAATCCACTTTTAATGGCACCGTCTCAACTGCTGTTATAGATACCATTTCTGCACCCTGCCCTCGATGGCCTAGTGTGAGCATTTTACTAAATTTCAGTATCCTTGTAATCACTGCTTCAAGCGCAGCATTAAAGATTTATACGGTAACAAAAAGCCTCTTGTCTAAGCAAGTAGAGGAAAAACATATAGGGAGTCTAATCTTCTAATTGCCTAGGAACTGGCAGGTTACTCAACTCTCCAATTAGAGAGCCTTTGATTTAAGTTAAGTAGCAAATCTATTAAATCTGATACCTTAGAATGGTTTGAGTAGCCATACTGTTATAAACTACTTTAAAATGGCAGTAATCCGAAGAATCCAGGGTAAGATAAGAAACAAGTCTACTCACACTGCCAGAACAAACAATACAACCGGCCCCGAATATGTCAACCTTCCAAATCCAAAGCCATGCAAAAGAGCATCGATCGAAAGGATTTCTACTCTCTTTCCTCGCATCATCTTAATGCCAGCAAAGCCAATTCTTTCCAGTGGCAAGAAGAATAAAGCTGGCTCTATGTTTCATTTGACTTTGTTTTTAAACTGCACTTTCCCCCTAATTACAAGATGTATTCATGCTCCATAGAGAAAGCTTGGGGAACAACACAGCAAGGTAAATGTCACTTAAGGTCTCATTTGCCACCAACAACCCCTGTAAGTACTTTAATATATGACTTTCCTTTCTTTTACATTTACCATAGATAGAAAATTTTTTATAAAACCTATGTACTGCTGCACAAGGTCTTTTGGTCTACTGGTCTATTTATTTCACTTAGCAACAGATTATATCTCCATAACAATAGACAGTCTCCTTAGTATGTTTCCTAATGGCTACAATTCAGCTCAGTCCTTTGCATGTACTGTAATCCCCTTGAGTTAGATGTTAAGTACATGACAATGTTTTTCTGGCATAAATAAGGCTTTGATGGGTATCTTTATAGGAACATCTCTAACTTCATCTCTGATTGTTCTTAGAACAGACCTAGAAGTGCAATTCCTATCACTAACATAAACACATGCTTCTAATCGTAGGCAATCTTCAAGTTCTTCTTTTGATTTTATGTATTTATCAGTCATTTCACCACCAAAAAATAGCACTAACGTGGATACAAGACAAAAGGAACAGACATGCCTCCCGCAGACCCAGAGACATCAAACCTTAAAGTTATGCTAAAGAAACTTGTAGAGGACAGACTAGAGATGAGCTATTTTCTGAAAAGCCAGCTAGAAAAAAAAAAAATGGACTATCTGCTGATGCTAATGGGGAGATTCAAGAGGAACAACCAAAACACAATTTGAAACACAAATTTCAAATTGAATTTCCAACACATCCAAAAGTAAATTCCATGAGGAAGGTAACGCAGCTAGGAAAGGCACAGGTACACAGACCAGAAACAATGCATTATTTCCAGTGAGTAATACCTAAAATTGCAGCAATATGTGCAGATTAAATTGTCAAAGATAAAATGGTTGGGGATGTGAGAGTCACATCTGTGTTTTTGTTTGTTTCTTTCTATCCAAGTTGAGCACACGTGCATTTAAAGAGTGAAATCATTTTACAAGGCTTACTACAGAAACAGTAGCAGTCACATCCATCCCCTCTCACTTCTTTTCCTTGCCAGAGGCAACTACTTTCTTAATTTTTCAGCTGATTCTCTTGCCGTCATCATTATGCCTAATAGCTTATTTCTCTAATTATGTATCTAATATTTTTCTAGCTTTTTCTTCAGCCCAATTATTGAGATTACTTTTTTCTTAGATGAAAACATTATACATTGTCTTTCCACTATGAAAGGTGAGAATTTAGCTCACTTGTACTCCATCATTACACTCGTACATCTAACAAGCTTGTGGTTGCCAAGGGGGAGGGGGCTGGTGGAGGGATGGAATGGGCATTTGGGGTTGGTGGTGGTGGTGGTTTAGCCGCTCAGTTGTGTCCAACTCTTGCGACCCCATGGACTGTAGCCTGCCAGGCTTCTCTGTCCACAGGATTTTCCAGGCACGAATACTGGAATTGGGGTTAACAGATGCAAACCTATTATATACAGAATGGATAAACCACAAGGTCCTACTGTATAGCACAAGGAATTCTATTCAATATTCTATGATAAATCATAACAGAAAAGAATATTGTTAAAAAGAATGTATATATATATATGAGTTAATTTTTTTACATCTTTTAAAAATTGAAGCATAGTTGATTTGCAATGTTGTTAATTTCTGCTGTACATCAAAGTTATATATAATACATATATATAGCTGAATCACTTTGATGTACAGCAAAGCTATATATACATATATAACTGAATCACTTTGATGTACAACAGAAATTAACAGAACATTGCAAATCAACTATACTTCAATTTTTAAAAAAGATGTAAAAAAAATTCACTCCTATATCCTCTCAGTATATTATCTATCAGTCAGTTTATGTGTGCATGTGTAACTTTGGTTAGATCAGTAGTCAGTGATTGCATGAGGATAATAATATTATTCTCTGATTGTTTGCTGCACAATGTTTGACCAAGTGTTCATCATTATTTTCTTTGCTTGTTTTTGTCGGTATTGCTATTATCTCCAGACAGTCAGTTGTCTGGATCAAGACATTCAGATGTATCAACTCCTGTGTCATTTGCATCTGAGAGTTCTCTCCTGGAAACCTCGACTGCTCCAATCCATCTGGTTTTCCTCATGCCTCACAAAGATGCCTCTCCCTCATCCAGAAGCAGGCCCTTCACTGAGATCTCCTGTTCCCAAATCAGGTCGCCCTTTACCTTGATTAATTCTGCCAGGAGATTTTCAACAAAGAGTGCTTGGAAATTAAATATTTTGTGAGCCTGAAAATGTTTTTATGCCACCCTCTATGTTGGGATTTGACTAGATATATAGAGTCCTCTTCTAGATGCAACTGTACCTCAGAATCTTGATGGCATCAATCCATTATTATATTTCAGAATTCTTATGGAGAAAAAAAGTCATTCAGATTTCCAACCCTTTGTGGCTTGGTTTTCACCTCTGGAAGCCTATGGTCTCTTCCCTTGAAGTAGTCTGGAAACTAATGATGATGAACTTTTGGTGTGGGCGCTGCACTGGGTCTTCCCTGAGGCTCACCAGCTCAGCAGTTGTGGCCCAGGGGCTTAGTTGCCCCTCGCTATGTGGAATCTTATAATAGTTCCTTGACCAGGGGTCAAACCTGCGTCCTCTGCATTAGAAGGTAGATTCTTAGCCACTGGACTACCAGGGAAGCCCCAGTGATGATGTACCTTATGGTGGGATTATTTTCACCCATTGTCCTAGGCATGTCATTCTATGAAATTCTCTTGATTTAATGTTGATTTCATTCCCTCTATTTTTCTAGCCGTATTTTTTCTCTCTTTTCCCTCTCTCCCACCTTGGTGGGCTACTTTCTGAGATATTTTGCAACTTTATCTTCCAACCCCTCTAGTGAGTTTTCCATTTCAGCAATAGTGGTTTTAATTTTCAAAAGCTCTCTTTTATTTCTTTGATCTTTTACAGCATCCGCTTCTTGTTTCATGGATGTTTTCTCTGAGAATATTAAGTGTTTTCTCACATGATCTCTATCTCTCCAAGTTATTTATTTATTTATTTTGCTATTTGTTTATTTTGGTCTCCATCTTTATTTTTAAATGCTTATCTCAATTGTCTAGTAATCCTTGGTTGTCTGCTCATATTTAAGAGCAAAGCTTTCAGCTCTGTTTATAAGCTCTGAGCACAAGGATGGGGCTTGTTTGATTTGAGCTACATTGTAAGAAGTTCTCACTGGGACACCACCTTAGGAAATCTCTGATATTAGTATCTTTAGGTCTTTTCTCTCGAGCAGATCAAAATTCCCAGAAAAGGATTATCTGCTCTCCTGCCTGGCTGTCAATATTCTGGAAGCTTAGAGAGGAAAAAGAGCTGGGAGCCAGTCCCCTTTTCTAGAGGATCCCCACTGTCAGCTGTGCCTGACATTTCCCCCCACTTTTTCATCTCAAGGGAATAACACTCATCTTCTTCAGGAATGGATAAAGAGTAGTCCCTAGGCTATATAGGCAAGAGAAGATATTTAGGAATCAAATTGCCTCTCAACTGAACTTTTAATCAATATTCATGTTTCTAGCCTCACCTTCAAGTCCAGCTCCCTAAATGCTTGTATCATGAATTCCTGAGCCTGTCATGAATTCCTATCATGAATTCCTGACTGTCCTCTAAAAAATTGGGCTGCTTTTCTGTTCTCCCCACCATTGGCCTAGGACTCTGACACTTTGGGTCAGCCAAGTTAGCCAACATTCATTCAAGTGCTTACCAGCTTCCAAAATCTGTTGCGGTCATCTTTTCATTCTGTTGGAGTTATGTCATATAGAAATACATATGCCACTCAGATGGATAGATAAAGAAGCTGTGGTACATATATACAATGGAATATTACTCAGCCATATAAAGGAACAAATTTGAGTCAGCTCTAGTGAGGTGGATGAACCTAGAGCCCATTATATAGAGTGAAGTAAGTCAGAAAGAGAAAAACAAATATCATATATTAACACATATAAAATGGTACTGATGAACCTGTTTGCGGGGCCGGAATAGAGACGCAGACATAGAGAGCAGACTTGTGGACACAGCTGGGGAAGGAGTGGAGGGGGCTAATTGAGAGAGTAGCATTGACATACATACACTATAATATATAAACTAGACAGCTAGTGGGGAGCTGCTGTATAACAGAGAGAGCTCAACCCAGGGCTCTGTGACAACCTAGAGGGATGGGGTGGGGTGGAGGGTAAGAGGGAGGTTCAGGAGGGAGAGGATATGTGTATATTTACGGCTGATTCATGTTGTTATATGACAGAAACCAACACAACGTTGTAAAGCTGTACTCCTCCAGTTTAAAAAAAATACCATCATTGTACTGGGATCTCAAAGGGAGAAACAGAGATGCATGTATTTCTTGAAGCAGAGAGTACTTTTAAGGAAGAGAAATTGCAATAGAACAACTATTATACCAAAAATTCAAAGGGCAATAAACTGAGAGGAGGGTAAGAGTACTAAGATGCTCCATGCTTAGCTCTTTCTTCTAGAGAGTGAAGCAGAATGCGACTGAATCACGGAGGAAGACGGAACACCTCATGGTAGTTAATTAGATTTGGAGAAAACTTTATTATGATAGGTGATTTTATTGGCCCCAACCAATAAAAACAGCTACCATTTTCAGATTTGCTTCTGCCCTAGTATGGGCCTAGATAACTCACTTACATTAACTCATGTGATCTTCATGATGCTATCATACTCATTTTCCAAATGAGGAAACTAATGCACAAGAAGGTAAATCAGCACATCTAAGATTATACAGGTACAAAGAGAATCAGATTTTGAGTTCCAGTCATCTTGACACTGGGCTTCCCAGATGGCTCAGTGGTAAAGAATCCACCGGCAATGCAAGAGATGCGGGAGACCCAGGTTCGATCCCTGGGTCAGGAAGATCCCCTGGAGAAGGAAATGGCAGCCCACTCCAGCATTCTTGCCTGGAAAATCCCATGGGTGGAGGAGCCTGGCGGGCTGCAGTCCATGGGGTCTCAAAGAGTCAGACATGACTGAGCATGCACTCGGACAGCGTCCCGACACTAAACTTACATCCTGGGGTCATATTCATAATGTGACACCCATAGACTGTATTTCTCATATTATACTTAAAATGGGCCAGCCATCCACATTTTCCCCACAATTCCTCACCACCTCAGTCTCATTCACAGAGTCATGTGTCTCGAATTTCTTATTTTTCTTGTTGGGCTATTTGCTTTCTTTCCTTTGTTGGGAGGCTGGTTTATTCCCTTTAACTTCCTGTTCTTCAGCTAGTCGGGATCCATTTCTCCCATGTGATGATCAGGGTGTGGTTCTTGCTGATGTTTGTGGCTAATGTAACTTCATCCAAAGACTGTTTTATGGTTTACTTTGAGAAATTTAGCAGATTATAAGGGCAGGGGATGACTTAACCAAATACAATGGATTACTAGCTAAGAACAAGAAATGATTTATTTTTGTGTATTATTTATAGCACAGAAAATGAGTTTTTGTCTCTGAGTAGTTTCTGGTGTCTGCTGAGAAGAAACAGAAATTAAGTTCATTGGCATTCTGGTTTTATACTTTTCTTTGACTCTTCTTTGAGGTTTCATATTTGCTACTCAGGCCTCCTTGCTTTGCTAATGCCTCTTCCTAGAATTAATATTTTAAGATATGAATATTCTGCTATTGGTGTGGTCCATTAAAAGATTCATGAACCCACATTGCCTCCTCTCCCAGTTCAGAATGACTGACTCTTCACAATGGCCCTAGGCAGCCTTGAGCACCATGCTAGGCCTTGGGTGGGGAGAAGGAAGGACACAAACTTGGGAAGAAAAGATAAAGAGAAATAAAACATGAGGCAAGAAGAAATGGAGGAAAAGGAAAGAGGAAATAGATAAAACAAGGGTGCTAACCAGGTGATGGGGAGAGGCTCCCAGTGTTATCCAGGGCTCTACATCCAGGTTCCCCCCACCCCACGACCCAGATAATCACAATGGTGTGATCACTCACCTAGAGCCAGACTTCTGGAATGTGAAGTCAAGTGGGCCTTAGGAAGCATCACTGCGAACAAAGCTAGTGGAGGTGATGGAATTCCAGTTGAGCTATTTCAAATCCTGAAAAACGATGCTGTGAAAGTGCTGCACTCAATATGCCAGCAAATTTGGAAAACTCAGTGGTGCCCACAGGACTGGAAAAGGTCAGTTTTCATTCCAACCCCAAAGAAAGGCAATGCCAAAGAATGCTCAAACTACCGCACAATTGCCCTCATCTCACACGCTAGTAAAGTAATGCTCAAAATTCTCCAAGCCAGGCTTCAGCAATATGTGAACTATGAACTTCCAAATGTTCAAGCTGGTTTTAGAAAAGGCAGAGGAACCAGAGATCAAATTGCCAACATCTGCTGGATCATTGAAAAAGCAAGAGAGTTCTAGAAAAACATCTATTTCTGCTTTATTGACTATGCCAAAGCCTTTGACTGTGTGGATCACAAGAAACTGTGGAAAATTCTGAAAGAGATGGGCATACCAGACCACCTGACCTGCCTCTTGAGAAATCTGTATGCAGGTCAGGAAGCAACAGTTAGAACTGGACATGGAACAACAGACTGGTTCCAAATAGGAAAAAGAGTACATCAAGGCTGTATATTGTCACCCTGCTTATTTAACTTCTATGCAGAGTACATCATGAGAAATGCTGGACTGGAAGAAGCACAAGCTGGAATCAAGATTGCCGGGAGAAATATCATAACCTCAGATATGCAGATGACACCACCCTTATGGCAGAAAGTGAAGAAGAACTAAAGAGCCTCCTGATGAAAGTGAAAGAGGAGAGTGACAAAGTTGGCTTAAAGCTCAACATTCAGAAAACAAAGATCATGGCATCTGGTTCCATTACTTCATGGCAAATAGATGGGGAAACAGTGGAAACAGTGGCTGACTTTATTTTGGGGGGCTCCAAAATCATTGCAGATGGTGATCGCAGCCATGAAATTGAAAGACGCTTACTCCTTGGAAGGTAAGTTATGACCAACCTAGATAGCATATTCAAAAGCAGAGACATTGCTTTGCCAACAAAGGTCCATCTAGTCAAGGCTATGGTTTTTCCAGTGGTCATGTATGGATGTGAGAGTTGGACTATAAAGAAAGCTGAGCGCCGAAGAATTGATGCTTTCGAACTGTGGTGTTGGAGAAGACTCTTGAGAGTCCCTTGGACTGCAAGGAGATCCAACCAGTCCATCCTAAAGGAGATCAGTCCTGAGCGTACCTTGGAAGGACTGATGTGGAAGCTGAAACTCCAATACTCTGGCCACCTGATGCAAAGAGCTAACTCATTTGAAAAGACTCTGATGCTGGGAGGGATTGGGGGCAGGAGGAAAAGGGGATGACAGAGGATGAAATGGTTGGATGGCATCACTGACTCAATGGATATGAGTCTGAGTGAACTCTGGGAGTTGGTGATGGACAGGGAGGCCTGGCGTGCTGTGGTTCATGGGGTTGCAAAGAGTCAGACATGACTGAGTGACTGAACTGAACCCCTGGGGGACTGGATAGACCACCCCAGGTCCAAAGGATAGGAGTTTCCACCTTTCATTTTGGCCACAATATAGTTTCCTCAGTTCTTCTCTGAGGATGGTTTTAACCCATCCTACCTGCCTTTTCATTTAAAAACTCAGTACAGTCATCCCTTGGGATCCATGGAGGATTGGCCCCAGGATCTCCTCAGATATGAAAATCCACTGATGTTCAAGTCCTTTGCAGCGTCACGTGGTATCGTACAATGAATATAGTCAGCCCTTCACATACATGATTCCACATTCCTAGATTCAGAGAGGCAACTGTAATTACATCAGCTCTGGGCAGGATATAGTGTGAAGGGCTATACAGCTCACAAAGTGTTTTTTGTTATTGCTGCTTGTGTTTTTTTCATGATTTTTACAAATATTTATTTATTTGGCTGCACCAGGTCTTAGCTGTGGCACATGGAATCTTTAGTTGCAGTAGGTGGGATCTAGTTCCCCGATCAGTGATAGAACTCAGGCCCCTGTACTGGGAGGGCAGAGTGTTAACCACTGGACCCCTGGAAGTCCCCTACAGTGTCTTTAACATCGCCCATGAATGCCTTTAGACAGATCTGCCCTCTCCAATACCTCAGGCTCCCACGTGCCTTGTCAGAGCCTCCACTTCTCTCAGAGCAAAAGTGGCCTGCTTGGCTTTTGAAAGCCCGTGAGTAGGTGACACCTGCCTGATATCTGTGCACCCCCTTAAGTATGGTTTTCGTGTCCTTCGTTCACCACATAATGAAGCTGTTGAAGAGGCTGGGGAGCTCTCAGTACAGGTGCCCGCCTGCAGCTCTGTCCATCAGAGCAATAACAGGAACCAGCTGGACATTATAGAAACCACCGTGCAATGAGATCCCAAGATGTGCCAGGCCCTGTCCTTAACACTTTACACGTGATAACTCATTTAATCCTAAAACACACAGGTGGGGATAGATGAGGGAACCGAGGCACCGAATCACCAACTGGGCCAGGTTTACCACATGGAAAAGCCAGGACTTCAACCCCTTCTGACTCCAAGCCTCCATTCGATCATCACAGCCCAGCTCAACTGTGGAGTTAATTACAGAGATAATTAAACTAAGAAAGTTGAGGCCTCTGGACTCCAATACTTGCTCACTCAGCTCCTAAACTCGCTTCCTCCCTCCATGAGGGAGCATAGTAGGCAAGCAATTTATGGGATCCTGTCTCTAAAATGAGAAGAACAGACCGCATGTATTCATCATCACCCAGAGGGGCCTCTTTTGTATTGTCATGCATTTCTTCACCAAGAACCACTCAGGATTACAAGTCTTCTAAAGAAAGATCAGGAAAAAAAAAACACACAAAGAAAAACTGAAGAACATACCTTTCAATCAAAGCAATAGTTTGCTTTGTCAAGGCTTGGGACGTGGCCCTGGGTTTTTTTTTCAATGAGGTCTTTGAGTGTTGCAGGAATGTAATACACCAGGCATAAGCCATTTTCTTAGAGAGTCCAGAAGTCTGAGAGACATAAACAACTTGGAATTGCTTTTGAAGGCCAGATATTTAAAGTCCCCAACATAATGACTTATTAATAAAGCTCTCCACGGCTCATACATGAATGTTATTAACAAATCCTATTTAATCAGTCAAGATAATCTGATTAACTGGAATAAAAGAGGCATCTAGATCCCCAGTAATTCGCTGAACTTGCACAACACCAAGGGATGTCTGTGTTGCACACCCAAGTAAAAGCATTTTGTGAATGTGTATGTGAGAGGTCTGATCTGGGCTCAGCACCTTTTCCAGGGGGCTGCTGGCTTCTGGATTCAGCCATACTCAGCTGCAGCCTCACCAGGGCCCCTGTCTGATCTAGCCAACTCCTGCTGGTCAGGATAGCTCCATCCCTCTGTCCCCCTACCGGCACCACATCCTGTTCTGAAGTCACAAATCTGTGTGGTCTCCTCCCCGCCCCTTGAAGCCAGGATGGAGTCTGATGGGGGGTGGAGGGCAGGCGTGGAGCTGCAAGGAGGCTTTGTTGGAGCCACAGGAACAGAGAAGCAGGGGTGGTCACTTGGGGCCACCTGTAGCCAGAGCAGGTCAGGACACCTGTTCCTGCCTCCAGAACTTGGGGCCTGAGGATCACCTCGTCTCCACAGTCTCCTGGGGGATTCAAGCACACAGCCACTTCACCCATCTCAACCCCAAGTTCACACAATCACTGGTGCAGAAAAAATGATAAGAGTCAAGTAAAAAGGCGTTAGTAACAGTTTTTCAAAACTCTTCGAATCCAAGGCTCTGATCCACTTTTCCAGTTGGGTGCGCTCAGTCATTCACTCGCGTCCGACTCTTTGTGACCCCACGGACCTTAGCCCACCAGGCTCCTCTGTCCATGGGATTCTCCAAGCAAGAATACTGGGGTGAGTTGCCCTTTCCTTTACCATGATCCCTTGTTTTTCCTCTCATGTGGCAACCAGCCCCGAACTCACCTCTCACGTGTCCATGCGTCTTCGCTTCCACTTCTCCCAGACCCCTCATGCTCAGGTCTGTGTGGGGTAAGTGGGGAGGGGGCTTTGTGTACCACTCCTTCCTCAGCCCTCTCTCCTTTGATTCTTCTTCAAAGCTCAGGCCAAATCACACCTTTGGGGCTCATTCTCAGACGACTTGACCTGTCGGAATTTTTGTTTCTGGGATACTGCTTCAAAGAGTCATTAATTTAACTTGCAATGTGCCTGGGTTGTTTACACTGCGTCCTCAAAACTGAGGAAACAGATAACAAGAGCATGGCTTGGGGGACTTCTCTGGTGGTCCACTGGTTGAGAATCTGCCTTCCAATACAGTGGTTCAAGTTCTAAGATCCCACGTGCTGCGGGCAACTAAGCATGTGCCCCAACTACTGAGTCCACGCACTGTAAAGCCTGTGTACTGCAAACTGACAAAGACTCTGGACAGCCAAAAATTTTTTTAATTAAAATAAAAATAAAAAAGATAGCATGGCTCCTGCCCTCAGCGGGCTTCCAGTCTAGTGACGAAACCTACTGACTCGGACCTGGTGATATTGCAGTGGAAGTGCTAAACTAGGCTTGTGAGCTAAGTTGCAGGAGAGCTTGCGGGGTTGGGAGAAAGAACCCCTGCATCCGCCAGCGGTCAGCACGAGCTCCATCGTTGAGGATGACAGTGGGTACCCAGGGCATGGCTTCCTGGTTGATTCAGCCATGTTCTGTTTTTACTGACACACACTTTGGCATACAGGTCACAATATTTTTATTTGGCTTTTTTGCTTAATCTCATAATAAATGACCCTTCCTCTTTTCTTCTTGCTTCTGGTTTGGAGGCTCCTGGTCCTACACGTATCACCCATCACCTGCACGTGCCCTGGTGGGGCTCCAGTTAGGATGTAAACGGCCACTGAGAGGTCATAGTACGTCCCAAAGGGACTTCCCTGGTGGTGCAGTGGTTAAGACTCTGCACTTTCAGTGCAGGGGGTTGCGGGTTTGATCCCTGGTTGGGGAACTTAGATCTCACATGCTGCACAGTGTGGGCAAAAAAAAAAAAAAAAGAACATTCCCAAACATCACCATCCTGTGGCCATATGAAGATGGAACAGGAAATGGCCAGGCTGCACCATTCAAAGGGGGAAGTCAAGCATGCTCGCTGTCACCCACCAGCCTCCCTCCCCCTCCACATTCCACTTCAGGACCACTGCTGACAACCATAAAATCGAATTCCTGGCTTGGAAAAACTGCTCCTTAAAGGCAGATGTGCAAACAAGAGTATTAGGAGGAAGGCCTATCCCTCGATTCAGAGGCTCTGCTTCTCAGGGTGCAGCGTTACTTCAAGCTCTAGTCTTTGTGTTTGTCTGTTTGTTTTAATCTTTTGGCTCTGGCCCATGGCATGTGCGAATATTAGTTCTCCCACCAGGAATCGAACCTGCACCCCCTCTGCTGGCGCTGCAGAGTCTTAACCACTGGACTGCCAGGGAAGTCCCCAAGATGTACTCTTGAAGAAGGTTGCAGGAAGTGTGCTCTCTCTCAGATGCCCCTCCTCCCAGCTTTTCCAGAATGGAGTGGCCACCTTTTGTCTGAACACGGCTCCTTGGAAAACACCACGTGTTTTCAGATGTGTCCCTGAGGCCCCTTGTGCCTGGCAGCCCCATCGTTAGTGCTGAGGGCGCTGCCCATAGCTTCGGGAATCCTGAAGAACAATTTTCGGCCAATGATGCCAGTGGGAGGAGGGGACAGATCTGAGTCTGTTTTCCTCAGTGAATGTTGGTAACTGTCACCGAGGGGACCTCAAATTGCACCCGGGCAGCCAAGCATGAAGAGGAGAATGGACCCCAGGCTCTGTGGAGGGGCTTGACCTGCCCGAGGACACATGATAGGTAAGGATTCTACCCAGGTCATTGTGCTCCCCGTCAGCAGAGTCCTGGTCTGGTTTAAGTAGCCCAGGCAAGCCAGCCTGTCTTACATCTGCGATGGGTCAGGTTTCTTAGCTACAAGTCATTTCCCCCACTCACATCAATGGAAAAAATTGATCGGACGCCAGCCTGTTGGGTCATCTCTGCCCCTGTCACACAAGGTGATGGGCACACGGCTTTGTCAGGCAGCAAATTAATTGGCTTAACTTCTGACGGGACCAGGAAAATGGTCTGTGCCAACCTGTTCATGTGTGAGGAGAATGACGGAAGTATCCTATACATGCACCCTGCTTTTTAAACGATGTGCTGTGAGAAAGAGATATTAATTGCCTGATGGGGAAATTGAGACTCGGCTCATTTACATCCACTAGTGGGAGAGAATGGAGAGCAGTTTTGTCATCTTAAAACATAAGATTTGCGTTTCTAGCCTTGAGTAGAAATAACCAGTGACAAAAAAAAAAAAAAAAATCTGATGACATGTTCTTAGCTCACAGAGAATGGTAGGAAGAGTCATGGCCGTCTTTAGAATTCCAGTATTCTTTCGATTAAGTCACACAGCTGATGAGTTCCTATAGGATATGCAAGGACTTCCCTGGTGGCTCAGATGGTAAAAGCATCTGCCTACGGTGAGGGAGACCTAGGTTCAATTCCTGGGCCAGGAAGATCCCCTGGAGAAGGAAATGGCAACCCCCTCCAGTACTCTTGCCTGGAAAATCCCATGGATGGATGGAGGAGCCAGCTAGGCGACAGTCCGAGGGGTCGCAAAGAGTCGGACACGACTGAGCGAATTCACTTTCTTTTCTTTCTTTATAGGATATGCTGTGCAGACTCTAAAACTGTGGGGCTGATGAACTAGCAAATCTCTCCCTCCTTCCCTCTGTCTCTGTCTGTCTGTCTCCTTCCCTCCCTCTCCTGTCTCTCTCTCTCCCTTCCTCCTTGTCCCTGTCTGTCTCCTTCCCTCCCTCTCCTCTCTCTCCTCTCTGTCTCTCTCTCTCCCTTCCTCCTTGTCTCTGACTGTCTGTCTGTCTATCTGTCTGTCCTTCCCTCCCTCTCTTCCCCATTCTCCCCCTGCCCCGGTCTTCTCTCTGTCTCTGTGTGTCTCTCTCTCCATCTCTCTCCCTCTCTCCCCCTGTCTCTCAGAAGCCAGCTACCAGACTCGTTCCGGAGACCTCCCAGCCTGTGAGGAATCCTTCTCCTGAGGCCTCATGGCCTGAATTTCAGAGCGAGAAGGGTCAGCGTTTATTTGTCTTGGGCCGCGTCGTCCGCGGGCGGTCTCCCTGAGGTAACCCGCCGAGGCTCTGAGGCGCGCGGGGCGCGGGCAGGCGCCCTGGGCCTCCTTGTCGGCGCTCCAGCTCCCGGGGAGAATGCCCTCGTTCGTGGGAAGGCCTCCACAGGCCCAGCCGTGGATTGTTTATTTACACTCAAGGAACAGATCCTGAAAAATGAAAACCAAAACCAGTCGGAATTCAGATGACCAAGGTCTGGGTGGGAAGGCAGATTCTGGAGTGATTTCGCAAGCAGGATTTCAGAGAGGATTCCATCCTAATACTAAATATTTTTGAGAACAGACACTCCCTTTTCTCAATGCCGTGTTGAGAAATACAACCTTAATACAGCCTTAAATAATAGGATTGAATACTACTTTTGGAGGGTGTCTGAATGGGGGTTTTATTCCTCTATTCCCTAGGAAAACTTCTGGAAAATACCACATAGGGGCTTTATCTGAGTGTCATTCAATCGCTCAGTCATGTCTGACTCTTTGCAAACCTATGGACTATGGCCTGCCAGGCTCCTTTGTCCATGGGGATTTCCTGGCAAGAAGACTGGAGTGGGTTGCCATTTCCATCTCCAGGGGATCTTCCTGGGTCAGGTGTCAAACCTGTCTCTCCTGCATTGACCGGCAGATCCATTAGTGCTGGGTCACCAGGGAATCCCTATCTGAGTGTTGCGCATGCTCAGTTGCCAAGTCATGTCCAGCCCTTTGAGACCCCATGGACTATAGCCTACCAGGCTCCTCTGTCCTTCGGATTTCCCAGGCAAGAATACTGGAGTGAGTTGCCATTTCTTTCTCCAGGGGATCTTCCCAACCCAGGGATCAAACCTGAATCTCCTGCATTGGCAGGCGGATTCTTTACCACTGAGCCACCAGAAAAGTCCTATCTGAGTGTAGGTTCCTCCAAAATAATAGACCCTTGGCACTGAGATTCCAGGCCTCTGTTATTTCCTGCCAAGCCTCTATCTTTCTTCCGGTTATTGGGTGCTCCTTGGATGCTATGCTTTGTACCAGATACTTTACACATCCCCCTCGATTATTTATCACAATTCAATCAGGCAGGCCCCATGACTATACCTGTGTTACAAACAAGGAAACTGATACTGAGAGGTCAATTGCTCCAAGTCAGAGACCAGATGAACACAGACCCTGAAGTCCAGCTCACTTCCATTCGACTTCACCTCCGTGCCATTAACCACTGAGATTCTGTCTCCCCAACAGACCACTGCTTCTTGACTTCTTTTTTTTTTTAAGTTGCTCTTTCATTTCTAAATTGATTGCATCTGTAAACAGAGTGATGTATAAACCCATATCCTTCCACTTTTATTTTTAGAGAGATTCTTGTGGTATTCAGGGTTTCTCAGCCTCGACCCTGTTGACACTTGGGGCCATATAATCCTTTGTTGAGGGGCTGTATGGCGTATTGCAGGATATTTAGCAGCATCTTTGATCTCTACCTACTATGTGCCAGTAGGTAAAACCCTTCCCCTAAGCTATGACCATCAAAAATGTCTCCAGAGGGACTTCCCTGGCAGTCCAGTAGTTAAGGCTTCACCTTCTAATACCAGGGGTGCAAGTTCCATCCTTGGTCATGGAGCTAAGATGCAACAGGCCTCAAAAGGCCCCACAATCAAAACATAAAACAAGCAAAATTCTAACAGCTTCAATAAAGACTTTCAAATGGTCCGCATCAAAATAAAATCTTAAAACTTTTTAAAATGTCTCCAGATAGTGCCAAATGTTCCAGAAAGGGGGCAAAGTCACCCCCAGCTTAGAATCCACTGAACTAGCATTATACCCTGTAGCTAATTAAAAGAGGCAATGGGTTTCAAGTTCTCCTTTCTCACAGTTCCCATCATTACTCCAGAAAGTATTTTCAACCTTCCCTTATGTTACAGTGTCCCAGCAGTAAGGTCACATTCAACTAGCCCTCAGAAATGGAGCCCAAGCACTGTTGGAGGAAGAAAAAGTCTATGACTTCGGCAGGCAGGACAACTCAGTACTGTTACTGAGTGCTGCTGTGAATAGCACCAAGACAGCCAGTGGAGGAGGCGGCACAGGACCCTGCCGTGAGAAACAGAACACCAGTCCTTCTTTTTGGCATCAACATCCACAGCATCTTTGGAGACCAGTCACACAGCTTCACCACTTAATTGCTTGGGAGCCTCTAGATTCCAGACTCTAAACTATGTGTTGTTTGCACTTGTCATTGTCACAAGTCCCAGGACTTAGGATTGTGGAGCGGATGTTTAGACTTACGAAATGACAGAAGATATAGAAAGTATCGCAAAAGTGCTCAGGCTAATCATACTACTTTTCATCCTAATCTAGAGAGCTGTCATCACCTTAAATAATAGGATTGAATATGACTTTTGGAGGGTGTCTGAGTAGGGGTTGTGTTCCCCTATTCCTTAGGGAAACTTTTGGAAAATACCATATAGAGCCTTTGTCTGAGTGTAGGTTCCTCAAAAAAAAAAAAAAAAGAGTGAAAAATGAGTTGGATACTAGTGGTTTGTTAGGGAGAGGATCCCAGGAAGCATGGTAAGTAGGCAAAGCAAAGCAGGGAAGGGAAGAAAGCTAAGAAAGGGTTATCTTCAACAAATGGGTTGCATCTCTGGGCAACTGTGGCTCCATCGTCTGGGGTCCTCTGAGTGATTGTGTATAACACACCTTAGGACTGTGCCCCCAAGGATCACTAGAACATCTATCAAACCCCATTCCTCATTGGTTAACATCTCCCGGGAACATGAGCTCCAGGGCACTTGTGGACGTGCCACATTACTGGGGGAAGTGAACACCCTCAGTCATAGAGAAGCAGGCAGGTGAGTTGCACTGGTTACCAATGGCTGTGTAACAAACTACCCCAAAACTAACTGGCTGAAAACAATACACATTAATAATATCCCAGTTGTTGTGGGCTGAGAATCCAGGTGCAGCCGAGTTGGGGGTTCTGTTCAGCATCTCTTAAAAGGCTGCAACCAAGGTTACAACCGGGCTGCAGGCAGCTAAAGGTTCACATTGTGAGGGAGGGATGTCCCTGGTTGCCCAGTGGTTAAGACTCCACATTTTCAAGGCAGGGAGTACGAGTTCGATTCCTGAACTAAAATCCACATGTGCCATAGCATGGCCAAAGATATAAATACAATTTTTAAAAAACTAATTGGGGAGGTGCCAGCTGCAGGCTCTCTCAGGCAACAGTTGGCAGGATACAGTTCCGCACAGGCTGGTGGCCTAAGGGTCTCAGTTCCTTGCTGGCTGTTGATGAAAAGCCCTCCTTGTCACATGGCCCCTCCATTGAGCAGCTCACAACATGACAACTGGCTTTCCTCAAAGAGAGCAAGGAGGGTGAGTGTGACCAGGGTCACAATCTTTAAAATCTAATCCCAAAAGTAACACCCCATCACTTTTGTTGGATTCTAGTCATTAGAAATGAGTTCCTCAGTCCATCCCATGCTCCAGGAATAGAGTTTACACTAGGCATGTAACCAGGAGACACCCTCCCAGGAGCCATTTTGAGGATGCCTATTTCAGGAGTGGATGAAAATTGCCCACCAAAGCTGTAGGTGACCTCTGGGCTGAGACAAAGGGATATGACCACAGCACTTGCATGCACCCTATGGATATAGCTTCATGTTGCTACATTATCCCTGGTTAATGAGACATTCTAGTTGTCTTCAAATTTCAAGGCCCTGAGGAACACAGCTTCTTTTTCACTGAATTAGAGTTGATTTACAATATTCCTGTTGGATCAGATGCTAAAGAATCTGCCTGCAATGCAGGAGACCCAGGTTCTGTCCCTGACTCGGGAAGATCGCCTGGAGAAGGGAATGGCAAACGATTCCTGTATTCTTGCCTGGAGAATTCCACAGACAGAGGAATCTGGCAGTCCATGGAGTTGCAAAGAATACGACATGACTGAGCAACAAACACTTTTATTGTGTTAGTTTCAGGTGTACAGGATAGTGATTCTGTATTTGTAGATTATACTCCATTATAAGTTACTACAAGGTGATCACTATAATTTCCTGTGCTATACAGTATCCTTGTTTATCTCTTTGTACCTGTTAATTCCATTGAAAAGGCAAGTATTACTATGTTGTTGTTGCTGTTCAATCACTAAGTCGTGTCTGACTCTTTTCGACCCTGAGGACTGCAGCACATCAGGCTTCCCTGTCTTTCACAGTCTCCCAGGGTTTGCTCAGATTCATCTCCATTGAGATGGTGATGCTATCTAACCATCTCACCCTCTGTGTCCTCTTCTCCTTTTGTCTTCAGTCTTTCCCACCATCAGGGTCTTATCCAATGAGTTGGCTCTTCGCATCAAGCAGCCAAAGTATTGGAGCTTCAGCTTCAGCATCAGTCCTTCTAATGAATATTCAGGGTTGATTTCCTTTAGGATGGACTGGTTGGAGCTCCTTGCTGTCCAAGGGACTCTCAAGAGTCTTCTTCAACACCGCAGTTCAAAAGCATCATTTCTTCAGTGCTCAGTCTTCTTTATGGTCCAAATTTCACATCCGTACAGACTACTGTATAGCTTTGACTATACATACCTTTGTCTGCAAAGTGATGTCACAGCTTTTAAATAAGCATTATTATAAGTGGGGACCTTTAGTGAACCTGGTGCAGACTGACAAATCTGAAAATGACATGAACCAAGTGACAGGCACCGTGCTAAGTTCCAGAGTGTGTGTGTGCTCAGTCACTCAGTTGGGTCTGACTCTTTTGTGAACCCATGGACTGTAGCCCACCAGGCTCTTCTGTCCATAGAGTTTTCCAGGCAAGAATACCAGAATGGGTTGCCATTTCATACTCCACAGGATCTTCCAGGTCCAGGGATTGAACCTGGGTCTCCTGTGTCTCCTGCATTGGCAGGCAGATTCTTTACCATCGAGCCACCTGGGAAGCCAGAGACACAGAGATAAATCCTCAGGGAGGCTACTGTCTGTAGGCGCAGGAGGTGGAGGGATATAAACCTAGGGCTGCAGAACAGGATCTTGCATACTGTGCTCTGCTGGACGGAAACCTCAAGCTGCAGGCTCTGCTGGACGGAAACCTCACCGGGCATCTAATTCCAGGTGAGTGGGGGGAGGTGATGGGGATGGCCTGGGAGGAGCCCACCAGTGCAAATCTCTCTGCTGTCATGGAGCACTGCTGCCTCTCCTTCCCTGTAGAGTGATCCTTGAAGGATCACCAACATGCCTACCAGGTGCCTTCATATGCTTAATCTTTCATAAAGACTTATTCTCAGGCACTTTCCATGTGGGCTGTGCTTTCAGGAGGACCCTCTGCCCAGGCCTTGAAGAAAACCAGGAGTAAAGGTGAAAAAGTAAGAAGGAACAGAATAGCAAGACCAACACCACAAACACATCAGATGACAAGTAATTCCCCCTCCTCCCACCAACTACTGCCCAAGAACAGTGCTCTGAACTCCATAACTGGGCCCTCCAAACACACTGTGCATTGCGAGCCCTCAGGTACAAATCTAATCTATTCACCTGCCCACCGATAATATTCAAACCACAGGAGCCTCCAGAGCAAACAACTGCCTGCTGTGAGAGTGTTTGTCTTTCCCTTTTATAAAAAAAAAAAAAAAAACCTTATCTCGAGGTTAAATCCATTATCCTGGACATCGGAATGAAGTCCAACATGTGATGAATAACCCTGTTGCCTAATCTCCACCTCTTATCCATTCAAACTGAAAGCAAGGAGGCCCCAAAGGAAAACGGGGAGGGAAATTGAGTCCCAGAAACGAATGACAGGACTCTACAAGTGTGCTTCTTTGAGCAAAGCCACATCTGGTTTTCTCAACACCTGTCCCCCTCTTCCCTTCATTAACATCCCTTTGATCTTCTATATTTTTTTGTTCTTTTATCCATTCCTTCTCCTTATACTTTTTATTTTTGAAAACCATCTTCTCATCAATCACTGTCTTCAGAGTGTGATTTAAATGGTTGATCAAGGACTTCCCTGGAGGTCTAGCAGTTAAGACTTCGCCTTCCAATGCAGGGGGCACAGGTTCAATCCCAGGTTGGAGAGCTAGGATCCCACATGCCTCGTGGCCAAGAAAACAAAACATAAAACAGAAGCAGTATTGTAACCAGTTCAATAAAGACTTTAAAAATGGTCCACATAAAAAAATCTTTATAAAATGACCAGTCGGTAATGAATCATGAATAGGAATAATAATATGACTTATTAAATTATTTCAATAATCATTTGATGACTTTTTTACAGTAGGTCACTGTTACCTATTTTTCTTTAATTTTTTATTTTGTATTGGAGTACAGCTTATTCACAAGGTTATAGTCTCAGGTCAACAGGGAAGGGAGTCAGCCATACACATATATGCATCCATTCTCCCCCAAATTCACCTCTCACCTAGGCCACCACATAACCTTGAGTGGAGTTCCATGTGCTAGACAGTAGGTCCTTGTTGCTTATCCATTTTAAATACCGCAGTGTAAATGTCATGGATTTCCTCTGTGGCTCAGGAGTAAAGAGCCTGCTTGCAATGCAGGAGACAAGGAGACGCGACTTCGATCCCTGGATTAAGAAGATCCCCTGAAGGAGAGCCTGGCAATTCACTCCAGTATTCTTGCCTGGAGAATCCCATGGACAGAGGAGCCTGATGGGCTACAGTCCATAGGATTGCAAAGAGTCAGACGCGAATGAAGTGACTGAGCACGCACACACCCATACATGTCCATCCCAAACTCCCAGATCTATCCCTCTCCCCAGCCTTTCTCTCCTGGTGCTCACTAGTTCATTCTCTAAGTCTGTGAGTCTGTTTCCATTTTGTAAATAAGTTCATTTGTATCATTTTTTTATTTGAGATTCTGCATATAAATGATGTCATATGATATTTGTTTTTCTCTGATTTACTCATTTGAAGATTTCCACCGGAAGTAGATGAGTGGGGAGCTGGCTTCAGAATGAATGGGGACCATCCAGCCTGGAAGGGATGCTAGCATGCCCTCCCCACCACCATAAGTGTCACCGCTCAGGTAAGTGCAGCCCTGCAGGTGCATCTTCTAAATTATACCTCACCAGATCTTGCGGGGGAAGAATGAGGCTCTGTGAACTCCCGCATTCCACCTAAAATCAGTACATAAAATTTCCCTTGACATTTCTGCACCAGGGCAAGAGCGTTCTTATCACTGGAGACTTGGAGTCAATGCTGAAATAGATCTCTACAAACAAACCTACTGAAAGGACCTGTATCCTCCCCCATCCTAGTTCCTAGTCACTCTCCCACAATTTATGGCTCCAACCCAGATCCTTTCTTCCTTTGTCTTGTCAAGTTCCAAAATTGATCATTCTTTGTGGAAATGCCATACAAGCTCTCAGGCCTGTCTCCTTCTTTGGGTCTTCATTTCTTTTCTCTGAAGGCTCCCTGCTACATAAGAATATTAACATCAGGGGACTTCCCTGGTTTTCGAGTGGTTAAGACTCCATGCTTTCACTTCAGGAGCCATAGGTTCAACCCCTGGTGAGGGGACTAAGATCTTACATGGCTCATGGTGCAGAGAAAAAAAAATTAACTTCAAATATCTATATGCTTGTCTCCTATTAATCTGTCCTGTGTCAATTTAAATCTCAGGCCCAGCCTAGACACAAGAGGGTGGGAGTTAGGGGAAAAATCTGTTCTCTGTTGCAGTAAGAAGTCAGCTACTCAGAAGCATCCCAGTGTCTTCCAGACCATGGAAGCAAATAGTCCAAAGGTCAGCATCCTCTGGCCCTAGGGCCTTATAATAAAGCCAGCATCCTCCAGAAAGCCCTAAGCTCCAGCTAGGCTTGTCTCCATGCCCATTCCCCAAGTCAAGAGCATAAATACAAGCTTCAGAAGTGGAGCCAAAGAGGCAACCCAACTCCAAACCTCCTGCCCATTCAGCGTGCCTCAGGTTTGAGATATTCTCCATCTTTCCCAGGAGAAATATCAATAACCTCAGATATGCTAATGATACCACCCTAATGGCAGAAAGCAAAGAGGAACTAAAGAGCATCTTGATGAAGGTGAAAGAGGAGAGTTAAAAAGCTGACTTAAAACTCAGCGTTCAAAAACTAAGATCATGGCATCCAGTCCCATCACTTCATGGCAAATAGATGGAGAAACAATGGAAAGAGTGAAAGACTTTATTTTCTTGGGCTCCAAAATCACTGCAGATTGTGACTGCAGCCATGAAATTAAAAGACGCTTTCTCCTTGGACGAAAAGCTGTGACTCACCTAGACAGCATATTAAAAAGCAGAGACATTACTTTCCCAACAAAGGTCCATCTAGTTAAATCTATGGTTTTTCCTATAGTCATGTATGGATGTGAGAGCTGGACCATAAAGAAAGCTGAGCACCGAAGAATTGATGCTTTTGAACTGTGGTGATGGAGAAGACTCTTGAGAGTCCCTTGGACAGCAAGGAGATCAAACCAGTCAGTTCTAAAGGAGATCAGTCCTGAATATTCATTGGAAGGCCTGATGCTGAAGCAGAAGCTCAAATACTTTGGCCACCTGATGCAAAGAGCTGATTGATTAGAAAAGACCCTGATGCTGGGAAAGATTGAAGGCAGAAGAAAGGGACGAAAGAGGATGAGATGATTGGATGGCATCACCAGCTCAATGGACATGAGTTTGAGCAAGCTCCTGCAGTGATGGACAGGGAAGCCTGGCGTGCTGCAGTCCATGAGGTCACAAAGAGCTGGACAAGACTGAGTGACTGAACAACAACAACAACCATTTCCCCCAAACTTGTCATCCGTCACTCCCAGGAAAGGACTGTGGTCATCAGCGATGCCTGGGTCTGGTCCATGTCCTTGCCAAATCCCACCTGCAGGCAGGACCTGTCTTAAGTCCATGATCTCTGAACTCTCAGTAACATTTGTCACAATGATAATGATGACTTCCCATTCAGCAGCAATGCCTCTTAATTTCTGTTACACCAGAAGTGTCAGAGAGGGTGAGAAGTGAGGGAACAGGAGAAAGAAAACAAAGGATGACACTAAGGAGGCTAGGCCCTCCTGCGCCCGCGCAGCCACTGCTCCTTGGAAGTGGGGTTGCTCCTCCTGGCCACTGCCTTGGCCTCAGGCGTGGGGTTGCTCCTTCCACAGGCAAATTTGGCCTTGGAATACGGAATGAAGCAGGGCAAAGACTAATAGAGTTTTGGCAAGAAAATGCACTGGTCATAGCAAACACCCTCTTCCAACAACACAAGAGAAGACTCTATACATGGACCTCACCAGATGGTCAACACCAAAATCAGATTGATTGTATTCTTTGCAGCCAAAGATGGAGAAGCTCTATACAGTCAACAAAAACAAGACCAGGAGCTGACTGTGGCTCAGATCATGAACTCCTTATTTCCAAATTCAAACTTAAATTGAAGAAAGTAGGGAAAACCGCTAGACCATTCAGGTATGACTTAAATCAAATCCCTTATGATTATACAGTGGAAGTGAGAAATAGATTTAGGGGCCTAGATCTGACAGATAGAGTGCCTGATGAACTATGGAATGAGGTTTGTGACATTGTACAGGAGACAGGGATCAAGACCATCCCCATGGAAAAGAAATGCAAAAAAGCAAAATGGCTGTCTGGGGAGGCCTTACAGATAGCTGTCAAAAGAAGAGAAGTGAAAAGCAAAGAAGAAAAGGAAAGATATAAGCATCTGAATGCAGAGTTCCAAAGAATAGCAAGGAGAGATAAGAAAGCCTTCTTCGGCAATCAATGCAAAGAAATAGAGGAAAATAACAGAATGGGAAAGACTAGAGATCTCTTCAAGAAAATTAGAGATACCAAGGGAATATTTCATGCAAAGATGGGCTCGATAAAGGACAGAAATGATATGGACCTAACAGAAGCAGAAGATATTAAGAAGAGGTGGCAAGAATACATGGAAGAACTGTACAAAAAAGATCTTCATGACCCAGATAATCACGATGGTGTGAGCACTCATCTAGAGCCAGACATCCTGGAATGTGAAGTCAAGTGGGCCTTAGAAAGCATCACTACAAACAAATCTAGTGGAGGTGATGACATTCCAGTTGAGCTATTTCAAATCCTGAGAGATGATGCTGTGAAAGTGCTGCACTCAATATGCCAGCAAATTTGGAAAACTCAGCGGTGCCCACAGGACTGGAAAAGGTCAGTTTTCATTCCAATCCCAAAGAAAGGCAATGCCAAAGAATGCTCAAACTACCACAAAATTGCACTCATCTCACATGCTAGTAAAGTAATGAATGCTCAAAATTCTCCAAGCCAGGCTTTAACAATACATGAACCGTGAACTTCCTGATGTTCAAGTTGGTTTTAGAAAAGGCAGAGGAACCAGAGATCAAATTGCCAACATCCGCTGGATCATGGAAAAAGCAAGAGAGTTCCAGAAAAACATCAATTTCTGCTTTACTGACTATGCCAAAGCCTTTGACTGTGTGGATCACAAGAAACTGTGGAAAATTCTGAAAGAGATGGGAATACCAGACCACCTGACCTGCCTCTTGAGAAATCTGTATGCAGCTCAGGAAGCAACAGTTAGAACTGGACATGGAACAACAGTCTGGTTCCAAATAGGAAAAGGAGTACGTCAAGGCTGAATATTGTCACCCTGCTTATTAACTTATAGTACATCATGAGAAACACTGGACTGGAAGAAACACAAGCTGGAACCAAGATTGCCAGGAGAAATATCAATAACCTCAGATATGCAGATGACACCACCCTTATGGCAGAAAGTGAAGAGGAACTAAAAAGTGAAGAGGAACTAAAAAACCTCTTGATGAAAGTGAAAGAGGAGAGTGAAAAAGTTGGCTTAAAGCTCAACATTCAGAAAATGAAGCTCATGGCATCCAGTCCCATCACTTCGTGGGAAATAGATGGGGAAACAGTGGAAACCGTGTCAGACTTTATTTTGGGGGGCTCCAAAATCACTGCAGATGGTGACTGCAGCCATGAAATTAAAAGACACTTACTCCTTGGAAGGAAAGTTATGACCAACCTAGATAGCATATTCAAAAGCAGAGATATTACTTTGCCAACTAAAGTCCATCTAGTCAAGGCTATGGTTTTTCCAGTAGTCATGTATGGATGTGAGAGTTGGACTGTGAAGAAGGCTGAGCGCCGAAGAATTAATGCTTTTGAACTGTGGTGTTGGAGAAGACTCTTGAGAGTCCCTTGGACTGCAAGGAGATCCAACCAGTCCATTCTGAAGGAGATCAGCCCTGGGATTTCTTTGGAAGGACTGATGCTAAAGCTGACACTCCAGTACTTTGGCCACCTCATGCGAAGAGTTGACTCATTGGAAAAGCCTTTGATGCTGGGAGGGATTGGGGGCAGGAGGAGAAAGGGACAACAGAGGATGAGATGGCTGGATGGCATCACTGACTCAATGGACGTGAATCTGAGTGAACTCCGGGAGATGGTGATGGACAGGAAGGCCTGGCATACTGTGATTCGTGCGGTCGCAGAGTCGGACACAACTGAGCAACTGAACTGAGCTGAACCGAGCTGAAAGAGGCTAGATTTTCCCCTTCTTTAAGGATTCTATCAGTCGTGTCTCTGGGCGGTTTAAAGAATTAACACATCAACTAATGAGCAGATTTTTAAAGTGCAGTATATCCATACAACAGAATATTATTAAACAATAAAAATGAAGTACTGACACACTCTGTGACATGGATGAACTTTTAAAACATTATGCTAAGTGAAAGAAGCCAGTCACAAAAGACCATATTTTGCATGATTCCATTTATAGCAAATTTCCAGAATGGGCAAATCTATAGAGACAGAAAGTAGATTAATTTTTGCCTAGGGCTAGGTGAGTTGGAGGAAATGACAAGCGATGGCTAATGAGTACAGGGTTTCTTTTTGGGAGGATGAAAATGTTCTGAAATGGATCATGGTGATGGCTGCATGACTCTGAATATACTGAAAACCACTAACTCTGTACACTTTAAATAGGTGAACTGAATGGTATGTGAGTTTTATCTTAATAAAACTGATACTTAAAACAGAAACAGAAGAGAGTTAACATACCCTCTGGGATGTGTGTGTGTGCTTAGTCGCTCAGTCGTGTCCAACTCTTGCGACCCCATAGACTGTAGCCCGCCAGGCTCCTCTGTCCATGGGATTCTCCAGGCAAGAATACTGGAGTGGGTTGCCATTCCCTTCTCCAGGGGATCTTCTGACCCAGGAGTCAAACCCAGATCTCCTGCACTGCAGGAGAAAAATACCCTGTAACGTGGATGAACCTCTAAAACATTATGTTAAGTGAAAGAAGCGAGGTTAAATGTGATTTGGCTTAATTTTCTGTATCAACCCTCAGGGTCAGTTTGGATGTAAAGCTGCTGAAGCATAAGCTTCAGGCCCCATATTCGCATGGGGCCCTTCAAAATCAATAATCAAATCATAGTTCATTTTATATTCCTGACTTATCATTCTTTTCCTTAAAGAAGTAGCCCCAAATTGTATAAGTTCTGTGGCTCACAAAACCTGGATCTGCCTAATGAACATACAATACTTTTATAATCAAAAAAGAAGGAACCATGATTTTTTAATGTACATTTTAAAAAATATTTATTTTTAATTAAATGAAAAATTCTTTAAATTCTATAGCGCTTTACAATTTTCAAAAATTTCACACACGTGACTTCGGATAATACCATAATAACCCCTTTTTCCCCTACTCCTGTACTGCCTCTCCTCCCTTCCCTCTCCCCACTGGTAACCACTAGTTTTTTCTCTTATCTGTGAGTCTTCTTCTCTGTTGTTATATTCACTAGTTTGTCGTATATTTTAGATTCTGCATATAAGTGATATCATATAGTATTTGTTTTTCTGTCTGACTTATTTCACTTAGGATAATACCTTTCATAAATGTATTTACAAATGTAGAATTTTTACGATGAACATTGGGGTACATGTGTCTCTTTCAATTCTGGTTTCCTCGGTGTGTATGCCCAGCAGTGGGATTGCTGGGTCATAAGGCAGTTCTGTTTCCAATTTTTTAAGGAATCTCCACACTGTTCTCCGTAGTGGCTGTACTAGTTTGCATTCCCACCAACAGTGTAAGAGGGTTCCCTTTTCTCCACACCCTCTCCAGCATTTATTGCTTGTAGACTTTTGGATCGCAGCCATTCTGACTGGTGTGAAATGGTACCTCATTGTGGTCTTGATTTGCATTTCTCTGATAATGAGTGATGTTGAGCATCTTTTCATGTGTTTGTTAGCCATCTGTATGTCTTCTTTGGAGAAACTCTATTTAGTTCTTTGGCCCATCACAGCACTGTTTATAATAGCCATGGAAGCAACCTAGATGTCCATCAGCAGATGAATGGATAAGAAAGCTGTGGTACATATACACAATGGAATATTACTCAGCCATTAAAAAGAATACATTTGAATCAGTTCTAATGAGGTGGATGAAACTGGAGCCGATTATACAGAGTGAAGTAAGCCAGAAAAAAAAAAAAAACACCAATTCAGTATACTAACACATATATATGGAATTTAGAAAGATGGTAATGATAACCCCGTATGTGAGATAGCAAAAGAGACACAGATGTATAGAACAGACTTTTCCCTCTCCGTGGGAGAGGGAAAGGGTGGGATGATTTGGGAGAATGGCATTGAAACATGTATACTATCATGTAAGAAATGAATCACCAGTCTAGGTTTGATACAGGATACAGGATGCTTGGGGCTGGTCCACGGGGATGACGCAGAGAGATGATATGGGGAGGGAGGTGGGAGGGGGGTTCAGGATTGGGAACTCATGTACACCCGTGGTGGATTCATGTCAATGTAAGGCAAAACCAATACAGTATTGTTAAGTAAAATTAAAATAAAATTAAATAAATAAAAGAATTTTAAAAATAAATGTAGAATTTTTAATCTTTAATGTGTCTCCCTTTCTACAGTACTGGAGGCCCATTGAGTCTCTGAAGATCTCTTCTCAACAGTAACCTATATGAAATCATCATGTGACTTCACAGGAAATTTGATCACAGGCTCAGGTGGAATAAGTCATAGTTTCCTCTGGGTGCCCAGCCCTGTTCATGCTGGCTGTGGCTTCAGGACACTGCCCCTCCAGGAGAAACTGCAAGAGAAAACTGTTCAGGAACATCTTCAGGTGAGGTTTTTTGTTTGTTTTTTTTTTAACAATTTATGTATTTAATGTGTATCTTGACTCTAATTGGGTATGCATGCATGCTAAGTCACTTCAATCATGTCCAATTCTTTTCTACCCCATGGACTATAGACATCCCCTCCACCCCCCACCACCCTCCACCACCCTCCCCCACCCCCACCATGTTTCTCTGTCCATAGGATTATCCTGGCAAGAATATTGGAGTCGGTCGCCATGCCCTCCACCAAGGGATCGTCCCCACCCAGGGATCTAACCCGGGTCGATTATGCCTCCTGCATTGGCAGGCAGATTCTTTACCACTAGCACCACCAGAAAAGCTCTCTCCTTTTCTATAATACTTAAGGAAAAAAAGGTTCCAACCTCTAACACACATGTGGTGGGAAATTTAGTGCCCCCTCCTCTCCCATGTCCAAAATCCTGGGACCTCAGGTTCCCAGGAGCGAGCCAGCTGAAACTCCTACCAACAAAGTCCTAAGTATAGAATCAACCAAGACATACCTGGGGAGAAAAGATTCATGGTAAACCCATCCTTTACTCGGGGACTGGGTATAGGTCTGGGTGCAGGATGTCTTTTTAAGCTACATCAGAATACTGCCAACTGGGGAAGCCATTCAGAAGGGCAAGGTGAGGGGGACACTCTTCCACACTGGGGGTGCAGGGTGCCCCTATATCTCTAGAAAGATGCTGCATCAGGGACAGAATGACAACACATCCCTCAGGAGGGATGCCATTGGGGTTTGCGGGAGCATACCCCTCCCCACCACCCCCGTCCCAGCTGTGTGGACCCCTTATCCAGGAATTGAGTCAACCAGAAAAAGACTCAGGGACTTCCCTGGTAGTACAGAGCATAAGAATCCACCTGCCAATGCAGGGGCCACCGCTTCGATCCCTGATCCAGGAAGATCCCTCATGCCGCAGACCAGCTAAGCCGGTGAGCCACAACCGCGGAGCCTCAGCTCTAGAGTCGGGAGCTGCAACAAGAGAAGGCACCACCACGGTGAGAAGCCCGGGAAACGCGGCTGCAGAATGGCCCCAGCGCACGGCAACTAGAGAAAGTCCAAGTGCAGCAATGAAGACCCAGAGAAACCAAAAACAAATCAACGAATTAATTTAAAATTTTTTTTTTAAGAGAGACTGGGACTGTTAAAATTCAAGTTCATGTAAGAAAAAACAAAACTCAGTGTTCTTCCACGAATGTGAGATTTTACTGTAGTCAGTCAAGAGATCTCCTCATGAAGTTAATGGAATGGAATATTCTGGTTCTAGGGTCCCGACTCTAATCCTTTAACAACGCTGGCTGGACTCTGCAATTATCACAGCTAACTGAAGAAAGATGTTCATTAGTATTCAGGACTCAGCTCCGGTGGGTGAAACCTTTCGTGTCTTTGGGATCTCCTCAGAAATCATGTATAATTTTAAATGCTTAAATGCCGGAAACAATCCCTAGATTTAAATAGCCAAGCGACACAGAACGGGAAAGAATCCAGCGTGGTGGATTACAGCTACCGGACTCACACTTCGAAGAGTGAGTGAGGTGGGAGTCAGGTTCTGCCCCCACCCCACCCCTCCTGGTGCTCCCTTCTCACACCAGCCGTGGCCCCCGCTCCGTGGAGGTTGCAGCCTCATTACTGGTGAGCGCTTGGCTATAAAGGCCATTTAAGCAGTTCCTATCCGGAGAAAAGACCGAACATCGTGCAGATTTTCCCAGCTCTGTCAAGTGGTCACTCTGCACAAGTGTTTATCCACTATTAGATTTAAGCTTCCTATAACCCTGGGGTTGCACAGCCTAATTGCCGTTTTTCTAAAGGAGAGGCTCAGAGAAGTTGAGTAACTGGCTAAGGTCACCCAGAAAGGATATTTCCGAGATTTTTACCTAGGCCAGAGTGTTACCATGGACTACAGTCCCTCTGGTCCAGGTAGCCCCCAGGCAAGTCCCTTACTCTCTCAGCTCTTCTCTCAAAGTCATCAGGGAGGCCTTTCAACACTGAACCCTTTCTTTACCCTTCCCTACTTTGTTTCTGCTCACTTATTGCTGTCTGATACACCAAGTATGAGCTTGTTTGTTTATTATTCACACTCTCCACTAGAGTATAAACTCCCAGAGGGCAGGGAATTTCATCTGTTCAGCAAAGTACCCCTAGATCTTGAAAGAATATCAGGCATACCTTAGGCCCTCCATAAATACTGGTTGAGTGAATGAATGAATGAATAAATCCTGTCCTCTTAATCATGCATTTGGGTGCATGTTACTGAAAAGGATATGTAAACTTTATATATGTAAAGAATAGAATTTAAAGAATGTAAATGTAAAGAATAGAATTCCACCACTGCTGGCTGTGGCTTCAAATCTAGTTTCATTATAATTACAATTTTTTAAAGTAATATTTTATAAAAATTCTTCTAAAATACTAGTATTCAAGACAGCAAGCTGTTCTGTATAGTATCAGTATGTGTAGATATTTAAAATTGTTTATTGACAAATTAGTGAAAGAATGCACAAATAGGTAAGACCGTCATTTAAACCTGAGCCCTGTTTAAATCAGACTTCCTTAATGTAAGTCTGTCTCAGAGGCAAGACATGTCATATTCACTGGAGTTTCATAATAATGAAAAGGAATCAACATTCTCCTAAAGCTTAGAACACCACAATCCTTCCGAAAAAGGATCCTTATAGAAAAAGAAAAGTACCAAGTCATGTCATAATTAACTGCACAAAATCTATTTGTAAAGAAAACAATGTGTTAGAGAATCAAAGACACCAAGAGGGGGAAGCTTGTGTTAGCAGTCAGCCAAATTCTGTTTTAATAAAAAGGTAGATGGGAGGAGGATTAGGAAAATATGCATTATAATAACCAAGATTTGTAAAGTCTGATCACAGAAAAGTGAAAAGAAAATCCATAAGGAAAATGCCTGAATGAATGCTGCTCTTAAATGATGGCAATCTTTATGTGAATTTCTGGTAAAGAAAGCAAGGACTTTGCTGGTGGTCCAGTGGTTAAGAATCCACCTGTCAATGCAGGGCACACAGGTTCGATCCCTGGCCCGGGATCCACATGCCACAGAGCAACTAAGCCACAACTGCTGAGCCCACACACTCTAAAACCTGTGCTCTGCAACAAGAGGAGCCACCACAAGGAGAAGCCCACTCGCTGCAACGAAAGTAGCCCCCATTCATCACAGCTAAAGAAAACCCCCACACAGCCATGAAGACCCAGCACAGACAAAGATTAAAAAATGAATAAAAATAATTTTTTTTTAAAAAGGAAGAAAACGAAATACAGTCAGCCCTCTGTATCCACAGGCTCTCTATCTGCTGATTCAACAAATCTCAGATCGAAAATATTTTTTTTAATTCCGGAAAGTTCCAAAAAGCAAAACTTGAATTTGCTGAGCACTGGCAACTATTTACATAACATTTACATTGCATTAGGTATATATAATCCAGAGATAATATAATGTATACAGGCAGATGTGTATATGTCACATGCAAATACTATGCCATTTCTATAAGCAACTTGAGCATCCAGGGTTTTGGTACCCATCGGGGTCCCCGAAACCAATCCCCAAGGATTTAGAGGGACTACTGCATAATTCACCAGGGAACTTGGAGAGTAATGACATCCTTACACGAGACAGCTGAAGTACCCAAGAAACATTTTAAACATTTTGTTATGATGTTTCAAATGTACACAAAAATAGAGTACTTTCACAAACTCCATCTACCCGTCACCCAATCATAACAATTACTATTACTACTACTAAGTCACTTCAGTCCTGTCCGACTCTGTGCGACCCCATAGACAGCAGCCCACCAGGCTCCCCCGTCCCTGGGATTCTCCAGGCAAGAACACTGGAGTGGGTTGCCATTTCCTTCTCTAATGCGTGAAAGTAAAAAGTGAAAGTGAAGTCGCTCAGTCGTGTCCGACTGTTCGCGACCCCATGGACTGCAGCCTACCAGGCTCCTCCGTCCATGGGATTTTCCAGGCAAGAGCACTGGAGTGGGGCGCCATCGCCTTCTCTGAATAACAATACTATAGGCCTAATACTATTTCCTTCACAGCACCACACACTCCCCTCTCCTCCACCAAATGAATGATTCTGAAGCCAGCCCCGGACGTCACATCATTTCAACTCGATTCCCTTAGAAGACAGGTACTTTTTAAAAATCATGAACATGAGGCTAATATCATGCCTTAAAAAAAAAACTATTGACCTCAAGCTACTCAACCTTAGAGGAAAAGAATGACCTGCATTCCATTCTAGCTAAAGAGAGTTACAGGATAACTGAATAAAAAATTCAAGTAAGGAAACAAATCCTGCACCCTTAGGGGTCACACTGGCCAGCCTGACTGCCAGTCAGCCATCCAATTTCTCCTTCCTTTGCTCCTTTATGACTTCAAGGCCACCTGACCACAGGGCACAGTGCCTGAGGGCAGAGGCTCTTGGACAGGGCCTCACCCCAGCTGGGTCACGTATGAGTGTGGGACACGGGCTGAGGGCTAAATCACTGTAAAAGTATTCTGTAAAAAGAGGACAGTAGTCGTGTTCGCCTCGTAAATTTTTTTTACACAACTAAACGAGACAGCAGGGCTTCCCTGGTGGCTCAGTGGTAAAGAATCCTCCTCCCAGTGCTGGAGATGCAAGAGGTGTGGTTTCATCCCTGGGTCAGGAAGATGCCCTGGAGAAGGAAAGGGCAACCAGCTCTAGTATTCTGGCCTGGGAAATCCCATAGACAGAGGAACCAAGCGGGCTACCCTCTGTGGGTTCGCAAAAGAATTGGACATTGACTTAACAACTAAACAATAACAAACAACAAATGAGACAGTGTTCTCATTCTCTAATACACAACAAGTGTGCAAACTATTAACTTCTGTTATCATTGGGAGGTGTGGTGGGTGGAGATATCAAAGGCCAGATTAAAAGCAATGTTTTTCTAAGATGGTTAACATATTCAGTTTCGAGCCAGTCACTAAAACCTCTGGGCAGATTTTGATTGCTGATTTTGCATGTCTGAATATCTTGGACTCATTGAAATAGCCAGTAGAAATTATTTAGGCATCAGCAAAGCATGTTATCCAAAAGCTTATGACATTTTTATTGTAACATCAATTTTGATGTCGTGGCCAAGAGCACCTTAAAAATGGGCTAAATCCTAATAAAAGTACCATGTGGCAAGGGTGATGGTCAGTGTGAAAGAAAAGACTAGATTTCAAGGATCATTTTAAAGACTAAACCCATTTTAAAGTCAATGTTGCTGATAAGACAGAAGGAATGAAATAAACTGATGAAACTTAAATGTGCCCATCAGTTGAAAGCACTAAAGACAACAGGAAAAAGTGGGGTTGGAAATCTAAGACTTCATAAAATGGAGAGAACGTGAACCTAAAAACAACAGATAAAATCTGAAAGGGTAAAAGAAACGAAAACAAATATTCTCTGGGAAGGATAACTCCAGGAAGAGGGTATACTGAATCAGACCCAGAGGCAACCAGAAAAAAAGAAAATGGCTATTTTTAACTTTTACTTAAGCAGGGTCTGAGGACAAGGGTACCTCTGAAAATCTCAAATCATTTCTTCAAGTGTCACTGTAAAATTATTTCCCAGATTTAACTATGAAAACTCACTTGGATAGGTGTTAATTGGATAGGAATTGAAAATATTTTCTCCACCCTGAAATGTGCTCCTAGCATTTTGTGTGTGTGTGTGTGAAATGTTGATACTTTGAAGTACAGTACTTGGTCCAACGTATGACCACAGGTAAGCTTTATTATTTTTTAATGAAAAGAAAAATAACATTTGACATTTCCCTATCATGTATCTAGAACTCTACTAGTTGACTTATTTAAATTGTCTCATTTAAGTAAGGAGACAAAAATGGATGACTTGAGGAACCAAAAATTAAAAGCATTCTATATTTGCATCTTTGGGTCCTGCTCTTAGCAGATCCTTAATAAGGGGCTTGAAAGTCATCTATCAGGGCCCAGGTAGCCAGCCACTGCATCAACCCTCCAAACCAAAGCCACTGAATGAATTAACTCAAGTGTTTCTCAAGTCAGTAAGCTCACAACTTAACTCATTTGAAAACTTATTTTTCTCTTCCTTAAAAAAAATTAAATCTACAGAAAAGTTTAACTAGTACAATGAGTAAAGACGCTCTCCTATATAACCACAGCTCTATTTGTCACACATATCTAAGAAATTGAGCTTCCCTGGTGGCTTAGACAGTAAAGAATCTGCCTGCAATGTGGGAGATGAGGATTCACTCACTGAGTCAGGAAGATCCTCTGGAGAAGCGAACGCAACCTATTCCTATATTCTTGCCTGGAAAATTCCATGGATCTATGATCCTGGCAGGTTACAATCCATGGGATCCCAAAGAGACTGACCAAACTGAGCAACTAACACACACATCTAATAAGTTAATATTCAGTTCAGTTCAGTCACTCAGTCTTGTCCAGCTCTTTGCGACCCCATGCCAGGCCTCCCTGTCAACACCAACTCCCAGAGCTTGCTCTAATTCAGGTCCATTGAGTTGGTGATACCATCCAACCATTTCATCCTCTGTTATCCTCTTCTCCTCCTGCCCTCAATCTTTCCCAACATCAGGGTCTTTTCCAATGAGTCAATTCTTCGCATCAGGTGGCCAAAGCATTGGAATTTCAGCTTCAGCATCAGTCCTTCCAATGAATATTCAGGACTGATTTTCTTTAGGATTGACTGGCTTGATCTTCTTGCTGTCCAAGGGACTCTCAAAAGTCTTCTCCAACGCCGCAATTCAAGAGCATTAATTCTTCAGTGCTCAGTTTTCTTTATAGTCCAACTCTCACATCTGTACATGACTACTGGAAAAACCATAGATTTGACTAGACAGACTTTTGTCGGCAAAGTAATGTCTCTGCTTTTTAGTATGCTGCCTAGGTTGGTCATAGCTTTCCTTCCAAGCAGCAAGCGTCTTTTAATTTCATGGCTGCAGTCATCATCTGCAGTGATTTTGGAGCCAAAAAAAAAAAAAGTCTCTCACTGTTTCCATTGTTTCCCCATCTATTTGCCATGAAGTGATGGGACCGGAAGATTACCATCTAATATGCAGTCTCTATTTAAATTTATGCAATTGTGCTGAAAATATTTTTTTTCTTAGCTCTTTTCCCCTGTAAATCTAAGATCTTATCAAGGTTCTAGTATTGCTTTTGGTTGGTATATCTCCATTTTATTTTCAGCACCTCTGATTCTCAATAAATTCCTCCCAATATTGATCCAACAGATCCTCCTCATACATTTCATCTCCTGGATTCTCCAGTGGTTCTCAATATATCCCTGACATCATATCTGCAAATCTGAGGTCTGTTTTCTGCAAGAAATTTTAAAAACCAAAGGTCAGTACCTAGCTTATTCTAGACTGACATGTGGTTCTAAGAATGTCCTACACATAGGACTCAAACCAGTGGCCTGATGGTTTGGCCATATGAATGGTCAACCTGCATCCTGACCATACATATATATGGCTTGTTCCACTCAGTCTGGGTGTTCAGACATGCATACATACGTGTATATTTCATATGAATTCATGGCCAGAATTTTAAAATTAGGAAGAAATTTTTTCCTAATTTCTGATTCTTCCTTAAAAACGAAATCAGAAGGATCAGTAACACTGGCCTCAAATTCCCAAAATATAACAATTGGCTGAAATCTTCAGGTAGCAGCTTCTGCCTTCAGGTGGGTCTGGGCCCACCATTTCCACAGTCCACAAAGGGGTTGGGATAAGCAGTTTTCCTTCCTACTAAGACAATAATTTAATGAGATACTGGAAACAAGGGACAATGAAATTCACTGCACTTGTGATGTAGAGGAAAGCATCCTTTTAGAAATAGTCATCAGGAGCATAGGGAACCTAACTCTGGTGCAGACAAGGGACACCTATTTTTAGTGATGAATGCCACACCATTTTCATTAAAGTTATTGTGGATGGACTTGAATAGCTCCTTCAGTTGGTTGCCATGGAAACCATGAACTAGTGAGCATTGTCTAGTAGCCTGGGTCATGTGACTTTTAAAAGAAAGAAACTTTTGAAAATACCTAACTAAAGAATTTCTGGAATGAGAAGCAGGCAGGATAAAGTATTCAAGGTGCTTATGAATTCCATCTGAGAAGCACATGCTAATGGGAAATCACAATTGAGGCCGAGTGGGTGAAGCCTCACCCCTTCCTGTTTAGCTCAAATGCCTGCTAGGACTGCAGCGAGGACCTCAGAGCTCAGGCCTCGGGTATTCCTAGGCTAAGTGATTGCAAGGAGATAAAGGAGCTTTTGTCCTCATCTTAGCTTCACACGATCTGGTTACAGGCTCCTGAGCCCTCTCCTCTGCTATAGGGAACATCCGCTTATGTAAAAATATTATCAACAAAGCATCACAAAGACTTTCTTGTCTGCTGAAGTGGAACAGAGACGGCAGGCTTCACCCCCAAATTCAACTTGGCTTCCATGTTCTTGCTCAAATCATTAACTCTCCAATTAAACTCAGGTCTGGAAAACAGGGCCACGAAGTCCTCCAAAACATTGGAGCCAGAAACAAATGAACAAAGCTTAAGAGTCCGAGGACACAGCATTCCAGGAGAGACAAATATAGAAGCTCTTGGAGCCAAAAAATTCACTGAATCTCCTGAGTGATTTATTTTACAATTTAGACAAGTTTTAGGGTAAAGAATTTTAAAGCTCATTTATTTTTAGGTAAACCTCCCTCCTTTCAGAAGGAAACAGTCTCTAGAGGGTGACCATAAGAGGATGTCAAACTCGCTGTACAGTCCCAACAATGGGAAGAGAACAGAGGTGGTATTTTTCAGTGTCTATGATTGATTGAGGTATTCAACTGATAGGCTTTGTTAAAAATAGTTACTCGATGGGAAAGGAGTTTGGAGGAAAATGGATACATGTATATGTATGGCTGCATCCCTTCCTGTTCACCTGAAACTATCACATTTTTAATAGGCTATACTCAAATACAAGACAAAACATTTAAAAAAATAAAGTACCCTTTTGTTACTTAAAAAAAACAACAACAACAATGAATCTTTATAGTCCTTATCCTGACAGAGATCTTTGTCAGAAGGGAGAGTTAATTAATGAATATAGTAAAGTTGCAGGATATAAAATTAATACACAGAAATCCCTTGCATTCCTACACAGTAACAATGAAAAAACAGAAAGAGAAATTAGGGAAACAATCCCATTTACCCTTGCAAGGAAAAGAATAAAATACTTAGGAATAAATTTACCTAAAGAAACAAAAAACCTATATAGAGAAAACTATAAAACACTGATGAAAGAAATAAAAAATGATACAAATAGATGGAGAAATATACCATGTTCCTAGGTTGGAAGAATCAGTATAGTGAAAATGAGTATACTACCCAAAGCAACCTATAGATTCAATGCAATCCCTATCAAGCTACCAATGGTATTTTTCACAGAACTAGAGCAAATAATTTCACAATTTGTATGGAAACACAAAAAACCTTGAATAGCCAAAGCAATCTTGAGAAAGAAGAATGGAACTGGAGGAAACAACTTTCCTGACCTCAGACTATACTACAAAGCTGCAGTCATCAAGACAGTATGGTACTGGCACAAAGAAAGAAATATGGATTAATGGAACAAGTAGAAAGCCCAGAGATAAATCCATGCACCTATGAACACCTTATCTTTGACAAAGGAGGCAAAAATATACAATGGAAAAAAGACAATATCTTTGACAAGTGGTGCTGGGAAAACTGGTCAACCACTTGTAAAAGAATGAAACTAGAATACTTTCTGACACCATACACAAAAATAAACTCAAAATGGATTAAAGATCTAAATGTAAGACCAGAAACTATAAAACTCTTAGAAGAAAACAGGCAGAACACTGACATAAATCACAGCTAGATCCTCTAGGACCCACTTCCCAGAGTAATGGAAATAAAAACAAAAAATAAACAAATGAGACCTTATTAAACTTAAAAGCTTTTGCACAATGAAGGAAACTATAAGCAATGTGAAAAGGCAGCTTTCAGAATAGGAGAATGTAATAGCAAACAAAACAACTGACAAAGAATTAATCTTCCAAATATACAAGCAGCTCATGCAGCTCAATACCAGAAAAACAAACAACCCAATCAAAAAGTGGGCCAAAGAATTAAACAGATAGTTCTCCAAAGAAGACATACAGATGGCTAATAAACACATGAAAAGATGATCAACACCACCCATTATTAGAGAAATGCAAATCAAAACCACAATGAGGTATCACCTCACACTGGTCAGAATGACTGCCATCAAAAAGTCTACAAACAATAAATTCTGGAGAGGGTGTGGAGAAAAGGGAGCCCTCTTACACTGTTGGTGGGAAGGCAAACTGGTACAGCTACTATGGAGAACAGTATGAAGATTCCTTGAAAAATTGGAAATAGAACTACCATAGGACCCATCAATCCCACTGTGGGGCATACACACCAAGGAAACCAGAATTGAAAGAGACACATGTGCCCTAATGTTCATTGCAGCACTGTTTATAATAGCCAGGACATGGAAGCAACCTAGATGTCCATTGGCAGACGAATGGATAAGGAAGTTGTGGTACATATGCACAATGAAATATTACTCAGTTATAAAGAAGAACACATTTAAGTCAGTTCTAATGAGGTGGATGAAACCAGAACCTATTATATGGAGTGAAGTAAGTCAGAAAGAGAAACACCAATACCATAT
The DNA here is from genome assembly GCF_023091745.1 of Budorcas taxicolor. NCBI lineage: Eukaryota > Metazoa > Chordata > Mammalia > Artiodactyla > Bovidae > Budorcas > Budorcas taxicolor. The sequence goes on from NC_068921.1 coordinate 15,259,065, forward strand.
ATTAATACATATATATGGAATTTAGAAAGACAGTAATGACAATCCTATATGCAAGGCAGCAAAAGAAACACAGATGTAAAGAACAGACTTTTGGACTATGTGGGAGAAGGCGAGGGTGGGATGATTTGAGAGACTAGCATTGAAACATGTATATTCAGTTCAGTTCAGGTCAGTCGCTCAGTCGTGTCCAACTCTTTGCGACCACATGCATTGCCGCACGCCAGGCCTCCCTGTCCATCACCATCTCCCGGAGTTCACTCAAACTCACGTCCATCGAGTCAGTGATGCCATCTAGCCTTCTCATTCTCTGTCGTCCCCTTCTCCTCCTGCCCCCAATCCCTCTCAGCATCAGAGTCTTTTCCAATGAGTCAACTCTTCGCATGAGGTGGCCAAAGTACTGGAGTTTCAGCCTCAGCCTCATTCCTTCCAAAGAACACCTAGGACTGATCTCCTTTAGAACAGACTGGTTGGATCTCCTTGCAGTCAAGGGACTCTCAAGAATCTTCTCCAACAGCACAGTTCAAAAGCATCAATTCTGCAGCCTTCAGCTTTCTTCACAGTCCAACTCTCACATCCATACATGACTACTGGAAAAACCATAGCCTTGACTAGACGGACCTTTGCTGGCAAAGTAATGTCTCTGCTTTTCAATATGCTATCTAGGTTGGTCATAACTTTTCTTCCAAGGAGTAAATGTCTTTTAATTTCATGGCTGCAATCACCATCTGCAGTGATTTTGGAGCCCAGAAAAATAAAGTCTGACACTCTTTCCACTGTTTCCCCATCTATTTCCCATGAAGTGATGGGACCAGATGCCATGATCTTAGTTCTCTGAATGTTGAGCTTTAAGCCAACTTTTTCACTCTTCTCTTTCACTTTCATCAAGAGGCTTTTTAGTTCCTCTTCACTTTCTGCCATAAGGGTGGTGTCGTCTGCATATCTGAGGTTATTGATATTTCTCCCAGCAATCTTGATTCCAGCTTGTGTTTCTTCCAGCCCAGCATTTCTCATGATGTATTCTGCATATATGTAAAATAGATACCAGTGCAAATGATGCATGAAGCAGAGGACTCAAAGCCAGTGCTCTGGAACAACCCAGAGGGATGGAGTGGGGAGGGAGGGAGGAAGGGGCTCATAATTTCGGGGCGGGGGGGGGCACACGTGCACCCATGGCTGATTCATGTCAGTGTATGGCAAAAACCAGCACAATATTGTAAAGTAATTATCCTCCAATCAAAATAAATTAATAATTTTTTTAGAAAAAGAAGGGAGAGTTCAGAGCACACACATGAGGAATTAATGTAGGATGATAAAATAAGCCTCATGTGAAAGTGAAAGTTGCTCAGTCATGTCCAACTCTGTGTGACCCCATGGACTGTCCATGGAATTCTCCAGGCCAGAATACTGGAGTGGATAGCCATTCCCTTCTCCAGGGGAATCTTCCCAACCCAGGGTTCAAACTCAGGTCTACATCACAGGCAGATTCTTTACCAGCTTAGCCACAAGGAAAGTCCAAGAAGACTGGAATGGGTAGCCTATCCCTTCTTCAGGGGATCTCCCCAACCCAGGAATCGAACCAGGTCTCCTGTATTGCAGGCAGATTCTTTACCAACTGAGCTATCAGGGAAGCCCTAAGCCTCATGATGAAGGGGAAATTCTGGAAATTCTGATACCTAGGCACAGCATTACTGGGCAGGGGTCTTCCAGAATAACATCTCATTCACTATGCAATTTTTTTTATTTTTTAATTGGAGTATAATTTCTTTCCAATGTTGTGTTGGTTTCTGCTGTACAACACCATGAATTAGCTATACGTATCACCTTCCTCATGAGCCTCCCTCCCACCCTGCCCCCCATCCCACCCCTCCAGGTCATCACAGAGCACAGAGCTGAACTCCCTGCACTATACAGTAGCTTCTCACTAGCTATTTTACCCATGGTGGTGTGTACCTGTCAATGCTCCTCTCTCAATTTGTCCCACTCTCTCCTCCCCCAGTCACCATGTCCACAAGTCTGTTCTCTACGTCTGCATCTCTATTCCTGCCCTGCAAATAGGTTCATCAGTACCATTTTTCTAGATTCCATATATATGCCTTAATAGGCAATATTTGTTTTTGTCTGTCTGACTTAACTCTATGACAGACTCTAGGTTCATCCACATCACTGTAAATAATCCAGTTTTGTTTCTTTCAATGGATGAGTAATATTCCATCATATATCCATGCCACATCTTTATCCACTATGCAGTTTTATAGAAATCAGCCGGTGAATGAGAGTGAGCCCTGGGAACAGTGGGGAGCAAGAGAATACAGTTTCTACTCCCAGAGTTATGATCCAATGGGAACAAGCATTGAGCATGTTTCTACAAGTATGATCAATGTTTGGAAAGTAGTTTTGCATTGACGGGTGGATAAAGCAAGAGTTAGAATACCAGTTCAACCTCACTCAGCATTGCCAGAGCAGGTAGCATGGGAGGAAAGGGCCAGACAGGCTCACGTCTTCCCCATTCTGCCACAATATTGTGTTGGGAGCTCAAAACTGGCCCTAGTGAAAGTATTTCACCAGGAAAATCATGTCTCTTCTTCTGTAGAGCTGGTTGTTAAGTAAAACTGGCACACCACTGCACACTGCCACTGAAAGAATAAGAGACATAACTGGTAGGAATATGCTCACTGATCCTTAAAGTATGTACAAATGTATGGTGATAACAAAAAACAATCATATCATAACAATAGTTATTATATAATAACTATATATACTATATATATATATATATATATATATATATATATACAATAGTGGTGCTGTAGTTCTTTTACTCTGAAATAAATGTACACATGTAAAAATATATAAGACAATATAAATAATGACACTGGGATTCCCTGGTAGCTCAGAGGTAAAGAATCCACCTGTCAGTGCAGGAGACACAGGTTCATTCCATGCATCAGGAAGATCTCCTGGAGTAAGAAATGGCAACCCACTCCAGTATTCTTGCCTGGAAAATTCCATGGATAGAGGAGCTTGGTGGGCTACAGTCCATGGGGTCACAAAGAGCTGGACACAATTGGATGTCTAAGCGCATCCAGCAAGTGGAGATAATAAAATATATCCTGTCTACCATCCTGAGGATGCTTCAAGAATCTAAAGAGAAATGATGCAAATATTATTTACAAAACAAAACCAGACTCACAGACTTAGAGAATGGAACTTATGGTTGCCAGGGGGGAAGAATGGCAGGGGTGGCGGGGGGTGGGGGGCAGTGGGGGATAGTTGGGGAGTTTGGGATGGACATGTACACACTGCTATATTTAAAACGGGTATCCAACAAGAAGCTACTCTAGAGCACAGGGAACTGTTCTCAATGTTATGTGGCAGCCTGGATGGGCAGGAAGTTTGGGGGAGAATGGATACACATGTATGTGTGGCTGAGTTGCTCTGCTGTGCACCTGAAACTATCACAACATTAACTGGCTATATATACCCCAATACAGAAATAAAAACATTGAGAAAAGAATATGAGAATCATGACTATTTGGAGCTAGAAACTTAGGGTGATCTGTCCCACTCCTCACTTTGTGGGTTAGGACAATGAGGCCTGACAGAGTGCTTGTCCAAGGTACAGCTAGAGAGTGGTATAGCTACACCAGAATCCAAAGTTTTCTCCTGCGCCTGCCCCACTGTGCCACACTCTTCACACCCAGAATGAATGAAAAATAAATAGTCAAAGATGGCTTCTGTGTATTGGCCTTCAGTTTTGTTTGTTTGTTTGTTTTTTCTGCTGCAGACTGAGATTCATCCCTTCAAAAGCCTGCTGGTGCTGAACTCAAATTTTTAGACATTCAGTTATTTTAAAAATAGCTCAAATAACCAGATTTGTAGCCACTTAGAGCCCACCTGCTTTGCATACCCCATCATCCATCACTTGTTGGCCATTGATAAGGTAGAACCTTATAATTACAAGACCCCTAGCTGCCACTACCCTGTGGAGCTCTCTAATCCAGAAACCACCCCCCACACACACTGTGGCTGCTGAGACTCCTCTGGTCCCCTGTCTCCCAAAGGCTCCCTTACCCTCCTTCCTGTGGATCTTCCCTTCCTGGAGCCTCTGGACAGTCTCAGGCTGTGAGAGATCCCCGCTCATGCATCTCTGTCCAAGCAGAGCCCAGCAATGCTTGTTGTGTATTGCTGCCTCTCACAGTCATATCTTTTCCCTTGTGTGTGTGTGTATGCGCATGCATGGTCAGTCACTCAGTCACGTCCCACTCTTTGTGACTCTATGCACTGCAGCCAGGCAGGCTCCTCTGTCCCTGGGATTTTCCATGCAAGAATACTGGAGTGGGTTGCCATTTCCTCCTCCAGGGAATTTTCCCAACCCCAGAATCAAACCCACATCTCTTGCATCTCCTGCATTGGCAGGTGGATTCTTTACCTCTGCACCACCTAGGAAGCCCATGTTTTCCCTTGGTCAGTCCCAAACCTCTCAAACCTCCTGCAAAAGAGGAAAATATGCTTTGAGCAAAACGTCGTGGAGAGGTTTGGTGCCATCAATAAGACTAAGGAGGAGGGGAAAACGTCCGTTTCCTGTGGGTTTTCTTAATACCAGGCAGCAAGAGACATTAATATTTCTTGGTGTTGGCCCCATGTGGATAAGCCCTGATAACTTGGCTCATCAAGTCTTATAGCTCTCTTTATGCTTATTCACAAACTGGTCCTGGTAGCTGTAAAGTAAATGCTCTACGCCTTTGGAATCCATCTGGAGCACCAAAATAAAACCCTGAGATCAGGGACAGTACAGCAGTCCCCCAAATGTGGCTGTCATCCAAAGGCAAACTGCTTTAGAAAACAAGACAAGGAACTCCAGTTTAACACCAAAGATTTTATTATTTTAAAAGCTCCAAAATCTAAATTCTGCCCCTCAAAGTCTAAATCCATGCATTTTTCAAACATCTAAACATATAATTCAGCTCCCTTAAATCTTTCTGACAAGGGGGTAACAATTTTTTAAAGTATTTATTTATTTAGCTGCACAAGGTTTTACTTGCTGTGTGTAGGATCTATTAATAATTCCCTGAACAGGGATAAAACCTGGACCCCCTACACTGGAAGTGAGGAGTCTTAACCACTGGACCACCAGGAACACCCTTGGGGTAACAATCGGCCCGTAACTAGTTAGAGCTATTCTTGCTTTCCCTTGCCATGGGCCTAGGGGAAAGGCCATTTTACATTTTAAAAATTACTGTTTTCATGAAATCAAAGATTGATGTATTTCAAGTATGCTTTCCTGATTTAGGCTAAACAATTGCCATCCCCCAGCCCTGCCCCTCAAAAAAGATCTACACTGTAAATTCAACTCAGTTTCATTTGATATGGAATTACCATATTTTGGAGGAAAATTAACACTTTAACTCTGAGTACTTTTGCCAAAATTAATAATGATAATTAGCCCAGACTGAATAAACATATGCCAGCCACTGCACTGAGCACTTTAAGTATATTTACTCACATCATCTTCATCTATGTTACAAACCCAGTAATGTAAATCCTAGTATCAATCCCATTTCACAGATGTAGATACTGAGAGGCATGATGCTTAAGTAATTTGCTCAAGATCAGGCAGCTTCTAACTCAACCCAATTTGACTTTAAAGCTTCCCTGCCCAATGCAGTAGCCTCCAGCCACATACAGGTATTGAGTACTTGAAATGTGGTTAGTTTGACTTGAGATGGCAGTAACTAAAATACACACTATATTTTAATGACTTAGCATCAAGAAAACAACATAAAATATCTCTATAATTTTTAATATACTGAGATGTTGAAATGATATTTTGGATATGTCGAATAAAATAAAATCTTCAAATGCTTTTCACCTTTTTGATTTTGCTTTTGGTTAACATGGTGGGCTGATGTCTACGGGGTCACACAGAGTTGGACGTGACTGAAGTGACTTAGCAGCAGCAGCAGCAACATGGAAAAATTAACACTCCCTATGCTCCACTTACCCACTCCCTTATTTTTGCCCGGGGAAATCGCATGGACAGAGGAGCCTGGCGGGCTACAGACCATGGGGTCAGCAAGAGTTGGACACATCTTAGCAACTGAACAAACAAGAAAGTGTTTTTTCACCTTCTCCTTTAAAGGGAAACCCATGGATTTTCATTAAGTAATTGAAGTATTGATCCTCTAAAAAGTAGCCCATGACCCCTGGTAAAAAGTCACATGCGCTGGCATCCTCTCCCACCTTGCTGTATTCTTCTTTCCACGCATAGCACAAGTGTACATAAAGCGAGAGCACACACACAAGCAAAGGCCGTGTTTGGCTTTAGATTAGACATTAAACCTCAGACAGTCATTAAACTTCTTGAGCTCTGTGGCTTCAGTCCAGGTTGGAAAGCAGGTCAAGCAAGTAAAGCTGAGGGTAGAGTATGCAATCTTTTGTTCTCAGCAGGCTTTGAAGATTGTTTCAGGGTTAACGTTTGACTTTGGGTCTTAACTATTTTATGTCTTGGTTTCCTCACCTACAGATCAAACATACATATTGCACTGAAAGAAGGTCACACTTCCCAGTGATGTGAATGGTTGAAGACTCATTCCTGTGGAAGGTAAAGCAGAATGGTGAAGAGTTTAGGCTCTAGAGCAACATGGTCCAATAGAGGTATAATGAGACCCCCAAGTAGGGCACACTGCTGCTAAGTCGCTTCAGTCGTGTCCGACTCTGTGCGACCCCATAGACGGCAGCACACCAGGCTCCCCCACCCTGCCATTTCCTTCTCCAAGGGAATCTTCCTGACCTAGGCACTGAACCCGCATTTCCTGCATTGGCAGGTGGATTCTTTACTGCTGAGCCATCAGAGAAGCCCGTAAAACACATACTCATAAGCAAATTCACTGAATGCCCTAAGGGGCCCGCAAGAAAGCCTAAGCTATACAGAAGCTGAAATTATGGCTCAGGGGCTGGACCGGCTCAGAGCTGAAGTTGAATTTTTGTTATTTTCCTCTGAAAAGTCTCTACGCAAAAAAAAAAAAAAAAAAAAAGCATATTTCCTGAAGTGTGAGCAACTCCACAGATGCCACCTGAGAGAACAGGACTTGGCAATTAAGAACCAAGTCATTCCTGTACTTGCTACTGAGCACTTGGTCCCGCCCAGCCCCCATCCAGCCTTGGACATTTGACGTCTGTGCTTATTTATTTAGCTCCCTGGAGCACAGGGCAGCTTTTCTCTATTACCGCATTCACCTGTGAGGACTATTTAAAGAGCCTTCATGATGTTCCAAACATTTACATCTGAGCCAAACCCTCAACTCGACCTTTCAACACCCACCCTCTCCTTACTTTTTCTCAGCACCTCTGTTCCTCTTTAGCCCTCTCACTCTGCTGTCTTCCTGGCAAGCGTGTAAAGGAAGAGGCTTTGACGCTGGAAACCCTCCAGGGGAGGTGATAGGGCCGGTCCTCTACCCTACCGCCCCTTCTTAGCGGGGATTAAGTGTTCCTCCCGGGTGTCCCCACACTGGGCAGCTGTCCCAGGATCAGCTGGTGACACTGCAGAGCGCTGCAGTGGGGAGAACAGAGGCCCCGTGCCTTGTATTCATAGCTCTGTGTGTGCTTATATCATTTGCCATATATGGATACACCTAGCTCTTACCTTTCACCTTGCTTCGTACTTTCACATTATTTTCCTTGACTTATTAGTGTTTGAGTTTCCTAACGGACAGTACTCCACGTGGCATGGTGGAAGGCGTGTGAATCTGGAGAATCCAATTCCAACCACTCTTCTGCTGCTCGCTGGCTGTGTGGCTTTGGACTTGTTGTTGGACCTCTGACCCTGTTCTTCAATGAAGTGAAAGGCTGAATTGAATGATACCTAGAAGCCTTTTGCATTCAATGACTCCATGAATCCTGAACTTTAGAGATCATCTCGAGTCGTTCGTATCCCTTTCTTAAAAAATCTGTATTTCTTGCAACTCTTGACTCCGAGCAGTTCGCCCTCCTTGGAAAGGTTTGTGGGTGCCCCGTGATAAGCAAAATGAAAGATCTCCTTCCAAAGTGATTTATGGAACTCCACCCTGGCCTCCAGAACAATGACCAAATTACATTGTAGCTGCACAGGAGGTATTTTTTTTGTTTTATGGTTTTTTTTGCCGGAGTAGGGAGTGGGACTTTGCTGCATGGCATGAAGGATCTTAGTTCCCAGACCAGGGATTGAACTGGCGACCCGTGCAGTGGAAGAACAGAGTCTTAACCACTGGAACACCAGGAAAGTCCCTGCACAGTACTGCACTTTAAAAAAAAAAAAAGAAAGAAAGAAAGAAGAATATAAACTTAACAGGGAAGAAATTAACTCACAAAAGGGTAACATAGGAAATGGAATGTGTCTGCACTTATCTGTAGAAGAACAATGTGAATTTTTTAATCATGTATTTGTTTCTTTGTTTGCTTGGTTTGGATTCTTGGCTGAAAGGAAGCAATCGGTTTTACCCCACCAGGTGTCTCCAAAGTTACTGCTGAAGTCTTCAAAACGTGTGTCCCTGTTTCCAGTTTTCCGCACTCCTTCCCAGTCTACACGCTGCAGCCAGATAAATTCCATTAAAGCTGTCCCTGGTCAGAAGCCTCCCAGCTCCCCCTTGGCCAGCTGGATTAAACAGAGCCAGCTCCGCCTGGTGGGTCAAGGCTCCCACGCCATGGCTCCATCACCCTAACCAGCCTTTCCCACTGCTGCCCTCTAAAGACAACGCCCAGGGCTCCCCTACGCACCCCAGGCATAATCCCACATTGAATCATTGTCCAGTTTCTTCTCTTCCAAGAACGCCCTCTACCCTTGCCTCCTGACCCATCCCACCAGTTCTGCAAAATTAATGTCAAACATCAATCTCTTTCCGGACTTCCCTAGAGTTCCAGTGGCTAATGTTCTCAAGGCCAGGGACCCAGGTTCGACCCCTGGTAGGGAAACTAGATCCCACATGTTGCCATGAAGATCAAAGATTCTGCATGCCACAACTAAGACTTGGCACAGCCAAATAAAAAAATAAATTTAACAAACAAACAAACAAAAAAAACCTCTTTCATGATTAGCTTTGTCTCACCTTCAAAATCCCACAGACCAATGCTATCCGAGAGAAGCAAGTCATATGTGTAATCTGGATTGATCCAGTAGTCACATTAGAAAGGGAAAGAAAAAGAACAGAAAAATCAATTTTAATAATTTAATTTATTTAACCCAAGATATTAAAAATATTATTACTTTAACATATTACAAATATTTAAAACTTATCAATGAGTTGTTTTACACTGCCTTTTTTTTTTTTTTTTTTTGGTACCAGATCTTCCAAATCCAGAGTGCATTTTATATGTATGGCACTTCTCACTTAGGAGCCTACATTTTCATAGGAAACATTGCTATCGCTGTGCTGTGCTCAATCATGTCCAGCTCTTTGCAACCCCATGGGTAGCCTACGAGCCTCCTCTCTCCACAGAATCTTCCAAGCAAAAATACTGGAGTATTTCCTACTCCAAGGAAACATTGACCCATACTTAAATTTCATAAAGTTTAAAACTGAAAAAGTACATTCATGTACCCAAGTTGTTTCAAACATAGTAAAAAGTCTGCTAGTATGGAACCCAGTATTGTTTTCTAATTAATTAATTAAAAGGAAATACAACATTGTAAATCAACCATACTCAGATAAAATTTTTTTAATTATTTTTAAGATGCTTAATAAAAGATATTTTTTAATGTTCATTAAAAATAAATAAATAAATGGAAATAACATTGCATTTTCAGCTTCTCTGTTGTACTAGGTATATTTCTAGTGTTCAGGGCCACATGTGGTCAATGGCTATGGTCAGGACTGTGTGGACAGGGCAGCCATGTGTGGGCCTCCCCAGAGGCATTCAGCCCATTTATCTTCGGGAAGGTTTCCTCTGTGTGTAACCTCAGCTGGATCACAAAACCCCAGTGGGCACAATTGCATCTTTCTCCCTCAGTGCTCCAACCCCAGTGCCTAGCACCGACCCTGACACAGACCAGTCTGTGCACAAATACCTTACGGATCAGTCGAAGAAAGAGTAACAACTAAGTGATCTCTTCTCTCCATTAGATTATCAACTATTTGAGTGTGTGTGTGTGTATATATACACACATATATATTTAATTTATTTTATTGAGTATAGTTGATTTACAATAATGTGTTAATTAATGATATAGCAAAGTAATCCAGTAATTTCAGTAATTCAGCCATACACACACATACACACACACACACACACACATATATATATACATTCTTTTTTTTTTTTTTTTGACTGCACTAGGTCTTTGCTTCAAGCAGGCTTTCTGAAGTTTCATGCTGGCCTAGTTGCCCCGAAGTATGTGGGAATCTTAGTTCCCCAACCAGGGACTGAACCCATGTCCCCTGCCCTGGAAAGCAGATTCTTAACCACTGGGCCACGTATATATACATTCTTTCTCATCTTCTTTTCCATTACGGTTTATTACATGACATTGAATATAGTTCCCTGTGCTATACAGTAGTGAAAGTGAAAGTCGCTCAGTTGTGTCTGACTCTTTGTGATCCCATGGACTATATAGTCCTTGGAATTCTCCAGGCCAGAATACTGGAGTGGGTAGCCTTTCCCTTCTCCAGGGGATCTTCCCAACCCAGGGATCGAACCCAGGTCTCCTGCATTGCAGGTGGATTCTTTACCAGCTGAGCCACCAGGGAAGCCAGCACAGTAGCAGGATGTGCATATATTTTATCCTTCTTAGAGTTTTCTGTTATGCTAACACAGGGGCTTTCTCCCAATAGTCAAAGGCATTTCTTCCTCACTTAGATGAATTCAGGATTCTGTAAACACTCACATTTCATTTTCCATAATATTTTATACTTATGTGTACAAGTACATATGTACTGTACGTAAAAACATCTCTTAGGGTTGAACTCTTTAAAATTCTTTTTAGTGTTTAAGTCAACTAGTTTAACCACTAATTTATGTTAGGACAACACTGTCAAGTGAATTCAGGGATATCTTTCCTTATTAAGCAGGGAATTCTGACAGATTCACTCATTTTTCCGCCTCCCTTGTGCATTCATTATTTGCTGAATTGAACACCTGGCTTTTAAAGAAACACAGGCACTCTATAAAAACCTTTAAACAGGCTGAAAAAAACAGAAAAGAGACTCAGAAGGAAGAAGGTGATGATTCGTAAAGGACAAAGAGCAGCTGGTGGCCACCCCATCCAGGGGTGCCGTCCACTGGCGACAGCATGATCACACCCATTCCTGGGATGTGTGGAGCCTTATCTAGAGATCAGTGCCTTGAGAAACAAGTGCCTGCGTGCACGCTCAGTCGTGTCCAACTCTTTGCGACCGCATGGACTACAGCCCACCAGGCTCCTCTGTCCATCAGATTTCCCAGCCAAGAATACTGGAGTCGGCTGCCGTTTCCTCCACCAGGGGAATCCTCCCAACCCAGGGGTTGAATCAATGCATCTCCTACATTGGCAGGAGAATTCTTTATCACTGAGCCACCTGGAAAGTCCTTCTGTGACAGAAATATTACTGTAAAAGAATAAGCCTGATGCTCAGCAAATATTTCCATCCAGACATGGAGCCATCTCATTGCATCATGGGAAAACTCAGAATCAGGCCAGGTGAGGGCAGCGAAGCTGAGGCCAGGGCAAAGGCAGAGTCCTGGACCTTTATCGTGGAACATCAGCCCTGGGGCTCTCAGGATGTGGTCCTCATGATTCCTGAGGAGTCCTGGAGTCAGGAACTAAGAGTTTATAATCCTGACCACAAGGTCTCACTGTCCCCTCGAACCCCAAGAGAAAGATAACAGGACACCCTCTCTCTAGCTCTCTCGCTTTCTCGCTCATGCAACAAAATAGAATTCATGTGAATTGTTTTCTCATATTCTGGTTATCTAACCCTGCGAGCCCTCCATATGCTGCAAGTGAGTGGGTTGGCCTTGCACTCAGCATATTCTCTACCATTTATCCTAATTAAGTCCTTGTGACAGATATCAGCATGCCAATTGACATCTTCCTAAGACACATCCCATTTGTCACTGCTCTAGTCCAGGGCCTCTCCACTACTCTATTTATCCAAGAGTCCCTGAAATCTGAATAGGAGGCAGAAAGAAGATCTGCCCAGAGGAAATGGCACAATATAGGTCACCACCTGACCTGGATTTATAATGATTCAGAGACGTTGGGGCAGAGGTTCATTCAGACTTTCCTTCTTTGCTCTTTGCAGTTTTTGTTGTTGTCACTGTTGTTATTGGAGGCTATTAAATTTTTTTGCTTTGAAAAAATTTAAAGTGCAAGAATATGCAAGACATCAATTATAAATGGAACCTCACTTGTAAGTCCAAAATGTTCCACCCCAGTTGGAATTTCCTGTCAAGTTTCCTCCCTTGATTATTTTTCTTTATAGCAGCATGATTTCCAATTGATTTTATATTTAGTAGAGGTTCCCAGAATTCCTAAGACAATAGACATTTTATTTTAAAAAGTTCCATGACTAAATGAATCCTCACATTAAGAGAGTTATGCCTGTGGAACAACACATGTGATTCAGAAGTAACCTTTATCACCAGATGAAGTAGAGCAAGACTGATTTTCTGTAGGGCAAGGTTAACTGACTGGATTAGTCAGAACTCTTTAGGATGCAAATGACAGAAAATCAGCTCAAACTACTTCAGCAAAATGGCTGTCTATTGTCTTATGTATCTGGGATGCTTATGTGTGGATATGGACTTCAGGTAGAGCTGGATCCAAGTGTCAGAACAAAGTTTTCATGACTCTTAGACTCATGATCTTACACTCTTGGCCTGACTTTGCTCCAAATTTTTAAACTTTTTTATTCTTTTCTGCTTCCTTTAACAGTTTGGGAGGAATGGCTATTGGTTGTTTTAGACCACATGCTTCTGGTTTGGAAATCCTAGTGAAAGAGAATATCTCTTTCCTGGTACATAAATAAATCACCCTCTCAGAAGAATTTTCATCTGTCCTGATGTTGTCATATGCCCGCCTCTGCAATACAACTGACCTTGGATAGCACGGGTTTGAACTGTGCTGGTCCACCTATACATGGGTCTTTTTTTTTTTCCAGTAGATACACACTGCAGTACTGCATGATACATTTGTTAGTCGAATCCTCAAATGCAGAACTAAAGACACAAAGGGCCAAACTGTAAAGTTATTGGTGGATTGTGGACTGAGTGGTTGGAGGGTTGCAACCCCTAACTTCTGCATTGTTCAAGTGTCAACTATACTCATTTTTCTTTCATGGGAATGGGATACTATGATTAGCTGGAATGGCTCATATATACAAACCTGTGGTGAGAGAGGGGTGAGGAGGGTTATTTATCAGAAGGAGAATGGGGGATGGAGAAGGAAATGGCAACCCACTCCAGTGTTCTTGCCTGGAAAATTCCATGGACAGAGGAGGCTACATTCCATGGGATCACAAAGAGTCGGCCATGACTGAGCACATCAGTATGGGGGATAAATACCCCAGTGACTGCACTGAGGGATGACTTGGAGAAGTAATTATCGATAATTACTTCTCCAAGTTTTCATTTTAAATATAGTTACTAAGCATCTACTCTGTGCTAGGTAGTGAACAAACAGATTAAAATGCCTGCTCTCATGAAGTTTATATTCCATTGCAATAGTCTTTGTCAAGATTAAAAAGTCATAACATAAATTCAAAATGTGATACTTGACGGAATCATGCATTAAAAATAAACTATGCAGAACATTTTAGAGATAAATGGAGAAATCTGAATGTGGAGTGGGTATTAGATGAGTATTACATTGTTGTTAAATTTCTGGAGTATGTTTTATAGATGTGGGAGAATATCCTTGCTCTCAAGGGACACATTTCAAAGTATTGAGAGCTGAAGGGTAACGATGCCTTTAACTGATTCTCAAATGATTCAGCAAAATTTAAAATGTGATGTCTGTGTCTGTGTGTGTCTGAGTTTCTTATCAGAAAATCATCCCTCCGCCACCTTGAAGAAACATACAATCCAAATAACAGCAGGTTTTGTATACAAACCCTGTCAAAAGAAATCTCACCCCTTTGGCATCAGGTGGCCAAAGTATTAGAGCTTCAGCTTCAGCATCAGTCCTTCCAGTGAATATTCAGGACTGATTTCCTTTAGGATTGACTGGTTTGATCTCCTTGCAGTCCAAGACTCTCAAGAGTCTTCTCCGACACCACAGTTCAAAAGCATCAGTTCTTCAGTGCTCAGCCTTCTTTAGGGTCCAAATCTGACATGCATACACAGCTACTGGGAAAACCATAACTTTGACTATATGGACCTTTGTCAGCAAAGTGATGTCTTTGCTTTTTAATACGGCTGTCTAGGTTTGCCATAGCTTTCCTTCCAAGGAGTAAACATCTTTTACGGCTGCAGTCACCCTCCACAGTGATTCTGGAGCCCAAGAAAATAAAATGTCAGTGCTTCCACTTTTTCCCCTTTTATTTGCCGTGAAGGGATGGGACCAGATGCCACAATCCTAGAGTATGCAAATTAACATGCAATTACCAGTTGTCTTTTGCAGCTCCTAAAGGAACCCTGTATCTAGACAACAAACATCAGTGACTGATAAAACCAATAGTAATGGGGGATTAAAGTGATGTCCTATCACTGCTGCTGGTTTCCCTTCCCTCAGCTGGCTAAGAATCCACCTGCAATGCGGGAAACCTGGGTTTAATCCTTGGGTTCGATCCCTGGGTTGGGAAGATCCCCAGGAAAAGGGAAAGGCTACCCACTCCAGTATTCTGACCTGGAGAATTCCATGGACTCTATAGTCCATGGGGTCACAGAGTCGGACACGACTGACTTTCACTTCCACTTTCATCACTGCTGTAACAAATGGCTACGAACACAGTGGCATGACACAAATTTATTATTGTACAGTTCTAGAAGTCAGAAGTCCAAAGTGGGTCTCTCTAGCCTCACTTTGAGATGTCAGCAGAATTGCCTTCTTTCTGGAGGCTCCAGGGGAGAATCTGTTTCCTGTCTTTCCCAGGTTCTCACCTCCCAGGAGTGAGGCCGCCCACACTCCTTGGCTGAGGGCCCCATCCTCCATCTTCAAAGCCAGCAGTGGTGGATTGAGTCTTTCTCATGCTGCAGTCTCTCTTGTCTCTCTCTCCTACCTCCTTCTTCCACTTTTAAGGGCCCTTGAGATTATATTGGACCCACCCGGATAATCCAGGAGAGTTCCTGTATTTTAAGATCAGCTGATTTGCAACCTTAGTTCTCCTTGCCATGTAATACAACAAATTCACAGATTCCAAGGACTAGGATATAGACACCTTCAGGAGGTTATAATTCTGCCCAACACAACTTCCAAAGCCTCTTTTCATGACACCAGAACAGGGACTTCCCTGGTGGTCCAGTAGTTAAGATTCTGCCTTTCAATGCAGGGGCCTCAGGTTCCATTCCTGGTCAGGGCACTAAAATTCCACATTCCTTGGGGCAACTAAGTTTGCCTGCCACAACTAAGACCCAGTGAAACCAAAAATAAATATTTAAAACAACACAGAAAAAAAGACACCAGGGAAGATCTGGGTCCAGCCTACTCTATTGAGATGTCCACGAGTCAAGAGCGCTATCTCCACTGGCCCCTGCCACCAACTCCACACCCAAGCTCTGGTGCAGGTGCTGAGCTGGGCCTCACCTAGAGTACCCAGCCTCCACTTCAGGACTTCCGTGAATCTGTAGGCTCCCTAACTCTCTGGTGTCTCTAATGGCTTCTTCCGTCCCCACCCCCAGGTTCAGCCTGAAGCAAGGGAAGAAGCAAGAGTCCTGCTGACCTCCTGTGGCCAGTTGCCCTCTGCCTCACTTGTGCCTCTGACAGCCTCAACAGAAGGCTCAAGCTGTTCTCCTCATGTCCGTTCCCCTCAGTGCTGGCGACAGACGGCCTCAGGCCTAAACCATCAGAGGCAGAGCAGCAGGTGGGATCCCAGTCCCCTGACCAGGGATTGAACCCATGCCCTCTGCAGTGAAAGGGCAGGGTCTTAACTGCTTGACCGCCAAGGAAGCCCCTGTAGTTCTTGATATGCTAAATTAATTGGAAGAGTCTGCCTTCCACATTCCCTCCCCTTCTCACTCCCTGGGGACAAAATCAAAACTGTGTTTGAACAGTCAAACCTGACCAATTGTCTTGTGGTTTGAATGGCTATCTACCCTCCTCCTGAAGACCCCAAACCCATGCTTCATTGGGCGCCACGCCCCAGGGTAACAAGATGTACAGGCAATGGAAGTACAGCTGACAATACTTCCAATGAATACTCCAATTTTTCTCCTATAGAAATATGTGTGAAATATTATTTAATATATTATTAAATACATTCTACAGGAGGAGTTCCTATAGAAATATTCCTACCTTGGAGGTAGGAAAACGAGGATTAAGCTAGTGCCCCAATCTGAAAGTGGTTAAAGCCCTTTCTAACAAATTCCTGAACTGGAAAGAGAAACTTTTCTACAAATAGTCCATCACGTGGTTTCCACACTAGACCACAGACATGGGGCCGGTGGGGCAGGGGGCAATTTTAGTCACAGCTGTGAGAAAAGTTCCTGAGAGAGGGTTGGAAACTGTTAGTCCTGTTGTTGACATTTACAAGTTGTCTTAAAATCCTCCAACACAATCCATTGCCAAACCATTGAGTTTCTGAATTCATTTAGCTGAATGTACTGTGTACTTGAATTTAAAAGCAAGTGAGCTTTCCTTTGAGACATTGTGAGGTGACAGGGTTTCATCTATTATTGGAAATCTGATTCAAAGTCCCATCATTCAATGGGCCATGTGATCTTCTTATGTGAAAGGGCTTTCATTAGAGTTGCACATATTATAATTGTGGGCGATCTGGGATGAAGTTTGGTCCTACAGCCTCTACTGAAAGGTACAATAGATGAGGAGCCTTGGAGGGCTAAGGGCCAGAACTTGCAGATGGAAGGGGAAGAATGCAAGGGTGTACCTTAGGTTTCCTTTAGAGGACCCATTCATTGTGGGTCATAGGGTGTGGGAGAACTTGGGGACACTCAGTTCAACTATATTTTTAAGGAAGAAAAGAAAGGAGATTTCTGAGCCTTAACAGCACAGTAGGGTCAGCTTTTTCAGGCTGGGTTGCTAAGATGTGACTTGTGTCTCACCAAGGGGAGGTCCCAGGAGGATGTTCACAATTTATCCCCTCACTATTTCGGTTCATCTGGTGTCTTTCTAGTGCAATGTGAAATCTGCCATAGAGAACTGTTTAAAAGTTCACTGAGCTCAATGCTATGGGGATATGCCTATGATACTGATAAATAGGGAAAATAGAAGCTTACAATACAGTCTATACTATATAATGGCTTCCCTGATAGGTCAGATGGTAAGGAATCTGCCTGCCTTACAGGAGACCCAGGATCTTTGAACCTGGGTTGGGAAGATCCCCTGGAGAAGGAAAGAGCAGCCCACTCCAATATTCCTGCCTAGAGAATTCCACGGACAGAGGAGCCTGCAGGTTATAGTCCATGAGGTCACAAAGAGTCAGACACCACTAAGTGACTAACACATACACACAGACCCACACATACTATATAATTCTAATCTTCTGACATAGGGACTTCCCTGGTAATCCAGGGGCTAAGACTCTGCACTCCCAGTGCATGGGCCCAGGTTCAATCCCTGATCAGAGAACTAGATGCCACATGCCACAGCTAAAGATCTTAAATGCCGCAACTAACATGTGGTGCAGCTGAATAAATAAAATTAAATTTAAAAATGGTATTGTGACACACCTGTCTGTAGATAGGCTTTATATATTTGGGTATGTTGTTAGGAAATATACAAAAATCTTGGGGTACAAGATAGGCTCATGAGTGGTCTTTTAACTTGTCTTCATCTACTTTTTATATTTTCTGATTTTTCAACAATATATATTGCTTTTATTGTGCTAAAAACAAAGATAAATTAAAACAAAAGGTCATATAACCCTCCTAGAGATGACAATATAAATTCCCTCTCTCACCCATTCCTTTGGCATATGATTCTATCACCTAAATCAGTTCAGTCAGTTCAGTTGCTCAATCGTGTCCGACTCTTTGAGAACCCATGGAATGCAGCATGCCAGGCTTCCTTGTCCATTACCAACTCCCGGAGCTTACTCAAACTCATGTCCATAGAGTCGGTAATGCCATCCAACCATCTTATCCTCTGTCATCCCCTTCTCCTCCTGCCTTCAATCTTTCCCACTAACAGGGTCTTTTCCAATGAGTCAGTTCTTCACATCAGGTGGCCTAAGTATTGGAGTTTCAGCTTCAGCATCAGTTCTTCCAGTGAATATTCAGGACTTATTTCCTTTACGATGGACTGGTTGGATCTCCTTGCAATCCAAGGGACTCTCAAGAGTCTTCAACACCACAGTTCAAAAGCATCAATTCTTCGGTACTCGGCATTTTTTTCAGTCAAATTCTCACATCCATATATGACTACTGGAAAAACCATAGCCTTGACTAGATGGACCTTTGTTGACAAAGTAATGTCTCTGCTTTTTAATATGCTATCTAGATTGGTCATAGCTTTTCTTCCAAGGAGCAAGCATCTTTTAATTTCAAGCCTGCAGTCACCATCTGCAGTGATTTGGGAGCCCGAAAAAATAAAGTCTCTCATTGTTTCCATTGTTTCCCCATCTATTTGCCATGAAGTGATGGGACCGGGTGCCATGATCTTAGTTTTCTAAATGTTGAGCTTTAAGCCGACTTTTTCACTCTCCTCTTTCACTTTCATTAAGAGGCTCTTTAGTTCTTCGCTTTCTGCCATAAGGGTGGTGTCATCTGCATATCTAAGGTTGATATTTCTCCTGAAAATCTTGATTCCAGCTTGTGCTTCATCCAGTCTGCCATTTCTCATGATGTACTCTGCATATAAGTTAAATAAGCAGGGGACAATATATAGCCTTGATGTACTCCTTTCCTGATTTGGAACCAGTCTGTTGTTCCATGTCCAGTTCTAACTGTTGCTTCTTGACCTGCATACAGATTTCTCAAGAGGCAGGTCAGGTGGTCTGGTATTCCCATCTCCTTAAGAATTTTCCACAGTTTATTGTGATCCACACAGCCAAAGCTTTGGTGTAATCAATAAAGCAGAAGTAGATGTTTTTCTGGAACTCTCTTATTTTTTTGATGATCCAGCAGATGTTGGCAATTTGATCTCTGGTTCCTCTGCCTCTTCTAAATCCAGATTGAACATCTGGAAGTTCTTGGTTCACACACTGCTGAAGCCAGGCTTGGAGAATTTTGAGCATTACTTTGCTAGCATGTGAGATGTGTACAAGTGTGCGGCAACTGACATTGCCTTTCTTTGAGATTTAAATGAAAACAGACCTTTTCCAGTCCTGTGGCCACTGCTGAGTTTTCCAGATTTGCTGGCATATTTCACAGCATCATCTTTCAGGATTTGAAATAGCTCAACTGGAATTCCATCACCTCTACTAGCTTTGTTTTTAATGATGTTTCCTAAAGCCCACTTGATTTCACTTTCCAGGATGTCTGGCTCTAGGTGAGTGATCACACCATCATGGTTATCTGGGTCATGAAGATCTTTTTTGTATACTTCTTCTGTGTATTCTTACCACCTCTTCTTAATATCTTCTATTTCTGTTAAGAAAGAAAGTGAAATTGCTCAGTCGTGTCTAACTCTTTGCAACTCCATGGACTGTACCCTACCAGGTTCCACCATCCATGGGATTTTCCAGGCAAGAATACTGGAGTGGGTTGCCATTGCCTTCTCCAGGAGATCTTCCTGACCCAGGGATTGAACCCGGATCTCCCACATGGTAGGCATTGTAGGCAGACACTTTACCTCCTGAGCCACCAGGGAAGATCCACTTCTGTTAGGTCTATACCATTTCTGTCCTTCATCGAGCCCATCTTTGCATGAAATGTTCCCTTGGTATCTCTAATTTTCTTGAAGAGATCTCTAATCTTCCCCATTCCTATCACCTAAGGAATTAAAATAAAACTATGCAAGGACTTTCCTGGTGGTCAAGTAGCTAAGACTCCACATTCCCAATTCAGGAGGCCCAGGTTCAATCCCTGGTCAGGGAACTAGATCCCACATGCTCCAATTAAGAGTCTGAATGCCTCAATGAAGATCAAAGATCTGGGTGATGCAACTAAGACCTGGCACAGCCAAATAAATAAATAAATATTTTTTAAAAAAACTATGCAGAAGACATGAGAGGGGACGATAATTCCTGAGTGAACTTCCAGAGACAGTGACAGCCAAAGGGTTAGTGCAGCTGCCGAGGCTGGGGGATCCTGAGGGTCTTGGATGAAGTGGGTTACCCCTTTGCTGAAAGCCTGTTCTTCCTGGTTTGGAAGATAGAGGGCGCTCATCCAGGGCCCTTTGGGAGATGAAGAGGTCCTTAACCAGGCACTGGGCTATGTGGGAAATATGATCACAGGGTGGGGAGGCTCAGAGGCTGGGCAAGACTAGCTGGATCTTTCAGATGTCAGGTGTGAAGCAAGGAGAGTGAAGTCACAGCCCATGTTTGCCCAGCTCAGCCAGTTCTGTTTGGCAGGTGGGTGTGGAGGACTGAACGTCCACCGCAGCTGTGAGCACAGGCAGCTGCTCTAGGCACAGGTGGCTCCCACGGCTGCCTCCTCCCAAGGGACAACACCCTGCCCAGAGCCAGCTTTCAGAATGGTGGCTCTCCCCCTCCCCCGACTCCAGGTCTCATGGTGTAATGAAAAAAGCACAACAGAAGGCCAATTATAAGCTCGGATGTGTTACCTACCTCCTAGTGTGTGACCCTGGGCACTTAGCTTCCTGCACCTGGGTCCTATCGGTGAAAATGGAAAGACCATAACCAGGCTCTCACTGAGGTGGTGTGAGTCTTAAATGAGAGGCTGCATATTAGAGATACGTGTATGGCTTAGCAGTAAACACAAGTTTGTTATTCTCATAAGGAGATGGGGGCCTCTCCTCCTGCACCCTTTTTCCTGCACCCAAGGCAAGACCTGAGCAGACAAGGGTCACAGTCACAAGCCCCTGCCCACCTTTGCCGCTTCGCCTCCACCCTCCCCAACATGTACCACCGTCCAAAGGACCGCCCACTCGTAACCTGCCACCCCAAGGATCATGATGGTTTCTTACTGCTGCAGAGGAAGTTCAAGTGCCAGCTGAAATGCGGAGGCAACAGATAAAGACACGAAACAGTTTTGTGAGAACCTTGGGCAAGAATGAGGGCCGAGGACCAACAGGGGACCCAGACTCCCCACCACGTACGCACACACACACACACACACACACACACAGCAAGGGCCGGAGAGCTTTGTGGAAAGAGAGGGCTTGTGAAGAGGACTTGTAAGCATCCACTTGTTTGGGAGTCCCGCCCTAGGGGACACACAGCGGTTGGGCCCATCTTTCTCTCAGTTCAAGAGGGCAGAACTTCCAGGAGTTCCCTAGGAGGAGGCAAACCCTTCACAGTCTAGGGCTGGGGATGGAGGAGGCAGGTACCTGCTCTCAGTGAGCGTCAAGGGGGCTCCCCTCCCACGCTATGCACCAGCTCTCCAGGGTGGAAGAAGCTGAAGAGGGCCTGACAGCAGGGGAAATGCCTGCCCCCCACCCCCACCCCAGAGCTGGTTGTGGCAAAGGTGTCCGAGAGCTTCCCAAGGACCAGCTCTGCACTGGGCAAGAGGTGGCTGTCCGGGGTTGGAGTTGCCAGAGATGGACTTGCTGGAATCCGGAGGGCTTGGGAAGGGCAGACTAGAGTTGCTTCTGCCTCAGGGAAGGCAGCTATAGGCAAAGCTCCCTAGTGGTGGAACTTCCCTGGTGGTCTAGTGGCTAAGACTCCACACTCCCAATGCAGGGGGCCCAGGTTCAATCCCTGATCAGGGAACTAGATCCCACATGCCGCAACCAAGACCCAGTACAGCCAAATAAATAAATATATATTAGAACAAAACCAAAAACCTCCCTGGTGATGAGTGGATGTGGGGAGGGGGCTCTCCGAAGACCCTACAGAACTGCTAGGAGAGAACAAGTCAGCTCTAGGCAGCTGCCACCCGAGTCAGTGCCCAGCAGTGAGCGGCAGCTGCGTGCACGCTATCCCACCCCTCTTTCTCCTCCCTTTCTGCAGCCTCTGTCCCAGTGAGGTCAGGGACAACCTGGTGAATATGGGAGGAAGTGAGCTCGAAAGAGAGAGAAAGCTGACCTCAGCCTTGCCCAGCCAACCCCCAGCACAAAGATGAAAGGCTAAAATGTATCTGAGCAGCACGCACATTCTGATGTCAGCATGTGAAATGAATCTACAGCTTTGCATTTCCTTAGAGCAACCAGAAAAGTCCTGAGACTTTTCATCCAGATGCCCCGGGGATGTGGGAGAAAACACAAAGCTGCTTTGTGACGACACCCCAGGAATGTGCTTATTCAACATAGCGATGTACTAATTAGATGTCTGTCCAGCTCTGCTGAGCTCTGTGGCAAGCCCTAACCAAGCACTTTGCTTTTATTCACGGAAGGCTTACAACAGCCATCTCATGTATTATCCCCAGGTTACTGAGGAGGAAACTGAGGCATGGAGAATTTAGGCAACTTGCCCCAAATTCGCAGAAGTTGGGTTCATCTTTTAAGCCTTAATCCTTCCTGGGCTACCTTTGATCTCTCCAGGATCCCAAAGCAACTCACTTTTCACTCTAAATTGCTTGTTTAGGGCTTAAGTCTTCAATTACAGTGATCTTTTTTATTTTCTTTAAGTTTTTTTTTTAATGTGGACCTTTATTTTCTTCAAGTAAAAGTCACTCAGTCGTGTCCGACTGTCTGTGACCCCATTCTCTGGGCCAGAATACTGGAGTGGGTAGCCTTTCCCTTCTCCAGGGGATCTTCCCAACCCAGGGATCGAACCCAGGTCTCCCGCACTGCAGGCAGTCTTTACCAGCTGAGCCACAAGGGAAGCCCATTTTCTTCAAAGTCTTTATCAAGTTCGTTACCATATTGCTTCTGGTTTATGCTTTTGTTGGAGTTTTTTTTTTTTTTTTTTTTTTTGGCCTCAAGGCATGTGTGATCCCAGTTCCCTAACCAGGGATTGAACGCACATCCTCTGCACTAGAAGGTCCCAGCCACTGGACCACCCAGGGAGTCCCAACAGTGATCTCCACTGAGGCAAGAGCTAGATGGTTTTCATTTTGGTGGTATGTGTGCTGTGTGCGTGCTCAGACACTCAGTCAGACACATTGTGACCCCATGGGCTGAAGCCCACCAGGTTCCTCTGTCCATGGAATTTCCCAGGCAAGAATTCTGGAGCAGGTTGCCATTTCCTTCTCCAGGAGATCTTCCTGACCCAGAGATCAAGCCCTCTTCTCTTGAGTCTCCTGCATCGGTGGATGTGTTCTTTACCACTACACCACCTTGGAAGCCCTCATTTTTTGTAGGGCAGGACCAAAAGTCGGAACATCCTGTCTCAGCTCAAGCCTGTCCCGTCTCCACTGAAGACAGCCCTGGGACCCCATGCGTGTGCTTTGCCTCTGCCCAGCTGGCCCTTTGGGTTTTTGTAACCACGAGCTGAGAGCAGGAACAGGGTCAAACAGAAGCAGCCTGAGGGCCGAGCAGAGAAGAGTCTTTCGGGGAGTTAGAGAGAGACATGGGATACTTGTGGGGTGAAAAAAAAGTGGAGAAGAGACAACACAGGTGTTTTCAGATAAGGGCCAGAATCCCACCTAGGGATGTTCATGAATCACACACACATATTTGCTTGAAATTACATTTTTGGTGGCTGGACTGTGGCCTTTGTTGCTGTGGTTTGTTTTTCTTTGTTGGTTTCCAACTCTGCTCTGAGGCTAAACTGTTTCTCAGCGCTCAGTCGTGTCCGACTCTTTGCGACCCCATGGACTATAGCCCACCAGGCTCCTCCATCCATGGGATTCACCAGGCAAGAATATTGGAGTGGGTTGCCATTTCCTTCTCCATCCCAATCTACAGAAGAGCTATATTTTTAGACTCTAGTCTTTGGCTTCCCAGGTGGCTCAGTGGTCAAGAATCCACCTGCAAATGCAGGAGACGTAGAAAACACAGGCTTGATCCCTGGGTCAGGAAGGTCCTCTGGAGAAGGAAGTAGCTTCCCACTCCAGTATTCTTGCCTGGAAAATTCTATGGACAGAGGAGCCTGGCAGGCCACAGTCCATGGGGTCACAAAGAGTCGGACATGACTGAGCATGCGCGAGGGGTGGGGGAAGAGTCTCTGACACATAATAGATGTTTGAGAAATGATAGCCACACTGAATTTAAATTAATTTGCCAAGCATCCTGTTACTTATACCCGGATGCCTGCATCTGAGGTTGAATGGGTGCTGGAGGAGGAGCTAGCAAAACAGCCACAGAAAGCATTGAGGGGCAGACTACGGGCAACCTGACTTCAGCAAAAATCCCCAAAACCAAGTGGCGTCTAGTTCACGGTTGTGGGGAACAGCTGACAAGAGCCTGGGCTAGTGTTCAGAATATTAGAACTTGAGCAGAGTGGCTGAATGCAAGGTACCCCCAGCCCCCAGACCCAGAATTCAGATGAACAGCCATCCCTCTGGGGTGATGAGTCAGAGGTACAGGCGGGACTTTTCACCTCGCACGATCCTGGGTGATCTGTCACCCGGAGTCGGCCAGAGAATGTCTTTTCAGCTCTTTATGATTAACTTCTGTTTACCATTTTCTATTTTTAGGTGACCTTTGACAAGACCCACTCTTTGAAATAGTCTGGCCAAAGGATTTCAAGAGGTCAACATCTTGTGTTGGGTATTTTATAAAAGGGCCCTTCTTTTCTACATGTGGAGCCCAGCTGGGTGGAGGTATTTTGCTACAGAAGCCAGCCCTGAAATATCCATATAACACATAATCAATTCAAGGCTGGTCCTCGCCTTTTCACACTTCCTTAGGGGGATTTCTTGGACACAGAAGAGCAGAGGAGGCTTCAAGAAGGGTCCACGCCTTTTCTACCGGGAACTCAGCACAAAGTCTTGAACGTAAAACAAGAGAATTTCTCTTTAGTTGGCTCATTGTGGTCTCAAGAAGAAATAGGTACTAGCCAGGAATCTCTAAAATCTCTGATGAGGACCAGAACTGGCATCCTCAGATATCTTCAGCTTTGTGGATGTTCAGCGAAGCTTTGAAAATAACTCCTAAAAAGTTTCAGTCCACAAGAATGTCATTGACCTTAAATTCACCCTGTCACATTACCAGAGCTTCCCAGGAGGTGCAATGGTAAAGAATCCATCTGCCAATGCAGGAGACACAAGAGATGTGGGTTTGATCCCTGGGTGGGGAAGATCTCCTGGAGGAGGAAATGGAAACCCACTCCAGTTTTCTTGCCTGGAGAATGCCATGGACAGAGGAGCCTGGTGGGCTACAGTCCAGGGATCGCAAAGAGTCAGACACAACTGAGCACCACCACCACCACCACATTAGACTTCCCTGATGATCCAGGGGAGACTCCATGCTCCCAGTGCAGGGAGCCGAGGTTCGATCCCTGGTCAGGGAACTAGATCCCACATGCCACAACTAAGAGTTCCCATATTGTAACTAACATCTGGCACAGCCAGATTAAAGATTTTTTTTTTTTTTAAAAGATGAACTAGATAAGAAGATGGCTTCTCTGGTGGCTCAGTGTAAAGAATCCGCCTGCTGATGCAGACACTGCAGGAGATGAGGGTTTGATCCCTGGGTCCGGAAGATCCCCTGGAGGAGGAAATGGCAACCTACCCCATTATTCTTGCTGGGGATAATGCCCAGGGACAGTGGAGCGTGGCAGGCTACAGTCCATGGGGTCAGAAAGCGACTGGGCACACAAAGAGAAGAAATGAGACCTGAGACTTTCCCAGCCACTTGAGAAGAATGGTTCTTCTCTGCACATTTTCAAGAATCCCAGGACAGCAGGCAGCCCTACTTCTTATAACTAAGCTAGCAAAGGGCTCTTTGCAAACACAAACACCAGAGAAATATTGTGAACAGATGAACAGACACTTCACTGCCTTTCGTCACAATGGTTTTAAATATTCAACACAGATAATAAGAAACAGGGACCTTGTTTTCCAGCTTGATGTCATTTCAGTAAAAGTTTTCTGTCTACACTTCTGCTGAATATGGTTCTTTTTAAAAATATTTATATGTATGTATTTGGCTGCACTGGGTCTTAGTTTTGGCACACAGGATCTCTCTCATTTTTACTTTTTAGCCGCGGCCTGCAGGATCTTTAGCGGCAGCATGTGGACTCTTAGTTGCAGCCTGTGGTATCTAGTTCCCTCGAAGATGGAACCCAGGCCCCTAGCTACTGGACCACGAAGGAAGTCCCAATATGCTTCTTTTTGATGCAAAATGGTACATTTTGAGGCAGAGATTACATAGCTACCTGCTGAGAGTGATATTTATACATTACGGCAGAGATTACATAGCTACCTGCTGAGAGTGATATTTATACATTACGGCATCCATCCCATGCCTGCGAAGAGCTTCAGGTCACCTTAAGGGGAATCATCATTCCCTCTGAGAATCCATCTGGGGTGTCTTCTTAGTTATAGAAGATACCATAAAGGATATAGAGGCAGAAATCATCTGCAGCCCAGAAGGAACGGGACAGTGGGACCATCTGTGGTCAGACACAGGGCTCTGAACAACACATACCAGAGGATATAGCCAGCAGTTCTCTAGGGACACACCAGGCCAAAATTCAAGTTTCAAAACAGCAAGCAGAATGGCAAGTATGGTAGCATGCTTCAAGATGGTGCTCAGCAGGAAAGCCAAGGAAAGCTGGGGAAGGACGTAGGCCCCCTCAGCACAAAGAAAGGCAGCTGTCAGGCTGTTGTTGGCATGCTAACCCCCCCAGGACCCAGCCACCTTTCACAGCTGCCTTGCTTGGGGACCACAGGTGAATACACCGAAGAAGGTAAGAGCTCAGTGGGGCTGTCATCTTTCAAATAACCATTGAAGACTGGGTAAGGACCAGCTGGGAACCATCTGAGCAGAGGGTGGAGCTAGGCAGGAATTGTCTCCAACAGTGGCACTGGTGCGGCAGTAGTGGTCAACTATGGAAATGGTCTGATCAGGCTCACTTTCTGCCCACTCAGCCTACAGAGGCAGGTCTGGATCCTTTCAGCCTTTTTAAATAAAGGCCTGGGAAGTCCTGGCCAGAGCAATTAAGCAAGAAATATAAGTAAGGCACCAAATTGGAACAGGAAAAAGTACAGCTGTTACTATTTGCTGATGACATGAAAACTGTTTCTATTTGCTGATGACATGATTTTATAGAAAACCTTAAAGACTCCACCAAAAAAAAAAAAAAAACCTATTAGGAATAGTAAATAAATACAGTAAAGTTTCAGGGTACAAAATTAATATACAAAAATCTGTTGCATTTCTAATAATGAACTAGCAGAGAGCAAAATTAAGAAAATAATACAATTTACAAATGCAACAAAAAGAATAAAGTACCTAGGAATAAATTTAACCAAGGAGGTGAAAGATTTGTACACTGAAAACTGTAAAACATTGTTGAAATAAACTGAAGATACAAAGAAATGGAAAGATATTCTCTGCTCATGGATTAGAAGAATTAATATTGTTAAAATGTTCATGTTACCTAAAGCAATCTACAGATTTAATACAATTCCTATCAAAATGCCAATGACATTTTTCACAGAAATAGGACAAAAAAAATCCTAAAATAAATATGGACCCACAAAAGACTCCAGATAGCCAAACAACCTTGAGAAAAAGAACAAAGCAGGCGGTGTCACATTCCCTGATTCAAATCATATTACAAATGTATAATAATCAAAATAACATGGCATAGACAGGAAAAGAAAAGAAAAACAGGCGTATCATCAATGTAACAGAATTGAAAGCCCAGAAATAAACCCACTCATATACGAACAAAGGAACAAAGAAATCACAATGGAAAAAGAATAGTCTCCTCAATAAATGGTGTTGAAAAAGTGTACAGACACATGCGAAAAAAAAAAAAAATTAAACTAGATCACTATCTCACATCAGCCACAAAAATAAACTACCTCAAACTGGAATATTACTCAGCCCTAAAAAAAATTAATTCTTGCCACTTGCAACAATGCAGATGAACCTCACGGATTATTATGCTAAATGAAATAAGTCAGGCAGAGAAAGACAAATATTTTTTGATTTCACTCATATGTAGAATCTAAAAACAAACAAGCGGAAACAAAATAAATGAACAAGTCACACCAACTAAAAACAAACACGTAGAGGAAGGGAGACTGGGGTCAATGGCTTAAAGGAGTCAGCTATATGACGACAGATGGAAACTAAAGCTTTGATGGTGAGCATGCTGTGGTGTATGCAGAAGCGGAAATATAACATTGTACACATAAAACTTACGCTATGAACCATTATACACAAATAAATAAGACCCTGGGGTTTTGACCCTGGCCCCAGGCTTGTGCAGCAACTCCTATCGGTTCCATTCACTTCCAGCTCTTTCACAGTTGCCATGTAGTAAGCCTGTGAATGGTTTTTAGATGTAGTGACTTTAGGGGTTGTTGGTACTGAATTTCTCATGTCTCCGTAAGAATCAGGACTGCCATCAAATGGCCCCGTTTTTAATTTTTTTCTTAATATTCATTTTACTTATTTATTTGGCTTTGCCAGGCCTTAGTTGTGGCACTCAAGATCTTTGATATTCATTGCAGCGTGAGGGATCTTGAGTTATGGCATATGAACTCTTAATCGCCACACGTGGGATCTAGCTCCCTGACCAGGGATCGAACATGGGTCCTCTGCTTTGGGTGCTCCGAGTCTTAGCCATGGGACTACCAGGGAAGTCCGTAGGCCCCATTTTTAGAGAGGGTCTTCCAGTAGTTTCTCTGGGCAGCCAGCAGCAACAGGACACGTACTGCTGGTTAAATACAGTTCCTCCCTGGCTGGATGGCCAAGGACCCAGAGTCCCCAGAACCCACGGGCTGCTAGCATATCAGACCCCCTCTCTTCAGCCTGATGACCCCCTAACACGGCCTTACGTGGTGAGAAACTTTGACCCTGAACCTGCCCTTTGGCTGGAAGCTCTCATCTGTCTTTCCACTGGGTCTCAGACGCCACGGCAGCTCTCTCGCATCTTCCTTGTATGTTGTGTGTCTGTCCTCCCAGTGCAATGAAAGCTGCTCCTGGTTCACTCGGGGGACCAGGAGTCAGGTTTCAATCAGATAAGCATGAAGACAAATGTCACATACCTTTTCTCCCTAAAGCAGCACAAAGCAGCCTAAGAAGAGTGGGTGGCGCTGACCTTTGGAGAAACTTCTTAGTCATGCGGGGAGGCCACTTACAGGTGAGTTTGATGTGGGGCGAAGGAAACGGAAAGCTGTTTGAAGGAAGATATAGGTCAGGCTCTATGGCTTACCTCCCAGCCTCAGGTCATAGACCCACTGCTTTCCACTCCATCTCAGTGAGTCTGGTCCTTAACTCAAACCCACAAACCTGTGCGCATACCAGGTACGCTGGCTGTCCGCAAGAGACCATGAATAAATACGAAAAATATTCCGACCTCGCCATCTGCCTTAGCCAGGATTCCCCAGAAAGCAAGAGTCCATGGCAGAGAGGGCTCAGATGCTTCAAAACTTTGGTTCACGGACCTGTGGATATAGGAGGGTGGGACAAAGAGGAGCACTGATGTATATACAAGACCATGTGTAAAACGGATAGCTAGTGGGAAGCTGCTGAGAGTTCAGCTCAGGGCTCTGTGATGGCCGAGAGGGGTGGGATGAGAGAGAGGCTGAAGACACATAGCTAGATGATTTACTTTGTTGTACAGCATAAGCCAACACAATGTTGAAAGTGATTATACTCAAATAAAAAAAAGCAATTAATTAAAAGTAAATAAGAATTTCTAAAAATAAAAAACTTTGTTAGGGAATATAATCCCCTAAGGATTACAGGAAGTGAGATCAAGGGAGACGGGGGAGGATCAATTCAAGGATACCAGTCACGGAACTGCCTCCCTTCACCCAGTACAAATGCTGGCATTCATTCAAGTATCAATATATTTCTTTAATACTCATCAGTATTATCCAAAAAGCTATAGAATTAGTCCTTGTCCTCGCAGAGAAATCACCGCAATAGCATCTAAATTCTGCCCATGTTAGTGTGGGGAGGGGGGAGTTGATTCATCAGTTCTCGCCTCCCACTGGTTGAAGGTGCATCCCACAGGACAGGGACTTCCCTGCACTTTCAGCTTGCACGTGTGTGGGCACCAGGCAGGTCTCATGCAGACATCAACAGAGGTGTCCTGTCAAGGGGAGGGAGTGGAGAGTGGGGAGAGGTGAGAGGTGGCCAGTGTGTGATAGGCAAGCACTGCTGGACCCATCTGACGTCCACTGGAGCCCGTATGCCGTGGCACTGGAACAAGAGACAGGTAAAGCCAAGGAAACCTGAAACTCCAGCCACAGGAAGAGTTAGAAGGATGGGGTTGTAGCAATTGTCTGCAACTCCACATTGGGACCTCTAGAGCCCTGTGTCTCAGTAGCAGCCAGGGCCAGGCCAAAGAACCCAGACTGTCCTAAAGAGACACAAGTGACAGCCAGCACATACCAGCTCTGGGAAGTGATCAGGATTTCACAGGGCTCCAGGGTCCCCCAGAAACATCTTATACTCTGATTCATCCTTCACCATTTTGGAATCCAGCAAAATGACAGCCCCTCTCCTCCCTTGGAGCCAGTCAACGAGGAAGCCTCACAAGTTTGCAGCCCAGTTCAAGTCCCAGGTCTGCCACCTACTGGCTTTGTGACCTATAAGATTCCTAAACTCTCCAGCCTCAGTTTCTTCATCTGTCAAAGGGGAAATTGTGACAGCCAGTGAGATCATTCAATGGCATGTTTAGCCTGTTGCCTGGCACAAGATTAAAAAAAAAAGTACTAGTTGCTCGGTCGTGTCCAACTCTTTCTGACCCCGTGGACTGTAACCCATGAGGCTCTTCTGTCTATGGAATTCTCCAGTCAAAAATACTGGAGTGGATAGCCAGTCTGTTCGCTAGGGGATCTACCAGGGACTCCAGCATTGCAGGCAGATTCTTTTCTGTCTCAGCCACCAGCATACAATAAATTGCCCCTAAATAGAAGCTACTGTGGTTATAAGGCCACCAAACTCTGTGTGCCCCCAGGAGTATTATGTTTCTCTGGGGAAAACTAAGATAGTATGACACTCTGAGAGGGCTCTAAAGCCTTAAATATATCAACAACTGCTGCTATTTTAACATCCCTGGGAGCAAAGAGAAATCTTGGCAGCAGCCAAATGGCCTAAAAGAGAAATAAAATCAAGTAGTAAAATTAGCATCTCATTTTCCCGTCTTCACTCCAGGACACAAGTGCTCCCCAGCCCCCCCAAGAGTGAGTCAGTTCAGGCAGAAGAGAAATGAATCCATCCTGAAAGAATCTGTTATTCTTGCCCTGCTAACCTTTCTCTTTCAGACTCAGTGTTTTGGTCTCAAGGAGGATGTTTGTGAATGACTAGGCTTATGAAAATGGTCCTGCGTGCTTCAGTTGCCATAAGCAGATGCACTGTACTCTAAATGCTCCCACTTCACTCTGCTTTCTGAGGGCTTGAGGTTCTTCTCGGCACCTGTTTCCTAGCACCAGTGATGGACCTGTCTATCACTGATCAAACTTCAGCACGTCATTAGGCCCCCAAATGTCTACAGAGTCCCACATTTGTGCCAGGCCTTGGGGATAAAAAGGGGAGTCTCTAGGGAAAGACTGCTTAGACGGGGAAACACATCACAAAACAGGTGAGCACAGAGGTTCAAGCATTTGTTCAACAGACACTGCTGAGCCCAGGTGATGTGCTAAAAGCTAGAGACTTGCTGCCTGCCCTTCAGAAACATGCGATCTAGGGGAGAGGCCCGACACAAGGAAACCAACAGTGTGAAAGGTGGACTACTCCAATACGCCCTTTCTAGGTAAGTCCAGGAGTCTGTACCAAGATGCAGTGCAATTGAAGCCACTCTGTACTGAATTCCCGGACACACCTCAGTCTTCCTGTCCCTGGGTATCCTTCAAAACACTCCTCTCTCATCAATGACACTTTTTTGTTTATCAAATAGGGCACAGATTTTCTTAAGGGTTGATAAGCATTCCCCTACAAGATTCTTTCCTGTCTAGCTAAAAGCCACTATTGAATTACCAAGATATCTCAGTCCCCAGGATCATAAGGTCTGGAGAAAGGGGTGAGTTTCTCCCACCCCACAGAAAGCCTGCCTAGCAAATTTCCTATTTCCAGTCCCCACACTGCCTCTTTCCAGGTGATGACAGTGGCAAAGTCCACTCGGTTCAGGGAAAATCCCCCTCTTGATGCCAAGGCTGTATCCATCTAATATTCATGGAGTCTTTGAAGTGTGTCTCTGCTTCCTAAACTAGCAAAAATTACTGAAAGAATGGACAGCTCTTTTCTTAATTCTATCAATGTTTGTTGCTATACAATATACCTCGAGAAAACTGCACAAATTCTAAGGCATGTCTGGATGAATTATCTCCAAGGAACACCTCCCTCCCAAGGCAACTATCGTGGTCAACAGCTATGTTTTCCACTGTATAATTACGTGTTATTTATTTATGTTTATTTTTATGTATTTGTTTCCTTGGCTGTGCCAGCTCTTAGTCTGCAGCATGTTGGGTCCAGTCCCCTGACCAGGGATCGAATCCAGGGCCCCTGCATGGGAAGCTCGGAATCTTGGTCACTGGACTACAGGAAATTCCCTCCATTTCTTATTCATTCATTTATTTTGGAGTATAATTGCTTCCATTTTATTATGTTTTGAAGTCTAGATTATTCTGAGATGTAGAGGAAAGCCAGTGCACATTTGCCAAACGCAGTCCAGCATTTGCATTGCCCTCTCTCCAGCATGGGGCCAAGGCGACGCCAGCATCCTCTTCCTGTGGGCTTCAGCTCTCAGCTCTTTGTGGTCTGCAAGCAGCTGAGCCAGACCTAACACACTCAACTCCACAGCACAATGGTCTGCAGGCACTGCACCGGGTAGGTCTGTCCCAAAGGAAATATGGGTTGCAGAGATACACCCCTCCCCACCTATACAAAGATAGCCTTTATATCTGTTATTATTGTTGTTGTGTGTGCGTGTGTGTGTGTTGGCCTCACCAGGCAGGGATCCTAGTTCCCTGACCAGGGATTGAACCCGGCCCTGGCAGTGAAAACACTAAGTCCTAACCACTGGACCACTAGGAAATTCCCACAGCCTTTATATTGTTACAAAGAGCAGCAACTAACTGTTGGCATCTCTGACTTCTCAGTTAAATGGCCCATTCGGGTGGATCTCCCTAAAAAAAGGAATGTGTGCTGGCTCAGTCGTGTCTGACTCTTTGTGACCCCATGGACTGGAGCCCACCAGGCTCCTCTGTTCATCGAATTCTCCAGGCAAGAATACTGCAGTGGGTTGCCATTTCCTTCTCCAGGGGATCTTCCCGACCCAGGGATCAAACTCACATCTCCTGTGCCTCCTGCATTGGTAGGCAGATTCTTTACCACCTGGGAAGCCCAAAAAAAGGAATGGTTTCCATCAAAGGTATATTCAAGACCTTACCTCATGCATGATTGAAAACGGCTGAGAGTGCCGAAATGCTCTTCCCTCCACCCCCCCATCTCAAAAAGGTTTCAAAGACCTACTATTAAATCCCACTTTCCCCCAGAGGGCTCTGAAGGAAGGAAACTTCTCTCCAGCATGTAGCCAAGGACAGGGATCTTCACTAGGAGATGAGAGCAACAGAAAAGCCATTTCACTGGACCATGGGACAAGCTGCCATATCCACACACACATTCTCCCCTTCAAGATCAGCTCTGGGACTTCCTGGTGGTCCACTGGCTAAGACTCCAGGCTCCGAATGCAGGGGGCCCAGGTTCGATCCCTAGTCAGGGAACAAGATCCCACAGGCTGCAACTAAGAGTTCCCATGACACAGCTAAACAGCCTACTTGCCACAACGAAGGTCAAAGATCCTGCCTGCTGCAGCTAAGACCCAGTGCTGCCACATAAATAAATCAATGTATTATATACACATATAGACAGATAGATCAGATCAAACTCCATCTCTGCTCAGCCTTTTGTGCCCACTCCAGGGGCCGCATCTGGTACACGTCATCTACTTTCTCATATGCCAAACCATCACACTTGCTCTGGTATCTAATGGACATGTAGGGCTCAGACAAAATAATTCACACCAACGACATGCTAAACCTCAACTTGGTGTCAGACATGGGGTTAGGAGCTAGGAATGCAAAAGAAAATATGCCTGGAACAGCTAACTGACCAAATCAAGGGAAAATATCATTAACAAACGCAAAACAAACCAACAAAAAAGCTTTAAAATGGTCACTCTCTCCCATTTACATCTCACCTGAAATCCTAATCTTCAATTTGCAACTTTATAATTCTCTCCAGTGGTGACTAGTTGCAGCATCATGAACAAAGGATGATAACTCTAGTTGAGGAATAAGCAGTAGAAGGAAAGACCCTGACTCCCTGTCAGTGTTTCTGGCAAATTCATTTTCAAAGGCACAAAATAGACCGTTCACTTTATCCTCACGTTTGATAATATCAAGAATGCCTAACATCTCTTGAGTCTCTTGGTGAGTACTCTGCTGAGTAAATCTTCACATACATGATCCTGATAGCAAGATGCCTTTCTACATCTTAAAGCCTATATCCTCTGCTCTCAGTGCATCCAGAAAAAAAGACAGTCCCTCTCCCCACAATTTACAGACATTCTGGAATTTCATCTCCCCTGCTTCCAACTGGCCAGTGTCCATTGCTGAACCAACCGTGTATAGAGCGACATTCCCACACCTGAAGTCAGCTCCACCCAAACCACAGGGACAGTAAGTGCAGGAAGGTGAGTGTCTCACAGACAATCAGAATGCTAATACCAGAGGGAGGTGGACAGGAAACAGGAGGTGTCTACTGAAGAGTGAAATCCACAGCCTAGCCCAGTTCTCCTCCAGTTACATGCTCAGTCCCTTCAGTCCTGTCCGACTCTCTGCGACCCCGTGGACCATGGCCTGCCAGGCTCCTCTGTCCATGGGATTCTCCAGGCAAGAATACTGGAGTGGCTTGCCAGTTCCTTCTCCAGTGATGAAGTATGAAGTGAGTGAAGTGAAGGAAGCGGCCCCAGTTCCTTCTCCACCCAATCAGTTACAACAGAGTTTAAAACAAAGTCATCATATGATACAAACTAAGAAGCCCCCAGACTCACAGCCCTGTCTCCCATCCTCTGTGAAGTTTGGCTTTGCAGCCAATACAATCTTGAACAGACCTGAACATTCATCTTAAATAAATAAAGACACAGTTTGATGTAGCAGAACAGGGATTCTCAACTTCTGCGTTATTGACACTTGGGGCTGGATGCTTCTTCGTTGTGAGAGGTCTGTTCGGGGCGTTGTAGGATTTGAGCAGCCTCCTCCATCCTAGTCTCTACCCACTAGATCCTGTCCCCACCCTAACCCCAGTGGTAAAACTAAAAATGTCTTCAGACGTTGCTAAATGTTTCCAGGGGGTGCAAAATCAGCCTCCCAGTTATGAATCTCCATGTTAGAAGGCAAGAGAACAGAAAAGAAGAGTTTTCAACACACCAGGAAGGACAAACCCAAGTTACCTGGTCCATCTGGGTCCCTCTGCAGCCTTGAGACCTGCCCAGTCGGAATCCTGGGTGGGAAAATTGGGTTACTGGACACTAGGTGCCAGAGACAGAGATCTTCCAGTCCTCTTTTAAAACTGCTCAGGGCTTGTCTCAGAGGTACCAGGGTCTCCCCTCTAATTTAAGTGTTATGGTCACAAATCTTACCCCTTACCGAGTGCTTACTGCATGCAAGTCACCACTGGGTCCGCTTGTATGTATTTTCTTACTTTATTACTACATCAGCATTCCAGTACAGATGTTAGCTTCATTTCACAGAGGAGGAAACTGAAGCCCTGAGAAGCTGCTGCTAAGTCACTTCAGTTGTGTCCGACTCTGGGATCCCATAGATGGCAGCCCACCAGGCTCCCCCGTCCCTGGGATTCTCCAGGCAAGAACACTGGAGTGGGTTGCTATTTCCTTCTCCAATGCATAAAGGTGAAAAGTGAAAGTGAAGTTGCTCAGTCGTGTCCAACTCTTCGCAACCCCATGGACTGCAGCCTTCTCCGTCCATGGGATTTTCCAGGCAAGAGTACTGGAGTGGCCAGTACTCTTGCCATTGCCTTCTCCTCTGAGAAGTTAGCTACCCCTAAATCACACTTGGGCTTCCCTGGTGGCTCAAATGATAAAGTGTCTGCCTGTTATGCAGGAGACCTGGGTTCAATCCCTGGGTCGGGAAGATCCCTTGAAGAAGAAAATGGCAACCTACTCCAGTACTCTTGCCTGGAAAATTCCACAGATGGAGGAGCCTGGTAGGCTACAGTCCATGGGGTCGCAAAGAGTCAGACACAACTGAGCAACTTCACTGGTTCACTGATTCAAATCACACTTAGTAAATGCTAAAGCTGGGATGTAAAACTGTCTTGCAGAGTTTAGAGTTCCCACACTCTGCGGCCTCCCTGCATGTCCACTTGTCAACTGGGGTCCTGCTGCTCACCACTCAAAGACCAATAAAAAGGCAAGGTTGGTGGAAAGGAAAGTGTGCTTATTTTGGATGGTGGCAGACAGAGGGTGGGGGGTGGACACCTGTCCAAAGGCCAGCAACCTACCATGATAATCAGTGGGTGAGAGCTTTTACACATGGAGGAAAGGGTTACCTACAAAAACAGCACAGTCAGCTTCGATCGTCATCTTGAAATTAGTTATGCGGTGGTTTGATCAGTGTCATCTTGATTGTTTTAAGTACAGTTAGTCTTTAGTTCCAGGGTTGGTTGGTTCTCGTTTCTTTGAGGCCAGTTCTCAGCACTGTGGCACCTTATGTCGTGGCTACAGTCTAGTCATCACGTAGTTAACTTCTTCCACCTGGTGGGAGCTTCAGTATCTACAAGACAGCTCACAGGAAAGGGCTCAGAATATAATCTGTAACCCTCAAGAAGGAACTAAACGTCCTTGACGTTGCTTCATAACTAAACTATTACTGTTTGGTTCTCTGACCATTTTTCTTGGTTTCTGCATTTTCTTACTTCTCTGATTAAACTTACTCTTTGGCTAAAGTTTTTCTATAGACAAAAGGCAGGTCAAGAACGTGGGGGCAAGGATCATGTGGCCCTGCTCCATTTCACACTCAGATGGCTTTCTGTAGTCAAGCTCCAGTGACTCACCATTTCTACTGCAGTTTCTCTTTTCTTTGAGATTTTGTTTTCTCTCCTTTTCCCTGAGATCTTGGTTTCTGCTTTGAAGGTTTGGTGTTTGTTGTTGTTGTTTTGGATATATTTGGCTGTTATTTTTGGCTGCATCGGGTCTTAGTTGAGGCACAAAAGATTTTTCTTGAGACATGCAGGTTTAGTTGCCCTGCAGCACGTTGAACCTTAGTTCCCTCAACAGGGATCGAACCCACATCCCCTGCATTAGAAAGCAGACTCGTAACCACTGGACCACCACAGACACCCCTACTTTTAGAATTTAACTGCTTCACTTCTACAGATTTAACGGAACAAAGGAACTGAATAAAGGTAACTGAATAAAGGAACTGAAT
This sequence comes from Budorcas taxicolor, assembly GCF_023091745.1. NCBI lineage: Eukaryota > Metazoa > Chordata > Mammalia > Artiodactyla > Bovidae > Budorcas > Budorcas taxicolor. The sequence goes on from NC_068921.1 coordinate 15,296,712, forward strand.
GACCATACTTCACTATTCTGTTGGATATTTGGTTGTTTTAGAGATTGGTTTCCTTACTTGACTCTGTTATCATTTTAAAGATCAGAGTATGATGAAGGGGCCTCTATCTGGGACTCAGAAGACCTGGGTTTTCCTTTTGGCCCTGCTCCAAACTCACTGTGTGACCTCAGGAAAATGCTTTGACATCTCTGAGTCTCAAATTGAAGGGCTAGATTTTTTCGTCTACGAGGACTCTTCTAGCAGTTCGATAAAGGCTCTAAATCTAAAATTAATTCCATGGCCAAACAGAAAGTCTGAAATATTTAGAATAGGTTTCAAATGTTAATAAGTAGCAAGTGCTACCTCTCAGCAGTCAAGAGCCCCGCTGTGCGGAATAACAGCTCATGGCTGACTTCAGCGTGTTCCACGAGGGCAGAGAAGCGGGCAGGCCTGTGTCACCTGAGTCTTGATAGAAAAGATAGTTTAAAATGCATGCCTGGACTGAAGGGGGACACCTAGCGATTCAGTGATGGCCCTCAAATGGCTGCTCTGCATGGTGATGGTGAGCCCCGAGTGAGGTCCAGCGGAGGATAGATGTAAATGGAGCGCTACGCTCAGAGGCCCTGAGTATGACCACGGGGCAGAGATGCTGCCTGCAAGCATGAAGCGAACACAGCTCATTCAGCAGGAGAAGCGGGGCAAGCACGGTGCTTCTTACAGCACCAGTGCACCAGGCCAAGCCTCCTGCCTTCTGTCTCCCAGGCTGCTGGCTGCCCAGGAAACAATAGCATTGTGGTCAAAAAGGGGAGGCCCAGGGCTGGAAGGGGGGCCCCCTGCAGAGATGACAGAGTGGCCTGAAGCCCTTCCAGGAGCCAAAGACCTCTGAGGCCAGGAGGGACCAACCGCCTTCCTCCCTTCCTCTTAACCTCCCATCCCAAACTCAGCTGCGATCAAACTGCACTTTCAGTTGAGTCCTCAGAGAACGTTGCTAATGGATCCTCACAGCCGAAGAATTAGAAATCCAGGAGCCAGGGGAACACAGCTCAGCTTCCTAGTAAAGGTGGTCTGAGGGCTTAAGAAGACCTCCACGGAGTGGTTAAGGAAAGGAAGCTCTCCCTGTCTCTGCCCACACCAAGGGCCAGGGGCCAGGGGCCAGGTATCGTGTTGAAGGCAGCTGGGGGAACAACTCAGAGATGCTGAGAAGTCTTACCCAGGGCCTCCCCTGGCTCCTCAAGTCCTGGGCAGATCCAGAGGCCAAGCAGGTAAGGACAAGCTTCTGCTCTGGTCCTGTGCACAGCTGTGGAGACGAGGGCACGGTTCAGAGAAGGATTTAGAACAAGAGGAAGGGAATGAGGATGGTTAGAGAGCTCCAGGCTGGGAAAGGGATCTGGCAGACCCTGGTAACCTAGGTTGAGAAGTGGACACATCCAGCCAGAGGTAGACAGAGGGCTTGGCGCTCAGGGATCATGCATTTGGGGTCATCAGGGAGCAGGAAGGGGTTGACACGCAGAGGCTGGACAAATATGCATAGCAGAAGTGAGTAGAGCGAGAAGATGGGTAACACAAAACATCGCTTTGGGATGTCCTTTGGGACTTCCAGGGGTTAAGACTGCACTTTCATTGCAGGGAGCGTGGGTTCCATCCCTGGTTGGGAACTAAGATCCCACATGCTGCACAGTACTGCCAAAAAAATTAACAGAATAAAATAAAATGGCCACTGTTGAGAGGCTGTGTTTCCTGGGTCAGGTCACTTCTGAGTTATTAGGAAGTACAATGGTGATGATCACCACACATAAACTTTGCAAAGTCACAATTTAAAAAAGCAGTCTTTAGGGCCTTCCCCTCTGCTGGTCCAGGGACTAAGACCCCAAGCTCCAATGCAGGCAGCCCACGTTTGATCCCTGGTCAGAGAACTAGGTCCCACATGCTGAAACTGACTATCTTATGTGTTGCAACTAAGACGCTAGCACAGTTAAATAAATATGTTTTCTTTTAGAAGTAGTCAGCAGACCTCCTCAGTGTCTTCCACACTTTTATGGATAGCTGTGCTGAAATAGCTTCCTCGGCTACTTCAGGCCAAATGGACACCTCCTCCATCCACAGGACATGTGCCTCCTCCCTTTTACCCAGAGAAAGTAGGACCTTCGGCAGCTCAGTTTTACTTGTACCTAAGTAAATAGCACATGGATGGCACTCAGGAACTATTTGATGAATGAATGAATCATTTAATCATCAGTCTTTGGAGTAAGTTGTAGACTCCCTTTAGAAAAATCATTTCTAAATCCAAAGCCCCTGTACCAGTGCGTAACACACAGTAAGTGCTAAATAAATGTTTTCAAATGTAGTAAATGTTTCCATGCCATCGGCAGGCATGTTTGAATGCCTGCTAAATGTTTGCTCCCTGGCTGCCCTGGAAATCATTTACCCAATGCCTCCCACCCCACCGTCCCCATCCCTCACATAAAATTGGGGTGAATTTCTGAGCTGTTCTCTAGACAAGCAATACAGTTCAGTCAGTTCAGTCGCTCAGTCATGTCCAACTCTTTGCGACCCCATGAATCGCAGCACGCCAGGCCTCCCTGTCCATCACCAACTCCCGGAGTTCACTCAGACTCACGTCCATCGAGTCTGTGATGCCATCCAGCCATCTCATCCTCTGTCGTCCCCTTCTCCTCTTGCCCCCAGTCTCTCCCAGCATCAGGGTCTATTCCAATGAGTCTACTCTTCGCATGAGGTGGCCAAAGTATTGGAGTTTCAGCTTTAGCATCAGTCCTTCCAATGAACACCCAGGACTGGTCTCCTTTAGAATAGACTGGTTGGATCTCCTTGCAGTCCAAGGGATTCACAAGAATCTTCTCCAGCACCACAGTTCAAAGGCATCAATTCTTCGGAGCTCAGCTTTCTTCACAGTCCAACTCTCACATCCATACATGACCACTGGAAAAACCATAGTCTTGACCAGATGCACCTTTGTTTGCAAAGTAATGTCTCTGCTTTTGAATATGCTATCTAGGTTGGTGATAACTTTTCTTCCAAGGAGTAAGCGTCTTTTAATTTCATGGCTGCAGTCACCATCTGCAGTGATTTTGGAGCCCAAAAAAATAAAGTCTGACACTGTTTCCACTGTTTCCCCATCTATTTCCCATGAGATGATGGGACCAGATGCCATGATCTTCGTTTTCTGAATCTTGAGCTTTAAGCCAACTTTTTCACTCTCCTCTTTCACTTTCATCAAGAGGCTTTTTAGTTCCTCTTCACTTTCTGCCATAAGGGTGATGTCATCTGCATATCTGAGGTTATTGATATTTCTCCTGGCAATATTGATTCCAGCTTGTGCTTCTTCCAGCCCAGCGTTTCTCATGATGTACTCTGCATAGAAGTTAAATAAGCAGGGTGACAATATACAGCCTTGACAGACTCCTTTTCCTATTTGGAACCAGTCTGTTGTTCCATGTCCATTCTAACTGTTGCTTCCTGACCTGCATACAGATTTCTCAAGAGGCAGGTCAGGTGGTCTGGTATTCCCATCTCTTTCAGAATTTTCTGCATGGTCAACAAAAGAGTCTGAAATGCAGTACTTGGATGCAATCTCAAAAACGACAGAATAATCTCTGTTCATTTCCAAGGCAAACCATTCAATATCACGGTGATCCAAGCCTATGCCCCAACCAGTAACACTGAAGAAGCTGAAGTTGAACGGTTCTATGAAGACCTACAAGACCTTTTAGAACTAACACCCAAAAAAAGATGTCCTTTTCATTATAGGGGACTGGAATGCAAAAGTAAGAAGTCAAGAAACACCTGGAGTAACAGGCAAATTTGGCCTTGGAATACGAAATGAAGTAGGGCAAAAGCTAATAGAGTTTTGCCAAGAAAATGCACTGGTCATAGCAAACACCCTCTTCCAACAACACAAGAGAAGACTCTACACATGGACATCACCAGATGGTCAACACCAAAATCAGACTGATTTTATTCTTTACAGCCAAAGATAGAGAGGATCTGTACAGTCAGAGAAAACAAAACCAGGAGCTGACTGTGGCTCAGATCATGAATTCCTTATTGCCAAATTCAAACTTAAATTGAAGAAAGTAGGGAAAACCACTAGACCATTCAGGTATGACCTGAATCAAATCCCTTATGATTATACAGTGGAAGTGAGAAATAGATTTAAGGGACTAGATCTGATAGACAGAGTGCCTGATGAACTATGGATGGAGGTTCGTGACATTGTACAGGAGACAGGGATCAAGACCATCCCCATGGAAAAGAAATGCAAAAAAACAAAATGGCTGTCTGAGGAGGCCTTACAAATAGCTGTGAAAAGAAGAGAAGCGAAAAGCAAAGGAGTAAAGGAAAGATATTCCCATTTGAATGCAGAGTTCCAAAGAATAGCAAGGAGAGATAAGAAAGCCTCCCTCAGCAATCAATGCAAAGAAATAAAGGAAAGCAACAGAATGGGAAAGACTAGAGATCTCTTCAAGAAAGTTAGAGATACCAAGGAACAGTTCATGCAAAGATGGGCTCAATAAAGGACAGAAATGGTATGGGCCTAACAGAAGCAGAAGATATTAAGAAGAGGTGGCAAGAATGCACAGAAGAACTGTACAAAAAAGATCTTCATGACCCAGATAATCACAATGGTGTGATCACACACCTAGAGCCAGACATCCTGGAATGCGAAGTCAAGTGGGCCTTAGGAAGCATCACTACGAACAAAGACAAGCAATACAGTTGCTTCTAAAAATATGTGTGCAAACCTTCTTTTCTTTGTTTCTTTCTCTCTCTTTTTTATTTTTCTTTCTTTTTTTTTTTTTTTTTTTTTGGCTAAAAATCAAGCCCAGCAAACGTCTAGCCTCCTCCATCAGCAGAAAAACACAGGACATAGTAAGGACATGGCTGAGAGGAGGAGAAAAATGTCTACCTGTTTTAGTTAATTTGAAGAGTTGGTTTTATCAGAAACTTGGTGTATTTGTCAGATTACAAATGAGAGCTTCCAGACCCCACGGGCTTTCTTTGGTGATGCTAACCCTCCCACATCAATCCCCTCAGGAGCAGGCTGGCAGGACAGCATGTTAACCACCAAACCGGCGCAATAGACAAAATGACAACCATCAGGATGAGTGCCAGAAACACTGTCATTAACGCTGTTGTGTCACCTTGCTTTTTAGTGTTGACCTGCGGTAAATTAAGCCCCTCTCCCTCTCCTCTGAAAGGCTTCAGCTGTCCTGATCCCCTTTCTCCCCTTCCCCCGGCGCTCCCCCACCCCCGAGTCTTTAGTTCTCCCTTCTATTCCCACCCCATGATCCACTGACTCACTTTCCCCGATTTCCTCTGGGACCCAACCAGAAGGACCCCCCCTTTTAATTTAGGGGTGTGACATCTTATCTAACGAGGTCACTAACCTTCATTAGCGACCTTCATAACTCTCCCAGAGACCGAGAGTCACTACCCATCGAGGTAGAGGGCGGCCCAAAGCCTTTGGTCTTGGAATTCAATCCGAAGGAAGCATCACTGCTACCTGTGGGCTTCCATTCGGAAACCTGTTTGGCGCACAGAATTTTTAGCTGTGTTTTCTGGGTGCAGCGGGAACTGAAGTCTAAGTGGTCATGTTTGAAGCCACTCCACTGGTGGCCAAGCACAGGGCAAAGGCCAGCCTTTTGCTGCAAGTTATGCCGCTTCTGAAAAGCAGGCAGTTCCAAGGAGGAAGAAGCAAGTCCAAGTGTTAATTTAAAAACAAACAAACAAAAAACTGAAAGCAGTTATAAAACTGCCTTTAGTGCTAGTTTCCTAGGGCTGCAGGGACTACTGTATGTTAGTTGTTCGGTCACATCCGACTCTTTGAGACCCCGTGAACTCCTCTGTCTGTGGGATTTTCCTGGCAAGAATACTGGAGTGGGTTGCCATTCCCTTCTCCCAGGGATCTACAGGTTGCCACACACTGGATGACTTTAAACAACAGAAATGTATTTTCTCACGGTTCTGGAAGCTAGAAGTGCAAAATCAAGGTACTCTCTCCAAAGATTTGGGGGAAGATGTTACCCTGCCTCCTCTGAGGTTCCGGCGCCACCAGCCATCTTGCATGGCGCCTCACAGATGCCTCACTCCCATCTCTGCCTCCATCTCCACGTGGCCTTCTTCTCAGCGTCTCCCTGGGCTTTCTCTCCTCTCCTTTAAGGACACCATTCACTGAGTTTAGGACCCACTTGTAATCCAGGATGCTCTCATCTTATTAACTATCTGCAGCTGCAAAGACCATTTCCAAATCTGAGATTCCAAATGGACACGAACTTGGAGAGGACATTATTCAACCCAGCACACAAGTTGAAAGACATAGAAAGGTAGATTTTTTTTTAAATTTATTTCTTTATTTTTGGCTGTGCTGGGTCTTTGTTGCTGTGTGGGGGTTTTTCTCTAGCTGCCGCAAGCGGGGGCTCCTCTTTGTTGAGATGTGATGGCTTCTCATTGTGGTGGCTTCCCTTGCTGTGGAGCATGGGCTCTAGACCTCGGGCTCAGTAGTTGGAAGCACTGGATTTGATGCTCCACGGCATACGCGATCTTCCAGAACCAGGGATTAAACCCATGTCCCCTGCACTGGCAGACGATACTTAACCTCTGACCACCAGGAAGTCCAGAAGAAGGATTTTTAAAAAGAACATGTCTGGATTTCTTCATATTCTCTTTGCATATCTTTCAAAAATCATGTAGGGGAGAAAGAAAAATTACAGTATTATAATTTGGGGAGTTTTTTAATCCCAAAGAGTTGCCACAATGCTAATTTAAACCTAGGGGCCTCAAAATAATATTTCACAACGATCCTCCTTAATGCTTATTTTTCAGCTCAATATACACAGCTCCTCTTTAGAAAAGAGCCCTTTCCAACTCTGTGCCTTGCCTCTCCCACCTCCCAAGTTCAGGGCCTGCTCTAGGGCGGCTGCTTGTCAGGGAAGAGAGGTGCACATGGTAAGAAGAGTAAAAATGGCAGTGTCAAGTGTGGAGGAAAGATCCCTTATGGCTTTCACAGCCTCATTTTAGAGTGAATTAAACTTACCTGTGGGACTTCCCTGGTGGTCTAGGGGCTATAACTCCACACGTTCATTGCAGGAGGGCATGGGTTCAATCCTTAGTTGGGGTACTTGCATGCCATGTGGCAGGGCCAAAAAAAAATTGTTTGTATAAACATCATATGAGCTTTTCTTAAATTTTCAAATAAAATTCAAGAATTCTAATGAAGGTTGCCTTCCCACTACTTAAAATTTCTCCTTCCTATGTCTCCTTCCTATTACAGTGGAAGGAGCAACGTCAATTACCAAGATACTTCAAGTCCAAAAATCTGATTTTTGAAAACCAAAACATAAAAACGACCTAAAGCAATTTTTTTTAAGCATTGGCAATCATCTGGAGACCATTTTGGTTGTCATGCCTAAAGGGGTTCTTCTGGCATCTAGAGACGAGAGATATTGCTATACATCCTTCAATGCACAGCAAAGCCCTTCACCACAAAAGAAAAAAAAAAAAAGATCCATCAACAGTGCCAAGCTTAAGAAGCCTTGGTGCAGTACCAAGGAAATGTTTCTAAAACCACATTTTGATCATGCTTCACTCCTACTCAAATGGCTGCACATTATCTTTGAGAATTTAAGCTCCTTGACCTTTAAGACCTTCTAGAATTTTCCCCAGTTTCTCTTTCCAGCCTTTATCCCCTACTCCTAATAAGAACCCTTCTCATGTACTACCCTGAGTCTGCACTTACACTGTTTAAGCCCTTCACAGTTCACCCTGCTTTGAAAACATTTTCCGCTTCTCTCAGACTTAAATCCTATCTGTCCTTCCAGGACCAGCTAAAGCTCCTAGCCTTCCAGGAACCCTCTGGGCCCAGCCCCTTCCTCTCCATCTCAGCTACCTCCCTTTCCCCTCACTCACTTCACTCCAGACACACTAGCACCCTTGCTGGTCCATTCACACCCCAAGCTTTTTTCCCACCTCTTTGCCTGGCTCCTCACATGAGTGGTTTCTTCACCAGAGAAGTCCCTCTAGTCTTTTTTCTTTCTTTCTTTTTTTTTTTTTAACATTAGGATGTGCACTTTGAGGCCAGAAATCTTGATTAGCTTTTCATCCCTTTCACAATGAGTCTGACTCATAATAGTAAGCATCTGTTGAGTGAATGGATGAACTCACAGACTGGCATTTTGTTAGTGAACTCTCAAGGTACATCTCTCTCATTCTCAAGGGCAGAGCTGCCGAACCCCCACAGTCCAGCATGACGCTTTGGGCAAGGTTTTAGTAATTGTACACTGGGTGAATACGTGCCTGCCACACATTTCCTGTAACACATTCCAGTATTTCTAGATCCAGACTCCACAGTGGACCTGCTTTAGAGTTAATTCTAAGTGGTTGAGGGCGGAGGCAAGAAGCAGTACCCTGACTGATTAGCTAAATTAGCTGGTAGCCACTACATTCTCATGAAGATTTCAGAATTGCTCCAATTCTGTTTTATGGCATTAACATGCCTTGTTTATTATAAGTGGGCTTAATATGTTTTCTAGGAATAAATTTTCATTGCTTTGTTCATCAAAATCCATGCAGTTCCTTGCTCTGCAAAGACCTGGCAGAGAATCTCTCAATTTCCATTTGATTTTCCTCCCCTGGGGCAGTTGCAAAGGAAAGCCAATATTGTACTTACAAGGCATTTGACTGTATTTCCTCCAGTCACCCGTGGCAGATATGCTGTCTCCTGATATCCTTTTCTTTGTGGTTGTAGGATGTTTACTTGGGATGTGGCCACCCTGGTTAAAAACCACATCTCCCAGACTCCTTTGCACTGAGGTATGGCCATGAGACACAGTTCTGGCCAATGGATGTGAATGGAAGGTATGTACGAGCTTGTAATGTGAGTGTCTTTCCCCTTCTTTCTTTTTTCTGGTCTAAATACGGAGGAGGCAGTGACCATCATGCAGATGAGGGCAGTATTCCAAAGACGGCAGAACAAAAAAGTGGAAGGCAATTGGGGCAATGACTCCATCACTGCCTTGCAAGCCATTAGTGCTTTAGGCTCATGTGAGAGTTTCCATGTGACAGAACACTTCTTATCTTATTTAACTGACTGTTCTTTGAGGTCTGGCTCCCAAAGATGACCTGACAGTCTCACCCTTTCCTACCTTCTCCACTAAAAATATCAGCAGTACCATCCTCATTTTGCCAAAGGTAAAGAGGGGGTATGCCTACATCATTCAATAAAATCAGCAGAAATGCTCGATTTGAGCCAGTGCCTCCTGAGACTTGCTTTTTTCTGCCTCCTCTGCTACCCAAGCTTCTCTTGCCTCCCTGTTCTTGGCCTTTTCTTCGCTCCTTCCAACCTCGATCTTGCTCACGGGAATTCATCAGGAGGTCCAAGCTGATCTGAGCAAAGGATGTTTTGAGAAACCCTGAGAAGGCTTACCTTCAGTCAGCAGTGCTCTTTATGTTCCAAGAGGGAATCCACCCCATTCCTTTTTCTCAGCTTCCCCGGAGGTTTCATTTACTGCACCCAGACAGAGCACCATTCCTACGGACTTAAGGATGCTTCCAGGACTTGTGATCTGAGCCTGTCGCCGTGGTTTGCTTTCAGCTTATCAGAGACCCCTGAAGCATGAATACTCTTTGCCAATATCAAAGCGCATTCAGTGGTCTCCACTGACCTTCTCCCTTTCCCCATTTGTTGAAAATAGATGATTGTAGTGTCCTGCAGGGCTCCCAACGGAAGCAGCCAAGAAAGAATGTGGGTGAGTCAGCTCGTTCAGACAACACATGTGTGTGGAGCATCTGCTCAGGCACCATCCTAGACACGGAGAATGCATCAGAGAGCAAGACAAACAAGTTCCCTACCTCCCATTTTAGTCGGGGAGACAGATGAGGAAGGGAAACAGGAGCAACCAGGAAGGAGAGAGAGAGAGAGGAAAGGGGAGCTAGGACAGGGAGAGCAGAGGGCAGATTCATACTGGGATGAAAGTATGGTGAAGGAAATACAGCGGGGGGTGGGCCAGGCTGGCCCCTCCCCAAGGAGACTGATGGAGCTGAGGCTCGAATGATAGCAAGCCAGCCATGGGGATAAGGACCTGGGGAAGTATTCTGGAAGAGGGGACAGCAGATGCCCGTGCCTCGGGTGGGAACACGCTGGGTGTTTAGAGGGGCACACAGAAGACCCTTGCTGGCTTCAGTGACATGAATAAGGAGGAGGACATGAGATGGGGTTAGCTCAGACTCCTTTTAGCCCTTAACAGTCCACACATAGAGTTGGAAAGGTGGGCCTGGAGTCAGGAAAAGAGGAATGGGAGGTCCACCCTTAATCAATGTCCTTCCCAAGGAGAGAGGAGCTTAAGAAATGTCTGAAAATCTATTTCAGTTGAATCCAGTCCCTCACGGTCTCAAAACCCTTTAGAGAGGTCTCTGCCTGTGTTTACACTTTGACGTGTGGTAACTATGGTGATGATGAGATGGGCTGACAATTGAAAGCTTCATTAAACTTTGGTATTAAATGTATCCACTTCAAACTTCTCCAAAATATGTATCTTCCAGCACAAGCAGAAAGTTAAACTTCCTGTTCTAAGACTAAATACTTAACAGAACAAGTCACTGTAAAAGCAAGATCTAAAGCCTAAAAAAAAGACTATTCTTGCCTCAGAATCTTGTTTTTCTGCATTTATGACACATTGTGAATCAGACGGCCCCTCAAGACCTCAATCTCGAGCAACCCAAAACAGATCCTTCCTGATCAGGTCTCTGGGCTGAGAGAGATTGGCTCACAGGACTCGCTTTATGCCTTTGAACCTCAGTTTTATCTTTGACATGAATGTAAATACCTCGAGATTAATGTCAGCTAAATTGGTAAGTAGACTCTAGAACCTGCCTGTTCTCATTTTTGTAAATCATGATGACTTCTGCCTCTCTCTGTGGCATACCTCCCATAATTTCCCAGAAATGACTGCTCACAGGTATGTGATCAGTTACTCATTCAATGCCTGAACAGTCAATGGCCATAATATGATGGACAGGATGACCATGTCCCCTGCCTTTGAGAAGCTAAGTCTAGCGGGGAACACAAATACTGAACAGGTAATTTCTGGAGTGAGTGTCATGCAGAAGAAATTCAGGTCTCTTTGGGAAACAGCCATCTACAATGTCTGGGATCCCCAGAGGTTCAGTGGTAAAGAATCTGCCTGCAGTGTGGAAGACCAGGGTCTGATCCCTGGGTCAGAAAGATCCCCTGGAGAAGGAAATGGCAACCCACTCCAGTATTCTTGCTTGGGAAATCCCATGGACAGAGGGGCCTGGTGGACTACAGTCCAGAGGGTCGCAAAGAGTCAGACACGACGGAACACACACAGCACACACACATCTACAATGTTCAGACTTGAGGCTTGGAGAACTCACCCCCCCGGAAGGTCTCATCCGCCTTGAGACATTTTCTCCAGCCTTTGAAGATGGTTTTGCTTTATGGTGCATTGAAGAACCTGCTAGTCTTGCTTTCTATCACCTGCCTGTGGTACACTGGCTCCCTAAGTATGGCCCTGCCCCATCTTTCTCTAAATATGCTTTTGAGCAGTGTCACAGAAAGAGAGGTGGAGTCATGGAAAGACCCAGCATTTGGCCTGAAATGATCTGGGCTCAAATCCCAGCTTTGCCTCTGAGACATCCCCCACATGCTCTGAGGATAATAACTCTTACCCACCCCATCCCCCAAGGATTATTGTGAGGATCCATGTGATCATTTACATGAAAATGCTTTGCAAACTATGGAGCATTATTCTCATGTCAGCTGCTATTTCACAAGTCTTAGCATATTCTGGACTTCAGCTTTTCCTGACACTAATATACAGATTCCTGCTATTCTTTTGTGACACCCTTCATTACGTCCCCCTCCTTCCATCTTTTGTTTGTGTTCATCTGAAATCAGAGCTCTAACAGCCTCCTCTCACCAGCACGTCGGTTCTTTTAGCTGCCTCTTCCTTTTCTTCCGCGTGATGTTTTCAGTACCGGTACAGATAGCATATCACATAAAACTTCATAACCTTCCCGGGTCCTTTTGGAATCTTCCTCAAATCCAAATCACAAGCATCTCTCTATCCTGTTCATGACCTCGGAACGTCAGGAAACTCCTTTTAGTCCCGATCAAAATGATCTTTCTCAGCTTGGTGTCAAGTCAGGACCAGGGCAGCCCAGCTTTTTCATGAAATCACTCCCCGCTGATGGTGTCCCTGGAGGAACTTTATAGAAGCCATAGGGGTCAAAGTCTTCCCCAATTGCTCAGTGGTAAAGAATCTGTCTGCAGTGAGGATGATGCAGGTTCGATCCCTGGGTTGGGAAGATCCCCTGGAGAAGGAAATGACAACCCGCCCCAGTATTCTTGCCTGGAAAATCCCAAGGACAGAGGAGCCTAATGGGCTACAGTCCGTAGGGCTGCAAAAAGTTAGGCAGGACTCAGCATACATGCACACGTGCATGCAGGGGTCAAAAGTCCTCTGAGGGTCTATGAAGTGGTTCAGAGAACCTAGCAGCCGCTTATCCAGGGACTCCTCCTATCACCCCAGAGTTTCCTTAGGGCTCCCAGACCCACCCCATAACTGACCTCATCAAGCCAAAAAGCTGAATCTCTGTTCACTGGCCCACCAGGCACCCCACCACCACCTCCCAGGCAGTTGGCGGCAGGATGGGAGCAAGCTGGCCTGGGAGTAAACCATTTCTCCCAGGACCTACCAGAGGCAGTTTCAAGCCTAAGCTCCCCTTCCTCGTCCAGACAAGCTACCACCGACCCTGGTGGCAGCCTGCCAGCAGTTGCACTGCCCTCTCTGTTCCTAATCATCACCAAGGCCTTTCCAATCCAGGCGCTTGGAGTCAGAGCAAGAAGGTCCTAACCTTCACTCGAGAAGTCCCAAAGGTTGCCGGGTGACTGGCACAAGCAAGGTTTGGGGAGAACGCCTAAGGCAGGCAACCAAGGAGACTGGATATTACGAAGTACCAACATGGGAAAACCCAAGTACACGGAAAGGAAATGAATGTCACTTTTTGCCCCAATTCAGTAAAAAAAAAAAAAGGGTTGCTGGGTAATTGCAACTCAGACGCAACTTCTTTATTGGAAGTGTCTTGCTCCCCAAGACAACAAACAGGGCAGCAAGTGGGATGGATGATAAGACCCTGAGTTGTTACCATGAGGAGTTGGGGGCAGCTGAGTGCCGCTGGCGAGGATGCTGCTATGGAAACAGCTCTTGCCCAGCTGTGGGCACCTCCACCGAGGTCCTCAGCCCAAAGTCCACAGCTTGCTTCCCTGGCCAAAGCAGTGAGGTCCCTAGAGACACAAAGAAACATACACAAAGGGTGGCCCATTAAAAAGGATGAGGCTCTTGAGCAAAGAACCAAGGCATGGCGGGACTGTGGCTGCTCCCCAGCTCCCTGACCTCCGTTTCACCAGGCGACAGTAGCTTTCTCCCGAGTAACTTATGAGGAATCCCAGGAGAACGTTGCCTGTGTTTTCAAACAAAGACTCCAGAGCTCTTTGGTTACTGAGCAGGACACAGTCTTTCTTCTTCTCCTCCTTTTTTTTTTTTTAAGCCTTTTCAATCTACCCATGTTCCATAGTCATCCCCCAGTGTCACTGAACCTCCCGTGTCAGACAGAAATAACTACTGTTTGCCTGAAACACAGGTTCTTTTATTGCTGGAATATGGCACATCGTAAAAACGGCAAATCTAGAGGCATTCTGAAATATAAGCACCAGCATTAAAAAAAAGTAGCTTTATATTGTCCAAAACACTTACTGGGAAATATCATCATTTTCACTTGTTGCAGTTAGAGACATTAAGTGGGCTTCATCTTCATAATTCGGAGTAGTTTTTTTTTAATGTGTGTCCCTATGGGTTCCGGAAAGCCTGCTGGTTTTGTTGTTTTGGTCATATGGTTTAAGGGTATGTTAGAGCTGTTCAAGAAAGTTTTCCTTTTTCCTTTTTTGGGGGGTTTTATGGAAATATTGACCCACGAGGATTTAAATCCTCCTTGGTTATAGGCCTCCAGAGACAAAGCCATATCCATGGCAACCACAGGCGGCCCAGCAGAAGAGAGAACACGCCAGACCCAGAGCTTAAAGGCTCTGTTTACGGATGACAGAGATCTTGAAAGCATTACTGTACTTTCCGACTCCCGGCTGAGGGCAGGACTCCAGGCAGTCCTTCAGACCCTTCAGACCAAGCGATCTATGATCTGAGCCACAGAAAGGGGAGAAGCTCTTTTCCCAGCCCCTGGACACTTCTCCCAACGCCCGGGTTGGTCCTGCAGGAAAAGAAATCCTGAGCCAATAGGAGAAGGAGGCGGGGACAGGGCACGTCCTGGGGCGGGATGGGGCGTGGCACCCACCAGGACTTCGGGCTCTGGGTGGGTGGGGACCTGCTTAGCTGCGGGCCCCCTGAAGCACGTCTCCTGCCGAGACCACCTCACTCTTGGGAGGCAGACACACGCATCAGAGCAGGTCCTACAAGAGCTCAGGTCCCCAGGTCACAGCCAAGCGTTTTGTGAGTTACCCTTTAATGCCCCCATCTTGCACCAGCAGGCCTAATTCCATCAGCCTTTTCTAGGTGCCAATAGAATTCGGGTAGTGACTTCCCAGGTGGCTCCAGTGGTAAAGAATTTACCTGCCAATACAGGCGATGCCAGAGAGGTGGGTTCTATCCCTGGGTGGGGAAGATCTGCTGGAGAAGGAAATGGCAGCCCACTCTAGTATTCTTGCCTGGGAAATCCCATGGACAGAGGAACCTGGTGGGCTACAGTCTATGGAGTCGTGAAGATCTAACACGACTGAGCATGTGTGCAAATGACAAATCAGATAAACACTCAAACCCAAGTAAAGAGTGTGCTCACCAAGCACCTCCTTGCTTTCTATTACCCGGGCACTAAACTGGAGCTCACATAGCTCTCCCTGCAGCTGAACCAATAAAGTCTCGGCCTTGCTGAGTGCCCTCGGTCAGCCAGCGGTGCCTCCTCTCCAGAAAGAGAGTTCACCAAAGTGGAAAGAATTCAACCCCCAAATGCATGAATTTTAACCCAGAACACAATGGAGCCCTCCCTAGGAAGTTTTCAGATGCCTGAATCTAGGGAAGGGGAGGAGACTGTAGAAAGAGGCAGGGTGGAGGGGGGGGAGCATAGCAGGGACCAGCGATCTGACTCTGTCCCTGTAGTGGAAACAAGGACAGACTTTATTTTCTTGGGCTCCAAAGTCACTGTGGATGGTGACTGCAACTGCGAAATTTAAAAACTCTTGCTTCTTGGAAGAAAAGCTATGACAAACCTAGACAGCATATTAAAAAGCAGAGACATCACTTTGCTGACAAACGTCGTATAGTCAAAGCTATGGTTTTCCAGTAGGCATGTAGGGATATGAGAGTTGGACCATAAAGAAGACTGAGCACCGAAGAATTGATGCTTTTGAACTGTGGTTTTGGAGAAGACTCTTGAGAGTCCCTGGGACAGCAAGGAGATCAAACCAGTCAATCCTAAAGAAAATCAATCCTGAATATTCTTTGGAAGGACTGATGCTGAAGCTGAAGTTCCAATACTTTGGCCACCTAATGGGAAGAAACAACTCATTGGAAAAGACTCTGATGCTGGGAAAGATTGAGAGCAAGAGGAGAGGGGGGTGACAGTGGATGAGATGGTTGGATGGCATCACCGACTCAAAGGACATGAGTTTGAGCAAACTCCAGGAGATAGTGAAGGACAGGGAAACCTGGCATGCTGCAGTTCACAGGGTCACAAAGAGTTGGACATGCCTTAGTGACTGAATAACAACTCCCCCCTGGGTCTCCCAGTAAAGGAGAAAGGCCATCCCCAAGGATTAAATTGCAAGAAACTTCTGAGGAAAGACAGGACCAGTCAGGCACTTCTGTAGCAGCTTGGGGGTTTTATCTATTTTCTATGCCTGGCTTCTACATACATATACATTTAAATGTTTTTAAAGTTCCAGACATGGGAACCCCCTGGCAGTCCAGTGGTTAGGAGTCCACGCTCCCACTGCAGGGGCCACAGGTTCCATCCTGGTTGGGTAACTAAGATCCTGCATGCAGCGAAGCAAAAAAAAAAAAAAGAAAGTTCCAGACATTAAAACAGTTAGAAAATTACCACTCTAGAGACAGAAAAATGGGATGGAGAGCAGAAGGAGAGAAGGTAGGGGGAAGATTTTGGAGTGCTTAGTGGGTGCCTTTGTATTAGTTTATTTGCTTATTCTTTCACTGACCTTATCACACAGGCACTGCATTTTCTACTGGTTTTCAGATAAAGAACTGTAAGTTGAAGAAAATACAGAATTTCCCCCCGATATCACACGTTGGCAATAAAATCAGTTCCAAGTCTATGTCAAGTTGAAGCTGTGCACCAGGGCTGTTTGATTCACTGCCCAGCTTTACTCCTCTATAAAACTAGCTGTTTGCCTATGATTACAGATGACAAAATAAAGAAAGCTTATGCAGTCGCCCAAGCCTTGAGAAGAAATTTGAAATATTCGTGCCCCAAATTGAAGCAATCACTGTGACCAAACCTTCAGTGCCAGATTCATTCTACATTCTAAAAGCTCTCTGCTGAGCAGGGGGGACTCTGTTGCTTGTCACTGGGGCCCCACGTACTTTCTGTTTTCGATCCCAGTGCTTTGGGAAAGTTCAGGCTGCTCCATGTTTACCATCACAGAGCAGGAGCCTCATGGAATTGCTAGGGAGCGGAGCCAGCTCTCTGGGTACAGGCAGTCTGCACGGCATCCTTGCCAGAAAAGGAGCATGAGCTCTGGCTGCCAGTGGGAAGGACTGGGGAAGAGCTCCATTCAAAGCTGTGCGCTCGGCAACCGCTAAGTGCATGGAACCAGCTTCTGCGCTCAAAGAGTGTCATGGAAGCAGCCAAGGTTCTCTGACCAGACCTGCTGGCTTTTTAAAAATGTAGGCCAGTCGGCGATCTTGCCAGAAAAGATTGGGTCTAGCTTCAGCCTCCAGGGCAAGCAGAACCAGTGAAGGAAGAGCATCCCATGGGCACCCCATCCAGTCACTGAGATCATTTTATCCACCAGTGGCTTGTGCCCCAAGCAGAAGTTGCAGAATGAACCCATGACACCAACTGAAAAAAGAATCTTACATTGGCTGCACACTTGATCCCTCAGAACATCTCCAGGAATTGTTGAACTTGTTTGACCTAACTCAGCCCTGGGCGGAACAAGCTAGCAGCTGGTGGTGAGAAAAGGACAGAAGACCTCATGTGTCTACACTGGAATTCAACCACAATGCCAGAGACGCGTGTCTGCACCCAGTGATCTAAATGTAAACAACCCAACCCAAACCAAAGCAAACCAAAAATCCACACGACCAACTCCAGCATTACCCCTCCCCGCAAACACTCACATACCCCCCTTCCATAATATTCCACCCCAGAATACCAGGGCTTCCCTGGTAGCTCAGATGGTAAAGAAACTGCCCTTAATGAAGAAAGCCCAGGTTCCATCCCTGGGTTGGGAAGCTCCCCTGGAGAAGGAAATGGCAAGCCACTCCAGTACTCTTACCTGGAGAATCCCATGGACAGAGAAGCCTGACGGGCTACAGTCCATGGGGTCGCAAAGAGTCAGCCATGACTAGCGACTAACACTTTTCCTAAAATATTCACAGAAATTCAACTCCTGCCCCCTCTGTCCTGTAGTAGCGGTGGAACAGTGGGACCCTAACTCGTTTCTTCTAGTCTCTCTGCATCCTGTCTACCCCTTTCCCCCAAGCCAGTTACCATCCACTTACCAGCATCTAACTTTACCTTTATGTCATATTCCTAGGGATGGTGGCAAAAGTCACTATAATGAAGCTACACTCCTTAGGCCTCTAATGTTTCTCGTTCTCACTTAATTTCTTTTAACTTTCTATTTTGAAATAATTGTATACACAGAGGAAGCTGCAGAACATTTGAATGTTAACAGTTGTTCACCTGAGATGAGAGCTGTAGTCACACGCGCTACGGTCCCCGGTCTCTGCCCTTTGGGGTCTCAACCTGAGGACAAGAGTCCTTGGCGACTGGAGAGCTACGAACTTTTGGGGTCTAACTTTCTTGGAAGCCGAATGACTTTCTACATATACATGTCAATGTTTTGTTCCCTCAAAAGACCATGTTTAAGGGATTTCCCTGGTGGTCCAATAGCTAAGACTCCAAGCTACCAGTGCAGGGGGCCTGGGTTCCATCCCTGGCTGGGGAACTAGAACGCACAGGCCGCAGCTAAGAGTTCTCCTGCCGCAATGAAAGATCCTGCGTGCCACAACAAGGATGGAAGATCCAGAGCGGGAATCACAGCTTAGATCCACAACTAACGCCTGGCACAACCGAATAAATAATTTTTTTAATCCATTAAAAAAAAAGAGCATGTTTAAAAGATAGAGAGCTTTCTCTAAATATCCAAGTTATTTTGTTTTCGTGATTACTGAGCCTACTAGAAATGAATTCAATTTTCTCTTTTTGCTATTTTAATTTGTCATATCTGACACTGGCCTCTCCCTACCTTGTGAAATTACCCATTTTTTTTCTGCTAACCCTCGAATAAGAATTTCAATTTTTGCAATTCTTGATATAGAATTTCATTTTGAGAAGTATCTCAGGGATTTCTACACCCAATGGATCAAAAATCCACCTGAAAATAATTTTTTTTAAGCCACTCTGATTTTCATTTGCAAAAGAGCAATAAGGAAAGGGAGCACTCTGTCAGGAGGAAAGTTACCAGATGGAGAAGACTAATGAGATCTAAGTTTGTGCTTGAAAATCTTTCAGTGCTAGCAAAGAGCTGTCAGTGAATGGTTCAATCCTGGTTTCCTAAAGGAATGTCAAGTGCGACCCCATGGACTGTATCCTGCCAAGTTCCTCTGTCCAAGGAATTTTTCAGGCAAGAAAACTGGAATGGATTGCCATTTCCTACTTCAGGGGATCTTCCCCACCCACGGATTGAACCCACGTCTCTTGCATCACCTGCTTGGCAGGCAGATTCTTCACCACTGGCGCCACCTGGGAAGGCAACTGCAGCTAAAATGGCACTTCCTGCATGAGACCCAGGGCACTCAGATTTTGTTTTCTGATGAGAAGGTGGACCACCCACGTCAGCCTGGATGAGAACCCGAAGGGGTCCTTAGTCGGCTTGAAGCCTTGTCCCTCAATGCCAGCATTGCCCACTGCAGGGGTCAGCCTAGGAACCTCGTCTAAAGGGTAAGAGCACCAAATAGAGACTCACAAAATGTTGGATGGCTCTGAAATGCCCTTGTGCTGGGGGTTGCTGAGAGCTTACCATGGGGTATCTCATGGCACTCAAACCAGACTCCCAAACTGTACGGTATTACTTTGGGGAAAAGTTCCTGACTATGAAAGCAATCATATACTCATTTCAAAAACAATTGGGGGAACTGAAATAAGTAAAAGGAAATAAATTAAATGTAACTGGCTATCACTGTTAATGTTTGGTATTTCCTTCCTGTTTTTAGGTATGTGTGTATTGCCTTCTAGACAAAGTTGGACGCAAAGTATACATAGAGTTTGGGATTCTGCTTCCTTCCATGTCATTAGATAATCTTGGCTGTAAATAATCAGCTGTACAATATTCCACCATATGGGCGTACCATTTGTTCATTCATTCTATTACAGGACTTTTTTTTATTGTTTTAAGTATTTTTTTTAATGATAGATGATACTATAAGGGGAAAAAAAGGCATCCTTGTTCATCAGTCTGTATCTTTGCTCTTCTCTGATTCTTCCCTGGATGTAGGTTTCTAAAAATATAATACACAGATAAAAGGAAGAAACATATTATGACTCTTGATGTGTATTACATGCTAAACAATTTTCATATCTCGAGGAATTTAGCGCTTTTCTATGTATGGGATGGCACAAGATTCTTGGCTCACTGAAATCATCCTGCAATTTGATTTTTCACGTCCTTACTTCCTCGCTCACGGTAGGGAGTGGCGGCACCCCAGTGGCTGCCAGATAACACACCTTGTTCTTCCTAGGCTCAGAAATCCACATTCGGAGGGCCAGTATCCCAAATGACCGTGACACCCTTGTTTATTGATATGGCAGGAAATACTTCATTTCGCTTAAGTTTATACACGAGTGAGTCAGGGTCAAAGGCAATGAGGCCACCAGACTGCTGTAGGTGCTGGGCAAACATAGCTCAAACCCACTGAGGGGAGGGGGTGGGGTCCCTTGATAATAGCCAGGTGAGCACCCCAGCTCCACTGTCAGACACTGCAGGCTCCAGACAGAGCCCTAACAGACCTCCGTTTTCTGCACGCGAGTGCAGTTTCGCTTTTGAGCTTCCAGTGGAAATGCTAATGCAGGTGACACCCCTCAGACTCACTGTGGTTCTGATGAGACAGAAACGCCCAGCATTGGACACTCCCCAAGGGGCCATTGTTTTCATTTTAAGATCAGAGCATGAGGTGAGGCGGCCAGACAAACAATGTACACCTCAGAGAAAACCTGCTACTCCCCAAAGCCCCTCCTCACCTCTCATTGTGGAACTTCCCCTTGTGTTAGTTGCTCAGTCATGTCCAGCTCTTTGCAACCCTGTGGACTGTAGCCCGCCAGGCTCCTCTGTCCATGGAATTCTCCAGCCAAGAATACTGGAGTGGGTTGCCAGTCCCTTCCTTCTCCAGGGGATCTTCCCAACCCAGGGATTGAACCCAGGTCTTCTGCATTGCAGGTAGTTTCTTTACCATCTGAGCATAGGAAAATTCCCCTTAGGAAATTGGGGAAAAAGAGAAAGCAGAGTCATGAGCTGGTGCCCTGAGCACTTACCTACATTTTGGCGAATAGTTTATGGCCATAACCAATCCTGTCTCCTCCATTTCCATTTGAAGAGAAAACTAGGGAAAAAACGGTTCATAGTAAAGAATTTCACCTTGCCCAAAGAGATTTCTGAACGGAAATCAGCCCTGAATATTCATTGGCAGGAGTAATGCTGAAGCTCCGATACTTTGGCCGCCTGATTCGAAGAGTTGAACTCACTGGAAAAGACCCTGATGCTAGGAAAGATTGACTCAGTGGACATGAGTGTGAGCAAACTCGAGAAGATAGTGAAGGACATGGAAGCCTGGAGTGCCGCAGTCCATGGGGTTGCCAAGAGTCGGACCCGACTGAACAACTGAATAACAACAAAAGAGAGACCTGACCTTTGCCCTTGACTTGTGGAAAGTAATCTTGTCTCGAGGTGGAGCTAGTGGTAAAGAAGCTGCCTGCCGCTGCAGGAGATGTAAGAGACGCGTGTTTAATCCCAGATTTGGAAGATCCCCTGGAGAAGGAAATGGTACCCACTCCAGCATTCTTGCCTCGAGAATCCCATGGACAGAGGAGCCTGGCAGGATACAGTCCATAGGGTCGCAAAGAGTCGGACATGACTGAAGTGACTTAGGACAGACGGACCCGATAAGAGGGTCTTTGTTTAGGGCAACACCTGATGGCTTTAGGGAGTTGGCTGAGCCAGAAAGACCAACCGTGGAATTTAGGACGGGGGCTTTGGGTCACATGTTATCAAGGAGCCTAGAGAATGAGTTTAACCACATGGGAGATCAATCAATCAATCATGTCCATATAATGAAGCAAAAAAACACTTAGGTGAGCACCCCTGCTGGCAATATTCCATGCATAGTGCCACACATCAATACTTGGGGGGAGAGGACGCAGTCCATCCTGACTCCACAGGGCAGAGAGGACACCAGAAAGCTGACCCCGACTCTGCCGTGTCTCTCCCTTTGGCTGATTTCAGTCTGTCCCCTTTTCCTGTAACACACCACAGGTGTGAGTGCTGCAGCTTCCACTGAGTTCCGTGGGTCCTTCTAGCACATCATCAAACCTGAGAGTGGTTTTGGCAAGGCCCCAAACTTGAGGACAGTGTCCAAAGTGAGAGCGGTCTTGACGACTGCGCTCCAAACTTTGCAGTTTGGCTCACAGGCAAATGGGCTGAAAACAAAGTACAATGCGATCCAGGTTGGTCCACAAGGACACTTTATGACAAAGTTGCCAGGTTCGGAAAATGAGGTGATATAAGCCATTTCAAAGACCTGTTAAACATTTCTCATCTTCCCATGAAAGTGTGGTTCATGCTGACCACAAACAGAGAAACTGGCCAGACGATTCTCAAAGCCCCTCAAATCCAGAGAGTCTCATCCTGGGGGGTGGAACCCACTCTGTGTGTAAACCTCCAAAAGTTTCCCATCACATTTAGAATGAAACCCAGGCTTCTAACCCTGTTCATGTGTTGTGTGTTTGGAGGATTCCGCAACTAAAATGTAAATCTAAATGGGTGCTGGGCCATAATAGACACCTACAAATGTTTGCTGAATAAATGAGTAGCTCAAGTAAAAGGAATTAGAAGTGCTCATTTTGCCAACAAAATTTTATCTCTGGCTTAATTCTTTTCGGTTTTCTTTCTTTAATTGATATATAATTCATATACCATAAAATCCAGCCTGTACATTTGGGGGTTTTAGTGTATCCACAAAGTTACATAACCATCACCAGTGTTTAATTTCTATGGCTTAATTTTTTATCATAGCTTTCTCTCTCTCTTTTATTTTTTAATTAACTAGCTTATTTGTGGCCATGCGGCAGGTGGGATTCTAGCTCCCTGAGCAGGGATCGAACCCATGCCTCCTGCTTTGGAAGTGCAGAATCTTAACCACTGGACCGCCAGGAAAGTCCCTCTGTGGCTTAATTTTAGTCGCTGTCTGTCCTTCCTCTCCACCATGTGGTTCTAATGAAAGTGTTGGTCGCTCAGTCGTGTCCTAATCTTTGCGACCCTATGGACTAGGCTGTCAGGCTCCTCTGCCATGGCAAGAATACTGGAGTGGATAGCCATTCCCTTCTCCAGGGGATCTTCCCGATCCAGGGATCGAACCAGCGTCTTCTGCATTTCAGGCAGCGTCTTTACCCTTTGAGCCATCTGGGAAGGATGCCAATCACTATACCCTATGCACATCAATCATCAGGAGGATACACAGCCCCGGGAAGGCCACACTCCTCCCCAGCACTTTCCAACAAAAACTAAGAAAACCAAGAGCTTCCCTCTTAGTTGGAGGAGCTGTGAGAAATGAATATGGAGCTGGTGGTGCCCAGATCCCTGCCATGTGGAAATAGCGGGTCCCTAATAGGTAGAATAAATCTGACACCCAGAGAGACAGAGAGAGGGAACACTGGTTCTGGTTGTCCCTGAGGCCAACCACACCACCTCACTTCCCACAGTTTAGTTACATAACCCAATCATTCTCTCTCCGGCCAGTGGTTTTCTGTAACTGGGAACCTAAGATGTTCCTTGAGACAATACCATCCTTGTCTGGCTCACACATTCCCTCTATACATGTTTATTAAGTATTTACTGCTAGCAGGGCACTGGTCTCAGAGCATGCAGTCTAGAAGGGTGTGTGGCCAGGGTTTTGAGAGAGAAACATGCAGAGCAAAGCATCTCCCCCACTGCCAGTGAAGCAGGAGAGACTTAGGGCGAAAATGACATCTAAGCTAAGACCTGAAGTCAGAGAGGAATTAATACCTGAAGAGAGGTACATAAGATGCCAAGGGGAATCAGAACACATTGCCATCAGGAGTCTCCCAGCAGGAGAGGTAAGGGGTGCTCGGCAAAGGGCAGGACATTAGAATTAAGCCTTAAAGGATGGATAAGATGCAGATATTTAGGGAAAGGGCACAAGAACATCTCAGCAGAGGAAATGTTGAGCAAAAGCCAGATACAGGGCTCAGTGAGAAGTTAACTGGAAACTGGGATGCACGGAGGGAAGTGGTAGGATTTAGGTTGTAAAGGTAGGTTGGGAGCACACAGCAGGTCAAAGCCCCAAGGTGCAGAGGAGCAGCACCCTCAGCTCTGCGCTGCAATGCACAGTAGGATGTGAGATAGAAAAGTTGGATGAGATAGGGGGTCAAAGAAACCAATTTGGTGCTTATTTAACAGTGCAGGGAACAAGACGATCTGCCCAGCACAGTGGCAGGAGAAAGAGATAAGAACATATCTTGGCATTACTGAAGAGGTAGAAAAGATCAGATTTAACATTGTGATTAAAAGTAGAGAAAGAGGAACTAAACATGATAACGATAACAATGATGATGGTGGTGATGGTAACCAGTGGCCACTGGCCCCAAACTGGACCAAGCCCTTTATATGCATTATCTTGTCTAATCTTCACAACCCTATAAGATAGATCTGATTATTACCCCCCCCCCCATTTTACAGTCTAGGAAACTGAGGAACAGAGAGATGATGTCATTTTCACAGAGAATCTGAATTAACACTTTTTTTTTTAAAGGAATCCAGGCAGAAAAGACTCAGGAAGGAGGATAGAGTCATTGCTGCGTAGAACGAGGGTAAGCTGCCTATCGAGATGAAGCTGAGCCCCAAACTTCAGCTTGAATGTGTCCCTGCCAGACAGCAGTAGTCTTTCCTACATTTTATCTTCATGAGTACAACAAAGTACAAAATCCCAAGGTTTCTTAAATCAGGATAGATTATCTTGACTGCTCCCCCATCTACCATGCCTGTCACTCTGTGACAAAAGGAAATTAGATTAGTCTGATCAGCTTTGTTTTTCACAAAACTATGCGGGATGATTACCCAGTACGCTGTGGTCTTCTAGGTGTTTGCAAATTGATTTTTTGATTATTTGTTCCAGTGATTTTCCAAGTATTCAGTGTTTTTCCAGGTTGTTCAGTTTTACAATGTGGGTAAGTTAAAATTCATATTTGCCCTCCTTTTCCTGCATTAATATGAAGTGTTAATGTTACAATTAGGACATTTTTTATTTGTAACATATATTTCTGAGGGAACATACATACGAATCTATGTGACTCTATGTACATGTGATATAGGCATAAAGGCATATAGGCATAAAGTGATATCTATGCAGACTCCCCCAAAATTTATGACCATATACAAAAATAAAAGCATACTGAGAACCTACAACTAATTCAAATGTCCCAAAGATCATCACTCTCTAGAAATGTTTATATGGTGAATTAAAAAAAATTTAATAACTCAAAACTTCAAACAGAAAGATGTTACAACTGTGTTGTTGCAGCTATACTGTGAACACTGACCAAAAGCAAGATACAACCAAATTCTTCAAATTTATCTTCTCTGCACCCAGTGGTGCAAGAGGGAGTGGTGCCTGTGGAGGACACCATGAAAGATTCAATTTAGGGAGATACATAATCTAAAAATTCAAACCTAGGACGACCCTGCTGGAGCAGTGGTTAAGGATCTGCCTGCCGATGCAGAGGACACAGGTTCGACCCACAGTCAGGGAATATCCCACATACCACCAGACAACTGAGCCCCTGCACCGCAAATACTGAGCCCATGAGCCACAGCTACTGAGCCCTCATGCGGCAACTCCTGAAGCCCGCACATCCTAGAGCCCGTTCTCAGCGACAAGAGAAGCTACTGCAATAAGTCCGCCCACCTCACCTAGAGAAAGCCTGCGCGCATCAGGAAAGACCCAGTGCAGCCATAAGTAAATAAATATTTTAAAGATAAATAAAAAACAAACCTGGGGAATCCGAAGCATAAAATCCAGGACCCAGTGCTTCATGGGTAAAATGAAAATCTCCATCAAATGACTGCAAAGGGCATTTGTAACTCAAAATAGTCTATGAATATAAAGACTGATAAGGAAGATGATTAATGAAAACTATGGCAACATGTTTTGCAAAAAATACAAAGTTATAAAAATGGCAAATAAAACTCAAGCAAATATTTCCCCCCACAAAGTTAAGCTGTTTTCATTTAATTAAGTACATGTCTATAGAGGTATCTACTATGCTCTGTGTCTCTTAAGTATCATATTCATCCAAAGGATGCTTTTGTCAAATCTGTGAGGCCACAGATCTATCTTATGGAAAGGAATGATTCATAGGATGAGTGGATTTAACAGTCTTCATGTGAATGGAACTCACTTGCCATAAGAAAGCAAGTTTTAAGACAAACAGAAACCACAGCTCCTCCGTGGCAGCCACCCTCTCTCCCCTTACTCATTTTAGATCCAGGAGTGCCAGAGACTACATTATTCCTTGTTGCTTTTCTAGAACCTCAACAAAACCTAAGTAATCCCTTTATTAAACTCTGTTAAGAATGTCATCAGTTTCCTACTGGGCCCCTGGTTGATACAGACATAATAATATTATCTGATAACAAAATAAGGAGTAAATTGAAAGAAAGTATATAAAATATTTATCCAAGTTCATACTACGTGCTCAATAAATACTTATTATTGTTATTATTATTGGGTTTTATATTTTCCTGTCTGTTCTGTCCTACTCGATTTAATAAATGCAGATCACCTGCTGATGATCAATTTCTCCTCCAGGCTCTTTATTAGAAAATTTGAATAAGCATATATTTAGCCTAGTATGTCTCTCATTGAAAGTGACATTTTTGTGTCCCCTTAAAATCCCAAAGGACTTTAAAAAGAGCAAATTTCAAACAAGGTTATGTGGATGCCAAGTCTTTTTCACAGTCGTTTCTCAGGGTTAATGGTAGTCTGAGAACAAATTGGGGAAGCTTTAAAGAGTTCAACACCAGTGGGACAGAAGTGTGGCTTCTAAATGCCTGGAGGTTTTTCCTAGCAGCAAATGTTTGGAGAAGCAAGCAAGATAAACGATCACAGCAGAAGATGCACTTATTTGGGTAACAGTTGGAAACTGTCTTGTCACACATCAGTACTAACATTTCTAACTCTAGAGAGCTTATTGAGTGTATCATGAATTCCTGAAGTTTTTTAAAACAGAATGTGTCAAACAGGGCGTGAGAAGAAAGTGTTATTTTTTGCCATTGCCTCACTCCTCAATATGTGTAATAATATAATTTTCTAGTTTCCTTCCTCCCCTTCTCCCCCCAGGATAACTGCTTCAGTGAGCTTTTGAATCACAAAACACAGTAGACTGTACTCTGAACTACTCTGCCCTCAATAATATGACTTTTCTGAAAATCTTGCTGTCCTTCTCAAAGGAATGGCTTTAGGCAACTTAAAAGCCTATAATGTCTTACAATGTGTTTTTCTTTTTTTCCAAAGAAGAGCACTTTTTGATCATTTGTTCCCTATTCACGGTACAAAGAGAAATTACGCAGGAAAACCAACTGAAAGATCTATCTTTGCATGGGACCGGCTGACTCCCTGCTCCTCAGATTTAAAGACTTGTTTCAAAAGCAAACTCAGCACTCTTTCGAGTTACTTCCTTTCCGTTTGCTCCTGCCGGTCGACCGGCTTCGAGTGGGCTGTACGACCATTCACTCTAGGGTAGACCCCGATTCTCTTCAGCTTCAATTTCCGCTGGGTGCTCTGAAATCGGGTTATAGCTCTTTGTAAAAACACCAGCATTCCCCTAGTTTAGGGGTCTTTGAATTGTTTTCGTTTTCTGTTCAAAAAGGTATTAGCGTTCCCACACCGGGAGTCGAACCCGGGCCGCCTGGGTGAAAACCAGGAATCCTAACCGCTAGACCATGTGGGAGACGACGAGTGCCGCTGCAAACCTAGACAAATTGAGTCTTCAGTTTCAGCTTCCTCCCGCCCCGCCCCTTCCGACCTCCGCGGGCAGACCAGCTTCTGCGCATGCGGAGCTGCTTTACGGCCGCCGCCCGAGGACGCGGCGCTCGAATCTCTTCTGTGCACGTTGGCGTCTTTTATGATCTCATCCGGTCTCCTGATTCTAGACCCCGCGTCTACGCCTGTGTAGATTCTAGATTGATGAGTCATTATTCATAATTTCTCAGGAGAAGCCGGCAGAGTACCAGAGGGCTGACACTGCTTTGGGTGAAGACGTAAAATCGCTTCCACAGAGGCCGGCGTGTGCTGGACGCCGGGGCCCCTGCGAAGCAGCCGCCCGGAGCGCCGCGGACGCGCCTCGGTGCCGCCCGCCCTCTGGCCTCGCTCGCCGAGCTCCGGGCAGACCCGCGCGCCCGGGGAAGCGCCGGGGCTGTGTCCCCTGGCCCGCCGAGCCCGAGTGTCCCCGGCACCCAGGGGTCTGCCCTTCTCCCGTCCGCGCCGTGCAGGGCCGCACGCAGGCCCCATCACGTCCCAGAAATTTCCCCTTTCAAGATAACAGGACACGGGGCTGCCTGGAACATTCCAGCTTCTGTTGACCCAATGGCAAAAAGCACTATTTGTGCCGTTGAAAGTGGGAGATAGTGGCTTGTGAACGTAGTTTTTAAAACCGGAGAAAGTCCCTCGTTGCAAGCAGGCATGAAGGATGGAGGGTCCCCGCGGTTTCCCCGCCCGGTCTCGGCAGCATCTCGCCGGGGCCAGTTTTTCTTCATCAGCCTCGGGGTGAGGAAGCCTGTGTGGGAGAGCTGCGGTCCTGGTGTTCTCGAGGCGGCTTCAACTACCCAGAAGTTGTTTGCACGAGCGCCAGACACTTTTGGGGCCCAATTTAAAGCTCGTTCTGGTTCTCATTTACTTCCTCCTCATCCCCCACCTGCCAAAGGGCCTTAGAAGGTTCTCGTTCTCTCCTTCATTGAGGCTGCCTAAGGCTTCCCTTGTGACATTCTTCAGAGGGGAAATAGAAATGATTCTTGCATTTATTTAACACGGAAGATGCTCCCTCAGAGGGAGTCAACATCCAACACCACTGAAATGCAATGAAGCTCTGAAGGAAAATCACAACCTGCTGACTGCAAACCTAGTATGTGTGTTAGACACGTTCAAGTCTGTTTGCTCATTCATAGTATTCCTATGTGGTAGGTCTCATGCGCGTCTTTGGGGGTTCTTCCTGTACCATTTTCTGCATCTTTGAACAATTTTCACTTGTTTGTTTTGCAATCAGTGAGACAGCTGCCTTCCTCTGGCAGACATCTGTTTCGGAACAGTAAAGAAAAATCTCCAAAACAAACCTCATCAACTACAGAACATCCTGCATCTGTGGTTCTCAGTGAGGTTCGAGAGTTCACATGTACCTTTCAGTTTTGTATTTCCACGTGATAATTCTTTTTGAAAAGTATCTTACCAGTTTTAAAGATAAAAGTTCCCCTAGTAACCCATAAGACAGGCACCATCCTTAGGATATAACCAAACTGTCACTTTCCCTGGCCTCTTGCTATCCTCAATCTGAAATTTGTTCAGTTTTCCCCTTGTCATTGGATGAGAACCCGAAAGCCCTATGGTCGCTTTATTTTTATAATATTTTATTTTTATTGACTATTTTTATATTTATTTATATGGCTGTCTCCCACATGTGAGATCTAGTTCGTGACCAGGGAGCCAACCTGGGCCCTGGCTGGGGTAGAGCAGCAATCTTAAGCCTGGACTAACAGAGAGGTTCCCCTATGGTCACTTTAAACAATAAAGCACAGTTCAGGACAATATACTATTTAGCAACTCTCCTCATTCTAGATAGTTCTTTCCCACCACCCCAGCTTGGGCATGACTTCAGGTTAGGAACAGTGATGAGCTGGATCAGGCTCCTGCCACCTCACAAGATCTTATTTTAGCTTCTCATTCTAACCCTGTATTCCTGACACCACATTGGTAGATGGCCGTGGTGGTGAATATTTACACCAAAGAGATAGGCAGATGCTCCAAGGCAGGGCTTATTACCTTGGAGAGCTAGTGTACTGGTTTAAGAATAGTGAGCTGGTTAAAGGAACTCTGGGCTAGGGTCTGTTGAGGAAAGAGGGTGTGTTCTATTTCTCATTGCTTTCTTTGGCCTTCCTCCCATCGATGCTTCAAGGCCCTCCAAGGTTGGAGTGTGTGGAGGGCATGAGAAAGGGAGACTGAAACTTCCTACTGGCCTTGCTGCCCCCAAAAGTCAGCTTCTTGCTCTCTGGCCCTGAACTCTTTTTTTGCACGGTTTTAGGGCTCTTTTCTCAGTGGTTCTCTATGAGTTCACAGAGGCTTCCTTGCTTGGACCCCTTGGACGGAGTCTCCCGGAAGGCTGGCAGTGGCCGCCCAGTGTAGGTCTTACACCAGTGACACCAGGAGCACCATTGCCTTTGTTTAACTGCAGATTCCCAACCAAATGAGAACTTCTAGGAGCGGGGCCTGGGAGTCTGAATTTTAACAAGCACACCACCCCCGCTCCTCCCAAATGACTCAGATGCCACTAGAGCTTGAGAAACCCTTACATGACCCTAAGTTCCCTTCAACCTCTAAAAGGCCATGACCTCTGAAGCACAATTTCCATCATTTCCTTTTCCTGCTCAAAAACCTGAGGGGGAAAAAAATGACCCCTAGTTGTCATTTTTGTTGTTGTTTAGTTGCTAAGTCATGTCCAGCTGTTTGGGACCCTATGGACTGTAACCTGGCAGGCTGCTCTGTCCGTGGGATTTCTCAGGCAGGAACACTGGAGTGGATTGTCGTTTGTCTTCAGGAGATCTTCCCAACCTTGGGGTCAAACTCAAGTCTCCTGCATTGGCAGGCAGATTCTTTACCACACAACCACCAGGGAAGGCCCAGTCCCCTGTTGAGTAAAACCTATAAATTCCCTGGCCAAACCTTCCCAGCTTTCTATAACCCAGCCCTCACGTAACTTGCTAATATTATCCTCCCATGCCTGCTCTTCAGCAGTCACATGCCGGTCACCCTGCTTTCTCTGTCCCACTCGCCCCTTGTGATATCCTGCCCTGATCTCTTTGTTCCATTTCACTCTGCACTTTCCCTACTTGTCTTCCCACATCTGACCCCAACTCCAAGGCCAGCTCAACCCCCATGAAGCCACCTCAGGGCTGTGGGTTCATTTCCTCTGAATCTCAAAGCACTGGCCTCTAAAACATGGTGACATAGGCTTATGCCTAGCCACCCTTATTATTTAAGTTATTTAATAGGAAAGTCCATGAATAAAAATCAGATTCCATAATCCCCCTGGGAACCCAGTCCCGCAGTCACTCCTTTTGCCAAGCAGTCTTTCCTTTTATCTAACTTAAATACTTCCTGCTGTACTTCTGTGTGAAAGCTGCCTCCTTTTAACCAACAGTATGAACAAAATGTTCCTGGGAGAAGGGAAAAGACACACATTTTTGAAGTTTAGCCAGACCAGTAAGTGAGCTGAATTTCTTTAGTTCCACATACACACACACAAAAAAAAGCCTCCTTGTTGACAGAAGGAACCGCTATTCCTGTTCCCATGCATCTAAGGCTGACTCTCACTGGGCAGCTCTCCCATTTCATCCACCATTTGATACATTTGATCCTGGAAAAAAAGCCCCAAATACATTCTACTTGCCGGGCATCTAGATTAACCAAAGCGGAGAGTGCAATTCAGGTCCCCTGCCTGCCAGTCATTTAGGAGCTCGGATGGTTTCCATTTCAGCGGGCCCAGGAGTCACCCTTTATAAGGGCATCGAAAATAAATGCCAATTAAGTTCCACTCTCCCAAGGAAAGCTCTGGTGGGCACAGACCCAGCCTAGAGCATTAAGTTAACCTCAAAGCTCTTTTGGGTAACAGCACCTGCCTGTGCTGACCAATTGGGGTGAGTTAATCTTCATGGCCTAACACTTGGTTCAGTTTCTAAAAGTGGACTTGAACTCAGGAGGCCACTGGGATAACAGAGCTTCCTCGGAGCTTTTTTTAGGTTATATAATCCTGCCCTTCACCTTCACCCCAAGTCTAGTATCTCCTACTCATGCTAGGACTCAGGAAAAGTATCCTTGAAGCCCCAAAGCTGGGTTAGGTCTTGTTCTGTGGGCCCACCCCATCAGTCAGTGGGCTGGATGAATTTCCCCGCCTCTCTCTCCAGGGCAGATGCTAAGCTCCTGATGGCACAGTCTGGGTCTCACTCTGTTGTCTCCTCAGATTCTTGGCACAGCGCTTGGCAAGAAGAAGCTCTCCCTCAGAGAGGTAAAAATACCTCCACAGCGTGGTATCCTTCCTGCCACATCAGCCACACTCAGAAAATGTTTAAGTGGTCACCTACCTGATTCATTCATTCATTTAGTAATCGAGAAGCCATCAGTCAATCCCAGGGGAATAGTCTTGGTTTCGACCCAGCACCCAAGGGGCAAAGCAACTGACTACAAGTTCTGCTGTGCTGTGCTAAGTCACTTCAGTTGTATTAAACTCTTTGCGACCCCATGAACTGTAGCCCACTAGGCTCTTCTGTCCATGGGATTCTCCAGGCAAGAATACTGGAGTGGGCTGCGATGCCCTCCTCCAGGAGATCTTCCCAACTCAGGGATCAAACCTGTGTCTCTTACATATCCTGTGTTGGCCAGCGGGTTCTTTACCACTAGTGCCATCTGGGAAACCCAAAGTTATTATATATATTCAGATACTGATTAATTAAATTCTCACTTATGATAACTACTAATCTAAAAGTCATATGGCAATGATTAGAATGAAATAAGCCTTCCACATTCACAATCCAAACAAAATACACCGGTTAAGTATAATAAAGGCTGGCGTAACAGCATCTCGTACAACAGTACTCCTTACCTAGATCTTGACTGACTCCTGGAACACCTTAAAACTTAGTTATCCACCACGGAAGATTGGTATGGCATGAGCTTTTATCCAGTTCATGGTACCAGACTATAAATAAATTCCATTCAATTAATATAAATGGATTCTGAAAAAAAAGACTCTATTATTGGAAACTTCCAAATACACGGTCCAAGTCAGTCACTGCTGTTTTATTCTATTTTTATTTTATTTTTTTATTTTTTGGGGGGCCACACTGCAGAGCAGGTGGGATCTTAGTTCCCCAATCAGGGATCCAACCCGAGCCCCCTGAACTAGAAGTGCAGATTCGTAACCACTGGAGTGCTGTGGAAGGCCCAGTCACTGCTGCTTTAAAAGTGACAATTCATGGCCTAGAGCTCTCTATTGAGATATTTACCCAACTTACCTGGGTCCAAATTCTGGCTTCTAAAAGAACGGTGGGGGGGCCATAATTTGTAAACACCGAATCTTAAAAGTATAAAACTGCTCTGTTAATTTTGTAAATTCTGAGCCTTTGCTCTTGATTCTCTTTATCTCCTCTGAAATCCTCCCTTGGGTACAAAAATCCATCACTTCTGTGGAACTCAGTTAAGGACCAGAAAGGATACAGATAATAAAACCACTTCTCATTTACATCATGCTTCACAGGTTATAAAGTCAGCTCATAGACAATGAACTCATGTGGCTCACAAGTTAAGGGTGAGATATAATCAAACATCTGTGGTGTTCTATCTTAAAAGATATCGGTCATTATCAGGGTGTGGGTCAGACATGGGAATTTACACAAGCTTTGTGACAAGGCCATAAAACCGTATGTAATCTAATAAAGTTGCAATAGGTTTATTTCCTTGGATCATCTGAATATGTTTCCTCCTTTCTCCACCTAATGTACCCCACAAAATAGGCCCATGCTGCCAAGTAATAATACAGGAGCTCCCAGTCAGCTGTCCTTGGCTGCTCCCTTCCCTGACCTAGAGAAAAATATTAAGTTCAAGGTAACGCTGGAGACTCCTGCGGCAATTGCCCAGCTGTCCCCAGGAAGTGAATCGTTCCCTCCTCCCACCACCTAACCTCTAGTCAAACAGGCTTTTAAAATCCCTGTGCTAGCTCTCTCTCTCCACCGCTCAAAACTCAACATTCAAAAAACTAAGATCATGGCATCCAGTCCCATCAGTTTATGGCAAATAGATGGGGAAACAATGGAAACAGTGACACTTCATTTTCTTGGGCTCCAAAGTCACTGCAGATGGTGACTGCAGCCATGAAATTAAAAGACGCTTGCTCCTTAGAAGAAAAGTTATGACCAACCTAGACAGTGTATTAAAAAGCAGAGACATTACTTTGCTAACAAAGGTCCGTATAATCAAAGCTGTGGTTTTTCCAGTATTCATGTATGGATGTGAAAGTTGGACCATAAAGAAGGCTGAGTGCCAAAGAATTGATGCTTTTGAACTCCGGTGTTGGAGAAGACTCTCAAGAGTCCCCTTGGAGTGCAAGAAGATCAAACCAGTCAATCCTAAAGGAAATCAATCCTGAATATTCATTGGAATATTGATGCTGAAGCTGAAGCTCCAATACTTTGGTCACCTGATGCAAAGAGCTGACTCATTAGAAAAGACCCTGATGCTGGGAAAGACTGAAAGCAGGAGGAAAAAGGGACGACAGAGAATGAGAATGGTTGGTTGGCATCAATGACTCAATGGATATCAATTTGAGCAAGCTCCACGAGATGGTGAAGGACGGGGAAGCCTAGTGTGATGCAGTCCGTGGGGTTGCGGAGCTGGACACCACTGAGCGACTGAACAACAAAACCACTCTGTGATGCTGGGGCATCACTCCGGAGCCATGCTGCCCTCTCCAGCAGGCTCCCTGTTTGGCTCTGCCAATAGGGGGGCGCTAGAGGGAGATTGGGGAGCTACTTCCAGTTTCTGAGGGTGACCATGGGAGAAGTGAAAGTGTTAGTTGCTCAGTCGTGTCCCACTCTCTCAACCCCATGAACTGTAGCCCACCAGGCTCCTCTGTCCATGGCATTTCCCAGGCAAGGATGGGTAGCCACTCTACTGGAGTGGGTTGCCATTCCCTTCTCCAGGGGATCGTCCCAACCCAGGGATGGAACCTGGGTCCCCCACATTGCAGGCAGATTCTTTACCATCTGAGCCACCAGGTAAGCCCCACGACCATACTGTAATTCATCCTAGCAGCAACTGCTGGTTTCAGTAGCAGCAGTTGCTTCCAACATTTCCAGAACCAACACACCACCACCTCCCCCTCCCTGCTCAGAGACACCAGCACTGATTGGCCAGCATGCCCTCAGCAGAGGTGGGAGTGCCAGCTCCACAGTCTCCCGTTTAAGCTTTTGAAGAAGCAGGACCAACAAAGCAGGATCTCCTCCAGCCCAGAGGTCTCACTCAGGGCGCAGCACCAAGCTTCTAGGTTTCAAAAATCCCAGCCTCTTCCTTGTATTAACCCAACATTAGGAATGATCGCTATTTCCTGTAATTCTTACCTCTATGGCACCTACGTCCTGTCTTTGCCTTTTTTCTTTCCTGATACCTGGCTAACCTTTTATATATAAAGTTTACTACTAAAGCTCAGACGGTAAAGCATCTGCCTGCAATGCGGGAGACCCGGGTTCGATCCCTGGGTCGTGAAGGTCCCCTGGAGAAGGGAATGGCAACCCACTCCAGAAGAATGGCTACCCATCCTTGCCTGGGAAATCTCATGGACAGAGAAGCCTGGTAGGCTACAATCCATGGGGTTGCAGAGAGTCGGACAGGACTGAGCGACTTCACTTTCTTTCTCACTTTCACTACTAAAATGCCTGCTGTGGTTTCTGTCTCCTGATGGACTCTGATGTGCGTGCTCAGTCACTTCAGTCATGTCCAACTCTTTGTGACCCCATGGACTGTAGCCCACCAGGCTCCTCTGTCCGTAGAACTTTCCAGGCAAGAATATTGGAGTAGGTCACCATTTCCTACTCCAGGGGATCTTCCCAAACTAGGGCTCAAACCCATATTTCTTGTATCTCTTGCCCTGGCAGGCGGATTCTTTACCACTGTGCCACCTGGAAAGCCTGATGGACTCTGACACAAGTCCAGTAAAAGAACTCATTCAGTCCGATTTCATGTCAACATTTCTTTAAGAACACAAATGCTGGTTGCTATCTTCCAAGAGGTCCTTATTTATCTCTGTTAATTCGTGCTCCTTCAAGGCCAGGGACTGGCCCTCAGCTTGTAAGAATCAGAACTACATCAGAAAATAAAAGCAAATCAGTCCCTTTTATCACTTCCATGGGGGAAAGGACATCTGAGCCAGCATGACCACAAGTTAGCCTGGCCAGGTTTCATGGGTGCCGGAAGCCCTCAAACTCCTGGATTGGAGAGAAAGGGCTTTCTGCTCAGGGCAACAGTACAACCAAGTGTCAGCATTCCCATTATTTTTTCAAGCCCCAGTTCTCATGAGGCACTGACAACAGGACTAGGCGACACCTGTACAAGCAGAGGGTTGAGTCACAGGGACCCTGAGTTTAGGGAACCTAGATATTTTCATAATGTGCAGTCTCTAAAGCATGTCTACCCCATGCTTTAGAGAGACATCTCTTTTCAAGGCTGTTATTGAAAGATCCTTGAAAAAGGAAACACAAGAGGTCCTAAGAGAACGGTCTCCCAACATTTACTGAAGCTTGCATGTGAGCACTGGAGAAGGCAATGGCACCCCACTCCAGCACTCTTGCCTGGAAAATCCCATGGATGGAGGAGCCTGGTGGGCTGCAGTCCATGGGGTCGCTAAAAGTCGGGCACGGCTGAGCGACTTCACTTTTGCTTTTCACTTTCATGCATTGGAGAAGGAAATGGCAACCCACTCCAGTGTTCTTGCCTGGAGAATCCCAGGAACGGGGGAGCCTAGTAGGCCGCCATCTGTAGGGTCACACAGAGTCGGACACGACTGAAGCGACTCAGCAGCAGCAGCAGCAGCATGTGAGCACAGAGCAAGGACAGTCAGCTGGGTAACTGAACTGCTTACATGTCCACACCAGTGATCTATCAGGACCTAGACTAATCGAGTCTTTGGACCAGGGTTCCCCTTTCTTATTTAGTGCCATTAAGCCTCTCTGAATCTAGATTTTTCTAAGTTGTTGCTATTCAGTTGCCCAATCATGTCTGACTCTTTGCAACCTCATGGACTGCAGCACGCCAGGCCTCCCTGTCCCTCACCGTCTCCCGAAGTTTGCCCAAGTTCATGTCCATTGCATCGGTGATGCCATCCAGCCATCTTGTCCTCTGACGCCCTCTTGTCCTGCCCTCTATTTTTCCCAGCATCAGGGACTTTTCCAGTGAGTCAGCTGGTCGCATCAGATGACCAAAATACTGGAGTTTCAGCTTCTAAATTACATTTTCTAAATTACAGGATATCAATCTCATTGACATGGAAGTAATTTTAATATATAAATGTTAGTCTTTTATGACCAGCAACTAAACCATCCTGTCGCTAGAAAGTGATCACAGTGTCCAATGTTACCCATTATATGATTTAACTATATAGAGACGACAGTCATTATTTGTAAGTAAAGTAGCCCTCACTTATCCCTGGGGGTTATGTTCCAAGATCCCCAGTAGACACCAGAAAGCATGGATAGTGCCCAACCTTATAAATACTATGTTTTTTCCTATATACACATACCCACAATAAAGTCTAATTTATAAATTAGGGATAGTAAGAGATTAGCATCAATAACTAAATAATAAACTATAACTATCTTGAGAACATACTGCAACAAAGGTTACGTGAACTTGGCCTCTCTCTCACAGTATCGTATTGAACTGTACTTGCCCTCCTTCTTCTTGTGATGATGTGAGGCTCCTGTCCTGGGCAGGACAGAGTAGGACGCTGTGGGACTCCATGCTGCTCAGAGTAGCGCACAACTTAAAACATATGAATTATTTCTGGAATTTGCATTTAATATTTTTGGACTGCGGCTGACCACAGGTACCCGGAGCCACAGAAAGTGGAAAAGGAGGGACTAGTGCAGCGGGAAGGCCCCCATCCTCTAAGCCCACCGTAGAGACTTAGTTTGAGCATGCAACTGCTTTCTGCTGTTTTTCCTTAAGATAGAGCTAAGGAAATCTGTCTTCTATCTGTAGATATCTTTACAGTACACCTTGGCTTTTAGAATCTTGTTTAGTCGCTCAGTCGTGTCCGACTCTTTTTGTGACCCCACAGACTGTAGCCCTCCAGGCTCCTTGGTCCATGGGATTCTCCAGGCAAGAATATTGGAGTGGGTTGCCATTTCCTTAGAGGAAAGTAATGCCCCAGATACAAATAGACTAAGATTCTTGACCTCCTAGATCGATGTCAAGTGTGAGATCATAGCTGATGCCTGACATATATAGGAAGCATTTGATAAATAGCAGTTGTACCGTCATGACTCTGGCAAATATCAGAAACCGAGTACATTGTGCAAAATAAAGAATTTGTTATAACAGGGTGTCTTCCAGAAACCCAAGGCAGGAATGCAGCCTATTTTGAAATGCCCACCCTGCCCTTGCCTCTCTGTATAATGTAACCACATTCATTGTCATTCATTCAACTCCTACACACCACGCACAGTGTTTGCAGCTGGAACACAATAAGAAACACAAATGGATTTTTTTTTTTTAATTTTTACAGTGTAAGTTCCAGAGCTTGCAGTCTAGTGGA
This sequence comes from Budorcas taxicolor, assembly GCF_023091745.1. Taxonomy (NCBI): domain Eukaryota; kingdom Metazoa; phylum Chordata; class Mammalia; order Artiodactyla; family Bovidae; genus Budorcas; species Budorcas taxicolor. The sequence continues at coordinate 15,334,830 of NC_068921.1, forward strand.
GAGATACAAATCAAACAAGCACACAAGTAAATCTAAAACCACAACTTTGGCAATGCTGAGAAAGGCAGGTACATGGTGTGAGTATGTGAAAAGGGAGGACTTGACCTACTTGGGGAGGTCAGGGAAGGCTTTCCTGAGGAAGTGAGGGCTGAGCAGAGATCCAAGTCAAAGCAAGCAGTAAGAAGATGTTAGGAGAGAGGGAAGAACTTTCCAGGCATGGAGGGGAGTAAAGGCCTCCTGGCAGGAGGAAGCATGCCTGGAGAGCAGAGAGATCAGGTGACCTGCCCAAGGTCACAATAAAACCAAGGTCAAAAATGGGTAATTTAGCCCAGAGCTATACATTCCATTCTACTACCAAGCCATCCTAGCCAACAAACATCACCTTCTTTCCACTCAGAACTTTCCATAGAGGGAGTTCCCTGGCAGTTCAGTGGCTATGACTCTGCGCTTCCACTGCAGGGGGCGTGGGTTCGATCCCTGGTTGGGGAACTAAGATTCCAAACTAAGATTTGGCCTGGCCAAAAACCAAACAAAAACCACAAAATTTTTCGTAGAGACAGAGGTTCATCAGTTAATGCTCACACCAAAGGATAAAAATGACCAAGTAGAACATGAACTGAGAACCTTGCCATAGAACTCAATTTGTGGTTTCGTTGTTGAGTTTGACCAGTCAGGGACTGGGGAGTCTTGGGGAGTAGTCTGTGTCAGTGGTACTCAAAGTGTGGTCCCTGGGCCACTAGCAGCAGCAGCTCCTGGGAACTTAATAGAATTGCAAATCCTCATGACCCACCAACGGGTTTCCCTGGTGGCTCAGATGGTAAAGAAACTGCCTGCAATGAGGGAGACCCGAGTTTGATCCCCAGGTTGGTAATATCCCTTGGAGAAGGGAATGGAAACCCACTCCAATATTCTTGCCTGGAGAATCCCATGGACAAAGGAGCCTGGCAGGCTACAGTCCATGGTGTTGCAAAGAGTCAGACACGACTGGGTGACTAACATACACACAGGACCCACCAAAGACCTGTGAGTCAGAAACTTGGGAGGTGGATCCAGCAATCTGTATTGGAACAAGCAAGACATCCTGCAGGGGCTTCTAAAACACAGAATGGCCTGCATGAGATGTTTTCAAACCTGTCCAATCACCTGAGGAACTTGTTAAAATATTCCTGGGCTACATTCCCGTATCTACAAAACCCAGAATCTCAGGGTTGGAACCTGTATTCAGGTGACCAGCCTGATGTGGGAGCCACTGGTCGACATCAAAGTAATTCAGCGTCTGACATGGTGAGCAATTCATCTTCATATGCCACTTCTCCTTGCTAGGTGATTAAGGGCAGTAAGTACCACAAACTCTACAAGCCAAACTCAGTATGTAATTTGATTCGTATCTTCTATCTTCTCAGCTCTTTGATTTTACAACAGTACCTTTCAGAGTTCTTCTTTTGATGCTTTTTGATGAATGTCTCCTTGTCTCAGTCTCATCATCATACCCACCAAAAACCATGTTGAGATCTAACAGGCGCTTACCAAATTCAAACATTGTTATCTTAGTTGCAGTCAAAACTATTCCTTGAAGATGTCCCCAACATTCCAAAATATTCAAAAGAAAAGTGCCCAGCCTTGTAACACATATATGCATCTAAATCAGTTTTTTTTTTTCCTGCTTCTGCAAAGAAATAGATTTCTATCACAGTGATTTGGCAGTGTTTTAAATAAACAAAAAAATAAATATGGGAAGAATTGAGACAATGTCTAAAAACAAAAGCTAGAAAATATTTCCAGAGTTGAAACCATAAATGTAATCCTAGATTTACTTTCAAGCAACAGAATTTTTAAGAATTTTCCTATCTTAAAATTCTTCCATATCCTTGGATTTATACAGTTCATCTGCCAGTAACATTGACTGGTCTATTGTAGGTAATTTTACATGTCTCAGAAATTCTCAAACAAGATAATGATATATGACTTCAGTTCAGTTCAGTTCAGTCACTCAGTCGTGTCTGACTCTTTGTGACCCCATAAATCGCAGCACGCCAGGCCTCCCTGTCCATCACCATCTCCCGGAGTTCACCCAAACTCATGTCCATCGAGTCAGTGATGCCATCCAGCCATCTCATCCTCTGTCGTCTCCTCCTCCTCCTGCCCACTAATCCCTCCCAGCAGTAGGGTCTTTTCCAATGAGTCAGCTCTTTGCATGAGGTGACTTACTTCCCTCAAGATATAAGGCCATAGGTCAGTGAAAAGGGACAAAAAAAATGAGTGGTCACTGTCACGTAAAAAATAAAAAGGCCTCAATTACTGGTTATCTTCAGATAGTTTAGTGGTTAGGGAGAGCAATCTTTGATTGCGTAAAACCAGAACTTGTGAAGTGGCTGCTGCTATCATTCCAATAAAACAAGGAAGTGGGACTTCCCTAGTCCAGTGGTTAAGATGCCATGCTTCCACTGCAAGGGTGCAGGTTTGATCCCTGGTCAGGGCACTAAGATCCTGCATGCCATGCAGCCAAAGAAACCCCCCCAAAACAAGGAAGAAATTTCAGTAGTTTTAAGAAATTGGAGAAAAGTGCATAGGAAGGAAAAAAAGGGAGCCTTGATTAAATAACTGTGCCTTTAAAGATACTAATTCAAATAAAGCCTGTAGTCAGGCTTTACAAATTAAAGCACAAAAATAAGCAGAAAAACATGCGGATACTGAACTGCAAATACTAAACCCAGGAAATGATGGTATTCCCTCCTAATAACCAGAAATCAAGTTGCCAGAAACTGGAATGTGGAAACCTTCATACAAGGGGTGAAAGATCCTGAAGCAAAGAGGTCATAGTTTTTCCAGGATTTGTACAGACTTACGTTAAGTCAGCCGGGTACAGAGGACCAATAGAAGAGACTTGGTTTTTTTTATTACTAATTTATTTCTGGCTGCGCTGGGTCTCCGTTGCTGCACAGGCATTCTCTAGTTGCGAGGAGTGGAGGAGCGCTGGAGGCTTCTCATTGTGGTGGCTTCTCTTGTGGCGGAGGACAAGCTCTAGGCGATCGGGCTTGAGTAGTTGCAACACACAGGCTCAGCAGTTGTGGCTCCCAGGCTCGAGAGCACAGGCTCAGTAGTTGGGGTGCAGGGGCTTTGTTACTCTGTGGCAGGTGGGGTCTTGCCAGACCAGAGAGAGAACCCATGTCCCCTGCATTGGCAGGCAGATTCGTATCCAGGGTACCACCAGAGAAGTGCCACTTGATCTCTTTATGAGAAGACCCAGCAAGTGTTCCAAACATTAGCCACACCAGTGCGTTTCACAGGGCACACTGCACGGCAGGGCACCGTCTCTAGGCCTACAGCTCTAAAGAACACAACTTCGAGTCAGGGTCTTTTGTCTGTACATCAGAGTATCTGTCTTCTTTATTACTCCATTTAATCATACTTACTGATTTTCCCCTCTTCCAATTTTGAGAAAGAATCCTTCGTTTGCTAGGTCACTCCCAAGCTGCGTCCAGGTCTGCTAACAAGAGACTGATGGGGAGCAAGTCTGCCCTCCAGAGCTCAGCTTCCATCAGAGGAAGTGGCTTCTCTTCTCCTGGCGACCTCTCAGTCCATTTCAGCCTTACACATCAGGCAGTCACCGGACAAAGGAAGTGAATTAGGAAACTTTCAAATGCTAATTCAAAGTGTGGGCTGTGGAAGTTAGAAAACCCTCAGAAGAAAGACTGCCCTGGCCTGTCCATCAGTGGGGGTCTCGCCTCCTCTCTCCCTGAGGACTCACTGACCCTAGCACCCAGCAGTGGGGAAGAGCTCCACAGAGCACCACCATCTTCACACTTAAATTCAAACATACTGTCCTCCTCAGAATTTAACTCTCATTTTGTAATGGAAAAGAGGAAGGTGTTAGTAAATACAAGAAATAGGTTGAGCTTTCAAATACATCCAAAATAGTTTTCCACTTCTCATACACAAAATAAGGCACAATATGAAATATACAGGATGATCGCAACTATGTTATCACAAAAAGTTTTAGAAGCTTATCTGATTGTACGGTTGATGATTTTAAGGCGTTAATTTATAAATGATAGTTTGGTTTTCTTATTTTTTCAAGTCCCTATCTTCTAGAGATGTATACTAAAATATACAGGGATAAAATATTAAGATTCTTGAGTATAAGCTTCAAAATAGCCTCCAGTGGGGTGGGGTGAGGTAAGGCGGGCTGGCGAGGGAGGCTAAAGGGAACTGAACATGACTGGCCACAGACACATGAAGTGCTGAAGCTGCAGGATGGGTGGGAAGAAGGGCATCACTACATCACTTTCTTTCTATACGTCACATACTTTTATGTGTGCTTGAAATTTTCCAAAAGAAAATGCTTTTTAAAAAAGCCACAGGGACTTCCCTGTGGCTGTTTCATGGTTAAAACGTCATGCTTCCAATGCAGAGGGTGAGGGTTTGATCCTTGGTCCAGGAACTAAGATCCCACGCGCCATATGGTGCGGCAAGTAAAAATTACTTTAAAAAAAAAAAAAAAGCAACAAAAAGGAGAGAGAAAAAAATAAAGATACCCAAAACACTGCAGAGTAAAATGAAAAGAGAGATTCAGTTAAACGTCTTTATTAGAACAACCAACTGCTCTCTCCCTATGCTCCGAATTCCTTGAAATGATCATTTTTAAAAACAATTCAATATTTACAACAGGGAAGAAATACAAGATAAAGGATGGCATCAGGAAACCAGTGGCTTGAGAAACTCCTAAGTTCCTCAAAGTGGTTCTCAAAATGCACCCCCCCCACCAAAAAAAAACTCGCCAGCACTACCTGAAACCTGCCATAAGTGCAAATTCTTAGGCCACATCCCAACTCTTAATTATAACCTTTGGGGGCAGAGCCCTGCAATCTGGTTTTAACGAGCCCCCCCAAGTGATTCTGATGAACCAAAGTTTGAGAACCACTATAAAGGTGACCAGGAAACTTGGAAGGAAAGTTATGACCAACCTAGATAGCATATTCAAAAGCAGAGATGTATTACTTTGCCAACAAAGGTCCGTTTAGTCAAAGCTATGGTTTTTCCAGTGGTCATGTATGGATGTGAGAGGTGGACTGTGAAAAAAGCTGAGCACCGAAGAATTGATGCTTTTGAACTGTGGTGTTGGAGAAGACTCTTGCGAGTCCCTTGGACTGCAAGGAGATCCAACCAGTCCATCCTAAAGGAGACCAGTCCTGGGTATTCACTGGGAGGACTGATGCTGAGGCTGAAACTCCAATACTTTGGCCGCCTCATGCAAAGGGTTAACTCATTGAAAAAGACCCTGATGCTGGGAGGAATTGGGGGCAGGAGGAAAAGGGGACGACAGAGGATGAGATGGCTGGATGGCATCACCTACTCGACGCACATGAGTTTGGATAAACTCTGGGAGTTAGTGATGGATAGGGAGGCCTGGCGTGCTGCGATTCATGGAGTCGCAAAGAGTCGGACATGACTGAGCAACTGAACTGAACTGAACTGAATAAAGCTGACCAGGTTGACAAGAAACAAGAGGAAGGCCTCCGCCCAAACCAGCCCCAGAGATAACCACAGGAAAGGTAAAGGTGATTCCAGAGGTACTCTAAGCCGAGTCAACAGATGACAGAAAGCCGGGGACTAGCTGCATTAGTTTGGAGAAGGCAATGGCACCCCACTCCAGTACTCTTGTCTGGAAAACCCCATGGACGGAGGAGCCTGGTAGGCTGCAGTCCATGGGGTCGCCAAGAGTCGGACACGACTGAGTGACTTCACTTTCACTTTTCACTTTCATGCATTAGAGAAGGAAATGGCAACCCACTCCAGTGTTCTTGCCTGGAGAATACCAGGGATGGGGGAGCCTGGTGGGCTGCTGTCTGTGGCGTCGCACAGAGTGGGACACGACTGAAGTGACTTAGCAGCTGCATTAGTTAAGTCCTAAACCTGCCCAGCTCCAAAACCAAGCGGTTGGCAGATAAGAGTTCTGCCCCGGAGAAAAGCTCCATCCTCAGATTAAAACTCTTGGTATTTTGGCAAAGAGATGGGAGTGACGCCAAGAGCCTAGACTTTTTTGCCCACTCCCCCTCAATTCTAAAAACTCTGTGTGAACAAAAAGCTTCCTTTTCTCAGTCAAGGTAAACATCTTTTGGAGCAAAGAATGCTTTATACAAATCTGGGAAAAATCCATGCCAACCCATTAATCAAGAAAATCTCTTTCATATGTAAAAGTGATTCTTTCAACAATTAGCAGTAAGATAATTGTTCAGTAAACTGAACAAACAGAACAACTGACAATCAACGGGGAAGCAATTAATTCAAGGAATAGAAAATAACGTGAAAACTCTCACTGGTATCCTTAGAAATATAAGGGTACTACACCTATGAAAAAAGCAATCAGAATAAGAAAGCAATCTTGAATATTTGAAAGCAAATTGCTAAATATTAAAAACTAAATAGAAAAGCTGAATGATTGTAGCATATCACAGCATATCATCAAGTAATTAAACGTTGGATCCTCATTTCAATTCAAAAAAAACAAATTGGGAATTCCCTGAAAAGGGAATTAGGGATTTGGAAGATAACATTTTTGGGGGTGGGGGCGGGCTGCACCACGCAGAGCATGCAGGATTCCTGACCAGGGAATGAATGAACCCTCCCCGCTGCGGTAGAAGCTCGGAGTCTTAACCACTGGATTACAGAGCAAGTCCTTGGAAGATAACATCTGGAGAAATCTTTCAGAATAGAGCAAAAAGACCAAGACAAATTATGTAAGTCCAGTGAAAGGATCAGGTCACGAAGTTCCATATTCACTTGGTAAGTCCAGAAAAACAAAAGAAAAAATGGAAAGAAAATAAATCATTTCAGAAATTGTCCTTAGTCCAAGAATGGTACAATTCTTCAGAGTGAAAGGACCATCAGGTAAGCAGAATGAATGACATATATTATATCCCACATACCTGGGCATTATTGGTGAAATTTTAGGACTGTAAGCATAAAAAGAAAACCCAAGGTTTTTCATGAAGGTGAAAAGTAAGTTTTTGCTAATAAAGATAGAATTCGACTGTTGTCTGCCTTTTAAGAAGCAATACTGGATACTAGCGATCATGTGTTCAATTTTGAACCTAATACCCTAGGTTTTTGTTTTTAATTGAAATGAGGATTCAACATTTAATTACTTGATGATATGCTGCAATATATCAAAACAACTAACCCTGGGATAAAGGGAAAAGCAGTGAACTAATAGTTTTCTAAGTAATGATACATAATGTCAAGACACAAACACAAACACACAAAGATAATAAAGATGAATCTAAAAAACTCACATGACTGCACCCAGAGAAGAGGACCCAGGTGGGGAAGTGAAAGAATGCTAAGGTAACTGACTTGATTAGGAGGTGAGTGGAAAATACGGCTACTGATTAGTAAGTATAGAAAGAAAAGGTAACCCTTAAAGAAACAGCAATATGTTGAATTAATCTCAAAGCACTAGGAGAAAAAACTACAATCAATCAAGCCAATAAAACGTTTAAATAAAAACAAGCACAATCTTCAGAAAATACAAAATACAATGGCAGGAACAATCCAAACATTTCAACTGTTTCAATTAATATGAACAGATTAAACTTCCCAAAGACTCTTCGATTGAACTCCCCTAAACCTGTTTTGAAAATAGAAGCCAATGCAGAAAGTATTAAGGACAAAAAAGAATATCTCATAGTTGTAAAAGGCACAACTCACCAAGAGTCACATTACACTTTCACATCTCTGAAATCAATCCATTAAATGGACATCAAGAATGTAGAAGGTCTGACAATTAACAAGGTAAATCCAAAAAAGAACAAGCATGGCACCCTTCTCCCCTCAAAACTCAGAATATTTACAAATATTGACCATGCATTCCATAAAGCAGAAACCATACAGGTTACACTCTACCTGCTTGGGAATTGTAAACATACTTAAGCAATTCCTGGGTTAAATATAAAGTGAACAGAATCTGAAATTACCTCCTAGAAATAAACAACAGTCACCACAGCTTGACACTGTTGGACATAGCCAGGGCAGTACTCAGTGGGGCATTTTCAGTCTTTACTACATTTATTAGAAAACAAGAAAGATTGAAAATAAAACTTTGCACAGTATACCTCAGAGCAGTGATTATCAATGCCCCTGGAGACATGATGGTCCTTTGAACACAGACTAGGAGTCTGTGAATTCATTTATATATTTGAAACCTATGGAAATCGCACACTAACCTGAGATAAAACTGCAGACTAGTCACAATTTGAATATCAAATCAGTTTGTAATATTGGTTACTTCTCTGTCCTGTTGAGATGAACTGGGTTAAGAGTCACATCTTTGAATAATGCAAGGTTCTATTCATTTTTCTTTTACTCCATTAAAGTATTATATGAACTGAATTAATGAGTGAACTGGTTGCTGATTTTCCAAAATACGGGGCTCTCTGGAGGAAGAGAGTAAAACAGATTAAAAAGGTCTGTACAGTTGTTACCAGGTTGGGAAACACTGACCTCAGTATGACTGTTAATCTCAGGTCTGTGATGTCGCAGTGTTATGTACCAGGTGTCCCAGGATTCGGGATGAGATCTTAGAGATGTAAAGGAGCAAAAGGGGCAGAGGGCTGCTGTCAGCTCTCTTGCCCTACTTCTTAAAGTCAAGATTCATGGATTTCAAATATCACCATGTCAAATAAAATTAATTTTCCAACTACAAGAGACTAAATTCTAAAAATCTAGCTCCTTTGGCTGAATGTCAAGACAGGAGCTCTAAGGAATGCATGTGAGTCAGTTCTGATGAGATGGATGAACCTAGAGCTTATGATACAGAGGGAAGTAAGTCATTACGAGAAAAACAAATATCATGTATTAACGCATACGTAGTGAATCTAGAAAGGTGGCACTGATGGGCCTGCTTGCAGGGCAGCAGTGGAGACGCAGACATAGTGGACAGACACGGACCCGGGTGGCAGAGGAGGAGGAGAGGCTGGGACGGACGGAGAGAGGAGCATGGGAACACAGGCGGCCACTGTGAAACAGACAGCCAGTGGGGATTTGCTGTATGACTCGGGAACTCAAACCCGGGCTCTGTAACAACTCAGAGGGGCGTGATGGGGTGGGAGGGGGGAGCGAGGCTCAGGAAAGAGGGGACGTTATGTATACCTGTGACTAATTCATGTTGATAACAGGGCAGAAACCAACACAATATTGTGAAGGAATTATTCTTCAATTAAAAATAAATACATTAAAAAAAAAAGAGTAGAGCTCTAGCACTAGCTAGCACAAATGACTAGAACATAAAAGACCAGAGCCTCTAGCATTACAGGAGATAAAAAGACCTTAGTAGCTGTTACTTATTTAAAACATATTTTAAAGCTTCAATTATTGCCTTTATAAGCAAATTTTAATTCTTTAAAACTCATGTAATATTTCACAAATTACTGTTTATGCCATAAAAAATTAACTGAACCTCATCAAGTACTATACTTTACATACTTTTCCACAGGAAAAAAATTTTAAAACGTCCAGTTCTGAACCATACCAAAAAGAAGCACTTCTACTGAACTGGAACATAAACAGAAGCCACATCTGTAATATTTCAAAGGATCAATACCTGAGCTGCCAATAGGTGAATGTCAACATGTTCTTTGAAATAAACAGCAGAAATTTAAATTTCAAGATGTTCTCATCGTATTAATTCGCTCTGGTTTATTTTAAAATACCCTCCTTTTGCAGGAGTTAAAGAACAACTCTTCCTCTCATTTATTAAAAACAAAATGACTGTATTTCTCTCCCCAACCTACAGTACTCCTCAGCTGAATTTAAAAAATTTTCAAGTTTTTTTCCTTACCACTAAACCAGCATCTTCAATTCTTATCTGGCCCAGGAGTAGACTTCCTTATACAACAGCAATAAATACAAAGTAGAATTCTGCCAGCAAATATTACATATGATCCCAACAATACAGACAGTCTTAAAAATCAATAAGGTATTTATTTATATAGCATCAAAGACTTGAAAATCCTACATGATAGCCCATGAGGCTTACAATTTCATTACTAATCCAGTTGAAAAAAGAAGAATTTTCACCCACAAACTTGAGGTTGTTACCATCTTACATGCTTCAGACATGTGTGCTAAATACCAGATACCTATTCATCTTTAGTGTTCACAGTAGTAGTATTAAGTCCAAAAAAGTCTTTTTTGATGATGTACCGAACACACTGCAAAATCACATTTCTTTCATGTCGAATGTCCGGAGCTAACAGCTAAAAAATAATAAATAAAAAGATTAGCTTTTAAATAAAATACATCCAAGAAACACCATCTAAGATATTCTATGTGCCTTCTCTATATGAAGAACACAGAATAATAAAGATTTGTATTATATTTACTAATTATTTCACTAAAAAACAATGTAAGACTATCTCCTTTTAACGAAAACTATTGAGATTTAAACACTAGTATTCAAGGTCTTCTTCAGAAGTATCAAGGAAGGGACGGGAAAATTAGGTTTAGAAGCTTACAATTCTTTACATCTAAAAACCATGTTAAACAGGATCCTCCCAAACCCAAATCTATAAACAGCAGAGAAACTGGTATGGAGCTATAGCAAATATTGTAATAATGAAACCAGCAGTAAATATCCCCAACATTCCCGGTCTTTCAGGACTTCCCACTTTTGTGCTTACTGTAATTGAAAGAAGGCTGAAAATCCCTGGTATCTAGAATACATAGCCAAGGAATCACATGTGATTCGCCAAAAATAATAATGTAACTACTCATTTTATTTCTGATGTCAATGTAGTTCAGAAACACCCACAGAAGAACTTTCAGTAAACAGATGATTTAATATACCACCTACAAGGAAAACATTTTAAAAATGCAGTTTCCTTTACATAGCACCCAAATTTAGGAAATAGAGAGTACATTTCAGATCAATTTTATTAAGAAGCAACTGTGTCTGCATGTAACATGCCATGGTCTGCAGTCACAGAACACCTGAGCTGCAGCACAGGCACCTCCCTAACCGGGCAAAAACCTGACTTTGCACAGAACATCACCAGGCAGGTTTACGATTCCACTAGAAATTTCAGGGTATTTCCATCACTCTTAGATATGAAAGTCTTAGATCTTTGAACAGCTTCATGTCCATTACCCAGAATCAAAAGAGGCACTGTTTCTTTATAATTTAAAGAAAATCGTAAGCTTTGAGCACATCACACTGAGAATAAAGTCAACAACGCACAAAATAAACACACAAAACCCTTTTTCTCCCTTTAGCCTGCACTGTATTTCGTCGTGCTTTCAATGAAAATTTTAAAAAGGTCAGTACACTTCGATATGCTTTATCAACTACCTAAGCCTAGGTTCTTTTATCTTAAGCAGTTCTGAAAATTGTAATTATCCCACACTTACTGAGTATCAGCTATATTCCAAAGGCAGTTTCAGAACTAAGATACATAGGTAACTCTTCAAGGAGCATATGTCTCTGGTAACCTTAAAACAAACACACAAACACACACACACACACACACACACACAAGCCCAGTAGCTCTATTCTCAGGACAAGAGAACACAATGACCACTTACCATTTCCAGGAGATATGGATGGTGTGTTCTTGGTTCAAATAATGTTCGATAGTTGAGGTTATTTTTTCTCCTCTTAGGATTTGTGTTTTTAAAACTTCTCTTTTGGCTCTCACACTTGGCTTCTGAGGAGTTTCTAACAGTTACTCTAACATCTTGACTTGGTTTCTTAGGAGTATTGCTATGAAGAACCTGGTCTTCTGCCAGAATGTCTGCTTCAGTCTTGATGGGAGCTTCTACATGTGATGAAAAACAAACACAAAAATAACAAATTAAAAAACAGGTAAAACTTCCAAAAATATCCAATAAAAAACACCCCCCATAATAATCTCCTTCCCCAGCCGTAACAGTTACTTACTTGAAACTGAGCATGTACAGTGTATTACAAAATTTTTCAAATTGGGAACTATGACTGCCAATAACTGAGGAGATTAACTGCAAAGGGCTATGGAAAATGATCCCTATGAAAGAAGTAACACCAGACGGAAACTTGGATCTACACAAAGGAATGAAGACGGCCAGCGACAAGTCAATATGTGGATAAATACAAACGACCTTTTCCATTTGAAAAAATTCTGTAAAGACAATTGACAACTGGAAGCAAAAATGCGTAACAACAATGTATGTGGGGTTTATTAGCATCCACAGAACTAAAACCTGAGAGAACAGCACAAAGGAAGGGAAGAGGAAAATCTAAGCGTACTGCTGTAAAATTCTTAAATTGCAGGAACACCTTGCTTTACTGTGCTTTGATTTAATGGTCTTCAGACGCCGCATTTTGTACAAGTTGAAGGTTTGTGGCCACACTGACCAAGTCTGTTAGCACCATTTTTCCAACACTGTCTGTTCGCGTCTCTGCACCATATTCCGATGATTTTTTCTCAATGTCTCCAACTTTCGCTGCCATTCTATGTTATGGGCATGTGTAATCACTGATCTTTGGAACTACTACTGTAACTGTTTTGGGTCACCATGAACCATGTCCATGTAAGACAATCAATTTAACAATGTTATGTTCTCACTGCTCCACCTACTTGCCATTCTCCTCTCTCTCTCCTCCTCCTCCTCAGGCCTCCCTATTCCCTGAGACATCATACTGAAATTAGTATACAGTGAATAACCATACTAATGGTTAATAACCACAGGCTTCCTCAGTGGGTCAGCTGTAAAGAATCCGCCTAAAATGCAGGAGCTCCAGGAGATGCGGGTTCGATCCCTGGGTTGGGAAGATCCCCTTGAGTAGCAAATGGCAACCCACTCCAATTTTCTTGCCTGTGAAATCCTATGGAGAGAGAAGCCTAGCGGGCTATAGTCCATGGGGTCGCAAAAGTAGGACATGACTTAGCGACTAAAACAAAAACAACAGAGATGCTACTGGTTCAGAGAAGGCTCTCTTTATTTCCTTGTTTTACTTATTGCAAAGTCCTACTGTGTCAATATCCTATCCCAACCTATATAGCCCAGTAACACTGCAAGCTAGAAATCTGCTAGTGACCTGGATGGCTTAATAAATTCAAATTACATAAAATAATTCTTAAGGCTTAGGAATGTGAAGCAAGGACTTTTTCCTGAAGGCAGGACATACAAAGTCAAAAGAACAGCTATGCACCACCTATTGCCACACAAAGAAAGATGCAATGGAAGGCAATATAGTTGGCTTCTTTAGACCTAAGCTTTACATCAGCTTTGCCACATACTAGTTTTGCCAGTGTATCCTCTTGAAGCTTCTGCGTCTATAAAATTAAGGGCTGAAACCTTGATCCCTTCCAGTTTCCTCTCTGCCTTCTCAAAGTGGCAGTCTCAAAATGAAGACATGAGTATAAAACTATTAAATATCTTATCTTGGGAATGAGAGAGGAAAGCATTTGTATGGCTTGTTTTTATGGGATTCAGTAATCTGGTAATAGCTTTCTTTGCTATCACCTGTCATAAATACACAAGATAAGCAGGAAACATAATATGTGTTTAAAGAATAACTTCATCTTCATATCAGTGAACTGGGAACAAGAGTAAGGAACTAAATACTGTTTTTCTTAAAATTCAAAAAAATAAAAAAGAAGAAGAGGCAACCATCTGTAAAGGACTCCTCTGATAAAGCCAAAGTAGATTATATTTCAAAATTCAAGTAGCCTTTAACCAGTTACCACAGTAAAGCTTACGTTTCAAAAAGAGAAAAAAAAAAAAAAAACAACTTGTGTTAGAGAGACCCAGATCTAAACCTTAACTTTCATATTAAAGCCCAACTCTTCCTTCTTCAGCATCTTCCAACTACATAAACATTGATTTTCTCTAGCTTAGTCAACATTAAAAGTCCTGCCATCTTCATCCAATTACATTTAAATCTCCCTTTCATCCTACATTTTCACTTTGAAGACCCTCTATTCCTGTCTTCAGTAGAGCCCCTACTGTGATGACACATCTGAGACACACACTCAGAATTCTCTCGCGGCTGGTGAAGCCCAGGTATAACGACCATGCACAGCCAGGTTCAGAGGTGCAACAGGACACACGGTTATTCACTAAACAAATGCTGGGTTACTGACGTGAACCTTGGCTTGAGTTGCCCATACTGCCAAGCCTACTCGTAGCCCTTTTAAGTAAGTAAGTAAGTAAAGTCACTCAGTTGTGTCTGACTCTTTGTGACCCCGTGGACTGCAGCCCACCAGGCTCCTCAGGCCATGGGATTATCAAAGCAAGAATACTGGAGTGGGTTGCCATTTCCTTCTCCAGGGAATCTTCCCGACCCAAGGATCGAACCCGGGTCTCCCACATTGGAGGCAGACGCTTTAACCTCTAGGAGGCCCTAAAAGAGACGCTAGATACTGAGTTGGTTTATCACCATTGCTTTTTTGGGGGGGAAGGGAAGTTTGTCATCATCTTTTAAGGTTAAAACATGTATCCTGAATAACGTTAACTTCTCAGAAACACTCTCAAAAGGATTCCATGTCTCCCAATCTTTAAAATACACCACCTAATGCAACACAAGCATATACGATTCCTGTGTTCTCCAAATGAGACAGTTTAGGTAAATGTGCTCTATAAGGAGCAATGCCCCATATACAGGTACTTTACCATCCTCTTTGTCATAAAGGACCTCTCTCCAGCTTCAAAAGGTGAGAAACATGTTAAGACAAGGGTTCTTGAGAGTGGGAAGAAGTAATTAACTTCCTTTGCTTTATCTTTTAGAATCTTCTCTGATTTCACTAGTGGATATTATCTCTTCCCCTTCCTCTTCCTTCATTATGTTATTTTGCCCCTTTCTCCTAGAGAAGCAACACAGCTCTCCATCTCTACCACTTCCCTTCATCCCATGTTAACTTCTGAATCAAATGAGAAAGGAATTTGAGGCTCAACTGAAGAATGTGCATGACACATCTCGTCCTCAGACACATACACGTGAAAGGATGCTACTGATGCATAGTGTACATCAAAGCCAACAACGGAACGATCCGCACCCACTGTTACCGCCTGGAACCAGGCTCACCTTCCGGCTCACTCTCTGACCCCGAGAGGCTGCCATAGCTGCTCATCAGGGAGCACAGCGCTGGGGTCACTTCCTTGGGTATGACAGCACTCTGCGGTTTTTCCTCTTTGTCAGACTCTGAAACAGGAAGCACTGAGAATGAAACTGTACATCAAAAATATCTACCAGCATAATAAAGAAAGCTGACAGCCCCCCACTCCCTCATGTGTTAGTGAAAAGAAAGTACTTTCTGATCATTTCCTCAATCTTCCTGAAAAAGAAACCCAGGAGACTTGAAAATTTTCCCCTTGGTTTAAATCTTTACAGTCAGAGAAGCTATCTGCCCAAAGAGAAAACAGAGAGAGGGGCAAATGGAAGCTATATGCAACTGAAGTTTCTTAGCATGTTTCACTGGTTATGGAACTTGAGTCTTCTCTAAATGAATTATACAGTCTTTGTTATTAATTATTTTACTTTGTGCTATTAATTAATTTTATTACAATACCAGGAAGACCATAAATGTATTTAACATCACTGGACTAGGATCATGGACTCTGAAAATTAGATTTGGAGTAAATAACATATAAATGGCCACTCTTTTTAAGACTGGTTTAGAGGGTACAAGTAGTATTTCAGCCTTTCTACCGTTAAAGGCATAAACATAACGCTTCACTGAATCTGCCCTAAATTTTTATTATTTAGAACTTCTAAGAACTTAAGTAAACAAGCCAAGTACGAGAATTCAGCGAGTACTAAGAGCCTGCCAAAGGTAAAGTGTTTGATCAGAGCCCAGAAAGTTTAGTTGTAGCCCCAGGACACAACCTATTCCGTTTATTTTTGGCACCTCTGAAAGTGTATTACATTTATTCTGGACAAGTCAGTAGTGCCTGACGGAAGAATGAAGACAATAACTTGCTTGTGTAATGAACCAGCTCAACCACAACCAATAGAAAATGTTTCAAGACAGTACTGAACATTCACCAAGTCAGTCTAAGGGAAACTGAAGCACGCCCGCAGGAAAAAGGAAGTGAGTATGGAACTACCACCTTCCGGTACATGAAGTGAGAGCCTCTCTCCACCAATCCACACTGCCCAACACCCACTCCAGAAACTGCTCCTTGTCAATTCGGAGCTAACTTCTTATCCTTTCTCCGGAATTAATAAAGGGGAATTGAAAATATGCAGTTTTATTTATAAATGACTAGTGGATAAAACAGAATCTGCAACAATATTAGTGTGGAGACTGTTCATCTCATTGCTTCAGTGATGATATGCCAAAATGTAGAAGCACCAAAAAGTACAATACAGATGACTAAATAATGCTCTTTAAAAGCAAGAGCTCATTTAACCCTTTTGAAGTATCACCTTCACTATTAATTACAGGGGATAAAACGAAAATTCAAGAGAATCTGAACTGGATGATCCCTCAGGTAACAGAACAATACAACAGCTGGGTCAAATTTAAATCCTGGCTGCTGCTGCTGCTGCTGCTGCGTCACGTCAGTCATGTCTGACTCTGTGAGACCCCATAGATGGCAGCCCACCAGGCTCCCCTGTCCCTGGGATTCTCCAGGCAAGAACACTGGAGTGGGTTGCCATTTCCTTCTCCAATGCATGAAAGTGAAAAGTGAAAGTGAAGTCACTCAGTCGTGTCCGAATCCTGGCTACCTGACTCTAAATCCCAAGTATTAACTAGTGGGGTAGAATATCTCCTACAGATATATAAAGTCTTCTGAAAATTAAGTCGTCCTACCAAACTCTCTCTACGGTCAAGAATAATGCCAAGAAATGTCTTTCAGCTACAGCCCATTTCTCTGTTCCCTTTCAGAGCAAAACCCCAACTATTTACATAACTCACAGGGAAATCGCTTGGGCCTGAAATTTCCTACAACTATCTGACCCTCTAGAATCTACTTCAATCTGTCTTTCAGGCCCACCACACCAGTGAACTTTTTCTTCCAAGTTCACCGGATTCTTCTGTGTTGCCAAGTCTAGAGGTCACCTGTTGGTGTTCATCTTATTTAACTTAGTGACAACATCCGACAGCACGACTGACCCTTGACTAGCACAGGCTTGGAGCTCACAGGTCCACTTACACACAGCTGTTTTTCAATGCGAAATGCTACTGAAACCAACCTGCAATTAGCTGAATCCATGGATTCAGGGCTGTGGACGCAGAAGAACCACATCACACGAAAGGCAAACTACAGGGCGGACTCGAGTTTTCAAGCACATGGAGGGCTGGCGCTCCTAACCCCTGCAATTGTTCAAGGCCAACGGGAGGCCTTCATGTGACTTCCAGAACCCTTTCACTTGGCTCTCCTTTCCCAGAATTTAAGTCTCCCTACTAAATTCTCTTCATTGACCAACTTCAAATTTCTTGAGTTGTCCCTGGGTCCAATCCTCAGCAACCTTTCCCTCTGTGCCTCTTTCTCCTCTTATGATTTCACTGTATCTCAAATCTTAAAGTACTATGTAGAGGCCAATAAATCACAACTGTATATCTTCAGTTCTCCCCTAAAGCCCAGAACTAACTAATTGTTCAACATCTCTACTTAGATATCAAACAGGCATCTCAAAGGTTAGCATGCCCAAAAACAAAAAACACTTGATTTCTCCTCCAAACATGCCTGCCAGTTGGCCTCCATCTCAGTAAATGCCAGCTCTTTTCAATGGTTACAGCAAAACCTGTTTTGAACATATATCCAGAATCACACTGATCACTTCACTCCTACAATGGCAATCCAAGTCAACATTTCTTACCCAGACAGCTCTAGCACCCTCCTAGAAGAACAGCCTGACATCATCTGCCCACCTCTGCAGTCCATTCGCCACTGTAACACATCACATCACCTCTCTGCTCAACCTCAGAGTCAAGTCCCAAGTCCTTTCCTGCCTTAGACAAGACCCTATTCGAGCTGATCCTTCACCACTTTCTTCCTGCCTTACTCCGCTCCAACCCTGCTGTTCCCCAAGTACACAAAGCATGCTCTCCCCATGGGGTGCTTGCACTTGTTGCTTTCTCTGCTTGGAAAACTCTCAGGTCTCAGCTCCTAATTTCACTCAGATCTCTTAGTATCCCCTTATCAGAGATGCCTTCGCTAATTATACTAAATAGCACACTCCTTTCTCCAGCTGCCATTCTCAGTCCTTTTCCTTGGCGTTACTCGTCCTCATGGAGGGTATCAACCCATATTTATTTACTGTAGCTTCCCCAAGCAGAACATAAGGTACAGGAGAGAACGGGTTTGGCTGTGTTCAGTATACTGTATCCTCTGAGCCTAGAACAGTACATAAATGCTCAACAAATATTTGAAGAACAAACTGTTTCATGAATGAGTTAAATAAGGACAAGTTCAAAACGGGTAGCTAGAACAGATGACAGAACTATGCCAAGGTGGGGCCATAACAGAAACCTGGCTTCATCTGGATTCAGAGACTATTTCTTTTTTTCAATAAAATGATTCTTTTTTTCTTAAAAAATCACATATATATATCTAAGAAAAATACTGAGGGATATAAAATGTGAGCAGTGGCTGTCTCCATAAGTTAAGGAAGTATACTGCTTTTTATTTTATGTTTTCCCTATTTTTTTCCTTCTATTTTTTGCATCACTTTTACAATCAGAAAATGAATTATAAAGAAAACACAGGAAAATGAAACGTGGAGGCAAGTATTTCCTCACAATTCAGGAAGGGACTGCACAGCTTTAATTGGCCTACATATCAACCCTTCTTCCTGCCTTCCTTTTTCTCTAGACTTTATATTTTGAATCCACTTTAGATTTACACAAGCGTTGCAAAGCTAGTGCCAAGATTTTCCATAAACCCTTCACTTGGCTTCCCCTAATATTAACATCTTACATAACCACGGTGCATTAACCACAGCTAACAAATGAACACTGGGATAATACTACCACCTGAACTACAGACTGTGTTGTAATTTCACCGGTTTTTCCATTAATGTCCTTTTTCTGTTCTAGGAGTCAATCCACCAGAGCACATCACATTCAGTCTCCGGACTCCTTGATCTGTGTCTTCTTTCAATCTGTGACAATTCTTCAGTATTTCCTTGCCTTTCACAAACTTGACTGTTTTAAAGACTACTGGTCAATTACTGCAGAATATCCCTTAGCTGGGTCTGATGTTTTCTGATGATGAGACCGAGCTTATGGATTTTAGGTAGTGTCCTTCTCGTCATGTATCAGGGGGTACACACCAACCCGACTTATTACTGGTGACGTCAGCCGTGACCACTTGGTGGTCCCCACCATAAAGTTACTATTCTTCTCTTTCCTTATTTGATTTCTAGAAACAAGTCACTATGTCCAGCCCACATTCAAGGGGAAGGAAATTAAGCTCTATCCCTTGGAATAAGGAAGAGCAAAGAATTTTGGACAGATGTTAAAACCAAAACCTGGTGGCTGGTGTACTCATTACTAGGAGTGCCCTACAGCTCACTACTCCTGACTGCCTTCCTAAGGGCAAGAGCTAGAAGTTCACACAAATGAACAGCTCTTCCCTATTTCATTACCTTCAGTTATGTTCTGGGGACACACCACATGTGACTCTGGCTCATGTGAAGGAAGCTTCTCTAAACAAGGTAAAACTGATAACTGGAGAGTTGAGACACTGAGGATATTTAGGGTATGTGAAAAAAAGGGTACATGTTGTTTCCTGGAGCTATACTTGGGAGTGGAAAGTTGAAAAACCAGTGCTCGAAAACTTAGATTTGTAAAGCGTAAAAGTCCAGAAGAAATCCCAAGTAAAGGATAACAGGAATTTAAATGGAACCTTTCCTACAAAATCCAGCAACCATAATTTGATTGTTGGTATTCTGATTTCCTCAAAGAACAACATCACAAGTTTATAGCTTACTTTTAGGACTTTTGTATTCATGCCTTACATGTTCATCTCTTACCTTCACAAAAGTAAGGATTTCAACATTAAGCCACAACAAAATGACTTGATAGCTCTCACTCAACTGCTCCTAGGAACCTGACTGAATGCTTTCTATTATTAGGATGAAAGGCATTTAACTACTGTTTCTCGGGTCTAAAGTGTCTCTCAAAGATCTAGATACAGGCTTAAATACAGGCAAGTGTAATACAGTCATCTTTCCGTTAGTGCTTCACCAGACGAGCACACACTGAAACACTTCTTTAAAAAATGGAAAAACAGAATTGCCCAACCAGAGCCAACAATATGAAGGCAAAGACTTATTTAACTTCTATGCAGAGTACATCATGAGAAACGCTGGACTGGAAGAAACACAAGCTGGAATCAAGACTGCTGGGAGAAACATCAATAACCTCAGATATGAAGATGACAGCACCCTTATGGCAGAAAGTGAAGAGGAACTAAAAAGCCTCTTGATGAAAGTGAAAGTGGAGAGTGACAAAGCTGGCTTAAAGCTCAACATTCAGAAAACGAAGATCACGGCATCTGGTCCCATCACTTCATGGGAAATAGAAGGGGAAACAGTGGAAACAGCGTCAGACTTTATTTTTGGGGGCTCCAGAATCACTGCAGATGGTGATTGCAGCCATGAAATTAAAAGACGCTTACTCCTTGGAAGAAAAGTTATGACCAACCTAGATAGCATATTGAAAAGCAGAGACATTTCTTTGCCGACTAAGGTCCGTCTAGTCAAGGCTATGGTTTTTCCTGTGGTCATGTATGGATGTGAGAGTTGGACTGTGAAGAAGGCTGAGTGCTGAAGAATTGATGCTTTTGAACTGTGGTGTTAGACAAGATTCTTGAGAGTCCCTTGGACTGCAAGGAGACCCAACCAGTCCATTCTGAAGGAGATCAGCCCTGGGATTTCTTTGGAAGGAATGATGCTAAAACTGAAGCTCCAGTACTTTGGCCACCTCATGCAAAGAGTTGACTCACTGGAAAAGACTCTGATGCTGGGAGGGATTGGGGGCAGGAGGAGAAGGGGACGACAGAGGATGAGATGGCTGGATGGCATCACGGACTCGATGGATGTGAGTCTGACTGAACTCCAGGAGTTGGTGATGGACAGGGAGGCCTGGTGTGCTGCGATTCATAGGGTTGCAAAGAGTCAGACACAACTGAGCGACTGAACTGAACTGATTCAACATTACAGAACCCTTCAAATGTTCATTTAGAAAGTTGCATAAAACAAAGAACTATGTAATTTTCAAGTTAGTTAATGTTTATAACAGTAATCTTCATATTTGTGTTTCAAGTATTTTAATGACGTGGAAGTTTCTATTTAGGCACAGACTGTATTTCATCATCAAGGTCACAAGCTGTAAGCTTGAATAAGTATGTGGGCACTCTCCAACACTTTTTGAAGGAAAAAAAAAATCAGTACCCAAGAGTAACTGAGCCCTGGCCCCAAATGTCTTCTGCCTTTCCCTCGCTATCAGCAAGGATAAGAAGATGCTTTTCTAAAACTCTCTTTCACATCTCAACTCTCCTAGACCCATACAACACAGATTCGCTTTTTGGGGCCAGATTCAGACTTTGGAGGTAGTGCCGTGTACTAGCAGTAAGACTCCCAACTCTGACTCTGTCACTAACTAGCAGCATGACGAAGGTAAATGACTCTAAGTTCCTCGGTTCAAAAACGGAAGCAGCAACTGCATGCATGTGAAAGGTCGTTATGAAGCAAAGAGCTACTATACACAAAGCACTTAGAGTACAGTTAAGTACCTTACTTAATAAGTGTTAGTTGCTGTTAGAATATTTATTATTACTATTCCTACTGAATTTTATCTTGTCATTCTTAGCCCAACATCTCCTCATGCCAAGATCTTTCTCCATCCTGATTTAGTCAGTGAAGCAGTTGCCACGTCCCCGCCCATTTCTTCCCATCCTTTAAGTTCAATAATCTGCTGTGTGATTATCGTAGAAGCCACCCTCCCCCAGGCTGAGCAGGGCCTGCTGGCAAACCTACAGCAATCACTCATCAGTCCACTCACTGGTAACACGCCTTTGCAGAAGAAGAAGCGCTAGCAACTAGATAAAGCCTCACACCTTGTTACTGGAAAGAAAGATGGTAAAATATTTACATCGATGTTTTTTCAGAAAAGAAACGAAGTCTTAGAGGCTGAATGATATCTTTCTATGACAGCAACATTTCTGTCCTGTAATTTTTCCACTTGTAAGCAAGAGTAAACTTATCTCCTAAATTCTAGAGGGAACTCAAGACATATAAATATATTCTATGCTGTGAGGAAGAACAGTATTATTTAATATACTGAATTAATGTTATTTACCCAAAGAGACCAGGTTCATGCTGAGCAGCAAAAATACTGGCTTCCCTTGGAATTACTGCTTTCTAGGTGGGAAAATTCATCTAATGGTGTAAATCTGAATTCACAGCATCAACCCATTCGAAACAGTCTTAAGATATTTCCAAGATTTTATGATACTATGCAAATTACCCAATAAATACAATCTTTCTCCCACATTCTGCCTGCTTCATGTATTCATTCCCAAGATTCATAAAAAATTTCTTAAAGTGAGGTTTTAAATAAGACACTCCTTTTAGGAACAAAAGCATCATTCTACTTTTTTACATACAAGGATGTGAAGAAGCAACTTCTGCATCATTGTCTATACTCTTAAAAACACGGTGTTTTCCTATTTAGCTTACCAGAGTCAGTGTTTACCAAAACACCCAGGGGGTCTGAATTTGCCTCACGTGGACTTTCAGGCTTCACATCACCCAAGCGGCTGCCTGACCCAGCAGCTGTTCCCTGTTCAGCATGGCCATTTTTCCACTTGTGATGTCTGCCAGGACTTTGGATTTTTGCCATCTGCGAATGTCTGGTCATCCCCTTCATCTTGCTGCAATAAGAAAAATGCAATTCTTAATATAAAAGGCACTGACCTTTCAAGAAAAATTTGAAAAAGATTACTGAATGCAAAAGAAACTTAACTGTCAAATCAATTACTTGTCACCTACTACACTGAAGAGATCAGAAAAAAATAAACTCAATGGCTTCCAAAGACAGAACATTAAATGAAAACACAAATATATCATACTTTATCAATTCCAAATTGCACATTTCCTTCCCATAATTCAATTCCTCTAAATTGGGCTCTGTTGTACAATCAACAGCAAGTGAGTTTAATTGGCAGCATTTTTTCATTCCTATTATACATAAAGTAAAATGTTCCTCGGGGCTTCCCAGGTGGCCCTAGTGGTAAAGAACCCGCCTGCCAGTGCGGGTGTGGGTTCCAGCCGTGGATCTGAAAGATCCCCTGGAGCAGGGCACAGCAACCCACTGCAGTATTCTTGTCTGGAGAATCCCATGGACAGAGGAGCCTGGCAGGCTACAGTCCACAGGGTTGCAAAGAGCTGGACAAGACTGAAGCAACTTCGCACACAAGATATTCCTTAGACTTTATGAAGTGTGTTAACTACCTAATTTTAAGGAGCCTTAAGGTTTCTGATGATTTTACCAACATACTACCTTGTTTCTTGTTTGAGCCTCATGATAACTCCTTGAAATAGATTAGACAGGTATTGGGGTGGCAAAAAGGTTCCGGTTTTTCCGTAACATCTTACGGAAAAACATTTTGGCCAACTCAATTATTCTCTTCACGTTACAGGGGGATAAACTTAAAGATCATAGACCAAGCACAATTTCACAGCTAGCTCAAATCAAGTGCCCTCTCAAACCACCTTAATTACTACACTTAAGAGGAAAACAAATACTTATGTGAGCACATGCTTATGTAAACTATGCGCAGGAAAAAAAAAAGACCTTTTGAAAAAAGGTTCATTACATATACTCTCATGGACAATAATACAAGGTAAGAAAATAACACTAAGGCATATAATAATAAACTTAAAGGTAGTGATGAAAAGAAAATCTTAAAAGCAACCAGAGATAAAAGGAACAAGGTAATGGTAACAGCAGATTTCTCTTGGAAACCATGCAACTGAGAAAACAGTGGGGCAACATCTTTAAAGTACTGTAAATATCAAAAACACCATTAACCTAGAACTGCATATCTAGCAAAATTATCTTTCAAATAAGAAGGCAAAATAAAATCTCTTCAGACACATAAAGCTGAAAGAAGTCTTCAGCACGCCCTCACTATAAGAAATGTTAAAGGAAGTCTTTTAGGCAAAAGAAAAATAGTATCAGATAAAAAGATGATCTACACTCAAGAATGAAGGCTACGAGAAATGGTTAACTACACAGGCACCCTGCCCATCAGCTAGCCAACCCCTGGCTGTGACTGTCAAGATCAGCAGATATCCCCCAACTGACCCCAGATACGTGTGATGAGAGGGGGAAAAAAAAAAGACACCTACTAAGAGTAAAAAGGCAAGCCACAAGTTGCAAGACTGTATCTGCACCACCTATACTCTATACAAAAAGTGACTTGCATCTAACTCCTACAAATCAAGAAAAGCAACTCTGTTAAAAAACAGTCAAAGATTTGAACTGGCACTTCACAAGAGAATTATCAAAATGACCAATAAGCATATGAAAAGATGTCCAACATCATTAGTCATGAAGGAAATGGCATGACATGAGGAAAAGGTGTAACATATAACAATACTGCATACTGAACAGGACACAGAGAAATTAGATGCAGAGTCACAGCAGCAGCAGCAGTAGGCATATAAATCAGTACAACCATTTCAGAAAACTGCCTGCGTCTATCATAACTAAACACACAGTAAGCAAGTACTTACGTCCACAAACGACACGTAAAAGAATGTTCATAGCAGCTTTACTCATAATAGCCCAAAGTGGAAACAACCCAAGCGTCCAACAGCAGAATGAATATACAGGCACAGCCAAAAGTTTGTTCCACTTTTTCCGTACCATCTTACAGGAAAACCAGAGTGAACTTTTTGGCCAACCCAGATACATTCTCATAGCTGAGTTCTATACAGCAGAATGGATTAAGAATGGATTTACAGCTACATGCAACAATGCGGACGAACAGCACAAAATAATTTTGAGCCATAGAAACTACACCAAAGAAGATATACTATGTGATTCCACTTATACAAGGTTCCGCTTCCCTGTGGCTCAACTGCTAAAGAATCTGCCTGCGACGCGGGAGGCCTGGGTTCGATCTCTGGGTTGGGAATATCCCCTGGAGAAGGAATAGGCTACCCACTCCAGGAGAAGGAATAAGCTACTCCAGTATTCTGGCCTGGAGAATTCCATTCCTTGGGGTTGCAAAGAGTTGGACACAAATGAGCCAATTTCACTTTCATACAAGGTTCCAAGAACAGGTAAAATAAATCTATGATGATATTACTCAAAAGAGGTTACCTTTGTAGGGAGGCGTGAAACTACATAGGAAGGCCTAAGAGAGAAGCTCTGTGAGGTAAATACATCCTATATATCATTAATCCATGTGGAAGTTACACAGGTATGTAGGTATGTGTGCATGGACGAATTCATTGAGTTGTACACGATACAAAATAAAATGGGAAAGTTCTGTGAAGGTGAGATACTGGGAAAATGGGACGTCTCATACACTGCTGCTTGGAGAGTAAACTGGGATAGCTTCTGCGACAGATGTTTGGCACTTAGCTATCAATATTATGAATACATGTCTTTGACTCAGCAAATCCACCTCTAGGAACCTACCCTCAGAAACATCTGCATGTGTAAAACGTATGTACAGGGGAATAAGGGCAACTTTTTATTAGGAAAAGACTGAAAATGAATGTCTGTCAACAGAGAATTGGTTTAAGGAAAAAAAAAAAAGACGACCTTGTGGGGATATTCCTACCCTTCCTACACACCCAGAGAATGAGGAGTCTTGCTTATATATTAATACAGGACTATTCATTATTTGGCTAAAAAAAGCAAGACGGAGGATCATATCGAAAAGGAAAAGAACAGAAGAGACTACTATCTCTGTGCTGTATACAAATGGGACATCTCTAGAGAGGCGAAACGGGTTGCCTCTGGGAAGGAGGACCGCTCAGCCAGGGGACAAAGACAGAAAAGGCCTGTTAATATATATCATTTTGAAAACCACATGAGTATAGCGTATTATTATACTCATAATATACCTATGAGTATAGATATATTATTTTAAAATATAATTTTTAAAATTCAGCAAAAAAGTTACAAAAGCAAAAATTTCAGAATTGAAAATACAGAGGTTTTAGGATTCGGGTGTGTTCTCTTTTTATTATTTGTAAGAATGTACATTCATTTAAAACGAGCATTGAGAGTGCAAGCGATTTTCAGGAACTTACCCATACTGTGTCGTCGTCAACACCGCTCCTCTCTTTTCCTTTTCAAGTTTTAACTTCTTCTTCCTTTCAATATTAGCTAGAGTTGGGTAGTTTCTAGAAAACAATAAGAATCCATTATAAAAGGGCTTTTAGAGTACAGTTTTAATTATGCAGTCAAGCAATTGCTGCATTTAACAGTTTAGGTTTAACTAAAAATGACTAATACAGTAAATTAACGTAAACTTTTAATTCCTTCTAGATTTTTTTAAGGGTAAAAAAAGTAGGTCTACAATGATGTTGACCAGTGGCCAGTCCACAAACTCTACTACCAGTCTGCTACCAGGTAAGGAACTTACAATAGAATGCAAGTCAAATACATAATGTGCTGAAATGGATATAATTCACATATTTGGCACATATCCATAAGTACTGTGAGAAAAAAATGTATTTTCTTAGGCATGTACTTACGCAAACACATACTAGTAGGTATATCCGAAGTTACCAAGATAAGGAAGAGACATTTCTCAAAAAATAAACAGTCTACCAGGAAGGACAAGAAAAGCATGGTTATTTCTAAAGAACAACTATAACAAGGTACAAAATAAAATAAGCACCCCCTTGGGAGCACAAAGATTGGAGGGTGGGGAGGAAAGATCGTTATCTAGATGAAGAAACCCACAGAGAAAGGAACACGAAAGACACTGGCCTTAAATGGTGTTAACAGACACAATCCAATGGGAGAGGGGCAGTGTTCTAAGCAGAGACGACCACCCAGACAAACCAAGGTCTAAAAGTGCGAGAGATATCCAGGGAGTGGCAAGGGGTTCGTTTCGGATGAAACAGTTACAGGCAATCAGACCAGAAAGGGAGGCTGGGGCCCAAATGTGCCTTGAATGCCAGACTAGAAAGCCTATTTTTGATTCAGGGGTGATGGGGAGCCACTGAAAGTTCTGAACAGGGAGAGAGATGAACAAGGCAGTGGGTGAGATTAAATCTGACAGCAGCGTGCAAGATGAATTGCTCCGACAAAGCTTTCTTTGTTCCTTGGCACAGCTGTGTGGAAACGGAGGCACCAAACGTTGGTGGTGAGAGGAGCAGATCCCAGGCGGGCGAACACGGACAGCTCTCCTACCACTCAGCCTGGCTGCTCACCAGAATGAATTCTGAGAAACATCAACACACCGTGTTCGGCCATTATCTCGAGGACACTGTTTCCACCCTTCTTTTTACAACATCTGCATCACTGACGTGCACAGCTCAGACAATATGAAGCTCATGGGCTGGGCACATTGGAAGATAAGAATGGAAATGACATTGAGTAAGTGGTGAAGTAATTAGGAAAAAAAAAGCAATGGATTTCAGCAAGGACAGAACAAAGCAATCTACCCAGCCAAGAAAAATAAACTTCATAAATAAAACATGATTAATGTACAAGCTATAAATAAACATAAGAGGAAAAGACCAAGGTCACAGGAGATAAAAATCTGACAGCCAGTCAGCACCGCATGACTACACTTCCAGAAAGCAAATACAAGGACTCCAGCACAGGTACGAGTGTGAAGTCCTCCCCTCACGACACTCAGAAGGGATCAGAAACTCTCAGGGTGATACAGCCAGCTTTGTACCGCTGAACTGAAAAGGAATGTTGAGGAAAACTCAAACTTGGGAGGGATTCAGAAGGGACTCACAGATGATTAACAGGATGAAAAATAAAACCTCCGAAGAAAGATGAAAGGAACTGGAACAACTTGCAGCCTTTAAAGGGAAGAGAAGCGACAAAAACACCACAATCTTACAGAGAAGATGGCCGACAGCTGTTCGCCATCTGAAGACAAACTCCCACAAGCAGAGATGCTGAGGGAAAAGGTGATGACTTTCACAGGCCCCACGGTGTCTAGACATGTAACACACAGCTACTCAGCACTTTCTCACATCTCTGAAATTCACTTATTCTCACTGCGTATATCTCTTTAACATTTCTCTTCCAAGTATCGCAAAGCGGCCCTGACTTAACATGCTGGGCTATAGCTAAACCAAGAACTTGGCCCTACAGTGCTACGTGAATAAGCAGGTGGTGTGGAAGCGCTTCTCAATGATAAGGAATATGCAGAATTTGTTACAGCAAGTGGGTTCCAGGTGAGATACAAGAAAGATCCCTGTAAATGAGACATCAAGAATGCTGTGGAAACTCCTTTGGTGGAAGTCTTTTAAAAACAGCTCGCTTTTTCTTTCTGGCTGATTAAAGTTATCACTTTCCTAAAGGTAGTGGCTGTTTCTAACCCTCCCAAAGTTTTAAGATTCTGTTTTTCAGTGCTTAAATAAAACTTTCTTCCCCAAAGTTATGCCACTCTTCGGTACACAGAGACTAAAAACTACAGAAAACAAGGGTACTAGAAAACATTTTTCCCCAAAATGGGAATCCAGGAACATAAGACCTAGTTGTACATACGATCATCAGGAAGCTCCTTCCGGCAACATACTACTGAGATACAAGATTAAGGAAAAGTCTGGATCTTGGACATAGGCACAGTTCAGGTTTCTAAAGTACACAAACACACAGCAAACCATTGGAAAAGATATCACAAATGGTCTTACACTGACTGCAGTTACATAATGATAAAGCTTAGTTCAATGTCTCCTGGTAAAGAACGGATGTTATGAAGCTATAAAGACTGTGAGAAGTGATATTTTCACAGTTGGTCTCTCTATTTTTATCACTTTTCTCCCTATTTCCATCTTTCCCCAACACCCCAAAAGGAACTGACCCTGAAACTGTAACACTTTTTTCCTTTTTCTCTTTCACTTCTTAACTCCTCTTTGCCTTCCCCTTGCCTAGGCCATAAGCCTCCAGTGACAGCTCTTAAGCCCCAGAGTCAATAAATGGGCAACACGGAACCAATCATTGTCTTGGCACATCTCATGCTGGTTATGTTACCCTTTTCCTTCTCAAATCTCCACCCACTCACTGGCTTTTCCCTTAAGCCTGTTTTCTAGAAAAACAAAATCCCTCTGGACTCTCACTGAACCACAGTTGCTTCAACCCGACTACATTTTTATTTCAGTCTTTTCAAACTTCAAAAAGATGTAGCATTCTTCAGGAGCACACCCCCGCTACTGGAATTCTGCAAGAACTGGGGGGGCAACTGTTAGGCGTTTCCTCAGAGCCAGTTAACTGCTTCAATAAATATCAGAGAACGACTCCACCTAGTGGACAGCCCATCTGCTGTGAAGTGGGTTTCAGTCTTGAAAAGCCGGGTTTTGGAAATGAACCTCTCACTCAATTTTCCCTAACGCCAAATTATACAGCGTTTGTACCCCCAGAAGATGAGAATGAAGAAAGAACCACTTTGAGTTTTTTTGGCTGCGATTTCTTTTTTTGCAGATTATTAGTGGAAAGCCTTAAGGTTTTTAACTGAACAGAACTTCGTATGTTTGTCAGAACTATACATTAAAGAAGAATAACCACCACCATAAAACATATTGGGGTGGGGAGAGGGGTGGCATGACCCCTCTTACAAGAAGTCTTACAAAACGATCTGATTGCTCTGCCTTCCAGAGACACCAGACATCCCTTGACTGACAGTGTTAGCACCGCATGGCAAAAATGAAAACTTCTGTTGCCTGTGGTCTTCCTACATCTCCTATTAGAGTGAGGGTCTTAAGGGCAAGAGTCTACTCCTGTTTTTCAGTAACCTTGGTCATATATAGAACAATCTTTGCCTTTTCAAATACTGAATGTTATGCTGTGCTAAGCGACCTCAGTTGTGTCCAACTCTTTGCAACTCTATGGACTGTAACCCACCAGGCTCCTTTGTCCATGGGATTCGCCAGGCAAGAATACTAGACTGGGTTGCCATGCCCTCCTCCAGGGGATCTTCCTGGCTCAGGGATCAAACCTGTGTCTCTTACGTCTCCTACACTGGCAGATGGACTCTTTATCACGAGCACCACTTCAGTTCATTTGCTCAGTCGTGTCTGACTCTTTACGACCCCATGAACCGCAGCACGCCAGGCCTCCCTGTCCAACAACCGGAGTTCACTCAAACTCACGTCCATTGAGTCGGTGAGGCCATCCAAACATCTCATCCTCTGTCGTCCCCTTCTCCTCCTGCCCTCAATCTTTCCCAGCATTAGGGTCTTTTCAGAAGAGTCAGCTCTTTGCATCAGATGGCCAAAGTATTAAGAGTTTCAGCTTCAACATCAGTCCTTCTAATGAACACCCAGGACTGATCTCCTTTAGGATGGACTGGTTGGATCTCCTTGCAGTCCAAGGGACTCTCAACAGTCTTTTCCAACACCACAGTTCAAAAGCATCAATTCTTCGGTGATTAGCTTTCTTTATAGCCCAACTCTCACATCCATACATGACCACTGGAAAAACCACAGCCTTGACTAGACGGACCTTTGTTGACAAAGCAATGTCTCTGCTTTTGAATATGCTGTCTAGGTTGGTCATAACTCTCCTTCCAAGGAGTAAGTGTCTTTTAATTTCATGGCTCCAATCAACATTGGCAGTGATTTTGGAGCACCAAAAAATAAAGTCAGCCACTGTTTCCACTGTTTCCCCATCTATTTGCCATGAGGTGATGGGACCAGATGCCATGATCTTAGTTTTCTTGGGAAGCCCCAAATACTGAAGGTTTACCTCTAATTTCAAACTAAACTCTTGTCAGGAAGTTACTCAAAGCTATAATGTTTATCAACATACATTCAAAGGTGGCTGAGATTTCTTGATTATATTAGCAAACCAAACTGGTCTTCCACCAGGGACTTTATATAAACATACACTACCTAAGCTAGTTCACATGTTCCGTAAGTTTCTTGAGCCAGTGGACTTTTTCTTTTAAAGCACCTGCGGCACAAAAACCACAAGGTGGCAGAGCTCAGCTTCACAAGAGGAGCTACTGCAGAGAGCAACACCTCCACACACACACCAGCCTGCTTTGTCTCAGCGATGACTTGCCCTGTGAGATGAGGATTTACTGTTTGAAACCACAGCGGTTTAAGTACCACTAGTTATATTAACTCCAACTATCATTGCTAATCAGATCAACAGTGCCCAATTTCTTTAACAATGATATACAATTTATAACATGAATTACAAATATGAATCTCAGTACAACTTCTCCAACCACTTACTTTGAAGTATCAAAACAGAATTATACCCACAATAAAAATATTTTCAAATCTCATTTACATATATCAACCTTTATGTTGTTATTGCTCAGGTGCTAAGTCCTGTCCAGCTCTTGGCAGCACACCAGGCTTCTTTCCAGGCCTTCACTATCTCCTGGAATTTGCTAAGATTCACGCCCACTGAGTTGGTAATGCTACCTAACCATCTCATCCTCTGCTGCCCTTTCCTCCTTCTGCCTTACAATCTTTCCCAGCATTAACATTTATAACCAACCCTTGTATCTATGCCACCACGGGATATAAACAGTCACATAAACTGTGGGCATTAACATTTCTAAAGATTGTAAATTTTTTTTAAAGACTCATAAGCAAAAAAGTTCATCAACCGGACCAGAATAAGGGGCGTCTACACCAAATAGGCAGAGAGGATACCATATTCAAAGAAGGACAAGATATTACTCTACACGGATGAGGAAAAATATTCACCCAAATTAAGGCTGGCAGGATTTCAGCTGGACTAAACCAGTGAGCAGAATTTCAAGGATGGAAAAGGTAAGATTTTTCTAGAAGCAGCAGCATGATCAAAACTGAAGCTGAAAGTTCAAAGAACCTGTTTGGGATATGATGGGACAAAGAGCTCCTATAAGCAAGCAATGTGCGCTTAATCAGAAAAGATGAGACGTATGAACCCCACCTCACATTACTCTCACTGTTAGTTCCAACGCATTCTGTTTTCACTGGCATTTCAGTTGGCTAAAATAAAATCAGCTTAACAAATTTATTTTTAAATTTTCTTCTACATAGTCACCTATATAACTAAGAAATACATGCATATTAGCATCTAATTTTGCATGGAAAAAGACAGCAAATGCAAAGAGAATAACCTAACCTTGTTGGTCAAGTCAACTCCTTAAGTGTGATAACATGCAGAATATTCACCTGAAGAGCACACTTAAGCAGTGTGGTTTTCTTCAACAACACTGAGAAACTGAGGCAGAGCTGAGATTTTTGCCAGTGGGTGTGATGAAGGGCAACAGAATGAAGGAGCTGAGCTGCTGAGAGGGGTGGAAGTGATTTCAACTTGGCAGGAGGCCAAGATGGAAGAGGGGTAAGAGATGAGAGGTCTCAACTCATCCAGGACCGGTGCCATCCACAGAGGTAGAAGGGACAGGGAGAGAGCTGAACAGAACAGAGGTTAGGCCCAAAGAGGAGTTAAGCCCAATTTTAGGACTTCTGGGGCAGAAAGTCCAGAAAATCAGATCCATGGTGCAACCGTGAAAGTAAGTGGCAGAAACTGCATGGAGATGAAGGACCCTGGAAACTGGAAGGTAAAAAGGTGCCAGATGAACTCTACGGTAAACTGAGAGTCTCAAAAAGTCAGTGGAATTCAAAGTATACACACTTCCAGTGAAACCACAACCCCAATGGCCACGACAATGGCAATCCCTCTTGTTAAGAATCATGCGGAAGGGTGTGAGAGCTGCAGAAAGCTGTAGAGACAGACGGTGGGAAACCCCAAGAAGAGCCAAGGAGCAATCGTCTGGAATCCACATCAAGGCGGCCCTACAGGTTGCAAAACCAGTCACTCTGGGGGCTTGTTTTATTTTACCTTCCCACAGCAATCTGCACTGATCCCCACATTTCCTGTCTTGAGATCCTCCCCTCTCCTGGCTTCCAAAACAGGTTACATTCTGAGTCGTCTTCTCCTTCTCTGGCTCTTGCTCAGCAGGCTTGGTTTCACTCCCTATCAGACTATCTGCCCTCTCTGTAGGTGGAGTAGAAAGGGAAGATAGTTTGAAAGGGAGTAAAACCAACCAGTTTTCATATCTGAGAAAACTGGACCTACTGTTCAATTTCTATTCTGTAGCTGCTTGAGTCTCCCACAATTCTCCACACCACCCTCCTTTTCAGCCTATAAGAAAGAGGCCTTCATCTAGTCTGGAAGGGTGGGATGTTCCTTGACAAAGCGAGGTTGAGTTGAACCTGGACCTGATTGGGAACTTAGTTCCTAATGTCTTCCAAATTCATGGTTTCGTGATTTTCAAATGTCTCTCTAGCCAATCTGTTCTGAGTCACAATGCCTACACAGCATCTTCAAACAGATGTCTTGGAATCTCCTCATACTCTTGTGATGCCTCAGAGCAACACCCCTACACCCCCTCCTCTGCCAGGGTTCCTGTCTCAGTCACAGGCACCACCTCACCCCAGGAACTTGGACGTCTCCTCCAAACCTCCTTCCTCAACCTCACAATCATTCAATTGCCAAACAGTGCCTATCTTCATCTCCCAAGTCTTCTCTATCCACCTCCTTCTTTCTGTCCCTACAACTGCCATCTCTCAAAAGCTGCTATCATCTCTTATCGATGCCCATGCCAACCCATCTGACCACTAGTCCCTGCCCCCGCTTATTTCTAAGGTCTAAGTTCAACTCAGCCTCCCTTCGTCAAGGAACACCCCACTCCTCCAGACTCGATGAGGTCCTTCCACTTATAGGCTGAGAAGGAAGGCGGAGTGGAGAATTTGGGGAGAGTAATACAGCTATAGACAGAGAAGTTTAATAATAGGTCCAACTTTCTCAGTTTTACATGATTTAATTTAAACAACTACTAGAGATAAAAGAACCAAAGGTGGCAAATCAGTGACTCATTTCAGACCTTCCCTATTGTCTTAAGGGAACTCCAAACTTGAGAGATTAAACAGCTTACACAGTTAACTTCTTATTTGCTTTATGTGAGTGCAGTGTGTTGGTCCGACTCTGTGGAACCCCATGGACTGTAACCCGCCAGCCTCCTCTGTCCATGGGATTTTCCAGGCAAGAATACTGGAGTTAGGTTGCCATTTCCTTCTCCAGGGGATCTTCCCAACCTAGGAATCGAACCCAGGTCTCCAGAACTGCAAGCAGATTCTTTACTCTCTGAGCCACCAGGGAAGCCGGTAGTTGCTTCATAATCATTGCCAACTAGTCTATCATTCCTCAAAAGAATTAAACATCTATCAGCACAACACTGGCTAGCACCACTGAGCTGCAACAACTTCCTACTGACCAAAGTCAGAGGAAAGTCAGTGGGAGAAAGTCAGTGGGGAAAAATTTTTGCAGGTAGGACACTTCTGATCCATCTAACAGGATATAATCTTCAATACCATCATCACCAGGGCCTCAAAAACTAAGTATCAGGAAGTGGAGCTAACTCCTGTTTGATTATTCCTCTGTGCAAAATAATTTTTTAGTGTTTGTGCTGCTGAAGTGAGCACTCCTCCATGCAAAATAATGAGAAAAAGATACAACCAACAGATAAAGAACAAACAAGTAAAACAAACAAAAAACAAAAAAACCAGAGTGATGTGGAATCACGAGGAGAAAAGCATTCTACCTGTAAAGAAGCCACCTAGAGGAGGTAAGACCCTTTACATGCACTGCTTCAAATTCTTCACTAAGTCAAATCAAGGCATGGTCCCGACTCCTTTGATTTCTAAGTCTGACTATGCCATGGCTAAGGCTTCTTATCAATGCCAAGACTGGTTCCTCTCATGTTAAGTTGAAGTTAGTTGCTCAGTCGTGTGCGAGTCTTTGTGAACCCATGGCTGCAGCCCACCAGGCTCCTCTGTCTATAGAATTCTCCAGACAGGAAACCTGGAGTGGGCAGCATTTCCCTTCTCCGGGGATCTTTCTGACCTAGGGACCGAACTGGGGTCTCCTGCATTACAGGCAGATTCTTTAGCATCTGAGCCACCAGATTCTTCCCATACTGTACCATTTAACAGTCACTCTGTCCACAAATACTTATTTTCTACATACTTAATTCCAGGTAGTGTACAAAGAGCAGCAGAATCAAAGGTGTCTAAGACTAGGGCCACTTACAATGCAAAAAATGCTGTTTTGTTTCTATTAATGAGCTATGTATTCATACAGAAAGCAGTGGACAATACTTTACAGTAGGTTGGTCCATGGACTGGCAGCCTATCCATTACACCTAGGCCAGGGTATAAATCAACTATGTCCCTAAGCAAAATACTTAGGTTAGCTAACTACTACTTCTTACCAAGACTTCCTC
The DNA here is from genome assembly GCF_023091745.1 of Budorcas taxicolor. Lineage (NCBI taxonomy): Eukaryota > Metazoa > Chordata > Mammalia > Artiodactyla > Bovidae > Budorcas > Budorcas taxicolor. Next base: position 15,370,257 of record NC_068921.1, read on the forward strand.
AATGAAGGGAGTAAGGTACAGATTTACATTCTGGTACAAGCTCCTTATCTTATTACAGACTGGTGCTCCAACAGCACTGAGCTAAGAGGAAATGAAGAGTAAGAAGAGAATGACAAATGAAGTGACATTTAAGCAAGTCTCACAAGGTAAGTAAGATTCTGCCAGAAGATAACGAGGAAAAGGCATTTTAGTACATCGTACTCCTGGTGACCAAGATTCTTACATTTGTTGGCCAAAAATGCTCTTGAAATTCTGTTAAATCCATTGAGTCCATGCTAACTGGCTGGATCCAGGTTTATTTCCGCTGGTTGTCCAAACTCATCCAACTCTGTGCACAGTATTAATAACTGATATCTACACACGCATTGGAGAAGGCAATGGCACCCCACTCCAGTATTTTTGCCTGGAAAATCCCATGGACGGAGGAGCCTGGTAGGCTGCAGTCCATGGGGTCTCGAAGAGTCAGACACGACTGAGCGACTTCACTTTCACTTTTCACTTTCATGCATTGGAGAAGAAAATGGCAACCCACTCCAGTGTTCTTGCCTAGAGAATCCCAGGGATGGGGAAGCCTGGTGGGCTGCCGTCTATGGGGTTGCACCGAGTCAGACACGACTGAAGCAACTTAGCAGTAGCAGCAGCAGCATACACGCGTTTACTGAAAGCTATTTGTTCTCAGTTGGTTCTAAATCTTTTTGCTGGTTTTCCTCAGAATTATCTGTAAAGCTTTAAAGGGCAGTAACTCACTTTTTCACATTAACAGTGTAACATCTGACATAGCACTACGTAGGCATACACACAGTGGATTAAAGTTGAAAACTTTAAGCTGAACTAAGAGCAAGCTGTATCAGCTGGTCAAGGTTCTTAGCATCTTGACCTTTGAGGATAACTCTTCCTAACTAGGGCTTCCCTGGTGGCTCGGCGGTAAAGGGTGCAGGGGATGCAGCAGACGCAGGTTCGAGCCCTGGGTCGGGAAGATCCCTGGAGAAGGAAATGGCAACCCACTCCAGTATTCTTGCCTGGAGAATCCCATGGACAGAGGAGCCTGGCAGGCTACAGTCCATGGGGTCACAAAAGAGGTGGACATGACTTAGCAACTAAACAGCAGTAAAGAACAACCTTCTATCTCAAGCTCTCATTTTTTAATTTCAGAAAAACAGCTATTGACCTAAAAGTACAGCTGATCACCCCCTAATAGTTCTGATTTGGTCTTGTGCTTCAGGATGAGGTATCCTGGTCCTTCCTGAGAAGACAATATAATAGCATCTTCATGGGATTTTTCACTGGTAGATTCCAGATGGAGATGGTGGTTAAGTTGCTTCAGTCATGTCCAGCCCTTTGCGACCCCATGAACCGTAGCCAGCCTGTCTCCTCTGTCCATGGGATTCTCCAGGCAAGAATACTGGAGTGGGTTGCCATTTCTGATTAGATTCCTACTAAGCTTTCCTCCCTGGTAAGCATAAAACTACAGGTCATCATGGTAAGGCTCAAATTTCTTAAGACTTTAATTACAGGAATATATTTCTTGTCTTTGCTTTTTTTTTTTTTTCTCAAGGCCATGCCATGTGGCATGCCGGATCTTCGTTCCCCAACCAGGGATTGAACCCATGACGCCTGCATTGGGATCGTGGAATCTTAACTACTGGACTGCCAGGGAAGTCCCCTGTCTTTTTATAAATAAGGACAGGCACTTGTATTATTCTGTCACTATACTCCCTCTGCCTAGCATACTGCAAGCATTCAACAACTTTTTAAACAATAATCAAAACAATAAACATAGCAAAATATTATGCTTTTTTTTTTTTTTAAATAGCACCACCCATCACTCCCTTGTATTGAACATCAAACTGAGGGGGCACATAGTGGCTCCCCTCAAAGAGCAAAGTCCCATTATGACATCAGTTATTTATCAAGAGTTTCTATTAGCTCTACCAAAAGCTACATTTCATAATGGCCTCATATGATACAGTTGACAGTCCCATTTCCTAGCAGCAAGATTATAAGGGAATGCAATGAATCAAAACTACAATAAAAATTGTGTGATTATCATACATCAAGTAACAATACTCTCAAAATCACTGTAAGCCAATTCTGAAGAATAACAACAAAAGTTAGGACTGGCCATTTTGAGCTGCTGCTGCTGCTAAGTCACTTCAGTCGTGTCCGACTCTGTGCAACCCCATAGACGGCAGCCCACCAGGCTCCGCCATCCCTGGGATTCTCCAGGCAAGAACACTGGAGTGGGCTGCCATTTCGTTCTCCAATGCATGAAAGTGAAAAGTGAAAGTGAAGTCACTGAGTCGTGTCCAAACCTCAGCGACCCCATGGACTGCAGCCCACCAAGCTCCTCCATCCATGGGATTTTCCAGGCAAGAGTACTAGAGTGGGGTGCCACTGCATTTTGAGCTGAACATCTGCAATGTTATAAAAGACCAAATTTCCTTTTTGAAATTGTTCCTTAGGGCCAGATGGTCTTTATTTTGAAGTACTCAGCCCTGCCAGGGTAAAACAAAGTTGCTGCACACGTTTTGAACTCTTTACTCACTTTCTTCTTTCTTCCCTCCATCTTGCAATCTCCTCTGGAGTGTCTAACTTGATTTTCTTCATACCAGGAGCATGCATCTAAGGGGAAAAGGCCTGCTGAATATCAGGAAGCATACTGTATGTTTTTGACTAAATCTCAAGAATTACAGGAGATAATGAAGACGCTGTACCCAACAGTACATTTACTAGCAGAGAATTTTAAAACTAAGCAAGCAGGTTTTATCTATCCTTATTATGACTTTTCCTTTAAAGAAAAAAGAGTAATTTTTTGCATGTCTTTAGTGCTACTGATTAAAAAGAAAAGCAAGCCATGATATAATCTTGGTTATAAAGCGAATGTCATCAATTTCTTGAGTAATATTAGATATTCATATGACTGACCGACTATAATTGAGGGAGTTAGCTAGAGAAATGATGAGTACACAAAACAATCTAAAACAGCACAGTTTAGTAAAACAAGCACAGAATTTGCAGCTAAGAAACCCAAGTGCAAGAATGAGTTCTGAGGCCCTGGGCAAATCATTGTATAAATCTTTGAAACAGGGCCAAGATTTATCTAGTCCACAGTGGATGATGACATTGAATAATGGATTATAAAAATGCCTTATCAAGTACAAAGGCTCATGAATGTTGCTTATTATTAGGCTATGTAGATAAAGTGCTATGAAGATAACAGATCAATGAAATAAAAAGAGCGTGTATCAGAAAAAAAAAAAAACAACTTACATTCCTCCAATGGAACTGGACAATCTTCTCATGTGCACTAAAAGAGCAATCTACCTCAGGGCACTGTACAGAGTTTTGTTATTTTTTTTTTTAAGAAAAAAAAAAAAAAGATTCAATTCAACATTTCCCATAAAAAACGTACCCTTCTACTATACATACAGACATATTCTGGCATTATTACCTAGTATCCTGTCTATGTGGTATTATCCGTGAATACTTACAACAATCAGTTCAGTTCAGTTCAGTCAATAGCAAGACAAAACTCACTCCAAAACCAAGTTGCGCTCTAAAGGTATATAGTACAATAATACATAGCATTCACTTCTCCATTTGAGTGAACGCAGGACATCAGCAGTGTTGTAAAATGCTCTTATTTCCTAAAGTCAAGCATGACTCCTACAAACTGAAGAGCACTTACCTAACTAAGAACTTCCTAGCTTTTTTTACTTCTCAACAGCTGCCAGCCCTCCCTTCTCCTCTGCTGCCATCTCACCAACTCCTGAAGTGGAAGCTCCCCACCCTCAAACTGCAAATCCCAGGGTTACTGTCTCAACTTGTCTTCAAACAACATTCCTATGATAACTCTACACTTTTACAGGAAGAAAGCTCAGAATTTCTACCAAATACACCCATTTTGCTAAATAAAATCAGGATAACCAAGAAACCTACTTTTGTATGTTCGGACATGTGTTTATCATATTTTTCTTGATTTTTAAAACCACGATCACAGGTATCACAAAAATAGTGAAAAACGGGTTCCTTTCTTTTCTGCAAATAAAAACGAAGAAGCATTAGGCTTTGGGTGAGAACTCAATCAGCAGTAAAAATATGTAGGCTTTGATTTTTCACATACTCTTACATGTGGAAGAAGCTTCTGAATATATTTCTAATGAAGGGGTGATTCTATTTCTTTAACATATACATGAGGAAAAGCCAGGTTTGTTAAAAAAAATTTTAAGACTTCCCTGGTGGTCCAGCAGTTAAGATTCTGTGTTTTGAATGCAGTGGGCAAGGTTTGATGCCTGTTCAGGGCTACCCAGGTGGCTTAGTGGTAGAGAATCTGCCTGACAATACAGGAGATGCAAGAGATGAAGGTTTGATCCCTGAGTCACGAAGATCCACAGGAGGAGGAAATGGCAACCCACTCCTCGTTTCTTGCCTAGGAAATCCCATGGACAGAGGTGCCTGGTGGGCTACAGTCCATGGGGTCACAAAGAGTCAGATATAACTGAGTGACTGAGCAGGCACGCAGGAAACTAAGATCCCACATGCCACAAGGCATGGCCGAAAAAAATTTTAATCTGAATAGAGTTAATATAAACCATTAATAGACTTCAAACTGGTAATCTAATTAAAATGCAGTAGAGCATATGTCAAAATAAGCTAAAAATAAATATTCAGGGTAAAAACAGCATTTCTTTCTTTAGGATAAATAAAACAATGTGTGTGTGTATATATATAACTACTAAATGAAAAAAATAACTAGGTAAATAATAGTTATTTTCTTATTCTCAATTTACTATTTTTATGTTTAAACATAAAACAAAAAAATTATTACAATGATAAGACTATATAGGAAGTAAACTCCAATTGTTTAATGTTGAGATTGTTATTAAATATATTATACACTCACAGTATTTTGTAAATATCAGCAATACAGTTTTGATACCAAAATGAAGGGTAGTAACTTCATGATATAGATCTTATTCAATTTATTTTAATGACATTATTTATACATCTTAAAAGTCGAAAGACCAGATTGTTAAGCTACATCACAAAAAAGGAAGTCTATTTTAAGGCTCAGTTTCTGAATATAATCAAGGGTTGAAAATACACAAACTTTTCATTTCATCCTTCCCCTCCCAAGCTGCTAGTGGAGTCGGGCAAGACTGAGCAACTTCACTTTCACTTTTCATTTTCATGCATTGGAGAAGGAGATGGCAACCCACTCCAGTGGTCTTGCCTGGAGAATCCCAGGGACAGAGGAGCCTAGTGGGCTGCCGTCTATAGGGTCACATAGAGTCGGACACGACTGAAGCGACTTAGCAGCTGCAGCATATATTTTTTACTTTATTGAAGTTCAATAACATTTACATTTATCTGTAATCATAATTCCCCATATTTACTCCTGATACTATACGTAAATGGATTGACTGTTTTCTTTTTGTACAATTTCTCCACTTTTTCACAAGAAGATTTTGCTTGAAGTTTTTACTTACAGCCAAGACTCTTAAAGATACTTTTATAGCAAAGCTATGGTGTGTCAGTGATGAATGCAAAACAGAAACAGTTCTGACAGATGAGATATGAAGCAGTGACATAGGGACCAAAGTGTCACATTTAAGAACATCTTTAAAAATACCTTTTTTTTCTGTTTTCTTCTGGGAGAGACGCTGAAGTCATTGACCCTTGCATCATGCTTTCGTGGAAAATAAGAATGTTTAACTGGAAAACAAAAAGAGATTCACAAATGTTAAAAACTGTAAGATTATTTAATATTTTGCTAGAGCACATCATAAATACTTGAGTTAAAATAGTGGCAGCCCACCATTTCTAGAATCCTCCTGCAATGCAGGAGACCCAGGTTTGATCCCTGGGTCAGTAAGATCCCCTGGAGAAGGGAATGGCAACCAACTCCAGAATTCTCACCTGGAGAATTCCGGGGACAGAGGACCCTGTCAGGCTACAATCCATGGGGTCACAAAGAGTCCGACACGACTGAGCGACTTTCACTTCCACCCTTTCTAGGAAGAATAGTGATTCACACACAGTTCCTGCCTTACAAGTTCTGCACTTACAAGTCCCTCTGCCTGCATGGCCAACCCCCAGACATATGCACTGCAAGAGACTCGGGTTCCATCCCTGCGTCGGGAAGATCCCCTGGAGAAGGAAATGGCAACCCAGCCCAGTATTCATGCCTGGGAAATCCCATGGACAGATGAGCCTGGTGGGCTACAGTCCATGGCGCTGCCAAGAGTCAGACATGCCTTAGCTACTAAAGAACAACTGTCCCTCACCTCCCTTAAGTCTCTCCTCCAATGTCACCTTACTCATGACTGAATGACATTTAAATTTGCACTGCCTGTGACTCTGCTTTCTCTCTCCACAGCACTCACTGCCTTCTAATACGCATTGCTTTATTTTGTTTATTGTCTGTCATCTTACACCAGGAGATGTCAAGGCCTAAGATAAGGATTCCTGACTGTTTTGCTCACTGCTGTACCCTCACGTCCTGATTCATAGTTGGAATTAACCAAATAATTGCTGAACTAAATGAACAAGTCGGGAAAACGTAACTGTGGAACAAACTGTGAGACATTAATGACCGGACTCCAAGAGTGCAAGGCAGTATCCGAAGAGGAGAGAGGAACAAGGGTGGAAGAGAAGGAGGAAATAGGGATGGAAAAGAAAGATAAGGGGTGGTACGGAGAGGCGTTAACAACCTACCTGGAGTGCTGTGGGGCTGCTGATGCCAAGGAAAACCACCAGGAGACTGCGTCCAGTACCGTGACGCTGAAGCCTGGAAATTCCAGGAAGGCTGGCCATTGGATTGAGGCTGAGAATCGAAGGGGGACTGGGCGTCAAAGGGGGGCTGCGCCCCGGGGAGAATGTGGGCGTCGAAGGGAGGAGGTGCCCCGGGGAAAGTGCGGGCTTCCTCGCGGGGCTGTGCCTCTAAGGCAGGCTCGGACCCTGCTGCGGGAAGCGACGAAGGCGGCGGCGGCGGCGGCATCGCCCACAGCATCCAGTTGTTCGGCCGCGAGGCTCGGTCGCGTAGAGGCCCCAGCGTCGGGGTCAGCTCGGGGGCTGGGAACCACCCGGCGGGAGGAACAGCACCACCAGCCGGGTCGCCCATCGCCACCCGCCTGGTAGTCAACCCTGCGTGCGAGTGCGCAGCAAGCCTTAGGCGTCACTTCCGTTATCGCCAATAGCAAGGATCAGCCAATCACAAGCTGAGATGTCATCGGCCGGCGCCGGAAGAGTTTCCCTAGCGTTCGGCGGCTCGCTGGCTGCCCGTCGTGGAGTTCTGATTCTGCTTGGAGACACTTGTGTGCGTCTTCAGTGTCTGACCCCGCGGATGGCGAGGGATCTGATTGGGCCGGCCCTGCCGCCCGGGTTCAAGGCCGGCGGGTCGGCGGAGGACGAGGAGCGGGACTCCAGCCCCGGTAAGCGGCGGCGATTTACCCGCCCGCCAGGCCCTCCCTCATCCTTTGAGCCCTAACTTCAACGTCAGCTCAGTGAAGCCTTTGCAAACTGTCACGCCCCCTCTTTACCCATGGGTTTTTTTTAATTTTTTTCTACTTAAATACAACAGATATTTAATAAACTTGAGATAACTTGTTGATACAGCTGTCTACACCCATTACTCAGTAGTCTTCTAGTCTTAACACATAACTGGTACCTCGTATTTGCCAAAAAAAAAAAGATTCTCAGACCCCTCCCTGAGCATCCATCTCCTTTCATGTTTGTTCTAATGTGTTGCCTGGGGCTGACTGAAGTTAGGAAACAGTAAAGCTGAAAGAATAATCCTCCCATTTCTGAATCTAATTTGCCTTGACTACCTCTTGACTAACCAGAGGGCATGTTTCCACCTAGAGGTTTCTTTCCAGATCTTGTTTTCACTATGGTTTTTAAAAAGTTAGGTGTTTATTTTACCAAGGAAAGTTCCCTTCAACAATGACTAAAGAAAAGTTTTATTTAGCACACAGGTTTGAGATGGACCAAATTAATTTTATTTGACTACTCTGGAAAACTGAATTTTGAGAATTGTCCCCTGAGATCATGTTTTAAAACTGGAGTGCAGATGTTTTCTTGAGACAAGTCCCAACATCCAGATACTGCTTTGTGGAAGCTGAGTGGAACCTGAACCTTTCTTACTCTGACTTTATTCTCTTCATCTGCAGTGACCTTCATACCACTCATCTCAGCTACATTTGCAATCACACACCGGGCCTTATTCCATTTCTGAAAGCTTTTTTGGGGAGGGAGGAAGGCACCTCGTAGCTTGTGGGATCTTATTTCCATGACCAGGAATTGAACCCAGGCCCTCCACAGTGAGACCACAGATTTGCAGTCCTAACCACTGGACCACCAGGGATTTTCCACATCGCTGAAAACTTCAGTGTCATTCTCAGCCAGAACCCCATCATTCTTCTTGGTTACTCTCATTGTTCAGTCGCTAAGTGGTGTCCGACTCTTTGCGACCCCATGGACTGCAGCATGCCAGGCTCCCCTGTCCTCCACTATCTCCCAGAGTTTGCTCAAATTCATGTCCATTGAGTCAGTGATTTTATCTAACCATCTCATTCTCTACTGCCCTTTTCTTTTGCCTTCAATCTTTCCCAGCTTCAGGGTCTTTTCCAGTGAGTCGGCTCTTTGCTTCAGGTGGCCAAAGGATTGGAGCTTCAGCTTCAGCATCGATCCTTCCAGTGAATATTTCAGGGCTGATTTCCTTTAGGATTGACTGGTTTGATCACCTTGCTGTCCGCGGGACTCTTAAGAGTCTTCTCCAGCACCACAGTTCGAAAGCATCAGTTTTTCAGTGCTCAGCCTTTTTATGGTCCAGCTCTCACGTCCACAAATGACTACTGGAAGAACCATAGCTTTGACTGTACAGACCTTTGTCAGCAAAGTGATATCTCTGCTTTTTAATATGCTTGGTTACTCTCATCACAGTTTTTTTTTTTTTTATTATTTTTGGTTTTAGTCTCATTGAGCCTCTCTGCCTCAGTCCTGGCGGGCCTCCTTCCTTTTATTGTTTCTGTCCCTGCTTTACTTAGCCTCTGTGGTCCATCCATTTGTCCCTTCTCTTGTCAGTGTCTTCCACTGCCTTTTCCCATCCAGTAATTCTGTAAATCCGTCTGACAAAAATTCCACCCTGGCTCAGTCCAGATGTTCACCTCTAGTGGACCACACCCAGGCTTCCACATGCTGCTAGATGAAACCTCGCCCCTCCACAGGCTACTGCTGCTACAAACCATAATCTCCTCCCTGGCTGGGTCCTCAGCTCTGCCCTGCCATCCTGTGATGTCTTCCCACACAGCTCTCCGCCCCAGTGATCAGCTTTGACTTTTTAAAGCCTACTCTTTGTTCTTTAGCCTCTCCCTCCATCACAGAAAAAGTAGATACCATCTTAAAAAAAACTTCCTCACTTTTCTGGTACTATGCCTAAAAACTCTCCTGCATCTCTGCCCAGCTCTTTCAGCTTCCCTTTGATTGTAGTGGAAGAGGGGAACTACCTCCTTCCAAGGCTAATCATTCCATTTTTACTCAAAACCCCTTCCCTCACTTCTCCTGGGGGTTCTTTGCCTTTGACATTTAAGTGGAACGTTCAGATCGTTCCCATCTTCCTGAGGACTACTCCACATCCCCCTGTAGCTGCTGCTGTCTCTCTCTGACCAACTCTGGACCTTCACCGTTTTCTTCTTAACCCACCTGGCTTCTGTTCTTCCCAGTCCACGGAGACTGCTCTCACCAATTTCACCGTGAAAATAAGCAATCCGCCAGTTGTCTCTCAGCACCTTTTTTCATTAATAGCTTTTTCTATTTACATATTTATTTTTGGATTCACTGGGTCTTCATTGCAGCTTGCAGGCTTTCTCTGGTTGTGACGAGCCGGGCCTACTCTAGTTGCGGTGCGTGGGCTTCTCACTGCTCCAGGGTACGTGACTTCAGTAGTTGCTGCACGTGGACTCGGTCGCTGTGGTTCATGACCTCTAGAGTACGGGCTCAGTAGCTCTGATGCACAGGACCAGAGATTGAACCCAGGTCCCCTGCATTGGCAGGCAGATTCTTAACCACTGAACCGCTCAGGAAGTCCTTCTCAGCAACTTGTTGCTAAATTCAAGGCACTCTTTTCAGTCCTGACCTTGCTTGACCTCACAGCAACATCCCCCCACCCCCACCCCCGCCACTCCCACTCCCATGATCCCTCCTTCTTTCCCCTCTTGGCTCCAGCCACTCTGAGCACATTTCTAAATGCGTCAGCCCCTTCGGCTTGGAGGTCATTGCAGGTGCTTTTCCCTGTGCGTGGACCACGTTTACCCCAACCCACACTCCCTTTGCCCAGCTAACTCAGTTTCATCCTTTGACCTCAGCCCACCCAGCGCTCTTTGTAGGCAGCTTTCTCTGATGTCACTACCTACTCCCATCAAAAGATACTTGGATGCTCCTTCTTGGTATTTCTGTGACTTAAGCCTGTCACAGGATCAGCAAGCTTTTCCTGGACCAGACGGTAAATATTTTAGACTTTGCCTGTCAATAGGCAAAATCAAGATTTTTGTGAAAGTCTGTATGAAACAAAAGAGAAAACAAATTTCCACAAAATTTTTTAAGTCTTCATTGAATTTATTACAATGTAGCTTCTGTTTTATGTTTTGATTTTTTGGCTGAGAGGCACATGGGATCTTCACTCCCTTACCAGGGATTGAACCCCCTTCATTGGAAGGTGCAGTCTTAAGCTTGGGACCACTAGGCAAGTCCCTAAATTTTTACTGTTGAAATTGAAAACATAATATGAGTGTAATTCTTTTGTCGTATAAATGTACTAGTGAGAAGAATGGAATTGCTTTAGAGGGAATAGCATTTTACTTAATTGGTGTTCAGAGTCAGTGTTTCCTGTTACGATCAGTCACTGATCTGTAAAGAGGTTTGATGTGCTATATACTGAGTCCTTCTTTTTGTATCTGCATAATTCTGTCTGATAGATATTACAAGGGGAACATAATGGAATATATAAGACATAATCTGTATTCTTATGGAAGTTGTAATCTATTGGTAAAATTACCACTGAGGTGGGAGAGCTGCCTTAATAACATGCATCACTGCTCTAGGAGTGAGATGGAATTGTTCATTACAGGCACCTAAAACAGTATTTTGAGACATTTTCTATAGTTCTATAAAAAAGTGAAGCCAGGCATATCCTCAATTTTATTAGAAAGTCTGTTATGGTGCTTATATTGTACTAACTTATGTTTTCAATATTCTTTTTTTAATATTACCATTTCTTAGTATTATCTTATTGTGTAATAATTATTTGTTTTGACACAACCCAAATGGAAAATCAAGAATTATATTCTGAATGTTACTTTTTTACATTATTTTTCCTGGGATCATTTTTTTAAAAAATAAGGCCTTACATTCTTCTCAGAGGAGTTTTGTCTTCGTCTGTTTATTCCCATCTTTAAACATATATCCCATGTGTTTCTTTAAAAATTCAAGGCAGATTCATCTCTTAGTTATAATACAGCGCATGTTTAACCCACTTAACCTTTTAATCATTTGAACTTTACAAAAGAGTATTAAAACCTCATCTTGATTGGAATCAACCCAAAATTAGCCAGTAGTGTCAAATCGACAAATTACATTGATAACACCCATATATAAGAAAAGAAAGGAGCAAAAGAGAAAAAAAATAAAGGAAAAAGAAAAAACTTCCCTCCTTAATATTTAGAAACAAGAAGATGGAAAGAACCAATCATGGGAATGAAATGTAATCTCTTAATCTCTTTCAAGGGATTCCCTGGTAGCTCAGACTGTAAAGTGTCTGTCTGCAGTGTGGGGGACCTGGGTTCGATCCCTGGGTCAGGAAGACCCCCTGGAGAAGGAAATGGCACCCCACTCCAGTACTCTTGCCTGGAAAATCCCGTGGACGGAGGAGCCTGGTAGGCCACAAGTCCACAGGGTCACACAGAGTCAGACACGACTGAGTGACTCCACTTTAACTTTTAACTTTCATGTCTTTCATGTTAAACTATGACCCGCCCCCCCTAGAATTTTGAAGAAAGGATTATGTGTGGAAGGTGGTGTTCTCCACTTGCTATATTGTAAAAGGTGCTTTCTCTGGGATTAGTGCTACATACAGAGATAAACCAGAAATCAGTAAGGGCATTATTCATCACAATCAGAAGTCATATGTAATCTCCATTTATGGTTGAGGAACGTTTACATACTAAGACATTAACTATTCTGCAATCTTAAACAGCAGTGGGAGACACAAGTTCTGTCCCTTAATTCTTAATGTTTTCTGCCTTGTGCTGCTTGATTGTTCTTTTCTAGGCATGCTGTGTTACAAATTTAGCATTTTTTGTCCTAAAAGTCCTTCCTTTATTTAATGATATATAGAAGAAAATGTATCCAATTTGTTAAGATAGGGACTTCCCTGGCAGTCCAGCGGTTAAGACTCCACATTTCCACCGCTGGGGGCATGGGTTCAATCCCAGGTGGGAGAACTGAGATCTCACATGCTGTGCAGCACAGCCAAAAATCAGTCAGTCAGTCTTATTTAAAAGAAAAAAAGGGAGGGCATGGCATGGGAAGATTAAATAACATTCAGATCACACAGCTAATAAGCAGCTGAGCTGGAATTCATGGCTAGAGTCTGACCCCAAAGCATACAGCGTAACTAACGCCTTTATACCATCAGGTTTTGTCTTGTCACTTTGCTCTCTTTGCTTTAGCCACCCTGGCCGCTTTGTCCCTCAAGCACTTCAAGCTTGTTCTCTCCGTAGGACCTTTGCAGCAGTGATTCCCCCATCTAGAATGTTCTTCCCTCAGATTGTTCCATGGCCACTGTCATCATTTAAGTCTCCGTACAAATGTCTTCTCAGGGGACCTTCCCTGACCTCTGTCTTTAAAATTACCCTCCCACATGTTCACAGTCACCTTTTTAATTTATTTTCTAAGTTATGTCTCTAGAAGTATTTACTCAATAAACATTTGTTGAATGTTGACCCTTTGTTGAATGTTGTTTGGTGTAGTGATTAAGAGGCTCATATCATAATTCCTCTGTTTAGTTGTGTAGAATTGGGCAAGATACTATCTCTTTGCCTTAGTCTCCTTGTCTGCGAGATAGACTACTGTCCTAATAAGGTTGTTGTCAGAATTAAGTAGGTAAATGCACAGAAGTTTCTCTTAAGTTCTTGCTGTTGTTAATACTGAGTGAATAGCATACCTGGAAAGCTCTTTGGAAAACCATATTTCCAAGTCCTCCGCCAGGCCAACTGAGTCAAAATCTCTGGGGCAAGGGCCCAGGAATCTCTTTTTTTTTTTTTTTTTTTAATATTTTGGTGAATTTATTAAACATCCAGGCTTGAGAACTACAGCAGTAGAGTTTTGGCATCACTGCTCAGAATCGACATAGACAATTTTGTGTGTGTAACGTCTTGCAATAATAATTTTTGCTGAGCCATAGAGTAGGAGCAGTTGGCTCTGTAAGTGGGCCCAGAAGACCATTATCCCTCCTTCAGCATCCCCACCCCAGTGAAGCCTCATTCTCTTCTCTGAGTCTCTGTCAGGAAGGAGCAGAATTTAGAGTGTGTCTGCCCTTGTCTCTGTTTGGAAATAACCTTGAACAGAAAACTAACTGAGAAGTATGATAATGCTAGTAAAGATATTTTTTAAAGTGGTGATTCTTAGAAACCAGAATGAAGAATTTTGATTTTTAACGTATTAAAGTATGAAATGGCAGATTTGTTGTTTGGTTAGCTCCCGTGATGTATTATCTACCATATGTTGTCTGTTATTAAAAAAAAATCATGAAACCATTTGGCAGTTGCACCAACCAATATCACAACCAATGCAAAAACTGTAAGATGTCAGGGAGATTACATGCTGTTGCTGTAAGTTCAGGTTTTAAAGTTTTCGTGAATCTCATAGTTAACGCTGTATAAGATATGATCTCTGCCTTCCTGGAGTTGGAAAGACTAAACTACTATACAGAACAAGAGCAAACGAGATTAAAGTCCGTAATAAATGATAGCCTGCCAGTGCTGTGAATTTCAGAAAATAAAGTGTGAAATGTCAGTTCAGGCAGCAGTCCCCAGCCTTTTTGGTACCAGGGACCCATTTCGGGGAAGACAGTTTTTCCACAGATGGGGTAGGGGGGTGATTTTGGAGTGATTTCAAGCACGTTGCATTTATTGTGCACTTTATTATTAGTACATGTGCCCCCAGCCCAGATCATCAGACATTCGATCCTGAAGGTTGAGGACCCCTGAGCTGGGAGATTCACTGAAACAGTTGTGATTACTTACGACAAACACAAGACATCTTTTTCAGTTGCAGGACCAGCTCTGCCTCCTAATTATAAAAGCAGTAGTTCAGAATCATCAGACAGCGACGAGGACAGTAGTTCTTTATCTGAAGAAGGAAATCAAGAATCTGAAGACGACGACACTGGTCCACCAGCACGGTCAGTCCGTTATTACATTAAATGGTAAACCAAGCTCCAAATCTGGTACATATTGGTTAGAGTAGGTAGCTGGAAAGGGGCTTCCCTGGTGGCTCAGATTGTTAAGAATCTGCCTGCAGTGCAGGAGACCCAGGTTCAATCCCAGGTTCACACCCTGGGAACACACCCTGGAGGAGGAAATGGCAACCCATTCCAGTATTCTTGCCTGGAGAATCCCATGGACGGAGGAGCCTGGTGGGCTACCGTCCGTGGGGTCGCAAAAGAGTCAGACACAACTGAGCAACTAACGCTTTCCCTTTACTTTCTCAAGGAGCTATCATAACCTGTATTTATACAGCACAAGGAGAAGTCACTTCATATTTCATTTCCTCATGAACTATACCTTTTATAGAAAAATATATCTTAGTAGTATATAGCTCCAGAGATATCTAGAATTTCAATAAACGCCTTATATAAAGGATTTTTCCATAAGGTATTATTGAAGTGATTAAATATTCTGAGTAAACCATACATTTTTTAAAAATTGTATGTGCAGTGTGTGCCTTTTGTTTAAGTAAATGAATTCCCTCTGACCTAGCCTTACTCAACAGAGGCCCATGTAGATAAGAAATCAAATCTTTATTATTGGATAGCAAGGGTTTTTTTTTTAATGCATTTTAATGACTAAGGGACAAAAATAGCAACCCTTACAAAAGTGAATTTAAAAGCCAATGTCATAAATTCTTTGCTTAAAAATATCTTGCAAGTAGAATATTTGAAACTTCACTGATTAGAGTCTTTATCAACACAGAAAATATAGAAAATTGATACACTACTGCTGTAAAGAAGTAACCAGTCTCTATTTTAGACCTCAAGTGAATTCCCGGAAAAGATTAATATAAGATCTGTGGTAGCTTTTCTTTTTTACTTGGCAAGATAAATTTATTGTTTCAGAGTTTATACAACTAAGTTGAAGTTAATATGCCTTTAAAAATTAAAATTTCCCTATGAAAAAGCTTCTGACATACATGCACAAAATTACACTATGTTTTCAGAAAACTGAGGAGAAATCAAGATGACGATGATGATGATGATGATGATGATGATGAAGGGTTTTTTGGACCAGCTCTTCCTCCTGGGTTTAAAAAGCAAGATGATTCTCCTCCACGGTAAGAGTGTGTACCCTTTCATGACGTCTTTCCTCGTGTCTGTTAATTCAGTAAAGAGTTGTCTGAAATTGTTTTTTTGTTTGTTTGTTTTGCTTTTTAATTTTATTTTTTTGGCTGCGTTGGGTCTTATTAGTTGCGACATGTGTGATCTAGTTCCCTGACAGGATCGAACCTGGGCCACCTGCATTGTGAGCTCAGAGTCTTAACCACTGGACCACCAGCGAAGTCCCTGAAATTGTTTTTTAACTTCTATGTTTATAACATTTGAAATACATTTGAAGTGAAAGAAAAAATTTTTTAATCCACATAAGAAAAATAATTATTTACATGTTTATGACACTTAACAATTCATGAAAAACACTCACATCTCTTATTTGATACTCACAACAGCGTTCTGTGACAGGTTGGGTGAAACGTGACCCTTCCCCCACCCTCCCCCTTTTTTTTAACAAAGTTTCACATATAGCCAATGACTAGAATTCTGGTATTTGATCTTTTTTTTTTTCTTTCTTTCTTTCTTTTTTTGGCTGCACCACTTGACATATGAGATCCTGGTTCCCCAACCAGGGATCTAATTCAGACATCTTCTTAATTATTTATTGAAAGAACAGACAAATCCCTATGTACCAAATTACACAGTTAACTTAACCTCAAATGTGTCATCCATGGATTAAGATAGCAACACAACCCTTACAGAATTGCCACGGTGATGGAGATGTCGTATCTGTATACATATATAAACGTATGATTCTTCTGTAGTGCCTCGCACAGAATAAACATATAGTAAATATTGTCTTCTCGAAATTACAAAATTTTTAAATGCTGAATATGAAATTGCACACCAAATTGTTAATAATTCATAACAGTATATCCCAGTGTGCAAGAACAAGTAGGAAGGGCTGTTGCACATTTTATATTCAGAGGTTGTAATCACAATTGTCAGCTTCTAATTTTCATATAACTTTCTGGAAGTAACTGCCTCTGACTATAACTCAAAAAAACACTTTTTGTTGTAAATGTAAAATAGTTTTTGTAATGGTGTCTGCAAATAAAAGGGTGCTTATTATTAAAAATAAGAAATAAGAGGGCTGGGCAATCCGTGGCTGTTTTTGTATGGCCCCCAAGCTAAGAATGATCATTAGGGGGCCATCATGGGAAATAGATGGGGAAACAGTGGAAACAGTGTCAGACTTTATTTGTTTGGGCTCCAAAATCACTGCAGATGGTGACTGTAGCCATGAAATTAAAAGACACTTACTCCTTGGAAGAAAAGTTATCACCAACCTAAATAGCATATTCAAAATTAGAGACATTACTTTGCCAGCTAAGGTCCCTCTAGTCAAGGCTATGGTTTTTCCAGTGGTCATGTATGGATGTGAGAGTTCGACTGTGAAAAAGGCAGAGCGCTGAAGAATTGATGCTTTTGAACTGTGGTGTTGGAGAAGACCTTGAGAGTCCCTTGGACTGCAAGGAGATCCAACCAATCCATTCTGAAGGAGATCAGCCCTGGGATTTCTTTGGAAGAAATAATGCTAAAGCTGAAACTCCAGTACTTTGGCCACCTCATGCAAAGAGTTGACTCATTGGAAAAGACTTTGATGCTGGGAGGGATTGGGCGCAGGAGGAGAAGGGGATGACAGAGGATGAGATGGCTGGATGGCATCACTGACTCGATGGACGTGAATCTGAGTGAACTCCGGGAGTTGGTGATGGACAGGGAGGCCTGGTGTGCTGCGATCCATGGCGTCGCAAAGAGTCGGACACGACTGAGCGACTGAACTGAACTGAACTGAAAAGGCAAAGACAAATATTTGGCAGAGACCGAATGTGGCCCTCAGAGCATAACATTTTCTGCCTGGCTTTTTATGGGAAACTTGCTGACTGCTGGGATGTAACATTCCTTTCAAGAAGATAGTTATTAGAGGCACAGCAGTTTCTTGAGAATTCTGTCTTGACGATAATATATGTTTGAAATAAACAGGTGGTAGGATATATTGGAAGCAAAACCTTCCATAAGCCTGTAGCATGCCATGGTTATGTTCCTTTACTATATTTTAAGAGTGTATGTTTTAGTAATTTTATCCTCACAAAATTCCCCAAGGCCAGAGAATTGAGCTGTACTTGCATTTGTAGATCTGCTAGAAACTCAGAAAAAACTCTTAGAGCACTTTCTTATACTTTATAAATGACAACTGATTTGATCTCTCTTAATACCACACTTCTGCATTTTTCATATGTACAATTGTTTCTGTTCATAGCAGTTTTATGAACCAAGACAAGAGGTGACTAAGTGGCCAGGATCAGAACCCAGACCTTGAGACTCTAGTACTGTTTTTGCCCTGCTGGGAAACCTGTGTGTAAGACTCTGATTGAACGTAGTGCCATCTGGAAAATTCAGCTTAGGACATTGCTGCCATCTTGGTTGGTCCCACTAACACAGGGACATCTCTGGAAAAGAGCAAAGATAGAATGGAGAAACTTAGCAGTATGAAAGAGAGTAGAAAGTATCATTCCTCTTTTTGTTTTTTCCACACAAAAAGTAGCTCTCTTTTGAAGACCCAGAATTTCAGCAAGTTTTCTCTTTTGAACAGATGTTAGTTGCCTCAGACTGTGGCAGTAGGGCAACTTGAAAGAAAATGAACTTTGACATCAGATAGACCGGGGTTTCAAACTCCAGCTCTGGGCACTTCCCTGGCAGTCCAGTGGTTAAGCCTCCATGCTTCCAATGCAGGGGATACAGGTTTGATTCCTGGTTGGGGAACTAGGACCCCACATGCCATGCAGCGTGGCCAAAAAGAAAGCAAAACAACCAAAGCAAAAGCTCCAGTTCTGCCGCATACTAGTTTGTGTTGTCCTTGGGCATCATTTTGCTTAGGTAGAAAATGGAGCAGAACTTTTTTAGGGAAACAGAAAAACGCACTCTCTGGTTGAAATGAGGTTAGCATACTACCGTTTCCTTTCTCTCTCGGTCTCGGGGGAACTATTTTCTTTGTTACACATTTCCACATCATAATTGGGTTGTTAGGATGAAATGTTGGCTTTTATACTGTCTTGACACATGTAACCATAAATTACTAACAGCTGTTGTACGCATTCGCTACATATGTCCTTAAGACTCCATTTGTACTTAAGTAGTTGTAACTGTAATTAAAATGCCACTAAGGTATTTTTCAGTGGACAGTGACTATCAAAACCGAAAGTCACGGCACAAGATAAAAAGATCTTCACAGGCTTTAGTCCATAATACATAATAAGGATTCTTTTTTTTTTTTTTTTGGTCTTTATTTTTATTTACCATAGTTCCTTTAGGAAGTAGGTTTATACCACTGCCACAGAGGTTGAGAATTACTAGTTTAGCATCTAATCATTAACTAATAAATAGAAAATTAAAGTGTAGAAATTAAATTTTTTATGATACTCAGTGAAAAAATGCTGGGTTTATTGTTTAATGGCTCAGTTGTGTCTGACTCTTTACAACCCCAGGGACGGCAGCACGCCAGGCTTCTCTGTCCATCACCAGTCCCAGAGCCTGCTCAAACTCACACCCATCAAGTCTAACGGTGATGCCATCCGACCATCTCGTCCTCTGTCGCTCTCTTCTCCTCCTGCCTTCTATCTTTACCAGCATCAGGGGCTTTTCTAATGAGTCGACTCTTTGCATCAGGTGGCCAGAGTATTGGAGCTTCAGCTTCAGCATCCGTCCTTCCAATGAATATTCAGGGTTGATTTCCTTTAGGATGTACTGGTTGGATCTCCTTGCAGTCCAAGGGACTCTTCAAGAGTCTTCTCCAACACCACAGTTCAGAAGCATCAGTTCTTTGGCACTCAGCCTTCTTTATGGTTCAACTCTCACATCCATTCATGAATTCTAAGTTACAGAGTAAAAATAACACATTGAATAAGATTCTCATTTTCCACATTTGTCATTATTATCTGGCTTTTTATTATTTGTGTGAGCTTTTACTGAAAAGTAAAAGTCAACTGAAAGCTGACTTTTTAAAGGTACGTTTTATTTTTCAGGCCTATGATAGGTCCTGCACTACCACCTGGTTTTCTTAAATCTACACAGAAAAGTGACAAAGGCAGAAGTGATCCAGGACAAGTATCATCATATTTCAACTCTGAGGTTTGGGGATTTTTCTATTAAAGAACAAGATGTAAGAAACTCAAGACTTCACATAGTCATGACTGTAATCATTTGACTCTAATGTAAGATGTGTCATACTCCTACTAATTTAGGATTGTAGCATACGTAGACGAAGTCAAAGGCTGTCACAGACCTGAGATTCTGTTAGGAAAATAACAAGGCAGTCACATGTTGACAGGGTGTGACCAATTCATGCTTCTCATCCTTAAAGGGAAGCTTTTAAGTCCTAGAAAGTAGACTACCATGAACAGTTTAAGGAATCGTTGTGATTTGATACAAAAGAGAGCAAGCTGAGAAATGTTTAAATAGTGAAATAATTATTATAAAATATTGAAATTAACTTTGTCCCACCCAGTTCTGGTACCATTATTTAACAGGATCACTTGTGGGTACATGATGCTTTGAAAAGAAAGAGCCAGTGATTCTGAAATCAAGGAGGAAGTCTATTTTCTTATTAGAAGGCTGCTGCTGATGCTACTAAGTTGCTTCAGTAGTGTCTTACTCTGTGCGACCCCATAGATGGCAGCCCAGCAGGCTCCCCCATCCCTGGGATTCTCCAGGCAAGAACACTGGAGTGGGTTGCCATTTCCTTCTCCAATGCATGAAAGTGAAAATGAAGTCGCTCAGTCGTGTCCGACTCTTAGCGACCCCATGGACTGCAGCCTACCAGGCTCCTCCATCCCTGGGATTTTCCAGGCAAGAGTACTGGAGTGGGGTGCCATTGCCTTCTCCATATTAGAGGGCTAGTCCTTAACAGTGGGTGAGATTTGAAGAATATAATTTGTAATGCATTTTCTCCATATATAGGTACTATTTTCAGCTTCTCCAAAGCCTTATGAAATAATTACGATCTGTATCTTAGAGATGCCAAAAGCCAGAGAAATTGGGTAACTTACTGCAAATAGCACAGTTTCTGCTTAGCAAAGCCAGAACTCAGAGCCCAATTCTTAGGACTTTAAACCACTGTTCAGTCTGCTCTTCTGCAGTGCCTTCCTCTATGTGAATTCATAGACTCCTGTGCATCTCCACTGAGGATTCATCAGTTCCACAGAGGTTGTTACTGAAGGAAACATAATTCAGAGGTTAAGCTCATGAACGCCAGCATTTACTCATTCTTTCGATGAATTACCTAGAATACCTACAGATGATGATAGAACATCTAAGTGTGTCAGGCACTTAGTCACAGATCTGACAACAAGTTCAGTTCCCACCTTCCAAAACGCCCAGGATCCAGCCACTTCGGCTGCCACTTCTGACCCAAGCCAGCTGGTCTTTACGCCTTAGCCCTCGATGCTCCGCTGCCTCTTCTCAACACGGCAGCTGGAGCGGCCCAGAGAAAGTCGGATCGCGGCCGTCACACTCAGAACTAATTTGCTGCTCCCCTCTCTGCATAAAAGCCAGAGTCCTTACCGGGCCCTCTACAGTCTGGCTCCCATTAAACTCACTGGTTTCCTCTTACTTTGATCTGACCACACTGGGCTTCTTGCACCTTAAATATGCCAGGCAGGCTCCTGCCCCTGAGCCTTGATACCTGCTGGCCACATCTCCCCCAGATATTTATGTGGCTGGCTTGCCACCAGCTAGAGCACTTTGAGCTGCTAATAACAGAAAGTCCAACTCACAATGAAGCTTAGTCTCAGCCTTCCTAGTTAGCAAATGGGTTGTTTGTATAACTTCCTGGATGATCTAGAATCTGTATTCCCAAATTAAGGATAATGTGTCTCATACCTAAGATGAGGTCTAGAGATAGGGACACTCCACGGTTGGTTAACTTGATAGCCTCACGAGATCACCCAGCACCCCAGTTTTGTATGCCTTCTCTGTCACTTGCAGTATGTTAATTCCTCTTAGGCCGACCCCTTCCTTATACCAAGAAGTCTGCCAGAGTCCTTAGATTGACACGCAGGTGGCAATGTCCAGACACAGAGGAATGAACCCTATCTTGTATCCCCTTTTTAGGGGGAGGAAAACCTCTCCAGGTTTCCCTTAGGCCTCTCCTCACATTTCTGTGGCCCACACTGAATCATATGCCCATGCTCAAGCCAAACAGTTGGGCACAAGGAGTGAGACCAAAGTGGTTGGCTTAGAGTTATCACCGTTTTCCCCAGGAATTAGAGAAGGTTTTAGTTTCCTGAAAAAAGCATGATTCCAACCAGCATGAACAAACACTGGGTTCTCTTAGCAGTAGTTATTGGTTGGAGCTGTTATAGTCCCTACAAATTTCAGGCCTCTACCTTTATAAAACTATCTCTTATTAGAAGGAAGTGTAAATATCATTAGCTTATCCCATCATCCTAAATGTCAGCACTCTATTGATATTACGTTTCTTGTAATTTTTAAAGTTTATTATACCTTTTACATTTGCTTGTTTTATGTCACCAAGTATTATGTTTGTAGGGGGCTATAAATATGTTTAAGATAATGTCTTTGCCATCAAAGAGCTTACTGTTTTTGAGAAAAGCTAAAACATTTAAAGTTAAATCTTTAGCAGTCGAAATAAAGGAAATAATAGTCTGCTGTAGTCAGAGAAGGCAATGGCAGCCCACTCCAGTACTCTTGCCTGGAAAATCCCATGGACGGAGGAACCTGGTAGGCTGCAGTCCATGGGGTCGCTAAGAGTCGGACACGACTGGGCGACTTCACTTTCACTTTTCATTGTCATGCATTGGAGAAGGAAATGGCAACCCACTCCAGTGTTCTTGCCTGGAGAATCCTACGGACGGCAGAGCCTCATGGGCTGCCGTCTATGGGGTCGCACAGAGTCAGACACGACTGAAGTGACGCAGCAGCAGCAGTCTGCTGTAGTATAAGTAGAAGAAATACTGGCTTTGATCTTAGAATATTTACCAGTTTTATAACCTCAGACAAGTTGTTTAATCTTTCCAAGTTTATTTCTCTAAATCCAGGTTTCCTCAAAAAGAAAACAGGAATAATAATGCTATTTCCTGGTTTTATTATGAGGTTCAAATGAGACAAACTCTCTCTCAGTTATTGAGAGAGAGAGAGTGTGTGGCTTAGAATCAGCCATAAGACAAGGTGTAATTATCTAGTTATTTGTACTGAAAACAATTGCTATAAAGGTTCAGAGAAGAAACCGCAGAGATTTACCACTGAGTGGTTAACAGGGAAAGTGTAAACAACACAAAGTAACTCGCCTGGTCCTGGTAGTTGAAAAAATAAGAGGAAGAAACTCCCGGTCCCAGCGGGAGTACAAACATCTTATTGTGATTCATCTTGTTGTTTATCTTATTCTTTCTCCTCCTCGAGGTCAGGGACTATTTTAAACCCTAGTGTATATAGCATCTAACACAGAGTCTTACGTGAAAACCCTTTATTAAAATAATTTACCAAAAACAGTTTGAATTCAATGTTTGCAATAATATTGTGTCTCTAGAGTACTTTGGGCACCAAATGCACCCGTTTGGGCCAGCATTTTGGAAGGCACTGCACAGCATTTCTGTCTCAGTGGACTGTACTAAGTCATGAAGGCTAATATAGCTTCCAAGAATGTCTTATTCATGTGTTTCTTCTTCCAAAGAGCTCTTTCTGTACCAGGAAAGAGAATAGCTTCAACTGTGTCTTCTCTGACCACTTCCCTGGAGTGTTATAGAGGAATTGTGAGGCCACATCTGTGTCCATCAGGAGTAGAGCTGAGTGAGTTAATGAGCTCTGCCGTAGACACAGGGGCCGAGGTGGGACAGATCCCACGCCCTCGGTTTGTGGTCTCCGTTGGGTGCGCTTGACGAAGGCACAGGAAAGGTGCTCAGTGATTAGCCAGTGGCACGGCGTTTGCTCTTTCCTTCTGTTTCTAGGTTATTGGTCTCCGTTAAATTTTGAGTAATTTAGGATCATTTTCTATAATGTGTCGCCCCACACTTGGTTTAAAGGTCCTGTCTTCTTTCAGAAGGAAACGGATAGCAGTGAGGAGGAAGACATTGTCGGGCCGATGCCTGCCAAAGGACCAGTTAACTCCAGTGTAACAGCAGAGTTTGAAAAGAGGGCGCAGAGAATGAAAGAAAAACTGACTAAAGGAGACGATGTAAGTTTCAAATACACAGTACACTTTACTCTGAGGAATTGACCGGATAGATCAAAAATCTCAATTTTGATAACAGACATTTAAAAAATGTCCTCCTGCATGTGTATGTATATAAAAATTTGTTCTCTAGGGTAACTCAGAAGCCATAAAAGGAGAAAACTGACAAATTTGCACAATTAAAAATGACAGTATGGCGAAAGATAACATTAAGTCCAAAGAACAATAAATTAGATGAAAGTATTTATAACATATTTGACAAGAAAAATCAGCCATCTATTAAATCATTTTCTCTTCAGTTCAGTTCAGTTGCTCAGTTGTGTCTGACTCTGTGACCCCATGGACTGCAGCACGCCAGGCCTCCCTGTCCATCACCAACTCCCAGAGTTCACTCAAACTCATGTCATTCGAGTCGGTGATGCCAACCAACCATCTCATCCTGTGTCGTCCCCTCCTCCTTCTGGTTCTGCCTTCCAGTCTTTCCCAGCATCAGAGTCTTTTCCAAGGAATCAGTTCTTCACGTCAGGTGGCCATAGTATTGGAGCTTCAGCTTCAACATCACTCATTCCAATGAGTATTCGGGACTGATCTCCTTCAGAATGGACTGGTTGGATCTCCTTGCAGTCCAAGGGACTCTCAAGAGTCTTCTCCAACACCACAGTTCAAAAGCATCAATTCTTTGGCACTCAGCTTTCTTTATAGTCCAGCTCTCACATCCACACATGACCACTGGGAAAACCATAGCTTTGACTAGACGGGCCTTTGCCTTTCTCTTAATGTCTCTTTCTCTTAACATCTGCCTCAGGTGAGAAGCATAGTCACTTAGGTAGTATTCTACACATATATGCACACATGTCCACACTTTGCAGGCTACTTTTTTTTTGTTAAACTTTTTATTTCTCTTAAAGGATTCATCTAAACCAATTACAAGAGAGTCTTGGATGACTGAACTTCCTCCAGAAATGAAAGACTTTGGTCTCGGGCCCAGAACTTTCAAGAGAAGAGCTGATGGCAAATCTGGAGACCGATCAGTCTGGACCGACACTCCAGCCGACAGGGAAAGGAAAGCTAAGGTGAGAGGGCTTGTGTGTTCCTGTATTTCTGTCCATGTTGGCTCTACTTTGAAAAAAATAGAAGGCAGAATTATTCCAGGGTACTATTTCTTAGCTTATGATTCCAAAGGGAAAAGATTTCCCCTGAAGGAAAGTTATAAGAAAAGAAAGCGACACCAGTTGCTTGCTGTGTATTCACTTATACTGTTTCCCAACAAATTGTCTCATTAAACCTCAAGAGAACCTGGAGACATAAGTTTATTAACCTCATTTTATGAAAGGAGGCACTCTCCCCTATGAGGTCATTTTTTTCTGGAATTAAATGCTGGTAAGTGATGAACAGTAATTCCGTTCTAGACCTTTCTGATTCCAAATCCCCCAGTCTTTATACATCATACTGTCTCATGAAAGTTTCTTTTAAAATATCTTGGAAAAAATCAAGGCACAGATTAACCTAGCAAGTTAAGTGATAGATAGTGACTGTCTCTGAAAATAACGGTAGCTCCAGTGCACTAAACTTCACATTACTGTCAAGATAGGCAAAAAAGCCCTTTCCTTAATACATTTGAATAATTTCCCAAAAAAAAGAAAAAGAAAAACTATGCATAAAATACATCACTATTATTAGATTTTCTTTTCTTGGATTTCTACACTTATTATGAAGTATTCCATTGTTAAGAATCCAGCCCATACTAACTCCTTAAATTCACTTCATCAGAGATTCCAATTTCCTTGAGTTGTGAATGCTATCTTAAATGCTTGACTAATTGGCGCCTTATGGTTATAACTTATCAGTTCTAAATTAAACAGTTCCTTACTTAATTCATGCCCCTAACTCTGTTTGTCTTGTTCATTAGTACCTAGAATTATGAGGATTTCTATTTTCATTCTATAACCAAAAATTGAATGTCTCCTCTGGCAAGCATCATGTTTGGTCACAGGTGACAGAAAAGCTCCTTAAGACACTTTGATTTTCATGAAGAATTGGTTGTGAAATAGTGTTGTTCTTAAAATGTAGATGATATGTGGAAATCACCTCATTTTAGCAGAATATGTGGCAAAACCATAAGTTCTCTTTTGCCCTGAAGATTCAAGGAAATCCGAGAGTTATAATAGACAGGTGAGGTGAACCAAGACACCTGGGGGGAGAGGCGACAGAAGGTGGGGGATAGAAGTGAGCCACACCCTACAGCCTCACTGCTGGGCATATACCCTGAGGAAACTGCCACTGAAAAAGGCATCGTGTTCACTGCAGCACTGTCCACAACAGCTAGGACATGGAAGCAACCTAGATGTCCACCGACAGATGAATGGCTGAAGAGTTCGTGGTATTAATACAAATACATAATGGAATATTACTCAGCCGTAGAAAGGAATGCATTTGAGTCAGTTCTAATGAAGTGGGTGAACCTAGAGCCTGTTACACAGAGTGAAGTAAGTCAGAAAGAGAAGAATTAATATCGCATATTACCATATACACACGGAATCGAGAAAGATGGTACTGATGAATCTATCTGCAGGGCAGCAGCGAAGATGCAGACAGACCAGACTTGTGGACACAGCAGGGGGAGGGGAGGGTGAGACAGATTGAGAGCTTAGCTTGGAAGCACACATTCCCATGTGTCAAATAGGGAGCCAGTCGGGATTTGCTCTGTGACTCAGGGAACTCGCACCGGGGCTCTGTGACAACCTGCCGGGGTCGGGGGAGGTTCCAGAGGGAGGGGACATATATATACCTGCGGTTGATTCATGTTGATGTATGGCAGAAACCAACACAATATTGTAAACCAGTTATCTCCCAATTAATAAATTCAGAAAATTAAAAGATGAGAGCCACACACCGTGAATGACTAGTGTTGGAATGCCTGTCTGCTCTTTCTTAACTGGTCTTTTATAAAAATCACTTACTGGCATTTTTATAATTTCGCCTTTAAGATTGTCTCCAAAAAGACAACTTAATACTTAACACCCTTGCTTACATGGATTTTTTTTTTTAATATTTTTTAAATATTTATTTATTTGGCTTACTCGGGTCTTACTTGCCGCATGGAGAATCTTCCACTGTGGCATGTGGAATGCTTGACTGCAGCACACAGACTCTCCAGTTGTAGCGTGCAGCCTCAGCTGCCCCGTGGCCTGTGGCATCTTAATTCCCCGACCTGGGATTGAACCTGTGTCCCCTGCATTGCAAGGCAGATTCTTGACCACCAGGAAAATCCCTTACATGGACTTGTCATTTGTGCTTTTTTCAGACCTGCTGTTCCTCATTGTGTGTGAGTACATGTCTAGCCTACAGCTAGATATGCAAGAAGTCTTCCTCAAAGGAAAATAACACAGAAAGATGGAAAGAAGAGAAAGTAACCAGTACAGTTGGAACTTAAGATTTTAGGTCCTGTGACTGAGTTCGTTAGATCTAGTCGTTCTTTTTACGGCTGAACGTGTTTTGTTGTATATTTACAACAGACTCACAAAGGGATTATTAATACCCCTTAGATCTTATGTGGTACTGTATCACAGCATGTAATACCGCAGACTTATATTTGTGGTAGAATTTATCACAGAAAGTATCACAGAGCTGTCCTTTATAAAGTGAAGTTGCTCAGTCGTGTCCGACTCTTTTCAACCCCATGGGCCTACCAGGCTCCTCTGTCCATGGAACTTTCCAGGCAAGAGTACTGGAGTGGGTTGCCATTTCCTTCTCCAGAGGATCTTCTCCACCCAGGGATCAAACCTCGGTCTTCCACATTGTAGGCAGACGCCTTACCGTCTGAGCCACCAGGGAAATCCTTTATAAAGTCATGACTAATTTTTGATTTTTGTAATGGATCTTTGTCAAGTTTCCTTTGTTTCTCTCTCCCCAAATATCCTTTTTGTATGTTTTTTCCATCATTTTCCCCCCTTTTTTAAAATTTATTTTATCATCTTACTTTTTATATTTGGTTCCCCAGCATTCATCTCCCTACCACTAATGCCAACATGGCCTAAATGAAATAAGATTAGAAAGAAATGAAAGTGTTATGCATAAACTAATTGAATAAGATCTGTTATGGTCTCACCTCCCAGTCTTAACTAGATTTACTAACTCTTAGATGGTCAGGTCTTTACCTTCATCTTATCAGAACATCATCTTTCTCTTAATATTACAAGTAAAGAATCTGTTTCTGGGAATATTGTTATGGAAAAATGAGAAATGAGCTACTCCTATGTTTTTTTAACGTACTTTATCAAGTACAGTGTTGTTTTAGTCCATTATTTAGATAAAAATTGGGGTCCTCTTTGACTTTCTTAAGCAAATAGCAACAGTATAAAAACATCCTTTGAGAAAAATAGTTTCCAGTTGTTTTTGTCTGAGCCTTATTCATTCCTGGTTGGGGCTGTATTCTCCAGAATATTTTTTTCCCTAACTAAAATTTATTGGAAAATTTCCTAAGTATTTCATCAGTGTGTGTGCTATAGTAAGTGGTCTATCTTTTTAAATTTCAGATTCTAATTGTTCCTTGCTGGTCTGTTTTGCTTGTTGGCCTGGTATCCTACAGCTTTGCTGCGCATCTGTGTCTGCTCAGTCATGTCCAACTCTTTGCGACCCCATGGTCAGTAGCCCATTGGGCTCCTCTGTCCATGGGATTCTCCAGGCAGGAATACTAGAGTGGGTTGCCCTTTCCTTCTCCAGGGGATCCTCCTGACCCAGGGATCAGATCCACACTTCCTCTGTCTCCAGCATCAGCAGGAGGATTCTTTACCACTGAGCCACCTGGGGAGCCCCAGCTTTGCTGTACTTGCTTATTAATGCTAAGAGTTGTTTAATAGACTCTGTGGAGTTTTCTACATTGACACTCATATATGTCTTCTGTGACTGAAGATAGTTTTGTTTTTATTTTTCTATGCCCCTTTTGTTTCTTTCTATTTTTTTCCCTCAAGAGCGCTTTTCCTGGTTTTGAAAACAGTAATATCAGATTTCTTCTTAAGCCTTGTTTTCTCTTCTGCATTTTATTACCGTTTGCCAGACTCGTCTCTGAGTTTGGTAAAGTCCAGTTAGTTGATTGGATGGGGTTTTGTGGGCTTTTCCCTTGTTCTCAGGACAGTGTTAGAGCAGGAGACACAGACCCCTTCCCAAGGACATGGCCATTTCCAGTGGGGAGAGGACCCGCAGGCCTGGCTTTCTCTAGTGTCCTGTCACTCAGTCTCAGTTAAAATGATACTTCTTGTTCATTTTTTCCTGACGATGTGTCCGTAACGTGTTGTCTGTTCATTCCTCAGGAGATGCAGGAAGCAAGAAAGTCATTCAGTAAGAAGGATGAAGACTGTATCCTGTCAGCAAGGGATAAGAGACTGGCTGAGCAAGTATCCTCATACAATGTAAGTCAGGGAATAAAACGCATAACCTTTCTTTTCTTATATCCATCTTTTAATGCTCTTCTCATTTTTTTCTCTTTTTCTTGTTTCTCTTTCTTTTATATGTTTTTCGTTTCATCTCATCTCTTTCTATACATCTGTTCTGAGAAATATTCTGCTGTGTACATATATATACACACATATATGTATAATCCTTGTGTGGGCTTTTTTAATGCATCTCTTAATATTTTCAGGTTTGTTTTTTTTTTTTAGTTTTAGTTTTGTTTTGTTTTTAATTTATTTATTTTAATTGGAGGCTAATTACTTTACAATATTGTATTGGTTTTGCCATACATTCACATGGATCCACCACGGGTGTACATGTGTTCCCCATCCTGAACCCCCCTCCCAACTCCCTCCCCATCCCATCCCTCTGGGTCATCCCAGTGCACCAGCCCCAAGCACCCTGTCTCGTGCATCGACCCTGGACTGGCGATTTATTTCACATATGATAATATACATGTCTCAATGCCATTCTCCCAAACCATCCCACCCCAGTTCATTTTCTGCTTGAATCATATATCAGAAATTCAGTTCCTGGAGATGGGTAGCGCATGATCAGAAAGAAAGAGCCCTATTAACTCCTAGAGATCCCAATTCATACATTTCTAAATACAAGCCAATTTGGAATATTTGATGTAAAGATTTAAATAAAAGTGTGAAACTTTAAAATACGGTTCAGTTTAAATTTGAAAACAGGTTTCATTGGGCAAATTATTTTTGTAGTTGTCTCTTACTCATTAAAAAAAAAAAAACAGCAAAAAAACTGGTAATTCACCCAAAGAATAAATAAACCACTGAACCCTTCAGCTCCTGAAAGGTATTCAGGTGTTTAGGAAAATTACCTTCTGTTCCCAGTGCATTAGTTTATGAAAAGTTCTATAAGCATTAAAAAATATAGTTAACAAAGTATTCAGAAACTTGAGAGTACTTCACTCAAACAATAGCCTTAAAAAGACTTCTGTAGGAATCTTCATAGGAACTTTATTCATAACAGCTAATTTCTTTAATAAGCCCAGGTATCTATCAGTAAGCAGGGGGGCGAGGGGAGTGTATATATGATGAAATACTTGGCAATAAAAAGGAGCAAATTACAAATACATGCAACATTGTGGATTAATCTCAATGCAGGGAGTCATACCCGAGATTTCATACACATGTACCACTGTATGATTCCATTTATATGAAGCCCCACAATAAGCAAAATGTGTCTGTGGTGGAAAAAAATCAGAATAGTTGTTGTTGGAGCGGGAGTGTGGAGATGGACGAGAAAGGAACAGGCAGAGCTTCTGCAGTGATGGAAATACGTCCCACGTATTGCTAGGAGTTCAAGTTGCAAAGCTCAGTGGATGCAGTGTTAAGATTTGCACATTTCATTCTATGTAAATTACTTTAAAAGAAAACAGTGTAAACAAATATAGAACATGTAATGATGTCTGCAGTTTACTTTAAAATGCTTCCAAAAAATTAGGGTTTGAGTCTCATCGTGAAATTTTGGTTACTTATGAGACCTACTTTTCGAAATATTAATATCGTTTTCAGACTGAACCACCTCCTAGGATTGATAAATTGAACAATCTTTATAAAATATGACCATGAAGGCAAGAGTCGGACGTGACTGAGCGACTAAGCACAGGAAGGCAAAAGAAAAACCAAACAGTTAGAATCTTAGCATGAATTTTCTAAAGCTTCTGAGAAACTGTCACATTCAAAATTAATTGCCCTAGCTTTTTACAAATTAGTATAAAACATACACGTTTTGTTAAATTAAGTTTGGCAAATCAACAAACTGGTCGTTTAGCAAATTGATCTCACATGAGTTGGCTTTTGGTGTGATTTTCTGCGAACTAACTGCTTCTAGATGTTTTTATTACTTACTTACAAGTTCGGTCCTCTGTGTCAGTCACAGTGTGCAAATGTGCTAAACCAGGTAGACAGCGCGCCTGAAACAAACTGATATCACAGCTCATTTCTTTTATCATAACAACAGTCCACTTGAATTGTGTGAACTGACTGTAATAGTCTAGCGGCTTACGGTATTCCTCTGTCTTTCTTGGTGTTCAGTTTACTACTTCAGGGGATCGGTCAGTGGAAACGGACCATTTTTCCTTCTCCATCTGTGTTCGCTTTCTGTTGCCTTCTGCAGTTTCGCCCATCGGCGTAGACCGCTTTCCTCAGCGCCAGCTCTGGGAAGTACCAGCAGGACTTCTAGCGCTCCTCACCGCTTCTCCAGACTCTGCCATCTGTTCCCTCCAGCTCTGTCTCAAACCTTCAGCCCTTCCCATCCAGCTCTTGATAGCCTGTCTGCCTTCAGCCTTACTGTCTCATTAGTGAAGTATTATCTCATTAGTGGAAGAAGGGAGGGAAAATGTGGAGAAATTGCACCAAAAGATTAACTTTCACAGCATAAATATTTTACATTTATATGTACACATATAATTATATTTATTCTCCATTATAGTTCTCCATCCTCAGATTAACCCTACTCCTGTGCTTTCCATTCTCTTTTCCCCTCTGTTAATACCGAACTACCACACAGAACCATCTGTTTTTATGGGACACCTGTGTGAGAACCTGGTGGATTTTCACAGCACAGGTTCCTGAGAGCCACGGTGGCAGTTTTGATTCACTGGATCTGTCATGGGGCTCAGGAATCTGTTGTTCTTTTCAACCAGTCAAGGGTGGAGAGAGATGGCCTTTCAAGTATTTTTACTCAGTATTTACTGAGTATTGTCCCCTCAGAAAACTTCTCCTGGACATCCAAAAATAGTTTGGATGTCATTATAAGTTTCAATAGTTTGCAGAGATACAATTTATAGCTTGTTTTATTATTCTTTTCAGTGTTTCAAATGAAATCCAAATGCCTTAGAAACTTATTATCTATTATTATCCTTTAAAAATATGTATGAACAAGCTCTTCCTTAACAGTTGGAAATTTTATTTCATCCTTTTTTCTCCTTGAATACATAATTTCATTTTTCTTATGCCACAAATTTTATCTTAATGGAATTCACTTTTACGCTTGAAAGTCTTTTATGATTATACTTGATAAGTCATATTTCACTTCAGCAAATCTATGCACATAAACTGAAACCGAAAGGTTTTAATTTCCTGTATCTAAAGTCTAAATGTTTACACTTTTCTTTCCTTTTAGATTAAGTTGTAAATTCAGTTGATCAAATAGTATAAACATATCTCAGGTTTTTATAATTATTAAATGTCAAAAGTACAAATGTAAACTTAGTATCTTAATGAAAGACCTTTTCTCCAGTTACTTTCTGGTCTTTTGATGAATGTTACTTACTGCTAGAATAAGACAGATTTCAACATCAAATATGTTCTTTAGTTTGTTCATTTGTACAGTTAAGAGTCTATGGTTAAGAGTTAGGAAACCATGTTCACATACAGTGGGTAAGAATGGAACACGGTTCATTATCATGATGTCGTTCAGTTCTTTAAACACTTTCTGTTTATTTACTTAAACCTCAGAATGATCTATTAACAAAAAATTATTATTAATGATATCTGTACTTTCAGTCTGTCTCAACTTTGATTTTGTTTTTCACATCAGTCCCTTTTTTCCCTTTTGCAGTTAGAACAGCTTGACATTTAGTAACTTCTCAGCTGAGGGCTGTTTCCATCTTTTTCCAAAGGGTACAAGCTGGCAGCATTGCCCCCTACTGGATACTGAAGGGCGGGGCGAACAGGGATAGGAAGGACTGTAGTGCCCTGACTTCCTCAGTCTCTTTCCAAATCCTCATAATGGCAATAATAACATTTAATTTATATTGATTATAAATTTAGATGTTGTCCAGATTACAATATAGTAAATGCTCAGTAAATTGAATGCTTAACATTTATTGACTGATTCTTACATACCCCAATACGGTACTAAATCCTTTGTATTCTTTAGATGACCTAACTCCTACCTCATCCAAATATTTGGACATTATTGCTACTAGGATTTATTATTTTACAGCTGAGAAACTTAGGCATAAATTACTTGCCTGTGATCAAGTGTTGAAAATGTCAGCACCATCATTGCTACTCTGATTTTTCCAAATTCCACGCTTATGTTCTTAACTGTTTCTCCATGCTATGTGTATTGATAGGTTATTTTTTCTTAGCAATATTTGATTCTTCTTACCTCCAATTTCATTAAAAGTAAAGACTTAGAAAGCACTTAACTTGCAAATCAGTTTGTTTCCTAAAGATGTATGAAATGACCAATGTATGAAATGAGAGGGATTGAGAAGTTGGAAATAGTGCTAATTTAAATAAATACTTAACTATTATAGCATCCAGCTAGAGCTAAGTTTATAGGAAATAACCATATAACCTAGTTGACAAAATCAGATCTCATTGTCAAATCAGACAAGTGAGGCTGACTTTCTGTGAAAAAGTCTGACTGCATTTCTCTGTTCAAATAAATATGATTATGATCATTTCTGTGACACTCCTGAATTGTACCGTAGGTGGGTAGGTGCCATGAATTTGTCTTCTAATGAAATAAGATGCTGCCGCCTTCAGCATTTCTTACCAGTTATTTTGCTTTCACTGAGTTCTCTTCATGTCTTTGCTCTCAAATATATTCTCTGACAGGAGACAGGGTCTGGAAGAGAGGTGGTTGTTAAGCAAAACTTGCCCTGTCTTTCATTGTCCCGTTCTGCAATGTATCTGAATTCAGAAACATTCCAACAGCAGCAGAAATACCATTCCAAAAGGATATTACACTCTTTAAGAGAAATTATGTTTGTCACACAAAATAGCACAAAGCCTCCTGGGTTTACGGTTCCTTGATTAGAAGTTTCGTTCATACCAGTATTGCAGGGTTTCTTATTTGATGCTCTGGAGCCTTGCTGCCCAAGACAGTGTTCGCTAATAAGATTCTGGAAGGCCTCTCCTTCATTAAATGGAAAAGGGCTATAATAAAAGGGTAGACAGCCTCACAAGATGCATTATCAGGCAAGTCCGTTTTAAGTGAGGCTACATGAAGAAGCTGAGAATCACAGGTAGAGAACATTGAAATTCCCCATGCCTTCAGTACCCTTCAGTACACACACACACACACACACACACACACACAGCTGGTCTGTACTGCCTGCACCTACTCCCGCATCACACACACACACACACACACAGCTGGTCTGTACTGCCTGCACCTACTCCCGCATCTCACACACACACACACGCGCGCGCACACACACAGCTGGTCTGTACTGCCTGCACCTACTCCTGCATCACACACACACACACACACACACACACAGCTGGTCTGTACTGCCTGCACCTACTCCCGCATCTCACACACACGCACACACACACACACACAGCTGGTCTGTACTGCCTGCACCTACTCCCGCATCACACACACACACACACACACACACACACACACACACACACACACAGCTGGTCTGTACTGCCTGCACCTACTCCCACATCACACACACACACACACACACACACAGCTGGTCTGTACTGCCTGCACCTACTCCCGCACGCACACACACACACACACACGCGTGCACACACACAGCTGGTCTGTACTGCCTGCACCTACTCCCGCATCTCACACACACACATACACACACACACACAGCTGGCCTGTACTGCCTGCACCTACTCCCGCACGCACACACACACACACACACACACACACACACACAGCTGGTCTGTACTGCCTGCACCTACTCCCGCACGCACACACACACACACGTGTGCGCACACAGCTGGTCTGTACTGCCTGCACCTACTCCCGCATCTCACACACACACACACACACACACACACACACACAGCTGGTCTGTACTGCCTGCACCTACTCCCGCATCTCACACACACGCACACACACACACACACACACACACAGCTGGTCTGTACTGCCTGCACCTACTCCCACATCACACACACACACACACACACAGCTGGTCTGTACTGCCTGCACCTACTCCCACATCTCACAGCCTGCTCCTCCAATCCAGGGCTACTCTGTCTTGTCCTTTAACTAATAGCAAAAGGTCTGTGATGAATCTCTAATTTATAAAACCAGTTGCCTCTGCTCAAACCTCATCCTCCTAGATATATTTGAAAATGTGAGACTAATGTCATACTATAAGTCAGCTATACTTCAATTTAAAAAAAAAAATAAAATGTGAGCACCTTCCCCAGCTGAAAAGAAAGAAAATGAGGGCGATAAAGAAGGCTGAAAGGGACAGAAGCTCTCTTGGCACACAGTCTGTGCCAGCACCATGCTCTTTACCTGCACCAGCCTTGGGCTTTGTCATCTCTGTGCTGTTGTTTTTCTGCTTTGAGTGTGCTTTCGCTTCAGCCTGGCGGTGCCTGTCTTTTCCTTTCTACCTACAGAGGCTTCGTGGACCAGCACGTCCATGAAGCTTTAATCAGGCTCCCAAGAGAGAAAGTAATTGCTCCTTTATCGCCCATTAACACTGACTCGTCATACGATGCTTTGCATGATGGTTATTTAAACATTAGGTTCATGTCCACCTTGTCCTTTTTTAATCATGTGGCATGAGTTCATAGATACCTTTATTTTGGTTGAATTGAATTTGCCTCTGATACATATTTTCTTCAGAGATGCTGTCTTGGATTTAGAAAAACCACTGAGGGACTTCCCTGGTGGTCCAGGGGTTAAGAATCCACCTGCCAACGCAGGGGACATGGGTTCAGTCCTTGGCCCAGGAAGATGCTGCAAGGCACAGAGCAGCTGAGCCTGTGCACCACAGCTGCTGAACGCATGCTCTAGAGCCCGAGAGCCACAGCTCCTGAAGCCCGTATGCTGGAGCCCATGCCCTGCCGCAGGAGAGGCCACTTCAGAAGCCCTCACACTGCACGTCGGGAGTGGCCCCCGCCTGCCGTAACTAGAGAAAGTCCTCGTGCAGTGAAGAAGACCCGGCACAGCCAAAAATAATTTTTTTAAGTATTAAAAACAAGAAGGGGACTTCCCTGGTGGTCCCGGGGCTAAGACTCTGTGCTCCCAATGCCGGGGGCCTGGCTTCAATCCCTGATCAGGGAACTAGATCTCACATGCCGCAACTAATACCCAGCACAGCCAAATAAATAAAAGTAATAAAATTTTTTTTTAAAAAAGAAGAAAAACAATTGGGGTTTGTAAATAGCCTTCCTTAATGTTCACCATTACTAATTCATTCTTTTATTTCATGATTATTATATTCTGCCAATGACGTATCCAAACTAAGATTTTTATTTCTGCCGTCTTGCTGTCCCCAGGAATCAAAAAGGTCAGAATCTCTTATGGACATTCATCATAAAAAATTAAAGAATAAGGCTGCTGAAGATAAAAATAAGCCCCAAGAGAGAATACCATTTGACCGTGATACAGATCTCAAAGTTCATCGGTTTGATGAAGCTCAGAAAAAAGCCTTGATAAAGAAATCTAGAGAACTAAACAGCAGGTTTTCACATGGCAAAGGCAATATGTTTTTATAAGTAAGTATCTATTAGTAAGGTATATTTTCATATTGATAATTTTTTTCTAAATACTATTACCTATAACTGTAAAAATTGATTTCCTTTTATAATAAAGTAGATTATAAACCTACAGATTTTTTTTTTCTAAATGAGTGTGAATTTTGAAAATTCAGCCTTGTGGAATAAAAAATATGTTATCCTGGGAAGGTAGACTTGTCCTGATAATAACTAACAGGGCATTACTATTCAGAATGCTGAAATAAAAGCTTTTCATTTGTGAGAAGCAGCAAAGAAAAGTGTGATTTGAAGCTTGAGTAAATATGCATGCTTTATTAAAGAATGAGGTTTCTTAGCTATTTTCTTATGTTATTAAATAAGATCACAGAAGATGTTCATTGCTTTTGAAACATGTTAAGCCATTACATCACTCATACAATAGCCCAAACTGACAAGGGTTCATAATGGTGATTGCCTAAAAGCTAAGGTTGCATCTTAAAATCTTTGTGATTTTTAATTGGATGAAACCTACATCAGTATTAAAGTGTGGCTTTAAGGGAAAATACCGTTCAGATGAGAATTATTTTCCGACTTACTGAATTTTCTTATTCTTACTTCAGGGGGATTTCCCTGTGCAATGAAGAAGAGTTGAAGAATACTCTTTTTTTTCTGTCTGTCCACTTTTATTCCTTTCTTTTGAGTTTCTTAAGATTAGAGGATGACTTTAGTCTAAAAAAACCAAAAAGATTTACCTTGTTCTGTGCATCCTTTAAAATTAAGTGAAAACATAAAATTGGTGTGTCTTTTTAGAGGAGAATTTTATTTATGTGTCTTTGGCTTCTGAGGACGTGTGGGCTTTTCTTCAAATAATCATTTTTAGGATCCTCCCACCCGCCCTCACAAGTGCTCCATAAGATCTGCTCAGGCCGATCCAGGGCGTCTCTCCCACAGCCCGAACCCACCATCAGATATCACCAGCCTGCTCTGAGAGACTGAGCGGGATCCTCCCAGTGAATCCATGAATGTGAAGCTGTTTTGGTTTCCCTCTAAACTGCAGTCAGTGAACAGACAACATTTACTTGAAAACAGAGGGTGTGAAGGTTTTTTCTGTTTTGTTAGCAGTTTGCTTGTTTGGGCTACCAGAGCTTTTTCTTTGTGGTTTGGGTTTTTTGGTTGGTTGGTTGGTTGGTGTCACAAAGAGGGACCTGTGCATTATTTCATGTGCTAAGGGAAAACCATTTTGATTTTTCCAACCTTAGTAAGTAATCCTAAAGGATGCCTTCAGAGGTCACACCATTAACCTTCAATGGTGTGAAGTCTGAGACCCAGGCTCTGTGTTCTTCACCAAAGCTTTGTAAGTCTTTAAACTGCTTTGGGATGATCTGACTTGGCCCACTTTTATGTGTAACATGTTTTAGCTAATTCATTGTGGACAGATCTTTGCAAGCAACCATGAATAACTTTTTTTAAAAAAATCAAACTCATATGAAGTAATTAAAGCCACCGTGATGGAGGATGGTAAGTCTGTGATGCTTCAAGCACTGCCTCTGAAGATGTTAAACAGAAAATTCTCAACAATTAGGCCTAAATTCAAATTCTGGAAGTTACACTTTCTTACAGATTAATCCCAATTGTTCTGCTAGTTCTGTGTTCTAGTTTTGATGAAGCACATGGTTTTAATGGGGAAAGATTCTGAGTCCTAGTTCATTCATTGAGGCTTCATGAAAACTGAGTAAATTATTCAGTCAGATTATGGGCCAGATTTTTCTTCTTAGACTTCTTAGACTATAGAAATACAATGATACCTTCCATAAGAGTAACCCACTCAGGAGTATTACTGTTTAAAAGATGAATTTTTTTCTCCTGAGCAAATTGAAAAGGTTCCTAGTCTAAGCAGAATTGAACAGAGCTGCCTTTTGATTGAAGATGTCATTTTTAGTGGGTGATATTTTCTGAACACAAAACTCTGTAGAAGAATATCTATTACTTCCACTGATTTGTTATAATTTTTTTTCTTCTGATGAGATGTTTTCTAGTTCCTCATCCTCATGTAAATTCCTAATATATATATATTTTTTTGAGAAGCTTTTGGCATTTTTAAGATAAAAATGTGGTCTTTGAATACTTATTTTTGCTTTGCTTTCCTCACCGTAAAATAGAGAGGGATATTCCTATAGTCTGTATTTACTGTTTCTCCCATCATGCTTGGAATGTCTGTAACCTCACCAACAGGGAGAAAATACTGATACTTTCCACGAGAGACCACATCACTGGTAGCGCAGGTCTAATGCTATTTCACGCCACCCTGAGGACAGTTTTACAAAATGTGAGGCCAAACCAGAGGTTTTTTGCCCTGTGGAGACACTAAACCCAATATAACAACGCTGACAATGAAAGAACAAAACAGCTGTTTGCACAGGATGGAAAAGTGGTCTTCATTTCATCTCCTCCCCGCTTCAAAGCTGCCCAAGGCCTGAAAAATCAGGTCTGTGCTCCACCTGGCAGGAAATTGGGATTGTTGACATTTCCTAAGAACTTTTAAATTTTCTTTACTTCTTGGCCCAATTTTGTAGAACTGTGACCTCTTTTGAAAACTAAAAATAAAGAAGAAAAAAGAACAACTCAAGTTCAAAGAGTGAAGCAGACACTTTTAACATTTTTTACTGTTTGGTGAAGGTGATGTTTTAAGTTCATTGTCCCTGAAATTATATGATTTTTGTTCAACCCTCTAAATTGTTATCTCAGATTTTGATGCTTCAAATAATACCAACATTACCGGTAAATCAATGGCTCTAGCAAGTGGGGGAATTGGCAGAGGAAACAAAAGGTGAGAGGTGGTAGCTACACCCATAATAAAGTTGTCTGATCAGATAACATTTTTTTGTATCGGGAAAAATATCATAAATTAATCCCTATGCCCAAAGAAAAAGAAAAGCTACAGTTTTGCTAAGAAGTTTTTATCTTGTTCCGGTGTAGCAGCTTCTTAACATTTGTCACTTGCACGTTTTATGGTTCTTTGAAGTAATAACATTTTTTAGAAATAAGGTTGATCTTTACATGGTACCAAGGCCTACATGCTCCATGCTCCAGAAGAGATCATCAGTCATTATATAGAAATTATTTGATCCTGAAACATCTTGGTACTTTTTGTCTCATATATAGGGTGGATAATGTTAACATTATTGCTTAGAAACATATGATCATGGGAGATAGTTTTTAGACTATTTACAGGAGCCCATATCACTTCACTTCCCCTGTTTTCCACGGCCGTGATAGGTATTAGGGAAAGGAAATTCTCTCTTGAGTTGTATACCTAAGAGGAAGAATCAACATGGGGAAAGTAGCTAGAGAGAGTCACCCATATAACAGCAATGCCAAGTCTTCTACTTGAGAATGTTAATTTTTTTTTTTAGTTTGACTTCTGAAACCATCATGTAAGTTTAGTCTACAGTTCCAGAAGGTCATGCATTTCCTGTTATTAGAGAGGTATATTTTTTTGCAGCTTAAATATTTACTGTGACTATAGTGTGTACAAAATTAAAAAGCTATACACTGTCTTTCAAGCTTTTTATTTTGGTTTTATGATTAAAAGACTTTTTAGAAAAGAATTTCTGAGGTGTTATTTTTTATGTATGAATAAAGATGCATCTATATCTGAGAAAGTTGTGGCCTTTTATTTTTGCTTTATTTGTTAATGTTTATTAGCTTATCTGAAGCAGGCAATGTTTTTAAAGAGAATGTCCTGTAAAGATTTATTCTAACCAGTCAGATCATTGTGGGGGTAAAGTCTTTCAACCCAACTCACTTGCCAGATATTCATTATCCCAATATAACTGCAAATATTAACTATTTGGGACTTCCCTGACAGTTCAGTGGTTAAGACTCATACTCCCAATGCAAGGGGCATTGGTTTGAGCCCTGATTGGGGAAATAATATTCCTCATGCCACATAGCTCAGCCTTAAATAAAAAATTAACTATTTATTTAAAACATAAGATAGACAATTTGGAAATGCTCTTAAGAGCACCATGACTCAAGAGGGGCTGACACTAGCTTTGTAACCAATATTTCATTGTTCTGCATATTGGAAGATTATATGACAGTTGTGGGTTTTTCCTGGGTTGGTTGATTATGAGATTCTGTGGGTTTTGCTTTTTGTTTTGAGGGGGGTTTTGTTTTGTTTGCCTTTTCTAGTTTTCAAATTCTTTCAGAAACCATATATTCTTTTATAATCCCAGGGAGAAATGAGCTTTTTGTTTTTAAGTTCTACTTTTGTATTACATAGTGTCAGAAACTAAACTACTAGGGAGACAGGACTCAGGATTTCTCTCTTCCTTAACTGGGGAAGTGACCAGAGGAGATACTTGGCAATACAAAAGCTAAGCATTAAATGATAGGAATCTGGACATAGAGTATCAAGGAAAGAGAGCCTTTGAGTTTTCAGATCATTTTCCTATAGTAAGTATTTCTTGAGGAAATATTGCACTTGTTCATTCAGTAAACATTTGTTAAATACCCGGGTGTATTCTAGGTGCTAAGAACACAGTGGTGAACCAGACATTTGTAGCCCTTGTCCATGAAAGGAGGTTCTGTGCTAGTCACTACAGAGTGTTCACAGGTACGTAACCCAGATTCCCTGCATCGTGATAAGTGGGAGAGCAGAAGATGTCGTTTAAAAAGTAAGTGCACATGATGATATTGACTTAATAAAGCATAACATGAGAGTTTTGAGTTGTTTTATTTGAGGCAGTATGAGGACTATAGCCCGGGAGATGGTGTTTCAGATAGCTCTGAGAAACTGCTCCAGTAAGGTGGGGGGAAGGTCAGTATGTAGGTGATTTGGGTGATGGGGGAGTACATGCAACTAAAGCGTGTATTTTTGCAGCAGGTTTCTGCAAGTCTCATGAAGGTTCCTTCCAGTCCTGAGCAGCAGTGGAGGATGAAGGAAAAAACCCATGAAGTATTTTTGTGCTTTTCTAGACATGAGGAGATACAAGAATTGGGTTCATAAAACCAGCTCCTGAAAATAACTATCTGAAGACCTGTTATGCCAGTTTTCCCCAGAGCACAGAGTGCCTCATTTCTGCTCTTCACCCTGAGCTTCCAGGGGGTGTTGAAGGTCAGCAGCTGCAGCAGCACCTGATCTGGTCTTTGTAAAGGTGGATGACAAGTGCCAATTGCTAATAACTGCTGTGTGGTAGATAGGAAAGTAAAGAGAGAAAATCCTAAACGTTATCTTCACAAGGAGAATCCTTATTTTCATGTTATTGTGCCTATATGAGAAGATGGGTGTTAGCCGATCCTATTGTGTCATTTCACAATATGTAAATCAAAGCATCGTGCTATCCACCGTAAACTCACATGGTGATGTATGTCAACTACTCAATAAAACTGGGTGGAGGGAGTCACATACTGTAGTAAGTGTTATAAAGAAAACGGCGTGGGGCACTCCCAACAGGTAACAGGATGAAAATCCTACCTGAGAAAAGAGAGAAGGAAAGTCTGAAGAGGTGTTATTTAAGCTGAAACCTAAAAAATGACAAGCTCAGTTCAGTTCAGTCACTCAGTTGTGTCCGACTCTCTGTGATCTCATGGACCACAGCACGCCAGGCCTCCCTGTCCATCACCAGCTTCTGGAGTTTACCCAAACTCCCATCCATAATGTCGATAATGCCATCCAACCATCTTATCCTCTGT
Source organism: Budorcas taxicolor (assembly GCF_023091745.1). Classification (NCBI taxonomy): domain Eukaryota; kingdom Metazoa; phylum Chordata; class Mammalia; order Artiodactyla; family Bovidae; genus Budorcas; species Budorcas taxicolor. Next base: position 15,412,636 of record NC_068921.1, read on the forward strand.
CATCCCCTTCTCCTCCTGGCTTCAATCTTTCCCAGCATCAGGGTCTTTTCAAGCTAGCAGTTCAAAAAATGACCTGTTACTAAATCAAGTCTGGCTGCTCATCAGTCAAAAATAAATACTCAGGAAAGTTGCTTTTAATCAGAATGCTGGTGATCTGAGCAGACAGTGGAATCAGTGCCCCTCTAAAACCACCTCTGAATATTCTACTCAGTCGTGAAAGTTTTTAGGAGGAAAAAGGGAGTAACCTCAGTTGATCATTGAGATTGGGAGTCAGAGTTGTTGCCATCCCCCACTGCGTACAGACTGTGTGCAGGCTTGTTGATGGTATCTTGTTCACCCAGTTGGTTCATGAGATTACTGAACGGGAAGCTAGGGAAGAGATCAGGTCATCTTGTTAATTACTTAGTTTTCGTTTCTACTTCTTTGACCTATGGGAAGAACAGGTTAGGCAGGGTATTGTGTGATCAAAAGATTTGAAAGATGTGCTAGGGCCAGAGATGAGCAGAGCATAGCTGTGCTTGGTTTAAGGTTACTAACAAGACAAAAGAGGCGTCCTGCAGAGAGGAGGAGGCCTGTTTCCTGTCTAAAGCTGCTTACAGCCTGACCGCACATGCCAAAACCCTGAAGCATTAGTTCCGTGGTGTTTGAAGAATCGCGCTAGTGTGGTGGTATACAGTGAGAAATATAATCAGGATTGGTCCCTGAGTCAGTAGATACTAGGAAGTCCAGGGAACTGCACTTAACCCCGGTTTTAGAAGCTAAATGGAGCCTTACAGAAGAGAGTGGCTCTTGGTCACACCATAAACATCACATAGGAGTTGTCCTGATGGATCCTGACACCAAAGGTCTACCTTACTGGTCTTCAAGAATTCTCTATAAACATGTCTGAGTTCATCTCTTAGACCCTTACTCTATATGGTGAGTTTAAGACCTTGCTCTGTATGGTCTGAGAAAACCTGTATGAAACTCCACTAATAACGGTCATCAGTTATCAGAATATTAGTCCATTGAACTCCTGCCTGCCTATATTACCAAAATTGCCATTATTTAAATAGAGCTGTCTGGGATTTTTGTTTTTGTTTTCTCAGAATTTGTTATAAATTATTGTTCCTTTCCTCCTCTTAGGCCTAATTATTGAGGATTATATGCATCCTTTTTAAGAGCTAAATAGCACCAGATTAATTCAACAGATATCAGTTGATAGCAATTAATCTTTAGAATTCCAGGACATGACAGAATGTTTTCATTTAAGCACTGGAGAACACAGTTAGATCTGTGCCTTAATTTGTAATCCTTGAACCACCTCCATCAGAGTCACCTAGGGAGCTTGTTTAAATGCAGATTCCCAAAACCACCTTTACTGAAGGGGAACCTGAGGTTAGAGTCAGAAGTCTCCATTTTCAACAATTATCTCTAATGATTCTTTGTCAAGTTTGAGAATCACTCCACTTATTATGTATGTCCCTGTAAACCTTCCCCTCTCCCTGATAACAGTCACTTTCCTATATTAAATATTATTTAAAACATAATCATTTTATGTTACATGGCTATAATCACCAGTACTGATAATACTTGGATTATGAAGAGTGGAATATCATTTTGACTGAATAAATTGATGCTTAAACATTTTCATTCTTCAAATATCTTTACCAGCCAGCTGCTGCAGGGTTTAAGATTATACTAACAATGGGAATTCAGCTTCATTAGACTTTGTGTTCTCTTGGGCCCCTTTGAAAATGAGAAGGTCCCTGGGAGCAATAGTTAGGTTATAAGATCTCTGTCCTTGGCTGCCTGGGGCCCAGGAGATCACTGAACACCCTGGAAGTACAGAACGTTGAGAGGGTAAGTGGGCTCAGCAGGATGCTAAAGATGAAATTCAGAGTGGGTGCCTTGTGACTATTTTCCTCAGGGAAATTAATCAGTGAATGTTACTGAAGTACTCTGAGGTCTTAGGGAACTGCTTTGGCAACTTAAGTATTATTTTAACTAAGCTAGCCAGGTTTCATTTAGCTATCAATTTCTGCTTTGCTAATAAAAGATAGCTATAGATAAAAGAATGGCAACCAGCAAAGGTACGTGATTACTTTAAGCCTGAAAAATGTCAAGAACCTATGCTAGAATATTGGAAAGCATTCTGAAGCTCATTTTCAAGTCTCTCTAATCACCTCCTTTCCACTGTGCAGCCTTTTATAGAACTTCCATTGGGTTTCCTCAGGATGGGTTAATGTTGGCTGATCAGGTCTTATGATCAGGTATTTAGAACTAAAATTTTCCCTTTATATAATCAGCCCTCTGAGATAAAAATTAACTTGTTCCTTTTATCACTGGACACAAAAGGAGAAATGGAGCTGCCAATGTATATAACTTAAGATGATTTTTATCTTTTTGAGTAATGGCTAAAAGCAACATGTCTTGCTCCCCTAAGAATACATAATACTCTAATACCTCAGCCTTACACACCACACTCTAAGAAAGCAATTCATTAACCTGAGCTTGCTACTTCGGATAGCAGGTTCTATGAAATTGGCCCAAAAAAATCAATCTAGAAATTGTGGCCATTTTTCAGTCTTCAAGTTAGCTAGATATTTTATGGTCTTTTAAATTAGTCTTTTTTTCTTTCCAACAGCCTTATACACTGGTAATAAAATTGTCATAGTTGGAAAATGAGACTCTTAGAGTTAAAAATGTTTGCCAGTCAAATGTGTCAATAAAGACAAGATGAGGATTCAACCCCATCAGCTTATGTTAGTTGACCCACTCGTTATACGGTGGTGCTTCTAAGATAATAATGGGAAAAGATGGGTTCAGAGAATTTCCTTTTACCAGCTAATAATAAAGAGCTTTTTTAAAAAAAAAATCACATTTATATTCTTGTTAATTAGTGCGTCTCAATGCCCAGAAGGACTGCATCTTCAGTTCAGCATATATCAGAACTGGGTAATACCTGCATTTAGGGGAATGAGGGGTGGTAGTTGAACAAGCATGATGTGGACCAATTTAGACAACAAAAACCTCTGGGTCCGTGTGTTTGAAGGTTCAGCGTTCATCAGAATCCCCTGAGAGCTTATTAAAAATATAGATGCCTTAGCAGCAGCATCAGAGATATTGGTTGGAGCTCAGGCATCTGTTTTTGACAAGCTTTCCAAGCAGTTCTAACGCACTTCAGAGTTTGGTTTGGTCCAAAGATGGCACATTAAGATTTCTAGAATCAAAAATGTCAGATTGCTGTCATGCTGTGGCCACTGAGCCTCATGATTGAAAGGATAGACAACAGGCCTTCCCTGGTGGTCCAGTGGTCAAGAATCCATGTTGCAATGTGGGGAGTGCAAGTTTGATCCCTGGTCAGGGAACTAGGATCCCACATGCTGCGGAGCAACTAAGCCAAATAAATGAATAGTGATGATAGGGAGGGGAGAGGTAGAAGGCAGAACTCATTTCCCAGCCTCCCTTGCCGCTAGAGCACAAGCATGTGTGTGTCTTGGGCTCTGCCAATTAGGGGCACCCACGTAGGATCCGGATTCCAAGAAGAGAAAAGTAAAAAGTAAAGAAGCACGTGCTCCCAGAATGATCTTACGCTGGTAGAGGCTAGATAACCTGGCATGTTGGAGGCCTATAATGTGGTATGAAGCGGTGGTGACACTGGAGTGTCGCGATGAGATCGGACATATTCCTGATTATATAGCATCTGGACCTACATAAACTGGCCAGATAGATTATTTTGTTTGCGACTAAGAGCTCTGAGTAACACAAGGGTGTTATGCTCTGCTAGTTAAGAGCATAAATTTCGGAAACAGCAACTTGAAATCAAATCCCAGCCTTGTAACTTGAGAAAGTATAACTGTAAACTTGAGAGAGTTTCTTAAACTATCTCAGCTGTAATTTGTCTTAAAATAGGGGACACTGATAACTCCAATACTTCAGCCACCTGATGCGAAGAACTGACTCATTGGAAAAGACCCTGATGCTGGGAAAGATTGAAGGCAGGAGGAGAAGGGGACAACAGAGGATGAGGTGGTTGGATGGCATCACCGATACAATGGACATGAGTTTGAGCAAGCTCTAGGGAGTTGGTGATGGACAGGGAAGCCTGGCGTGCTGCAGTCCATGGGGTTGCAAAGAGTCGGACGCAACTGAGCGACTGAACTCAACTGAACTGATAACCTCACAGGTGTCACTACTGTAAAGAACCCTCTGCCAATACAGGATACATAAAGAGACATGGGTTCAATCCCTAGGTCAGGATGAGCTCCTGGAGGAGGGCATGGCAATCCACTCCAGTATTCTTGCCTGGAGAATCCCCAAGGACAGAGGAGCCTGGTGGGCTACAGTCTATAGGGTCACAAAGAGTTGGACACGACTGAAGCGACTTAGCACACACGCACACCTCACAGAGTGTAATGAGAATTACATGAGAAGACACATCTAAACAATTAGCACAATTAAATAATGGTCATCATTATTCCTGGATAATAGCCCTAGTCATTTCTTACGACCTCAGAAAATTCCTACATCTATCAGGAGTCTTGGCAGCAAGTGAGAGAAACTTAATTCAAACTGGCTTAGGCAAAAAATAAATAAGCAATTTATTCACTCATGTAATGAAAAGTTCAGAAGGTACCTGGGCTTGAGGTACGACTGGATGTGGACACCCAGGTCACGTCACCAGGATTCTGTCCCTGTCCCTCAGCCTGCTTCCCTTGTGTGGACTTCATCTTTAGGCAGGCTTAGGTGTTGACACAGATAGCACCGAGAGAGTCATTTCCTGGGCAGGTTGATAAGAAGTCTAGGGGTCCCCAAGGAGAGAGGGGTCTGGAATTCTCAAGGAGGAAGAAAGGACAAACTTTTCCTTCTCTACATTCCTTAGGATTATATAACAACAATGTATTCTGCCTGAGGACAGTCTCTGGATTAAACCTTCTGGCTAATTCTGTTATCTTAAAATGTAAATTAAAGTAGGAGTAGGTCTGGTGAGGTCTTTACAACCTCCAGACATTCTTTGGATTTACTGGAGAGTATATAACTTCATTGCTTACACTAACAAGCGGGTTCTCTTTCTACCCCCTTCTGATGCCTATGTCAGAAGCTTTCTCTATCTCCTTTATACTTTTTATTACACAAAAGCTCTGAGCAATCAAGCCTCATCTCTGGCCCCAGATTGAATTCTTCTCCTCTAGGGGCCAAGAATCCTGGTGTCGTGATTCAACAACAACCTTTTAGCACCCCCTCTGAACTGGCAACCTTAGTTCAGTTCAGTCGCTCAGTCACGTCCAACTCTTTGCGACCCCATGGACCGCAGCACGCCAAGCTTCCCTGTCCATCACCTACCAGCTTAGCAACGAATGAAAAAAAATCCTCTCTTTCCTACTAGTTCCAGCCGATAATACCCAAGGACTGATGCTAATTGGCTCTAGGGATCAACTTCGGTCACTTGTTTACCCCTGAATCAATCATACATGGTCAGGAGGTCAGTCACCCAGTAGCCCAGGCTGCTTCACATTTCCACCTGTAAAACCAAAGGGTGAGTTAAACCCGATCTAAACCACAGAGGCTGAGAACTTCTGAGAACTTGTGAGGGTAGTTCCCTAAAAGAAAGTGAAAGTGCTGTAACTGACGAGATAGCCCATGCTACAGAGCACAGTATCCATACTGATTCACTTCCTTGTACAGTGGAAACCAACACAACCTTGTAAAGCAATTATACTCCAATTTTTTTTAAAAAACTGATGCTTGCAATAGCCATCTAATTTTTTTATTTTCACTAATTCAATAATAAGAATATCAGTTTTCTGTTTACCAAAATGGGATATCACTCATCTACCCGTCTATTCACCTGTGGTTCACCATCGTGAATCCCTCTTCATTAGGTGTCTGTTTTCTTCGGTTCCTGTGGTTCTGAGTTTTTTGTGGGGGCTAAAGAGTGAGAGCAAGCACACACTGATCTGCTTCAGAGATGTCTTAGCCTGGTAGGTTCTGCCCAGTCAGTCAGCACTGCTTATCCCGTATTTATTGGCATCCATGAAATCTGGCATCAAGAAGTACATTTAGCACAAAGAAGATGAGAAATACAGCTGTCACGGTTTATTCACCACATTCTGCTGCCGTATATAAACCCCAGTACAATTCCAAATGATTGATCTAGCCCTTCCATTTACAAACAAGGCAAGAAAACAGATGAGAAGGCAATGAAAAAATGTAAAGAATTGCCACCCTCAACCCAAGTGAGAAAGCTTGCTTGACATTGCCAATTTATCATATATCTTGATCGAAGGCATCCAGTATTTGAGGCAACCCTTGAAAGAGGTTAGCCAAAGCTGGGACCCCATACTTCCAAATCACAAAACTAGGGCAAAGGAGGAAGGGAAATAGGAGATGCTCAGATTTCTCTCTTGAGCATCTGGAGAGCTGTGTCTGGAGTGTCGGGGGAAAAGTCATGGGCTGGATAGTAGCCCCCAAAATATGCGTCCACCCAGAACCTCAAAGTGTGACCTTATTTAGAAGAAGGGTCTTTGCGGATATAATTACATGAAGGATCTCAAGATGAGATCAGATGCTCCCTACATCCAATGACCAGTGTCCTTAGAAGAGAAAGAGTGATTTAAGACACAAAGGCACACTGAGAAGAAGGTTACGAGAAGATGGAGACGGAGACTGAAGTTACATTGCCAAGGAGCTCCACAAGCTGCTGGAAGCTGGAGGAGGCTGAGAAGAACTGTCTCCTTGAGCCTCCTGACTCCTTGATTTTAGATTTCTGCCCTATGCAATTTGGGGAGATGAATTCTAAGTTACCAAGTCTGTGGTAGCTTTTCGGCAGCAGCAACTAGGAAACTGATATAACAAGATATGGGGCTTCACTGGTGGTCCACTGAAGAATCCACCTTGCAGTACAGAGGACATGGGTTTGATCCCTGGTCAGGGAACCAGGATCCAACATGCTCGGGAGCAACTAACCCTGTGTGCCACAACTAAAGAGTCCACGTGAAGCAATGAAAGATCCCACGAGCCACAGCTAAGACCTGACAGCTAAATAAATTAATTTTTTTAAAAAAAGATAGGAGAAACAAATTTGCCTTCACATCCTCAAGCCCAAGGTGAAGCCTAGTGTTAGCAACTTCTCAGCAGCCATCATTGGTGGAGGGCCTGGTGGTCAGTAGATTTGTCAGGGGCACTAAAGATTCTGGCCTCTGTGATTGATGGTTCCCTAAGAGAAACTGAGGGATTGTTTGTTAGAAAGAAAATGAATTCTTGGCAGGTAAAAATTTGAAAAAATGAAAAACGCCACAATTAATAAAAGGCCTGGTATGAAATAGTTAAATATGGATTTTTTAAAAATAAGTGTTGTCGAAGGAAAGTAGTTCATTAATAAATTGCTGTTTAAAATTAGCAATCGGATATGTTGCCAGAGTGCTACTAGCCTCCTATACATGGCAGTTAGATCATGTGTAAATGTGTCATTATAAAGAGACAAAAGGTGGAGTGTTTTTCCTTACATGGGTGAAGTAAAGTCGCTCAGTCGTGTCCGACTCTTGTGACCCCATGGACTGTAGCCTACCAGGCTCCTCTGTCCATGGGATTTTCCAGGCAAGAATACTGGAGTGGGGTGCCATTTCCTTCTCCACCTTACATGGGTAACTATTTCTAAATGAGCTTTGTTTGTACTGCCTCACAAGCTTAAGCTTCAGTGTGGGCAGCAATGACATACATTTAGGCGATAATAATACAGATTATACTTATCAGAATATGAGCTTTGAGTTCTCAGTTATAAGGCAGAAAAGGGTTCAGGAGTCATTCAGACCAACTCAGGGTGTAGTTATAGCCCCCAAAGCTAGTAGAGTATTGGATCATACAAGACAGAGAAGAAATACAAGGGAAATAGTTGTACTGCTGCCTATGCTAGTTTCTATAACTCAAGGAAAGACATAATAAGAGAAGAAGGAAGTCTACAGAAGGAGAATTGTATTGATGAAGTCCTGTGAACAAATATTTTTTGAGCTCCCACAATGTTTGAGCCCCTGGTCTCGGGATGCAAAAATGATTAAGACGCGGTCCTCAACTTCACAGCCTAAAGAGAGAGAGAGAGACAGAAATAGCCATGATAACTCAACTCACCAAGTACAAGACAGAGATAGACGGAGAACACCAGGAGATCACAGAGGAGGCCAGCTGGACCCACAGGGCAGAGCTGAGAGGAAAGCAGACAGAGGGCGACAGGCGCTCGGGCAGTGATGGTGCTGTTGTGTGTGTTCAGGAATGAGGGGGCCCGGTCTGAAAGGCAAGACAGTGGAGGGGAGACATGGGGAACTAAGGGAAAATGATCTCGCTGAAAGGCTGGCGCTAGAGGATGGTGGGGACTTGCCTAGAGGTCCAGAGACTAAGACCCCACACTCCCAATGCTGGGGGCCCAGGTTCGATCCCTGGTCAGGGAACTAGGTCCCACATGCTGCAGCTAGGACCCAGCACAGCCAAATAAATTAATAAAAGGATGATGAACAGGGATTAGCCTGGGATGAAGAGGAAGAGAAGTCCACACCCTCTGAAAGTGGGGAGGAGGAAATGAGGGCGGTTATGGGTATCAATAGGTTTTAGGTAAAGTTCAGAAGGATAAGGAAGATTATTCCTGGCATACTCAATTTGCTGAAATTGAAGTTTGGTTTTTTTTTAACTTTGGGCTGTGTTGAGAATGTGATGAACACTCTGGACGTTTTACCTCTTAAAAATGCACATTACCCAGATTCTTACCTAGAATTTTAGTTTCCCAGGCTTTGAATTCCAACCATGGGCTCTGGAGAGAGAACCTGCAATCCACCCAGAAGAGAGCCGTCATTTGCTGAGAGGAAGGGGTCAGGGGCTTGCAGGTTTGGAATCAACCCTGAGGACAAAGGAGATGGCCCGACTCAGAAACCAGCAAAAGATGAGTCGAAACACAAGCGATTAATACACATTTCAGGGCTCCCGTGGTGGTCTAATGGTTAAGAATCTGCCTGTCAATGCAGGGGACATGAGTTCGATCCCTGGTCCTGGAAGATCCCACATGCCGAGGAGCAACTAAGCCCGTGTGCCACAACTACTGAAATCCACGCGCTTAGAGCCTGTGCTCCACAACCAGAGAAACCTCCGCAATGAGAAGTCCAGCAATACAACCTCCTCGCCACAACTAGAGCAAGCCCTTATGCAGCAATGAAGACCCCGTGCAGCCAAAAATAAATAAAATAAATCTTAAAAAGAAAAACACATTCCAGACTGAGTGGGGAGGAAGAGAGGCCATGAGGAGACTGACAAGCTGGAGGGAGTGCTGTGTGAGCTGGGTAGGAAGCTGCCTCCAGTCTTGCTGGGAAAATTCCCAGCACGCACTCCCCTGCCAGAGGTGGGCACACCGTCAGCTCTTTGGAGCTGCTTTAAATTGCCCTGATTCCCCTCTTGGCCCATTGGTGCTTCCACTGAACGTCAGCACCGCCTACTTCTCCCTCAACATACAAACTTGCTCAAGCCTCTCCCATAATTGAAAGCAAAACAGCAGCAATGAGGAGGTCTACTGGTTAAGACTCCACCTTCCAGTGCTGGGGGAGTGGGTTCAATCCCTGGTTGGGGTGGGGGAGATGAGACTAAGATCCCATGTGCTGTGGGTTGCAGCCAAAAAGTTAACAACAACAAATGAATTCTTCCTTCAAGGGCAAGGTCGCAAATAGAATTCAAGCTCACCTGTCATAGGAAGTTTTGAAACAGACACAAATGCATAGAAGGCTTTTCAAATCACCTGGCTGGGCGAATAGATCACTCAATAAAAGATGTCGAGATTCCTGGGTAGACATGTGGGAGAAAAGATAAGTTGGACCTTTCACACTGTAGAGCAAAAAAAATCCCAGAAATATCAAATATTTATATGTGAAAAAAATGAAACCTTAAACATACCAGGGGAAAATGTAAGACAATTTATTTTGGTACTCTCAGAATGGGCAAAGCTTGCATAAGGATAACATAACATCCAGAAGCCCTAAAATAAAACATTGATACATTGGACTATATTAAAGAAAATTTCTTCATAGAAGACTCAGTCAGAAGACAAATGAATATTTGCAACTCACATCAAAAAGCCTTATTTTAGCATTTGAATAACTGATAAAAGTCCATAAGAAAAGTTCAAACAAGAAAAAATTATCAGTGAGCAAAGGATATGAACCCATGAGTTCAAAACCTACCCATAACCTACGGGTTATGCTTGATCTAAGCCTAAGAAACAAAATAGTCCTTAAATACATGAAAAGAAATGCAAATTAAAACTACAATGAGAAATCACTTTTCAACTAATTGATTAGCAAAAGTTAAAAATACCCTGTGTTGGCAAGGCAGGTGGGAAATTCATTCTCTCATACATCCTTGGGAAGAATGGAATTTAATGTGGTCTTTTTGGTAATTTGTCAACATTTGTAAAAATTGCATACCACAGAACCTTAATTCTACTGCTAGAAATTTATTCTACAAGTATGCTCACAGAAGTGTAGAATGACAAGTCATTTTCAATTGAGCATTGTTTATAATAGCAAGAAATTAATGTCCATGGAGGATTGGTTATAAATAAATTGTTGCCTTCATTCTATGGAGCATAAGGCTGTTGTTTAAAAGATTCAGTCAGTTCTGTATATTCTGACATGGAACCATCTCTAAGAGATATTAAGTGAAAATACTAAGGAGCATAATGGTAGACTACAAAAAAAAAAAAGGAAAGAAGGAAGAAAAGGAGGGAGGAAAATGTCCATATGTGTGTATATGTCTGTGTGTGTGTGTGTGCGTGTGTGTGTGTGTGTTATTTAGAATATCTCTGTAAGGGTAATCAAGGAAACCATAATAGTGTTGCTTCTGGGTCTCTAGAGAAGAAACTTTAATAACCGGGGTACTAAAGTGTGAGAGATTTATTTTTTACTACATATTTTTATACTTTTCAATTTTATAATTTTTTAATTATAATAAAAATAGAAACTCATATATCCTTAGTAGATGAGCCCTGTACTCTCATGAAACTTTCATAATGTTCAAATAAAAATAAACCTGCTTCAACTTGCCATCCCTAATTAGTCCATTAAAATTGTTGTCATTAGGATTTTCAGTGACCTTTTTGAAACTAAATCTAATGGTCTTTTTCAACTTTTCTGCAGCTTTGGAGTGATGACTCCCTTCTTGAACCCCTTTCCCTTCGGTGACCCCACTCTGTAGATTTGTCTCCTACAGGTTACACTTGGTCTAAGTTTCTTTATAGTATTAGTCAATAGTCTTGTTAGCAAAGGGCAGAAATCCAAGTCTGACTACGAGAGTTTTGTTGGAGAAACCCTGAGCCATTCGTAGGCTGGAAGACGGTAAACACAGGGCTCAGGAAAGGCAAGGAGGCTCTGGGCTTCCTGGGTCCCTGGAACCTGAAACTCCAGCCCTGAGGAATGGTTCTGCTGTTCTTTGGGGGCCGGGGAGTACACTGTGTGGCCAACGGAATCTTTGTTCCCTGACCAGGGATCACACACGCCCGCTGCTTTGGACGCGTGGAGTCGCAACCCCTGGACCACCAGGAAAGTCCCAAGACTGGTTGTGTTCTCAATCTGCTCCCCTTTGAGTTTCTGTGTCATCAGTCTCAGTCCCTGCAAGTTAATCTTCTCCACGTGGTGGAGAGCGCAGCTGCTGAGCTTGACTTTTACAGTTTCAACCTCACCAGGGAGACTGGCTCTTTTTTCATTTGGGCGTGAAAATTCCCGGGGAGTTCAACCTGGCCCTCCTTCGGCTGTCCCCGGGCCCTGGTTACTGCGTGCCCCACCCACACTGCTGGCCCATGCCCTGGGCTACGGCCCTTGCGCTTGTCAACCCCTTCCCCTCCCAGGACTCCAAGACCTGAGCCAGCAGCCTGTTGGAGCGTGCTGCAGGGCGCTGGGCTTCGGGTGGGCAGGATACCGCCCCTCTGCCAGTATTAGCTCCCTAACTCCACCCTCCCACAGGGCTCTGAGCTTGTCCCCAGATGTCCCCTGGGCATCAACAGCACCCCCAGAAACTGACCACAAGGGTGCTCAAAAATGGGGTGTCAGCACAGTGGCTCCACATAGAAAGATGACTGCTTTCTCCTGGGGTTCACCAGCAGACTGCCAGCCCTGGCCAGAGAGAGGGCTTCATGTCTCAGGATAAGATGAAGGAGCAGAAGGCTTGCCTTCCTGGCAGCAGGTCATTTGAGCTTCTTTGGGGCAGGGTGAGCCCTGGTATCTGGATCCTGATATTTGGAACTCAGCATCTGCCCTTCTGAGAGTCTGCGCTGGGAATGAAGGGGTGAGTCAGCTCTTCGCCCCCTGCCTGGGGACAGGGCAAGCCAGGTACACCCTGCTCTGTCCCGAGGTCAGGGTATGTGAGTGCTCCAGCTGTGTATTGAGTGTTTTATTTGTTAAAAAAAATTCCATAGGAGAACTCAGGCTTGGCTTGGGTCAGCTCAGCCGCCCACCCCTGGGTCAATGAACTGTGGCTGAACAGAAGAGGCATTCTTGTTCTGGTTTTGGATGGGGGCCCACCAGGCTTCCCTAGTGGCTCAGATGGTAAAGAAGCTGACCGCTAATGCAGGAGACCCAAGCTTGATCCCTGTGTCGGGAAGATCCCCTGGAGAAGGAAATGGCTACCCACTCCAGTATTCTTGCCTGGAGAATCGCATGGACAGAGGAGCCTGGTGGGCTACGGTCTGTGGTGTCGCAAAAATTCAGACACGACTGAGCAACTAACACTTTCACTTTCTTTCCTCTGCTTGCCAGCCGTCTCCACTTAGAAGTTCCACAGGTGCCTCAAACCCATGACCAACACAGAATTTTATTACCCACTTGAAGTCTTTGAGAGAACACGTGAGGATCCCGTCTGCGGCCACCATGTTCCAACCTTTTCTAGACCGTTGTCTCTCTCTGTGGACGGCACCGCCGTCAATGAAGTCGCCCAACCCAGAGCCCGGGAGCCATTCTTGACCTCGGTTATGGATATAATGCCATAGAAATGACCTGTATAACATGCAAACTTTATTCTATCCCTGCCCTACTTAAATCTTTCAATGACTCCACAGCCTTCAGATTAACGCGCCATCTCTTCTGGTGGGCTCATTGTTGAGGGGAAGACAAGGGGTATCTGTGCCTTCCTTCTCACCTGCATTTGTGCCACTCTTCTCACACACATGCACACACGCACACAGGCACGCACACACGTACTCGCACACGCACACACATGCAGGCGCATGCACGTACACACAGCACCCTGTGCCCACTGAACAGCCTGGACCCTCCAGGAGGTACCTGTCGCCTCTGCCCCGGATGCCCCATAGCTGATGGTGTGCTGATGCTGTGTTGCGCTGGGTCTAATATTGGCAGGTTCTTCTCAGCTCTTTTTCAACAGCACTGAGTCTTTGTACCTGCTTCTGTCAACAGAGAAGCTTTGAGGTAGCAAGTACATGGACTCGGATAAAGACAGCTGTTACTATGATTTATACTCCGGTTTATTTTGATGACAGAAACCCCTCTTGAATGAAACACTGTCATTTTTTAAAATCTTGCAAACTTGAACATCCAGCCTTACAATGTCTTCTAGCTCCATAGTTGACACAGCTTCCCCAGCCAGCGGGTCCCTCCCTGTCTTTCTCACATAGTTCTTTGTACTTTTAGGAGCTGTTCAATTATTTGGTCCCCTCCCTACCCATCACTTTGCTGACAAAGGTCCAAATAGTCAAGGCTATGGTTTTTCCAGACGGATGTGAGAGTTGGACCATAAAGCAGGCTGAGTGCCAAAGAATTGATGCTGTTGAACTGTGGTGCTGGAGAAGACTCTTGAGAGTCCCTTGGACTGCAAGGAGATCCAACCAGTCCATCCTAAAGGAGATCAGTCCTGGGTGTTCTTTGGAAGAACTGATGCTGAAACTGAAGCTCCAATACTCTGGCCACCTGATGCAAAAAACTGACTCATTTGAAAAGACCCTTGTGCTGGGAAAAGATTGAAGGCAGGAGGAAAAGGAGGTGACAGAGGATGAGATAGTTGGATGGCATCATTGACACAATGGACATGAGTTTGAGCAAATTCCAAAAGGCAGTGAAGGACAGGGAAGCCTGGCGTGCTGCAGTCCATGGGGTTGCAAAGAGTCGGACACAACTGAGCGACTGAACAACTATACCCAGATTGTGAATTCTGTGAAGGAAATAGCCTATATTTCTTATTAGTATTATTGCTAGGGTCTAGCTGAAATATAATAGATACACAGTAAAGTTTGTGGGAAAGAGAGGGTTGGGTGGAAGGATAGATGGACAGATGCATTAATACATGAGAAAAGAATATCTTTGCTTCCTAAATGATAGCAAGTAAAAGCAGCTTTTTCCGGAGTGAAGTAGAGATGGAAATGTTAGATCTACCACAAGGAGGCGCTAGAGTTCCACATGGGTTCCTTCTGCCAAGAAAAGCCAGATCCAAGTATCTTGACCCAGGCTGATGCCTTCTGACAGATGTCTGATGAAGCCAAAATGGGCCAGGAGGGGTTGTTGGAAATGAGGACTGTGGGGGAAATTAATGCAAAGTGATTACAGCACTGCTATGGCAAAGAGGGAAGATCATGTTAAAAGGACTCTGACACAGAAGGACTCCCCTCACCTTTGGAAAACATCCCCCTCCTCCCACTGAAGCCATATCAGACGTTCTTGCCTCTCCCATTTTCCTCCTCCACTAATTAAGCAAAACACTCCAGCTCATGATACAGCAATTTCATTCTACTGCCATGATATCTCCCTGTTGAATCCTCTCTTCCTCACTCAGTGCGAATGAGGAAAATAGAACTGTCACAAATATTATCACCATTTCTCCCCTTTTCTTCCTAAGAGGTCACTGAGATGTTCACCCCAGACCATAGAATCCTGGATTTCTGTGTAGGCTGGCAAAATAAAAGAAAAAGAAATCCTTTTAAATTTCAAGTATATATCTCTAACTCCTGTGAGGGACTGGGAAACATCACCATGGAAACCAGAGCATGCCTGTAACCATGGAGACCCATTTAAACCAGCTGGGCCATTACCGTCTAGAAGCCGGTAGGGCTTTGACTGTTAGAAGGACAGTTAATATGGTTGGATGATTTCAGTTTAGGTGAGTGTTTTACAGACATTTAAGTAATTTCTGGGTAGTCTTTTTCCATCTGTTAATGTATCCATCCATCCATGCATCCATCCATCCTTCCACCCAACCCTCTCTCTCCTACAAACTTTACCATCTGCCTATCATATTTTAGCTAGGCCCCAGAAATAACACTAATAAGAAATATATACTATTTCCTTCACAGAAGTGGAAATCTGGGTATAGGGAGGGGACAATTAGGTATAAGAGTGACAGGGAGCCACTGTCACTCTCCCTCAAATGTGGCTTTTTGAGAGAATTTCCTCTGTTAGGCTTTCTTATTTTTTCCAAACTCGTGCCCGTTTCAGTGGAACTGTGGAGTCTTAACCACTGGCTCATCAGGGAAGTCCCTACACCAATTTCTGGTGGATCTCCCGCATATTTTTCCCTCACCCTCCTGAGCCATCACTTTATCAGCAAGCAAACATTAATCACCTTGGTGTGCCAGGCACTGCTGGATCCACCACGTATGTATCCCAGACAAGCTGTCACATCTGCTTTAACGTTGAGCCAAGTCCTTGAATAAAGGATGAGTTTACCAAAGAGCTTCGATACCATTGTTGGCGAAGGAAATGGCAACCCACTCCAGGATTCTTGCCTGGAGAGTCCCATGGACAGAGGAGCCTGGTGGGCTACAGTCCATGGAGTCACAAAGAGTCGGACACGACCGCGTGACTAACACACACAGACACACCAGTGTTAGTCGTTCAGTTGTGTCCGACTCTTTGCGACCCCAGGGACTGTAGCCTGCCAGGCTCCTCTGTCCATGGAATTCTCCAGGCAAGAATCCTGAAGTGGGTTGCCATTTGCTTTTCCAGGGGGGATCGTCCCGATCCAGGAATCGAAACCTTTAGTCCCTTGCATTGCAGGCAGACTCTTTGCCATCTGAGCCACAGACTTTGACTTTGTGTCTCCAGGAAGAGAGTTGTGAACTAGCCTATTTTCATGTTGGAGGAAACTGTCACTAGCCAGTGTCATAGCCGCGCTTCGCACAGTCCATAAACATTCTGTTTATCCATTTCTTTTGTTCTTTCCCTGTGTGTGTTACAACCCCATTATCACCGCTGCAACCACAGCTTCGAAGGCCTGATGACAGTTCGGTTTGTGAGCTGCTTTGTAGCATGTTTTCCACACCAGGGGGTTAAAAGGTGGAGCACTGCAGTCACATCCCTCATGTCTGCCACTCACCAGCGTGTGACCCGAGGCAAATGCCTGGAACTTTCTAAACCACAAGTGTGCATCTATAAAAGGGAAGTAAAACCCTGTCTTATAGGTTGTATGTATGTGCTAAGTTGCTTCAGTCGTGTCCAACTCTTTGCAACCCTACAGACCGTAGCCCACCAGGCTCCTCTGTCAGTGGGATTCTCCAGGCAAGAATACTGGAGTGGGTTGCCATGCCCTCCTCCAGGGAATCTTCCCGATGCAGGGATCAAACCCAGCTCTCTTAAGTCTCTCCTGCATTGGCAGGTGGGTTCTTTACCAGCTGCGCCACCTAGGAAGCCCCTATTACAGCTTCTTCAGTGATAACATCACACAGCTGGGAAGATTTACACTGCTGGCAAGCTTCATCTTCTGGTCTTATCTGTATCCCACAGTATAATTCAGCAATCTTTCATATTCTTTTTTTAAATATAATTTTATGTATTTATTTGGCTGCTCTGGGTCTTAGTTGTAGCATGTGGGATCTAGCTCCCTGACCAGGGCTCGAACCTGGGCCCCCTGCACTGGGAGCTCAGAGTCTTAGCCACTGGACCACCAGGGAGTCCCAGTCTTTCATATTCTTACTCCCTTCTATTTTGCTTAACAGCTGGCCCAAATCTTTACAGCCTCCAGCTTGCATGCGAAACCCTCTAACTCCACAGAGAATGGGGGTGCCGAAGACAGTAACAACAATAGCTGTTATACGGAGCCTGTTCTATGCCCAGGCTGTTCTAAGCCCTTTGCAGATTCTAACTTATTTAATTCTTACAATGATGCAGGGACATCCCTGGTGGCCCAGTTGTTAACACTCTGCCTTCCAATGCAGGAGGTGCCGGTTCATTCCCTGGTGTCAGGAAGCTAAGATCCCACGTGCCTCGAGGCTAAAAAAAAAAAACAGAACAGAACAGAAACAATGTTGTAAAAAAAATTCAATTAAGACTTAAAATGGTCCACATCAAAAAAGTCTTACAACGGTGCATTGTGGAGTATTATCATCTACGCTGTACAGATGAGAAATGGAGACACAGAGGGTTCCAGTAAATTTCTCAAGGACATAAGCTGGTCAGTGGCAGAAAGAGAATGTGAACCCCACTGTGCCTCTGGAGGCTGCATCACTGTGAGATGGTCCTGTGTGCGTGTGCGTTCACTCATGTCTGACTCTTTGCAGCCCCGTGGACTGTAGCCCACCAGGCTCCTCTGCCCATAGAATTCTTCAGGCAAGAATACTGGGGTGGGTAGCCACTTCCTCCTCCAGGGGATCTTCCCGACCCGGGGATCGAACCCTCATCTCCTGCTGATCCTGCCTTGCATGTGGATTCTTTACTGCTGAGCCACCACCACCCTCCCTCAAATGAGGTGTTTCCTAGCTCACTTAGTGTAGAGTCCACGGGCACAGTCTCCCTCAAACATCTCTCGTTGAACCCCTACACATGCCACTGCTTGCAGGCTTATTCATCAGCACCTGTCCCCCAAGCCCTTCCTCTGTGGTTTGTAGGGTCAGCCTTCCTCCAACCCACCACTGCACCCTACCTCCAGCCCCCCAATCCCTTCAAATTCCTTCACACCTCAATTATCCCCTTCTTTCCTGATCCTCCTCTCATTTGGCATTTTCCTCTCAACATACAAGCAGGTCCAAATCTATTTTCTCCTATTTAAAAACAAACTCTTTTTTTTTTCTTCCTGGTGGTCCAGTGGTTAAGACTGCACTCCCAACGCAGCAGGGGCCATGGGTTCAATCCTTGGTTGAGGAAGATCCCACTTGCCATGTGGCACAGCCAAAAAATAATTATTTAGAAAACAAGTTTTTTTGTTTTTTTGTTTTTTGGCTGCACAGCATGTGGCATCTTAGTTCCTTGACCAGGGATCAAACCTGTGCCCGCCATCCCCCCGACTCCCCCGCATTGGGAGCAAGGAGTCTTAACCACTGGACCATCAGGGAAGTCCCCGAAAAAAAATTTTTTTTTTTACTCTCTCTGATCATCTTCTTCTCTTTCCTTTTCACAACCCAATTCCTAGAAAAAGTCTTCTACCTTTTTCCTTAGGCTTCCTGACTCTCCTCCACAGCAGATGAGGGAGAGGGCTCCATACATGGTCAGCTTCAGGACATTCTGCTGACTGATTGGTGGTAAGGGGGCAAGATGGTATGTCCAGTGTGAACTTCATCAGTCTTCTGATTCCTGTCGGTCTTGGGGCCTTCTTGCTTGTGGTCAACATGCAGTTAACTTCTTCCACCTGGTGGGGGTTTTAATATCTGCACAACAATTCAACGGTATGGTTCAGGACATTATCTATATCCCTGGAAGAGGAACTAAAGCTCCTTGACTTTGTTTTATGGTTAAACTCCCATTTTGTCTTGCTTGCCTCTTTCCCTTTGTTTCTGCATTTTCTCACTTCTCTGGTTAAATTTGTTCTTTGGAACTCAGTGAAAGCCTAGGAGACTAAAGCTTTTCGGCAAATAAGAGATGGGGGATATGGCCCGGGGGAATGGGGGGAGTCTGTTCCCAGGAAGGCCCCAGAGTGCTCTAATCAGTTTCGTGTCGGGAGCTGGGGTATAACGATGAGAATCACGTGTTCTCTGCCGTCAGCTTGCTCGTGGCCCAGTGAGGCAGATAGACATGTAACCATCAAACACAAAAGGCAAGGGAAACTGCTGTGATTGATTCTGCCTGGAGAGGGTCTGCCTGGAGAGGGAACACAGGTCTCAATAAATATCCCAGATGTGGCATTTGGTCTGGCTTTCGAGGGGCAAATGTGTTTTTTCAAGTGGTGATGGGAGAGATCCACACCGAGGGAACTGAATGAACAGAAACCTGCAGGGTTTGAAGCTGAGGCACCTTGGAAACCATTGATTTTTCTCCAGCACACAGACAGCAACAGCCGAGCTGCTTGCTCAGAACTCCATGGGGCAATCCAGAGCCCGAGGGATGATGCGAGGGTGGCTTGAGGGAGTGATGAGCAGTGCCCTGGGGCTGGAGCACACGATGTGAGTTGGGAGGTAGGGAAATAGAGCAAGGTAACAAAAAGTTAACTGTTTAAGAGTTGGACCACAGAATTGAGCGCCCAAGAATTGATGTTTTTGAATTGCAGTGCTGGTGAAGACTCTTGAGAGCCCCTTGGGACAGCAAGGAGATCAAACCAGTCAATCCTAAAGGAAATTAACCCTGAATATTCATTGGAAGGACTAATATTGAAGCTGAAGCTCCAATACTTTGGCCACCTGATGCGAAGAGCCAACTCATTGGAAAAGACCCTGATGCTGGGAAAGATTGAGGGCAGAAGAAGGGGAAGGCAGAGGATGAGATGGTTAGATAGCATCACTTACTCAATGGACATGAATCTGAGCAAATTCTGGGTGATAGTGGAGGACAGAGGAGCCTGGCGTGCTGCAGTCCATGGGGTCACAAAGAGTCAATCACGACTTAGCGACTGAACAACTACCACTGATCCAGCCTGCCTTCTCTGCCCCACACCTTTGCCAGATACAGAAGTATCTCTAGAGCTAACGCAACAATCTGACCATCCATGTGGGTAACCTGTGGTTCCCAGATAGCTCCTCTTGCTCTCTCCTTCTCTTCCTGAAAGAGTGTTGAGTTCCACGGTTTTTGCAAACTTGTCACAGTCGGGAAGAGCTGGGGACTTCAGGAACCTGGCACACCAGCTCTTTTCCCTGGGGTGCTGCCTGCCATGCTGGTATCTGAGTCTGGAAATCCATGCTGACTCTAGTCTAACTCAGGTGGACCCAGCCCAGCAGCAAGCCCTGCATGATGAGGCCTCATTGACCCATTGTTCTGAGGTCATTCTGTGACTCCCCATCAACCCAGGCTTGGGTGCTCTTCCCTGCACGCGTCTTAGCTGCAAAACCACCTCTTATCCACCCATCAAGCTCCTCAGCTACACTGTAGATGGTATCTGGGCCACCCGGGAGTGGAGGGAGGCTTTGGACAGCTCAACCTCCACAACTCCTTCTGCCTCACCAAGACGAAACGCTTGCACTCAAGAGCAATTTCAAGATATTCACGAGCCCTCGAAGAGCTGTCTGCACTATCATGTTCATACGCAGTGGCCAAGAGCTGGAAGCAACCCAAGTGTCCACTGATGGGGAATGAGGGAAGAAAATGTGGTCCGTAGTGCAGGGGGAGATTATTTAGCCTTCTCAAGAAGGAGACCCTGTCACATGCTACAAATGTGGATGAACTTTGAGGAGATTATGTTGAGTGAAATAAGCTAGACATGAAAGGACAAATAGTGTATGAGTCAAATTCATAGAAACAGAAAGGAGCTGGAGGGAGGGAGGGAGTTTTGTCTCATGGGGAGGGAGTTTCAGATTTCCAAGACTAATAAGTTTTGGAGATCTGCTTTACAACAGTGCAAAGGCTCTGAACACTGCTGAACTCAACCTAATAATAATGGGCTTCCCTTGTGGCCCAGCTGGTAAAGAGTCCGCCTGCAAAGCGGGTAGACCTGGGTTCGATCCCTGGGTCGGGAAGATCCCCTGGAGAAGGGAAAGGCTATCCACTCCAGTATTCTGGCCTGGAGGATTCCATGGACTGTACAGATCCCAAAGAGTCGGACACGACTGGGCGACTTTCACTTTCAATCTAATAATGGTGAACATGGCAGCTTTTATGTTATGTGTTTTTTAACTACAGTTTTAGAAAGGAAAAATAAAACGAAAATATTTGAATGCTTAAAGAGCTCAAGCACGATGCAGTCCAAATGGACACCCATCCTCACAATCCCCATCAGGCTGTCAGAACTGGCTGCAAACCCCCAGGCAGCTCCCCGAGTGAAGACTGGCACAAGAGTACCCTCCCAGGCCTCCACTCCCCCCAACTTACTGTGTGCCATCTCCTCTCCAGACACAGTTCTGCCCACTCTGTTCTCTCTCGGGCCATTCTCTTCTTGCTCCTCTTTATTCTTCTCTCCACAGTTTCTCGGGTCTGAAAAGGCTTATATTTCACCCTTCATGGACGATGTATGTGCACTTTTTACATGCAAGGGACAGAACTGACTCTGACATAGTTAAGGAGCAAAAAGCCCTCATCAGAAGAACGTTGGCACCTTGCAGGGTCCCAAGGGGCACCAGGACTCTGCACCAGGCACCGAAGGCTCTGCCGCCAGGAATGGTGCTCAGGATAAGGCCTTAGACTTAAGGCCTTAGAGACTCTGCTGTTGCTATGGACGCTGGACCCCACAGCTTCCTCCACTGACAACACCGGACATTGGGTGCAACCAAGGTCACTGCCATCACCCAACACCAGAATGGACTCTGTGCAGCGCCTGCTGCTTCTGAATACCAGCTTTTGAATCAGAGCCAGGGTAGATGTATTTAAGGAAGCCTGGGAAATCAGGCCTCTCGTGCTTTCTGATTCTACACGGAGCACATGCTCTGCTCAGGGGAAAGGGCTGCCAAGTTTGGACGGCCAGTATGAATGGCATGCCCTGAATCTCCCTCACCTCCCATTTTTCTGTTTCTGTAGGGCAGTACTTGCCTTGCTGTCCTGTACCTTAGGGGTACATTTGTCAGGTTTAGCAAATAAAAACACAAGATGCGCAGTTAAATCTGAATTTCAGAGTAACCGTGGATAAGCTTTTAGTATAAGTATGTCCCATGCAATATTTGACACATACTTTATACTAAAATAGGTGGTCATTGTTTATCTGAAATTCAAATTTAATAGGAAATTTAAATTAAATGTAATGTGTCTTATCCAGTGATTCTCCTAAGGATATCTTTTTTATATTTTCTGGCTTCCCTAGTGGCTCAGATGGTAAATCTGCCTGCAATGCAAGAGACCTGGGTTCAACCCCTGGGTCGGGAAGATCCTCTGAAGAAGAGAGTGGCTACCCTGGAATTCCTGGAGAATTCCATGGACAGAGTAGCCTGGTAGGCTACAGTCCATGCGATCACAGAGAGTCAGACACAAGTGGGTGACTAACACTTTCACTTTTCACTCTCTTCTACACTATACCAAGGCCTGCTTCCTGGGTTTGCTAAACACGCTAACATATAAAATCAATATTTAAAACAATAGTTTTAGCTCACAAATCCTGGATTTTTCCTGTGTGTGTGTGTGTCTAGCCTCACCTCGGGGTGTGTGGAATCTTAGTTGCCTGACCAGGCATCACACCTGCACCCCCTGCATTGAAAGCATGGAGTCTTAACCACTGGACCACCAGGCAAGTCCCAATCCTTGTTTTGAATTCCCCAAATTGGAAACTATCCTGTCTTTCTCTCAGCTTTCCTCCCATAACAGATTTTCATCTCCTCCAAATCAGATACACACTTTTGCAAGGGGAAGGTTATGTCCTTTGGAAAGCAAAGGAGAGAAAGCACATTAAAACTGGAAGCAAAAAAAAAAAAAAGACCAATTACCCGGTTGCAACAAGGAGAAGTGGAGTAAACAGGGCAGAAAGATTTCATGAATTTTTTATACTGGGCTCTCTCAAATTCTAGGACCTCGCGTTTACTATGACTCACACTTAACAAGGCTTTCATCGGAGGTGAAATTATAAAGTAAATGAAACCGATTTTCCTGAGCAGTGTATGGAAATGAGTTTCTGTGAGTCAAAGATTATTGCTGCTCTCACCTCCCACGTGGCAAGGTGGATTCGTTACCCAAATGCCAATGTGTTCCCTTCATGAGAAAAGGCAAATGATTTTCAAAGCACCGAATTTCAATATACTATAGACCTGTCCCATTATACCATGTCCTCATGTTAGTTAAAGTCCTAAATAACACAATTTTGTCAAAATTTTCCAGGGAACACACACAAAGACTTCACTCATTTGCTTCGGTCTTCTGTGAGAAATAATTAGACCTTCCCAAACCAGCAGCAGATTTCTCTGGGGTGCCAGACGAACCACAGTGGGATATTTCCAAACCACAGAGAATAAACAGTGTCTTTTAGGCCATTAGGCATGCATGTTAGAATAGATTTCACTCCGATCCTTGGGAAGAGAGCTGATGGACTTATTTGCTTCAATTACGCCTCTTTTTCTGTTCCTCGAATGCCTTGTATCTCTCCTTAGTGCACGCGATTCTCTGCTCCTGGAGCCCTCTTCCTTGTTCCATCTAATCAAGTCCTTCAGATCTCTGCTGGAAAATGTCAGTTCCGTGATGCCCAAGACTAGAGTGGGGCTCCTTTTTTATCCTCAGAGTCCACTCTACCATTGCTTTGTGGGCTTTATAAGTCCATAGCTGTGGGGGTTTGGGCTTCACGTCTGTCTCCCTGTGGTCTCTCGGAAGTTTTGGCTGTGTGCATGTCAGCCAGAGTCCACATCTTCCAGTCTCCCTTGCAGCTAGATGTGACCATATGACTAGAGTGTGGCCAATGGGATGTGTTCAGCCTCTGAGTGTAGCCCTTAGAAGGAATGGAGCACACCTTCTCCATTCTTCTTCCTCCCTGTGGCAAACTGGAAGGCAAACATAATGATGAGTGGTCTTTACTGGTGCAGGGATGAAAAGGATGGAAGAAGAACAGGATGAAATTGGCAAGCATTGCCCCTAGAACCACCAGATCAGCCCTCAACCAGTGATCAGGATCATTACTTCAGAAACACTGAAGCTATTTGGTTGCTTAAGCCACTGTGCTGTGTTCCTTTTGAAAGCAGCCTCTATCCAGCAAACGCAGATTTGAACCCAAGGTTCCGTGACCCCAGGTTGCAAGCCTGGAAACACCACCCCATGATGTTTGCTCACACTATGCACCTCTTCTCTCTATACCCCTTACATCATATATCACAGATCATGGAGTGGAACACTGATGAGTGTCTTACTCCTTGGATCCGTGTTAGATCTCAGAGTGAATACAAGAGGGTACCCTCCAGGAGTTTGGGTCTTTTTTTCATACTTCTTCCTCTCATTCCATTTTCATGTTTTTATCGCCGGGAGCTTCTCGTAAGGTCCTCAGGACCACCTTAATTTCTATTATTATAAATAAGTAATTTCACTCCCCCCATGCCAGGCAGCAGGCCCTTCCCCCATCACAGCTGGGAGAGAGGAAAGCCAGGCATGATCAAGAGTCTTGACTTCTCTTAGAGATAGCTTAAGGCTGTCTTTCCATCTGTCACTAATATGAATATTTCAGAAATGATGGCTCAAAGCTAAAGAGCAGCACTTGACCTAGGGAAAGACCTGCATAATTTTTTTTGGCCACACTGTTTGGCACACAGGATCTTAGTTCCCTGACCAGCAATCCAGCCCGTCTGTGCCCCCTGCAGTGGAAGCCAGGAATCTTAACCACTGGACCACCAGGGAAGTCCCCGCACAATTTTTTAAACTTAATTTCGTCTATATGGCATATAATTTTACATCAATATGTATCATGTGCTATTATTAATATTTTGGTACAATGCTCTTTTTTCTTTTCTACCTGGTTTCCCCCTTCCTTTCCCCTTTTTCTTCTTCCCTTGTAACACCAGCCATTCCTTCACTAAGACACACACAAAGCAGATCACCAACCAAGTACCCAACCTCCCATATTTTCCTCCATGCTCGGAGAATCACACACAGAGATTGGAGGGGTTTTGTCATGGGATGAAGTAAAGTCCTTAGTTGTGTCCGACTCTTTGCAACCCCGTGGACTATAGCCTACCAGGCTCCTCAGTCCATGGGATTTTCCAGGCAAGAATACTGGAGCGGGTTGCCATTTCCTTCTCCAGGGGATCTTTCCAACCCAGGGATCAAACCCGGGTCTCCCGCATTGTAGGCAGACGCTTTACCCTCTGAGCCACCAGGAAAGCCCGATAATGATACTGACAGAAAAAGGGAGCAGACACAAAGGGCAAGTACTTCTCTCAATGCAAGACCCCATCTCCCTGTAGTCAAGACTACATTTTACCAGAGGAGCCTGGTGGGCTACAGCCCATGGGGTCACAAAGAGTCGGACACAATGGAGCACACACACACGGATGTCCATTTTAGGTCTAACATGCTAAAATGTCAGTTGTACTTAGCTGTGAAAATAAAATAAATAGTACAAAACTGGGGGAAAAAAATCAGTCATTTTAAAAGCTTCATGAGAAAGAAGCCCTATTCTGCAAGGGACCAAATGATTAAGAATGTGACTATAGTTATGTAACATACTTGTTTTTCCTATTTCTATATTTAATCAAGATCAATCAGTCAGTTCAGTCGCTCAGTCGTGCCCAACTCTTTGAGACCCCATGGACTGCAGCACACCAGGCCTCCCTGTCCATCACCAACACCAGCTTGCTCAAACTCATGTCCATCGAGTCAGTGATGCCATCCAATCATCGCACCCTCTGTCATCCCCCTCTCCTCCTGCCTTCAATCTTTCCCAGTATCAGGATCTTTTCCCTGATGAGTCAGTTCTTAGCATCAAGTCACCAAAGTATTGGAGTTTCAGACTCAGCACCAGTCCTTCCAATGAACACCCAGGACTGATCTCCTTTAGGATGGACTGGTTGGACCTCCTTGCAGTCCAGGGGACTCTCAAGAGTCTTCTCCAACACCACAGCTCAAAAGCACCAATTATTCAGTGCTCAGCTTTCTTTACAGTCCAACTCCCATATCCATATATGACTACTGGAAAAACCTTAGCTTTGACTCGACAGACTTTTGTTGGCAAAGTAATGTCTCTGCTTTTTAATATGTAATATTTTTAATCAAGATACATGTTCACAAACACCAGGTACTATGGCAACTGAATATTATCAGTAGCAAATTTCTCAGTCCCCTGTCGGTTTTTTCTAGGTGGCTCATTATATGGAATACTGCTTTCCTGAAGCATACTCTGCCCCCCCAAATCCCACTCCCAAGACCGTTTATTCATTTGACAAATATTTATGGAGTGACTCCAGTATATTAGGCACTATTCTAGACGGTGAATACACAGTAGTAAACAAGATGGAGGAGAAGCCACTCTAGCTCTAGGGAAAGATATTAACAACTAATTACACATGTGTTTGGATAATTTTTTTAATTGTGATTAAAATACATATAATGGCATCTGGTCCCATCACTTCATGGGAAATAGATGGGGAAACAGTGGAAACAGTGTCAGACTTTATTTTTCTGGGCTCCAAAATCACTGCAGATGGTGACTGTAGCCATGAAATTAAAAGACGCTTACTCCTTGGAAGAAAAGTTATGACCAACCTAGATAGCATATTCAAAAGCAGAGACATTACTTTGCCGACTAAGGTCCGTCTACTCAAGGCTATGGTTTTTCCTGTGGTCATGCATGGATATGAGAGTTGGACTGTGAAGAAGGCTGAGCGCCAAAGAATTGATGCTTTTGAACTGTGGTGTTGGAGAAGACTCTTGAGAGTCCCTTGGACTGCAAAGAGATCCAACCAGTCCATTCTGAAGGAGATCAACCCTGGGATTTCTTTGGAAGGAATGATGCCAAAGCTGAAGCTTCAGTACTTTGGCCACCTCATGCAAAGAGTTGACTCATTGGAAAAGACTGTGATGCTGGGAGGGATTGGGCGCAGGAGGAGAAGGGGACGACCGAGGATGGGATGGCTGGATGGCATCACTGACTCGATGGACGTAGGTCTGAGTGAACTCCGGGAGATGGTGATGGACAGGGAGGCCTGGCGTGTTGCGATTCATGGGGTCGCAAAGAGTCGGACATGACTGAGCGACTGAACTGAACTGAACTGAATGTAAAACTTGTTTAAGCCACTGTCTTGTGTGTCTTAATGAAGCAGCCTGTATCCAGGAGTGTAGAGTTAACCATTTCTAAGTGTACGATTTAGTGGTATTACGTACATCCACACTGTGGTTTAACCATCAACAACATCCATCTTCATAACTCTTTTATCTTGCAGAACTGCAAATCCATACCCATTAAATGACTTCCCACTCCTTCCCACCTCCCCCAACCCCTGGAAACCACCACTCTGCTGTCTGTTTCTATGAATTTGACTACACTCAGATTCAAACACTGTAAGTGAAATGGTACAGTATGTGTTTTTATGAGTGACATTTGACTGATCATAATCTCCTCAGGGTCCATCCATATTGTATCGTGTGATAGAATTTCCTTCCTTCGGGAGGCCGAACAATACCTTATTGTATGTGTAAATATTTTATTTATTCCCCAGTGGACATTTGGGCTGCTTCCACCTTTGGGATAATATTTTTAAATTTGTTTCCCTTGACTTTTTGACTTTTTTTTTTTAAGAAATTTAAGCTCCCACACTAGACTTACAGAGCCAGTAAGGACTACCAAATTATATCTCCCACGTAACTTTCACTACACATCCCCAAAGAGTAAATATATGTTTGAACTACCGTTTTTTAAATATTTACCAGTGTTTTCTCTCTCTAGTGATTTCCTTGCCTCTCCTTGCTGTCTCCCTTTGAAAAGGTCAGGCTGTGTTCATTGCCCCCTGGGCACCACACTTTCCAAGGCTCTCTCTGATGGCTGTTGTTCAACAGCCGAGGGGCCTAAGGAAACAGAACCAGGCAGGACTCTGGGTATCTTAGCAGAGAGTTTCAGGGACAGATGACACTCAAGGCAAATGACCACCCTCAGCACTTCCTTCCCCCTCGTCTTCTCTCCACCTATAGGCCTTTGCGTGCACTCAGTTGTGTAGGACTCTTTGTAACCCCATGGACTGTAGCCCACCAGGCTCCTCTGTCCATGGGACTCTCCAGCAAGAATACTGGAGTGGGTTGCCATTTCCTTCTGCAGGGGGTCTTCCCAACCCGATGATCATACTCAGAGCTCCTGCATTGCAGGCAGATTCTTTACTACTGAGCCAGCAGGGAAGCCCTATAGGCCTTTAGCCCTTCAGAACTACTGAAACTTTGGGGACCCCCAGGTTGACTGAAACTGTATTTCTACCACTATGGTTGAATGGGATCTTGAAATATAAATAAAGTCATATTTCTGGCTCACCTGAGCCGAAGACTATCTCTACACCTATACACAATGAATGATTTATCTTTTAAAATTTACTTATTTTTACAACTTTGGCTGCCCTGGTTCTTTGTTTCGGCGTGCAGGCTTTTCCCTGGTCGCAGTGCAGAGGCTTCTCTAGTTGCTCCTGTGTGGGCCCTTAGTTTCCAGACCAGGGATCAAACCCCAGTCCCCTGCATTGCAAGGTGGGTTCTTAACCACTGGACCACCATGAAAGTCCCCACAATGGAAGATTTAATTACAATTGTATCACATGCTGTGAAAGAAGGACTGGGTTCTTTGAACACCTACGACAGGGGCCTCATCTGAATGAGGGAAAGAGGATGGCTGGTGATCAAGTTAGGTTTCCTTGAAATTTAGCTGAGAGCTCAAGAATGAATAGGAAGTATTTAAAGAGGATGTGAAAAAAAAATTTTTTTTAATAAATTTAAAAAATAAAATGAATAAAATGGATATGGGTCAAGCACTTCTTATCTTCAATCCTGCTAGACCCCATATTCCCATGTTCTCTACCTAGGAAAAAAAAATCCCACCATTGCTTTGTTACCAGGAAAATTTGTCCAGCGCATCACCTTGCAATAACCCTAGTTTCCCAATTCTTATTATTAATAGTATTGTTGAGATGCCCAAAGCTCCTTGTGGATGTTATCATTTTCCAGGAGTTTTAATTTGAGAATTCTCTAGATGCTTTAAGATGCTATCTTGGTCTTTGCAGCATATCTGCTAAACATCTGAGCATTCTTTATATAATACAGACCTATCAGCTCACTTATTTTTCCCCCTGTGGCATTCATATTCAATCTTAACACTCCTCTATCCTTTATCATGCAAAGCCATCATGTTGAAAAGCAAATAAAGGAAAAATATTTTTCCCACATCATTAATTGCTCCATTTTTAAGCAGACACAAACACTTTTCCTGTTTGGCTTTGAAATAGCTACTATGGCTGCCAGCTGGGACTCCTGGAGGCTTTAAGAATGTTAATCACTAGAATAAGCTTTGTTTTTTTAAGGAAAATAAGACTAAATTAAAGGCACACTCAGATATCCCCCCCCCCCCCCCCGTTAGAGTAGACACAAAATGTAGGTAATTAATTTCTCAATACCCACCAGTGATTTTTTTCAGTTACTATTAATATAATTTTAGTAAATTTTTATTGAAATATTAACAAATTACAATTTAACTATTTAGCCTAAATCTATTTTCTGAGCTTCAGGCTCATTTCCAGTTACCTACAGCATCTCCCCTTAGATATCTCCTTAGCATCTAACAGGAGAAAAAGAATTTCTGGACTCGCAATACTGACACCAAAGGTCTAAGTTCCTTTCCCACACCAATTTTCCAGTTATCAGTAGATATCAACTAGGTATCCTGCAATTCGTTTCAACTCTGTTACTCTACCTGAAGTTAGCATCAGATGCCACAGTTAAGGGTTCAGTCCCCCATTCAGACACCAGTCACAAGGCCCAGGTTACCCCGTGTTGTTCTTCTGACCAATCAGCTAGAAGTCAGGTTCTCAGGACCTTCTTTGAGGTGTATAACTTGGTGGAATGGCTCACAGAACTCAGGGAAACATTTTACTCACTATTACTGGTTGATTGTAAGCAATGCAACCCAGGAACAATCAAATGGAAGAGATGCAGAAGGCAAGGGGAGGAGTGAGGGGTGTACGTGCAGCTTCCATGCCCTTTCTGGGTGTGCCACCCTCCCTGTGAAACTGTTACCAGAGAGGGGGCCCCTTTAGGACCCGAGAGTGGGCTCTTGTCTAACACTCAGAAATGAATTGTCCTAGAAGACACACGTACTGACGTGACGAAGCCCAAGACTTTATTGGAAAGGGGTACCTGGCTGGAGAAGGGCAGGTTAACGGAGCCCAGGAGAACTGCTCTGCCATGTGGCTCACAGCCTCAGGTTTTATGGCAATGGCATCAGTGTTCCTGGTTGTCTTTGGCCAATCATCTTGCTAGTTGCCCCTATGTGGTCGGACTCAGGTCCTTCCTGGTGGCACAACCATCTGTCAGCCAAGGTGAATTCCAGCGTGAGGGTTTCTGGAAGGCTGGCAGGACATATTATGGGCTCATGTCTCCTTTCTCCTTTCGGCCCCTCCCGAGTTCTCCCTCCGTTTGTGAGACAACTCATGCCAGTTGTTATATGGTGCCTGGCCAAGGCAGACAATTTTCTGTCAATGGTTCCCTAACAAAACGGTATCTCAGATGAGATGAACTCAGTTGCATCTCAGTTGGGACGCAAACCCACAACCTCCCCACAGAAACAACACGAGTTATTGAAGCTCAGGTTCTTTATGTCTCTGTGCAGAAAGTATAAAGTGAGAGACAAAGTGATAGGTAAGAAGTGGATTTATTTAGAGAGATACACATCCTATAGGCGGACCTATAGGCGGTCCATCTCAGAAAGTGAGAGCAGCCTTGGGAAAAATACACTCCACAGAGCGTGGGCCATCTCTGAAGGCAAAAAGGCCCCACAGTGTGGAGATGGTTAGTTTTCATAGGCTGGACGATTTCATAGACCAACAAGTTCAAGGATTATTCAAACTATTTTGAGGGCAGGGGCAGAGATATCCTGGAATTGGCCACCACCCACTTTTTGGCCTTTCATGGTCAACGTCAAGAACTGTCATGGTGCTGGCGGGTAGCATTTAGCATAAGCTACTAACAAGGAGATCCAACCAGTCCATTCTGAAGGAGATCAGTCCTGAGTGTTCTTTGGAAGGAATGATGCTAAAGCTGAAACTCCAGTACTTTGGCCACCTCATGTGAAGAGTTGACTCATTGGAAAAGACCCTGATGCTGGGAGGGATTGGGGGCAAGAGGAGAAGGGAACGACAGAGGATGAGATGGCTGGATGGCATCACCGACTCGATGGACGTAAGTTTGAGTGAACTCCAGGAGTTGGTGATGGACAGGGAGGCCTCAGTTCAGTTCAGTTCAGTCGCTCAGTCCTGTCCGACTCTTTGTGACCCCATGAATCGCAGCACACCAGGCCTCCCTGTCCATCACCATCTCCTGGAGTTCACTCAGATTCACATCCATCGAGTCGGTGATGCCATCCAGCCATCTCATCCTCGGTCGTCCCTTTCTCCTCTTGCCCCCAATCCCTCCCAGAATCAGGGTCTTTTCCAATGAGTCAACTCTTTGCATGAGGTGGCCAAAGTACTGGAGCTTCAGATTTAGCATCATTCCTTCCAAAGAAATCCCAGGGTTGATCTTCAGAATGGACTGGTTGGATCTCCTTGCAGTCCAAGGGACCCTCAAGAGTCTTCTCCAACACCACAGTTCAAAAGCATAAATTCTTCGGTGCTCAGCCTTCTTCACAGTCCAACTCTCACATCCATGCATGACCACAGGAAAAACCATAGCCTTGACTAGACGGACCTTAGTTGCCAAAGTAATGTCTCTGCTTTTGAATATGCTATCTAGGTTGGTCATAACTTTTCTTCCAGGGAGTAAGCATCTTTTAATTTCATGGCCGCAGTCATAGGGAGGCCTGGCGTGCTGCAATTTATGGGGTCGCAAAGAGTTGGACACAACTGAGAGACTGAACTGAACTGAACTGAACTGAATATATAACAATGAGTGTATAATGAGATTCAAAGCCTACTGGAAGTCAGATCTTCTGCCATCTTGGACCTAGTTAGTTCTAACCAGTTTCTGTCATATCCTCAAAGGCTGCCATTCTTTTAACGGTTGTGCCTAGAAAAACATCTACTTCTGCTTTATTGACTATACCTAAGCCTTTGACTGTGTGGATCACAACAAACTGTGGAAAATTCTTCAAGAGATGGAAATACCAGACCACCTGACCTGCCTCCTGAGAAATCTGTATGCAGGTCAAAAAGCAACAGTTAGAAATGGACATGGAACAACAGAGTGGTTCCAGATTGGGAAGGGAGTACATCAAGGCTGTATATTGTCACTCTGCTTATTTAACTTATATGCAGAGTACATCACGCAAAATGCTGGGCTGGATGAAGCACAAGATGGAATCAAGACTGCCAGGAGAAATATCAATAACCTCAGATATGGAGATGACACCACTCTTATGGCAGAAAGCAGAGAAGAACCAAAGAGCCTCTTAATGAAAGTGAAAGAGGAGAATGAAAAAACTAGCTTAAAGCT
The DNA here is from genome assembly GCF_023091745.1 of Budorcas taxicolor. NCBI lineage: Eukaryota > Metazoa > Chordata > Mammalia > Artiodactyla > Bovidae > Budorcas > Budorcas taxicolor. Next base: position 15,445,008 of record NC_068921.1, read on the forward strand.
CAACATTCAGAAAACTAAGATCATGGCATCCGGCCCCATCACTTCATGGCAAATAGATGGGGGAACAATGGAAACAGTGAAAGACTTTCTTTTCTTGGACTCTAAAATTACTGCAGATGGTGACTGCAGCCATGAAATTAAAAGACACTTGCTCCTTAGAAGAAAAGCTATGACAAACCTAATAAGTAAGTAAGTGTTAGTTGCTCAGTCATGCCTGACTCTTTACAGCCCCAGGGACTGCAGCACACCAGGCTCCCCTGTCCATGAGATTTTCCAGGCAAGGATACTGGAGGGGGTTGCCATTTCCTTCTCCAGGGGATCTTCCCAACCCAGGGATCAAACCCGGGTTTCCTTCACTGCAGGCAGATTCTTTACCAACTGAGCTACAAGGGAAGCCTAACAGCATTTTAAAAAGTAGAGACAATACTTTGCCAACAAAGGTCCATCTAGTCAAAGCTATGGTTTTTCCAGTAGTCATATATGGATGTGGGAGTTGGACTATAAAGAAACCTGAGTGCCAAAAGATTGGTGCTTCTGAACTGTGGTGTTGGAGAAGACTCTTGAGAGTCCCTTGGACTGCAAGGAGATCCAACCAGTCCATCCTAAAGGAGATCAGTCCTGAATATTCACTGGAAGGACTGATGCTGAAGAAACTCCAATATTTGACCACCTGATGTGAAGAACTGACTTCTTGGAAAAGACCCTGACGCTGGGAAAGATTGAAGGCAGGAGGAGAAGGGGACGACAGAGGATGAGATGGTTGGATGGCATCACCGACTCAATGGACACAAGTTTGAAAAAGCTCTGGGAGTTGGTGATGGACTGGGAAGCCTGGTGTGCTGCGGTCCATGGGGTCACATAGAGTTGGACACGACTGAGTGACTGAACTGAACTGAACTTGCCCCCTTCCCTCCTGCTTCACCAACACCTCCATGTATTCACCAACTTAAAAGCTCTCTAAACCCTGTTGTTTAGGAATTTTTAGTAAGGCTTTATTACATAGGCATGATTGATTAATTAATTGGCCATTGCTGAATAAGTCAATCTCCAGCCCCACACCCCTCCCCAGAGACGGGGGTGGGGCGGGGTGGAGAGCTGAAAGTTCCAACACTTTGGTCACAAGGTTCGTTCCTCGGCAGCCACCCCTATCCTCCAAGAATCAGTGCATTAGCACAAATGCAAGTGAGGCAGAAGGACTGACTGAATTAAAAGGAAGTTATGAAGATTTTAGAAGCTCTGTGCCAAGAACCGGGAGCAGAGACCAAACACGTAGTTCTTATTTCGTCACGGCATCTCAATGTAATCGTGTCTAAACCTGAGACCTTGATCTTTCCCCATAAATTAATAAATATTTTTTACACCCCCCATGTACACACCCCATCCTTCCTTCCTGCGTCTCCTCACTCAGTACTTCGTTGGCTCCTATCCGTCTTTCAGACTTCAGCTTAAATACCACTTTGTCAAAAAAGATCTTCCCTGACTCTCTCCCAGTCTAAGTGCTATTCTCTCAAGTTTCCTGCATTTCTCTTTCATCGCACTTATTGCAGTTTTAAATAATGTGTTTGATGATTATTTGAGTAGTGTCTGGCTCCCCTGCTGGTGTGTTAAGTGTGGGGAAAAAAAAAAAAGAGAGAGACCTGACTCTTCCTACAACCTCCCCGCAGAGTGCCTGCTGCATAGTGGGCGCTCAGCGTTTTTTGATGATGAGTGAGCTGTCTATAACTGTAAGCTCCGTAGAAGTTGTTCTCATGACAATATAGTTTTCATGACAGAAGGGTTCTGCAATCAAATGAGTCTGATGAATAACCGAGTTAAACAGTTTAGCAGATTTCTGTACTGCAGGATTTCTCCCAGCCTATAATTTGTCCAAGAACATGTGAATACAGTACATGAGAGGGGAATGAGACGGTAGAGCTCTTGTATCACAGCGCCTTTCAAGATAAGCAAACAGTAATGATTTACCATTTAGCTTAAAAAATACTCCTTTAAAAAAATATGTGTATGCATAATATCACCATTCTGCGGTCACTTACTAAGCCTTCTGTAAGCATTATTTCATTTACTGTTTTTTTTTTCTTTTTTGAGGCTTTATTGTTTTCAAACAGGTTTAAGTTTATAACAAAGTTGACAGGAAGATACAGATATTTCTCATATACCCTACACATGCATAGCCTCCCCTGATCAACATCACTCACCAGAATAGTATATTTTTTTAACCAAAGATGAACCTACATTGACACCTCATGATCACCCACAGTCCTTAGCTTACCTTTTTATTCACTCCTGGTGTTGTACATTTTATGGGTTTGGATCAATGTATAATGATGTATATGCGATTAAGTTTCCTCCACATCTTTGCCTGACTTGACAGATTATTTCTTTTTAGTGCTAAATAATATTACATGGTCTGGAAGTACTACAGTTTATTTACCCATTCACCTATTAAAGGACATCTTGATTGTTTCTGAGTTTTGGCAATTATGAACAAAGTTTCTATAAATATCCACAAAACCTGGTGCCTACAAACTGAATTCTATGATATGCAAATTGACAGTGGCGACTCTTAGGATTGTGGCTGCAGCTAACAAGAATTGATTCAAGCTGGCCTCAGCAATAAGATCAGAAGTAGGCAAACTCGCAAAGACTGCTAGCTTCCTCTCCCAGTCCAGCCCTGCCCTCATAGGCAGGATTACAATTATGCTGAAACAATTTTGTAAATTTATTAAAATTAAAAGAGCTTGACATTCTAATAGGATGAGACATAATAAAAAAGTAAAATATATAGAATTTTGATGCTAATAAATGCTATAGAGAAAAAGTGTATGGACCTAGAGACCTATGAAGACTGTTGAGAGCTCTTATCTTCCTCTACAAGAGAGACAGAAAGTGGTTGTGATTTGGTGCTTGAGGACACTCTCAGAAAGAGGGAGGGATCTTCTCTTTCTTCTGAGGACTGCAGTCCTGAACTAAAGTCAGGTGATCCCCAGTGTGCTGGAGAAGGAAGTAGGGTTTGCTGGAAACCAACCAGAAATCAAGAATATGGTATCATACTGGTCTTATGTGGAGGAAAGATAGAGATTTTATTTGTGCAAGAAAGTGCTAGGGGAAAGCAAATATAATTAAAGATCTTAATGCAATTTACCCAGTAGAAGTCTGGAAAGGAGAGATGAATCTGGAAAACTGAAGTATAGAAAATATAAGATAAAATGGCCAGAAAAAAAAAGCCGTAGAGAGGCAAATGAAAATTTTGAACTCACCATCTAGAAGGCAGAGACTCTGAGTCTTAAAAAAATTAGCCAGATCAAGTAATGTTTTTGCTACAGTAAGAGACAGACTTTGAAAGGCTCTAGATAGATGAAACAGGAAGTGATGGGAAAGGAGAAAGGCATGAGAACGGAGAGATAACAAAGATGGCAATCTGAATATTTAAAAAATGGATTCGAAGTTTAAGTGTCACAAGCAATAAGCAAAAATGTTACATATTGAAGAAAGGAACAATAGACCAATAAAATAATGATCGCAGATCAACAATAACCCCTATATATATAATACATCAATCCCAGGGAGAAACAAACATATCAACAGGTATTTTTAGAGATTTTTTAAACACAACATCTCTAGAAACTGGTAGATCATTTTGTGGGGGGAGATAAGATTATTTGAAACTTTTATTTAACAAATAGTTATTGAACACCTGTTATGTACCATTGCTTTAGATACTGGGGCTATGTATTAGTAGCGATAGTTGCTCAGTTGTATCTGACTCTTTGTGACCCCATGGACTGCAGTCCTCCAGGCTCCTCTAAAGACCCCCTGAGGAAAGGGGATTCCAGCAGTCTTGCCTGGAGAATTCCACGGACAGAGAGAGGGGCCTGGCAGGCTACAGTCCATGGGGTCCCAAAGAGTCAGAAATAACTAAATGACTAACACTTTCACTGGGGCTATGCTGCTGCTGCTAAATCGCTTCAGTCGTGTCCAACTCTGTGCGACCCCATAGACGGCAGCCCACCAGGCTCCCCCATCCCTGGGATTCTCCAGGCAAGAACACTGGAGTGGGTTGCCATTGCCTTCTCCCACTGGGGCTATAGCAGTGAGCAAAACAGTCAAAACCGTAACTCCCAAGTTTATAAAGACAGAAGCAAATCAGTGGTTGCCTGGGACAGGAATGGAGGAGAAATTACTATAAACAGGACAAGGAAACTTTCTGGGGTGAAGAAAATATTCTAGATATGATGATGATTGATCCATAAATTTACCAAGTTAAAAGAACTCACATTTTTAGAAAACAAATTTATTGAAATATAGTTGATTTACAATGTTGGGTTAGTTTCAGGTATACAGGAAAGTGATTCAGTTACACACATACACACACATATATTCTATTATTCTTTTTTAAAATATTTATTTGGCTGTGCCAGGTCTTAGTTGCAGCATTTGAGATCTAGTTCCCCGACCAGGGATTGAGCCCCCTACACTGGGAGTGCAGAGTCTTAGCCACTGGATCACCAAGGAAATCCCTATATTCTTTGTCTTCAAATTCTTTTCCATTATAGGTTATTATAAGCTATTGAATATAGTTCCCCATGCTATACAGTAGGTCCTTGTTGGTTATCTACTTTATACAGTAGCGTGCCCGGAGAAGGCAATGGCCCCCCACTCCAGTACTCTTGCCTGGAAAATCCCATGGATGGAGGAGCCTGGTGGGCTGCAGTCCATGGGGTCGCGAAGAGTCAGACATGACTGAGCGACTTCCCTTTCACTTTTCACTTTCATGCATTGGAGAAGGCAATGGCAACCCACTCCAGTGTTCTTGCCTGGAGAATCCCAGGGACGGGAAGCCTGGTGGGCTGCCATCTATGGGGTCGCACAGAGTCGGACATGACTGAAGCGACTTAGCAGCAGCAGCAGCAGTGTGTCTGTTTTAATCCCAAACTCCTAATTTATTCCTCTTCCCTTTTCCTTTCTGTGTTTGTTCTCTATGTCTGTGAGTCTATTTCTGTTTTGTAAATAAGTTTATTTGTATCATATTTTCAGATTCCATGTATAAGCAGTATCATATGATATTTGTCTTCCTCTGATTTACTTCACTTAGTATGATTATCTCTAGGCCCATCCATATTGTTGCAAAGGGCGTTAAAACTAAGTCACATTTTAATGTGGGGCAATAGACAATAAATAAAGAAGGAAAGTATATACTGTGTTGATGGTAATAAGTGTGGGAGAGAAAGATAAAGAGGGGAGTGGGAGTGGGGAGGGAGGAGGAATTGCAAGTTTGAATAGAGTGGGCTGGGAAGACAGATGAGAAGGAGGGGAGAGCACTTCGCAGAGCCATCTAGGGGAAGATGTTCCAGGCAGAAAAACGAGAAAACAAACAATCAAAAACCGAAGAACTGAAAACAAACAAGCTTAAGAAGTCAGAAAATAAGCGACAGGTCACACCCAAAGAAATCAGAAGAAAGAAATCAATAAAAATGAAAGGAGAGAACATCAACTTTTAGAAAACTAAAAGCTGGGTTTTTTTTAAACTGATCAAGAAAACAGTAAACAAGAAGCCACTAAATCACAAAATCAAAAAGAAAAATAACTGCACACACAGCAGTTTAAAATAAAAATAAAATGAGTAGCTATTTGACAATCTAGATAAGAGATTCTTTCTGAAAACAAAAACATGTCAAAACTGATACAAGAAGGAAAAGAAATTTGAAGAGACTAATAACAGTTAAAGAAATTGACATTGCTATCAAGGACATCCCCAATCTTACCCTCAACAAAGAGGCCTGCTCCAAATGGTTCTACTGTTAAATTTTTTAAAGACTACTTTAAAAAATTGTTGTTGTTGTTATTTTTAATATTTATTTGACTGGGCTGGGTCTCAACTGCAGCATGTGGGAGCTAGTTTCTTGGCCAGGCATTGAACCCAGGCTGCCTGATGGGAAGCTCAGAGTCTTAGCCACTGGATCACCAGGGAAGTCCCTACTGTTGAGTTTTGATGATTTTCGAGGAACAGAAAATAACCATTATACAAATCATCCAGAAAACAGAAAAAGAGGGATCACCTCTTTTCCTGACTGATATAATTAATTTCAAACCCAGTCAGTATCAGGACAAGAAAAGGAAACCCGAGTCCTTTGTACTTCTGAGCACGAATGTAAAAAATTTTAATAAGCTATTAACCATCTGAATCCAACAATATATTACAAATGAGATACCCCATGACCAATTAGTGTTTATCCTAAGAATGCAAGAGAAGACAAAATTAAACTTCTACCAGCGAGTGACTGCCTGGAATATGATGAATGCTAGTAAATATTATTGATTGTTTACTGATTATGAGCTGACTCATTTGAAAAGACCCTGATGCTGGGAAAGATTGAGGGCAGGAGGAGAAGGGGACGACAGAGGATGAGATGGTTGGATGGCATCACCAACTCGATGGACATGGGTTTGGGTGGACTCTGGGAGTTGGTGATGGACAGGGAGGCCCTGCGTGCTGCGGTTTATGGGGTCGCAAAGAGCTGGACACAACTGAGCAACTGAACTGAACTGAATATTAGATGGTGGGAGCACCAGCTAGCACAATGAGTTCAGAAAATAATTTGAGATTATCGTGTAAAGTTAAACATACAAGTAACTTCCACTTGAAGCTAAAGATTCTTAATTATATGCAATTGTAGACATTTGGAAGAATATTGTTAGCAGCTTTCTTTGAAATAGCAAAAAAGGAAATTAAATTTTTTTTGGATATACAACTTGTGTTACAATCATAATGAATTGCTATTCAGTGGTGGGATTGAGGTAAGAAAATGGAGGCTCAAGATGAAAGAGGAAAAGTAATTTAAAACAGGAGACAAGAGTTGCACCATTGTGAGCTTGGTGTGGTAATTCACAACTGACCAGGAAAGAAATGAAAAGGCAAGGAATTGTTGTAAGGATACAGTGTTATTTCATGGACCAGGGATATTACTGGGCTGGGCTTCAGCAAGCAACTGAAACTAAGGTCTACAAAGCTTCCAGATCTCTTTCTCATTCTCTTATCTCTGCATCTCCATGTGAATTTGTTACACTCTTCTCTTCAAGGATTTATTTCCTCTGCATCACCTGCAGAGATGATCAGTGAAGGTGGCTGCCCCACGATTGTTAAATTTAAAAGTTTCAGCTCCAGCCATCTAATGTGTATGACCTAATTCTTCCTGGATCCCAGTTACAGATTTTCAGAAAAAGAGATTCCTTTACAGGGTGTCAAGCATTAGCTGTAAAAACTGTGGATCCTCTGATGCAAATACAGCTACAAGAGGTCCATTCCTGAGACCTGTGGATCGAGATGGCAATTCCCCAAAACAGAGATCCTTGTGAGCCAAGCCGGTATCTACTCACAAATAACCAGGCTCAGAATCAAACTGACATTCGCATACAGGTGAGAGGACAAGGAGCTTGACTCTGATGCCCAAAATCTGGGCTTGCAAGCACAAACATTTTGCCTACACCCTCAACTAATTCATCATTTGAACTGATCCAGGGACATATTCCAGGGAGATCAGTAGGGCAGTTTCTAATATTGTCAGAAACAAGGTGGCATTAAATGAGCAGCCCAGACGAGGAGTGGCAGGGCCCCTGGTGTGGCCCCTGCACCGACTCCATCAGTTCAGTTCGGTTCCATACTGATTCCGTACTGGGGGTCCCAAACGCAGGGGATAAGAAAGGCAGAGTAGGTGGGGTCAGATTGTAAATTACTTTGTATGCCTGACTTTTGAATTTACTTTTGGCTGTGTAGAGAGTCCCTAAAGGTTCCAGACCACAGGGGTGTCATGTGCCTTCTACCATTAAAGAAAATAAATTCAGATGACTTAGCATCATCCCTGGGCTGCCTTGGCTCAGTGGTAAAGAATCCACTTGCAATGCAGCAGACACAGGAGATGCTGGTTCGATTTCTGGGTCTGGAAGATCCCCTGGAGGAGGGCATGGCAACCACTCCAGTATTCTTGCCTGGAGAATCCCATGGACATAGGAGCTTGGTGGGCTACAGTCCATGGGGTTTCAAAGAGTCAGACAAAACTGAAGCGACTTAGCACAGCATCATCCATAATGTTGAACAATGAAAAGCAATTGTGATTCCTCGTGGAAATTATTTCTTGAATTTATTCTGTTTTTCACTTAATTTATATTTATTGGCAAATATCTCTTGGATACATCTGGGAAGTTGTTAAGCAACTGTTGCCCTGGGCAGTAGATAAGGCAGTTTATTCACAGAATCCTCCTCTTCACCACCTGCAGAACAGAAGGTAAAACACTGCACCTTCACCCTCTGAGTGGTTGGAGGACGTTATAAATAGAACCCGCGGAGAAGGCTCATCGCATTGTGTCTCCCAGGGAAAGTCAGTTCAGTTCAGTTCAGTCGCACAGTCGCGTCCGACTCATTGCGACCCACGGACTGCAACACGCCAGGCTTCCCTGTCCATCACCAACTCCCAGAGCTTGCTCAAACTCATGTCCATCGATTCGGTGATGCCATCCAACCATCTCATCATGGTTTTCCTCATGACAGGGAAAGGCAACACTTTGCAAATCCAAGACAGTACTATGAGTAGGAGATGCTCTGAAAGTCAGGGATATGAATGAGTCACACTTTAAATGGGTCAGTATTCTTTCCTGGAGAATCCTGTGGACGGGGGAGCCTGGTGGGCTACGGTCTATAGCGTTGCAATGAGTTGGACACACCTGAGTCAACTTAGCATGCAAGCACCTCCCGGTATTTCACATAACTATCTGGCTCAGACAGTAAAGAATCCGCCTGCAATGCAGGAGACCCAGGTTCAATCCCTGGGTCAGGAAGATCCCCTGGAGAAGGGAATGGCTGCCGACTCCAGTATTCCTGCCTAGAGAATCCCGTGGACAGAGGAGTCTGGTGGGCTACGGTCCATGGGGTCGCAAAGAGTCGGACTTGACTGAGCGACTGAACGACAAAGTACTGCTTACCTTGGGACCAACTATATCCCAATTACGTTCAGACACTAAGGGGAATAAAGCAGAAGAAAGAGATTTGCAAGAAGTGTTCTGCTCTGACATTCAAACCACTGTCTCATGAGAGAAAACTTTTCATCTTGCTAAAGTTACCCTGTTCTCTGCTGGTTGAAAACCATCTCTTGTGTGAAATGTGGAAAGTCCTGTTCTAAAATTTGATTTCATGTTTACTCATGAATAGCAGTTGCCCACGAAAGCTGTTCACTTTTTGAATAAATTATAAGTTTGCCTCTGGGCACATAAACATCCCAAAGATTTATTTTATCTTGTGTCTCAAGAGAAGCAAGTGGGACCAAACGAGCTGGCTGCTGGTCGGGTGGCAGTCTGGAGGAAGGGGCGGTGTAGGGAGGCAGGGCAGGGGCCCCATTTCTAGGCATCCCTCTGCCTGGATCCATCTCCAGATTGCACCTAAGCAGGGGCGTGATGGAGTCAGGACTTTTCTAAGAGCACTTGAAAACATCCTAGTATTTACCCAGAAACAGACCCTCTGCTCTGAAATCTCCCCCAAGCTTTTCTGGTTATTTAAAACCTCTCCCCATCCCCCACTTTGGGGAGGATGAAGGGGGTGCAGCCCACATGGTCCCCCCTCTCCTACGGCCCCTGCTCTCTGCCTCACCCCTCAGAACCCAACAGGATGTGTTTTTCCTTCCCTGTCTGCCCAGAAGGGATTTCCCTCCTGTCCATTCTCTTCCTTCCTGAATCCTCTCTTCCCCTTCCCCTTGGGCGTGATGGCCAAGGGGCTGTAGTGGAAGAATCACAGGTGCTGATGAAGGGGCAACAGGAGGAGTGAATTTAAAACTACCGACCTTTGGTTGGGCCTCCCTGGTAGCTCAGTTGGTAAAGAATCCGCCTGTAATGCAGGAGACCCTGGTTCAATTCCTGGGTTGGGAAGATCCCCTGGAGAAGGGAACGGCTCAGTCAATAGTCATCTCTTTCCTGTCTGGGTCCCTTGCAGGGCAGAGTTGGGTTTGTCTTGGGGATTATTGTATCCCCAGCACTTAGCACGATGCTGTGTAATAAATCACCTGGGATCCAGCACCCTAATATATATATTATTTATACATATTCATTAGCTCCCAGTTTCTCTGGATCGGGAGCCGTGGCGTAGCTGGGTCCTCTGTTCCAGGTCTCGCAAAGCTCCAATCAGGCATCAGTGCTATGAGATGGTCTCACCTGAGGCTCCAAGTGCTCTTCCAGCCTCACCTGGCTGCCGGCAGGATTCATTTCCTTACAGTTATAGAGCCCCTGATGGTTGCTTCAAGTCCAGTAGGAGATCCTAATACTTTCAAGAGTTTCCCCTGATTCAGATCCACCCAGGTAATTTCCCTTTTGATTAATTTAAAATCAATTGATGGGGGAAAAAAAATCCCTTAACCTTTGCGGTAAATACACCTCATCACAGGAATGACACCTATTATAGTCACAGATCCTGCCCACCTTCAAACGGAGGGATTATACAAAGTCATTGGGTTGTCATCTTAAAATTTTGCCTACCCAAAATATGTACGTTTAATTATGCACCAGATATTCTTCACCTTTTCTGTGTCTGCCCTACAGTGGCTTCTTTTTCCTCCCTGCCTCTTAATTTCTCCTCATCTATTTATGATCTTCTATAAGCAATACACTTTTCAACTGCCTTTGTGTTGATAGATACGTTTCTATCACATGGAAACTCCGTATTACATATTAAAGTCCTTCCTTTATGCATAATACATGCATAATACGAAAGCAATCATCCCACCACAGTTTCACAGCTTGCCAGGCATAAATCCAAGGCAGAAGCTGTTGGGTTGCATATTTTTATAATTCACTTTAGGCTTTAATTACAATGAAGCAATAAAAGAAAGATAGAAGGACACTGATCTTGTGGCTGGTGTCTTTATCATTCACTCCATGTTGACAATTCCCATTGAAATTCAAACATTTCTCCCCTTGACTGCTGTTCTCTCAGCCTACTGAAAGTGTTCAAAAGAAGTTACCTGCAGCCTTATGAATATCCAGCTCATTCTTCCCCACTTACTTCTCCTGAGACCCAAAACAAAATAAACCTTTAGGATATTTATGTCCTCAGAGACAAACTTAATTTACTTAAAAGTGAACCACTTTTGAGAGCAGCTGCTATTCATGAGTAAACATGAAATCAAATTTCAGAGAGGAACTCTTCATATGTCACACAAATAAACCTTTTAATTGCAACTTACGTAAAGCCAGACAAAGTGGTAAAGGGACCTCCAGGACATAGCTAGGTTGTCCAGAGGAAACTTTTACTGTTGAAATATGAATATCTGGGCCTGACAGTCCAGTGGTTAAGATCCCACCCTTCTGCTACAGGGAGTGAGGGTTCGATCCCTGGTCGGGGAACTAAAATCCTACATGCTGGGCATGCACCCAAAAAATGAAATATGAACATTTGGAACCATGGAGCCTGTTCACATTACCCTGTAAACCTGCTCCCTACAACCATTCCATCCTGTTGGTTTTCCTTCCAGCATCCAACTTGATTCATTAAAATGGAAAAAGGAAACAACATTTACAAAAGCATGGAGGTATGGGAAATCCTTCATTTGTGGAAATAAAAGCAACTAATCATCCGTTGAAGTCAGGGGAAGTAGTGCGTGATGGGAAGTAGTGGGTGATGGGACTTGAAAGATACTGGGATCATGGTCATTCATGAAGGAGTTTGTGTTCTTCCCAGAGATGCTCTGAATGAGTGTCCTCTGTGACGGTTGAATGGTGGCCCCCAACCCCTGGCATCTGTGAATGTTACCTAATTTGCTGCTGTAATTGAAATGTCTTAAGATGAGGTCGTGCTCAGTCATCCAGGAGGGCCCTAAATTCAACGACAGATGTGCTTTGAAGGGACAAGAGAGGAGAAGGCCACATGAAGATGGAAACAGAGATGGGAGTGATGCGACCACAAGCCAAGGAAACCAGCAACGGTGAGAACGTGGAAGAGGCGAGGAAGGGAGTCTCCTGAACCCAGGGGGTGGGAGGTGGGACCTTGCCAGCATCTTGATTTCGGTCACCTGGCCTCCAGGCTGTGGGACACTATATTTCTGTTGTTATCAGCCTTCCAGTTCCTGGTCGTTTGTGAGTGCTGCCCTAGGGAGCACATTCACCCTTCTCCACACCCTGCTCTTCATGCAGGTGTGCTATTCAGCCTTCAGGCTCAGCTCGGGGGCTGCACTCTCTGTAAAGGCTCCCCTGACCAGCCCAGGTGGAGGTGGCCCTCCCTGCTCTCAGTTCCTGGGTTTCCCAGTGGCTCTCACACTCCCCCCGCTGTTTCTCCCATTGCTCTTGTTTCATTTTCTGGGGATGCTCAGCTGTCCTCGGTCATCTCTTCTACGCAGTTGCCTAAACCCTTCTGGGACGCTCTAGCTGGATTCCCAGGCCCCATTCCAGAGGTGTGACTGAAGCCTTCTGTTTAAGTGATCCCCTCACCTTCACTTGCTTACGTGGGTTTTAAAGGCAGGGTAAAGCAGATTTAGAAGGGTCCTTAAAATTGTACCCAGAGCAAGCCTGCAGTTATGCTTTTTTTTTCCCCTTTTAAAAAAATATTCATTTCAATTTAATTGATTTGTCTGTGCCAGGTCTTAGCTGTGGCACACAGCATTCCCCATTTTCATTGCTGCATTAGGGATCTTTAGTTGCAGCATATGAATTCTTAGTTGCAGTATGTAGCGTCTAGTTCTCTGACCAGGGATCAAACCGAGTCCCCCCTGCACTGGGAGCTGGGAGGCTTAGCCACCGGACCTGCAGGGAAGTCCCAGATACCTTATCCTTCAGTGGCAACCTTCCCTCACCTTCTACTCTTGCCATCAGAAATTGGTCCTCGTGGCCAATTTCTCTTCTCTGTTGATGAAACAGCTCATGAAAACTGTACAGCTGCCTTCCTGGGACAAAGGCCAGAACTCACCAGCTCACAAAATCTCTAATCAGAGGGTAAATATCAATACATATTTGGAAGTTCCATTGACACAGTAAAGAATAGAATTCATGAACTCTAGGAAATGGTATATTCACTTCCAAAATCCTTTCTACTTACCGTGTGTCTGGGTTTACCTCCAGCCCAGGCTGCTTGTCTCTGGCTTCTGGGACCTTCCTCTCAGAGTCCCCATTCCACCTGGCACCTTCAAATCCTCTCCTCTGGAATGCTGAAGATTCCATTCTGGCTCAGGGCTTTCTCTGAAATGCAAGCTCAAAAAAGCCAGAAGTCCATCCTCCAGAGGGGCTTCCCAGGTGGCGCTAGTGGAAAAGAATCCACCTGTCAGCGCAGGAGATGCAGGAGACGCACGTCCTGCATCCAGATCAATTGTTTGATCCCTGAGTTGGGAAGATCCCTTACAGTTGGAAATGAAGCGGCAACCCACTCCAGTATTCTTGCCCGGAAAATCCCATGGATGGAGGAGCCTGGCGGACACAACTGAGGGACTAAGCTCACATCCTCCTGAGGGAGTTTCTCACCAGAACATCTCAGGGAAGAATTACCTCCCACCCCAAGCAGCTACTCGTACATCACCTTCCAGCAGGCACAGCGTTTTCCTCGAGAGGTCCGGTGAAGGGAATTCCCTCCATCTTCTGAAACACATATACTAATAACTTTTATAACCAGGAAAAAAGTTTACCAAAAGTTAGATAGCATGTGTGAAAACGTGTATCATACCCATGTTGAAGTTAGTATGAGGGCTTGCCTTGACTGTTGATAGAATTATGGCATGAGAACAGTCTCTTAGGAAGGTTGCAAGGATCTATCAGTGGTTGAAGATGCCTCCTCTTAGACCTGGTCATCCTCCCGCTAAGGTTCTCCCAGGAGAATCTCTCAGAAGGACATCTGGATGTACATTGAAGCTGCTGGTATAATAGCAAATACTAGAGAGAGGGTGTTTACTGATAAATCAAAAAACAAGGAACTTCTCATGATTCAGTGGCTAAGATTCCATGATCCCAAAGCAGGGGGCCAGGGATCGATCCCTGGTCAGGGAACTAGATCCTGCATGCCACAACTAAGAGTTCACATACCACAGCTAAAAATCCTGCATGCCACACCACAGATTGAAGATGCTGCGTGCCATAACTAAGACCTGGAGCAGCCAAATTCATAAATAAATGTTTTTTTAAATAGTTACATTAATGTCAGTACATTCACATAAGAATGTCCTAGATGTGTATATTCTGACCTGAAAGGACGTGTCTACATTGTTGAGTGTCTACTCTTCACCTGTGCCAGGTGAATTCACTCACGCTGCACTCCCCACCGTACACCATACCAAATCCGACCTTATGAACTCACGTCATCTGGGGTAACACGCTGCACTCCCCACCGTACACCATAACAAATCCGATCTTACGAACTCACGTCATTTGGGGTAACAAGGGTAAAAATTTAGTCCAAAGTCTCAGTCTTCATCCAATCCCATGATCTCAATAAGCACTTGAGTTACTTTCTCTCTGCTTGGATAACTCTATGGTCTGGCTCTACGGGAAGGAGCATGGTTTGGGGAAACTCCTAGCTCTGGGGGAAAAGGGCTCTGGCCTTCTGCTTACTCTGAGGGTCTCACAGATTGTACACTGAGTGCGGTTTGTCATCCGTTCCTATTCCCTGGACCTTTGCTGGCATCAAACTCTCCCCTTCCCTCCAACCTGTACCTCAATTGCTGTCAGAGTCATCTTTTTTAAAAAAATATTTATTTGTATTTATTTATTTGGCTGTGTTGGGTCTTAGAATACAGGATCTTCAATCTTTCTTGCAGCACGCAGGATCTTTAGTTGCGGCATGTGAACTCTTAGTTACGGCATGTGGGATCTAGTTCCCTGACCAGGAATCGAACTCACATCCCCTGCATTGGGAGCTCAAAGTCCTAGCCACTGGACCACCAGGGAAGTCCCCAGAGTCATCTTTTCAGGTCTCTGCATCGTATAGTAAACCTTAACACCTCCTCATTGACCTGAGGAGAAAGACACAAAACCTGAACATCATCTGAGTGTCGTTGCACGTGTCACACCTTCCTTCCATTCCTGCCTCACCTGTGCAAGCCAGCTCCCACCCCAGTCCCTCTTTCAGTTCCGTGAACACATCAGCTTTCGTGCCTGCCTTCCTTCTGCATCCTGTTTCCCCTCATTAATTCCTCTTTTTACGCCAGTTCCTTTTCTCAGCTTCACGTTCTTTGATCTCCTTCACGCTTCCCTGGTGGTTCATATAGTAAAGAATCTGCCTGCAGTGCGGGAGATCCAGGTTCAACCCCTGTGTCAGGAAGATCCCCTGGAGGAGGGCATGGCAACCCGCTCCACTATTCTTGCCTGGAGAATCCCATGGACAGAGGAGCCTGGCGGGCTACAGTCCACAAGGTTGCAAAGAGTCAGACACGACTGAGCAACGGACACTTTCATGTCCACAGTCTCTTTGAAGCACAGTTGTAAGTTTATATTATGACACCTATCATCGCTGTAACTTTATCACAATACTAACTTTATTTGTGACACTAAGGTGCCTGAACCATATCAGATGCTGGATTAATGTTAGTTTCTCCTTCCTGATGTATAATTTAGGCTGGTGCACCTCAAGGGAATGCCTGTTATTCTGCCCATTATTTCCCCCTGCACATTAATAAGTTGAAGTCTGAGTTTATAAAGCAGTTGGCGAATTTTGCTTAGAATGAATCAGCTCCCCAAAGCCCAGCTGAACAGGACACCGCAAGGCTGTGTTAGGTTCCTGGGGCCACCGTGGCAAATCACGACAAACTTGGATGACCTAGAACAACAGAAATTTATTCTCTCCTAGTTGCAGAGACCAGAAGCCCAAATCAAGGTGTCACCAGGACATGCTCTCTCTGTAGTCTCTAAGGGAAGGTCCTTCCTTGCTTCTTTCTAACTCCCGGTGTATCTGCCGGCAATCCTCGGTACTCCTTGGCTTGAAGACACGGCACTACAATCTCTGCCTCCGTCATGACATCGTCTTGGCTCAGTGTGCTCTTGTCCAAATTCCCTTCTTATAAGGACACCAGTCATTGGATTAAGGCCCACCCTCCTCTAAAAAGACCTCACTTTAATATGACTGATTATCTCTGCAAATACCTTACTTCCAAATAAGGTCACCTTCTGAGGTTGTGGGTGAATATGCATTTGGGGGGACACTATTCAACCTAGTACAAATGTCCATAAGTCATTATTAATTATGTCTCATTTTTAGGCTTTTTAACGTGCTTACGACCACAGGAGTAATAAACACAGAATTCCTTTCTCTAGGTAATAAACTCAGAGTATAAATCTCAAAACAAACTGAAGTCTCCTTTAAAAGTAACAGCCATAACATTTTTAAAAATAATATCCTTCTTTTGCTTTAGCTCTTAAGAAAAAGAAAAACTACTTATTTATTTATTTGATTCTGCCAGGTCTTACTTGCAGCATATGGTATCTAGTTCCCTGACCAGGGATCAAACCCAGGCCCTCGGCATTGGGAGCCCAGAGTCTTAGCCACTGGACCATCAGACAAGTCCTGAAAAGTAATAACCATAGTGTTTTGTTCACATGAAAGAAAGTTTGTGAAACACTGTTCAGTGTTTGCTCTCCTTTGTTGTAGCTGTCAATCCACTTCCGCTACACTCAGATCTGTAAGTACAGTCTTACTCCACTTCCATTAATTTATCTGGTCTACCTAACAAGCTCACCTACTGCCCCTATGATATGAAAGAGGAAACGCTGAAAGAAAAAGACTGAAAAATAAATCAAAAAAGAAAATATCTTCAGACTACAGAATTTTCTTCCTTTGCGTGAGCTGAGTTCTCATTAGCCAATTCCTTATGGCTTAAGTTTTCCCTTTGTCTGCTTTAGACATATACAGCAAGCATATTTGTATTTGATACTTTATATATTTAATCAATGATGAGCTTTTTTTTTTTAACAAAACCCTGAGGCTAGGTAATTTATTTGCATTGCAAAAGAGAAGATGAAAGCACGGAGAGGTGATCTACCTGAACAGCCACGTCCTGAGTCACCCGTCCAGGTCCACACAGGTGCAGGCTCTCACTGCTGCCGTAAGAATGGCCTCTGAGCCTTTGGAACCTCAGCCGAATATTTGCTCTTGACACACTCCCGAGGTCAACATTAAAGACTGATATTTTCTTGCAGAGAACAGCTGTGTGGACACGGGTCTGGGAGGGGAAGGGGGCGGGGCTGAACTGGGAGCTTGGGACTGACACTTATACAGCACCAAGTGTAAAACGGATAGCTAAAAATGGCAACCCACTCCAGTGTTCTTGGCTGGAGAATCCCAGGGACGGGGGAGCCTGGTGGGCTGCCCGTCTATGGGGTCTCACAGGGTCGGACGCCACTGAAGCGACTTAGCAGCAGCAGCAGCAGCAGCAGAAGCTTGCTGTAATCACAAGGAGCTCAGCTCGCTGCTCTGTAGTGACCTAGAAGGGTGGGGTGGGAGATCCTAGAGGGAGGGGACATGTGTATACATATAGCTGACACACTTCATTGTAAAACAGAAACTAATACAACGTGGTAAAGCAACTATACCCCAATACATTAGAAAAAAAAAGCTTGGTACTTTTTTGCCATGCTATTTCTCACCATTCAACATTATGATCTCTAAGGAAGAAAAGGGAGTTAGAGGACGTAGCAACCAATTACAAATATCTGACTTTGGGCTGAATCTTGGTATGGACAAATAAACTCTAAAGGACATTTCTGGAAATGTCCAGAAAATTATGGGGTATTATGCATCGTAGCGGAGAAGGCAATAGCACCCCACTCCAGTACTCTTGCCTGGAAAATCCCATGGATGGAGGAGCCTGGTGGGCTGCAGTCCATGGGGTCTCGAAGAGTCAGACACGACTAAGTGACTTCACTTTCACTTTTCACTTTCATGCATTGGAGAAGGAAATGGCAACCCACTCCAGTGTTCTTGCCTGGAGAATCCCAGGGACGGGGGAGCCTGGTGGGCTGCCGTCTATGGGGTCGCACAGAGTCGAACACTACTGAAGCAACTTAGCAGCAGCAGCAGCATGCATCGTAGGAAACTGCACGTGAAC
Source organism: Budorcas taxicolor (assembly GCF_023091745.1). Lineage (NCBI taxonomy): Eukaryota > Metazoa > Chordata > Mammalia > Artiodactyla > Bovidae > Budorcas > Budorcas taxicolor. The sequence continues at coordinate 15,463,058 of NC_068921.1, forward strand.
TGGGTGTTAGACAATTTTAAGGAATTATTCTTAATTCTAAGGTGCTGATGTTATTTCAGCAACCTAGGAAAGCAGGAAATGTTTTAAAACTTTTAGCCATGCATACTCAGACAAAAAAAGAAACTATTTTTAAGCAACATTGTGAAGTTCTAAAAGGTTCTAAAAATCAAGTTGCTAACATTTATGGTGAAGGTGTTGGAGAAGATCGTTTTTATTTCTACTTGAAGGACTTCTCTGTTTGAACACTTTGCAACATACAGGTTACATATATATATATATATATGCATACATATATATATGTCTTTAAAACTCTTCTGTCAAAAAAACACCCAGATAAATCCAAAATTGAGTAACATTTTAAGAATAATTGTCTTGTATACTCAAAAATGTTAAGGTTAAGACAAAGCCAGGCTAAAAATCTGTTCCAGTTAAGGGAGACTAAATTGGCTGCAGAACTGAATGCAAGTTGTGAGTCTGAATTGAGTCTTGGACCAGAAGAAAAGATTTTTCTTTTTTTCCTGTTAAGGACATTATTGGAATAACAGGCAGAGCAGAGCATCTGTAGATTAGAGGGTAGTATGGTATCTGTGTTAAGCTCCTGATTTTGATTATGGTACTGTAGTTATGTAAGGGAATGTTTGTTCTTAGAAAATATACATAGAGGTTTCAGTTCAATTCAGTCATTCAGTTGTGTCCAACTCTTTGCGACCCCATGGACTGCAGCACACCAGGCTTCCCTGTCCATCACCAACTCCTGGAGTTTACTCAAACTCATGCCCATCGAGTTGGTGATGCCTTTCAGCCATCTCATCCTCTGTCGTTCCCTTCTCCCGCCTGCAATCTTTCCCAGCATCAGGGTCATTTCCAATGAGTCAGTTCTTCATATCAGGTGGTCAAAGTATTAGAGTTTCCACATCAGTCCTTCCAATGAACACCCAGGACTGATCTCCTTTAGGATGGACTGGTTGGATCTCCTTGCAGTCCATGGGACTCTCGAAAGTCTTCTCCAACACCACAGTTAAAAAGTATTAATTCTTCAGCATTCAGCTTTCCTTACAGTCCAACTCTCACATCCATACATAACTACTGGAAAAATCATAGCCTTGACTAGACGGACCTTTGTTGGCAAAGTATTGTCTCTGCTTTTTAATTTGCTGTCTAGGTTGATCATAACTTTCCTTCCAAGAAGTAAGCATCTTTTAATTTCATGGCTGCAGTCACCATCTGCAGTGATTCTGGAGCCCCCCAAAATAAAGTCTGCCACTGTTTCCACTGCGTCCCCATCTATTTGCCATGAAGTGATGGGTCTGGATGCCATGATCTTAGTCTTCTGAATATTGAGCTTTAAGCCAACTTTTTCACTCTCCTCTTTCCTTTCATCAAGAGGTTCCTTAGTTCCTCTTCATTTTCTGCCTTAAAGGTGGTATCATCTGCATATCTGAGTTTATTGATATTTCTCCCAGCAATCTTGATTCCAGCTTGTGTTTCATCCAGCCCAGCATTTCACATGATGTACTCTGCATAGAAGTTAAATAAGCAGGGTGACAATATACAGCCTTGACGTACTCCTTTTCCTATTTGGAACTAGTCTGTTGTTTCATGTCCAATTCTAACTGTTGCTTCCTGACCTGCACAAAGATTTCTCAGGAGGCAAGTCAGATGGTCTGGTATTCCCATCTCCTTAAGAATTTTCACAGTTTGTGGTGATCCACACAAAGGCTTTGACATAGTCAATAAGGCAGAAATAGATGTTTTTCTGGGACTCTCTTGCTTTTTCGATGATCCAGCAGATGTTGGCAATTTGATCTCTGGTTCCTCTGCCTTTTCTAAATCCAGATTGAACATCTGGAAGTTCTCAGTTCATGTACTGTTAAAGCCTGGCCTTGAGAATTTTGAGCATTACTTTACTAGCATGTGAGATGAGTGCAATTGTGTGGTAGTTTGAGCATTCTTTGACATTGCCTTCCTTTGGGATTGGAATGAAAACTGACCTTTTCCAGTCCTGTGGCCACTTCTGAGTTTTCCAAATTTGCTGGCATATTAAGTGTGGCACTTTCACAGCATCATCTTTTAGGATTTGAAACAGCTCAACTGGAATTCCATCACCTCCACTAGCTTTGTTCGTAGTGATGCTTCCTAAGGCCCACTTGACTTCACATTCCAGGATGTCTGGCTCTAGGTGAGTGATCACACCATCATGATTATCTGGGTCATGAAGATCTTTTTTATACAGTTCTTCTGTGTATTCTTGCCACCCCTTCTTAATATCTTCTGCTTCTGTTAGGTCCATACCATTTCTGTCCTTTATTGAGCCCATCTTTGCATGAACTGTTCCCTTGGTATCTCTAATTTTCTTGATGAGATCTCTAGTCTTTCCCATTCTGTTGTTTTCCTCTATGTCTTTGCACTGATTGCTGAGGACGGCTTTCTTATCTCTCCTTGCTATTCTTTGGAACTCTGCATTCAAATGGGAATATCTTTCCTTTTCTCCTTTGCTTTTTGCTTCTTTTCACAGCTATTTGTAAGGCCTCCTGAGACAGCCATTTTGCTTTTTTGCATTTCTTTTCCATGGGAATGGTCTTGATTCCTGTCTCCTGTACAATGTCGTGAACCTCAGTCCATAGTTCATTAGGCACTCTGTCTATCAGATCTAGTCCCTTAAATCTATTTCTCACTTCCACTGTATAATCATAAGGGATTTGATTTAGGTCATACCTGAATGGTCTAGTGGTTTTCCCCACTTTCTTCAATTTTAGTCTGAATTTGGCAATAAGGAGTTCATGATCTGAGCCACAGTCAGCTCCCAATCTTGTTTTTGCTGACTGTATAGAGCATCTCCATCTTTGACTGCAAAGAATATAATCTTTATATATATATTCTTTAAACATAAAAATGTTTAAATTGGTATAAATTGTAGAGGGCTGCTTAAAAGTTTCTATAGTGCAGAACAACGTCCTCAGCTGCTGGGTTACTCTTGTGTCACCACACTGCACATTAGGAATACTAAATCATCACTCACTTTCAAGTGAAGCTGGGAGGCTGGCAGACTTCTTTTTAGCCCTGCCAACAGTCCTTGGCTGATGGGGATGGTACCATTACAGTATAAAGCTTTCCTTCTTCTTTAATCATAATTGACTCATAAAGACTCGTTTTCAACTCCCGATCTTGAAGATCAGTAACTCATGATAATGCACTTTCACAGAAGCACCTCACCCACTGAAGCCCTGTGCCCCACTTGAAAGTGCTTTTTGAGTATTTTTGGAGGTAGACATCAGATTAGAGAAATGGTTTGTGCCCTTCTATTTCCATTCGGGCATGATTTTTCAGCTTCCAACAACCACTTAGGAAAATCTCCTCAAATCTTTTTATTTTAATCTTTTAAAAATTATTTATTTATTTAGCTTTGCTAGGTCTTAGTTGTGGCTTGTGGGATCCAGTTCCCTGACCAGGGGTCAAACCTGGGCCCTCCTGTTTTGGGAGCCCAGAGTCTTAGCCACTGGATCACCAGAGAAGTCCCTGTCCTCAAATCTTGAAAGTAGAAAATTTTCAGGGGACAGTATAACTCTTTTGACTAATGAGAACAGAACATGTTTCAGAGACATCACTTTCTCGACCCACTTTCTTCTCTTCTGGATACCTTTTCTATTCTTCTCTACACATGGATCACAAATGCTTGTCATGATCCATGCAATTTTGGAAGGTTTTTGCCTATAAAATTTTGAGATGGTAGAGTTGATACTCTACTTTAAAATTAAAGTTCTGCCTCACAAAATGTGAAGAAATCTCTAATATGACCTTAAAAAAAAATCCCTGTAGCCTAAACTTAGTTAAATACAAAAAAAAAAATTATAGTGTTACCAGTCAGAACCATAGTCTCAACCACTGAACCACCCAACAAGTCCCAGAACCAGAATGGAATTCAGATTCAGCTGCTCACAGCTCAAAAGGCCAATACTGGAGAGACATGTATTGATTAAAAAGGAAATGTTGTTTTATTCAGGAAGCCAGAAACCTGGAGAGATGATGGACTAACGTCCCCAAAACCATCCCCTTTGTTAGAGGACAAGGGTTTTAAGTTTCGGTGGTGTACAGGCAGGGTGGCTACCTGCAGAACAGCACAATTAGTTCTGATAACCATTTAAAGCTAGTTGCGCAGTGGGCTGGTTAGTGTCATCTGGACGGTTTTATGTGCAATTAATCTTCTACTCCAAAGTCAGCTCACTCCCATTTCACTGAGGCCAGTGCCTGGAACTGTGCAGACCACAAGTGCAGCACCACTTCAGACGGAGGTGCTTTTGTCACGGCTCCAGTCTGGCCATCATGCAGTTAGCTTTTTTCCTCTGGTGGCTGTTCTAGCGTCTGCAAGGCAGCTCAGGAATGTTCATCAGACACTGTTATCTGTGTCCTTCGGGGGGAAGCAAAGATCCTGTGTCAGCTACAGAGCTGATCTCTTGTTTGAGTTGTCGCCAGTTCTCCTGCCCCAACTGTTATCTTTTGTTACCGCATGTTCACATTCTTCCAATCTTAAACTCTTTTTAAAAAATTAATTAATTGATTGGTTTTTGGCTGTGCTGGGTCTTTGTTGCTCCGTGTGCTTTCGCTGGCTGTGACAAGCGGGGGCTGCTGTCTAGTTGCGGTGCAAGGGCTTCAGTAGTTGTGGCCCACAGGCTTTGCTGCCTGGCAGCAGGTGGGATCTTCCTGGACAAGGAAGTGAACCTGTGTCCCCTGCATTGGCAGGCGGATTCTTAACCACTGGACCACCAGGGAAGTCCAGTCCTTAACTCTTGAGCAAGCCTTCTGTGACTCATGAAAGGCCTAACCGACTAAAGCTTTTCTGCAAATAAAAGATATGCAGAGAATATGGTGGCAGAGAGATTAAGGTGGGGCAGGTCTGTCCAGGGAAGTCTCCACAGGGCTTTGCTTAATTATAATATAGATTCTTAAAGGAAACACATTTGCCTACCATCATGCTTCAGCCCGCTGTGGAAGGGGAAGATGAGAAAAAGTAAGGCAGACAGGGGAGTGGAAGATGATCAGACATTCATCCCTGGGGAGCTAGGTTTCAGAAAGCATGAGGTGCTGAGCTTGCACTTGAGAATAATGCATCCGCAAATCGTGAGCGCTGAGCATCTTGCTTACCTGACTCTAGATCAGCACTTCTGAGTTTCCCTTAATATGTGTACAGCAAACATGCAGGTTGAGAGACAGTGGTCTTCTATGGATCTTGTTGCAATGGGGCAATCACCCCACGACAGAGGCTGCAAGTGTATTACTGAGAAAAGGAATGGAGTAAAGGATAGAGATTCAGGAACAGAAAAAGATACTGAGCCAATTTTCCCAATAGCTTCTTTTCCCCCTCTTGTATTCTCTCTAGCAGTCTTGGTCTTCCTGATCCAATATGGACCAATCTCTCTAGCCAGATGTAGAGTTGTCATTGTGTCTTTCAACACCTCCTCTCCTATGTTGGGTATCCTCTCACCAGATCTTATGTGCTTCCTCTTACTGGTATATTACTAGACTATTCTGGAGAGTATCCTCCACTAGCTTCCTGAACAAAAAGGTACATGGAGGTTACTTTTTGAAACTTTACAGGGCTGAAACATTTTTTAATTTCAGTATCAAATCTCACTGATAATTTGGCTGGGACTAGAATTATGCATTGAAAGTTACATTCTTACCTTTCTATATATATATGTATATATACACGAAGAGTAAACTCCTTTACAAAAAATTCTGAAGGATTTGGAGACAGGGCAAGAGGTAAGGAACAGGAAACAATAAAACATAAAAATAAATTATGTTCTCTGGTTTCTCAACAACTATATTGGAAAGGAGTGTTGCCTTAAACATTATGTAAGAATGTAACTTTCAATGCATAGTTCTAGTCCCAGCCAAATTATCAGTGAGATTTGATACTGAAATTAAAAAATGTTTCAGCCATGTAAAGTTTCGGCAACCCACTCCAGTGTTCCTGCCTGGAGAATCCAAGGGATGGCGGAGCCTGGTGGGCTGCCATCTATGGGGTCGCACAGAGTCGGACACGACTGAAGCAACTTAGCAGCAGCAGCATACCTTTCTATATTTATTTTGCTGTGTAATCTGAGAGTATTAATAAAAAATACTTAAAGTTTTCTCTTAAATTCCTCTTTTAAAAATTCTTTATTTAGGTCTTGGTCGTTCATGTTGGAGATCTTAGTAAAATACTTAGTGATCCCAAGCTGCCCATTAATAATAAAAAAGGAGGCATTAAAATACCTGATTGGCTTCCTTTGCTTCTGGCCAGTGGAGTAACAGGGACCAGATTTATTCTTCTACTTGAAGCAAAATTAAGCAAAAAACAGAAAGATATATAAAACAATGCTTTTTTTTGACAGGTAGCACAGGACAACGGTTTCTGAGAACAGGAGAAATATATAACATAAGCCCTACAAATGTCCCAGCTTACTGGGTTTAGCAAGGTTGCAGAATTTAAGTTCAATACAAAAAAAAAAATTGTATTTGTACATACTAGCTATACACAGAAGATGAAATTTTAAAACAATGCAATTTACAGTCATTTCACAAATATGAAATATTTAAGGGAAAAAATCATCAATGGATGTGAAAGACCTGCATATTGAAAACTCAAAACACTGGTGAGAGAAATTAAAGACAAATAAATGGAGAGACATACCATGTGTGCTAATCAGAAGACTCAGTACTATCAAGAAGGCAATTCCTTTCAAACTGAATTGTAGAGTCAATGAAATCTCAATCAAAATCCCAGCAGGTATTTTTGCAGAAATTGGCAAGTTATCTCTAAAGTTCAGATGAAAATGCAGAGACTAGGATAGCCAAAGCAATTCTGTAAAAGAAGAACAAAGTTGGAGGACTAAGGACTGGATCTCAAGCCTTATAATAAACTACAGTTATCAAGACAGTGAGCTATTAAGGCAAAGATAGTCATATAGGTCAATGGAACAGTAGAGATATGGTCATACATGACATATATGGTCAATTGATTTTTGACAATGGTGTCAAAGCAATTCAGTGAGGAATAGATTAGCCCAATTAATTATCCTGGATAAATTGGATTTTCACATGTCAAAAAAAAACTTTTACCCTCACCTAATACCTTTAATAAAAATCTACTAAAAATTAACCTAATGTAGAGTTAAAATTATGAAGTTTCTATAAGAAAGCATAAGAGAAACTTAATAACCTTGCATAGACAAAGATTTCATAAGGGACAAAAAATATGAATTATAAGAGAAAAATCTGTTAAATTGGATTTCATCTAAATTAATGACTTTCGCTCTTTAAAAGACGCTGTTAAGAAAATGAAAAACAAGCTATAGAGTAAAAGATAATATTCAGAAAATACGTATCTGACAGAGGATTTGTATCTAGAATAGATTAAGAATTCTCACAATTCAATAACACAAGACAAACAACCCAGTTAAAAAATGGGCAAAATATTTGAACAGACTCTTAACAAAATAAGATATACAGATGGCAAATAAGTACATAAAAAGATGCTCAACACCATTCATCATTATGAAAACACAAATTAACACCACAATGAAACACCATTACCTACCCACTAGAATGGCTTGAAGTATAAAGACCATCATACCAAATGTTGCAAGGATATAGAGCAACTGGAATTCTCAAACAATGTTGGAAGGAATATAAAACGAAATAATCATTTTGAAAAACAGTTTGACAGTCTCTTAAAAAGTTAAACATACATCTATGTTATGACCCAGCCATTTCAGTCCTGATATTTATTCAAAAGAAATAAATGTATATATTCACACAAAGGCTTGAACACGAATGTTCACAGCACTTTATGTTTAATATTCCAAATGTCCATCAATCAATGAATGGCTGAACAAACTGTGGTATATCCATAAAACAGAACACTACCCAGCTATACAATAGTGAATTATTAATATATGTAGCAACATGGCCACATCTCCAAATTATTATGCTGGATAAAAGAGAGTCAAAAGATACATGCTATGTGATTCCACATATATGAAAGTGTAGAAAGTGCAAATTAATCTGTAGGTCAGAAAGCAGACTAATTTTGCCTGGGCAGAGAAAAGGTGGGTCAGAGAGGATCAGATCACCAAAGCACAAGAGGAAACATTTTAGGATGACTGAAAGGTTTATTATCTTGGTTTTACAAGTGTAGACATCGAGAAAAAATACAATTGTACATTTAAATAAATGCAATGTATCATATGTTAATATGGGCTTCCCAGGTAGCTCAGCTGGTAAAGAATCTGCCTGCAATGTAGAAGACCTCGGTTTGACTCCTGGGTCAGGAAATTCTCCTGGAGATGAACAGACTACCCACTCCACCACGCTAGGATTCTTGGGCTTCCCTGGTGGCTCAGATGGCAAAGAATCCACCTGCAATGCAGGAGAGTTGAGTTCGATCTCTGGGTTGGGAAGATCCCTTGAGGAGGGCATGGCAACCCACTCCAGTATTCTTGCCTGGAGAATCCCCATGGACAGAGGAACCTAGCGGGCTATAGTCCATGGGGTCGCAAAGAGTCGGACACGGCTGAATGACTAAGCACACACACGTCACATGTTAATATACCTTAACAAAACTTGGGAGGGAATTCTCTGGCAATTCAGTGGTTAGGACTCTGCACTTTAGCTGCCAGGGGCCTGGGTTCAGTCCTTGTGGGGAGAGAACTACAATCCCACAAAGCATGTCGCTCAGCCAAAAAAATTAAGTAAAACGATTGGTTTCTTAGTGTGTGCAGATTAATTCAAAAGCTCATGTGATGGAACTTCCCTGGTGGTCCTGTGGCTAAGACTCTGAGCTCCCAATGCAGGAGCCTGGGTTCAATCCCTGGTCGGGGGGTTGGAGGAACTAGATCCCATATGCGGCAACTAAAAGTTCGAATGTAGCAATGAAGATTGAAGATCCCAAATGCCAAAACTAAAACCATGGCACAGCCAAATAAATCAATAAAGATACTTTAAAAACTAAAAAGCTCAAGTGTTAAATGGTCTCTGGAATTTTCCCTCCCAGAGAGAAATATTCACTGTTACTTGCATTCAATTTATCAATAATCTCAAGTTTATTAATATTTCAGTAATTAGTGTTCCTTTAAGTGTGTGTGTACTACTTACATAACTAATAAAAGTTATTATTTTGCAAATGAACTGTCTTCAAGAATTCAAACATCAATCGCAAATTTAGTCAATTAAATTCTTTGCAAATCTAATGCCTTGGATTCCTTTAAATGCAGCAGTTGGTTGGGAAGATCCCCTGGAGAAGGAAAGGCTACCCACTCCAGTATTCTGGCCTGGAGAATCACATGCACTGTATAGTCCATGGGGTTGCAAAGAGTCGAACATGACTGAGCAACTCTCACTTTCACTTTAAAGGCAAGGAAAATATTTATATAATAGTTCAGTAATTACAAAATGATCAGCATACTTAAAAACACAATGAAGGAATAAGTACTGTTTGTCTTAGGGCCTAGCAGTAAGGGACTGGGGATACACGAAACAGTGGCCAACATTCAATGCATGATCCCTGGGTTGTTGGCCACAGCAGAGCAGGCTAGTCAGAGTAGGGAAAGCGGGGAATGAACACTCCAGGGAGAAGCTGGGGGAGGGCCGTCTCAGCATAAGCTGTGGTCTCTGGTCGGGAAATAGGTTTCCCCAAAAGCATGAGTGGGAATTCGCCTTCTGCTCCAGCAGAATCTCAGCAGTGTCTGTCTGGGATGGGTCTCAACATCATGACGTCAGTCCTTCAGCAAGGAGCCTTCAAGTCACCAGGTCTAGTAGTCTCCTTTCAAGAAGTAACTGTCATCTCAAGAGAGGGGACCCTGACCCTATCAGTTGCTCCTTCTGTTCCAGTAACATACATTGCCCATCAAGTTCAGTTCAGTCACTCAGTCGTGTCCAACTCTTTGCGACCCCATGGATGGCAGCACGCCAGGCTCCCCTGTCCATCACCAACTCCCGGAGCTTGCTCAAACTCATGTCCATCGAGTTGGTGATGCCATCTCATCCTCTGTTGTCCCCTTCTCCTCCTGCCTTCAATGATTAGTTTATCAAAACTAATAATTATATTATTATTTTGGCTATGCCACACAGCTCATGGGATTATTTTAGGTTCCCTACCAGGGATCGAACCCAGGCCCTTGGCAGTGAGAGTACCAAATCCTAACCACTGGACCACTTGGGGAGTCCCTCACCACAGTTTTTAAAAATACATAAAATTATCTATAAAACCTAAAGCTTTTCTTTTTCATTAACACTTAAGACATAAAAATGACAGCAACAACAATTATCAGGAGGTCTGTTCTCTGACGATTTTCCCTTTTTTTCAGAAAGGAAGGCTTCCAATTCCTGCCTGACTGGTACCCAGTTGCTAGCATTCCAGGAGCAGGGCCATCTCCATGGGGTTTCACCACTCCACGTTCAGGCTTTCCATGAATCCCCCTCCTTTCGATACAGATCTTCACTCTTGCCTTCTGCAGAGCCTAGTGTCCTTTGATCCAGAGCTTCTCTTCGTTCAGTTTCTCTAGGGAATAGGTCTTATCTCCGTAAGGGAGAGAGGGGGCAAGGCTAGGTGCTGGCAGGATGGGTGTAGGAGACAATCTGCAGGGGTGACCCCCTGGATTAGCAACATGTTTTTAACAGATCTCAAGGATTTCAGCCTTCTCATCATCCCATCCATGACCTGATGCCTTTTAGGCAAATCCTTCACCTAGCGTGGGTAAATATGGCCAACACTGTCAGATACATACTCGATACCTACACATCCTTTGTTCTTCACTTGTAGGGCATCAGTTACCTTTAAGACAACCAGGTGCCCAGTGTCAGGTGAGGTATTCACTGTTCCAGCCTTCCTTGTAGCCACAGAGACCAATTATTATCCTTTTTTTGGTAGGCAGCAGTCTGCTGGAGAGATGTTAAAAATGTGTGTTTTTCCAATAAGAAGGGATGGATGTGACTGTCACGAGGCTTCTCTACCCATTCTTTCTTTGATGCAAACATGATCCCTGGAACTGCAAAGATCAGCTTATGGCCATTCAGCAAACAAAAGTCACCCAGCTAAGGACTGCCAAGCAGAAAGACAGAGTCCAGCACAGAAAACTAGCGGAACCAATTCTGGAAACCACTTTCCTCTGGACCTCTTCTGAGATGAGAAAAATAAACCCTGGATATTGAAGCCTCTGCTTCGTGTATATTCCATTATGTGCAGCTGAACACAGCCCTAACTGATGTCTCTTTCCCCAGACACTTGGATGGGACCTTTTCTCCATGCAGCTGAGTCAGTCTCCATTCTTCCATCTATTTTCTAGCTTCCAAAATGGGACTGAACTCTTTCCTCATTTGCTGTTTTTCTATTCTTAAAATATAGTAAGTCCCCTATATATGAACAAGTTTCATTCCAAGAGTGAGTTCATAAGTCCAATTTGTTCACAAGTCCAACAAAATTAGTCTCAGTTCAGTTCCGTTGCTAAGTCCTGTCCAACTCTTTGCAACCCATGGACTGCAGCACTCCAGGTTACTCTGTCCATCACCAAATCCTGAGGCTGGCTCAAACTCATGTCCATTAAGTTGGTGATGCCATCCAACCAATCTCATCTTCTGTTGTCCCCTTCTCCTCCTGCCTTCAATCTTTCCCAGCATCAGGGTCTTCTCCAATGAGTTGGTTCTTCACATCAGGTGGCCAGAGTACTGTAGCTTCAGCTTCAGCATCAGTCCTTCCAGTGAATATTCAGGACTGAGTTCCTTTAGGATGGACTGGTTGTATCTCCTTGTAGCCCAAGGGACTCTCAAGAGTCTTCTCCAACACCACAGTTCAAAAGCATCAATTCTTCAGCACTCAGCTTTCTTTATGGTCCAACTCTCACATCCATTCATGACTACTAGAAAAACCATAGCTTTGACTAGAAGGACTTTTGTTGCCAAAGTAATGTCTCTGCTTTTTAATATGCTGTCTAGGTTCAGTTCAGTTCAGTTCAGTTCAGTTGCTCAGTCATGTCCGACTCTTTCTGACCCCATGAATCGCAGCACGCCAGGCCTCCCTGTTCATCACCATCTCCCGGAGTTCACTCAGACTCACGTCCATCGAGTCAGTCATGCCATCCAGCCATCTCATCCTCGGTCGTCCCTTTCTCCTACTGCCCCCAATCCCACCCAGCATCAGAGTCTTTTCCAATGAGTCAACTCTTCGCATGAGGTGGCCAAAGTACTGGAGTTTCAGCTTCAGCATCATTCCCTCCAAAGAAATCCCAGGGTTGATCTCCTTCAGAATGGACTGGTTGGATCTCCTCGCAGTCCAAGGGACCCTCAAGAGTCTTCTCCAACACCACAGTTCAAAAGCATCAATTCTTTGGTGCTCAGCCTTCTTCACAGTCCAACTCTCACATCCATACATGACCACTGGAAAACCCATAGCCTTGACTAGACAGACCTTAGTTGGCAAAGTAATGTCCCTGCTTTTGAATATGCTATCTAGGTTGGTCATAACTTTCCTTCCAAGGAGTAAGCGTCTTTTAATTTCATGGCTGCAGTCACCATCTGCAATGATTTTGGAGCCCAAAAAAATAAAGTCTGACACTGTTTCCACTGTTTCCCCATCTATTTCCCATGAAGTGATGGGACCGGATGCCATGATCTTCGTTTTCTGAATGTTGAGCTTTAAGCCAACTTTTTCACTCTCCTCTTTCACTTTCATTAAGAGGCTTTTTAGCTCCTCTTCACTTTCTGCCATAAGGGTGGTGTCATCTGCATATCTGAGGTTATTGATATTTCTCCCGGCAATCTTGATTCCAGCTTGTGTTTCTTCCAGCCCAGCGTTTCTCATGATATACTCTGCATATAAGTTAAATAAGCAGGGTGACAATATACAGCCTTGACGTACACCTTTTCCTATTTGGAACCAGTCTGTTGTTCCATGTCCAGTTCTAACTGTTGCTCATCAAGAGGCTCTTCAGTTCTTCTTGACTTTCTGCCATAAAGGTGGTGGTGTCTGCATATCTGAAGTTACTGACATTTCCTGACAATCTTAATTCCATCTTGTGCTTCATCCAGCCTGGCATTTTGCATGAAGTACTCTGTATATAAGTGAGATAAGCAGGGTGACAATACACAGCTTTGATGTACTCCTTTCCCTATTTGGAACCAGTCAGCTCTTCCATGTCCAGTTCTAGCTGTTGCTTCTTGACCTGCATACAGATTTCTCAGGAGGCAGGTAAGGTGGTCTGGTATTCCCATCTCCTTAAGAATTTTCCACAGTTTGTTGTGATCCACAGTCAAAGGCTTTGGCGTAGCCAGTGAAGCAGAAGTAGATGTTTTTCTGGAACTCTCTTGCTTTTTTTATGATCCAACAGATGTTGGCAATTTGATCTTTGGTTCCTCAGCCTTTTCTAAATCCAGCTTGAACATTTGGAAGTTCTTAGTTCACGTACTGTTGAAGCCTGGCTTGGAGAATTTTGAGCATTACTTTACTAGCGTGTGAGATGAGTGCAACTGTGTGATAGTTTGAGCATTCTTTGGCATTGCCTTTCTTTGGGGTTGGAATGAAAACTGACCTTTTCCAGTCCTGTGGCCACTGCTGAGTTTTCCAAATTTGCTGGCATATTAAGTGTGGCACTTTCACAGCATCGTCTTTTAGGATTTGAAATAACTCAGCTGGAATTCCATCATCTCCGCTAACTTTGTTCATAGTGATGCTTCCTAAGGCCCACTTGACTATGAATTCCAGGACATCTGACTCTAGGTGAGTGATAACACCATCGTGGTTGTTTCAGTCATGAAGATCTTTTTTGTATAGTTCTTCTGTATATTCTTGCCGTCTCTTCTTAATAGGTATGACCTAAGTCAAATCCCTTACAATTATATAGTGAGAGTGACAAATATATTCAGGGGATTATATCTGATAGCGTGCCTGAAGAATTATGGACAAAGATTTGTGACATTGTGCACAGGAGATGATCAAGATCATCCCCAAGAAAAACAAATGCAAAAAGACAAAATGGTTGTCTGAGGAGGCCTTACAAATAGCTGAGAAAAGAAGAGAAGCTCAAGGCAAAGGAGAAAAGCAAACATATGTCCATCTGAAGGCAGAGTTCCAAAGAACAGCAAAGAGAGATAAGAAAACCTTTCTAAGAGATCAATGCAACAACAACAAAAAAAGAAATAGAGAAAAATACTAGAATGGGAAAGACTAGAGACCTTTTCAAGAAAATCAGAGATACCAAGGGAACATTTCATGCAAAGTGAAAGGTGTTCAGTCGTGTCTGACTCTTTGCAACCCCATAGACTATATTGTCCATGGAATTCTCCAGGCCAGAATACTGGAGTGGGTAGCCTTTCCCTTCTCCAGGGAATCTTCCCAACCCAGGGATCAAACCCAGGTCTCCTGCATTGCAGGCAGATTCTTTACCAGCTGAGCCACAAGGGAAGCCCAAGAATACTGGAGTAGGTAGCCTATCCCTTCTCCAGCGGATCTTCCCGACCCAGGAATTGAACTGGGGTCTCCTGCATTGCAAGTGGATTCTTTACCACGCACAATAAGGACAGAAAGAGTATGGACCTAACGGAAGCAGAAGATATTAAGAAAAGTTAACCGAGGTACCCAACTAACACACCCGGTTATATAGTACTATACTGTAATAGGTTTATAATACTTTTCACACAAATAATACATAAAAAGCAAACACAAAAAATAAAATATTTTTTAATCTTACAGTACAGAGCCTTGAAAAGTATAGTAGTCCAATACAACAGCTGGCATAGAGGGGCTGGTATCAAGTGACCAGGCAAGAAGAGTTACTGACTGGAGGAGGGAGAGGAGGTACGCGATGGCAGAGCTGGAGGGTCATCAGCAATAGGAGATGGAGGGCAAGCTGCAATTTTGCTCACACCTGACACTGATGGCACAGATTCTGGTTCCCTGCTGGACCAATATGCATGTCAGCATCTCTGCAAGTTTGCAACTTGAAGGTTCGTATGTGGGGAACTTACTGTATCCATACAGGTAGCATCCTTTTCATGGAAATTTGAGAGGAGATGAAATAGGAAATAAATCTGTAGTTAACACTTTCAGTGTCTGACTAGAAGTTCTGTATTTCCTTGCTCTTACTCATCCCCACCTGGTCCACATTCTAGTTTGAGAAATCATTCTAAATTGCAAGTCTTATCACAGTGTTCATCTGCTGAAATCTATTTCCTTTTGTTACATAACAGGAACAATGAGTTGCCCCAAGACTTGAAAGTAAAAGCTAAACTCCCAGCAGAATGGGTGCGATTAGTTATTTTTTTGTAAGATCCTTCTATATTGCCACGGGAGGAAGTACGAGCCCATAGTCCACCATTCCCACCCAGGGAAAATCACAGGCTATTAATAACTGATGCATATTGTATCCATGGATGCAGTGCAGATGAAAAGGCAATTAAGAACCACTATTTTATTTTATTTTTTTTAAAATTTATTTTAATTGGAGGCTAATTACTTTACAATACTGTATTTGTTTTGCCATACATCAACATGAATCCTCCACGGTGTACACGTGTTCCCAATCCTGAACCCCCCTCCCACCTCCCTCCCTACACCACTATTTTAAAAGATATTGTGCCAAAGAGATAGGAGTGGAGCCAAATAGAGATGCGATAAGTGAAATGTGAAGTCAGTAATGAGCTTGTTATTTCTGCCTGACATAAACTAGCTGGACAGAATGGGGTTTCTTGTTAGGGAGGAGTGAGAGATAACAAAAGTGATTGTGTGTCCACTGTGATGGGCACCCACAGATGGCCTTCAGCTAACCAGCCCTTTCAAGGGATTACCTGAGCTTTGTAGACAAAAACCCTGCTGCTTCCTGCGGCAGTTCAGTTCAGTTCAGTTGTCAGTCATGTCTGACTCTTTGCGACCCCATGGAGTGAAGCAAGCCAGGCTTCCCTGTCTATTACCAGCTCCCAGAGCTTGCCCAAACTCATGTCCATTGAGTCGGTGATGTCATCCAACCATCTCATCCTCTGTCGTCCCCTTCTCCTCCTGCCTTCAATCTTTCCCAGCATCAGGGTCTTTTCCAATGAGTCAGTTCTTCATATCAGATGGCCAAAGTATTGGAATTTCAGCTTCAGCATCAGTCCTTCCAATGAATATTCAGGACTGATCTCCTTGCAGTCCAAGGGACTCTCAAGAGTCTTCTCCAACACCATAGTTCAAAAGCATCAATTCTTCAGTGCTCAGCTTTTTTATAGTCCAACTCTCACATCCATACATGACTACTGGAAAAACTATAGTTTTGACTAGTCAAAGCTTCCTGGGGCAGCCCACATCCAATAACAGATTGCCTGAGGGTATCCAAGTCAGCCTGGGCCATTGTAACAAATGCCACAGACAGGGTAGCTTCAACAACAGACTTGCATCTTCTTGCTGTTTGGGAACAGAAGTCCAAGATCAGGCTGCTAGCACGGTCAGGTTCTTGGTGAATGCTCTCTTCCAGATTTGCAGATGGCTGCCTTCTCATTGTATCCTCACACAGCAGGGAGAGAAAAAGCTCCGGTCTTTCTTTCTCTTATAAGGCCCACTAATCCCATCACAGGGCATCCTTATAACCACATCTCAATCTAATCACCTTCCAAAGGCTTAACCTCCAAATTCCATCACATAGGGGTTACAATGAATTTGGGAAGGACACAAACATTCAGTTCACAATAGAGGGGAAAGAAGGCCTGGCCGTATTAACTCTATTTGGGATGATCCTGAAGGGTCATTCAGCTTCAAAGCTAATAGGGGTTTCTGCAAAAGCTTCTGTCCCCTGGAATAGTAACTTTCATCTGCTTTGCAATTTACAAGTAGGTTTTTTTTTTTTTTCTTTACAAGTAGCTTTTGACCACATGTTCTCATTACCCTCTCTAATCCCCATAAACAACATTGTGAAGGATCACTATTTTTCTGCTTTGAGGATAAGGTAACTGAAGGTCAGAGAGGGTACTTTCCCAGGGCCATATGGCTTATTAAAAACAAGGTGGTGGTGGGGATTTCCCTGGTGGTCCAGCGACTAAGACTCCATGCTCTTAATGCAGGTAGCCCCGGGTTCGATCTCTGGTCAGGAAACTAGATCTCACAGGCCACAACTAAGAGTCCGCATACTGCAGCTGAAAATCTTGCATGCCGAAACTAAGACCTGCTGCAGCCAAATTAAAAACAAAAACAAAAAAACTAGGTTGGAAGTGACATATAAGGAGGGTGAGTAGTTCTGAAAACAAAGAAATAAAAACACAAAGGAAAATGAAATAAAAACGAAAGAAATGAAAATGAAAATGAAAAACAAACCAGGAAGGAAATAGCAACCCACTCCAGTATTCTTGCCTGGAAAATCCCCTGGACAGAGGAGCCTGGCGGGGTACAATGGGGTCTCAAAGAGTCGGATACAGCTAAGCAACTGAGGACACATACCATAGGCAGCATCGGAGAATTTGGCACCCACAGCCAGACCACTCATGCTTCTATTTTCTATAGCAAGGCTGCACTGTCATTTCTGAGAGCATTCTCGTTTATATGCCAACATGTTCACAAGTTAGATTCCAAGACCAGAGGCACTCAAAACATCCAAGAGACCTGCAGAATTTTAAAGTGTTGTCTGCCCTAATGAGTTTTCAGGGTTTTTTCTCTGGGAAAGTAACAAGCAAAGCTGCTGTAATTCTTTCCCAAGCAATATGGCACCTAGGACACAGAGATGCCAATAGTCTCCTTAGCAACCACCCAAAACTGAGTTGCTAGAAGATAAAATCCTGGTCTCTATTCGTGCAGCAGATCACATGGGGTCAAGGTACTGTTTATCTCTCGAGCAGAAACCACAAGTCACTGAGATTTTAATTGCATCCTTCAGATCAGTAAGAAAAGAAATAAACCAGAGAAATGAGGGCAGCCACTAACAAGCATGCAGTGAGCATAAAACCTTGCACTCGCTTCTTTGAAGCATGTGCTTTTGCAAAGCGCACTTCAGAAGCCACTGCTTACACACACACACACACACACACACACACACACACACACAGAGTCTTAGGGCTTCAGACATTGCCTCCTCTTCATTATAATTCTAAAGCCACAATCCAAGCTTATTAGGTGAATGTTTGCTTTGGGAAGACTTTTCAGTTACATAGTCATATGGCTTGCTTCATCCAGCATTGCTTTTAACAGTCCTGCTTCCTCAAAAGCCATAATA
Organism: Budorcas taxicolor; assembly: GCF_023091745.1. Lineage (NCBI taxonomy): Eukaryota > Metazoa > Chordata > Mammalia > Artiodactyla > Bovidae > Budorcas > Budorcas taxicolor. Next base: position 15,481,261 of record NC_068921.1, read on the forward strand.
TTGAGCGATCTTGGAGCCAAGGGATGTCTTATAAATCAATGCTATTCCTTTTCATTAAAATAGGCTTGCTGAGGTAGCAGGTGGTGACTGAGCTTGTAACCAACTGCCGAGTCCTTGATAGATGGGGATTTAAATTACATTTTCTGTTGTCTTTCTGAACTCTATTTCATGTTTTCATTCACTGGTATGTTCTTGGTAAAGTATATGTCAGGCGCTCATTAAGATTTAAAAGGATTGATACCCAGTGGTTTAATTAGTTTAACAAAAAATTTTCCCCAACAAATATATGACCCATATTATTTAATCACATGTGTGTAGATTTACAGGACTGGAGATGTTACAGGCGAAAAGCAGCCTGCTTGTCATATGCATAAACAGAGGAATCTTATTTGCAAGGGTTAAAAAAGGAGCAACCTTATAAAATTGGCAAAGGATATCGTCTTAAAAATCAATTTTTCTTTCAACCTTTGAAAAGAGTCGTTTTGGAAATCTGACCTCTGAGAGAAAGGAAATGACATTTTAAAATAATAGCTTTAGCTTTTGCTTTACTGGCTGCTAAAATGAAGGAATCAGACCAAAGGCAGGCAGCCTGGGGCACCTGGGACCAGTAAATAGAAACGGAGGTTAGTCCTTGCGCTGTCCTTCTTTTTTTCATACTTTCTTTTACTTTTTTTCTGTTCTTTTATTCTCCTCCTTACTTTGTTTTTTACTGCCTAAAGGCCTATTCATGAAATTTTAAAGATAAAAATGTTTCTAGTCCTGTGGTTAGTTTTTAAGGAGCAAGTTTTGGCTTTGTTGGCATAGATGAGTCTCTGCTACTTTCTCTAGCCCTGTGGCTTACTGTTAGAGATACAACTTTGCAAGACACGACAATGGATGCCTGGCAAGCTATCAGAATCTCACTGTTCTGAAGTACTGTGAACTTGCCCAATGATTTGTGAAGCAGTTTTGAAAGTGGAGTCAGAGGACCTTGGAATCCTTAAGGAGGCAATTTGTCGCAAGCTGTCAGTGGCAGTGGTGGGTGTTTTATTCTACTCTGATTTTAGAGAGATAGAGTTCTGGTCTTAAAGGAATCTCTACACATGCCCCACCCCACTTTCTCTAGCACCTGCTTTTTCTCTTTGGAGTTTCATGATGCTGTCGTCATGTAATGGTGGGAGAAAAGGCAGAGAAAAATAATTCTACCTGTCAAAGAATTAGCTTTAAAAAATGCAAAATTTGAGAGCTAGAGGAGAATTGAAAGTTTCTGACTTGCCTTGTTCACTGCTCTATCCCTGATGCAATGAATATTCAAGAAATATTTGTCGAATAAATGAACGTATGAATTAACCACCCCCATTCCACCTCCATTCTCAAAGTTTCAAGTGCATATGAATCACCCGGGGATGTTTAAAATGCAGATTCTGATTCAGCAGGTCTAGGGTAGGGCTTTTAATTCTGCTTTGCTTACAGAGCTCTAGATGTGATATTGTCAGTCTGGGGAACACACTTTGAATATCAAGGTTCTAAACCAGAAGTCTCAGGCTTTCCTGGTGGTTCAGAGGATAAACAATCTGCCTGCAATGTGGGAGACCCAGGTTCGATCCCCGGGTTGAGAAGATTCCCTGAAGAAGAGAATGGCTTCCCACTCCAGTAATCCTGCCTGGAGAATTCCATGGACAGAGGAGCCTGGTCCTATAGTCTGTGGAGCTGCAGAGTTGGACATGACTGAGGGGCCAACACACACACAAACCATAAATCTCAAACTTCCCATTAGTGTTTTCATCTTAAAATATACACAACTGACCTTTCCTACGGGGGCAGCTATTTTGTTTTATTCGTTAGAGATTTTTTAACTGGGTTGTGTTATAATAATTGTATTTACAAATGAGCATTTGGGGACTGCCCGCATGCTTAGTTGCTCAGTCATGTCCGACTCCTTGTGAGCCCATGGACTGTAGCCCACCAGGCTCCTCTGTCCATAGGATTCTCTAGGCAAGAATACTGGAGTGAGTTGCCATGCCCTCCTCCAGGGGATCTTCCCGACCCAGGGATTGAACTTGCGTCACTTAAGTCTCCTGCATTGGCAGGCGAGTTCTTTACCACTAGCACCACCTGGGAACCCCTTGCAGGCTGTATGTATGCTAAATAAACTGATTCAGCTAGTTGCTGAGAGAGAGAGGAACAGGTGGAAAACTAGCCTTGGTATCCTAGGAATGGAAATCATACAATTTCACTTTCATCACATTCTCTTTGAAGTGAGTCATTATACAAGAGGAACGGGTCCTAGGCTTCACATTCACATTTTGAAGGAAGGAGTATCAAAGAATTGGGATGTAGTTTACCTTATTGTTCAGTTTTAATACTATCTTATTGAAATTTAGTTGATTTACAATGTTAATTTCTGTTGTACAGAAAAGTGATTCACTATATATATATACAATCTTTCAAAATATTTTAATACCTTAAATACTTATAATATCTTTAAAATATTATAAATTAAGATTATAATATTAAACAAAATACTCATAACATTCTAACATTCTTTCCATTATGGTTTACCATAGGATATTGAATATAGTTCTCTGTGCTATATGGTGGGACCTTGTTGTTTATCTGTTCTCTATACAGAAGTTTACATCTGCTAACCCCAACCTCCCACGCCGTCCCTTCCCCAACACCTTCCCCCGTGGCAACCACCAGTCTCTTCTCTATGTCTGTGAGTCTATTTCTGTTTTGTAGATATGTTCGTTGTGACATATTTTAGATTCCACATGTGTGATAGCATTTGGTATTTGTCTTTCTCTTTCTGACTTACTTCATTTAGTATCATAATCTCTAGTTGCATCCATGTTGCAGCAAATGGCATTATTTTGTCCTTTTTTATGGCTGAGTAGTATTCCACTGTACATATGAACCACATCTTCATCCATTCATCTGTCAGTGGACATTTAGGTTGCTTCCGTGTTTCAACTATGGTGGATAATGCTGCTATGAACATAAGGGTGCATGTTTCTTGTTGAATTAGAGTTTTGTCCAGGTATATGCCTCAGACTGGGATTACTGGATCATATGGTAATTCTACTTTTAGTTTCTGAAGAACCTCGATACTCTTTTCCGCGGAGGCTGCACCGATTTACACCCCAACCAACAGTGTAGGAAGGTTTCCTTTCTCCACACCCTCTCCAGCATTTGTTATCTGTAGACTTTATAATGATAGCCATTCTGACAGCTGTAAGGTGGTACCTCATTGTCGTTTTGATTTGCATAATAATTAGTGATGGTGAACATCTTTTTATGTGCTTTTTGGCCAAGTGCATTTCTTCTTTGTAGAAATGTCTATTTAGGTCTTCTGCCCATTTTTCGATCGGGTTGTTTGCTTTTTGTTGTTGAGTTCTATGAGCTGTTTGTATATTTTGGAAATCAAGCACTTGTCAGTTGCATCATTTGCAAATATTTTCTCCCATTCTGTAAGCTGTCTTTTAGTTTTGTTTATGGTTTCCTTTGCAGTGCAAAAGCTTGTAAGTTTGATTAGGTTGGGATATATTCTAAAACCACTGTAGAGTCATAGCCAAAGGCAGCAACAGGAGTTGCTCAGGAAGATAGGCAGTAACTCACATCCAAAAGTTTGTTCTGGCATTCTCTCAATAGGAGTATTATAGTTTTCCTTTTTCTTCCCTAGTGGAATTTAAATAGCACATAGAAAGTTCATCTAAATTCAACATAGTAACATAGCAGCTGCAACATATTTGCCCCAGTCTGCCTCTTCGCACAAGAAGATATTAGTTAAATCCACCTGAATATGGAGAGGAATTTTTACCTCAGCATTTGTCTCTCTACCACCTGTCAACATCATCTCTAGAGGCAATACAGAAAATCAGAACTGTGAAGTGCACTTTATAAATCATCAGTGACCCGAGAAAAGAGAGACGAAGAAGGAGAGAGGGACAGAGAGAGAGAGATCTTTTAGTCACTGAGGGAAGAAATTCTTGGAAAGACTTCTCAGAGTAAATGAATAATCTGAGTCTAAAGAGTCACAGTGATTATTTCATTTAGAAGATGGTAGAAGAGAAAAAGTCCATTGAAAAACAATCTGCATTAGAGTTAAGTGAAAAATGCTCAATTATAACTCTTGTGAGACTGATGGTCAATTCTTCTTCTGGGTTCTTAGTGACTGTCGGAGTCATGATTTACAAAGAGCGTGTTTGACCCCAGGGAAAGCAATTAACATCCTTTTCACAGCAAAGCATTCACGGCTTAAGGTCTTTGCAAGCTGGAAGTAAAAGAATCAATGCAATAAAGTCAATTTAAAAGTGTGATTTACGTAATGCTCTCTGGATTCAGGAAACAGGCAAATTCTGATTATTTTTATTAATGAGGGCTACATAGGAACAAAAGGATATAGAATAATAAGTAATTGCTAAGGGCTTTCTGTCCTGCTAGAGTTGAATCTGCACCTTGAAGCCAGAAAAATAAAACAGCAATGGAGCAGAAACATCACTAACTACTGACTCCTCTCAGGAGTCATTCCATCTTGATCAGTGTTGTCTTCCCAGAGGACAGTAAACAAATAACTTGTTTATTGGTTCCAAGGCATTGCAGTGATGTGCCCACATGGGGCAGCTACTTCCAGAACCGACTTGCTACCCAGCCTAGTTTACCCCCACGCAGAGGCAAACTTTAGTGTAAATTGAATAGCATTACTTGGCACTTGATTCTCTTAGTTTAGCGAAGACAGTGCCTTTCTTTCTGGATGTTTGAGAGGCAAATGCTGTAGAAATCCATTATGTGGGGGGAACAAAAACCATTTGGCAATCAACCAGTAGCAAGTTTGGGAGCTCCAGTTTTAACAGGCTCTTCTTGATAGGTGATCAAAGGACGCTGTGGGAAAAATAAAACAGAAAAGGCTATAACTTTGGGGTTAAAAGGGAAAGAGGATGCAAGCCTGGGTGTCAGAGAACTGCAGGGGCATTGAGAGCCCAAGTCCCTGGAGTACTTCTCCAGCACTCGGGATGTATTTTGGAATCCAAGTACTCATTGGTCAACTGCCCCACCTTCACATGATGAAAACCTTACACCTCCTTCACTCAGGTCTGTGCCAGAGTCCAGTTTTTACCTTCTGTCTCATGGGAATGATGTTGGGAAAGTTTTTACAAAGAAGGAATGACTGAATTTGATTATAACCATTTTGCAACCCCTAGTGAATCACTGGGCTTCCCTGGTAGCTCAGTCGGTAAAGTTTGACCTGCAATGCAGGGGACCCTGGTTTAATTCCTGGGTTGGGAAGATCCCCTGGAGGAGGGCATGGCAACCCACTCTAGTATTCTTGCCTGGAGAATCCCATGGACAGAGGAGCCTGGTGGGCTACAGTCCATAGGGTCACAAAGAATTGTACTTGACTGAGCAACTAAGCACAGCGCAATGAATTACTGGCTGTAAGCAATACTCGTCAATGGCTGCCAATTTCACAAAAAGAAAGAAAGCTAGACGTGATCTATATCTTACTGGTAGTGCATAAGAGCGCATAGTAAGGAAGTTATCTTCACCTCCACCAAAATTAAGCCCAAGTCTGACCACACCTCAAGATCTAACTAGCACTTTGTAGAAAATAAAAGGGAAGGAGAAACATCGTAAATGATACCCTGAAGACACATGAGTAAAATGCAGAATGTAGCAAAGTGTATACTTGGAGACTTCCCTGGTGGTCAGTGGTTAAGAATCTGCCTTACCACTCCCTGGTGGCTCAGAGGTTAAAGCGTCTGCATGGAATGCGGGAGACCCGGGTTCGATCCCTGGGTCGGGAAGATCCCCTGGAGAAGGAAATGGTAACCCACTCCAGTACTCTTGCTTGGAGAATCCCATGGAGGGAGAAGCCTGGTAGGCTGCAGTCCATGGGGTCACAAAGAGTCGGACACGACTGAGCAACTTCACTTTTGCAGTGCAGAAGATGCGGGTTTGATCCTTGGTTGCAGAAATCAGATCCCACTTGCCGCGAGGCAACTAAACCCGTGACCACAAAAGATCTTGCATGACTCAGAGAATTCTTTGTGTGCTACAACTAAGTCCCAATGCAGCCAAACAATTTTTTTTTAAAAAAGAGAAGTGTATAAAGAACTATATCTAAGAAACGAATCTAATTTCTTTAACAACGAGACAGAGGTAGAGAATGAGAGAACGAAGAGACATTTCAACCAATCACAGTGTATGGCTCTCATTTGGATCCCAATGCGGACGATAAACATTTTCGTCTTTAAGTGTTTTTTAAAACTGTGGCAAAATATACAGAATATTTACCCTTTCAAACATTGTATGTAATTTTATTGATATTTTGGCCACATCAGATTCTAGTTGCAGCAGTGGGCTCTTAGTTCCCTGACCAGGGATCAAATATGCACCCCCTGCATTGGAAGTGCAGATTCTTAACCACTGGAGGACCAGGAAAGTCCTAGAATCTTTACTCTTAACCATGTTAAAGTGGACCACTCAGGGGCAGTAAGGCCATTCACATTTTTGTGCAACCATCGCCATCATCGTGCTCCAGTATTCTCTCATCTTGCAAACTGAAACTCCACACTCATTAAACAACTCTCATCCCCCCCGCCTCCTAACCCACTATTCTACCACTTTTTCTACTATGTTTTTGTGAATTGGACTACTCTGGATACCTCATGTCTGTGGAATCACACATATTTCTCTTTTTCTGACTGTCTTATTTCACTTGGCATAATGTCATCAAAGTTCATCCATACTGCAGCATCTGACAGAATTTCATTCCTTTTTTAAGGCTGAATAATACCGCATGTAAATAAAGACCACATTTTGTCTATTCATTCATCCCTTCTTGGACACATGGGTTGCTTCCACCTCTCAGCTCTTGTAAATAATGCTGCTGTGAAAAAAAAATATTTTGAATCTCTGACCAAAGTGATGTATAATTCTTTGCCCCTTTCCCTTCTTCTTGCTGGTTGGAAGATGCAGACTTTGTGGTCCATGATGTAGATAAGGACAACATCCCAGAGATGGTGAAATAATAAGATGGAAGAATCCTAGGTCTCCAGCAAGTATATGGAGCAGTTGTGGTTCAGTCACTAAGTCATTTCAGACTCTTTGAGAACCATGGACTGTGGCACGCCAGGCTTCCTTGTCCTTCACTATCTCCCGGAGCTTGCTCAAACTCATATCCATTGAGTCGGTGATGTCATCCAACTATCTCATCCTCTGTTGCCCTCTTCTTCTGCCCTCAATCTTTCCCAGCATCAGGGTCTTCTCCAGTGAGTTGGCTCTTCGCATCAGGTGGCCAGACTATTGGAGCTTCAGCGTCGGTCCTGCCAATGAATATTCAGGGTTGATTTCCTTTAGGACTAATTGGTTTGTCTCCTTGCTGTCCAGGAGACTCTCAAGAGTCTTCTTCAGCACCAGAGTTCGAAAGCATCAGTTCTTCAGCACTCAGCCTTCTTTATGGTCCAACTCTCACATCCGTACAGGGCTGCTGGAAAAACCATAGCTCTGACTGCTGCTGCTGCTGCTGCTAAGTTGATTCAGTCATGTCCAACTCTGTGTGAGCCCATGGACTGCATGCAGCCCACCAGGTTCTGTCCATGGGATTTTCCAGGCAAGAGTACTGGAGTGGGGTGCCATTGCCTTCTCTGTAGCTTTGACTAAATGGACCTTTTTCAGAGCCATCATCAAATCAGTCATTACAGAAGAGATGAGTAAAGATAACACTGACAAAGCTATTGCAAGAGCTCTACCTGTAGAAAGGAGCCTTAAACTGAATTTTTTTAAAGATATATACATATTTATTTATTTATTTGACCACACCAGGTCTTTGATGTGCTTGTGGGATGTTTTAATTGCAGACTGTGGGATCTAGCTCCCTCCCCTGCATGGGGAGCTTGAAGTCTTAGCTACTGGACCACCCAGGAGCTCCCTACACTGAACTTTTCTTGACTCTACCTATGGATAGGGGAGGCACAACTTTGCTTTAGCTAATATTTTCACCTTGCCCTGCATGTGGACATGATCCTGTCCCTGATGTTTGTAGATGTGGGTGGGAAGTCGGATCCATCAATAAGGAAGCCTCTAGCTTTTGCCCGTAGCAGGGATATGGACATAATTCCTCATTGATATTCAGCCCACATGGCTTCCCTGGCTTTGAAATCAGCATACTAGTGAGGATCCATCTGTTTAATATGATATTTTAGGACTTAACTGTCATTTGTGATTTTTATCCAGGCACTTTGATCAAGTATTTCAGTGCTATTTCCTAACTATAATTTTATTTAATATATAAAGTATGATATGACTGTTTTGGTAAATCATATATGAAAACAAATTGAATTTCATTATTGCAATGACAAATTAAATTTTCTCATGCTTTATTTAACACTTTATTCCCAGAGTAATCCCTAATGGGCAATTAAACTGACTTACTGAGACTGAGGGCTTCTAGTAGGCCACAGTAACCATATGTTACATCAGACGTAAGATGCTTAACAAAAGCAATTCCCCTGAATTATGTCATCCGTCAGGCAAAATACATGCAGAGCCGTGTCTCATCTCCCAGAAGGGGCAAAGCAATGTGTGTTTATGTGTTTCTGTTTTGTTCTGTTTTCTGGTACTGAGTTATCACTTGGTAAATGATCCTTTTTTTTTAAATTGTAGTTTATTAACAAAATTTCATTAGTTTCAGATATATACTACTACTACTAAGTCGCTTCAGTCGTGTCCGACTCTGTGCAACTCCATAGACAGCAGCCCACCAGGCTCCCCCGTCCCTGGGATTCTCAAGGCAAGAACACTGGAGTGGGTTGCCATTGCCTCCTCCAGTGCATGAAAGTGAAAAGTGAAAGTGAAGTCGCTCAGTCGTATCCGACTAGTAGCGACCCCATGGACTGCAGCCTACCATGCTCCTCTGCCCATGGGATTTTCCAGGCAAGAGTACTGGAGTGGGGGGCCATTGCCTGCTCCATTAGATATATAACATTGTTATATATTTTTATAGATTATCTCCTTTTAAAGTTTTCACAAAATAATGACTATATCTCCCTGCGCTATATCCTTGTTGATTATTTTATACATAGTACTTTGTATCTCTTAATCCCCTCCCCCATCTCCCCTACCTCTCTTCTCTCTCCCTGTTAACCCTTAATTTATTCTCTGTATCTGTGGGTCTGTTTCTGTTTTGATACATTAGTTTTATTTTTTAGATTCCAGGTATAAGTGACAACATGTAGTATTTCTCTTTCTCTGTCTGACTTTTTTCACTAACATAATAACCTTCTTGATCGATCTACATTGTTGCAAAATGGCAGAATTTCATTATTTTATATGACTCAGTAGTATTCCACTCCAGTGTTCTTGCCTGGAGAATCCCAGGGACGGGGGAGCCTGGTGGGCTGCCATCTGTGTGGTCGCACAGTCGGACACGACTGAAGCGACTTAGCAGCAGCAGCAGCAGCAACACACATGCACACACATGCACACAGACTTCCCTGCTGGCTCAGTGGTAAAGAATCTGCCTGCTAATGCAGGATACTCGGGTTCGATCCCTGGGTCAGGAAGATCCCTTGGAGGAGGAAATGACAACCCACTCCAGTATTCTTGCCTGGAAAATCCCATGGACAGAGGAGCCTGGCGGGCTACAGTCCAAAGGGTCACTAAAGAGTCACACATGATTTAGCTACAACACACACACGCATCTTCTTTATCCATTCATCTGTTGATGGACACAGGTTGCTTCCATATTTTGGCTGTTGTAAATAATGTGCTAAGAACATGGGGGTGCATGTATCCTTTTTTAAAAAATTAATTTATTTTTTATTGAAGGATAATTGCTTTACAGAATTTTGCTGTTTTCTGTCAAACCTCCACATGAATCAGCCATAGGTACACATATATCCTCTTCCCCTTAACTACCCCCCAACCTCCCCAATATGTATCCTTCTAAATTAGTATTTTTGTTTTCTTCAGCTATATGCCCAGGAGGGGAATTGCTGTATCATATGATAGTTCTCGGAGAAGGCAATGGCAACGCACTCCAGTACTCTTGCCTGGCAAATCCCATGGACAGAGGAGCCTGGTAGGCTGCAGTCCATGGGGTCGCTAGGAGTCGGACAAGATTGAGCGACTTTGCTTTCTCTTTTCATTCGCATGCACTGGAGACGGCAATGGCACCCACTCCAGTGTTCTTGCCTGGAGAATCCCAGGGACGGGGGAGCCTGGTGGGCTGCCGTCTCTGGGGTCGCACAGAGTCGGACACGACTGAAGCGACTTAGCAGCAGCAGCAGCATGATAGTTCTGTTTTTAGTTTTTTGAAGAACATCTATACTGTTTTCCAGAGTGACTGCCCCAGTTTACATTCTCACCAACAATGTACAGTCCCCTTCCTCCACATCCTCACCAACATTTGTATTTGTAGACTTTTTGATGATAGCTGTTCTGACAGGTGTGAAGTGCTATCTCCTGGTGGTTTTGATTTGCCTTTCTCTAATGATCAGCAAAATTGAGCATCTTTTCATGTGCCAATTGGCTTTATGTATGTCTTCTTTAGAAAAATGTATATTCAGATCTTCTGCCCAGTAAATGGTGTTGTTTTGCTACACAGCAAGGAATCACAAAACCTTGTCAATTTGATCTCCTAAATCTATCCATATTTTCCGGCTCATCTTCTCATCTCCACTGCCAGCTTCCTAATGCAAACCACTATCCCCGCCTACATGGATTAGTGCAGTAATGTCTAGTCTCTTGGTTTCCATTCTGGCCTCTTCCTATCCACCTTTTCCCCCCCACAAGAGCTAGAGAGATCTTTTTTAAAAATGTAAATCTGATTATTTTATACTCAAGCTTAAAACTCTTCTTCAGGGACTTCCCTGGTAGTCTAGTGGTTAGGACTCCAAGTTTCCAATACCAGGGGCCTGGGTTGGATCCCAGGTCAGGGGACTAAGATCCTGCAAGCCAAATGATGTGACGAAAAAAAAAAAAAACCCAAATCCACTCTTCTTCAGGTGTGTATTTGGGCTGATCTATTCTCTCTCCAACTGGTGGCACAGTCACCGCCTCCCCATTCACTCACTGTGCCCTGCCGGCTGGTATCCCCTCTGCTCCACAGACACCAACACACAAGTCCCTGCAGAGTTTGCAGATGCACCTCCTCTTTATGCAGAACACTAATGATCAAAGCTAGTGGAGGTGATGGAATTCCAGTGGAGCTATTTCAAATCATGAAAGATGATGCTGTGAAAGTGCTGCACTCAATATGCCATCAAATTTAGAAAACTCAGCAGTGGCCACCGGACTGGAAAAGGTCAGTTTTCATTCCAATCCCAAAGAAAGGCAATGCCAAAGAATGCTCAAACTACTGCACAATTGCACTCATCTCACACGCTAGTAAAGTAATGCTCAAAATTCTCCAAGCCAGGCTTCAGCAATACATGAACTGTGAACTTCCAGATGTTCAAGCTGGTTTTAGAAAAGGCAGAGGAATCAGAGATCAAATTGCCAACATCCGCTGCATCATAGAAAAAGCAAGAGAGTTCCAAAAAAACATCTATTTCTGCTTTATTCACTATGCCAAAGCCTTTGTGTGGATCACAATAAACTGTGGAAAATTCTAAAAGAGATGGGAATACCAGACCACCTGACCTGCCTCTTGAGAAATCTGTATGAAGATCAGGAAGCAATAGTTAGAACAGGACATGGAGCAACAAACTGGTTCCAAATAGGAAAAGGAGTACGTCAAGGCTGTATATTGTCACCCTGCTGATTTAACTTTTATGCAGAGTACATCATGAGAAACGCTGGGATGGAAGAAGCACAAGCTGGAATCAAGATTGCCGGGAGAAATATCAATAACCTCAGATATGCAGATGACACCACCCTTATGGCAGAAAGTGAAGAGGAACTAAAAAGCCTCTTGATGAAAGTGAAAGTGGAATGTTAAAGCTCAACATTCAGAAAATGAAGATCATGGCATCCGGTCCCATCACTTCATGGGAAATAGATGGGGAAACAGTGGAAACAGTGTCAGACTTTATTTTTTTGGGCTCCAAAATCATTGCAGATGGTGACTGCAGCCATGAAATTAAAAGACACTTACTCCTTGGAAGAAAAGTTATCACCAACCTAGATAGCATATTAAAAAGCAGAGACATTACTTTGCCAACAAATGTCCATCTAGTCAAGGCTATGGTTTTTCCAGTGGTCATGTATGGATGTGAGAGTTGGACTGTGAAGAAGGCTGAGCACCGAAGAATTGATGCTTTTGAACTGTGGTGTTGGAGAAGACTCTTGAGAGTCCCTTGGACTGCAAGGAGATCCAACCAGTCCATTCTACAGGAGATCAGCCCTGGGATTTCTTTGGAAGGAATGATGCTAAAGCTGAAACTCCAATACTTTGGCCACCCCATGCGAAGAGTTGACTCATTGGAAAAGACTGTGACGCTGGGAGGGATTGGGCGCAGGAGGAGAAGGGGACGACAGAGGATGAGATGGCTGCATGGCATCACTGACTCGATGGACATGAATCTGAGTGAACTCCTGGAGTTGGTGATGGACATGGAAGCCTGGCGTGCTGCGATTCATGGGGTCACAAAGAGTCGGACACGACTGAGCGACTGAACTGAACTGAACTGAACTGAACTGAATGATCAAATAAATTATATTGAACATTGAGATAATAAAACCCCAAAATTCATCACTTTTCAATCGCTTTACTGTGTCTTACAATTATCTATGCTCTCTACTTACATTAATGTACTCATTAGATGCTAATTTGCATCTACACCAACTGTACACTGCAAATCAAGCAAAGATTATAAAGCAAGGCTTTTTCTAGTTGTCAGAAAAAGCCAGTTGTTAGATATTTACTCGCACAGCACTACCTGTAATAAAGCTTTTGTGCTTTATTTGAGCCAATAGAATTAATGAAGTTACCAAATAGTTTTCACATTGTAAAGTCTCTTTGGTTTTCTCATTTAGTCATGCTCCAACTCTATGAAGTAGGTATAATAATCTCATTTTATAAGCTAGGAAATAGGTGGAGAGATAATGAAGTAATTAGGGCAGGAGGCAGCAGAGCTATACTTGAAGCTATGACTCCACAGTGCATGCTCAACAGTGTGCTCCTGCTAACAACATGAAAACTATCACAGGGGGTGTTATTGTTTGTATGTGTGTGTGTGACTGGGTAAGCAAGGACTTCCCTCTATCAGGGAAGGTGGGTATTCTGTAAAAGAGAGAACCGAGGGGGTAAAGGAGAGGCAGGGAGAAGTCAGAGATGGGGTCTTATAGCCTTGGCATGATACTAAAGCAAAATTATCAACCTACACCATTACTAATGTTACTTACTTACCATTACTAATGCAGGGAAAATCTAATTAATTACCGCATTGCCATATCCAGTTATAATTTTTGGATGAAAATCTTCACGCTAATAACCAACAAATAATAAGTCTGGCTCATTGAGAAGGATTTTGTGAAAGTTACCAAATTCCAGTTATAAGTAAGCACTTGGGATATAATATACAACATGATAAATATAATTAACACTGCTATATGTTGTATGTGAATATTGTCAAGAGAGTAAATCCTAAGAGTGCTCATCAGAAGGAAAAATGTTTTTCTCTGTTTCTTTAATTTTGCATTTTGTATGTATTTGAGATGATGGATAGTCACTAAACTTATTGTGATAATCATTTGCAGGATGTGTGTAAATCAAATCATTATGTCGGGCACCTGAAACTTACACAATGTTGTATGTCAATTATATCTCAATAAAACTGAAAGAAAAAAATTAACAAAGGACTTTGTGATAGTGTTTTTTCTTTGTTTGTTTTGGCCGTGCCCCATGGCATGTGGGATCTTAGTTTTCCAAACAGATTGAACCTGCGCCACCACCACCCCTCCCCCCACCCCGCCCCGCCGCATTGGAAGCAGAGTCTTAACCACTAGACCACGAAGGAAGTCCCAGTGATGGTGCTATTTTTGCCTATGTGAATGCCCCTGGAGGTAATAGTTCCTCTTGGTAGAATGTTTCTGAGTAACTACAAGCTAAGAGAATTTCTGCCCTAGAGGGACATTGGGCCCACGTGGGACAGCCAAGGACAAGAATCTGAGAATTGACTCAGCTCCTATTAATATCATTCTAATTCCCTCAACTCACTTGAAACATCCCCTCTGACTACTGCTTATCTTCTAATGGCTACCTAATAGAACTGTGGTGTTCTGAATGGAAAAAACACAGGCTGGAATCAAGACTGCCAGGAGGAGTATCAATAACCTCAGATATGCAGATGACACCACCCTTATGGCAGAAAGTGAAGAAGAACTAAAAAGCCTCTTGATGAAAGTGAAAGTGGAGAGTGACAAAGTTGGCTTCAAGCTCAACATTCAGAAAATGAAGATCATGGCATCCGGTCCCATCACTTCATGGGAAATAGATGGGGAAACAGTGGAAACAGTGTCAGACTTTATTTTTTTGGGCTCCAAAATCACTGCAGATGGTGACTGCAGCCATGAAATTAAAAGACGCTTACTCCTTGGAAGAAAAGTTATGACCAATCTGGATAGCATATTCAAAAGCAGAGACATTACTTTGCCGACTAAGGTCCGTCTAGTCAAGGCTCTGGGTTTTCCTGTGGTCATGTATGGATGTGAGAGTTGGACTGTGAAGAAGGCTGAGCACCGAAGAATTGATGCTTTTGAACTGTGGTGTTGGAGAAGACTCTTGAGAGTCCCTTGGACTGCAAGGAGATCCAACCAGTCCATTCTGAAGGAGATCAGCCCTGGGATTTCTTTTGGAAGGAATGATGCTAAAGTGAAACTCCAGTACTTTGGCCACCTCATGCGAAGAGTTGACTCATTGGAAAAGACTCTGATGCTGGGAGGGACTGGGCGCAGGAGGAGAAGGGGACGACCAAGGATGAGATGGCTGGATGGCATCATGGACTCGATGGACGTGAGTCTGAGTGAACTCTGGGAGTTGGTGATGGACAGGGAGGCCTGGCGTGCTGCGATTCATGGGGTCACAAAGACTCGGACACGACTGAGCGACTGAACTGAACTGAACTGAAATTTATAAAACATGGAGGATTCCCTATTGTCTTCTTGAAAAATTTTCAGCCAACAGTGAGTTCTCGAGCCTTCCCTCCTTGACTTGCATTTGTGCCTTCAGCGATTAAATAAAACTTGACTAGTTAGTCATCTGGGAAAGTAGAGTGGTTTTTTTTTTAGGGGGGGGCCACTCTGCATAGCATGTGGATCTTAGTTTCCCAGTCAGGGAGTGCACCCTTGCTGCTGCAGAAGCAAGTGTCTTAACTGCTGAGTCACCAGGGAAATTCTGTACACAGAATTTTGCAGTTTCTTTCTGGGTGCTGAGCTCTGTATCTGTCTGTGATGATTAACTTTATGTGTCAACGTGACTGGGCCTCAGGTTGCCCAAATATTTGGTCCAGCATCATTCTGGGTGTGTCCTTTGAGGGTATTTGTGAATGAATTAACATTTGAATCAACAGACTAAGTAAATTAGATTGTCCTCCTCTATCTAGGTGAGCCTCACCCAATCAGTTGAAGGCAAACTAGATGAAAAGGTTCAGGAAGAGAGAATGCACTCTCTCGGCCTGTCTTCAAGCTGAGACATTTATCATCTCCTGCCTTAGATTTGGCCTGGAAATTACATCAGCATCTCTCCTGCCTCTCAGGCCTTTCAACTCAGACTAGAAGCATACCTTCAGCTCTCCTGGTCTTCAGCTTGTCAACTGCAGATTTTAGGACTTCTCAGCCTCCATAGCGCTTCCCTGATAGCTCAGTTGGTAAAGAATCTGCCTGCAGTGCAGGAGGCCCTGGTTCAATCCCTGGGTTGGGAAGATCCCCTGGAGAAGGGGAAAGCTACTCACTCCTGTATTCTGGCCTGGAGAATTCCATGGACTGTACAGTGGCAAAGAGGGACTTTAACTTTCACTTTCAGCCTCCATGTGTGTTAATTCCTATACAGTAAATGCCTATCATCCAGCTAGTTAGCTAGCTAGCTAGCTAGCTGTGTACTTCTCTGGAGAACCCTGACTAATAGAGAGATTGGTGCTGAGAGCGATCCTAGGGAACCAGAATATTAAGGATGGGTTTTCTGAATCGGTTCTGGGTTTCTGGAATTGGCTGTCTAATCTCATTAGATTTAAAGATGCTAATGACTCTATTTCCAGTAGTGAAGAGAATACTAATGATCCCTGGCATGATTGCCAATGTGTGGTCTATGCTAAGTCACTTCAGTCCCAGCTGTTTGTGACGCTATGGACTGTAGCCCGCCAGGCTCCTCTATCCATGGGGTTCTCCAGGCACGAATACTGGAGTGGGTTGCCATGATGCCCTCCTCTAGAGCATCTTCCTGACCCAGGGAGAGAGCCCGTGTCTCTCATGAATGGCAATAGAGATACCTGACATATCTGCACTGGATATACCTAACTGACTGCAAGCAGAAATCCAGGGAGGGACTTCCCTGGTGGCTCAGCAGTAAAGAATCTGTCTGCAGTGCAGAAGAGGCAGGACACACAGGTTCAATCCCTGGGTCAGGAAGATCCCCTGGAGGAGGAAATGGCAACCCAGTATTCTTGCCTGAAAAACCCCATGGACAGAGGAGCCTTGCAGCTACAGCCCAAAGGGTTGCTAAGAGTCAGATACAACTGAGCGGCTGAGCACGAGCCTGGCAATCCCAGGAACCTGTGCAAGAATCTCGTGTTAAGGGTATAGGGTCATGGTGGAGGAACATAAAGCTGGATCAGATCTGGCTGCAGGATCTGTTCCCATGTTGGTCTCCAAAGTAAATCTGTGAACCCGTTTCACGGAGCCCCATCCTCTTTTCCTCTCGTGGCCCATTAGCATTCTCTTAAAGCTGGAAAGAAATTTGAAAAGGACAAATAGGAGAAGTCTGTTCTTATTCAACAATGTCTGAGGATGATTGTTCTACCCGATCCCTGTAAACACGCACGCACACATTTTAAGACTTCCAATTAGCCATAGATCAAAGCCAATGTCCTAATCCTTTACTCTGAAGTTCATTACTAGGGTGATCTAGGTTATGTTAATTCTCTTCTCATATGGTCTTATATTTCAATTTATTCCTTCTTTTTTATTTTTTAAAGGAGTCAAACTCTTTTAAAAAATTATTTATTTATATATTTATTATTTTTGGTTGGGCTGAGTCATTGCTGCATGTGGGCTTTCTCTAGGTGCAGTGAGCCAGGACTACTCTTAGTTGAGGTTCATGGACTTCTCACTGCAGTGGCATCTCTTGCTGCGGAGCACAGGCTCTAGGCACAAGAGCTTCAGTAATTGCAGCTTGCAGGCTCAGTAGTTGTGCCTCATGGGCTCTAGAGCACAGGCTCCATAGTTATGGCGTACAAGCTTAGCTGTCCCGCAGCATGTGGAATCTTCCCAGACTAGGGAACGAACCTATGGCCCCTTGCATGGGCAAACAGATTCGTTTCATATCCACTGCACCACCAGGGAAGTCCAATTTATTCCTTCTATTTGACTAAAGCTTAAAGCAGCTCTCTCTATCCACTTGTCCTTTTTATATTTTTAAGGCCATTTCTTGAGCCTTAAAGAACACACAAGACTGTGATCTTCCTCTTCAACACGTTCCTGATCTCCTGTTTTTCCTGTTAGGTTTCCCCAGCTGATCTCAGAGCCCTGACAGCTTTTCCTAGCCCTAGGCTGAATAGGCATGGCATTTCTTCAATTCTGTGTATGGTTCTGATGCAGGATTCAATACGTCACTTGCCATTCTTACAATATCTTACTGTTTGTTTCTTTTCATGCAAATGTTCATTCAGCCAAAGCCTACTGAAATCTGATGTGGTGTCAGCTTTGTCCCAGATGCTTTGATTAAACAACAAGAAAACCCACTATTTCTGCCTAGGAAGAGCGCATAGTCTAGAAAGCAAAGGCAATATGTAAACGAGTACATTATAGCTCATCGTGCTAAGTAACGCACACTGTGACGGGAAGAAAAAATTATCTTCCTCTGGGGGAGTTGATAGAAGGTCTCATAGGAAGAGACATTTCCATTAATCTTGAAACCTAAGTAGGTGTCTGCCAATCAGAAGGCAGTACGGGAAGAATAGGGCATCTGAGTAAAGGGAATCCAGTGTGCAGAGGCTCTGAATAACTGAGGAGCATTCTGATATGTTCCGGGAGGTCTGACGGGTTAGATGGGCTTAGATGTGTGCTGCATTGAGTACACCACACTTTGATGAGGTTAAACTGTGAGGGCCTATGTGGAGAGGATTGAATTTTATTCTAGAGGCAAGAAGAGAGAGGGGAGACTCTTTAAGCAGGGGAGTTGAACAATCAGAGTTTTCTGTTACATGTCTATTGTCATTGACGTCATGAAACGGCTCCAAACTTGCGGACACAGCCGGGAAAGGAGAGGGCGGGACAAACTGCCAGGGTACCACTGACATGTATACACTACCATGTGTAAAAAGCTATTAATAGCTCGTGGGTAGTTGCTGTAGCGCACAGGGAGCTCAGGTCGGGGTTCTCTGACAACCTAGAGGGGTGGGATAGAGGTGAGGTTGGAGGGGGGCTCAAGACGGAGGGGACTTATGTACACTTACAGCTGATTCATGTTGTCTTAGAGCAGAAACTAACACAACATTGTAAAGCGCTTATACTCCAATTAAAAATAAATTAAAAACAATAGCAAACAAACAAAAAACAAAGGGCTCTGGGTTTTGGAGTCTTAAAGGGGTGCGCCCTACTCGTTTAACTGAAGGTGCTCAGGGTAGCCTTTCAATGAAGACCACTCTGCTAATTCATTTTATTCCTTTCTCCTACCTGTCCTCCAAATGCTGTCTTTCTGTCCTTGGCCTGGATTGGACATACACTGACAGCCTTTGTCTCTTTAAACCCCGTTTTTCTGTTTTGACACTTTCTTCTGTTACTCTGACCTGGTCTTTATATGTACTGCTGATGTTTGCGCCCATCCCAACCTCGTTTTTAATTACTCAGACACAGTCCCTGGAAGTAGCCACGCCCACTCAAGAAGGTGCCCGCCGATGAAGTTTGTCCTCAGTAGCGCACCGTACTGACGGCCTCAGTGCGCAGGCGCAGTTCCCGCTGCCGGCCGTGTGTGTTCTTTCCCAGGGCTCCCGGCATCCCGGAAGTTGGACCGCGGGCTCTTCACAGTCAACCTCCGGCCAGGGTTCGCCGTGTGCTTCGCTCCCTCGTCCCGCAGTCACCAGCTCCCGGGGCCGCTGCTCTAAGTCCGCAGGTCTCCGCCGGCGACAGACCCATGGCCGAGCGCGGAGAACTCGACCTGACTGGCGCCAAACAGAACACCGGAGTGTGGCTGGTCAAGGTGAGGTTTGCGTGGCTCCCGCTTTTAAAGTAGTTTAAGTGACTTGAGGGGAGAAGGAACTGGCAACCCACTCCAGTACTCTTGCCTGGGAAATTCCATGGACGGAGGAGCCTGGTGGGCTACAGTCCATGGGGTCTCAAAGGGTCGGATACGACTGAGCGACTTCACTTTCTTTCTATAGTTCCTTTGGGAGAAGGAAGTGGCAACCCACTGCGGTGTTCTTGCCTGGAGAACCCCATGGACAGAGGGGCCTGGTGGGCTGCATTCTATGGGGTTATAAAGAGTCGGACACGACTGAGCAACTAACATACACGCGCGCGCACACACACGCACACACACACACACACACACGTGACTTGAGACCGTCCCACTTTGTGCACCTTTTAAAGCTCATTAGGGCTCTCTCGTTTAGAGCTTCGCTTACCTTGAGAGGCAGGGTTGGTTGGTAGGCTTGTTTGCAGACGAGGACATTAGTTCAGGGACACCCAGTGTGTTTTAGCCAACTAAGAGTCTGAACGTGCCTGGAATGGATCTCCTTAAACCACGACCTGGTTTTTCTGGGCTCCTGTCTTGATGGCCCCCCAGTTTGAGCATTTCATCCCAGGCTGAAGAATTTCTTCATCTCCACTTGCTGAAACTGATTTCAGTCATCAATCTCTATAAGAAAGTTGAGCGTTTGCTTTCTGGGTAGTTTTCTGAGCCAGAAAGTAGAACTGTTCTCTGAGTACCCTGGTGGTTCAGATGGTAAAGCATCTGCCTGCAATTCAGGAGACCCAGGTTCGATATCTGGGTGGGGAAGATCCCCTGGAGAAGGGAATGGCAGCCCACTTCAGTATCCTTGCCTGGAAAATCCCTTTTGAAGGAGCCTGATAAGTTACAGTCCATGGGGTCCCAAAGAGTTGGACAGGACTAAGTGACTTAACTTTCACTCGTAAGATGTTCTTTTAGGTTGACGGCTCTTATGGAGTTCCCAGGAGAGCTGAGAGTGCTCTGAACTCAGGGAAGGAGAGACCGTGGACTGGAGTGTTCTTTTAGAGTTCGACTGTGTCTCAGGTGAAACTGTCGGTAATTTTTTTTTTTTGTAAAGGCAGCATTTTGATTAACCCTTAGTAAGTACTTACTGAGCTTCCCTTGTGGCTCAGCTGGTAAGGAATCCACTTGCAATGTGGGAGACCTAGGTTCGATCCCTGGGTTGGGAAGATCCCCTGGAGAAGGGAAAGGCTACCCACTCCAGTATTCTGGCCTAGAGAATTCCATGGACTATACAGTCCATGGAGTCGCAAAGAGTCAGACACTGAGCAACCTTCACTTCTTCACTTAGTGAGTACACTATTTATCCCTTACTTTTTCAAATTGGGGACTGTTGTTTCTTAGGAAGTTTTCATAAGACGTGTATATTCAAAATGTGATTATGATAGTCTTGAAAACTCAAGTAAAACATAGAGACCTTTATTTGTTAGATTTTTGGAAAGCTTTTATCACATGTCTGAGTGTTTATCAGTTAAATCTGAGAGGCCCTTCTAGTCTTCCTCTCTGATGTAGCTCCCTTATGATTCAGTTCAGTCGCTCAATTGTGTCTGACTCTGTGACCCCATGAACTGCAGCACACCAGGCTTCTTTGTCCATCACCGATTCCCGGAGCTTACTCAAACTCATGTCCATTGAGTCGGTGATGCCATCCAACCATCTCATCTTCTGTAGTCCCCTGCTCCTGCCCTTATGATTATTCACTAGCATGTTGAACCTGTATTAACATTCTTCAAAGCACATGCACAGTCATATTTCGCGAGAGTAGGCGTCTTGCCTGTCACCCAGAACTGTGTTTGGCATAAGGTAAATAGCTCAGATAATGTGATGTATGCATGAATGAATGAATGAACTCTTATTCTTCAACCCTAGCCTTAATCTCTGGCGCTGATTTGACTTATCACAGTGATATCAGTGTGATTTAAAATGATGGAGTAACCAAGTATCTCTCTCCTCCTGCATGCTAGATGGAGAGATATCATTAGGGAGGAGATCTCCTTTGCAGATGGGAAGAGCTTGAAAAGATGGCGAGAGCTTGAGGTGATGTGTTTGTGCTTGGAGCGCAGTAGATGCTCAATAAATGTTTGCCTTACAGAGGTTTGGATGGGGGCCCATAGTATCTCCGTAGCATACCATGGAGAGTGGTTCTGAAATGCAGGAGTGAGAATGCACAGTAATTTGGTGTGGGCTGGAAAACAAAGAGGACATCATGCCTGGAGTAGCGGATTGGGACCATATACTGACATTATCATGTTGTGAAATGGGAATGTTTTAGCACTGCTGCTGCTGCTGCTAAGTCACTTCAGTCGTGTCCGACTCTTTGTGACCCCATAGACGGCAGCCCACCAGGCTCCCCCGTCCTGGGGATTCTCCAGGCAAGAACACTGGAGTGGGTTGCCATTTCCTTCTCCAGTGCATGAAAGTGAAAAGTGAAAGTGAAGTCGCTCAGTCATGTCTGACTGTTCGCGACCCCATGGACTGCAGCCTACCAGGCTCCCCTGTCCATGGGATTTTCCAGGCAAGAGTACTGGAGTGGGGTGCCATTGCCTTCTCCAGTTTTAACTCTAATCTATAGGAAATGAGGAGACTCTTGGAGGGATTTGAGTAAGGCAGGGATACAAATGATTCTTTAAGCGGGGTGGGGCAGGGGGGAAGCTTGAAGAGAAGATAACCAGAGTCAAAATTAGGAAATTATCATAGGATCCTAGACATTTGATAGTGAAGTCTCAGGAGTTAGGGAAACTTTTTCAGCAAAAGTTGTCAGGATGTGGTGACTGACTAAATGAGGATGTAAGAGAAAGTTACAAATCTAAACTAAAGAAATTTTAGTGTTCTCTCTTATATGGCCATTTGAATACATTTTATCACTTTAAAAAGAAGTCTTACTAATGATAGTTCAAATTAGAGTTTTTCTGTTCGAATTAGAATTTCAATAGAACTGCATGCAATTTTAAATCTTTTTGGTATACGTTCATATTTCTTATTATAAATCATGCTTTGAGCTCTGATCTTTGAGGATCATTTGTTGCAAAATATGTGAGCTCCTAGAGTATTGCAAGTTTATGGGCCATTTCTGTTCATAATTAATTTGTTCATTATTAATTTCATCGCTAGACAAGGGAAAGGATAACTACAGTAAGAGTCATACATACAAGCTCTCTCAGAGTTTTAGGCAGTGAAAAAGTTACCGGGTGGAATCAGGGAAGACTTCATGGGGAAGCTGGCATTTACGAAGAGCCTATGGAGTTGATTAGTTGAGGGGGGAGATAGTTCCAGGCAGGGCTGATGAGTGTGTTCAGGAAAAGGCAAACAGAGTGGAAGATCGTGTACCAGAATGTCCACTACCTGTATCTCTTCTGACCAGTGAAATGCTGTAGGGAGAGAGCAGTGGCCCAGGTGGTGGTCAGGCTCTCTTGCCCCACTCCGCTCACATCCTACAGCTGGGATCATTTGTGGCGCTGCGCACGTGCGTCGTGGTGTGGTCTGTATAAGCACCACCTGAAAAGCTCCTGTAGTCGAGGTGAGTCTAGTTGAGTCGGGCAGTCGTTGCTGCTGCTCTGTCATCCATTAGAAAATAAAGCATGTCCGCGTTGCTGCTGCAGATAAAGGCCATCTGCGGTCCCTGCAGTGCCTCGCATCTTCCTCCAGCCTCCCCGCGTGTGCCTTGCCTAACCTGGGGTCAGCAAACAGTGAGATACAGCAAGACAAAGGCCATTTCTGGAGTTCTGAATACCTTAAATCTGCGAGAGAATGATCTAAATAAGTTTTGATGGATAATAGACGTGACTGAATTTAACTTTACGATATCGCCTGCTCAAAAAAACATGAACAACTGCAGTCTCCCCCGTCGGGGAGCTCATCCCTGGTAGTGGGCGTTACCCAGTTCCTGTTGCTCACTCAGTCCTCGCCACTGTCAGGTTGCCAGCCGGTCACAGGCCTGCTGTTGCACACTGTACACCAAATCACGGTCTAAACGTGATATTTAAGAACACTTTAGCATAGTTCTGTTGTTTCACTTCTGACGTTTAGACTTCTGGAAAAGTCATCTTCTCTAGTTGTGGTTGGCTGGAGGGTAAGGGTACCTGATGGGGAAGAAGAGGAGATAAAGCTCCCAGCATTTTTAGGAGTGGTGGGGTTTTTGTAAGTAGTGAATAGCCTATAAGAGCTTGGATGATGAAACTATCTTTCTTGGAGGAAACGGACAGGTGGAGGTATTGACAAGCATTGTGGTAGGTTCATCCAACAACTTTCTGGCCAGCAAAAAGGTGTGTTTCAGGTCCCACCAGCCTTCCTCCTGTGAGCATTTTGATTGATGTTTGTTGGAGGAGAGAATCAGGACCGAAGTGACGGACATCACCCCCTGTGAATGTTGGGTCCTCCATTCAATAGCTCAGTTGGTAAAGAATCCGTCTGCAATGCAGGAGACCCTGGTTCAATTCCTGGGTCGGGAAGATCCGCTGCAGATGGGATAGGCTACCCACTCCAGTATTCTTGGACTTCCCTTGTGGCTTAGCTGGTAAAGAATCTGCCTGCAATGCTGGAGACCTGGGTTCGATCTCTGGGTTGGAAAGACCCACTGGAGAAGGGAAAGGCTACCCACTCCAGTATTCTGGCTATACAGTCTCTCCAGAGACTATAGTTCATGTATACCATGTATACACGGACTGTATAGTCCATGGGGTCACAAAGAGTCGAATACGACTGAGTGACTTTCACTTTCATTCAACACCTCAGAAGCCATCAAGCTTAGCTTTTCTTTTTTCACGGACAAATAAGCAGTTGGACATTGGCAGCCAGAGTGAAAGCTATCTATCAGGGAGAGATGAAACTGGAATGGGTGATACCCCAAAGCCTTGCAGGAGAAAAAGAAACTTACAATGTGCCAAGTATTTCAGAAAGCAAACCTGTGAAGTAGGTACTAATTATCTATATTTTTCAGATGGTAAAATTGAGGCTTAGGGGTGTTAATTATCCTGCCCATGCATGGAACAGTGATTCAGATTTAGGTCTATGTGGCTACAAAGCTTAAGCCAGGAATAGGAAATGTGCTTTCCCCTCACCACATGCCCCCCGCCAACCCCTTGGGTCTCTTTAATGAGACTTCTCTCTGGAGAACAGAAGTGAGGGAGTGGGGAATTTGTTTTTATGGCCTTGGGTCTTATCAGCTCAATACATTGACCTTCAGGACAACGTGTGAGTAAAAGCTGCCTGATGCATGTTGGATTCCCAGGGAAGCTAGTTCTGAGGTGATGAGCATGCAGGGGTTTGTTACGCAGTGCTGTTGGGATCATCCCCTGTGGAAGGAAAAAGACTTATGCAGGATTGGGCACAGGGTGGTTTGGCTCAGGAGGAGTGTGTGATCGTGGTCAACACTTCAGTGGAAGCACTTCCAGAGAGAGCTAAGGACTGCAGGCTGTCTGTGGCCACACTCCCAGCAGCTCGGGGGATAGGCCTCCATTCCTAAAAGAAGAAATGGGTGCCACGCCAGTGTCCACACAGCGCTCTTAATTTGCTTGTGTACCCTGGGAGAAGCATGGCTTTGGAGGCTAGTTGTTGGGGAACTAGATACTAGATGACGCAAAGCTGGCAAACAGGCTTAGGGAGTAAGCTCTGTGTATACCACCTTGGCCCCTTGGCTTCAAAGGCGCAGTTGCCCTGACCACTCTGTAGCTTGAGTGAGTGGGCGGGCAGATGGGTTTCTTCCACAAGCTTTCAGTGATCACCAGTCATTTGTTCTAGGCTCTGAGGGCGTTACGTGAGCAAGAAAGGACAGGGTCCGTACTCTGTAAACTGGAGTCTGTAGTGCGCTCCCTGAGACAGACCTCAGGCAATACTGGTCCTAATGAAAACAGTTTCACACAGATAGATAAGATCACTGAAGAAAGAAATACTGTTTTGTGAGTGTGAATAACAAAGGGACGTGGTCTAGAGGTCAAGGGAATTTCTCTGAGAAAATAATGCTGCAGTGAGTCATTTGCTGTCACGCTCCCTGGTCTTGGGAAACCTGAGAAAACAGCCCCTGTTGTACCTGTTCTCTTGCCTCCATCTGCATTTCTTTAGTGAATGTGGAGACAGTGGAAACGACACAGCCATCTCACAAGTGACAAGTTGGCAGGAGTGTTTGGGGGAAATTTACTCAGAATAGCATTCAGGTGTTCTCATCTAGAAACAAAGGTAATTATGTGAAGAGGTAATATGTTAATTAGCTTGACTGGCTTAATTGTTTCATGTGCATATAAAACCATGTTGTACACCTTAAATATACAACTTTACTTAAAGATAGAATGTAATGTTTTAATTAAAAATATCAGCTGTCCAAAAAAACTTTGGAGCCTTGGAACCATATACACCATTATCTGTTCCTTCGCCTTCCTTTTTTTCCTTTAAATATGTGTGTATGTATTTTTGGCCGTGCTGGGCCTTCGCTGCTGTGTGCAGGATTTCCCTAGTGGTGGTGCCCGGGCTTCTCATTGCAGTGGCTTCTTTGGTTCCAGAGTCTCTGCTCTAGGGTGGATGGCCTTTGGTAGCTGCAGTTGCTGGCTTCGTTGCCCTGGGGCATGTGGGATCTTCCTGGACCAGGGATCGAACTGGTGTCCCCTGCATTGCAAGGTGAACTAACCACTGGACCACCAGCGAAGGCCTCTTCCCAACTTAATGCATTGGAGCTTTTGGGAAGCCTATTTCCATAATCTCGTGGTATAAAAAGTTATATATGATTGACATACTATCATCATTGTATTTTACTAGTTTTCGTTACAAGGGTATAGTATTTTGGCAACCTTTTGAATTAAATAAGGTAGTAGGCTTACCTTAGGGACTTTCAGTTTTATTTTAATAATGATGACAATGCAGTATGCGTTCCAGACTTTATCAACTAATTTCAGGCACATAATCTTTTCTTTAAGTTGGCCAGTTGCTTGTATTAGATTCAATTATTGTACTGACTATGATTCTTAATTTTATCTTATAATACATAGTTACTTCACTTAGAACTGTTGTCTTGTTTGTGGTCTCAGGCAGTTTGACCACAGGGTCTTCTGACCTGGTTATGTACTGAAGAACTGTGGTCTCAGCAGGAGCTCTGAAATATTCTTGTCTTCCCTTTACCTTAGCAGCCTGTCAGGGAACCAGCAATAAGGGGACAGTGGCAGGCTGGAAAAGGTTTCACTCTATGGGTGTTTTCCCCTTCTCCCCCTTATTTTAAGGTAGATCTCTGGAGTAAGGTTTCCCTTTGAGAATGCAATGAGATTTATAAAGTGTAATTCCATAGCCTGGATTTATTCTGATAACACCATCATTGTCATTACGTTAACAGTAGCTAATGTTTCTTTACCAGTGTCCAGTCACTAAAATAATAACGCTGTTGCTGCCGTGTGCTGGTCTGTCCTTCTGTTAGGGATGTGGCAGAGCAAGCGACACAGACGGAACGCCCACCTCGTGCAGGTTGCATTCTGGTGGAGAGGGAGAACCACAGCAGACAGAAGTGCGTAGCGAGTGCTGAGAGCTCCAAAGAAAGATAGATCAGGGCGAAGGCTGCAGGAAGGAGCGGAGGATGCTGCTTCAATCAGGTGGGAAAGGGCCTCACCCATAAGGTGGGCCTTCAGCAGAGACCTGAAGGGAGTTACAGGAATGCCCTTCACATATTTGGAGGAGGAACGTTCCAGACAGAAGTAACAGCAAATCAAAGGCCCTCAGGTGGGATGGTGCTGGGAGTGTTGGTAGATCTGTGTGATTAGAGTCAAGTGAGCGAAAGTGGTAGGAGGTGAGGCCGTGGATCTCAGTGGACTGTATCATCTGAGACATCACAGGATTTTTACCGTGAATGCCATTGGAGGCTGGTAGCCATAGAGAGGAGGCATGGATGGTGATGGGGGAGCCCGACTGCTTCGGTTAGAATCCTGGCTTCACCACTAGTGATTGTGAGACTTTGGACAAATGATAACTTTTTGATGCCTTACTTGCTTCTCTGTGAAATGGGATAATAATAAAGTTGTTATGAGGATCAAGTGAGGTAAATTTCTAAAGTGCTTAGAAAAGTATCTGGCACGTAGTATGCACTGTGTAGATGTCTGTTAAATAAATTGGAAGGCTTTGAACAGAACAGTGTCATCTGACTTCTGTTTTAATATGGTCACTCTGATTGCAGCCATGAAATTAAAAGATGCTTATTCCTTGGAAGGAAAGTTATGACCAACCTAGATAGCATATTCAAAAGCAGAGACATTATTTTGCCAACAAAGGTCCGTCTAGTCAAGGCTACGGTTTTTCCTGTGGTCATGTATGGATGTGAGAGTTGGACTGTGAAGAAAGCTGAGCCCCGAAGAATTGATGCTTTTGAACTGTGGTGTTGGAGAAGACTCTTGAGAGTCCCTTGGACTGCAAGGAGATCCAACCAGTCCATTCTACAGGAGATCAGTCCTGGGATTTCTTTGGAAGGAATGATGCTGAAGCTGAAACTCCAGTACTTTGGCCACCCCATGCGAAGAGTTGACTCATTGGAAAAGACTGTGATGCTGGGAGGGATTGTGGGCAGGAGGAGAAGGGGACGACAGAGGATGAGATGGCTGGATGGCATCACTGACTCGATGGACGTGAGTCTGAGTGAACTCCGGGAGTTGGTGATGGACAGGGAGGCCTGGTGTGCTGCGATTCATGGGGTTGCAAAGAGTTGGACACAACTGAGCGACTGAACTGAACTGGTTGCTGTATTGAGACTAAAGTGGACACGGACAACAATCACACAAGAGATGAAGGTGGCCTGGATTAGGATGGTAGCCCTGGAATTGGTGAGAAGGATGTGGAGCCCAGATATAATCTGAAGGTATTGCTGACAGGCTGTGTCAGTTGATTGGATGTGGAATGTGAGAAAAGAGGAGCTACTCAGGGTAAGTCCATGGTTTCTGACTGAGTACCTGGAAGGGTGGAGTTGACTTTTACTGCGTTATGGAAGGTTGCCGGAGGAATAGGTTCACGAGTAAGAATCCGTTCTTGAGTGGAGATTTTGAGTTTGAAACGTCTCCTGAATATTCAGATGGAGAGTTTGAGTAAGCAGCTGGTTGTATAATTTGGAACTTGAGGGAAGAGCTGTAAATTTGAGAGTTGTAGTTACACAGATGGAATTTAAAGCCTTGGGATTGGATGAGGTTATGTAAGAATGAGTGTGGACAGAGAGGAGAGGCTTGAGGACCGAAATCAGGGCCCTCTCAGGTTAAAAGATCAGGAAGATGAGAATCTAGATGTGTGGAGACCGAAAAAGGAGAGTCTGGAGAAGTGGCAGGAAAATCACGAGAGACTGTGGTGACCTGACGCCAAGTGAAGAAGGCATTTGAAGGAGGAGGAGACAATAGAGTCTCAGATATTTCTGATAGGTCTGCAAGATGAAGACTGAACGTTGGCTTGACATTGTGGAGAGCTTTTTAACCACAGGCAGCCGTGTCTGTGGAGTGGTGGAGGGGAGAGCCTGTCGAGAGCAGAACCCAGCGGCAGAGGAGGAACTGTGGTCAGCCAGCAGAGACAGCTCACTCAGAGCCTTGCGGTGGAGAGAGGCAGAGACACGGGACAGGGCGTGGGAAGGATGAAGGAGCCTGCCCTTTCCAGGGGTGTGACCGCGAGTCCATTTGCTCACTTTCTGTGCCTCAGTTTCCTCACTTGTAAAATGGAAAAAATGAACAGATTGTGTGAGAATCAAATGGTTAATTTATTTAAAACATTTAAATATATTAAATGTCACGTAACGTGTTTGTTATCTATTGCTATATAACATATCACCACAGGCTTAGTAGCATAAAATGGCACACACTTTTGATATCATAGTTTCTGTGGCTCAGGAGTTTCCTGGCATGGCTTAGTTGGGCTGATGCAGTCAGGGTGTTACACAGGGGTGCAAGCATCAGCGGATGGGGATTATTGAGGGCCATCTTAGAGTCTTCTGCCACATTTGGTAAGCTCGCTGTTCCCTGGTAGCTCAGACAGTAAAGAATCTGCCTGCAATGCAGGAGATTTAGGTTCGATCCCTGGGTCAGGAAGATTTTCCAGGGGAAGGGAATGGCTACCCACCCCAGTGTTCTTTCTTGGAGAATTCCATGGTCAGAGAAGCTTGGAAAGCTACATATAGTCCATGGGATTGCAAAGAGTCAGACACTACTGAGCAACTAACACTTTCACTTTGGGCTTCCCTGGTGGCTCAGATGGTAAAGAGTTTGCCTGCAATGCAGGAGACCTGGGTTCAATCCCCTGGGTCAGGAAGATCCCCTGGAGAAGAGAATGACAGCCCACTCCAATATTCTTGCCTGGAGAATCTCACAGACATAGTAGTCTGGTGGGCTTGGGGTCGCAAAGAGTTGGCCATGACTGAGCCACTGACACACACACATCATCATTGTGATTCTGTTGGGAGAATAAAAAAGGGAGTGGAGGGGGGAGAGGGTAGCATTGAAGGAAAGACGTCCTAGGTTAGACTACAGGCAAAAATTCAGCGCGCATGTGGAGGGAGTGGCCGCCATTCATCTGTTAAGAGGGGAGAGCAGAGTAGAAGGCTCCCCTGTGGCTAAGTGGTAGACTTAGAAGCTTTTGATGGTTCAGTGGAAGAGGAAGTCGGGTTATCATCCTGGAGGGAAGAGGAGCAAGAGGTGTTACAGGTTGAGGAGCGAATGTGTGGCCTGTCTGCAGTGGCTTTCCCGCTGCAGGTGACGGTTGACCAGGGAGAGGGAGTTAATTGCCCAGCATCTTGAAGGGCTTACTTGATGTTAGTCACCAAGGATTTCAGGGGAGACCATTTGGCATGGTTGTCTTTCTTCAGATGCTCAGGTGCAAGCGTGGAGGAGGAGTAGCACAATCAAATAAAACAATACATAGATTAATTAATAAGAGAAGTGATATTACTAGTATCACTTGGCTTTAATCAGGGTTAGATTCTGCCAGGCCAGTATGATGGAGGGAGTTAGGGACAAGAGAATGATTATAATGATGGGCTGTGAAATGTAGTTCAATTTCAGAGAGAAGAGAGGACGTAAGCAGGCAGGGGCAGAGTCAGTGATGTGAAGGAGGCAAGAATTGTTGGAGCCGAAGTACTGAGGAGAGGGCCAGGGAGTTAGGAGACGGTGGTCAGAAGGGTTCCTTGAAATACAGTTTATGGAAAGGGTACTGTTCTTGGTAATGAGAAAGTCTTAACAGTATTTGAATCAGAAACGTGGAATATGATGAAGAAAAACCACCATCTTTCCCCTAAGGACTTTATTAGGGAGTATAGCTCACCATCGATTGTTAGAGCAGGCCGCTACCTGTAGAACTCCGTTTCCTCTTTGTGTTAGAGTAATTGACAAGAAGATTCCCTTGGGCTAAAAATCAGACAACGCCAGAGGCAAAGGCTGACATGTTAGGCAGGATTTCAAGATTGAGGCCATGAGGTAATAATTTACACAGTCTGAGGATTCAGGGTTTTATTTGATGTAACAGTATTTGCCCAGATCAGTTTCACATCTTATATTTAGTTCTGACAGGTAATGTTGACATTTGCTTCTTTGACTCACCGTGACAGCACCTTGAGTTTCCTTTGTGGGCACCACTGCTCCGCCTTTTCCGTCTGGTGATTCTAAGGTGTTGACTGTCCCTCCCGAAAGGTGTCACTGGCTCAGGCTGGCAGTGCAGAAATCTCATCTCTGGTTCAGTAACAGGCCAGACAAAGGACCCGTGACCTGGTCAGAGCCACAAGAGAAAAACGATTTTGCTGGGGATATGGGGAAGAGCTCGTGTTCTTCAGGCATGGCTTCAGCCGTCGTGCTACGTAGCGGGGAAGGCTGTCAAAGAAGTAGTCAGTGTGGTGAGAAGAGCCGAGAGATGGTGAGAGTCCTGGTGACGGTATTTGAGCCCTTAATCAGGCCACCTTAATGCTCCTTCTGGAATATTTAGTTACTTTTGCCAGTAAATCTTCTGTATGCCTGAGTGGGTTTTCTTCTCATCTGTATTCAAAGCAGACCTAATAGGTAGGTACAGTTATCCTAAGAAATTTGCCAAACCCTGTAAGCGTGCATGAATAGTGGAGCACAGTATAGTTGAAACTTTAAGGTATGGACTCTTCAGAACTCCTTTCCTTTAGAGGATCTGAAGTCTGTGAAGGATGGGGTACATTTGACCAGTCTGGAGTCTGACTAATACTAGCTAACCGTGTTATTTTAGTCCTCTGAGCCTCGGTTTTGTCATCTACAGAATGAGGAGAGCGGTCCAGTTTTGCGGGGTGATTGGGAGGATTAAATGGGTTGTGGATGCAAAATGTATAGCATGGTACCTGACACCGTGGCTCCCGTCCCCTGCATCTTTTCCAGGCTTCTGGCACAGTTTTGACACGGTGGTTGTTCAGTTTATTTTAGTGTAGGGAATGAACAAATACCATTAGGGTCTTCTTTTCTTAAATTTTTCTCGATTCAAAGCACTGCAGTTCAACTAACA
Organism: Budorcas taxicolor; assembly: GCF_023091745.1. Taxonomy (NCBI): domain Eukaryota; kingdom Metazoa; phylum Chordata; class Mammalia; order Artiodactyla; family Bovidae; genus Budorcas; species Budorcas taxicolor. Next base: position 15,513,065 of record NC_068921.1, read on the forward strand.
GTCATGTGCTTCTTCTTGTAAATGAAACTTTGTTAGATGGAGTTTTTTCCTTTCCAGCTTCGGAAGCTCTCTTTGACTCTGTTACACATTCATGTTATCATTTCAGACTTACTGTGGAAAATAAAAATGACCCCTGATACTCACTGAGCGCTTGGTTTGTGTGAGGCATTGTACTTCATGCTTCACGTGTAGCATCTTACTCCTCCAGAATAGGGTCATCTTAAACGTATGTACTGATTGCCGAGTTCCAGCTATGTCTTAGAAGAAATAACAGGTGGCCCATAGTAGGTTATATGCTCTTAACCTTTTGAGATTTTGATTGCATATATCTGATTGCACACACAATATAGTGTATTGGTTAAAAGCATAGGCATTGGAACTAGAGTGCCTGCATTTGAATCCTGGGTCCTCATTTGCCAATTATATGCCTTTGGCTAAATTTTATAATCCCTGGGTGCTCCAAATTCATATTCTGTGCAGTGGTGATAATGAACAGTACCTACCTCATATAGACGTGAGGTACAGATGTTTGAAAAGTGCATATCACAGTGTCAGGGAAGTAGTGTTATATAAATGCTAGTTGTTACATTGAATAATTTCTTTTATTTCAGTAGATCCTTCTTCATATTAGTTATCTTATACATAATAAAACATGACTTTTCAAATCATCTTAAGCTCAGTAGTGTCTCTGCATAACATGTCGGTGTTATTCTCCAAGAAGCCTTTTCTGGCAGCCTTTCTCATCTCTGAACTTTTATTAGACTGACTTGGGAACATAAATTAGCGTTTCATTATTGTTAAGCTATATGACCAGTTTTAGTTTTGTGTCACTGACTCAATTGGTGTTAAACACTTTGAGAGCTAAAATCGTTTCTTACATATCTTAGTATCTCTTTAGTGCAAAACATAATCAGAGCTTGCTATGGGTCAGTTATGACAGACAGAAAGTAAAATAGAAGCTGTATATCACTTTATGCTTAAAAGGATTTGTTAGCTTGTTTGCATCCAAAACCTAGTTTAATAGTGTTTTGTTTTGTTTTAGGTTCCTAAATATTTGTCGCAGCAATGGGCTAAAGCCCCTGGAAGAGGTGAAGTCGGGAAGCTGAGGATTGCCAAGTAAGTTATTTATGAGTTTTTGACATTTTATGAAACTTGTTTGAATTTATTTTACAAGTGCTTATAAATGTAATTAAAGTTCTTTTTCAAACAGAGAGTTTATCTGGAAAATAAGAAATGATGAGCTTGCCAAGGCTTGTTAAGAGCTGGTGAGGTGCCCGGTCAGGATTCGTGTGTGTGCACACACACACTCTTCTAATGACAGGTGTAAATATCCAGCACAGTTTGCTGCTAAAACCCACTGGCAGTGAAGTAGCAGAGTATGTCATTCCCTCATCCGCCCGTCCTCTGCATCTTTGAGGAGCTATGCTTGAGTTGGCCATAGCTGGATGCACCAAGTAAGTGCTTCAGTAGAAGGATTTTGCCATTGTGCCACCATACCTATTTATAGAGGCTTTGGAAGGGGGTAGGGAATACCTTGCAAAGAGCGCAGGAGTGTTTGGTGTTTCCTGGTTGAGGAACTGGCCTTGTTTGAAAGGGAAGCCCTTGTAGCTCAGCTGGTGTCAGCCACAGGCTTCGTGTTCCCTTCTTTCTGTCCATTCATTCATAGTCCAGCTCTAATCAGATATCCACACCCACTCCTCCACTGAAACAGCTCTTTTCTGCCACCAGTATCCTCCTCTTTATCACTGAGTTTTTGCTTGTTAACAGACCACCCCAAAGTTCAGTGGCTTAGAACAAAACCATTTTATTTGTTTTTCATTCTGTGGGGGCAGTTCTAGACAGTTCTTGTGGTGGCTGACCTGGCTGGTCTTCCCGGCTGGAATGATCTCGCCTGTGTGTCTGGGCTTGGTTTACTGTCACCCAGGGCCGCGGCCGCCTGTGTCTCATCTCCATTGTGTTCATTCCCATGATGGTGAAAGAGTTCCTGGTAGCGAAGGAGGGAAGCCCCACTGCACAAACACTTTGCAAACCTGTGCTTGCATCATGTTTGCCAAATGTAACTTGCAGTAGACTCCGCCTCCAGGTGGGGGGATTTCTGGTAAAGAATTTGTTGCCTTTAAAAAAAAATAATCTACCACATTCATGGGCTTCCCTGGTGCCTGCAGTGGAGGAGATGTAAAAGACAAGAGTTTGATGCCTGGGTTGGGAAGATCCGCTGGAGGAGGAAAGGGCAACCCACTCCAGTATTCGTGCCTGGAGAATCCCATGGACAGAGGAGCCTGGCGGGCCACAGTCCGTGGCGTGCCAGAGTCAGACAGGACTGAGCACAAGCACCACATCCGTATTCTAAAATCCAAGAGTCAACTAGCAGCCCTCCTCAGTTGCCCTTCAGCATAACTTGACAGAGTGATCACTTCCACCCTCACACCGTACTGTTTTCATCTCACTTCTGAGACATCACTCTGTTGGTGGCTCCTTCTCATCTTCTCAGTCTCTGAATGTTATTTGAACCCCCTCTGGAGCTGTTCTTTGGAGGAGCAATGCTGTGTTCTTGGATTACGTCATGTCTTTAAAGTAAGAAACTTGGACTCTTTCTTGTGTTTATGCCTCTAAGTGCTTTTTGTTCTTTATCTTACTTACCTTTGTTTCAGACAGATCTTTTAGTTCTTCCTTTTGATTTCACAAGCCATATTGGAAACAGGCCTGCTTTTATATCCAGGGTTCTGAAATTAGGTAGAGACCAGTAGTATCTTAAGAAGCTACTATACACTTAATAGCAGAACCAGCCTTGAATTCAGTCCTTTGAGTGGTAAGGAAACTCAAGCAGCTTCCAGTTCCGGCCCGGTCACTTACTGTCCGTGAGACTGTGGACAGACACTTACTCTTCTGAGCTTAGAGTCCCTTCCTTTTCCTACCATGAGTATTGCACTCCTGAAAATCTCTGTGTACAGGAAACACCTAGTTTAGGAACGTACAGTCTTTCTTTTGGTATGAGGAAGAGGGAGCTAGTATGGGAAGTAGAGTCAAAGGAGCTGAGCTGTAGGGAGACGTGTGCAAGCCCTGAGAGTGAAAGTGTTAAGTCACTCAGTCGTGTCCGGCTCTTTGTGACCCCATGGACTTCTCTAGGCCAGAATACTGGAGTGGGTAGCCTTTCCCTTCGCCAGGGGATCTTCCCAGCCCAGGAATCGAACCCAGGTCTCTCGCATTGCACGTGGTTTCTTTACCAGCTGAGCCACACGTGAAGCCTGTGCAAGCCCTAAGTACTGCTTTGATGCCTAAAGCATCTATTAAAGATAGCGTGCTAAATAGTCAGTAATGGGTATGCTGCGATTTTTCTTGATCACTCTTTGTTTGGAAGAAAATTTCAAACGTGTCCTTGGTTTAAAGCAGGTATTTTATATAGTCGCATCTAGTATGCCTAGGGTAGCCATGTCCCCATGTTATGGCCGGTTTACGTGTTTTATAATTTATGTAGTTTTCTGTGCAGTTATTAATAGTGTCCCTTCTTTCACTCCCAGAGTGTCCTGGTTTTGGCAATAAACTGTATGTAACTTCCCTGCTGGCTCAGGTGGTAGATAATCTGCCTGCAATGCAGGAGACCTGGGTTCAATCCCTGGGTTAGGAAGATCCCCTGGAGGGAAAAATAGCAACCCACTCCAGTATTCTTGACTTCCCTGGTGGCTCAGATGGTAAAGCGTCTGCCTACAATGTCAGAGACCCGAGTTCGATCCCTGGATCAGGAAGATCTCCTGGAGAAGGAGTGGCAACCCACTCCAGTATTCTTGCCTGGAAAATCCCATGGACAGAGGAGCCTGGCGGGCTATAGTCCATGGGGTCACAAAGAATTGGACACAACTGAGCAATTAACACACACTTGCCCTTAATAATAACAGATGTATGTGTATCTTCAGTTCAGTTCAGTCGCTCAGTTGTGTCCGACTCTTTGCGACCCCATGAATCACAGCACACCAGGCCTCCCTGTCCATCACCAACTCCCGGAGTTCACCCAAACTCACATCCATCGAGTCGGTGATGCCATCCAGCCATGTCATCCTCTGTCGTCCCCTTCTCCTGCCCCCAATCCCTCCCAGCATCAGAGTCTTTTCCAGTGAGTCAACTCTTTGCATGAGGTGGCCAAAGCACTGGAGTTTCAACTTCAGCATCAGTCCTTTCAATGAACACCCAGGACTGATCTCCTTTAGGATGTGTATTTTATATGTAAATTAAAAGCCTAGCAGATTTTCTATCTAACGTGAAATATAGAAGAACTAGATGCTGTTAATGATGAGAACAGATATATAGTGATTGGTTCCCCAAGATTGCTATAGAAATGCTTGAAAAGAGCTTGTTCTGGAGTATGTCTCCTGACTATCTCATTTATGTTTCTAATTTACTCATTTTTCACTCTTCTTACTGATCACTAGAGTTACTATTAAATAAGTGTAGGATAAGCGAGGAATGGTTTAGCAGTGCATGTGACTAGGTTATCAAGACTTAATTTCAGCTAAATATGAGTCATCAAAGTTTTGTGGCTATAAGCAAAAGGCTTCATTTATTGGGCGATTGTTGTTTCGAGTGGAGTGGGCTGATAACCCCACTCTTCTCTGTCAGTCAGCTTACAGGGCAGACATTGTGTTCCATTTTCAGTGCTGCGCTTAGAGACATGGACAAATAAGTTCATTCAGTGGAGTGAGACTAGGACAGTGGGAAAACGAAATCAATTTCCTGTGAGGAGCATTTGAAGGGACTGTGGCCGTTCAAGAGAAGATCTAGGGCAAACCGGGTGAAACTATCTGGTTTTTAAGAAGATGTATAATTAAGTATTGATGTTTAGAGGCGGAGTAACCCTTTATGGGTTATCTTTGTGGTCCAAAAAACATATATTCGGGTAAAAAAATGGAAAAACAGCTAAGGTTTTAAAAAAGCAATGTGCCATACTGATAAGGAGTGTGGACTCAGGAGTCAGTCAGCTCTGGGTTTAATCCAGACCTTGTCATTTACCAGCCATGTGACTCTGGGGAAGTTGCTTATTACCCTTTCTTGTTTCCTCATCTGTTAAAAGGAGATGGTATTAATACCTCATGGATTCAGTGTGTGTAGAATACTTAGTAAGTGTTCACGTACTGTTATATCCCACATACTACCCAGTACATGCATAGACTCTGTGTCATGTCTGATGTCTTCTCTCCCGCTCTGATCTCCCAGAGTTAAACAGCAGCAGCAGCTTCCTGCGCCAAGAGCTGGAAGAAATGGTGTGGACGTTGGTTCTAGCAGAGACAGGGCTGTGGAGTAGAGGAATTGAGAGCGGCAGAGAGGGGAGGGGGAGACGCGCAGAGTGAATGCAGCTCTTCCTCAGTGTGGTCTGTTAACACCTGAGAAAAGGGAGAGTCCAGTTATGAATAAGCTAAGAGTAGCAGCCTGCTTTAACAGTTGGTAACGTTTGGGCTGTTTGCTTCAAGCATTCCCCACCACGTCCCTAAATCATTGTACTTGCATTTTTTTTTAAATACCTTTGAACATCTGATGGGTATTACATTTTAATTGGTTTACAGTTTTGCTTTAGTTTTAATTTTAAAACCAGCCTTTCTACATAACCATCCTGCCTCAGAAAACTTCAGTTTTCAAAATCTTTGATAAGTGTCATGTTTTACTGACAGTCATAGTCTGTGATAATACAGCTTCTCTCAGAGATGTGTAATTTCTAGTTTTATTTCTAAACACATTTAACATTCAAGATCATGTGAGGGCCCACTAATAATGGAAAATATGCAAATAAAAATCAGTGAGATAATTTTCTGTTACAAAAATTGAGTAAGTTTAGAACAGTGTTACACTGTTGATAGGAGTTTAAATCAGTACTAACTTTCTGAAGGGCAGTCTGGCAACACACATGTATATTAATGCACATATATATATATACACACATATGTACATATATGTACATATCTCATACACCCAAGCACAGATACACACTGCTGCTCAAAACAAAGCAGAATAACAGTCCACTGTTTTCTCTGCCAGTCAGCTCGCTGCGCAAGCGTTATGTTCAGTTCTTGGTACTGCCCTTACAGAAAGACATTGAGAGACTCACCTCGCAGAGGGGGACTCAGACAGTGGGAAAGCTGGGATATTAATAATAAAATCCTCGTGCCTTTGACCCAGCAATTCCATCAATTTCTAAAACCTATCCTGTGGAAATAAAAGTTAGTGATGCAAAGACTGATACACAAAGATAATTGTTTCAGTATTGTTTGTTAATGGAGAAAAATGAGTAGCATTCTCAAATTTTTTAGTAAGGGATTAATTAAGTAAACTGGGGACATTTTTAAATTGTTTAATATTTTTAATTTGAAAAAAATTTTTTCTTTTAATTTGAAACAGTCTCAAGCAGCAGAAAAGCTGGAAGAACAATATAAAGAACTTGCCCACCAGATAGGTCCATGTAATACAGCATTCTCCTGTGACTTTTCAGGAATATAATTTGAATACGTTCCTGTCTTCTAATGTATCATGCATTGATATTAACAAGAGATCTGTATAAAGTTAGAAATATCAAAAGCCACATTAACTGTTTCATTTTTGTTATTATTTTAATAAATATTTAAATCTCTAAAAGAAAGCAGTAAAGTTTCCCTTAGGGATATATCTCCTAAATTCAGAATGTGTTAAAGTATGTACCTCACTGGGGAAAATAAAGAGCTACTTTCTGACGGGGAATTCTCTTTTGCAGTCACAGTTCACCCTTTCAAATCTATGAATTAACAACCGAATAGTACTACTACCTAATCATCAGGCTTCACTTAAGATTTGCCAGTTGTCTCAATGATGTTTTACAGCAAAAGGGCCCAGTCCACAGTCTTGCATGACCTCCTGTTGTCAGATCTCTCTAGTCTTCCTTAATCTAGGAATCCTGTTATAGTTATAAAATCCTGTTTGTAATTGTTCATGGATTGGAACTGGTTTTGTTTTCCCATGAAACTGAGACCTTGAGGATAAAGAGCTGCATCATGTCGTGCGTTTGTCGCGAGGCCCTGGATGTGCAGCAAACGCTGAGTGGCAGTGAATGAATGGACTGCTGAAAGAAGGCACAGGTTGGAACTCAGCCTAGTTTTGCAGAGAAATAGTGCTTGCCCACCTGAAGTTTCTTAGATCGTGTCTTTCTGCTTGTTATACTTTTGTTCTTAATCACTCAGCAAACTCAATGATTGATCATCAGCTAATAAATAGCTTAGGGAGTTTAACAGTTGAAGTTTGAATATAAATGTTAGATTTGGAGGAACTTTGAATATGGTCCTTGTTATGAACTTCGTACTTGTTATTCTTTTGTAGCGTTCCATTGCCTAAAGAATAAAGGCTGTGCTCTGATATTAGAGATCATTTATGGTCTGGTTCCATTTTTCCTTTGTAGTTCATCTCCTACTATTCCTTATTTTGTACTTTCCCTCCCAGCCAAATCTGATCACATTTTTCTGATCAGACTCTTCCATGACTTTGCTTAGCTATCTACTTTTGATACTAGTTCAAAAGTGGCCTCTTGCTGAGCCAATACTTACCTCTTAGAATAGAAGAGATGGTGTTCTCCTGTCTGATCCTGGCATATTGTGGCTCTCTTAATTAAAGTTTATCTCATTTTATGGTTATGGATTTAGCTTTTATATCTTCTGCTGGCTGGCAAAGGGGCCCTGCACTCAGTACTTTGAATATGACAGGTATTTAATACATATTTTTTTAAAAATTAGGCTATTATTAGGGAGTACATTGATCCCATATTGGTAAAAAACAATTTAAAAACATGCAATTCAAATAAATAAAAACTAGTATGGGACTTCTCTGGTGATATAGTGGATAGGAGCCCACCTGCCAGTGCAGGGGACACAGGTTCAATCCCTGGTCCAGGCAGAGGCCACGTGCTGAGGAGCAACTGAACCTGTGAGCCGCCCCTGCTGAGGCTACGTGCTGTGACTACTGAAGCCCATGTTCCTCGAGCCGGTGCCCTGCGGCGAGAAGCCGCTGTGCTGAGAAGCTCCGCACTCCACAGCTAGAGAGCAGCCCCTGCTCTCTGCAACTAGAGGAAGCCTGTACGCGGCAAGGAGGACTCAGTGCACCCCAAAACCAAAAGCAGATTATAAAAAAAGGTAGTATAAAAGGATAGTTACTGTAGCTAATAGTACAAGATATTAGCAGTAGAATCTTGGCTAATTTAAAATTTTTTTTGGCTTGTCTGTAGTAAAATTATTTCTGTATGAGCATATTATTTAATAGCAGAGAAGATTGCTTATAATTTTAAAATAATAATTTTTGATCTTTAAAATTTTGTTAAGTAAATGAAACTTCTTTAGCTGGACAAAATAAATAGTAAAATTTGTTGAAGTTCTCTATATCTGGTATTAAACATGCCATTCACATGCTGCTGAACGCTAAAAATACACAAAAATTAAAATAAGGATTGTAATAAGATCATTAGTTGGCCAAAATATTATTAGGGCAGGTTGTTATAGTGTTAAGAGACATGAACTTGTAACATCTAAAATAGTCACTGGTGGGGCTTCCCTGGTAGTTCAGTGGTTAAGCCTCCATGCTTCCACTGCAGGGGACTCAGGTCTGATCCCTGGTCAGGGAACAAAGAACCCGCGTGCAGTGCAGTGCAGTCAAAAAATAAAATGAAATATTCGCGTGGGATTAATGTGAATTTTTTTCTCCTATAGGATTATAAATAGAATAGTTAGGAGAACCAAAGGTAATATTAATCTCTGTAAATGTAATATTTTAATGTACATATGAAGTTGTGTTTCTTTTACTAATAGTTCTTAGCTTACATTTGGAAAAAACATGAAATTAAATAATTGAAATGTTTTCTTTCCTCTCTTTCAGAAATCAAGGAAGGACCGAGGTAAGATTATTTTATGGAAATTTTATTTAAAACATGAGATTATTTTACTATGCATTAGAATTAGTAACAAGAGGGTAGTGTTTGCTCTGGAAAACTCCACATGAAACTGGTGGCTGGTCAGGAAAACATAGTGTAAATGCCGTTCTTGTGTGAGTGAATAGGCTCCTTTCTAGTTGCTCATACTGAGCATTTTTCTACTTTGATTTAAATATCCCCTCTCTTAGTTCTGTGAAAACTAGTATTGCTTCAGTAATACTTTAACATTAATTCAGAGTGGCAAATGTATTTGACACAGATTTTTGAAGGCCTTAGGTTTTAACTCATTGAGTCTAGGACATAATTTGCGGTACCTGTCACATACTAGCTGCTGCTGCTGCTGCTGCTAAGTCACTTCAGTCATGTCCGACTCTGTGCGACCCCATAGACGACAGCCCACCAGGCTCCCCCGTCCCTGGGATTCTCCAGGCAAGAACACTGGAGTGGGTTGCCATTTCCTTGTCCAGTGCATGAAAGTGAAAAGTGAAACTGAAGTCGCTCAGTCATGTCTGACTCTTTGCGACCCCATGGACTGCAGCCCACCAGGCTCCTCCATCCATGGGATTTTCCAGGCAAGAGTACTGGAGTGGGGTGCCATTGCCTTCTCCAGTCACATACTAGAGAGATACTTAATATTTCATAATCTTTCTATGTGATTGAGAGATCAGCACTCTAAGTTTATAAATCCCTTTGATGAAAAATTTGGGGAGATATGGCAAAAAGCATTTTGAAAGATTGGGTCTTTCAAAAAAGACCTACTGGGTCTTTTCATTCTAAACCTCAATATTGAGTTATCCTTATAAATATTTAGTTGTATTTGTTGAAATATTTGAAAGTAAAACAGCACCATGTACTCATGGTAATCATTGGATCTAAAAAAGAAAGCCATCCTCTGCTTATGGGAGTGTTTAAGCTTTCTGAGTAAATAGATCTCTTCCCCCTGCTTCAGATAGTTGCTTTCTTAATACTTAACGTTCACTCATTCAGCAAATACTGTTTTTCTTCTGTGTGCCAGGCATTTTGCTTGGAGATGGGTGGCTGAACGAATGGATGGATGGATAGTTCTGTTTGTCTATCCATCCATCCACCTAATATTTATTAAATTTATTTATGGGTATAAATATAACAAGACACAGTTCCTTGACTGCAGATACCGTAGGGAAACAAGTTACTTCTATTTTACGAATAGAATTTTTTCAGCCATAGACCAGAGGAAACATTTGAAAGCTATCTTTATAATGGTAGATTAACCCCATTGTTCAGACAAATAGGAATAGATTCTCTTTTTATGACTAATTATTAAAGCTTATTTGGTAAAACTTTTTAAAGTGCTTCATAAAATGATTGGAAAAGATTCACATTAAAATATTTGATTTATAGTCATAGTTTCTGTACAGATGCTTTGAATACAAAAGTATATTGTAATAAGCTCTCGTTAATGTGTCTACTAGGTTTCATTTACTTTGAATGAGGATCTTGCAAATATTCACGATATTGGTGGAAAACCGGCTTCAGTCAGTGCCCCTAGAGAACATCCATTTGTCTTACAAAGTGTCGGAGGACAGACATTAACCGTGTTCACGGAGAGCTCCTCAGGTAAGTGGGCACGGAGTCCTTTAAATGCAGTTCCTGGACGTGTTGTGTAGATAATCTCTCTCAACGCACTCTCAAAGGGCATCACTGCCAGGGCTGTTGTACCTGTGATTCTTTCTACCTCTAACTCACGTCGTGCTGCCTCTCCGCTCGGTGCTCGAAGTCCTTTCCTGTGACTGATGGATTTTTGACCGTTACTGGAAGGGTCTAACTTCCATTTGGGGCGTGAAGAAATAGAACAAAGCAGATGGAAGAGTGTGGTGCATCAAGCTGGCTTCCAGGATGTTGAGGAAACAGTATTACGAGTTTTGCCAAGATAAGGTCATCCTTGCCTGTTTTGGTAAATTGATATTCAGCAACTGTAAATTGTGTTTTAAAAAATACTGCATAATACTAGGGAATATTGAGTCAAAATATAGGGAATACTTTGGCTCCTGTGCGCTTTATTTCTTAATGCATAGGGATTGACTTCTTTTAATTGGTATCGACTTCTAAGAAGCTCTGCATGATTTTTAATTTTGTGTGTTTGCTCTTAAATGTTTTAATAGCTCAGTAAAAGGGGAGCAGGTGTTTCAGTTTGTGAGTTAAATGTAGAGGGGACTTTTTTGGTGGCATATGTAAGAGTATATGTTCATTTTCATTGTTTCTTGGTTGTTAAGCTTCACTGAATTTGCAGCACTACTAGTAAAGCAACAGGCCACCTCATTTTAACAACTAATTTCTCATACCTAATTCAGAAAGTTTATTTGGTTGTATAAAAGAAAAACATCCATGGTTTTGTTGTATTTTCATTAAACATTACAAAGAAAGGTGTAAGAAATTACATGTTAAGACCATTATTGTTTTAACAGAATATACAGTTGATCCTTGAAAAATGGGAAGGTTAAGGGCACGAACACTCACAGTTGGAAACACAGGTATAGTTTACAGTGGGCTCTTCGTGTCCAGGGTTCCTCCATGTTTGCAGTTGTGTGTACTCGAAGTCACCAACTATAGATTGAAGAGTACTGTGGTTTTTACCATTGAGAAAAACCTTCATTTAAGTAGACCCTTGAAATTCAAATCCATGTTCTTCAGGGGTCAGCTGTACTCCAGCAAATTTTTGTGGTGTCTTAGATTGCCAATATCTGCATAAACTGATGTCAGAAAATCACTGGGTTTTTTTCTCCTTGGATGTAGAATTTAAAAAGTGGTAAAATGTAAATTTTCTGTCATGTGGTTTAAAGTTAAGGAAGGTGAAATTGTTAGTTACTTAGTTGTGTCCAAATCTTTGTGACCTCGTGGACTGTAGCCCACCAGGCTCCTCTGTCCGTGGAATTCTCCAGGCAAGAATACTGGAGTGGGTTGCCATGCCCTTCTCCCAGGGATCAAACCTGGGTCTCCTGCGCTGCAGGCAGATTCTGTACCATCAGCCACCAGGGTTTGTTTTATTTCATTATTCTGTTGCCATAATTTGTAGTGTAATATTACAGGAAGTAGAGACTGTTAAACATATGCATTTTCTCCTGGAGAAGATTCAGCCATTCAACAAATACTGTGTGCTGCATTGTGCAGGGCACAGCATAGGCACAATTAGTCTAGCAACTGGTTGGATTTAATAAGACCTGTGTTCAACCCTGTGAGGTTTCCTCTACTTCTGTGCTTGTTCCTGGAGTGGAAGAGGCGTGGCACCAAGATGATAAAAAGGAAGCAGTCTGAAAAAAAAGCCTGAGGTGGGGAACCTTGTACTTCCTTGGTAGAAAAAGGTGCCCTGTTTCAGACTTTTCACCTCTTATCAGGTTGGTAGTTTTTCTGAAGTATGACTCATTACTGGTACTTACACAAAAGATGGTAATTTAGAAAGCTGAGGTTTGTTATCATCAAAATTAATCTTTCGTATTTAATCTTGTAAATCCTTTCGTTAGTGTTGTGCTCTTTCTGAACATTTTGTCTTCACATTTGGGGTTACAGTGTACTCCAAAGTGAATATGGCTTTATGAGGATTATCTTGCCAGGAATATGGAAAAGGATCAAGATCATCCTTCTTCTGGAGTTTGTACAGTGTGTTCTTTGTAGAACTGTGATAATGCAAGTGAGGTCTAAGTTGCCGTTAGATGGTGCACACTCCAAGGGAAGTCTTTGGTGCCTAATGTCAGTTGTTCTGTCTCATGTCATTGTTCCCTAACTCTTTTTGCACTTTCTTTTTTTCTCTATATATATTTTATTTTATTTGGCGGCATTGAGTCTTAGTTACAGCATGTGGGGTCTAGTTCCCTGACCAGGAGTCTAACCTGGGCCCCCTCTTTTGGGAGCACAGTGTCTTAGCCACTGGACCACCAGGGAAGTCCCTCTTTGCATCTTTCTGTGGTTTAATTCCCTTGAGGACAAGGGTGGAAGCTGGAGGCCATTGCAGTAATCCAGGGAAGGGATGACAGAGATTTGGATCAGCGTGGTAGCAGTGACAAAGGTCTAGTCTCTCATCTGATGTCCCGTCCCATCCTTCGTTGTCTTAACAGACAGTCCACTTGGATTTCTCATCACCTGAAATGGAGAAGATACAAAATCGAGTTGACTTCTTCCTTCCTTTATTCTCCATGTCTCCATATTTCTGTCAGGGACACATTGCTCTGTTCTGAGCCACCTCTGACTCTCACATGCAGTCAGTTGCTTGTTAGGTCATTTCTGTAGTAGGAGTACACATTTCCTCCTGTTTTGTTTTTTTTTTTTTTAAACAGTCGTTTTTATCCATTTGGTTCTGCTGGATCTTAACTGCGGCTCGTGCAGCGAGTTTTAGTTGTGGCCTGTGGGATCTGGTTCCCTGACGAGGGACTGAACTTGATCCCCCTCCACTGAGAGTGCGGAGTCTTAGCCACTGAATCACCAGGGATGAACCGCATACACATTTCGTGATACCACTTAACCTGCTGTCCTCTGAACACTTCAGCTGTCCTCTCTACCCTCCAAGCTGCTAGAATCCCTTCTCCCTCCCCAGAGCCTCCTGACACTGCTGCCTCTCCTTCTTCCCTTGTTTTCCTCTGCCAGGGATGTGTTTGCTTTTTATAGTTGCAACCAGCTTTCCCTTTATGACTCCAGCTTTGTTGATTCTTCCTTCATCTAGACTTTATGGCAGCAAGGTTTGTATTGCTCATTTTGTCCCTGGATTAAGCCTTATGGGCAGGGGACCATGTCTCATGCTTCTTGCCAGAGTGTCTCATATAGGACTGAACACAGCACGTGGGCTTGCTAAAACAAATACGTATTGAAATAGTTGATTTTCTTCTAAGAATTACCGATATCCTAAAGGTACTCTTTAGAGTGATTTTAAGTGAGATGGCTTGTTAGTGACAAAGGATAGATTTTCTTATTTCAAAGTGAAGTCTTTTTCTTAAGACCCTTGAGATTCAAAGTTGAATATTAAATTCCTTTGTTCCCTTTGTTATTTCTTGCTCATTATATTTTTATTTTGGCACGAACGATTCTTCTATTTTTTCTTTGCCAATCAGATTAGTTCAGTGCTGTATGATGTGGTGCTTGGTTGACCACTAGACACGTTACCATATTGCTTGGTGCATTTCCTGTGTGCTGAGAATCAGTTATATGATTTTCAGAGGTTTGAATTAAGCTTTATGTGTATCTGTGTGTGCTTTATAGCATTCAGACTATAGCTGTTTTCTTCTGTTGAATATTTTTCTTATCACTGCTTTTACATGAATTTTGCTGTTGTGTGAATTATCACCATCTGCATATTGCTAGTTGCCATTGCAATGGAACTCTGAGGTTTTTTTTTTTTTTGAAGTATAGTTGATTTACAGTGTTGTGTTAATTTACAATGTTGTGTGTTAATTTCTGCCGTACAGCAAGTGATTCAGTTATAGACACATACATTCTTTTAAAAATTCTTTTGGTTTATGGTTATCATAGCTCCATGTGCTACACTGTCGGACCTTCTTTATCAATTCTGTGTATAATGGTTTTCTGTGTCTGTAAGTCTCTTTCTGGTTTGTAAATAAGTATCATAGTTTTAGATTTCACGTATAAATGGTTTCATGTGGCATTTGTCTTTGACCTGCTTCACTTAGTATCATGATCTTTACGCCCATCTGCGTTGCTTCAGCTGGCATTGTTCCGTTCTTTTTGTGGCTGAGTGGTATTCCATTGTGCATATGTCAATACTGCATCGTCTTTATCCATCCATCTGTTGAGGGACACTTAGGTTGTCTCCATGTCTTGGCTATTGTGAGTAGTGCTGCCGTGAACATAGGGGTGCATGCCTCTCTTTGAATTGTAGTTGAACTATATTCTTGTTATATTTGCTGTGATACAGAGTACTTTATATCATTTTATATTCTCATAACTATTTGGTTTAGGAAAATTGAAGGAACTTTTTGTTAATGTTTACACCTTTTTTGTCATTAAGCAGTGATAGTTAACAGAAACGGACAGCCTATTGTACACTTATTTTGTCCACTGTGTTGAGTACTCCTTAGCAACTATTTCACACAACAAGCCTATGGGGTGGAAACCCTGGTCATTTAATTGATGAAAGAAACGGGGCTTACTTAGGATATAATTTGACCAACATGCAAGCTGGTAGACCTGTGCCCTTAATCATCATACTGGTGGTTTTCAGAGTGTAGGTGCAAAATTAATTTTGTGAGTAACTGACAGCCTTGAAAAAAAGAAAGAAATAGAATGGGGGAAAAAAATGAACTTTTATATTTGGGAACATTTCAAACACATGCTGAAGTAGAATAATATAAACTCACTCAGCTTTTTTAAGGTGCTGTTGGTGATTAAGAGGGGCTTCCTAGGTGACTCGGCGGTAAGGAATCCACCTGCCAAGCAGGAGATGTGGGTTTAATCCCTGGGTTGCGGTGATCCCCTGGAGAAGTGAATGGCAACCCACTCCAGCGTTCTTGCCTGGGAAATCCCATGGACAGAGGAGCCTGGCAGGCTATAGTCCATGGGGTTGCAAAGAGTCAGACATGACTGAGGGACTAAACAGCAGCAGCAGTGATTAAAAACAAATTACTTTTGTAAAAAGGTATTTCCCTTTTTTCAAATATGTTTGCACCCCTCATTGTCCTGGTGCATTTTATTTCTAAGCCTTTATAAAGTCTATAAATCACTGTGATTTTATCTAAATGATACGTCACTTCACTTATTATAAATCTCAGTTCCTTTGTAAATTGCCTATTGGGTTTGCCCTGCAGAAACAAAAATAATCTGTCTGATCATTGTCTGCAAATTATGAGTATGTTTTTAACCTGCCACTTTCCAGATACAAAGCTGTGTTTATATATTATGTAGTGCAGTGATTTCCACCTGGGAGGCTGCTTTGCATCATCTAGAGACATTTTTGAGGACTTACTTCCCTGGTGGCTCAGTGGTAAAGAATCCACTTGCCAGTACAGGAGCTGCGGGAGACTTGGGTTCAATCCCTGGTTCAGGATGTCCCCCTGGCAATGGAACTGGCAACCCACTTCATTTTTCTTGCCTGGAGAATCCCATGGACAGAGGAGCCTGGCTAGCTACAGTCCATGGGGTCACAAAGAGTTGAACATGACTGAGTGACTTGAGCACGCACACAGACATTTTTGACTGTCACCTGGGTGCGTGTTCCTGGCATGGAATAATTGGGGATGTCACCAAACAGCCTGCTGTGCACAGAACAGCTCCTTGCAGCACAGAACTGTCCAGCCCAAAACGTCAGTAGTGCCAAGGATGAGAAACCCTCCTCTTGTAGAAAAGAAGGTATTATTTTAAGTGGACAAGCTATTTGGTATATCTACTGGTGAGATTAAAGTTATAAAATAAAAGTGTTTGGTTTTTTGATGGAGCCAACAGGAGTGATGAGAACCTGTTCACCTCCCCAATAGCTGTTTTTCTTTGTTCTTCTCCTGTTCTTCCCCTGCCCCTCCTCCTGCTGCTGTTTTTCTTCCTTTTGTTGTATCAGAAGAAATTTCTGTGCTTTTAGGGGACTGCTCTTGAGGTTTTAGCTTAACTTTTAGTTGGAGCATTTATTCTGTTTACACTTAAGATAACTATCAATGTGTGTATTCCTGTTTCATTTTCTTAATTGTTTGGGGTTTGTTTCCGTAGGACTTTTTCCCCCCTTCTTTCTTTGTCATCTCTTGTGTTTCCCACCTAGAGAAGTTCCTTTAGCTTTGTTGTAAAACTGGATTGGTGGTGCTGTATTCTCTCAGCTTCTGCTTGTCTGTAAAGCTTTTGATTTCTCCATGGAATCTGAATTGAGAGCCTTGTGGGTTGATTGCTTTTGGTTGTAGGTTTTTCGCTTTCAGCACTTTAAATATATCTTGCCACTCCCTTCTTGCCTGCAGCTTAACTTTTCATTGTGGAAAAAATTTTAAGCATATGTGAAAGTAGAGAAATAGTATAGTGAAACTCCACATGCCTGTCATCTAACTTCAGACTTCAGCATTTGGTCAGTCAAATTGTTTCAGCTCTTCCCCAGCCACTGTTCTTTGTATCTCACAGGGTCATTTTAAAGACAGCCTTACACAACATATCATTCCACCTTTAAATTCTTAGTACAAGTGTCCATAAGGATTCCTTTTTTAAAGATACATAAGCACAGTAGCGTTATGGTACCTAAGAAAAATGGGGATTAATTGCAAAATACCCTCATAGATGTCACCAGTGGAGACTGTTTAATGCTCACACTCCAGTGCTTCTTGATTTTTTTCCCCTCTTTACATTCTGTTTTCTGATTTATGGTTCAGCTGTATGTGAAATCCCAGTGGTTTGCAATTTTATAGCCTATGTTATCCACTTGAACAGGTACCACTGGAGAAAATACAATTCATCAAGTCATTTGTATTACTGCGAAGGCATGGAGCAATCTTTCTGCAGAACTGTTTGAGGAATTTGGCTGACAAAGAAGTGACAGAATAGAAAATCATTTTTAGAGCTGTATGTACCAAGGCACCGATGTGAAATTTGTAATACTGTTGGAGGGGAAAATACTTAAGCGATGTTTACTGAATGTCATGCATTATTCTCAGATTGCATAAAATTAAAATTAACAAATACATACATTTAGAAAGAAAAAGATTTTGTCAATGCAATATGACCAAACTCTAAAGAAATAGAGGCTTGTAAAAGAAAAGTTAACAATAAAATAGAAGCAGTATAAGAATTTATATGATGACCAGACTAAAAGTGTTACTTAATTCAATATGGTTTGAGTGGGGAATGTACTAGTGTATCTCGGTAAAGCAGTAGGGACATACGGTTTGTATATAAACCTCAATTTAAAATATTACTTTCTTTTTATTTCTTTAAGCATAATTTTATTTATTCACTTGCTGGTTGTCCTGGGTCCTTGCTGCTGCACGGGCTTTCCTCTTGCTGCGGGCGAGCAGGGGGCTACTGTCTAGTTGTGGTGTGCATGCTTCTCTCTGTGGTGGCTTCTCTTGGTGCGGGGCTCGGGCTTTAGGGCACATGGGCCTCAGTAGCTGCGGCTCCCAGGCTCTAGAGCAGGGCTCACTAGCTGCAGCGCGTGCGCACAGTTGCTCCGAGGCACGTGGGGTCTTCCCAGGTCAGGGATCGAACCTGTGTCTCCTGCACTGGCAGGTGGATTCTTTATCACTGAGCCACCAGGGAAGCCCTGGATTGTTAATTTCTTGAAAAACTAAAGAAATTGATCACGAAGAATAGAGAAACCAATTTCATCTAGGTCAAATTTAGGTTTAAAATAAACCTCTTGAACGTTAGGTTAGTTTTACGTCTTTAATGCACAGTGACTTAGTAGACATTTTAAAATTCTGGAATAAAACCTCATTCCTCCATGTTTATACCAGCTTGTTAGAAATAGGCAGCTGTGGCCTGGCCAGAGGTGAAGCACTGATAGAGAGCCAGTGTGCTTTTTGAAAGACTGTTTGAAAAGAAATTCAGCTGAAGCCTTCTCTAAAAATTTACTTTAAGGACCGTGTGTACGTGTGTCAGTCAGCAGTATCTTGCTTGTACTGTGTCATTAGCTGTTCCCAAAGAAGAAGGTGGGGGGAACCCTTCAGACACATAGTGTTTGCACATTTTTCCCCCCTCCTTTAAGAGGTTTTCTGGAGAATATTTTATGGTTAGAAGTTGCAGCCTTCTCCTGCTCACAGAGAAAAAAGCACACCACCCAGGGTTATTTACAGCGTTGGTTTCTTTTCTATAACTATACGCAGCTTCATGACTGTGAGGATTTGGTAGATATTTTTCTTACTTTGTAACTTGTTATGTATCATAACTAAACTTTTTTTGAGAAGAGCCCCTATATTGTTCAGCAAAGGAAAAATATCCAGTAATTTGGAGCGGTTCTCAATCCCTTTTCTGCGTCTTCTAGGTGAAGGGTGATGTTCCTTACCTTGCCAAGTTAGGGACAGACTGCCGTGGTTTGGGAATTGTGGCATACGTGTCATAGATGCTCTGGGTGCTCCCCCCACCCCCATGATCCGGCAGCCCTGGCTGTTCCTGGGCACACTGGCCAGCGTCTAAACCTCAGCATCTCTCTGTGTCTCTGCTGGCTGGGAGGGTGGGTCAGAAATGACAGGGGTCAGCCCTCCCTCTGGGAGCCGGTACTGGAAAGGACTGGGTGGGTGAACACCCAGCCCGCTTAGTGCTGGGTAGGGTGGCCCAGGCACGCGCCCTGCGCTGTCTCGCAGAGTTCTCAGCGCGGCGGCCGCGCCTGTCAGTGCTGTGCAGCTGGTGTCTGTTTTCCAGATGCAGGTCTTCAGTGACTTCGTTCCCCTTCCTGTCTCTTTTCTCCAATCCTCTACCAGTGTTTCCTGGGATCCCCTCACCAGCAAACTACCTGGAAACCTTTGGAGCTTCTGGAGGAATAGTAACCAAGATAGAGATAGTAAACTGTAGCTCTCTCTTTATTCGAGAACTGAAAATGATGTCTTTCTACGGGTTACTTGGCACCACCCCCCTGCTTTGGCCTTGCCACTCGGTTTATGAGATCTTAGTTCTCTGATCAAGGATTGGAACCCATGCCCTCAACAGGGAAAGCCTGGACTGCTAACCACTGGACCACCAGGGAATTCCCTGGCGCACACGCCTTTTTAAAAAATCATGGACCAAATGTGGTATTATAATCCTTTTTAAATTAATATCATACTTCACAACTGACCATGTATATTCACACTAGTATTTTTGTGAGAGTTCTGATGTGTTCTCTGGTCCTCAGCCTTCTCTCTTGGAGGGTCTGTGCCTCCGAGAGGTTTTAGCCCCTAATGTGTTTCCTGGGGACACCACACATGAAGCAGACTCCAGTCGGCCCAGATGTCCCGAGGCTGAGACTCAGGAAGGTTTTGCCCAGGAAGTCGAGGGGCGCTTTCGGGCCACATCAGGCTTCCGTGGCTGTGTCGCTGCCTCTCGTCACCGCGTTCTGCTGCTGTCCCCGTCAGTGCCGGCCGCCAGTCTGGCCACTGTCATCTCCCTCGCCTGTCTCTGCTCCACCAGGGTGACGGCCATGCTCTACCCCATCCCCGCAGGCCCCGGGGGATTCTGTGCTGCTCAGCCCTCCTTCTCTTCACCGGGACTCTTCTGGTCCCCGCTCTGAGTTGTGGCTGTGATGCTGGTGAAGTTTGCTCAAGTACTGCTGCCTCTCCTCTGTTTTGGATTTCAGCACCTAGTTTTTCATTTATGCAGTTTCTCTGTATCCTCCAGCTTTTTGAAATAACTACTTCAATGCCACAGACCTTTCCCATTAGAATATAAATTACCCAGGAAGACAGTTGCAAGGGAAAAACAATACACAGTATCTCCTTAGCAGAAAAGAACTATCATTTGTTGGGGACAATTTTATTTCAAGACTGTAAAATTCATGAAAAGTAATTCAAATAAATTAACTGCATCACTGATTCAACTGGCATTCACTTCCCACCAAAGCCTGTACTTGCTTCAAAGCCTTGTAAGAAAAGAATATTAAAAGATGTTAAGTGGGAGGAAGAGAAATTAATTGGAGCCTATGTGATAACTTCACCGGACTACGTGTCTCACAAAGATAAGCACAGTCTCTTTCTGTTAAAAAAAAAAGAAAGATAAATAAATAAAATGCTGGGACCATGACCCATGACTCTGGTTGGTTTCTTAACATGTTATTAGTCATTTAGAAGTTTAATATTTCTGATATTGCAGTATTTCTAAATGGTACTGGTTATGTCAAGTAAGACTTGTGCTTGAAAGATTAAAAAACAAAATCTGTATTAGGAAGGAAACACAATTACTCAAGATATATAAGTGATTAGTCTAGACAATTCAGTGTTGAATCCGTGAATTTACCTACCATTGTTTTCTGTTTTGATCTGAGTTGTGGTTACATGAATACATTCACTTTGTGAAAACTCATCAAAGCTGGAAATTTATGATTTGTGTACTTTTCTTCATTAAAAATTTTATTACCAGCGAAGGCAGAAAGCGCAAGAAGAAAACACAATTTTCTTAAAAAATCCAGCAGCCAGCTCTCTTAATTGGTTCAAAGAAGTTGAATCACAGGTGTTAAATCACATTGTGTTAGTTTGCCAGGGCTGCCGTAACAAAATGCCACAGACTGAGCAGCTTAAAAAACAAGTTTATTTTCTCACCGTTCTGGAGGCTGGAAGGCCAAGATGAAGGTGCTGGCGGGTTTGATTTCTTCTGAGGCCTCTCTCCTTGGCCTGCTGATGGCTGCCCCCTTGCTGCCTCTTCACACGGCCTTCCCTCTGCACACATGCACCCCTGGTGTGTCTCTCTGTGACCAAGTTTCTTCCTGTAAGGACACCAGTCACGTGGCCCACCCTAACTCGAATGCAGTAACTGTGGGGTTGCAGTGTCCTGTCTTGGTCTTGGTTTGGTTTCTCCAGAAGTTCACCCTGTGGGTTATGATACAACATTTGGTCGGGAACCCGAGAATGACTGCAGCGCAGGGTGATGGCTGCCACATAGTTCACGTGCCACTGAAAAGTAGTGTATACTTGAGTCGATGGAATCATATTGGCTGAATTTATAGAATTAGGAGGAGTGCCATTTAAGTGGTAATTTTCTCACATTATTAGTGGAGAGGGAAATGCCTGTTGAGCCAGACCATTTCTGAACGGGAATGTGTGTATGTGCACGTGTGTGCGCATGCATGCATGCGCATGTGCAGGGTTGTGGCGGTAATGGAATATTGGTTGGAAGAGACCTTATTTTACTAATGAAGGTAATTCTGACATTCAAAGATGGTGGCTCTGCTGCACAGTTAAAAGGAGAGTATATGGATAGAATAAAAGGTCATAGACTGAAGGGGAGTTATAGTACTAGGCCAGAGGTGTTTTAGGACAAGACATTCAAGGATATATTGGTTCATTATTAAAGTAAAATAGAAACCAGCAAGCTTTGGCCTGTTGAAACTGCTACCTCCCAGGTGTAGTATCTTTTAACTTGGAAAACATGGCTCTTGTCACCCTTTTTTTGTTTGTTTGTGTTTTAGTTAAATTTCAAAGGTAGAAGAGGAAGCACTTAAAAATTATCAGATTCAGCAATGAACTCACAAATATAACTCATAAATTGACTTGTGTTATGGCTACTAGGATAGAATAGCCTGGCAGGCTACAGTCCACAGGATCCCAGAGTTGGACATGACTGAGTGACTAACACACATACACGGCTACTAGAATACTGCTGGTATGAGAATGAATGCACCGTATTTTATTTGGCTAGGGTTTTTTGTTTTTTTTTTAATGAATACTGAGATTTTAGACAAGGCATTTCTTCAGAGGGCCAGGATAGTAACTATTATTCCTTATTATACTTAGCTGTTTTGCATAATTATTTTACCTGCCCCATCTCAGAAAACATATGGATTGCAGACTGCCTAATTTTAGCTCAGTCTCTTTTTTTGAGGCAGGGAAATTGTTCTGAATGCCTTTGAGAAGTACAACTGGAGACCAGTTTTTGTTATTCTGTGTCCATGTCCTTCCTGCCATGGAAAGAAGTGAAGAGATAAGTAAAAAGCCAAGTTGTATATCTTTGGACATAGGACAGAATGATAATAAGCTCTGTAGTTTTTGCTCTAGGAGTCTGGATAAAAGTGAAACATATTTAAGTGATTTGGGAGATCCTGTCAGACTATTTGTTTTGTGCTTCTGGAGTAAGAAACACTATAAATTTTCCTTTGTCTCTGAAGTTAGGGGAGATTAAAAGGAAAAATTCCTGAAGAGGGAATCTTAATATTCCTGAAGGCTACCAGACCCATCTTAGGGGTAGAATCGTAGTTTATTTGGCTAGGGAATTAAGAAAGCAGACAGTGAAGACTAACGGGGTATTAATGTAACTGTAACTTAGGGTGAAACGCACTGTGATTCACTGTCTGAAAGAGAAGCGTGCGTGCGCGCATGCTCAGTCCCGTCTGACTCTGCAGCCTGCCAGGCTCCTCTGTTCATGGAATCTTTCAGGCAGGAATACTGGAGTGGGTTGCCATTTCCTCCTCGAGGGACCTTCCCGACCCAGGGATTGAACCTGCACCTCTTACATCTCCTGCATTGGCAGGTCATGCTTTACCTCTAGCGCCACCCGGGAAGCCCATGTATAGGCTGTAAAAACCCATCATTTGTACACTGCTTCACAGCATACTTTTGCAGTACTATCACGTGAGCCTCAAGAATTCTGATAGGAAAAATAAATCACCCAAGATGGGTTAAATGGACCACCTACTGTGAGATCGTTATTAGACCTGAGCCCTGAGAACAGAACGTTTAGAAAAGACACACAGTTCTTGTCCTCGCAGAGTTAGCATCTATAATGGAGGTAGTAGGGGAGGTGGTTCACTGGGAACAAAAGAGACGATGCAGCAAATTATCCGGGATGAGTGAGAGAAGCTTCGCCAGGAACCCAGCTTGAGTTAAGACCTGAAGTATTAGTTGGGGTTCTGCTTGGGCAAGCAGAGCATGCCTGTTGCCTTCAAGCAGCGTGTGTGGAGGGTTGAGAGCCAAGATGGGGTTGAAAATTTGCAAGTGTAAAACAGTGAGGTGCAGAGTGAGGAGAGTTGGGACTAGGTGTGCATGTCCATCAGAGAGTGACCTGAGCTCTGATGATGACTGCTTTTCCCTGCTCTGGTAAAGGGAAATGGTAGCTCCTAGAAGTTTGTGAATCCTAGTGAAAATGCTTTGAGATCATTAAAGGTTGGTGGCATCCTCATGTTTCAGGAGGTAGGGGCTGTGGTGCAGAGCAGCTCAGACTGAGCAGTGCTATTAGAATAAAAGTTTCAATGAAAGAAGGGAAGAAGAGAAGTGATTTAATGCCTGGAATTTGTCACACATCGTCATTTTCAAACTACTGCACAAGTGCACTCATCTCACCCGCTAGCAAAGTAATGGCTCAAAATTCTCCAAGCCAGGCTTCAACAGTATGTGAACTGTGAACTTCCTGATGTTTAAGCTGGATTTAGAAAAGGCAGAGGAACCAGAGATCAAGTTGCCAACATCTGCTGGATCATCGAAAAAGCAAGAGAGTTCCAGAAAAACATTTATTTCTGCTTTATTGACTATGCCAAAGCCTTTACCTGTGTGGATCACAGCAAACTGTGGAAAATTCTTAACAAGATGGAAATACCAGACCACCTGACCAGCCTCCTGAGAAATCTGTATGCAGGTCAGGAAGCAGCAGTTAGAACTGGACATGAAGCAACAAACTGGTTCCAAATTGGGAAAGGAGTATGTCAAGGCTGTATATTGTCACTCTGCTTATTTAACTTCTGTGCAGAGTACATCAAGCAAAATGCCGGGCTGGATGAAACACAAACTGGAATCAAGATTGCTGGAAGAAATATCAATAACCTCAGGTATGCAGATGACACCACCCTTATGGCAGAAAGTGAAGAACTAAAGAGCCTCTTGATGAAAGTGAAAGAGGAGAGTGTAAAAGTTGGCTTAAAACTCAACATTCAGAAAACCAAGATCATGGCATCTGGTCCTATCACTTCATGGCATATAGATGGGGAAACAATGGAAACAGTGAGAGACTATTTTTTGGGCTCCAAAATCACTGCAGATGGTGACTGCAGCCATGAAATTAAAAAGACACTTGCTCCTCGGAAGAAAAGCTATGATCAACCTAGACAGCATATTGAAAAGCAGAGACATTACTTTGCCAACAAAGGTCTGTCTAGTCAAGGCTATGATTTTTCCAGTAGTCATGTATGGATGTGAGAGTTGGACTAAAAAGAAAGCTGAGCACCGAAGAATTGATGCTTTTGAACTGTGGTGTTGGAGAAGACTCTTGACAGTCCCTTGGACTGTAAGGAGGTCCAACCAGTCCATCCTAAAGGAAATCTGTCCTGAATATTCATTGGAAGGACTGATGCTGAAGCTGAAACTCCAATAGTTTGGCCACCTGATGCAAAGAACTGACTCATTTGATAAGACCCTGATGCTAGGAAAAATAGAAGGCAGGAGGAGAAGAGGACGACAGAAAATGAGATGGTTAGATGGCATCACCAACTTGGTGGACATGAGTTTGAGTAAGCTCCAGGAGTTGGTGATGGACAGGGAAGCCTGGCATGCTACAGTCCATGGGGTCACAAAGAGTTGAACACGACTGAGTGACTTAACTAAACTGTAATGTAATTCCAAATGGGTTAATCCTTTTAAGGGCAACCGTTTTCTCAGGAGAGACGCTGTATCATTTTGAAGTTAATTGCCATGCAGCCACAAATATTTTATGTACATTTCTATTTCATCTTTTAATTGCTAATGCTGAAGTATTAAAAGATAGCTGTTGACTTTCTTCAAGTGCTTCATTCATTCACGAATAGTGGCTGTTTTCAGTATTATCTCTCATTACTTTTATTCAATACAGTACACAGTACTTCTTATACTGTAGCACTTGAGTATTTATCATTCTAAAGTTTAATTTGCTTTGAGTACTTTTGTGAAGGATTTCACATTTAATGATCATTTGTTTTACACAGTTACCCTCCAGTGAAAAGAATTTGCTTTACTAGTGCTTTGCTATTTAATATTTAAGGTCTTTCTTAGTTATGTTAATCACTAACTCTATTTGAAACTAGTTTTTAATTGTCTTGGTTAACATAATGTCTAATTGACTATGCAGATTGTTCCCTGAGTATAGTAATGTTTTACACGTTTAATATGCTTTAGATCTAACTAGATGATGCATATTTGATACAAGTTGGTAAGAATTTCCATTTTAATACACTGCCTATTGTGGAGGATACTACAGTGCTGTCTAAACTGTGTACGAATTTAGATATATTTGAAAGTCAATGGAACCATTTCTGCAGAACCACAGATATCTTTGTAAAACTGATTTTGTAATATTTTAAAACAGTTCTTGGAAGTTTGGTGCTTAAGGTTATATTTTTATTTCTTTCTTTTTTCTGAGATGATTAATATACTGTCATCATAAGAGTTTGTCTGAAAACCTCCAGAACTAACCATGGGGCAATTGGATATGTCAGTACCAGGTAGAGAAGGTGGGACATAAGCGAAAAATGTGCACCTTAATTGTATTCTCGACTCCTTCCTTTGACTTTTCCTTCTTCCCCAAGGTGTATGGTCCCCTAAGTCTACATTAAGTGATGTGCGGCCTGTTTATCCAGCATTCTTAGTAATAATGGAACTGGACAAACCTGATGTCCAAAAACAAGTTAACTGGTGAAGTAAATTATGACACCATATATTAAAATATAATTATTGATTTGTTTTTAGAAAAATGCTGTCCGCTACGCCACCAGAAAATCCATGTATGTTTGTTTTTTTAATGGAAAATTTCAAACATAGTGAAAGTGAGGTCACTCAGTCGTGTCCAACTCTTTGCAATCCTGTGGATTGTAGCCCGCCAGGCTCCTCCGTCCACGGGATTTTCCAGGCAAGAATACTGGAGTAGGTTGCCATTTTCTTCTCCAGGGTTTCGACCCAGGGATCGAACTCAGGTCTCCCACATTGCAGGCAGACATTTTACCCTCTGAGCCACAAGGGAATCCCAGGGTCAAACATAGTAAAGAGAATAATAAATGAATCTCAATATACTTATTACTCAGCTTCAAAAATTAACAACAGGGACTTCCCTGGTGGTCCAGTGGTTGAGTCCTCCTGCCAATGCAGGGGACATGGGTCCAGTTCCTGGTCTGGGAAGACCCAACATGCTGTGGGGCGACTAAGTCCTTATGTCATAACTACTGAGCCTGCAAGCCCTAGAGGCTGTGCTCTGCAACACGGGGAGCCACCGCAGTGGGCAGCACCGTTAACTAGAGAAGAGGCCCCACCCCCTGCAGCCAGAGAGAGCCCGCTCACTGCACCAGGGACCAGTGCGGCCAAAATTAAATACGAAGATTTAAAAACAAGATGTGTATGAGAAAACTGACCACAGCCAGCCAGTCCTGTTACATTATCTCCTTCCTTAACCTCTCTTATCCTCTGCTGGATTACTGCAAAGCGGATCCTAGGTTTATCACTTTATCTGTGCATACATTACGTGTTTGGTCCTCAGATCCTGCTCCTTCTTTACGGATTGCTATATTCCTTCCTATTTAAAATAATATAAAATGAGAAATAGCTCCAAAGTTAAAAAAATTGTCTTTTCTGCTTAAACATTATATTGAATTTCTGAATTTTTAAAATTTCCTGTTTTGTCTATAAGTAAATGTGATGTCATTCAGTGGTCTTATAAACGAAAAAGTATTTGTATAATATTGCCTTTTTTAATAGAAGAGCTTTATTGATCTGTAATTCACCTAGTATACAATTTATCCATTTGGAAGGTACAATTTGTTGTTTTTTAGTGTATTTGCAGAGATATGTGCACCCATCACCACAACCAGTTTTAGAACATTTTTTATCACTTCAAGAAGAAACCCCAATGACCTAGATGGGAAAAGCATCTAAAAAAGAGGGAAGGTATGCATAACTGATATGCTTTGCTGTACAGTAGAAACGAACACAACATTGTAAATCAGCTATACTCCAATAACATTTGTTTTATAAAGAAGAAACCCCATACCTGTTAGCAGTCACTTGTTATTTTCATCCCAAACCCCCGTCCCATAGGCAACCACTAATCTGCTTTCTATCTCTAAAGTGTGTGTTAGTCATGTGTTAGTCGCTCAGTTCTGCCCGACTCTTTGCGACCCCATGGACTACAGTCCACCAGGTTCCTCTGTCCATGAGATTTTCCAGGCAAGGATACTGGAGTGGGTTGCCATTTCCTTCTCCAGGGGATCTTCCCAACCCAGGGATCGAACCCAGGTCTCCTGCACTGCAGGCAGATTCTTTACTGACTGAGCTACAAGGGAAGCCCTGTCTCTGTAGATTTGTCTATTCTGGGTAGTTCATTTAAGTGAAATCATATTAATATTTGGTCTTCTGTAACAGGCATTTTTCACTTGACATAATGCTTCCAGGCTTCATTTATGTTTTAGCATTAATCAGTACTTCATTCCTTTTTATTGCTGAATAATATTCCATTGTCTGGCTTTTCCTTATTTTACTTATCCATTCATCAACTGGCGGACGTTTGGATTCTATCCACTTTTCGGCTATTATGAATAGTGGCGCTGTGAGCATTTGTGTACAGGTCTTTTTGTGAACGTTTCATTTCTCTTGAGTGTTTACCCAGAAGTAAAATGGTAGCTCCCATGGTAACTTTATGTTAAACCTTTTGAAAACTTTTCATTTCTCTTGAGTGTTTACCCAGAAGTAAAATGGTAGCTCACATGGTAACTTTATGTTAAACCTTATGAAAACCTGTTTTCCACAGCAATTACACTAGTTTTCATCCCACCCAGCAGAATTGAGCCTTCTGATGTTCCCACCTCCTCATCCACACCTCTTACGGTGTGTCCTTTTGAATATACTCATCCTAGTGAGTGTGAAGTGGTCTCACTGTGGGGGGTCTCCTTTGCATTCCCCTGACAGCTAATGAGCTGAATATATTCTCATGTGTTTGTTGGCCTTTTTTTCTTTTCGGAGAAATGTCTGTTCGGATCCTTTGCGTATTTAATTAAACTCGGTTGTGTTTGGTTACTGAATTGCGAGAGTTGTGTATATGTGTGTTACTGGATCACGTGTAGTTTTTTGTAGCCGCCGCCATAATCAGTATCCAGAAAACACCGTCCCCGCAGACTCCTTGTGTCACCCTCTAACCACACCACGCTCCTCCCACTCCCAAGCCCTGCTCACCCCAATGACATTTTTATCCCCTGGCAACTTCTGATCTGTTCTCCATTTCCATAATTTTATCACTTAAAAAGTATCATAAATGTTATGTAAATGCTCTTTTCACTTGACCTAAATTTCCTGGAGATTCGTCACAAGTTGTGTGTGTGTCAATAGTTTATTCCTTTTCTATCGCTGAATATTCATAGTATTGATGCATCATGGTTTTGTCTAATTAGTCACTCTTCCTGGTTGTTTCCAGTCTTCTGCTGTTAGAAATAAAGCTGCCATGAATATTGTGTATAGATTTTTGTGTGAACATAAGTTTTTATTTCTCTGGGATAAATACCCAAGAATGCCCTTTGCTGGGTCATATGGTAAGGTATGTTAAATGCTGTGAGAAACTACCAGACTTTCAGAGTGGCGATTTTTAAAAATAAAAATACAGATAATTAAAATGTAACTAACAAATATAAAAAAAACTTCATTAACACAAGCAGTTGAAATAGGATATGTCCAGCTTTAGAAATTGCTGGATATTTTTCCTCTGTCACGGCTGGTAGCCATTATCACTGACATTTATGATAATCACTTTCCCCCTGTAATTTTAGCATTTAAGCCTTCATTACTCTGCAGTCTATTTTACATTGCCTGTTTCTGAATGTTCATTTGGATCATAGAGTATGTAGTATTTTTTTGGCATGGCTTTTTCACTGAACATTGTTTTCTAAGATAATCCATGTTGTATATAGTGGTGGTTTATTCATTTTCTTTGCTATATTCCACAATGTGTATTTAGCTCAGTTTATCAGTTTTTACTGTTACTGGATATTTGTGACTTGTTAACAGTATTGCTGTCAACTTTTTGTACTTGTGCCCTGGCACATATATTTTTAAAGGTGTATGGACTTTGGTCACAGAGTAGACACGTTCACTTCCAGTTGATAATGCCAAACTGTTCTCCAAAGAAGTTAACACCAGTTTACAGCCCCATCAGCAATGTATGTGAGTTCTTTTTGTCTCACTTCCTCTCTAGTCTCTCCAATGGTGTTGACCTTTTTTTTTAAAAAAATGTTAACTGGTATTATGGATGTGTAGTAACCTGTCTTTGTGGTTTTTTTTCAACATTTCACTGATTTCTAATAAAGTTGAATCCCTGTCATATATTTATTGTCCATTTGGATTTTCTGTTGTGAAATTCATTCTTGTTCAGATCTCTTGTCCATTTTTTATTGGATTGGCTTTTCCTTGCACTCACTCTGTGAGTATAGCCTCCTGGGATTTTAATTTTTTATGGTAAGAAGTTTCTGTTAGGCTTTCCACCTTAGGCAGGCTCTGGATTTTGATTTCTGTCCCCCGACACTTGCCTTGGGCATCCTAAACAAAGAGTCAAGTTTTCTGATTGGCCTATGACCACAGAGATTCTTGTTTTCCCTATCTTTGGAGCTTGGTGATCATTTATTATCTTGTAGTCTTTTTAAAAAAAAATCTTTCTCAAATCTGTTGCAATACTGCTTCTGTTTTTATGTTTTGTCTTTTCGGCTGCTTCTGTGGAATCTTAGCTTCCCAACTAGGGACTGAACCTGCATCCCCTGCATTGCAAGGCGAGGTCCTAACCACATCAAGGACGTCCCCTCTGGTAGTCTTTTGCAAGGCGAGGTCCTAACCACATCAAGGACGTCCCCTCTGGTAGTCTTTTTAATACTTTCAAGATTTTATTCAGCTTTTACAGTTGTTTTATAGGAGGTTTGATCTAAGTAACTTAGCCCATCATTATAGGAAATAAGACGTATAGTTAATTTATTGGATTTAACAGAAGAAAGATATGAGAGAGTTGCTGAGTGTCAAATAAATGCTTCTTTTCTACAAAAATCATATGAATTCCCAAGAGCGCCTTCTGAAGTTGAGAGTTGGAAGTGTGGATACTCTGAGCAGAGAAAAATGAAGGAATTAGAGTCATAACATTGTTTATTTTTTTTAACTCCAGGTTTCACTTTTTGATAGTCTTGTTGATTCTGTTATGAAAAATTAGGAAATTTTTTTCCTCACGATTTCATTGGTTGTATGGTCACTTTCTGCCATAAGGGTGGTATCATCTGCATATCTGAGTTTATTGGTATTTCTCCTGGCAATCTTGATTCCAGCTTGTGCTTCATCCAGCCCAGCATTTCTCATAGTGTACTCTGCATATAAGTTAAATAAGCAGGGTGACAATATACAGCCTTGATGTACTCCTTTTCCTGTTTGGAACCAGTCTGTTGTTCATGTCCAGTTCTAACTGTTGCTTCCTGACCTGCATACAGATTTCTCAAGAGGCAGGTCAGGTGGTCTGGTATTCCCATCTCTTTCAGAATTTTCCACAGTTTATTGTGATCCACACAGTCAAAGGCTTTGGCATAGTCAATAAAGCAGAAATAGATGTTTTTTCTGAAACTCTCTTGCTTTTTCCATGGTCCAGTAGATGTTGGCAATTTGATCTCTGGTTCCTCTGCCTTTTCTAAAACCAGCTTGAACATCTGGAAGTTCACGGTTCACATACTGTTGAAGCCTGGCTTGGAGAATTTTGAGCATTACTTTACTAGCGTGTGAGATGAGTGCAATTGCGCAGTAGTTTGAGCATTCTTTGGCATTGCTCTTCTTTGGGATTGGAATGAAAACAGACCTTTTCCAGTCCTGTGGCCACTGCTGAGTTTTCCAAATTTGCTGGCATATTGAGTGCAGCACTTCCACAGCATCATCTTTCAGGATTTGAAATAGCTCCACTGGAATTCCATCACCTCCACTAGCTTTGTTCGTAGTGATGCTTCCTAAGGCCCACTTGACCTCACATTCCAGGATGTCCGGCTCTAGATGTGTGATCACCCGTCATGATTATCTGGGTTGTGAAGGTGGTCTTTGTATAGTTCTTCTGTGTATTTTTGTCACCTCTTCTGCTTCTGTTAGGGCCTCTTCTGCTTCTGTTAGGTCCCTACCATTTCTGTCCTTTATTGAGCCCATCTTTGCATGAAATGTTCCCTTGGTATCTCTGATTTTCTTGATGAGATCTCTAGTCTTTCCCATTCTGTTGTTTTCCTCTATTTCTTTGCATTGATCGCTGAGGAAGGCTTTCTTATCTCTCTTTGGTATTCCTTGGAACTCTGCATTCAAATGGGTCTGTCTTTCCTTTGCTCTTTTGCCTTTTGTTTCTATTCTTTTCACAGCTATTTGTAAGGCCTCCTCAGACAGCCATTTTGCCTTTTTTGCATTTCTTTTTCTTGGGGATGGTCTTGATCCCTGCCTCCTGCACAGTGTCACAAACCTCTGTCCATCGTTCATCAGGCACCTGACGTGCTGCAGTCCATGGGGTTGCAAAGATGACTGGACTGAACTGATTGTCACTTTATTAAGGTTTTTAAGGTAAGCATTCTGTTCTGCAGCTAATTCTCTGGTTATTTAACCTTAGTATTAATTCGATAAATAGATTTGTACTTTGCTTCTAATCTTTTGATCGTACCATCTTATTCCTAAATTATTTGTTTTCATTTATCTCTTTATTGTCTCGATTTTAACAATAAATCCCCCTTTTTTTCCCAGAAAGGGTTTATGAATGACTTTAGCAAAATATCCATTATTTTCTTTTCAGCTCCATTGTAGAATTTTAATCTCCATTTTAGACCTGCTATTTTGTGTCTGTTTTCAATATGTAGTTATAAGTTTATATATAGAGAAAGTGATTTACCATATATATAAGATATATATATCTTTTATTTCTCAAAGACTTCTAGGCAGTTAATAAATGTTTACTTTTAAGCCGGCAGTGCACTGTAGTGCTGTTGTGGAAGAATTGATTTACTTATTGAACCATACTTCCCTTTTTGCTCACCCCCACATTTCCTGTCTTTATTTCCTTTGATGTCCAAATCTAATTTTTAATAAGTTTGCTTTGTCTTAATTATAAACTCTGATTTAATTTAGTCAATATTGCTTATATCATGGGAAAATGATTGGTCCTTTTCTCGAGTTTTATGTGTTTGTAGTGAAATGGATTGAACTGTTACTTCTGTGGGCTTATATAATTGAGGCCTGTTAATTATCTTAAAGTATTGCTTTAATAAATTTTTATTCAATAAAAATTATTCAATTAATTTTCAGTGTTGTTTTCAGAAGGTAGTGTGACATGCCGAAGGCAGGACTTCTTCTCGAAAAGAAGTATGTTTTTGTATGGTAAATTGCCAATCTTTTAAGTATTATTTGCAATATGTAGTCATGAGAAAACCAAAAGTGATATTCAGATAGCCTGGCATCGATTTTCTTCACACATCTCCCTCCCTTCTTGCTGGCTGCCTCAAAAGGGAGAGGGTTACACATTTCAACTAATGGCAGCTTGGAATTTATTTATTCAGAGTAGTTTTAAGGAAAGTCATTATCATTGTTTCGAAATAATAAATCAAAGTCAAAAAGCTGGCCTGGAGAACTTTGGGGAGAATCTTTGAATGAATAGCTATAAGACTATTTAAAATGTTTCAGTTATGCATATAAACATTACTTTCTAATTTTCTTAAAAACACTTTTTTGACGAGTTGAGCACCTCATCTCTGAACCATGTTTAAGTTGTTTGATGAACAGTGTTCTTCAGAGATGGAGGAATGAATCAGTTTTCTACTCTTCAAAGCTGAGAGTAGGATGTGTGTTGATGCAGTGTATGTGGTGGTAATTGAGAAGGTTCTAGAACCTAACTGCTGAGTGAAAACCCTCCTCAGTTTTTCATTAGAAGCTCTGAGGTCTTTGACACACTTCTTTGCCACACTTTATAGTGTCTTCATTTGCAAATTAGGTGTAGCAATAACGATATTTTTAGCACAGTGCCTGCAATGATTTAATGCTCATCTGAACCTTTTATTTATCTTTAATTGAATTTTTATTATTTTTATTTTACATGTATAATATGAGCCTATAATTGTGCGGGCTAGAATTTTGAGCAGTGATGAACAATAGACTTAAAGATGTAAAGGTCTTCGGCTACAAGAACAGTTTTAAATAAATGTCCAGTGTAAACGTGTTTTAAAAATATGAGTCTTAAGAAAATGAATTGCTTTGGCCTGTGTCAGCTTACAATAA
Organism: Budorcas taxicolor; assembly: GCF_023091745.1. Lineage (NCBI taxonomy): Eukaryota > Metazoa > Chordata > Mammalia > Artiodactyla > Bovidae > Budorcas > Budorcas taxicolor. The sequence goes on from NC_068921.1 coordinate 15,546,803, forward strand.
AATTTAAAAGAAATCTGTCATCGATGTGAAGCCAGGGAGATGTTATTAGTAACTTGAGTGAGATGTGTGCTCAATCCAGAAAGATGGACCAAGGACTGACATTGGTCCTGTCCTTCTCTATTTGATTTTATAAAATTCTGGTAGGAACCAGGGTTGCAGGCATCTTCCTTGATTGTTTTAGAGTAAGCGCATTTCTCTCTCTGTCTTCATTTGTTTGGTTATTTAGTACACTCTGAGTGACTAGAAGCTAAAAGATGCCTGAGTTCCAAGGCAACCTTTGGGGTTTTTTTTTAAACTATGTTGATCTTAGTTGACATCTTTCATTTATTTGTTTACAGATATTCAAAATACTTTTTCTTTCTGATGAACTTTTTTTAAAAAAAAGATACTGTTTTTCATGTGGACTTTTTTTTTTTTTCAAGTCTTTATTGAATTTGTTACAACATTGCTTCTGCTTTATGTTTCAGTTTTTTGCCCTTGAGGCATGTGGGATTTTAGCTCTCTGACCAGGGATCAAACCCACACTCCATATATTGGAAGGTGACCTTTTAACCACTGGACCGCCAGGGAAATCCCCTGATGAACTTTTTTATGCTGTGTTCTTGTGTTTAAGTCTTCTAATAATTTATAAATAATTTGCCACCCATGTGGCTGTGTAAAATAAGATTTTAAGCAACAGTAACTCAATTTTATCTTTTAAAGCTATGCAATACAAAAACAATTAATATGCATTTAGAAGTAAATTTAGGAGAAAGCAATGGCAACCCTCTCCAGTACTCTTGCCTGGAAAATCCTATGGACGGAGGAGCCTGGTGGGCTGCAGTGGGGTCGCGAAGAGTCGGGCACGACTGAGCGACTTCACTTTCACTTTTCACTTTCATGCATTGGAGAAGGAAATGGCAACCCACTCCAGTGTTCTTGCCTGGAGAATCCCAGGGACGGGGGAGCCTGGTGGGCTGCCATCTATGGGGTGGCACAGAGTTGGACATGACTGAAGCGACTTAGCAGCAGCAGCAGTAAATTTAAATAAATCTGTAAATATGTGGATGAGTGTGTATTGCCTATTAAGGAATTATCAACTTTGGCTTATATAACCAGAAAAACTCACTTATCATTATCGTTTAGGTCATTTGTTTACCTGGTTATTTTAAAAAGTATGTGAGCTATAGCATCTGTGCGCCAGTATTTTAACTTAAGTGTTAAAAAAGCTAGCAGTATCTTTTCTTGATCCTTCTGTTACCATGTTCTGGGGTGGGGGGGGGAAATGTCTAATTATTTGAGTAGTTTGCCACAAGCTTATTAATTTGGAAAATTGAAGATATTACTAGCTACTTAGGGAACAAATGGCCACCCCGCTGGTTAAAGCCTCAGGCCCCTCTCTGTGTCTGAAGGTAGCTCATTCTGTAACTTTCTTCTTTCACATCTCACTGTTTATGAAAAAACTGGCCATGTCTGTCTCCCAGCTTCAAGTTTTTAGACTACGTTTCTCTTTCTCAGTTTTCTTACTTCATTCCCTCCCAGAAGACTCTGAAGCATAGCATACAAGATGCTTTTTCATCCAGAGTATTTTAATTGCTTGATACTGCAGGGAAACAGGAGGATTATTCACTTCTCCATTCACCCTCACACACACCCCCACGCCTAAAGCAGGGGCGGGGGTAGTAGTACAAAAGCTGACTGTGTCAGAGAAATCTGTAGAGTTGTTCCTTTGCTTACTTAATATATAAGCACCCTTCCCCTCCATCCATCTGCATAAAGAAATTAAGTTATTCAGTCTCTTAGTCATGTCCAACTCTTTCAACCCCATGGACTGCAGCATACCAGGCTTCCCTGTCCTTCATTGTCTCCCGGAATTTGCTCAGACTCATGTCCATCGAGTTGGTGATGCCATCCAACCAATTCATCCTCGGTCACCCTCTTCTCCTGGCTTCAATCTTTCCCAGCGTCAGGGTCTTTTCCAGTGAGTCGGCTCTTCACATCAGGTGGCCATAGTACTGGAGCTTCAGCTTCAGCATCAGTCCTTCCAGTGAATATTCAGGATTGATTTCCTTTAGGATTGACTGGTTTGATCTCCTTGCTGTCCAAGGGACTCTCAAGAGTTCTCCAGCACCGCAGTTCAAAGGCATCAATTCTTCGATGCTCAGCCTTCTTTATGGTCCAACTCTCATATCCATACATGACTACTGGAAAAATCATAGCTTTGACTATACGGACGTTTGTTGGCAAGAATTTTGGCAGAAATTCGCAAAAACTAAGAATTTTTAGTTCATTTTTAGAAATCAGATAGTTATTTTTCTGGATTTAATCTGATGATGATCCTGGATCTGAGTGAGGAAAATCTGCCTGGCTCACAGAGGTTTCTCTCTAGGTTAAACTTATTCCCGGACCTGCCAGTTACCCCTTTTCCTTTCTGTGGTTGTGGCTACACGCTTCTCATCCATGGATTCTCTGTTCGGGTATTCTTGTTTCTTTTCTGTGGCAAACTGACTGGATTCCCTTTTTCACTGACTTTGTTGTCTTCCAGTATTTTAAGCTAGGATTTGATGTATGATGTCGTCTAACGAGTGGAGAAGCTGACCTTGCTTCAGCATTGTATTGCCTGTTGTCAGGGCTCATGTCCTTTGCAGAGTCTCTCACTCAGTTCCTGGTATGTGGTCTGAAAGTGGTGTTACGTGGGAGCTCAGAGCTTGGCGCTTTGGGTGTTGCTTGCTAGCTGTGTGCCTGTGGCAAGTTGCCTGACTCTGTCGGTTTCTCATTGATAAAACAAGATCTTTAATACTGCCCACCTCTATCTGTTAGACGTCCTAAGATATCAGTGATGCAAATGTGTTTTTCTTTGTACAGAAGTTCCAAGGTAAGAAGTCCAGGTCTGGTATGGCGGTCCCATGGTTAAAAGCAACTGGCTGCCATCATTAGTTAGCGGCTTCCATTCTCAGGATGATCCAGAATGGCTGCTGTGGTTCTAACCATCACATCTACATTTCAGGCAGCAAATGGAGGCAACAGGGCAAGTCAGAAAGGCTCACCCAGCTTTGTGAGAGGACCATATCCAGATGCATACCCTGTCAATTTTGCTTTTATTCCTTTGGTCAGAACTTGATAACTTGACCTTGCACTTACAGAGCATCAGAAAATACCAGTTTTTATCTGGGTACAGTTGCCACCACAGTGGAATTAGGGTTCAGTTACTAACAAAGAGGGAAAAATGGGTGCTGGGAAAGTAGCAGTCTGGGCACCTCAGAGATAAAGGGGACATTGCATGCATAGTACTGAGTGCTGACACAGGGAACACCTCCGTGAACGCAGGCATTTTCATGATGTTTGCCAAAAGGTCAGATTACCAGCAGGTCCCATGTTTTCTTATTCCTTTCTACCCGTTTATGTACTTTTCAGGGTAGTGTGGTCTTTTATAGTATCATAATACCCGAAACCAAAACAACCACAGATGATTTCTTTGAAGGGTAGAGGTAGGTAGGTAGTAGTTGTGCCCCTGTTGGAAAACCATTCGTATCTGTAGAATAGGTTTCATCTTTTTTGCTTCATTCAGTTCAGTTCAGTCGCTCAGTCATGTCCGACTCTTTGCGACCCCCTGAATCGCAGCACGCCAAGCCTCCCTGTCCGTCACCAACTCCCGGAGTTCACTCAGACTCACGTCCATTGAGTCCGTGATGCCATCCAGCCATCTCATCCTCTGTCGTCCCCTTCTCCTCCTGCCCCCAATCCCTCCCAGCATCAGTCTTTTCCAATGAGTCAACTCTTCACATGAGGTGGCCAAAGTACTGGAGTTTCAGCTTTAGCATCATTCCTTCCAATGAACACTCAGGACTGATTTCCTTTAGGATGGACTGGTTGGATCTCCTTGCAGTCCAAGGGACTCTCAAGAGTCTTCTCTAACACCACAGTTCAAAAGCATCAAGTTTTCGGCGCTCAGCCTTCTTCACAGTCCAACGCTCACATCCATACATGACCACAGGAAGAACCATAGCCTTGACTAGATGGACCTTAGTCGGCAAAGTAATGTCTCTGCTTTTGAATATGCTATCTAGGTTGGTCATAAGTTTTCTTCCAAGAAGTAAGCATCTTTTAATTTCATGGCTGCAGTCACCATCTGCAGTGATTTTGGAGCTCCGAAAAATAAAGTCTGACACTGTTTCTGCTGTTTCCCATCTATTTCCCATGAAGTGATGGGACCAGATGCCATGACCTTAGTTTTCTGAATGTTGAGCTTCAAGCCAACTTTTTCACTCTCCTCTTTCACGTTCATCAAGAGGCTTTTTAGTTCCTCTTCACTTTCTACTTCATTAGCCGGTTTTAACATTGGTGGAGTTGATATGTCCTTTTTAAAAAAAAGAAAAGAAATGTGTTTATTTTTCATTGCACTGGGTCTTTGTTGCTGTGCTCAGGCTTTCTTTAGTTGCAGCAAGCAGGAGCCACCCTTTGATGCGGTGTGCAGGCTTCTCATTGCGGTAATTTCTCTCGTTGCGGAGCACAGACTCTAGGCACATGGCCCTCAGTAGTTGGAGCAGGCAGACTCGGTAGTTGTAGCTCGTGGGCTTAGTTGCTCCAAGGCATGTGGACTCTTCCTGGGCCAGGGATTGAACCTGTGTCCCCTGCATTGGCAGGCAGGTTCTTATCCACTGCTCCAGTAGGGAAGTCCGATATGTGTTTTTTTACTTTGATTTTTAAATCTTCAACTGCTTTTCCTTCCCACTACTTTGAACCAAAAAGGCCACTATTAGTACATATTCCTTTTTGTTTGTTTGTTTTTTTAAATAAAGAGAATTAAAATACTTAAAAATGTTACATCCTTTAAATTGTCTTAGGGTGACACAGAATGACAGTTGGGGGTGATTTTACTTAATGTTTAACCGTGCTTCATTAAACAACCTCAGTGTTACCTACCAAATTTTTATATCAAGCTTTACTATTTTTCTATATATTAAAATTGTATAGTGAATTTTATAATATATAAATTTTTGTTATATAATTGTAAGAGATATAGTTGAGCCTTCTTGCCTCTTATTAAGTACAGTCTACCTTATATCCAAATAATTAAATTCTGATAAGATAGGAAAAAGAGAGAAGTGATATATAACTGGGAACCAAAATGACATTTTGGTAAAGCCTGTCTTCAGTTTTGAAGGTAGCTGAATATCTGTATATTGCATCCCAGTGTGTTTCTTTCTGGCTGTGTTGTGAAAGGTAAACATGTATGTGTCATAAATACCTGTGGGTTGCAGTTTTGGGTTCTGTTTTTTTATAAAGCAGTCACCTGTGACTTTTAGATTCTTTTGCTTGGTATTTCTATCTAATAGTCATCAACCTTTATTAGTAATTATTTCTATACACACTGATACAGTCTTTCCTTTGTGTGGATAGGAAAAAATGTAAAATTCAAAGTAGTTTTTAAAAAATAAATATAAATGAAAATTCATCAAATGATAGGGCACCTGAAGTAAATGCTAAATGTTGTAGTTCTTTGTAAAACCACCTGAAGTCATAGAAGTTTATCAAACTCAAGTAATCATTAAGATTAAAGTTTGTATCGTTCAACAGCTTTAAGAAACTTTAATATTAGTTAACAAACCTATAACAAGGTAAAATCAGTAGCATGGAATTTGTTAAAAATCAGACTTGCCCAATTTTATACTTTAATTATGTAGAAAAATATGTACTGAAGATTCTAAAAGGCTGTAATCAAAATAACTTTTGAAAGTTTGGGCCTGTCTTCAAAAAGGAATTTGTAAAATAACTAAATCTTTTTTTAAAAAAATTAGTAAAATTTGCTGTTAAATGTAACTGAATATTCTGGAGTCCTCAGTTTGGAAAAACCTGCTGTACTCTTAGGTTAACTGCATCTTATTTATTTTTATTTTATGCTGGGGAATAATTTTTTAAGACAGGTAACAAGGAAATATAGTATAATTATTTGACTTTTTAATATGCAGTATGTTTTTAAAAATGTGTAGTAATTTAAATAAATTTAGAGTTACTATATTTTATGTAGAAAATGCTTGATATTGCATAGTTTCTGCATTCTTGGAAGGATGTAACTAACTGTAAGTTATTTATAATAGCTTGTAAGACTTACATTAATAGTGGTGACTTTTGTTTAATTGAATCTCTTGAACTCTTGTGTATCTTTGCAAAGAGGAGAAGTAGGAATACAGTCACTTATTCAAAATTTCATCTTAGCTATTTCTCTCTTCCCAGCACATCTTTCTTTATCACCATCCCCTTGGTGTTTGTTCACAGAAGCAAAATAATTTTATTATTAACTTAGGCAAAATATGATTAGGAAGATAAGTCTGCTACGGTAGTAACCATTATATGTTTCAGAGCTAAATATGGGGGAGGGGCAAAGGGGGATGGGTGGACTGGTGGTTTGGGTTTAGTAAATGCAAACTGTTATGTATAGAATGGATAAACAGGGTCCTGCCTTATAGCATAGGGAACCATATTCAGTTATCCTGGGATAAACCATAATGGAAAAGAATATAAAAAAGAATGTGTGTGTATTTAACTGAGTCATTTTGTTGTACAGCATATATTAATACATTGTAAGTCAACTCCAATAAAAAAGTTTAAAAAATAAAATATAAATAATTTTTAAGTTGCATGCTGTTTTGGATAGTTCATATTACATCTCTGCTTTATTTGCAAGATTATTATGATTCCAGTGCTCTGATTTTAACCTTGACTGACACCATTGCAGCTTAAGGCATTTGATCATAATTTATTAGACAGGGGTATCTTTAAGAGTGTGATATCACGTTATTCCTGACTGATTTTAAATTGCTGAAAACAGCTGTAGTGATTATTTTGCTCTTGTAGATTTTGCATATGAAGCTAGGAGATAAATGTCCTAAGAAAAATTTACCATATGTATTTTTAAACTAATAAAGTTGAAAACTGCATTTGCCTGGAGCAACTTAAAGTAGAGCCTTGTATCTTATAGAGTTCAACACAGTATGAAGCTTGCATTTGTTGAAAGTTCTCTGTTCTGTTCATGTCTTAAGTTGAAAGCGTAGTTAATGTAAATGTGCATTTTTGTGCCTGTTATTCATGGTTATGTCATGAAGATACCTTTGCACTGGATAAGCTAATAACCAGGCTATGGAAAGTCTGTGATAGGTGAGGCATTTTACATGTTGCTGTTCAGTTGCTCAATCGTGGCCAACTCTGCGACCCCATGGACTGTGGCTCACCAGGCTTGTTGGTCCATGGGGATTTTCTGGGCAAGAATACTGGAGTGGGTTACCATTTCTTTCCCCAGGGATTTTACATGTAATTTAGAATTTAATTTAAGCCATATAAATGCCCTATCAGCTGATCATTACTATCTGTTTTACTGTGAGGATGTTGAAGTTCAAAGAATGAAGAATCTTGCTTATGGTCATGTAAGCAATTAGGGGAAGTTAATTGAATTTGAACCCAGGTCTGACTCCAGAGCCCATATTTGTTTCACTGTCCTGTATTTTTTCCTCATAGGAAGTTCTGTGGACTTTATAAGCCATAAAAAGTAACCCCCCTTTTCAGCAAACCTGACATGTGAAAATCTCGATTTGCCAATATACAAATTTGGGATATTCTTTATTCTTGTGAGATGATTCATCTCATGTTCTTTAAATGACACGACATGACATTTAAAATATTATTTGCTTTACCAAAATCCAGTTTATCACTCAACGTTTTAAGAATACCTGCATCGTGAGGTTTTACCAAGCAAGGCAAACCTCTATTTTGGTATTCTTTGTTTAGCATGTATTTCATGAATGCCTGCTCTATGCCAGGTCTAGGTGTTACAGAGATAAGTGGCCTGCAAAAGCATAGTTCCTGCTGTCTCTGGAGCTGGTATAACTAGGTTTCAAATACGGGTTCCACCTTGATCTCTCAGTAACTGTAGGATCTTAGCAGGTCCCTTAGCCCTCGAAGTCTCTTTCTTTATCTTTCTTAGGGTTATTGTAAGGATTAATTGAGATAATACGTGTTCATAGAATGGTACCTGGCATGTGATAAAACACTAATGTTACCTTTTAACATCTTAAAAATAGCACTTCAAATATAAGTACTTTCCTTTAAAAGAAAAAAAACAAGCTTTAATTAGTATCATGATCTTCAGTCTGAGACAGTAGTCATCATTTCTGTATCATTTGAGTTGTGTAAGCATTTCCCTTTGTTCTGCACACTCCCATACACATTTTAGAAATACAGTATACCTTAAGCTGTGTGTTTGTTTTTTATATTTTAAGGGTAATGCTAGAATCACCATGTGGTATAATTCCAAATACACACATATATATATTAGGCATGTGGCAAGTGCAGTAACCTGTTTTCTTATTACCTTTCTTCTGAAAAAGAAGATAGAGTCACTTTGTGATTTATTCTTTGGAACAATATGAGAGAAGATTTGAGGAAGTTCGTCATTGAGCGCAAACAAAAATGTTCTGACAACTTCACTCTGACTTATAGTAGACATTTTGTACAATTTCTTGAGTCTTTTGAACGGGAAGTATTTCTCAGTATTTTTTAAAGTAGTAAAGTTTAAACACTAGGCATTTCCATTGCTGTACACCTGAAACTAATCCCACATTGTAAATCACCAATATTTCAATAAAAATTTTAAAAACTAGGTATTTCATGTGCACTTTACAATATGCAGACACTTGAATATATAAATACCAGTGCAAGTGATTTTGAAGATATATTTATGAAAATTTCTGCAAGAGTGATCAATCTAGCCTTATTTCCTTCTAGATTACTAAATGTTTTAGGATATTATGATAAAGCTTAAGGAGGAATTAAATGCATTTCAGAAATGGTTTTTTAGAAATGTTCGAAAAATCAGTGGCAGATTTCCTAAAGTAATGGTTTCCATCAGTAAAATTTTGTTATAACAGTTAAATTTTTTGCGAACTGATGCAAAAGCGTCACTTATAATACTTCTCAGGAGATTTGTACAAACTATATCTCCTGTAAAAAGATGTGTCAGGGCTATTTTTATTATCTGAAATGAAACCTTGTTAGAGAAAATCTTACTTTGACATTAAATCATTACCGTGTTGTTTTTGTTTTTTTTTTTAATATTACAAAGTCCAAATGCCAAGGAAAAGTCAACTCATAAGCTGGAGAGATATGTAGATAGTTCAATTATAGTGACTGATAAAACAGATTTTAGTATTTTTTCGTCTGTTTTCACAGTTCTTTTGAATCCTGATTAAGCTGTTTTTAAGTACATAAGGGATAATTTGATGTTATAAACTTTTTTTCTTGTTATACAGAAAGAAAATTATGCAGTTGATGTAGAGATTTTTGTTTTTAACATGGAGTTTTAAAAGACTTTTTTGTACAGTAAGTTTTAAAATATTTCTTTTAGTATGTACAGCCAAGTTTTATATTACCTTAGATGTTGTAATGGGAAGTCAGTTATAGTTCTGAGTGAATATTAGCTCTCCTAAGTTTTTATGTGTAAACAAACTTTTTGCATAGATGCTAACTTCTGTAATCTCAGTTAAGATTTTCAGAAATATTTTGTTAAAGTTTATTAAAGTCAAGATTTAATGACCAGGTTTAATGGTTAAATTTTAAAGGGGTGAATTAAGATGTTATTTGTACTTAGAAGTCAAAGAAAATAAGTGGCATAGAAATAAATGATTTAGCTGTTCTTTGCGAGCAAAAAATGTTCTCACCTTTAAAGCTAACTTTCTTGATTATTTAATTGAGATAGCCATACATAAAACCTAATTTTAAAAAATAACCTCTTGTTTAGCATGAACTAAAGAAATGACTACAAACTCACTGAGCCTGAGATTTACCATCAAAAGAGGTACTGAGAAGAATCAGTAAACTTCTTTCATAGGAATAATGTTTAGTGTTACTCATGTGTTATTTTTGAGCTTGAAAGATGAGATATTTAGGATAATTCTGAAAATGAACTCTGTTCATTATTCTAATACCATATACTCTGTTGAGAATAAGTTACCCATGCTGTATTGGAGTTCAGTCTGCAAAGAGATGAATTGGCTGATTTTTGTCACTTGCAAATCCAGCCAGGTTTACTATAGCCTGCAGCCTGCCAGTTGACTGCATCAGTGCATAATATGGTATGAAGTCATTAAAAGGCATATTTGTTTTAAAAGTGACACAGGAAACTTTTTACTATAATTATTAACTATAAGCAAAGAAGTTAGTCATGCTTTCATTTTTTTTATTGTCATCAAGCAGTTTTCTAGGAATTTTCCACAGTATATCAATCCAGCTATAATTCTAGTATGAAATACAGAAACGATGAACAAGCTTTTGGTGCCTGCCATCAAGCATTAAATCCATAGCTTTGATGCTTACAGTCTCATTTTGCTTTCACCACAGCTCTGTGTTAGTAGACCTGCACATCTCTCTTGCTCTCAATGGTTAATTTTATCAGTTCAGCTTCTTCGTAGATTTTTGCCATGAGTAGAAAGGATTTAAAGTCTCATAGTCCCTTAAAATATTTTATTATCCTTTCTTTAAAAGAATGACAGTATACATGCCTGTTCATTGTACAAGTACCCAAGACATTCTGATTGAAAGATAGCTTAAGGAAAAATAAACAAATAGCAAAAGCATTCCGTCTTTATTTACAGTATGTAGAAGATCACTGTTTTCACTTTAAGTGTACATTTGATTAGCAGGAACACCCTAGAGAAGGACATCTTTAGCGATAGAATTTACATACCGTTAGCTCACAGTAATTGATTAGCAGCAGGACTCTGAGGACAGAGCTAGTTGGGCACGTTATTTGGGATGCCTTTGATGCCGAGGTTTTCCGAAGCTTGCTGGCTGCATGCTTGTTGCCTTTGTTCATGACACAGGTAATTACTTGATAAAATGAAGTGCATCGCTGTGAACAATTGACCCTTTGGAGCAGTCCAGGCTTGTCAGCAGTCTAAAACCACACTTTAAGGCCATCATTATGGCCTCAAACTTAAGAGTTTCCAAGGTGCAGACAAAGGTGTTGTCTTCCTTCAGTACAAGTCGAGTGCCATTTTCAGACTTTATGAAGTATTTAAATTGAATGATATTTGACGATATAGAAAACTCCTCAGGAAAGCCATCCAGCCTGCTTTTGGACACCAGGACAATGCGAGATTTTATTTTTGATATGAAATCCGGAGCATTACAGAAGATTCTCAGTCCCTGTGAGCGATCATGGTTATCTGTTATTTCCAAGAAAGTGGTCTCCCTGGGTGTCAGCTGTTCTTTTTCCCACCTGGACTTCACTTCCTCCGCCAGTCCCTTGAGCTGAAAGAATTCTGCTTCTTGTGCAAGAAGTTGATTTTCTCGAAACCCTTCGGGCAGTAGAAGTTCTCCATTTCGTAGGAAGTTTAGAACGTGCCTGAAGAGGAGCCCATCCCTGTCTATGAAATAATGACCATCGGCATCAAACGGGCAGAGAATTTTTCCATTGACTATACCTTCAAGGAAAGTGTCTGGGTACTTGGTCAGTGTTTGTTTCTGAGTGATGTATAAGTATCCACCAACGTTGAGGGTCATCAGAGTGGATTTGCAGTTCTTTCCCTGGTCAGCATCTTCCAGGCTGTTGTGTTTCCCTTCATAGTCCTTTTCTTTTTCTCTTCTGTTTATTTTACGCTCCATTTTTGAACACGCTATTTCAGCTTGTTCTTCTTGGCGTTGAGATTTTTAAAAAAGAAACACTACCACACAAACACGCCTTTATTCAGCCCCAGCCTGGTGATGGAATGGAAATGCTGGCAGCATCGCCTGCGCTGTCAGCTCGGTTTTGCAGTAGGTGGCGTATCAGCTATGTATGCAGGAGCTTTCTGGAGTAAGAGGGAAAAAAGATAATTTGCATTTAACCGTATCAGGGAAGGAACCTGCTGTGAAAAGGTTTTCATAGATATTCTTAGACATAAATAAAAGTTACTCAGTGAATTGAATTTCCAATGGGCAGTTAAGCAGTTATGTATATTTAATTCTCCAGCTAAGTGTGAATTTTTATTCACTTCTCAGTGTCAAAATTAAGTTGTTAAACAGGCAGGCTTAATATTGAACAATACTGTCACCTTTCAGAGAATAATATATGGGGAATTGCTGTCATATTTTAAAGTAAATTGTAAGTAGGAAACCCAAAGAGAAAGGACCTAGGTGTATAGAATTTTCTCTCCTGTAAAAGGTCACACATTTCACAGTGGTGGTGTCATTTTAGAAACACAAATGAGAATACTTAAACCCGTTATTTGTGACATTGTACTTAAGTTAATTGGATTTGCATGTGATTCTGATTTGGGGAATCAGTAAGTGAGGAAATTTTCTTCATGTCTTTCAGCAAAAGATTCTGTTATTTTGGCTTTTTACCCTACAAGTAAAAAAAAGTCAAATATACAGGCTTTACAGTGGTTTTTTTTTTTTTTTTGGTTAAGATTTCCTATGGAAAATTCATGAGCTTGTTTCACCCTAAACATACTGAACAAAGACTTGGATTGCTGTGGAAAATGCTGTAACCGTGTGTCTGTGTGTTTATGTGTTTGTGTGTGTGCACACGAACGAGTGCTCCCTCGAGAAGATAAGAGACAGACAGATTCAAAATAACTGCTATAAAATAATGTCATGGGCCAGATTAGTTGGGTTTCTTCTGCTGCTGCTGTTCCCCACCCCCACCCCCACCCCCAGCGTTCACAAAAAGGGAGAGAAAAGACCAAAGCCTGTTGCCTTTTTTTTTTTTTTTGAGCTCTAATAATGTGAGTATGGTGTTTTCCCCTCCCTTTCTTTTTTTTCCTTCTTCCCTCGTAAATTGCTTTCTAAAACATTTTAGGGATCTGAGTTTTCATTTCTTGAGTTTAAAGACCCAGTGGTAAGAAGTGTGAACATGGTCCCCAGTACACTATTATTTGGCTGATCTACCTGCTAAATTATTCTGAGGAACTACAGAATTAGACTTCAGATTTGGTCAAATTTATTTACATTTTTATTACATTAAAGGTATTTAAAATTTTTCAGCTTTGATAGAAGTGGCTCAGCTGGTAAAGAATCCACCTGCAATGTGGGAGACCTGGGTTCGATCCCTGGATTGGGAAGATCCCCGGATTGGGAAGATCCCCTGGAGAAGGGAAAGGCTACTCACTCCAGGATTCTGGCCTAGAGAATTTAGACTAAAGCTTCCTCTCAGCACCGCATCATTTAAGAAAAGTTTACTGGTATATTCTGACAATTTCATGTGTGTTGATTTTGTGGTTTGGGAATCAAGTCTTACCTATGGATATGACTTTTTCTGAAATATGGAATAGGTTTGGGGCGGGGGGTGGGAGTTCTTTTCTTAGTAGTAAATGTATCTGAGTAGCAAGCACGGAATAGCACAACCAGCAAAGGCGTGCCAGTTCCGCTTACAGGTATAGTCCTCTTTTAGTGAAGTTTATGATGGTTTAGTCACTAACTCATGTCCAGCTCTTGCAACCCCATGTGCTGTAGCCTGCCAGGCTCCTCTGTCCATTGCCTGGATTCTCCAGGCAAGAATACAGGAGTGGGTTGCCATTTCCTTCTCCAGGGAGTCTTCCTGACCCAGGATTCAGACCCGGGTCTCCTGCATTGCAGGCAGATTCTTCAACCGACTGAGCCGTGAGGGAAGCCCACCCCAGGTAGTGTAGCAGTCCGTTTCAGTCATATAAACGTCTGTTCTACCTATCCCAGTCCAAAGAATCCTCAAAAAGTCATTTGTGGTAATCCCTTTTTTTTAAAAGAAAGAAAAAAACTTTGCCTTATTGGAGTAATTGGTAGACCTTCTTTGTTTTTTTCCAAGTTTTTTGTGGATATTCTTAATTGCTTTTCTTAGCATCTGTAAGGCCCATTGAGAAGGCTTCAGTGAAGCTTCCGAAACCAGTCTTTCTCATTCAAAAAAATTCTTAGGTTAATTTGACTTTTGTTCTATAGGTCCCAACCAAACAGTTGTTTACAATGCACATGGGACACCAGAATCAGTAGAAGGCAGCTGTAGGATAGTGGTGGCGGCTGTGCTCACGCTTTCTTTGAATGGTAAAATAAAGTGAGATAGTTGGATTCTGTGTAAGCCTTGGACTGCTGCATTTTACTCGCTTTGGCCCGTTTACCGACGCCTTCCTGGGGGAGCCCTGGGGCTAGTGCTGCTAGAGGCTGGGCCTCGAGGGGTGGGGACCTGAGGCACCACGCTGACCCCTTCAGCCGTCACCCCCAGGGCCGCCTTACACCTGCTGACTCGCTCACTTCTGCTTTCTGATTTTCAAACCTACTGGTATGTGTCTTTTTTCCTTCCTTTGACCGTGAACCACCGTATCGTGTGCCTCTAACCCTTGACTGCCCTTTCTCACTCTAGACTTCACTCTGACGTTCTTAGCTTCTGCAAACCTGACATGTAAGATGTGTTTGCCACCCGTGGCCAGGCTACAGTAGTGTAACAGAAGGCTTGTCTTAGTGCCTCGCTGGAAGCTAATAAGAATCTATAGGACTTTTTTTTTTTTTTTTTTAAGTCCTGTTGCTCCCAACTTGCAGTCTTAAGAAAGAAAAATGGTACCCAGGAGACCCCGCCTTCTCTGCGTTGCTCCACTCCATTCGCATCAAAGCAAGATGATTGCAGTTTACATTAATCACAGGGCTTTTGTTGCTCATTGCCGCTGGTACGGTGCGTGTGCTTCCGAGGAGAAAGCCAGGTTGTCTTTTTCTTTCTAAGCTTATATTTACTTACTTTGCGGGCTGGAGGGTGGGGAGAGTCATGTCAGTCAAGTCCACACAGCCCGAAAACTGTAAAAATGGTGCTTCGGTAACTATTCCGAGGTGGACATCCATGGGTTTGTGTGACCATGTTTCTCTGCCTCACTGCAGATCCAGACTGGAAGTAATCAGTTAATTGTTTAAGCAGAAGGGCTTAACCTACACAGGAAAGATGAGCTTGTTTGAATCCACTTGACCACTAGACTTGAAGATTTCATATGCTTTGCAGGCAGAAAGATGTTTGTTTTTTTTTAAGTGTCTCTCATAGACATCTGTAATCACACATATAAAGTTTGACACAGTTTAGTCACCTTTGAAGATGTATTTTCTCACGTGCATCTATATTTCTGTTTTTCCTTCATTCAGCTCTGTTTTTTGCATTAGTTCAGGTTGCTCTAGTATATACATATTTCACCACCTCTGGAGTATTTCACACCTAGACACTCAGTGAATGTTGTTTTTGATTCCTTGGTGATGGACCCCCAGGCTGCCTCAGTCCCTTGCTGTGGTGAACAGTTTAAAGCATGTCCTCTTACAGGTATCTGTGGAAACTTGTGTGGTAGATACCCAGGGGAGAGCTTGCTGGGCACATTCAGTTTCGCTTGGCACTCCCAGATGACTCCCAAGGTGCGCTCTAACAGTGCACTCTTGCACCAGCGATGCCTGTGGGTTCCTGTTTCCCCGCATTTTCTCCAGCACTTAGTGTTATCTGGCTTTTGTTTTTAGATTTCACATACAAGTGATGTCATACAGTATTTGTCTGTTTCTGTCTGACCTGTTTCACTTAGCATAAGTCCGTCCTGAGTTGTGAGTCTGTCCATGTTGTACGTGGCAATGTTCCATTCTTTTTTATGGCTGAGTAGTATTCCATTGTGCGAATGTATACATACACAAACCACATCTTCTCTAACCATTCATCTGGAGATGGACCCTTAGCTTGTGAAGGTTTCCATACCTTCACAATTGTAAATAATGCTGCTGTGAGTATTGGGGTCCTTGTATATAGCTTTTCAAAGTAGAATTATCTCTGAATATATACTCAGAAGTGGAATTGCTGATTCGTACAGTAGCTCTGTTTCTAGTTTTTGAGAAACCTCCATACTGTTTTCCACAGTGGCTGCACCAGTTCACCTACCCCAACAGTGTATGAGGTCTCCTTTTCTCCGTATCCTCAATCACCAGCGTTGCTAATTTGTGTTCCTGTTGGTGATAGCCAGCTTGGAGGACTTAAACAATGTCACTGAAAGGTTCTTGTTCCGAGTATATTCATTGGTTAGGCCCAGTGCCTAGCCAATTTTTAGCAAAATCTTTCTGCTGTATGGTGATGCCAATCTTCCACTGCCTGCATTAGGCAGAACTTATTCCAGGCCAATGGGAATTCTTATCTGCCAACTCTTGATGGGAAATGAGGTCATTGTCAGCAACGTGATTGACACAGAATATGCCAGAGATATTGTCTTGCCATAAGGAAGTAGAACCTTACCAAGAAGATCTCTCTCTTGGTTAGAAGATAAAAGATATGGTAATTCCCCTAGACTCAACAGATCACTCTTTTATGAAATTCAGACAGTCCTTTTCAAGGAAAAGGGATGAAACTGCCTTTATTAAAAACATGGGGTTTCTGGTTCTTCATTCTCAGCCTCTACCAAATCTTTTTGGTTATTTTTACCTGCATGCATTAATTCCTTTTTTTTTTCTTTTCTTTTCTTTTTTTTTTTTTAAAAAAGATGATTCCTTGTTGCTGCACTAAGAAAGTGAAGCCAACTACAGAAAGAGCAGGAGCTGTTAATTTTTACTGAAACCTGTCACTGTGTCTCGGCTCTGAACTTCTCTGTATTTTTTGAGACTTATTAATCTGGGTCTTTCTTCTTCACTTGAATTTGATACCCATCTACTTGATCTGCAGTGATATCTTTATTTGTTCATTTTCCAAAATCTGGCTAACCTTTGGCCATCTGACTTTCATGTCCTCTGATTACTTTTTGGCTTGACCTTCCTATACCTTTCACAAGCAGAGTTTTGGGTTTTTTTTTTTAATGTATGCGTTTCTTATTTTTCATAGCCTCCTGTTAATAGCACTGAATGTGAGAAATACTCATTTTGATACTCAGCTATAATTTTGTTACTTTTGTTTCTTTTTGGTGTTGAGAAATAGAAGTAAAGGAGGCAGTGTTACGTATTAACATAGTTTAAGAATCACGGATTCTTCTGTGTTAACCTAATTCTGTTTAAATGCCAAAACTTTAGTTTTGTTTCGAAATATGAAAGTTTTCTGCATTAGGTGTTGTCTGGTACTGGGCTTCATCAGCACAGGTACTGTCTCACCCACCTTGTAGAGCTGACTGACCACAGTATCTCACCAGCTGTGCAGTGTCAAGTCCTCCTAGGCCTCGTTCACGATAGCTTCTGGAAGAATGGTGATGTGCATGTGTAATTCCATTTGGAGGAATAAGCTTGTAAGTGTTTTACAGCGTTGAACTGAGTCTTCCAAGAAGCCCAGGGGACTTTGCTGCTTCAGCAGATTTTTAAACCCCACTTGAGGAGTGTAGAAAAGATTAAAGCGCTTTGTGTCAAAAGGAGCACACATAAAAATGACCAAAGGAGAAGTTCTGACAAAATTCCACTCCGCTGTTTCTTTGCTTTTCATTACAGAGGTAATCTTGAAAACACTTTACAAATCATGCTAATTCATATTTAAAATGTACTTTGGGAGATGAGTGTTGCGGGGAAACCTGTGTTTTATAATTCTGTAAGCAAAAGTCATTTGAGTTTTTAAAATGAGTGTGCTCTTTTTTTTTTTTTTGAAGTGCAGACTATGCATTATTATTCACTGGAAAATTTTATTGTAACTAGATGAGCAAAGTGCTTCTATGAGCCATCAAATGAACACCAAAATTATATTATTGTAGAGAACTCATTTTTATAGTGCTATTTGGCAAAACAGAATTTTGCCTTCTCTTTCAGAAGGAGATGTTTTAAGTTAATAATCATTGTCTACAATCTCAAAATGAGGGGTATGACTTTGAAAAATTGTAAAGTGAATTTTGCTATGAAATCAGGGACCAAAAGAGTCTCTGCCCCCAAATGCTATCCGTTAGCACTGTCCCTTGTGTTACCATCTTCTCTTTAGATTATCCTGTGTCTTTAGTGATGAGATGGTCGAGGGGTGAAGGGGTGGGGAGGTGGGGGCCTGAACCAACAGGATAGGATAGGATGGTTCACAGGAGGACATGGAGTAGAGTGATTGTAAGTCTGGGATGGAGAACTCTATCATATGGCACACTTTTCTACGTCTCACATTTCTGTAATCGGGGTGTGTCTTAAAATCATTGACTTGTAAAATTTTCATGGTAGTCTTTTGTCTTTCTTGGTGGCACATAAGGTAATGGTGAACATTACAATTGATGGCATCTTAGATTTGATGGCATATTTGAGCAATTCTGCAAGCTGTTGTCCACACACCAGCAGAAAATTCAGTTACCAGAGAGACAGGGGGAGAAGGTGTTGGGAGAGAGGAGGAGAGAGTATCAGGGCGCCGTCCCCAGCCCTGCCTGCTGCATATTAGAGTTGCCTAGTGACCGTGTAACAACACCTCTGGCCCACACAATGCAATTAAGGTAGAGTCTCCGAGAGTGGACCCTGTAGTTTTTAAAAAGCTCCCCCAGGTGATTCTTAGGACCAAGCAGAATTGAAGAACTACTATATTCAGGAAATTGGTGAGCTCAGGAAAGTGAACTTACCTCAGAGGAGTTCTTAATGATGAGGGCGTAATTTCTACTCTGTAGTTACAAGGATCACTTCCTATTAAAGTATCTTGAAATTTGTAAAGAACTAAACTACTGTGTGGTATTAGTACTGTTACTAAACATGGTGAAGAGAACTGGGGTTATTGAGGATGAAATTTCATGAAACTTGACTCATAGTCAGTGATGAAAAAAGGTGTCATCAGATTGTCTCTTAAGTATTTTGCTAATGTTGTATCTCAGCTAGACTACAGGCTTTCTTAAGTACAGGGGTCTGTATTTTTCTTCTCTGGTACCTCTCAGCACACCTTGCACCATGTTTGGCACTATTTACCTATGCAGCCCTGTGGTCAAAGCCTTTTCTCCTGGAGACTTAATCTTTCCTGGAAGGATTTGTTTTTCTCTTCATATAATCATGGTTGCTATTGTTCTTGAATTCTCTCTAATTTCTAGTGCCAGTGGATAGCACCTTTTGATGAAGGTTTTACTAAAGCAGACTATTTTAGTACTATGGTTTTCTTTTTCATTTATTATTATAAAACAGTATTACTTCATTTTTTCAAATGAAAGTTTTATTTCTGGCTTTTATTTAACCTCTTATTCTTGAAACCTGCTTTTAGGTTAGAGGTCATGTCTATTTGTATATATCATACCCATGTCTGTATTTGAGAATTTATACTGATTAATTATATATATATAATTATACATATTGTGTAAATTAATTATGTATAATAAGCAAAAAAAGAGACTTACTGTGAAGTGCAGGAGGAAAAATAACTTGTGAACTTGCTTCATAAACATTAAAACACAAATGTTTATTTTTAAAATGTTGTTCACTAAGTTATTTCTTTGATCAAAAGTTTGTTATGGCTTCTGTAGACCCACAGAGCAGTCCAGACTCCTTTGTACATTTAAATCGTCTGTCTTTGATTTTGTACCTCAGGTCACACTTTTCTTTCTTCTGCTGGGCAGCCAGTCTTGTCATTCACAGATACTCTTCGGTGAGCATTACAACATCCCTTGTATAGGAATGAACTGAACTGAACTGTATAGGAATGTACAGAAACCTTCTTTCTCCCAGTCCAGAGGGGAGCAGTTGAAGAGCAGTCCTGTGAATGAGGAAACTGAGATGTTTTCTAACCCTAAATCTAATCCTCAGATTATGGTTTCAGTATTTGATTTAAAACTGGGACTTCCCAGCTATTCAGGCTTGTTTGTACTTTGAATATTATTACAGGAAAACACTATATAACATAATTCGGGGGAATACTTAAATGGCTGCTCATTTTGTTGCTTTTGAAGTAATTAATACAATCTGACTCTGTAGGCTTACTGAAATCTGAGTATGATCTTTTATTCCTAAAATTCCTGAATATTAAATAGGTCAGAACATCAATTCACAAATTTGAATACAATTAGAAACACCTTCTTAATAATACAGGGATCGCAACTTTGCCCAACTGGTTTGTTAAGATGCCAAATAGCTTGTATTAATAGGCCTTATCCTAACCACAGGCAGAAACTGCTAGAAAAAGATTTTAAATGAGAACAGTGGAGACTAGCAGGAATATTAAACAATGGTTTACCTTTTAAATGCTCTTGATCTCTTGAAATACTGTTTCTTTAGTCCTTTTCCAGAGAAGACAGACACGGGTGTGAGGTAAAGAAGAATCAGGGAAGTAGCTTCAAGGCCTCAAGGTTTAGCCCAGAATCTTGACTCTAACCTTATCTGTATTTTAACTTGAGTTGGCAGTGCTCTTAAAGGCCTCCATGTTGAACTGGATCCAGAGTGGTCTCGTGGAAATGAATGCCTGTAACTTCCTGATGCCCAGCGTCTGCTTAACACACAGCTCTCATTACTTACATGCCAATGTTAATAGGCACCCTTCCTGCTTACCTGTCACTTTAGCTTGTTTAGACCGGCCAGGCCCTTAACTTGTAAAAAGTGCCCGTCAGTTGCTTCTGCTGGGTTCTGCATCATCCTGTGTGTGTGTGTGTGAGTCGCTCATTCGTGTCGACCCTGCGACCCCATGGACGATAGCCCGCCGGGCTCCTCTGTCTGTGGGATTCTCCAGGCAGGAGTACTGGAGTAGGTTGCCATTTCCTTCTCCGTCATCACACAGTAGTGTATGTCAAGTTGAGATAGTAGGAAGGTCCAGCTTAGAAAAGAAGGCTGTGTGTTTTCAAGTCCTGGACACCTTCTCAGCATTTTCTCTTTGTCATTCCCAGAAAGCATTTTTCTCTAATTCCTGCTCAAAGAAAATTTAATTATATCTAGGTCTTTTAGAAAGTATTAGGGCAAACAAAATAGATATTGATGAAACAATAAAACATCCCCAGTTGGAGGGAAGGGCCAGTTTTGTTTTGTTAATTTTAGTGAAAGAGAATTGGAAGAGATCCCAGTGACTTCCTTATGCATATGGATGCTGAGACCCAGAGATGTGAAGTAACTTCTCCAAAGTAACTCCACTGTTTAGTGACAGATTTAGAACTGGGATGCTTCCATTCTTGTTATAAGAATGCACTTTGTGTAACTTAGCCTTTAATACTTTCTCATAACTTTTTTCTGAAACTAGGTGGCAGTATATAGATCAATAAAATACCATTCTTTGGGCTGCAAGGAGCAGAAACCAGTAAGCAAACCAGTCTAGCTCAAGAAGCGGGGGAGGTGAGAAAATTTAAAAGAGGTTCTGGAATAGTTCCCAGAATCTAAAGAAAAGTTTGACAAACGGCCAGGCCTAAGAAAGATAACCCTCCTGAACCATAATAAATTCTACTTAGTACAGTAGAATCCCACAGCCTCTATGGAAGGACCAGTCGTCCTTCCAGTAGTTAAATTAGAAGGTCGGGAATCATGAAATGATAACAGAATGTATTCTTAATGCCTTAAACACTGTAAGGCCCACAAATGCACATTTAGTCACCAGTGTGCATGGAGGACAAGGCCTTTGATCTGATCTCTCTTTCTTGTGGAGAGTAAACCCATAATTTAGCTTAGATTTTTAATTTTGGTTTCTTGAAAAAGGAGCAAGACTTTAGACACAGTGAGACAGTACAGTTGTAGAATCCTTCGAGACTTTTGTTTCTCTTCTGGTCTCTAGTTGTCCCTCCAGTACCTAATTTGACAGGTTTTTAGCAACTTACCTTTATATCACATCTTGCTGTTCTTTAGTTGCTCAGTCGTGTCCGACTCTTTGCGACCCCATGGACTGTAGCCTGCCGGACTTCTCTGTCCATGGGTTTCTCCAGGCAAGAATACTGAAGTGGGTTGCCATTTTCTTCTGCAGGAGATCTTCCTGACCCAGGATCAAATCCGCCCCTCCTGCATTGCTGGCAGATTCTTTATCACTGAGCCACCAGGGCAGCCCATCTTACAAAGCATTAAACTTAGTTTTCATAGAAAGTCTCCCTCCCTCATACTCATAATTAATAGGATTATATAATATATAATCGAATTGCTTAATTACTAACAGTAAAACTAGCATAAACAAGTTCTAGCATAGCTTGAGCAGAAGTGTGTGGGAATAATAGAGATTAACCTACTACCCACTAGTGTATCGCAAGCTCCGGGCATCTGTCACCGTATTTATGAGGGAGATTGAGAGCCTTGGTAATCTAGAAGTGGGTTAAGTGGAGGCCTAGCAGAAGTGCTCCCAGTGTGTTAGAGTAGTTTATATACCTGTCTCATTCCAGCGAGCTCCCAGAAAGTAATCTGGAAGCCACTGGGTGGAGGGCGGGTCCCTGGAAATCAGAACCATTTTCCTAATGATATCAAGCGTTTTTGCCTTTTTCACTCTGATTTCCTAAGCATTTTTCAGTTTTCATTTCTAGTCAATATCAATAGATAAAATCCACATAAAAAGTTCTTTTGGATCCTCACATTTGTGAATGGCTGCACTAGACTCTGCTCCTTGAGGGCAGGAGCCAACTTTCATATTTCTGTGTTATTCCTGATCTGTTTGCATTATCTTTTACATAAAAGTCACTCAGTAAATATTTGACAAATATATGAAAAAAAACCTCATTTTTCAAGTATCTACAGTCTTTCAAACTGAGCCAGCAAAGTAGTGTTAAGTCAGGGTTCCTGTATTAATGAATATGATCTGTAATTAACAGCAGTGGTGTGCAAGTGAGTGCTTTCAGCTGTCTTAAAATGTAATATATAATAGCTTTCCCGTGAAATCTTAAGCAGTGTTTTAGAGAAGCAGCACAGTTTAGTGGAAAAAAAAAAAAGAAAGCATGTTCCTGTGAGGTTTTAAAAGTGTGTGATGGTTTTATATCTTGCTTAGGGGGCTGTATTATAAGTAAATTATTATTATTTTTTTAAATTTTATTTGGAAGAGCGGGAAAAGGGCAAAAAGTGAACAGAGATGTGGCCTTATTTAAGAGCAGCCAGTTGATGGACATTTTCATTGCTGCTGATGAAGACCTTTCCTTTCACATGAGAAGCTAGTTTAGATTTGAAAAGAGAATATGATGGACAGGAAGTCATGGTTTGGGGAAGTGAATCTTCCTGCTTTGAGTGACCTTGTTGGAGAAGAGTGATGATGAGTGGGGGCCAGGTGAAAGCGGGTACCTGTTTTAGATGCCTGACACTCTTTCAGGTATTATAATTATGAAACGTCTTCAGCAGAAGCTTTTAAATAAAAATTTAAGTTCACCCTGTCCACCCAAGAGTGCTGTGCTGTGCATAGTTGCTCAGTCCCTTCCGACTCTTTGCTGCCCCATGGACTGTAGCCCGCCAGGCCCCTCTGTCCATGGGGATTCTCCAGGCAAGAATACTGGAGTGGGTAGCCTTTCCCTTTTCCAGGGGATCTTCTGAACCAGGGTCTCCTGCTTTGCAGGCAGATTCTTCACCAGCTGAGCTACCAGGAAAGCCCCCGCCCAGGAGTAGGTACTGCTAAATAAATGTGGAACATTCACAGGTGGTATTGAAAGGTAGCTTTTTAGTATTCAGCATTAGTAAATACATGGGTATGTAACTAAATTATCTTTGGAGACAGTATTCTAGATTTATTTCATTTTTTAAAAAGGATTAATTTATGTTTCAGTAGTGAGCTTTTCTCATGCATTTAAGGCCCTGTAGATTGGAATCGTTCCCAAATCTTGTGATTGTTATGACAGGAATCGTTCTAGCTTGAACTTTTAGCTTCAGTAGAGGGGCATGCTCAAATATAAGATTTGTTTTTGCTTTAAGAAAATTCAAATTTTAATCTTCCTAAATTTATTAGTAAGAGGAAATTACTTTCAGAATTTAAATTTAATATAAAATAAT
Organism: Budorcas taxicolor; assembly: GCF_023091745.1. NCBI lineage: Eukaryota > Metazoa > Chordata > Mammalia > Artiodactyla > Bovidae > Budorcas > Budorcas taxicolor. The sequence continues at coordinate 15,570,557 of NC_068921.1, forward strand.
TCCAGCCTGCTTGTTTCCTTCCTGCCATATTTTGGCATAAGGTAGACTTGCTTCTCATCGTCACTCTTTGCAGTCATCTGTCAGCCTGTACCTTGAGGTTTGTGCTTATGTTGCATCGAACTATTGAATTACTGTGTGTTTGCAGTTAGTACTTAGGGGCTGTAGTAAGGAGTTCCAGGATTCTAAAAGGTCACCATAAACTTTTTGGTGTGAGGAAGGCCTCATTTATGGATATGGCTATGCTGGATCTCTGTTGCTGCGTGCGGGCTGCTCTCTAGCTACAGTGCCTGGGCCTGTCCTTGTGGCGGCTCCTCTTGTTATGGAGCACGGCTTCGTCAGCTGCGGCTCTCAGGTTCAGCAGTTGGGGCACTAAGCCTCTAGAGCGTGTGGTCTCAATAGCTGTGGCACACAGGCTTAGTTGCCTCGAGGCATGTGGAATCTTCCCAGACCGGGGATCGAACTGATGTCCCCTGCATTGGCAGGTGGATTCGAACCACAAGACCACCAGGAAAGTCCAGAAAATTTTTCTCATATAAATCACGTGGGCGTGGTTCCATCTGCATTTTATGTTTTGGTCAGTTTATCTGCTCGCCCAGTAAACTGTGTGCTTCTTGAAGACAGTACTGTACCTCAGCCATCTTCGATTCTGCAGTGCCTAGATGGTTCCCTTCGCTTGGTAGGCACTTAGTTAATGTTTGTGGAATGTATGAGATCATTGGCCCTCAAAAGATACATCATAAATGCATTGCTGAGGAGCCAAAGGAGTTCCTGAATCTCTCCTGGATACTCGGGTGAATTCTCTTAGAAATATGATTGGACCGTAACTGTTCCTAACCATAGTCATCCATTTCCAGAATGCACTAAGGCTGGTGCCATCGTGGGTCAGTCATATATGCCTTATCAAATAAGATGAGATCTAAAGTGACATGGTGCCTAGTAGGCACACAATAGTAGGTGCTAATTTTTGTTTCTCTTGAATATTGTATCAGGGTCACCGTAAGAATTCTTACTAACAGTGGGAAAATTTTTCCTTCTACTTTGACAAATGCTCATAGCATTTAAAAGCTCTAGTTTGGCCACACCCATATTAATCATTTTGCTGAAAAATAGAAGTTAGAGCAACTGGTAGGCGGAACTGGTATTCTGTATAACCTAAGCAAGAACCTGGCTAGTTTCACAGTATTTTTTAGGCCAGCTGTTCTAGTCATAGTGTATTCTAGAATTTTGTTTTTTGCACATATATGTGTGTGTACCCACACATTCAAATACGTGTATGTATATACCTTTGATTTAGTGCTTTAGACTTTTTCAGAAGTTACTTCTCTGTGCACCCTTCAAAGATGATATAGCCTGTACACCCTACAAATTTTTATTTGATTTTATGCCCTTTTAAGCCACTCTCTTTAGAAAGAGCTAAGTGTTTAAAAGCTGCTATTGGCAAGGGGCTGCAGCAGTCTGTAAATGGGCCTGACAGGAGCCCAGTTTTTTACTATAAGTTTTTTTGCTGTTCTGATCAGTGATACCACTATAAACTTAAAAATGTTCCTTTTCTTTCCTTGATATATATTATTGACTGTATTTGATTGTGATCACTGTTACTGTGGTTAGTATGTCAAAATACAGTCTTGAAAATGATAAATGTTATCTAAATACATTTGTTAATTTTTTTCTTTCCATTCAAGATAAGCTTTCACTGGAAGGAATAGTGGTACAAAGAGCTGAATGCCGACCTGCTGCCAATGAAAACTACATGAGGTTAAAGAGGTTGGTGTTTTTAACTTTAAAATGATACCTGGTGTGTGTTTTTTGTTTTTTTAGAATTGAAATACATATATTAGATTGCCTATTGACTACATGAAAACAGTGGTTATTGTTGCAAGTGTTTTCTTCAAAGCTTGTTTGTTTTTAAAATCAAATAAGTAAGAACAAATTTTTAGTTACAAAATAAGTAAGTCATGAGGATGCTGACTATAGTTAATAATAGTTTATTGCACATTTGAAAGTTGCTGAGAGAAGAGATCCCAAAAGATCTCATGGCAAGAAAAAAAAATTTTTTTCATCTATGTTTGCTGTCGGAAGTTAGACTTACCATGGTGATCCTTTTCCAGTGTATACACTTGACTGAATCATTACTTTGTATACCTGAAACTAATACAATGTCAGTTACATTAAAACTAAACTCAAAAAGTTTCTTCAGGAAGGGAACTTTCAGAACCTAGGCTGTTAATTTGGGTTGTATTAAGCTACTTTGTTACTATAACCTGGAATCAAAATTTTTAAATGTCTTTTTCTAGTTGTCCTTGTAAATCTTGATTCTCTAAAGACATGTTACAAGATCTTTGCACCATTTTATTTTCAAGGGCTATAATTTTCCCATGATGAATGTGTATTTAAAATACTATACACTAAAAAGCAAGTATAACTAGTTGCTAGAGTACCATCCTTTTTTCTTAATCTACGAAGAACTTTTATAAACCATTGCCTGGTTAGAGATTTTGCTTTGGTGTCCCTCCTCCACACTTTTGGACGTGGTTATTACCCTTTTGTAATTCATACTTAAAGGTTATGATTGCAAATTCTTGGTACTTCAAATTTTGTGACTTTCAAAGAGTCAACAATTTTTTAAACTTGGAAGAAATGCATTGTACTTGTTTTATAGTTTATATTGAATGTATTTCAGTCCCCCATATAGTCTTGAATTACACATTTTTTAATTTACCCTGTACTTAACTATGTGAAATAGTGTGAACAAAAAAAAGAAAATCTCTGCCCTCATGGTGCCTACATTTTAGAAGGTTGTAGCTGCACTGAACTGGTAGTTGGGCTCACACTTCCAAGAGGTAGCCACAGCCCCTCTGAATATCCTCATTGGATATTGAACTGGATATTGAACTGGGTCAGCTCTCAATTTCACATCTTTTAAACTCCCCTGCCCCACCCCTCTCAATTAGATAGGATGTCTGTCTCTTGGGAGTGAAACAGAGACTAGTTTTCTTGTCCAATAACTCTTCTAATTTCAATGCCTCCCCAGGGCAAGGGAAAGGATGACAATCAAAATGAAAATTTTTTATAACAGTAAATAACTTTGGAACACAGGCAGATGTTCCTCTTTGTTTTTAGCCTATAAAGTTTATTATGTAATACAAGTCTTTTTGAGAATTTATCTTCTTCAAATAACTACTGAACTTGGAAAATGCAAAATTTGATTACTCAGCTCTTTGCCCAAATATTTTTCTGTGGTCTTAATTTTCTTTAAAAGTTTCTAAAGATTTCTGGTGATCAGATCAAGCAGGTCACCTGCTGTGTTATGAAACGGCTGCTTTTTCCTTACCAAAGAAGACATTAAAATTGTTCAGCTTTTTGGAGTATGCTGAAAGACCAGCTATCATATAGTTCAGTTTCGTCAGTGACTTAAGGAAACAGGGTAATTCAGGAGATGATAATCATGTGAGTTTCATAAATAGATGCTCTATGACATAACTCTTGAAGGCTGAGACTTTTTTTGACCAAGTGGGAAAACATGGGAGCAAGAACACTTTAGACAGACAGACAGGCAGACACAGAGACCTGGGGAAACTTCGGGGACCCGTGTAGGGACCTGTGTGTGGTTCTACAAGCCTGGAATGTGGGGTTTTTTCCAGTCAGAGCAAACAGAAGCTGCAGCCTTAGGGACTTGCATGGGGGCTCAGTGGTTGGGGATCTGCCTGCCACAGTGGGGTACGTGGGTCTGATCCCTGGCCGGGGAACTAAGATCCCACTTGCCACAAGTCAGCTGAACCCATGTACCGCAGTTACTGAGCCTGCATGCCCTAGAGCCCATGCTCTCAACAAGAGAAGACTGCAGTGCTAAGCACTCATACCGCTCCTAGAGAGTAGCCCCCACACACTGCAACTGGAGAAAACTTGGCGCACAGCAACCAAGAGCCTGGGCACCACAGTGGGGACCCAGTACAGCCAAAAAAATTTTAATGTTTAAAAAAAAAAAAAAAGCTCCAGCCCTTTTTTGAACTCTGAACTTAAATATCCAAAAGCCTGCTGGGAAGTCCAGTTGACATGTTTCAAAGATGTCAAAAACTGAACTCCCAGTCTCGCCCCCTCAAACCTGCTCTGAGCTCATGCCAAGTCTGTCCTCCCATTTTCTTAGTCCAGAAGCCCTGGTTACATTTTTGACTCCTCTCTCCCACCTCACATCCAATGTGTCAGAAAAATCTTCCTGAGTGTACCTTCCGAATATTACACATCTGCCATCTGATCATTTCTGACATGATCTGCCTCTGTGTCTCACCTGGATCACAGCCAGAGCCTCCTAGCAGAGTTCCTGCTTCTACCCTTGCCCCACTGCTGTCTGCTGGCAGCACGGTAGCCAGAAAAGTTCTTGTAAAACCTGTCGAGTCGTGCCATTCCTTTGCTCACCTGTCACTTGCAGTGCTTCCCATGTTACTCAGAATAAAACCCAAGTCTTTGCAGTTGTCTGCAGGGACCTCCATGGCCTGCCCACCCTTCTCTTCCCCTTCTCCCCATCTGAACCTGCTCCCTCCCTCCCCTTGCTCATCTGCTCCATCCGCACTGATCTCCTAACAGCCCACGAGCACAGGCACACTTCCATATGAGGCCTCTGCACCGGACGGTCTTTCCTGCCTGGAGCATGCTTTTTCTAGATAGCTCCATGGCTCGCGTCCTCACCTCTGGCAAGTCTCTTGTCAATAAGGCCCGCCCTGACCACTCTATGCTTGTGTATAGCACGTATTACCTATTGTAATTTACTTACTGTATGTATTGCCAACTTTGCCCCAGAGCAGTTTAAGCTCCCATGGTTTGTTTTTTGTTTTATGTATACGTGCTTTTTGTTCATTCGTACGTACACAAACATACACCCTGAGTGTCTAGAATAGTTCGTGACATGTAGTAGGTAAACAGGAAATATGTGTTGAGTGAATAAATGGCAGGAGAGACGATTAAAGAGTCTCTTATGCTTGTTAGACAACTTGTTAAAGAGTCCTATGTGCTGTGGTAAGAAGTTTGGACTTGGTGTGCTGTTGCTGTTAAGGAAGCACTGAAGAATTTTAATCTGGATAGTAAGTGAAGGGAATGTGTTTTTAGAAGGGTCATTCTAGCCATGGGTTCCCAGGTGGCACAGTGGTAAAGAATGCCTGCCAATGCAGGAGACATAGGAGACTCGGGTTCAGTTCTTGGGTTGGGAAGGTTCCTGGAGGGGGAAATGGCAACCCACTCCAGTGTTCTTGCCTGGAAAATTCCCAAGGACAGAGGAACCTGGAGGGCTGCAGTCCATGGGGCTGCAACGAGTCGGACACGACTGAGTGAGCACACACGCGTGCGTTCTGGCCATGGTGCAGAGCATGAGGCCAGGGAAGGAAGTTAGAGGCTGGCGTCATAGTCCAGGTACAAAGCGTCGGAATGACTAAACACCGTGATTCTAGGCCGAAGGGAGATGAGAGACTAAGTTTGAGGATGTGTGGAGGTGGAGTCGGCAGGACTTGATAAGCTCATCTCAGACTTCCTGGGTTATGGGACAGGGGCTTTCTCCCGGCCCAGACTGATCGTAGTGGCTCTTGTGGCCAAATGCACATCCTGCTGTGAGGCTCAGGCTAGCTCTCTGCCACCCTGTGTAATGTGCTCATGAAGGCAGAGGGGTAGAGACGCCCTTAGAATTTCAGTCCGATTGACAATTTATGTAAAAAGTTAAAGAAGCAAGAAGTACTTAGGAAAAGTGGGCATAGCATAGTGAAGTCGTTCAGTCGTGTCCGACTCTTTGCAACCCCATGGACTGGAGGCCACCAGGCTCCTCCGTCCAGGCAAGAGTGCTGGAGTGGGTTGCCATTTCCTTCTCCAGGGGATCTTCCCAACCCAGGGATCGAACCTGGGTCTCCCGCATTGTAGGCAGACGCTTTACTGTCTGAGGCACCAGGGAAGACTAGGAAGAGTACCAGTGGGTAAATTACCAAAACAGAGTAATCTCAGCCTTAAGTTGTAGCTCATGTATTTTGTTTATCATTAGTCAACATTTTCAGATTCCTTCTGTGATCACTGGAGAAGAAAATGGCACCCCACTCCAGTATTCTTGCCTGGAAAATCCCACGGACAAGAGGAGCCTGGTGGGCTGCAGTCCATGGCGTCGCAGAGTCAGACACGACTGAGCGACTTCACTTACTTACTTACTTACTTTACTGTGATCACTAAGTTAAGACTCAGTTTTAGAGAAAAAAAATCACTAGATACTCTTCTTGCTCTAGAGAGCTTTCCATCTTTGAACCTCATGCAAACACACAGAGAGGATTATCTAAAGATATTTATTGACAGTGCAGTGAGGGAGGAATAGAAATGTGGTGGCTCTGTTGATGTCAAGTGGGAAGACGGGTGGCCAGATGCGGGTGCTGTCAGCGCGGAAGTGTCTGAGAGCAGAATCAGCACTCAGTGTTTCCGATGTCCTGTGCTGGACTTTCACACATTGACCCAGGGTTTTTAGGGCCTTCTGTTTCCTTCTTTTTTGGCTGTACTGCGTCTTTGCTGTCCTATGGGCTTTTCTCTAGATGTGGCGAAGTGGGGCTACAGTCGGTTTGCGGTGCACAGGCTTCTCATTGCGGTGGCTTCTCCTGTTGCACAGCACGGGCTCTAGGGCCCTCGGGCTTCAGGAGCTGCAGCACGTGGGCTCAGTAGCTGTGGCTCCCAGGCTTAGTTGCTCAGAGTCACGTGGGACCTTCCCAGATCAGGGGTCAAACCGTGCCTTCTGCATCGGCAGGCAGACTCTACCACTGAGCCGCTCGGCAAGTCAGGCCTTCTTCTGTCTGCCTGCCCTTGAATGACATTCAGGCGTTTTTGGTCATCTGGCTCTTGTCTCACTTCCTGGCTTCATTTTCAGCTCGTCTCCTTTACCTAGATGCCCGACAGTTACAGCACACTAGAGTTGTTTTCCCAGATGCACTAGGCCCTCGTACATTTTATGCCTGTGTAACAGGCTGCACCCTTTACCTAGAATGCCGTAGCTGCCTTCTGCCAGGAGCCTTTAAAAGCAGCCCAGGTGTCACTCCGAGAAAGCTCGTGTCTTCCACTCCCCAGTCCAAGCAGGCTCTGCCCCCGCCCTTTGCTGTGCTCCCCCATTCTGTTCTCCTTCGCTGGTAGTGTGTAAACGTCTGCTGCTGAGGTGTGCATGCTTGCATCTTCTACATCACAGACTTCGTAAGAACAGAGAATGAGAGCTTTGTTTTTCTTCCTTTCCTGTCCGCTTTCCCTTCCTCCTTTCCTTCTTGTATGTTCAGCACTTAGCATAGTACTTTACAAATAAAAGATATCTAGAATTATTTGTTGGGTTGAAAAGGACTGAAATAAAAGGGAAGGCGAAACTAGGTACAGAGACATGAAAGTCAGCAGCATTGGTTTATGTCACTAATTCAGCTAAAAATCTTTGTCTCAAAAGTTTTTGTTTTTAATTCTTTCATTGTTTTGTGGGTTTTCTTAAAAAACCTGACAAGAAAAGCCTCTCCCTCTGGGAGCAGAGCACTGGTTGCAGAGGGGTTTCATTCCTGTGCTAAGACTCCGAACAGCAGGGAGCAAGCTGTGATTCTCCCGGGGAGAACGCATCCTGCTGTATCTGCCTTGTCTTGTTATGAGGCAAGCAAAAAGGACCCTCTCACTCAGTAGATCTGCTCTGGGGACTGTATCTCACCTCCTCGCAACAGCCCTGAGGGGAAAAGAATATTTTTTAAAATTAATCTATGTATTTTAATTGGAGGCTAATTACTTTAAAATATTGTGGTGGTTTCTGCCATACATTGGCATGAATCAGCCATGGGTGTACATGTGTCCCCTATCCTGAACCCTCCTCTCAACCCCCTCCCCATCCCATCCCCCTGGGTTGTCCCAGTGCACCAGCTTTGAGTGCCCTGTTTCATGCATCGAACTTGGACTGGTGATCTGTTTCACATATGGTAATATACATGTTTCAATGCTGTTCTCTCAAATCATCCCACCCTTGCTTTCTCCCACAGAGTCGAAAATCTGTTCTTTACATCTGTGTCTCTTTTGCTGTCTCGCATAGAGTCATTGTTACCATCTTTCTAAATTCCATATATATGTGTTAGTATACCGTATTGGTGTTTTTCTTTCTGTCTTACTTCACTCTGTATAATAGGCTCCAGTTTCATCCACCTCATTAGAACTGATTCAAGTGTATTCTTTTTAATGGCTGAGTAATACTCCATTGTGTACATGTACCACAGCTTTCTTATCCATTTGTCTGCCGATGGACATCTAGGTTGCTTCCATGTCCTGGCTATTGTAAACAGTGCTGCGATGAACACTGGGGTACACGTGTCTCTTTCAATTCTGGTTTCCTCGGTGTATATGCCCAGCAGTGGGATTGCTGGGTCATATGGCAGTTCTGTTTCTAGCTTTTTAAGGAATCTCCGCACTGTTCTCCATAGTGGCTCTACTTATTTGCACTCCCACCAACAGTGTAAGAGGGTTCCTTTTTCTTTGCACCCTCTCCAGCATTTATTGTTTGTAGACTTTTTGATAGCAGCCATTCTGACTGGTGTGAGATGGTACCTTATTGTGGTTTTGATTTGCATTTCTCTGATAATGAGTGATGTTGAGCATCTTTTCATGTAAAACAGAATACTTTTAAGAAGGAAAGTAGGCCTAACTAGAGAGAAAGCCACACTGAGACAACAGTGTAAACTGTCCCAGATAAACTGGGATGTAAAATGACCCTTACTGTGGATAAATTAAAATGCCAACTTTAAAACAAGAACTTGAAGAGTCAAATAATGAAAGTTCTGGCAATTAAGAAACAAATACCACAAAATCTAGAATGTTCAGCTATGGCTGAACATAAGCTTGATGTGAGTCCCAGTAGCCACACAAAGTTGGGCATATGACAGTGTTCTTTTCATGTTTAAATGTATATTTACATAATATTAATGTAAATTTGTATATAAAGTTTCTTACGCAGTAAAATGAATAATAAACTAAAATCAGTTTTATAGTAAGACAGTTACTTGTTAATAAAAATTGAGATCATAGAAGTAACTCAGAGTTCAATAAAGATAATTTTATGACCAGGGAAATAATAGTATTGGATTTTAGCTTTCTGGTGATCTTATCTGAAGCACATTTTATTGAACAGAGGCTTTGACAAATATTGAGGTTAATGGTTAGTAAACTAGTTAGATGCTTGCATTTGTAAGTGTCAGAAAATCGAACGCCAACTCGCTTAAAAATAAAAGACGTTTGTTGGCCCACATGAAGTGAACCCAGTGGCACTGTGCACTTTAGCTACAGCTTTACTTAGGAGTTCTCAGTGTCACCAGTGTTTTAGCTCTGTTCTGAGTTTTGGGGCCCATTTTTCTCCAGCTCCCCTGTTTTCAGACTGATCTTTCTCTTGGTAGCAAGACAGCCACTTGCAGCTCCCAGGATTATCTGCCTCTTTTTTCATTATGAAGCCCCAGGAGCTAAGTGACTGTGTCTTCAACCAACCCTTCACTTCCTTCCATGGGCCAACATGGATTCTGAGTTTATCCTGGAACCAGTAAATGTGTCAGTGAAGATGGGAAGCGTGGACTAAGGCTTCGAGCCCACCTGTGGACATGTATAGGAGGGAGGGTCAGTCACATCCGGAACACGTGGCTGCTGTTCCCTACGGAGGGGCTGGGGCAGGGCAGGGCCTGGGGAGGTCATCATCAGATCAACAGCAAAACTGTTTTTGCAGAAAAAGCACCTTCTGTCAGAAACACTCATCCAGGATGTTCGCATCCTTCGTTGCTTCCTTTTGAGGAATGCCCATCTCTCTCGTGAGGAGGTCCAGATTTTTATTAGAAAGCAACTCTGTACCTATGAAGAAGCCTTAATAGGGTGAGATGGGTGAGAGGTCAGGCTCCGGGGTCTCACTGCGTGGTTTCAGAGACTGGCTTCCCCAGTGACTGGCCGGCTGATCTTCGGCGAAGTACATGGCCATTCTGTGCCTTCGTTGCCTCATATTTTGTAAAATATGATAGTGGCGTTTATGTCAGGGTTTTGATAATGATTAAATAGCACTATAGAATATATGATGTGTCTGACACAGAGTACTCAGTAAATAGTAACTATTATGTTCATGACTTCCCTGAGTAAGCACTCCTGTCCCAGAGATATTCCCAACCCATACGGGTTTGTCTTTAGTTCTCCTGATAAAGAGAGACTTGCACACAGAGACTCTTTTTGAACTCCTGCCCTGGGGCAGATAAGTTAGTTTAACCAAGTCTAAATTGGAAATAGAGCAGAGAGAGAGCTAGAGCTGAGAAAAAGAGCGTGGCGTCGCTCTTTTGCCTTTTTTTTAGAGAGTTCACGGTAATAATCCTCTTTTCAAGACAAAGTCTATGAAGTGGTGGTTTAGATGTTCCTAGGTATTATCCAGTTTCGGACCCAGGGATCTGAGTTCGTTTCCTCTGCACAATCTTCATCTACCCTCTTCTTCCCCTCAAGGACTCCTTAATGTGCCCACCATCATGTATAGATCTGAAAGCCCTGGAGTTGTAGTGTGTAAATATTCTACTAGATGTTGAGAATCTTTATGAAAACTATAAAGGATACTAATCTTGAAAATTTCCTAAGTTGCCTTTGGAAATCTTATCATCCCCTCCTGCAGTGATGCTTTGGCTGATGGCTCTCCTGAGGCACCCTGTAAGTCTTCTTCATCAAAGATTTTTTGAAGGACTGGGGGACTGGAAGTCCTAAAGAGCTCACCCAAGAAGGCAGCTAGCTTGCTTGGCTGTAAGCATGCCCTGTTCTCACATCCTTTCTCCTTGAACTGCTCCTTTGTAATTATCACCTAAGAGTGAAGGATTATGTGAAAGAAGCTGGATGTCTTCACTGAAGTGTTAATACAATAATTTTAAAAGGTATTAATAGATAGGTGTAGTAAACTTGCAAAAATACCAGTGGGATAGAAGTACCATGAAAAGCTAGTCATGGTGTTTTATCCAGAGTTTTTTAAAAGGCCACCACAGGTCCTCATGAGGAATGCGGTTTGGTGCAAGCAAGCTTCTTAGGGAAATTAATGGTAAACATGGTCCCTTTCCCTCTGAAAAGCCATAGCAGGTGTCCCCACAGCCCTTGAGCTGTAGACTGCTGCTGAAGGCTTAGTATTTTGATGAAATAGGATTTCCAAATGATTGTAAAAAGTTGCTGGGAGTATATATGTGTATATATGGATACACACACACACATACATGTACATAATTAAACCATTGGCATAATTAAGCAACAAAGATTTTATATAATTTCCTTCTTTCAAGTCCTCGAATGTTTTTACCTTAAGGCTGGAGGAGGAGAGGAATATTTTTTCATCATCTGAGTACTGTTCTTTCTCCCTGGACATCGCTTGTCTTTGGAATTCCCCGCCTCTTCTGCCTGCTCTCTTGGTTCCTCAGGCTTCTGACCCCTTCTTACTCTGCTGCCATTCCAGCTCAAGTGTGCACTAGTGCAAAACCAGTCGCTTCCCGTCTTCCCTGAGTTCTCGCCTGTCCGCCTGTCTGCAGTGCTCTTTCGTGCTTTCCTGCTTGCCACACTCCTGTTCATCCTTTCAGATTCAGCTCAACTGTAAACCTCTCCAGCCATTTCTCCCCACACAGGATAAAAGCATCATCTCCACCAAGTTCCTGTGATGCTGTACATTTGCTAGGAAACCACTAATCGCACTTCTCTTTTCATTTTACTTTTGCTGTTTCTGTTTACGTCTCTACCAGATAGTGAGCTCCTTGAGGCAGGGACTATGAGCTCATTCATCTTTGTTCCAGCAACTTGATGTTCAGTAAAAAGCTAGTAGAGTAATTGACCAAAAGTCAGCGTCTTCAAGTTAAGAATTTGCAGTTTACCTTGATTAATGAATCTCTCCAGTATGACTACTCTTTTAAAAATGCATTTAGCTGTATTTAAGATTCAAATTTTAGGTCCTGAGAAACAGTATTGGCATGTGGTGCTGTTTCTACAAAGCTTCACAGCTTTGCAGGATAAAAATACCTCAGTACACAATTTCTCTTTGTTCACTCACAGTTGAAAATCAACAGGGCTAAACCTTAGGCAAAACTGTGAAGTATGGAAAGTTTATCTTTATTATCTCAGCATCTCCTTTCTTCATTTCTTTTCTTCTTAGTAATACTATCTTTAGGCATCTGCTTTTTATCCTGTTCTGATCTTCTTTATTCTATCAATTCTGAATACATTTGAAGAATGAACGGGCATAAGTCAAACTGGGCATTTGATTTTAAACCTTTTCTTACTAAATGTGAAATAATAGCCATCAGGTTACCTGTTGAAGGTATTTGAGTAGGGAGTCTTTTCTTTTTTTTCATGAGGAAGTGAAATCATTGAAATTATACCATTTATAGGTTGGCGCAGTACACACATTGAGTAGTCCTTTTCATTTGTCAGGGGGACTTAACCTCCAGAATAACCATCTCTGCTTCCTGGCTCCAGTGGGTAGATCTGACCTGCCTGTATTTGTTGGAGATCTGTTCTGAGAATTTATCACTTGCTGCTGAATTTTGACTGCAAAAAAGCCAAATGGTCTTAGGCAGAATTGGGACCACCTCTAGTCCATATGGTGCCGTGTACAAAATTTTAAAGGTGATCCTTCCTCAAGTGTTTTTAATTGTATCTGTCAGGAATCATGGTAACTTATATATTTTGTTAAATAAGCCATTACTACCATCTGCCGGAAAATTGCTACAGTAATTAGACAAGTCTTCGCTGTCTCTGGTGTGAATGTGCAGAACCACTGTACACACTAAACAGATGAAGCTGGGAAGGAGCTCTACTTTCCTGTTTTGCTGCAGGCCTCCATGTCCTATTTTCCTACAACTGATCTAAAGTTTAAGTTGCTTGCCTGATCCTTGAAGGCACTGGATTTTCAACTCTTGGTTTGTGATTCCCTGAACTTTCTGAAAACAAAGGAAAGTTATCACGTGTGCCTTTATTTAAGGAACAAGGCTCCCATTTAGTTCATTGAATTGGTAGGAATAATGATAATCAAGCCTTTAACTTACTACTAGGAAGAACTAGTCTAAATTTTGGGATGATTGGGCTTTAAATATTCTTAGTAGTTTGTCAATCAAAGTACAAGAAAACCGGACTCATGAACATCTATTTATTCTCTCTGTTGCTTGAAGAGTCTAATGCAATTGCCATGAGATATATTGTTTTTATCAAAAAAAAAAAAAAAAAGCTTGGATTTTTTTTTTTTTTTTAAAGAATCTTCAATTTATATGTAGAGGAAGAAAAGATGTTGTTTGCAAATTTATAAGAAATTGCTTAGGGGAAACAATTTTAGGGATCACACACTCTTAAATGGCTTCGTAATAATTAGATGTTTATTTTAGTTACTTTTTTTTTATGTCTTATTTCCATTTTCAGAAATGAGACTATTCAGTCATAGAGAAGTTGTGGTTTGCCCAAGCTCTAGAGTCTGAACCGGGATCTAATTGATTCCAGTGTGTTAGATGGCAAGCTGACTCTCCTGGCCTTTATTGTTTCAAAACGTTGCCTGGCTTATCAGTAGGAAGAGGAACCGGAGCTTGTTTTCTTTCTTTCACGGAGCTTGTTCTCTTTCTTTACTCTCTTGTTCTGGGTGATCATTGCATTGATGTCCCTCGGAGTAAACTATTAATAGTATCGTTAGTACCATCCTTCTATTTCATTATATGTTAGGTTAACATTTATGTATTTATATATAAGATATAAAGTTGCTTCATTGTTTCAGTTTAGATTTTTTTATCTGATTTCAGATCCTGAAACTTAACACTGAACGTTGCTAGTATAACTTAATTGAATTTTAAAGCCCCGTGTATCTGTAGGAGAGAGGTAGAATATTAAGTGATTTTGTGTCTGTGGAGTTTATTATTTTACCTCTATGATATTTATGTGAAATTTATAGTACTTTGAGTAGTTTTGATGAACTAGTAGTTGAACTATTTTTAAAATCTAGTTTTCTCTAATATACCCTGGTATTATAGTTGTCGTGTACTGTATATACTGATGTGTGTGTGTGTGTGAGACTTTGAAGACCACTGAATGTCTGAAACTCTCCTCTTATAATATGTTCTGTATTTGAGGAAAACTGAAAAGATGAAATTGGTAATAATAATGTTCACACAGAAACTTTTCAAACCAAACAACAGTAGACAGATGGGAAAAACGGGAGAACGGTGTAAGCTTATACAAAGCAAAAATATGCCAATGAATGGTATTCCCACTAAAATGTAGTTCCATGAGGGCAGAGCTTTTTGTCTGCTTTATTGACTGGTGTGTCTCTAGTGACTGGAAGAGCACCTGGCACCTAGTAGGTGCGCAGCGAATATTTGTGGGATGAAGGAAGGAAGGAATGAGACTTAGGTATTGTCTCACAGGCTGCCTAGGACTCTGATCACAGTGAGACATGCTGCTGCCTGCAGGGTAAGTTTTCTACTCTTGTCACTTCCCCATATCTCATAGCTGCAAAGCATTAGTTATTGCTCATTTGCTCAACAGATACTTACCGAGCATCCAGTGTATATACTAAGCAGTGTAACATACAGTGACCAGAGCTTACGCATTTTGGGAAGTGGATCATAAGTGGGTACTAAATAATAATTTAGATTATATGATTGTTTATAATAAGAGAGGTCGACACAGGCAGTAAATATCAGGTTTCAGAAAATCTTAATTTGGTGAAGTTAAGAGAAAGGAATCAGAGAGTTTGCCTAGATGAAGACAGGGAGGGAGAGATTCTAAGTGGAAGGGCACAGTGTGATTTGAGATCAGTCAATAGGAGTGTTTTAGGAAACATGAATCAGCCTGGCAGATTAGACAGAGGGCTGACTGTAGGGTGTTTCAGTGTTACACTGAACAAGCAGGTGATCAGTGAATCACTAATCAAGCATATTTCACCCGGAGGGAGGTTCCTAGGTCTCCTTCATAGCTCTGTCCTTGGCACTCTCCTCACTTGGCCTTCAGTTGAGTTCAGTCGCTCAGTCGTGTCCAACTCTTTGAGACTGCAAGGACTGCAGCATGCCAGGTTTCTCTGTCCATCACCAGCTCCCAGAGCTTGCTCAAACTCATGTCCATTGAGTCGGTAATGCCATCCAACCATCTCATCCTCTGTCGTCCCCTTCTCCTCCTGCCTTTAATCTTTCCCAGCATCAGGGTCTTTTCCAGTGAGTCAGTTCTTCGCATCAGGTGGCCAAAGTATTGGAGCTTCAGCTTCAGCATCAGACCTTCCAATGAATATTCAGGACTGATCTCCTTTAGGATGGATTGGTTTGATCTCCTTGCAGTCCAAGGGACTCTCAAGAGTCTTCTCCAACACCACCATTCAAAAGCATCAATTCTTTGGCACTCAGCTTTCTTTATGGACCAACTCTCACGTCCATACTTGACTACTGGAAAAACTAGGAGTCTTTGTAGCTCCTGCTTCTCTCTTTAACTCTTCCCTTCCTACATTATCTTACTGACTGATCCTAATCCCCTTTAAACATTTATAACACAGGAACTCCAGAATTTGTATCTCCATCCCAGACCTGTCTCCTGACCTTCATACATGTACAGCATTCCCCTTGATATTGCCACTTGGATATCTAACAGCATCTCAGCTTCACAGGCCAGAAATTGGATTCTTGGTTTTTACCCACCCTCCCAGCCCTAACGCAGTCTTCCCCTGTCTTCACCATTTCCACTCAGTTACTCGGGCAAAACACCTGGGACTTGTCCTTGAGCGCTCTTTTGACAGGAACATGCAGTCCGTTATCAGGGTCTACCAGCTGTACCAGCACCATTCACTGACCTGCTGCGTATGAGCCCTGCTGCTTCGTTGTTCTGCCTTCTTCACCTGTGTTTAGGGCTGACTACCTAGTTGCTTCCCTGGTGGCTCAGACTGTAAAGGATGTACCTGCAATGCAGGAGACCTGGATTCAGTCCCTCAGCTGGAAAGATCCCCTGGAGGAGGGCATGGCAACCCACTCCAGTCTTCTTAGAAGGAGAGTTCCATGGACAGAGGAGCCTGGTGGGCTACAGTCCATGGGGTCACAAAGAGTTGGACCCAACTGAGTGACCAACACTTTCACTTTCACCTAATTTGCAAGGCCTGTTGCAAAATGGAACTACAGTACCCCTTGCTCATAAATTATTAAGAATTGCAGAATGGTAACAGCATTGTATTGTCAAGTGCAAGGCCCTTAAGTGCAAGACAAGTGTGACTGCACAGGGCACTTGCTAGTGAAGCTGGCCTTCCTTCCATGATAGCAAATGCCTCCTAACTAATGGCTCCCTGCTGCCCCCTATAGACAATTCCTCACATGGCGCTCAGAGTCATCAGAGTAGGTCAGGTCATACC
This sequence comes from Budorcas taxicolor, assembly GCF_023091745.1. NCBI lineage: Eukaryota > Metazoa > Chordata > Mammalia > Artiodactyla > Bovidae > Budorcas > Budorcas taxicolor. The sequence goes on from NC_068921.1 coordinate 15,586,914, forward strand.
ATTTCCCCGCTTAGAATTTACAGGAATCCTCCACGCTCTGGCCTTCCAAACTCGATGTGATCTGATCGTGGAGCTTCTTCAGCCTCTTGTTCCACCGTACTCCCCTCTCATTCCCTAGGCAGCCCCCAGTGGCCACTTTCTTGTCCCTCAGAGCAGGAACAGTCCTCTTTGGGGGTTCTTTGAGCCTAAGCGTATGTCTTTCACCAGCTCTTAAAGGATCATCCTCCCTTCCAGTGTGCCAGGTCGCATGTCACCTCCTCAGATGAGTCTTTCCTGGCCACTCCTAGGCGAAGCAGTAATGCCGCCTCCTGTTACTGCGTCGTCACCCAGTTTCATTGTATCCTTAGCACTTACTACTCTGCACCATCTTTATTAACTCTTGGTTATGACTTATTGACGATATCCTTGTCACCTAGCATAGCACTTGCCACAGGATAATGTTCAATAATTATTCGTTGCATGGATGAATATTTCATAGTCTTTAGCCTCTTACATTTTGGAAATTTTAGGTTAACAGTGTTTTTCCTTTTTAAGCTCTAGTACTTTTTTATTTGTTGAATTCTCATAAAATTGAATTGATTTATGTTTAATTTATAGATATTCCAAAGTTAATTTTAAAATCTGAAGTTTGTTTTTTTTTTCTTTACAATAGCTTGTCTTTGGTATGGCACATTCTGTATGCTCCATAGCTTGGACAGGAAGTTAAAGGTGCTCTTAGCTGTTGAAAGTGAAGTTCAACAGCATCCCCCTCAGAATCAGTATTTTACATTGTAATACAAAAGGTCTCACAGCTCAAGCTTCACAGGTTTATGTAAAACCATTTATTGTGTAAACACTGGACACCTATTATATACCAGACACCCAGGAACAAAAAGGTAAGACATTTTCCCTGCCCTTGAATTGCTCACTTTAGAAAACTTGTCCTCTGATACACAACATTCTTCTGTAGTTTCAAAAGAAAAGCACCAACTCTACTTTATGAAATACACTCTGTCTTCTAGCTCTTAAAAAGCCTAACTGCGTGGTCCAAAACGATGCTACTGTATAGAAGAAACACATACACTTTAGGAAGCTAACATGATTGTGAAATATTTAAATTTAATTTACAAATCTGTTGTTTCCCAGTACTGTCTGGTACACACACCAGTTTTGGAGGGGGTGGGTGTGGTGGTGACCAAATGCTATGGTTCACAGAATTTTCAGCGCTTATTACACAATTACATCGAATGCCATATGGCATTTTATCGCAGCTCATTAAATTACTAGGGGCTTATACTTCTAGTTGAGTTATCTTTAGTGCATTTCCATAGCACTATTTTTTGTAATATAAATTTAAAGTCTTTTTTGTAAAATATTTTTCAAGATGAAAATAATTTGTAGAATACAGAACCCAGACTTTTCCAGAAATAATCCCCATGTGGCTTCTAAGTGGTGACTAAATGACAGGGTATACACTATAGAGTTCTTCAGATATAGAAAATAGGGCTAACTACCACTGACCATGTCAATAAAGAGATACCAAATTATTTTTTTCTAGGACATTTGGTTTTGAAAATTACCTCTTAGTATTAGCACTCACATCTTTTTTTTCCTAGAACTCCACAGATGAATGGGTTGTTTCTAATACTTTTCCAAATAGCTATCTCTGAATTCTTTTTAAAAGTTTGTGATTTAAAAAAAAGAATTTTACTTAGTTTTAATGAATAATTCTAATTATTTTACACATGATACCTGTATCCATACCTCATGCACAAAGTTTATTGGGAACATAATTTAGCCTACTCTAACATGTTTTCCCTCATGAATGCCTATCTTTGAGTTATGTGGTAGCTGCCTCCAGAAACCATCGAGAAGAGTGGGTCCTTTACCCTTTCGCAGGATGGCCACAGAGTATTGTATTTTGTGAATTCTTCTGATTATTTTATATAGTTCTTCACTTCCCTCTTAGCAGCTATCATTTTGTCGTGTTGATTGTGTTACTGTCAGCTACAGCCCCTCTCTTTGATCTGATTTAGTGTTTTTAATTTCCTGTGAGCTTGGAAACCAGTTTTAAAATTCTATTAGGATGACTGATGTGTGTAAACGAAGACCAAATTGACTATGAGTGAAGGTCTAATGGTCTCACCTGTGAGTCAAGTGCCCAGAGCTGTCATATTTGGCCTTGTGACATCTGTTTTGGTTGCTGAGATGCTCTTTTTGCTTCTTTGCTGGTACTAGTTAGGTCAGATGTCATTCTGTTTAGTTAATCACGAAACAGAAAAATACGTAGAATATCTCAGTTTGGAACCCTTCCTTTGATCACTTGGCCCTTTGTACACTGTACTATCTATCTGAAACTCAGATATATAATAAAGTATTGCTAATTAAATTTCCTGACATCTTTCCAAGTGCTTTGCCATGAGACTGAGTCATACAGTTTAATGAACTCAAAAAGCTGTTGATTTCCAAAGCTTGTTTCTCTATTCTTTAATCAGATTTCTATCATGGAGGAAGCTTGCAGTTTCAAAATCAGTCAAGACAACATAACAAGATACTCTGCAGTTAAGGCCAGTGTACCTTCAATAAATCTGCAGCATGCGTAATGGGATATGTACTTTGTCAGGCATTGTCCTCGGTAGGAGGCCTAAAATGAATAAGGAAAACAGGGTTTCTGTGTTTAATAGGCTTATGTGGTACCCAGTCACTCCCAAACTTTTAACCAGTATATGCAGATCACCTGGGAACTTTGTTGAAAACTTTGATTCCAGGGCCCAGTCTCCAGAGTTCTTGTCTCAGTAGTTGGGAGTACAAATACGCATCATTATTAGGCAACCCGATGATTCTAATGTAAGTGGTCCTGAGAACACATTTTGACAAATCTAGTGTGGCTGATGAGGAGTTCTTCACAAGGAGGTGTGTACAGTCTTCAGATGATACGTAGGCAAAACAATATGTTTCTGTGTTTAATCTGATCAATATTTCATCTGTAATCTAATCTGTCTTGAGTCTTATTTTTTAAATCACTGGCCTGTATTTCTACTTTGTACCTTTATGTTGAGATAAAATTACTGGAAACAATGATTAAATGGGGTCGCACAGAGTCGGACACGACTGAAGTGACTTAGCAGCAGCAGCAGCAGGGTGATTTCTTGTCTATTAAACCTCACCAACAATTAATCTTTTCCATGACAATGACATTGACCTATGACAAGCTGTCTCCCAAAGATAAGCTATTAGAGTGGTAGAGTACAGACAAAGCATTTCTACCCAACAGCTTCTTTAGAAATCAAGTGTCATGATCAAGTGGAATGCATCTTGAAGTGTATGTGAGAAATTGGATCAGTAGTTGCCTTCAGAGAGAGGATCTGGATGTCTAGGAGAGACTTTTTTTTTTAGCTGAAGTATGAAAGTGAAGTGAAGTCGCTCAGTCATGTCCGACTCTTTGCGACCCCATGGACTGTAGCCTACCGAGCTCCTCTGTCCATGGGATTTTTCAGGCAATAGTACTGGAGTGGATTGCCATTTCCTTTTTCAGGGGATCTTCCCGACCCAGGAATCGAACCTGGATCTCCCACATTGTAGACAGACGCTTTACCGTCTGAGCCACCAGGGAAGTCCAGTTGATTTACAATATCGTGTTTCAGATGTACAGCATGGTGATTCAGATTTTATATATATATAATATATACACATACACACATGTTGTATATAGTGTAGTTGATTTACAGTGTCATGTTTCAGGTATACAGCATGGTGATTCAGATTTTATATATATATACACATGCACACGCACATTTTATATATATATAGTTGATTTACAATGTCATGTTTCAGGTGTACAGCACAGTGATTCAGATTACATATGTTATATATCATATATATACACACACATACACATGTTTATATATATATACTATAATTGATTTACAGTCTCGTGTTTCAGGTGTACAGCATGATGTTTCAGATTTTGTGTGTGTGTGTATATATATGCTTGCACACATGTTAAGATTCTTTTCCCTCATAGGTTATTACAAAATGCTGAATACAGTTCCCTGCTCTATACCATAGGTTTTTGCTGTTTTTCTGTTTTATGTTTGGTAGTTTGATGTGTCACTCTCAGCCTCATGATTTATCCCTCCCCCCGCCCCCTCGCCTTTCCCCTTTGGTAACCAGAGTTTGTTTTCTGCCCGTGTGTCTCTTTCTGTTTTGTAAATAAGTTCATCTGTATCCTGTTTTTAGGTTCCACAGATAGGTAGTACCATATGATGTATGTCTTTCTCTGTCTGGCTTACTGAGTGTGATAAATTCTAGATCCATCCATGTGGCTGCAAGTGGCATTATTTCATTTTTTATGGCTGAGTAATATTTCATTGTGTCTGTATACCACATCTGCCTGATCCATTCATCTCTTGATGGACAGTTAGGTTGCTTCTTCACCTGTGTCTCAGTTACCACAAATAGTGCTGCGGTGAACGTTGGAGTGCATGTATCTTTAGAATTAAGTTTTCTCAGAATGTATGCCCAGGACTGGGATTGCAGGATGATATGGTAACTATTTTTAGTTTTTTAAAGATCCTCCATACTGTTCTCTATAGTGGCTGCACCAATTTATATTCCCACCAACAGTGTAGGAGGATTCCCTTTTCTCTACACTCTCTCCAGCATTTATTATTTGTAGACTGTTTAATGATGGCCACTCTGACTGGTGTGAAGTGATACTTCTAGGTAGTTTTGATTTGCATTTCTCTAATAACTAGCAGTGTTGAGCTTATTTTCATGTGCCCATTGGCCATCTGTATTTCTTCTTTGGAGAAATATCTGTTTAGGTGTTCTGGGTTTTGATTATTTGATTTTTTTAAAATTAAGTTGTACGAGCTGTTTGCATACGTTGGAAATAATCCCTTGTTCATCACATCATTTGCAAATATATTCTCCCCGTCTGTAGGCTGTCTTTTTGTTTTGCTTACAGTTTCTTTTCTGTGCAAAAACTTTAAAGTTTAATTATTACTATGTCCCTGAAAATGTTTTTCTTAATTCTTACCTGCTCTGTCTTCCATGTCAGTTTTAGAACAATTTTTTTCCAAATTAAAAAATTCCAATAAATTTTTATTTTAAACCTATAAAATTATTTGGGAAAAATTAGCTTCTTAGCATAATCTTCCCACACAGAAACACAGTAGTTCTCTCCATTTATTCAGGCCTTCCTTATACTGTCAGTAACAATGTGTAATTTTCTTCATATAGAGTGGAACACTTTTGGTAAGGGTTGCCCCGTGTGCTTGTATTTTTGTTGCTAGTGTAACTTCATTTCCCTTAAAAAATGTGTGGCTGGAATATAAGAAAGCTACTTCTGTGTATTTGTACCCCTTCTAGTCTGTCATTGTTCAATTGTTTCTGTTTCTTTTTAAGTGTAGAGTTACATTGCCTACAAATGTATACTGACATTTTAAAAATATTTCATTAGCTTTATATACAGAGAAGGCAGTGGCACCCCACTCCAGTACTTGTGCCTGGAAAATCCCATGGACAGAGGAGCCTGGTAGGCTGCAGTCCATGGGGTCCCGAAGAGTCGGACACGACTGAGCGGCTTCGCTTTCACTTTTCACTTTCATGCATTGGAGAAGGAAATGGCAACCCACTCCAGTGTTCTTGCCTGGAGAATCCCAGGGACGGGGGAGCCTGGTGGGCTGCCATCTATGGGGTCGCACAGAGTCAGACACGACTGAAGTGACTTAGCAGCAGCAGCTTTATATAAAATAATAAAATTTCTATGTTCTTAAGTTCCTAATATTATTGATCAGAAATAGACAACTTTTTTTTTAATTTTTTTTTTTTTTTTACTTTATTTTATTTTACAATACTGTATTGGTTTTGCCATACATTGACATGAATCCACCACGGGTATACATGCGTTCCCAAACATGAACCCCCCTCCCACCTCCCTCCCCATAACATCTCTCTGGGTCATCACCGTGCACCAGCCCCAAGCATGCTATATCCTACGTTGGAGATAGACTGGCGATTCGATTCTTACATGATAGTATACATGTTACAATGCCATTCTCCCAAATCATCCCACCCTCTCCCTCTCCCTCTGAGTTCAAAAGTCCGTTATACACATCTGTGTCTTTTTTGCTGTCTTGCATACAGGGTCGTCATTGCCATCTTTCTAAATTCCATATATATGTGTTAGTATACTGTATTGGTGTTTTTCTTTCTGGCTTACTTCACTCTGTATAATCGGCTCTAGTTTCATCCATTTCATCAGAACTGATGCAAATGTATTCTTCTTAATGGCTGAGTAATACTCCATTGTGTATATGTACCACAGCTTTCTTATCCATTCATCTGCTGATGGACATCTAGGTTGTTTCCATGTCCTGGCTATTATAAACAGTGCTGCGATGAACATTGGGGTACATGTGAATAGACAACTTTTTAAAAAATGATTCAGTTTGAATTTATTGATTCTTCCGGAGGAAAAAAGAATTCAGCGTGGAGGAACCTAGGTTGTAAAGCTGGGTGATTTTTCTGAAACAGGTATCACATGGTTTCATAAGTATGTGCATATGTGAAAAGTCATCAAATTGTACATTTCAAGTACCTGTAGTCTATTGTATATTGTATGTCAGTTACACGTTAAAAACAGTATCACAAAACCTTTGCTTGAGTCAGGTTTCTTACTGATAATCTTGCCTTCATTTGCTTTCATTGACAATTTCTGTTATAGTTTTTGCTAATGAACTTTCAAGGAGTGCAGTTCAGTAGTTACCATGGTCCCTGACAGGTAATAGACACTCTGAATGTATTAGGTGGAATGTAATTGAGTAACATTAGATTGCTTTTCCTTTAGTACAGTGCTTACAGCACTCGCCTTGCAGGGAGAACCACCAGGCTCCAGTGAGAACTGTGAGCCATCAGTAAAGAAGAGGGGAGGCAGAGAGCCACCTCTGAGTGAGGGCTGGCTTTGCCAGGGAGGCAGTGGCCCAGGAAGGAGTTTGCCAAGCAGAAGAGGAGGAGTGGGTATAGAAAATAAGGTGGCAGATGCCACGGGGTCCTCAGACGTTCTAGAGGCTCTTCTGTCTGAGTAGCAGTCTGTCTTGCCAGGGGGCACTAGTGATAAAGAGCCTGCCTGCCAGGAGACGGAAGAGCCGTGAGAGTTCCATCCAACCCACTCCAGTATTCTGGCCTGGAGAATCCCATGGAGGAGCCTGGTGGGCCACAGTCCATGGGGTCACAGAGAGTCAGACACGATTAAGCAGCTTAGCACACACGCACGGTCTTGCCTACTCTTCCAGCAGCTGGTGGCCTTTTCAGGTTGGTTTCTCCTCCAGTGCCTGACACCGGGCCTTGCTTATGTTAGGTCTGCAGAACCCTCTAGAATTCAGTGTCACAGGTTCACTTACTGTACTCACATGCTGCTCTGCCCCTCCACTCACTGGTACTGCACAGCTTCTCTTCATCCCATCTTTGTTCTCCCTGATTCCAGTCTCTCCTTACCCTGCTTCATTCTCTGTATTGCAGGCAGAATCAGCCTTGATTTTACAGTGATTCGTTTGCTGTAGGCCCCATGTTTAACAGCTGACTCCTGGTAGGTTTGATTTGGCATAACAATGTGATTCCAATCTCATTTGTGTGTCTTGAGCAATGCTGATGAAAAAGCCATTCAGATGGGAAGGAAGGGCAGCTGTCTTCTGGGGAGTAATGGGCACAAGTCACTGGGCTAAAGAGGACAGGATTAGAAAGTCCTGGTCGAAATCAAGATAAATCGAGGTGTCCTGTAAGTGTGGCTTTTACACTTGGATGTTTATACCAGTCAAAACAAGGACAAACACAAGCATAGCATTACCTCGAATTTACTAGAAGTCAGCCATAAACAAGAAGGAAAATCTGTCATTTGCAGCAGCCTGGAAGCACTTGGAGGGTATTATACTCAGTGAAATAAGGCAGAGAAAGACAAATACTTTCTGATATCACTTATATGGAATCTAAGAAGTATAACAAACTAGTGAATATAACAAAAAAAGAAGCAGATAAGAGAACAGACTAGGGGATACTCACAGGGAAGGGGAACGGGCAATGTAGAGATGGCAGTAAGAGATACAAACTATTTAGTATAAAATAAGCTACAGGGGTATGTTGTGTGACAGGGGGATATACCCAATATTTTGTAATAACTGTAAATGGAGTGTAACCTTTAAAAACTGTGAATCAGCATATTGTATACCTGTAACTTAAATTGTATATCAACTATACTTCAATTTTAAAAAATTCATTTTTAAAAAGTCAGGATATAACTAACATCATTTTTGTAATAAACTTAATATGATAAATTTATATAACATATCACTATGACCAATCTAGATAGCGTATTCAAAAGCAGAGACATTACTTTGCCGACTAAGGTCCGTCTAGTCAAGGCTATGGTTTTTCCAGTGGTCATGTATGGATGTGAGCGTTGGACTGTGAAGAAAGCTGAGCCCCGAAGAATTGATGCTTTTGAACTGTGGTGTTGGAGAAGACTCTTGAGAGTCCCTTGGACTGCAAGGAGATCCAACCAGTCCATTCTGAAGGAGATCAGCCCTGGGATTTCTTTGGAAGGAATGATGCTAAAGCTGAAACTCCAGTACTTTGGCCACCTCATGCGAAGAGCTGACTCATTGGAAAAGACTCTAATGCTGGGAGGGATTGGGGGCAGGAGGAGAAGGGGACGACCGAGGATGAGATGGCTGGATGGTATCACTGACTCGATGAACGTGAATCTGAGTGAACTCGGGGAGTTGGTGATGGACAGGGAGGCCTGGCGTGCTGCAGTTCACGGGGTCACAAAGAGTCGGACACGACTGAGCAACTGAACTGAACTGAACATAAAAAATAGAAGCACATCTTTATATTTAACTCCTATATAGTGTCAGTTAAAAGTTCTTAGAGGCACTGTAAATTCATAAGGAAAAGATAGAAACATTGGGGTTTTTTAGTATGTAGCCTTTGTTTTTAGAAGATAAGCGTAAGAATATGTGAAATGCTAAATGATTTAAATTCTTTGAGATAAATCTGATTTTAGCATTAATCTTTTGTGGCTGTGTTACAGAAGTTCATATCCAGCTTTTATTGTCATTCTTGGATGTAAAGTTTAAATTCTTTGAAGTTGAAACATAGGCAGAAATATTCTTTCCCTCCTTTCTATTCACTTTCTTGATGGAGAGAGAGGGAGACCATATGGCCTCAAACCCCATTCACAGCGGAAAGTCTGAAGCAGTGATTCAATAGGGACTCCTTTCTCCCTTTGGCATCTTATATGATCGTCTAAATGACCCTCACTTCTTCAGATGAATGTCAGGGTCACCACAGCTGGTCCTAAACAGATATTCTTGAACCTGACCACTCTTCTCATTTTCCCCCAGCTTTCATTTGGTTCTAGTTAATCTCACTTTGTAATTTTTCAGAGGTTGCCAAAACAGCGTGTTAAAAGTTATCTTATATTCTCAGAAATTCTCTCTGAATCCCAGCCCACACTGATGGCCACATCCTGCCAGATATCCCTCATCCAGCATTTATAGTTTCATGGAGTCTCTAATGAAGTAGCCATTTGCTTGAGTTGCTTAGTCTCCATAGCAACAGTATCTTGGTTTGTGTATGCCTGGGTAGCTTCTTACAGCTTGACATGATATGCAGCTAATATTTCTGATTTTTCCTCAGAAGCAACTGGAAATTTGCAGAACGATATTTTAAAATTTGCTGAATAGAAGTTGTTTGATTCCACTGTTGTATTCTCTTGGCACCCATCACATAGTCATAGGATCATAGACACTTTAATTTGGAAAAATGATTCATACTTGCAGTATATATCACAGGGACTGGCTAGAGAAATGCTGTGTCTATCATCATAAGCAGCTTACTTAATCCCTAACCTAAATAATTTTAGGAGTAAAAGAGAGCCAAGGTTAGCAGTTGGGGCTGCTTGACGATCTTGGATGCTTAGCTTTAAACCATCTTAAATAATTCTGGTTATAAGTATTCAAGTTGCAGTATAATAAATATGAAAATGGGAAAGTACTTATCACAGTAATTTCCCAGTCTTTTATTGTCAGATTTCTGTTAGGTCAGCCTCTTTGAACTGCATTACCTCATTTATTTCCCCTCCTACACACCCACTCTAAGTTCCTTCAGTCACTACTGAAGCTAACAGTTACATAAATCTGTTTTCATTTTTAAAATGTGTTTTCTTCAGATTTCACATAGTGAAAACATGCACCTTGCAGAAAATACGCATTCTCTAATACGCATTATTTGGACAAGACAGTGTAGCCTGTTGTGATAGAATTCACAGTTTCAAGAATCTGATCTCATCTTAAATGATAAAAAATTATTGCTGTACCATCTGTTATAGAAAATGTAAAAGCTCACTTAAAACCACCAAGTTCATTTCACACTCCATACTTTAACCCTTACCTCATATGTGAATAAATGAAACCCACAGATGCCCACTTCCCTTTAGTTATCATCTTGGTCTGTATAAATATACAGCAAACTCAACAAATTCTGACTAATTTCTTTCTTGGCTCTGAATATTGAACCTGAAGAAGCACCAGCGTATTTTAGAATGTGTTCATTCAAATATATATGTGTACGTATACGTACATACTTTTTTTTTTTTTTTCACTTTTTCCTGCCCAACTCAATTACTGAATGAATTCCACTAGGAGACCAAAGTTGCTGTCAAAGAATGTTACCCTGGATTTTTCCGTGGACACTGACTTCACCCTCACCTTCAGCTAGCAGCACTGGAGGGCCCTAAAGGCTTCCCTGGTGGCCCCATGGTAAAGAATCCACCTGCCAGTGCAGACGGGAGATGTGGATTTGATCCCTGAGTCAGGAAGATCCCCTGGAGAAGAAAGTGGCAGCCCACTCCAGTCTCTTGCCTGGAAAATTCCACGGACAGAGTAGCCTGGCAGGCTACAGTCTGTGGGGTCACCAAGAGTCAGACGCGGCTGAGCACAGATGCACCCCAAGGCTGACATCTGAGCATGTTCCCTGCGGACATTCCATGGGCACAGACTTCACCCTCACCTTCAGCTAGCAACACTGGAGGGATTTCACCCTCACCTTCAGCTAGCAACACTGGAGGGATCCGGGGGAAAGAGCTTGGTATAAAACTGTTACCACAAAGGGAGAAATAAAGCAAGGGTTTGTTTCCGTAACTGCTCTTCAGCCTCATTCAGAATGTCTATCAAAGCAACATTTACAAAAATTAATGACTCAGATCATCATATAAACAGTTCAGCAAAATAAAATGGATTTGGTCCACATAAATAGCCTCTGTAATAACTTGTATCATCCATGCATGTTGATGATGCAGAAAATATTTTTATACATTTGTTTGGGGCCCATAACAGTCATTCTCTGACTAATAGGAGCTACATGAAGAATAGCCTGATATCCCTAATGTTTTATAGGAGTTAAAAACTATAAAGTAAGTGACTAAAAGGTAAAGCTTCTCTTAAGTAGCGCTAGCAAAGCAAGTAAAATGACACAGAGTCTGGATCCATAAAGCATCAGGACTGTTTCTGCCCACACCTTGTTTTAGAAAAGGTTTTCCTATATGCTCAGCTTTTTGTCTTTGTTCTAAGACCAGCTATAAAAAACCTAGACTTGATTTGAACCAGATAGTGTTTTATGTATTTAGAAAAACCGGGACTGAAACATTTCTATAATGCCTTCTTCTCTCTACTAATAGCAAGAAAAATTATTTTCTTAAATTTATAAAATGATTTATTCAGTTCTTAATACATCTGTCCATAAGCTCTATAAAAGAAAATTTGCTAGGTAACTTCATGTCAGTGTTCACAGTTCCTCACCAAATGATAACCTAGCCGGAAACCTGTTTATCAGTCAGCAGATAAGAAGTCTTAGGAGCTTACAGAAGTGGGGGCTGAGTGTCTCTTGATAGGCCAAAACTGTGAAAATAGAGAATCTTAGGGTAATGATTACTCTCAGCACTTGATCAATATGGTAACATGAGCATTAGTGTTTCTGTTATGAAACTGAGTTAGTTTTATTATATGAACGGTCATCTCTAGCCATTTCTCTTTTACTTTTTAAAGCATTTTATCCACAAAAGTAGAACCTGTGTGAGACTAAGCTCTCAAAAGCAAATTCAACGTTAAATTAATGAATACATTTCAGTTCTTAATGAAAAGGCTTTTGCATTCTGTTTCTTAAATACTTGATTATTGAGGTGTTTACTTTAATGAATATATTTCAGTTCTTAATGAAAAGAAAAGGCTTTTGTATTCTGTTTCTTAAATACTTGACTATTAAGGTGTTTTTGATCAAGATGTGTATGATGTGATTCGAGAATATTCAAGGGCTTGGTGGCGCCCAGGACCCCACTCTGAGCTCCCACAGTGGCTGCTTGGCCCACAGTTCCCTCCCCCCGTCGTCTCAGTCACACATCCCTGTGGGGTTCCATGAGCCCTTGTTGTTCATGGGGACTCCACCAGGAAGCCGAAGGCAGCATTCAGTTCCTGAGCTGTGGGGGAAGCTCAGGCAGGAGTTCCTCGAATCAGTACCAACACCTGCCCTCTGTAGAGGAGTGATCTGGGAGAAGAGCTGGATGGCGAAATCAGAGTGGCATGAGTGAAGTGATGATGGCAAGACCTCTACACGTTGTCTACGTGGATCCACCTCACACAAAAGTCTGTGAGGGTCAGTGTGGATAAGTGTTGGGCCAAGCAATTAAAGGACATAAAAATCTAAGCTAATCATTAGACATTATGGGCAGAAAGGGACCCAAGAGTTATTGTTTAATGTCCCCTGAAAGCATTAGCCTCTTTGGCTGATGAAGTGAAACAATACGTGTGAAATATCTAAAGCTGTATGGAAAAAAATCTAGAGAAAAGCAACTAAAAATGTCCAGGTAGTGAAAAAGAGGGCCAAGTGAAATAGACAGAGGGAAGGAGGGGAACAGTTACTTCATTCAGTTGTATCCGCTCTACAGTTGGTCTGGAAGTGACCCCATCTCCTGGGAAGAAAAATACATAACCTTCTGTAATCTTATTTTATATGAAGAAGACGGGAAAAGATTTTTCAAAACTATTTAGTTTTAAATGGTTATGTGTTCTCTATGTAACTTAAGAAGATGTTCTGCTCAAGTGCATTTTTCTACCTTTGTTAAACTCAGACTCATGTTCTAGTCACTGCTGATTGAAAGTCATCTGTGAGAGACTGATTTGAGTGCCCTAAGGATTAACTCCAAAAATACTTTGACTGCGTCTAAAATTCAGTAAATTTTTTAAATTTCTGATATATAAACAGTTACCCCAAACTATAAGCTCCCATATTTTTAATATGTCTCTTGGTGCTGTGGTTTAATTATTTGTTCTGATTAGCACTTTCATGAACATTACGTGTTTTACCTGCAGCTGAATGACATTTAGAAAGAAATTTTCTTATCCTTGAAGAAAGTGCTTTTTATCTGATGTAGCCAGATACCCCTATCAGGATAAAGGATGAACTTAGTTTCCATAAATCTTGGTTTTAAAATCTAATTGGTGAAGCAGATTATTATTAAAAGTTGTGCTTATTCATATAACTTCCATATATTTCTGTTTAGTGTGACTATTTGAATGATTACAGTAAGTCAAATCATAATAAAATGTATTGAATTGTACTTTGGGACAAGCACTTTTAAGTGTTTAAAGACTCTCTCGCATACTTCTGTTGCTATAGTCATCATTTTTTCTCGTGAGAGCACCACGGTGTTGAAGAGATTGGCCAACTTGGCCGTGGCGACACCTGGGACAGAACTGGACCTTAAAACCGGAACCTGGTTTTAGATCCTGCCATGCCGTGGTGTATGGTGCGTTCTCTCTAAACTGAGCATTGTTCAGAGCCATTCTGGGTGCCATGGGTTTGCTTTAATCTTTGATTTTTATTTTTAATGGGAAATTGTCAGCATGAATCTGAATTTAAAAGGTATTTCTTTGTTGCTTTTTTGAATACAGTCATCCCTGGGCATCCATGGGACATTGGTTCCAGGACCCCCTGCAGACACCAAAATTCCAGATGTGCATGTCCCTTATACAAAATGAAATTCACAGATGTGCATTAAATTTAATAGCGTTGGACCTTATTATCCACGTGTTTTGCATCCTCAGCTACAGAAGGCCGGCTGTATTGAGTTAGAAATACAGTTCCTAGTCCTTTGTACCCACCACTCTGGGAATCATAGCAAATTATTTAGGCTTTTTACTTTTCTTGGGGTATGGAGAAGAGAAATAAAAGTTCTTAAAAATGAAACAAGTATTTTTGTCATTCATCATCCATTGGAGTTTAGGGTAATTTTCAAGAGTAGCTACTTGGACATGTCTTGAGTACTGACAAATGATCCCTAATTTGCTAAACTTTTTTTCCTCATGAGTTTCTACTTTGTGCCTGTACTAAAATATTAACTATTTGATTAACAGGAAAAGCAGAAGCACTAAAGGGGTTTTTTTTTTACCTCAAACGCTGTTGCTTCCTTCTGCCCCCACCCCCTTCTGCTTTGCCTGCCCTTGTTCTTCCCCCATCACACACACACTTACGTTGAAATACAGTCTTTCCAAGGTGAAAAACAGTTTGCTTTCAGGAGATGGTATAAGAAATCATGCTTGACGTGGTCTAAAGAAAAAACACATTGCAGTGAATACGTTGCAGGTGACCAAAGTCCATAGTTCTTCAGGCCGGCACTGTCTATCAGATCTAATCCCTGAGTCTACTTGTCACTTCCACTTGTCTAATTGTAAGGGATTTGACTTAGATCATACCTGAATGGTCTAGTAGTTTTCCCTACTTTCTTCAATTAAAGTCTGAATTTGGCAATAAGGAGTTCATGATCTGAGCCACAGGCCAAAGTTCATAATTATTTGAACAAAAACTCCAGGCATTGTGAATCTTAGGTACCCTTTTGATTCCCAGAGTCACAAGAACCGGTTGTGTGTGCTGTCTTCTGCCCTCTTCCTCCAGCTTGCATCTGTGTGGTACTTGGACGCCACCAGAGTGCTGGTGACTGGGAAGTAATGCCACTGCCTAGGCTGAAGGGGGCTTCCCTAGTGGCTCAGATGGTAGAGAATCTGCCTGCAATGCAGGAGACGTAAGAGACATCGATTCGATCCCTGGGTCAGGAAAGATCCCCTGCAGAAGGGGATGGCTACCCACTCCAGTATTCTTGTCTGGAGAATCCCATGGGCAGGGGAGTCTGGCGGGCTACAGTCCACGGAGTCACAGAGTCAGACATAACTGAGTGACTAACACAAACAGGCTGAAGGTAGCTACTGAACATGCCTTCAAGTTTAAGATAATAAGTAGATTACTTAAGGAAAGACTATGAGAGCAAAGGAAATTATATAAGATAGTAAAAATATTCTGGCCATTGGGTAAGATAGTTATATTTTGGACTATTGAGTGGAGATTCTGTGTCTTTTAGCTAATGGAGGATACTCTCTAGAATGTTGGTGATGTATGCTCTTCCAGGAGAAGTGACGATCTGACAAGGGATTGACAGTCTTACAGTGTTTGGGTGTAAAACAAAAATTAGGCAGTAATTAAAAAAACAAAACCAAGACGCTTATAAAGTGTCTTCATTATTCTCTCATTTATTTTACTTTACCCAACACATACCCAAAAACTTGTGGGTGACTTGTTTCTAACGAATCTAGGAGCAAGCAAAGTCCACTGAATTTTTATTCCCTCACCAATGAAAAAAATATTCTATGTCTGTATTGTCCTGTATGGTATCCACATGCGGCTGTTGAACAAACAACATGGCTGACGTGTCTGAGGAAATGAAGTTTCAGTTTAAATAGTTGCATATTGCAATAGTTGCATATCGCTAGTGGCTACTCTATTGGATAGTGCAAGTGGATAATGGAGTTTTTTCCCTTTGTTGGGTTTTTCCTACAGACTGAAATTAAGCCTTATGTATTTTACAGTCTCTTCTCTTAAATGGCAGATCTAGGTGTTAACATGTGCCGTGCTGTGCTTAAGTTGCTCAGTCGTGTCCAGCTGTTTGGAACCCCGTAGACTGTAGCCCACCAGGCTCCTCTGTGCATGGGGATTCTCCAGGCAAGGATACTGGAGTGGGTAGGTTGCCGTTTCCTTCTCTATGTTACTGTAAATCTTACGATATGACGTCCAGATTACCGTTATTGATTAATCACAGGCTACAACTTGTCTTCTTCTCATCTTTTTTCCCCTCACTTGCTTATTTAACACATTTATATTGCATGCCTAATTTCTAGGCCCTGGGAATATGAACAAGGTCCCTATTTTCATGAAGCTTTAAATAATTAACAGGTATTTGTAAGACACTTAAATTACTTAATTTTAATGTTTACTCTCTGTAATCCTTGTAGTAGTCCTTCCAGGTAAGGATATGTTTGATTACTTGTCAGTTGCAAGTGCTGAAATTTTTTCAAATCCACATTCTAACAGACAAATGTGTGTTGGGTTGGCCAAAAAGTCCGTTCAGGCTTTTCCTTAAGGTTGTATGGAAAAACCCAAATGAACTTTTTGGCCAACCCAATACTGTTAATACTGTTACTGTACCTCTGAGAAACTCTCTGTCCTGTTGAAGCTTCCTGTAAATGCCCTGTCTTAAAACTAGGCATCATCAGAACATTTTGGTATTAGTAGATCACCTGGTTATTCCCTCACCTTCCCTTCCCCCCTAGCCTTCTGCCCGCCTGCTCCTGAGCTGGGCCTTCTTCTGATCATTGCATCTTGTTTTCTGGCTTGGGGCCCAGAAGGTGTCCTCTTGCTCACAGGCAGTCCCAGCGCTCTGGCTGTTCCTGCTTCTCCTTGCAGGGACACTTTTCTCTCACTCACCCTGCAAATGTCAGCCTCCTGCTCCCCCGTGGGAAGCACTGTTTACCTCCTTCACTGCTTTACTCCCTCCTTTTCAATAATGAAATCAACATCGTAAGATAATTTACCTTCTTTTGTGAAACCTGTCATTTTAAGAATAGCATAAATTGCAGTCAAATGCAGCTGGAGCACAAAGGATAGATGGATGCTAAAGTAATGATATTTACATCATAAAATGACTCCTACACGTTGGCAGTTGCTGATGGAAACATTTGTTGTTCAGTGATTTTGGAGTTGCTTAATTCTATACTTGACAACCAGATTAGCTAGGCAGTATTACTTAGGGATTTTTGCTTAGGCAGGAGAATAGTCTATGTGTATATAATGAGGCGTTATTGTGGAATTTGTTAATACGGGATTCAACCTTTTCTCTTGTGATATAATTGTCCAATAAAGGTTTCATTTGTTCACTTGCTTAACCAATATTCGCTGAGTTACTTTCATATAAGATGCACTAAGTGAGATCAGTGAAGGATTAACTGAATAAAATATATAGTCTTGTCTTCCCCAGTCTGCCAACAGCTTAGAGCAATAGAAATTTGGCTTTTTTTCATTGTTTTAGATTTTGACATTTAAAATATTTGGGTGTTTATACCACTTTTTTATTTGAGGATTGAATTCCCATTACAGTGTGTAAATTGTAATACACTGTAATGAAGATCTTTAAGTAACTTTAATAAGGTGGATTATGAACCATAATTATAGCCAGTAGCTAGTGACATTGATAAAATAGGAATCTTTTTTCAGTGTTGTAAAGAAGAATGTGGTGGGCTTCTCTGGCAGTCCAGCAGTTAAGGCTCCGTTCTTCCCATGCAGGGTAGGTGGATTCAATCCCTGGTCAGGCAACTGTGATACTACATGGTGCTTGGTGTGACCAAATTTAAAAAAAAAATTTGCTCTTTTGTATGTGTCTGTGTAGAATTGGGCTAACTGAAAGCAGGTGGGTACCTTCAATTTCCTTTCCAATAAAGGAAAATGGCTTTTTTTGAGATGTAGTTGTTACACAATATCATATAAGTTTCAGATGTACAACAAAGTGATTCATAATGTTTAAAGGTTATATTCCATTTTATTTATTACAAGAAAATTACTTGTTTTTAACTAAACTCAATGAGCTTTTAATTAGCGATGTTATTCAGTTATATGGCCTTTTAGGGAGTGTATAGATTAACTCCTTGAGGCTTTGAGTTAAAAAAAAAAGAACAGATCTGAGTTCCCACTGTTTTGCTTCTAAGATTGAGAAGATGTATGCAGAGCTCTAACACAGTTCCTACAACATAGCAAAATACTTTATAGAAGTCTGTCGTATGATTGCTTCGTTAGTGTTTTCACTCTCAGGTTATATAGCCCTTGAGCTCTTCCTTTGATTGGAAAGTAAGAAACTGACCCTTTATGTAATATTCTAGAAAGACTGGTAATTCAGTGAACCCTAGTCTTCTAAGACTGTGGACACATATTCTAAACTGTCCTGAAATGGTGGTAGTAATTAGCACCACACTTTTTTTTTTTAGTGGTTTGTAAAAGTAGGGTCTATCTGTGTCCAAATGATCACATAATAATATTTTTCTATTATTATTTCTTGAAAATAACACCATGTTTTTAAATTTTCTGAAAAAGTTAACACTTAAAAAAAAAAAAAGATTTATTTATTTTTGGCTGCGCTGGGTCCTCGATGCTGTGCACTCAGGCTTTGTCCTGTTGTGGCGAGTGGGGCCTACTCTTCCTTGCAGCGAGCAGGCTTCCCACTGAAGTGACTGCTTTGGTTGTGGAGCACGGGCTTAGTGGCCTTGCAGCATGTGATATCTTTCTGGACCAGGGATCAAACCCATGTCCTCTTCATTGGCAGGCTGATTCATAACCACTGGACCACCAGGCAAATCCCAGACCAATTTTTTAAATGATTGGGACAATAAAACTTTCAGCTTTCCCCCAGTCCAGCCCCAGACCTCTGTGTGTAGTTTGCTGTTCAGCTGTGCAAACCAGATATTTCCACATTGTATTATTTTGTACAAGCCTAGTTTTAAACCTTATTTTGACTTTGAAGGCGTGTTGAGGTCAGTGATGTTTAATTTGGTACATTGTTCAGTGGTGAAATGGAATTGCAAATTGTTCTGACACTTAATGTGATAATGTTAAATGAATTATTTAGTGTTAAGTAAAGAACCCTGCTAAATTATTTTAAACTATTCAAGTTAATTAAAGTATTTTAAGGTTTAGTTTTTCAAAAATATATTTTCCATCCATAGGTTAACCTTTTGAATTTTGAATCATAAGATATCCTCTTTTAATTAAAACAAAACCCTTGTACTTGACTTTTTAAATGTATAATAAGAAGGTTAAATTTTTATATGAGCTCTTTAAAAAAAAAAGTTAATTCAGTGTTTTCCTTTATATATTTAAAAGATTGAATACTTTGAGGATAAAAGTGGCATGACACTCCATGGATGATGAAATTGGCTGTTAGAACTTGTGCATTAGAATTGAAAGGAAACCATGCCACCTAAATCTGAATCAGGATGCAGTGGCTGAAAATAAATCCTAGTGTAAGAGTATGACAAGAAATAAGCTGCCATTTATAAAAACGCACTTAACCTAAACACACTGAAATCCCAAGGAATTTTCAAGCTGTGAAGTAATGGGAACAATCATTTAATGTGGAAAGAAGAAGCCAGTGCATGCCTCCCTCTTTGAATGTCTCATAAGATCAAATTGTGGAGTGAGGTGATTGAAACAGAAAAGATAATTTAGTGGCAGCATAACAGCTAGATTACCATTTAGAGAGGCCAGGCCCCTGAGACATGATTGCATTAAGGGGATAGGCCTAAGGTTAGAATACAGAGAGAGGTGTTCAGAAACAGGCTGCCACTTGTTTTTTTTCTTTTTTCCCCCTCCAAAGGATTTACACATGCATAGTTCTCAGTTCAGTTCAGTCGTTCAGTTGTGTCCGACTCTTTGCAAACCTATGGACTGCAGCATGCCAGGCTTCCCTGTCCATCACCAGCTCCTGGAGCTTGCTCACACTCATGTCCATCAAGTCGGTGATGCCATCCAACCATTTCATCCTCTGTCATCCCTTTCTCCTCCGGCCTTCAATCTTTCCCAGCATCAGGGTCTTTTCCAATGAGTCAGTTCCTTGCATCAGGTGGCCAAAGTATTGGAGCTTCAGCTTCAGCATTAGACCTTTCAATGAATGTTCAGGACTGATTTCCTTTAGGATTGACTGGTTTGATCTCCTTGCTGGCAACCCACTCCAGTACTGTTGCCTGGAGAATCCTGTGGACAGAGGAGCCTGGTGGGCTGCTGTCCATTGGGTCGCACAGAGTCAGATACAACTGAAGTGACTTAGCATGCATGCATGCATTGGAGAAGGAAATGGCAACCCACTCCAGTATTCTTGCCTGGAGAATCCCAGGGACACATGAGCCTGGTGTGCTGCCGTCTATGGGGTCGCACAGTCGGACGCAGCAGCAGCATAGTTCTAATCCTTTGTAAACATTCCTATACCTGTCTGCAACTGTTCGTTTCTTTCTAAACGTTTATCTGTCAGTCACTTTGAGACATCTTCTCGGCTTGGAGGAGTTGTTTCTGCCTAGTCTTTTGGGCTTCACCTCTTAGGAACATGGGCTGTCCTGCTTCAGCTTACCAAGTGCACATCTTGGAGTTATTCTTTACTTCATAGCAGCACACAGTCAGTTGTCATAATACCAACCCCCTGTCCCTCTTCAGTCCTGCAGATAACCAGTTACAGGTAGTGAAGTGAAGTGAAGTCGCTCAGTCGTGTCCGACTCTTTGCGACCCCATGGACTGTAGCCTGTCAGGCTCCTCCGTCCATGGGATTTGCCAGGCAAGAGTGCTGGAGTGGATTGCCATTTCCTTCTCCAGGGGAACTTCCTGACCCAGGAATCGAACCCGGGTCTCCCGCATTGCAGGCAGACGCTTTACCGTCTGAGCCAAATTTGTTTAATGTTTGTCTTCCACTAAGCAAGTCTTTTCTTGGTAGACAGAGGCACCCAGAAAATATCCTGATGCTGGGAAAGATTGAAGGCAGAAGGAGAAGGGGAAGACAGAGGACGAGATGGTTGGATGGCATCACCAACTTGATGGACATGAGTTTGAGCAAGTTCTGGGAGATGGTAAAGGACAGGGAAGCCTGGTATGCCGCAGCCCATGGGGTCGCAAAGAGTCAGACACAACTGAGCCACTGAACAACAACAAGAATAGGCACCCAGTAAAGATTTGCTGGGTGACTGTCTGTAAGAAGCTTCCTCTAAAGTCTGGGCATGGCACAGCTTCAGCCATGGGGACTCACGTGAGGGAGAACAGTGGACTGAGCTGGAGAGGGAGCGGGGACTAGATCCCAGAATGGCATGCAGTCATGGGAAGAAGCTTGTGCATCACGCAAGAGCAGTTAAGAGGCCACTGAAAGATTGTAAGCCCACGTCCGTCTTTGGGTGGGTATGGCCCTTCTAGGTCTCTAGCTAGTGCTTTCTTCCTAGTTTACAGAAACTACTTGGCCCATGAAGACAAAGTAACACAGTGAATACAGTTATGGTTACATGTACAGTAAATTTCTGAAGACATTTCTAGAGTACTTTTTTTACACTTCATAAAATTATGGTCTTATATAGTTAAAGGATATATATGGATTTGTAAATAATTGGAAGAATTAAAATACTTATATTTTAATACTGAAATAACTATACTCAATTTGGCAATCACAGTTAAAAACAAAACCAGTAGTATTTACAGCTTTCAGATTAAAAAAAAAAAAAGGCAATTGGTGGATCTCTAATATCTCCTGAGGAATTTGGTATTATATATCAAATCTCAAAGAAAGGCAGTGCCAAAGAACGATCAGATTACCGTACAGTTGCACTCATTTCACATGCTAGCAAAATTATGCTCAAAATCCTTCAAACTAGACTTTAGCAGTACATGAACTGAGAACTTCCAGATGTACAAGCTGGATTTAGAAAAGGCAGAGGAACCAGAGATCAAAATTTCTAACATCCACTGGATCATAGAAAAAGCAAGGGAATTCCAAAATATATATATACTTCTGCTTCATTGATTATGCTAAAGCTTTTGACTGTGTGGGTCACAACAAACTGTGGAAAATTTTTAAAGAGATGGGAACACTGGACCACGTGACCTGCCTCCTGAGAAACCTGTATCCAGCACAAGAAGCAACAGTTAGAACCGGACATGGAACAAAGGACTGGTTCCAAATTGGGAAAGGAGTACGTCAAGGCTGTATATTGTTACCCTGCTTATGTAACGTCTATACAGAGTGCGTCATGCAAAATGCCAGGCTAGATGAAGCTCAGGCTGGAATCAAGATTGCCAGGAGAAATATCAACAACTTCAGATACCCAGATGACACCACCCTTATGTCAGAAAGCGAAGAGAGGAACTAAGAGCCTCTTGATGAAGGTGAAAGAGGAGAGTGAAAAAGCTGGCTTAAAACTCTGCTTTCAAGAAACAAAGATCATGGCATCTGGTCCCATCTCTTATGGCAAATAGATGGGGAAGAAGTGGAAACACTGACAGACTTTATTTTCTTGGGCTCCAAAATCACTGTGGAGGGTGATTTCAGCCACAAAATTAAAAGATGCTTGCTCCTTGGAAGAAAAGCTATGACAAACTTAGACAGCATATTAAAAAGCAGAGACAATACTTTGCTGAGAGAGGTTCATATAGCCAAAGCTATGGTTTTTCCACTGGTCATGTATGGATGTGAGAGTTAGACCATGAAGAGAGCTGAGTACCAAAGAATTGATGCTTTCAAACTGAGGTGCTGGAGAAAACTCTGGAGAGTCCTTTGGACAGCAAGAAGATTAAACCAATCAATCCTAAAGAAAATCAACCCTGAATATTTATTGGAAGGACAGATGCTGAAGCTGACACTACAATACTTTGGCCACCTGATGTGAAGAGCTGAGTTACTAGAAAAGACACTGATGCTGAGAAAGACTGAGGACTAGAGGAGAAGGGAGTGACAGAGGATGAGATGGTTAAATGGCATCACTGACTCAGTGGACATGAGTTTGAGCAAACTCCAGGAGATATCGAAAGACAGCATAGACTGGTGTGCTGCAGTCCATGGAGTTGCAAAGAGTCAGACACGACTTAGTCACTGAACAACAACCACCTAAAAATAAGCAGAAGGAAACAGAAAAGAAACTCCATCCAACAAATTAAATAATAATATTATTAAAAAAAAGAAAAAGTTACCTTTTATACTGCAAGTTGTTCCTTTGAAGGAATTTTAAATGAAAATTATTTTTAAAGTCCCATTAAAAGAAAGTAATATATTATGTTCAACATATATTATTTTTAAATGAGCAACATTTTTATAGCTTTTAAACTAACCTTCCAAGAAACAATATTTCTTTTTCCTATAAAAAAAAAGTATACTTACTTTTCTGATTATAAAAGTGATAGATGCTTATTACAGAGAATTTAGAAAATATATGGGAATCTTAAATGCCTTCATTCTGATCTCTTCCCATCTTTCATGTTAAGTTCCACTTTCTTTAAAACTGTTTCTTCTTTTTTTTGTCTGTATCAAGTAGATAATTTTCTAATATGGTTCTCAGTTTCTTTGCTGGGATCATTGCATCTCACTCATTCCTTTGGGGTTCATTTAACTTCTTGCTGAAATGAATCCTTGAGTAGTTCTCTTGGTGAGGATCTATGTTTTTGTATGAGTATTTTTATTTCATTCTTACTCTTTCATTATAATTTAGCTAGACATAGCTGGCAATTATTTTTCCTGTAGTGCTTTAAGTTAAAAAGTCTATAGGTACAATGGTGCCTTTTGTCCTTTAAAAATAGTTACTTTGGAAAAAAAGTAGTCATTTTGGAAAGCTACACCTTTTCCCACCTTAAAACGTTTTTTTTTTTTAGATTTACTGTGCTCACATACCAGAATAATTTAATTTTTAAAATAAATAAATGGTTGAATGTGAGTCACTGGGTATGGTAATATATGTTGTTGTTGTTCTTTAACTGGTAAGTCGTGTCAGACTCTTTACAACCCTAAGAACTATAGCCTGCCAGGCTCTTCTTGTCCATGGGATTTCCCAGGCAAGGTACTTGAGTGGGTTGCCATTTCCTACTCCAGGGGATCTGCCCACCCAAGGATGGAATCCACGTCTCTTGTGTTGGCAGGCGGATTCTTTATCACTGAGCCACCAGGGAAGCCCATGGTAATATTTAGCCCAAAACAAAATCTCCTAAGATTGGTATTTGAATATGTACTAGTATTATATTTTATAATATGCTCTACGTAGTGTCATATGTTTATTTTACAGTTCTTTTTCCAAAAGCGCTATTTTTAGTTGTATTTTGATTTAGATGGATCATTTATCTGCACTGTCTAGTGAAGCAGCTACTAAGCCTGAGTGCTGATGTGTCCTGATTTTATATACTTTTGTCAAATGATTGGAAGTTTTGAATAAATACCTTGATTAGTTTTAGACCATATAACTTAAGATAATTCATTTTTACATGCAGATTTTTTTCCCACAGATTTAAAGCTGATTAGCGTCTTTGTTTTAAAAGTTAAGGTTTGACTATACAGTATAAGATTTAGAAGGAAGTTGTAGAAATAAACAAGATAGTTGGTATGTTTACCTGGTGGTCTGCTTTCCACATTATAGTCATGTACAGTGTGTTTTTGAAGTATTAAGGCTGATCTATCTTCTTTATATGTGAAGTATTAGGTCTTGATAAAAAGATTATCGGAATACCTGTTCAGGTTTCACTCTAATAAACAAGGAAGTTTGTTAATAATGCCTTCTGTTTTTCAGATTGCAAATAGAAGAATCTTCCAAACCTGTAAGGCTATCACAGCAGCTGGACAAAGTCGTGACAACCAATTACAAACCTGTTGCTAATCATCAATACAATGTAAGTCTTCATGTCGTTCTTCATTCTGGTCTGTCTTTAATGTCATACACTCATAGGTTTTGAAAGGACCTTAGCAGTCCCACACCTTGCCGTCAGGTGCTTGAGGTATCCAGGCTTACTGGGCGAGATAACAGTTTGCCAAGCATAGAAAAGGTATTCACTCTATAGCCAAAGTCATACAATAAGAAGAAGACAACCACTGTTGAAATGATTCCTGAAAAGTTTTTCAGAGAAATCAAACATTTCTTCAGTGTTTCTAATGGTGTGAAGCATAGTATCCTTAAAAAATATATATTAGCTTTAGAGTTTTTTCTCTGCCTTTATAACTGAGAGTAGGCTCATGAACCAGTGGTCATTTTTCCCATTATTAAGATCGCTTTGCCTAGTTTCAGCTTTTATAGGAATTTTTACAGCCTCACACTACTATGTAAAGTGTGCGCTGCCTGTATGTAAAAAAACTTTTTCATTAAAGTATATTGTATGTACTATATTTATTACATACATTGGAAAAGGAAATATCAACCCACTCCAGTGTTCTTGCGTGGAGAATTCCCTGGACAGAGGAACTTGGCAGGCTACAGTCCATGGGATCGCAGAGTCAGACATGACTGAGCGACTAACACACACTTTATAAATATATAGTGTACATAATTGTACACATACACAGTGTATGTATGTATAGTACACACATGTATACATCTTACGTGTACTTTGTGCCGGGCAGTTCAAAGGTCTAACTGTTGTAATTATTGCTGTGATCCTTACTTTATTGATGCAGAAACTGAGGCACAGAGAGGTTCGCTTCCTTGAGGTCACACAGCCAGTAATCAAATTGTCCAGACGTTGAACCATGGAAACTGGTTTAAGAGCCTTACTATTTTTTTTAATTGAAGTATAGGCAACTTACAATATTGTGTTAGTTGTTGATATCCAGCAAAGTGATGTGATTTTATATATATATATATATATATATATATGCATGTATATACACGTGTGTGTATATATGTATAGTGATAGTGTTCGTTGCTCAGTTATGTCCGATTCTTTGTGACCCTGTGGACTGTAGCCCACCAGACTCCTCTGTCTATTATTCTCCAGGCAAGAATACTAGAATGGGTAGCCATTCCCTTCTCCAGGGGATCTTTCTGACCCAAGGATTGATCCTGGGTCTCCTGCCTTACAGGCAGATTCTTTACTTTCTGAGCTTCCAGAGGAGCGAGCGAGCGCGTGCGCGCGTGCATGCATGTGTGTGTGTGCTTCTTTTTCATTTTAGGCTATTTCATATATAGTAGTATGTATCTGTCCATCCCTTACTCCTACTTTACTCCTCTGCCCATTTCCCCTTCGATGACCATAAGTTTGTTTTCTCAGTCTGTGAATAGGACCCTTGCTCTTAAGAAACCCGTGTTGCTGTAGATCCTTAGCATTGCTTAAAGAGCTAAGTGATTTGGGTCTTGAAGTACCTGCAGTGTAAGGAGAAAGTGATGATTTTCTGAAAATAAAAGGAAGTCCAAGTTAAGTCAAGTAGCAGTTGAGAGTTGATGCCTTTGTGTCCTACTTTGTTGCTTAAGATTTCCCCTTGATACTGAATTTAGGAAGAAATAAATACTCTTTTAAGTTTGGCCTTTAAGTTCCAAGCTTGTCAAATGATGCAGGTTAGTATCTGCCCAACCACTACTTTATGATATTTGACTATCTTATGGTTATTTTATAAAGACAGGTAGCAAATGTAGATGCCTCCAGGGCCAAGCAGGCATCTTCTTGGGTAGGATGCTGAAATTTAAGAAGGTAAATGGTAGAGACTAGATGAGCTGAAGTGCATGTGCCCCTTCTAAAGACATCCAAATTTTAAAAACTGCTACACTGTTTCTCTCTACTGTTTATAATAGGAAAAGACTAGAAACAAATGTCCAAAAATAAGGATTAGTTCAGTACTTTAACAGTTTTTATTTTTTAGTGCTAGGGCGATTTTATCATAATTTTCTTTTTTACGAAATCTTTTTGAATTCTTGGAATTGTCAGTCTTTTTGAATTGTTGGAATTGTCACAACGAGTACCTATTGTCTGAATTGTTACAGTGAAAGTTTCACAGTGTAAAGTTTTTCTGTTGCAGTGGGAAAGGGAGGAAAGCTAGGGAAAAGTGTTAGTACTTAGCCATGACAGTGTCCTACCACAGTTATGTAAGATTTGTCTCCTCTGAACAAAAAATGTTTTTTGTTTTTTTTTAATGCCAGTTTTATGCCTGAGATACCTGCTCTTGGTGAACCAAATAAATAAAGTTTCTGTCTTCAAGGAGCTACCATTTTTTTCAGTTTCTCTGGTCATACCCTTTCAGACCCTGTTTGGGTATAATCCATATTTCGTTTGACCTAGTGAGTCCACATTTTGAAATTACAATTGCTTCTTTCTTTAGTTCCATTACAAGGGTCCCTCTTGTTGTACTGCTACATACCATCATTTCTGAGGCGAAAGGAAAATCTCTCTTAGGTCAGAGCTGGCACTTTCGCTTGTATCAAAGCTCTGACCTCTAATTCATGTTCAGAGTGATGTTGGCACTATACCTACCTGGCAGGTATAGAAGGATAGATTCCAAGTGTCATATTTTTGGAGTGCTTTTCATTGCTCTCTTTTTACTACTAAAATAAGTACAAATACATTGTATTCTGAACCACTTGGTAGGATATAAAGCTGTCACATCCCTTTTAAAGAGACTCTTTAACATCAAGTGACATTTCAGTTCATGGTATCAACCTTTGTTAACGTTGTCATAGCGTTGAGTCATTAATATTGATGTAATTATAGTGATGAGTCATATAATCTTTAATTAACAAAGATTGACTGTAAGCTACCATGTTACACTGCTTGAATGTTTAGTGATTTCCACCGCCCCCCAACTCCATGAGAGTGTATCGGAAATTGGTGGAGGCACCTGCATAGCTCTTAAAAGCATAGATAGTATTATAATAAAGTGCTAACTATAATAAGAGTGTAAAGCTTTTGTTTTTGTGGTTAGGGAACTAAGAGCCCACAAGGCACGTGGCCGGGGAAAAAGGTCTTTTACTGATAGAGTCATATAATCCAAATATAGAGTCTCTGATGTATAAGATCCTTTCAGCTGCCTCCATCCCTGACTGCAGGTAAGGGTGCCTGTGTATGTTCTGTGTTCTGCTTGACTTCGTGGACATCATTATCCCGCCTGTGTAAATGTCATAGCATTCTTTTATGTAGTCTCCAGTCATAGGACCTTTCTCATAAGGAATTGTGCCCTCTGTTGTCCAGACAGTGGTCTCAATGCTGGCTGTAGACTAAAATCACCTGGGAAGCTTTTAGAAAAGAAAAATACCTTCAGAGATTGGTTGTATTGATCTAATGTGGAGGCCAACTATCTTTAAATTTTTTACCTAGGTAGTTCTGACATTGAGCCACTGATCCAAAGACACAGGAAATCTGCCTGTCCCTTGTGGCATGTCTGCCATCTCCTGTGGCATGGGGAGCAAAAATGATACCTAGAAGGGAGACCAGGAAGTCTCTTTCCACTAAACCTAAGGCTTTTTAGAAAGAACTAGTATCTTCTTGTCTCTATTTATCATCAACTCCCTACCCTACTCCCCTGCTTCCAGCTTGAAAAAAAGACTGCCTTTTCTCCCCACCCTAGCAAGAGCTCTTGGTCTGAAAGTGATAGAACATTAGAAGAAACTGAACTAGAAAATTAGTGTTGGAGGGAGCAGAGCTATTACATAAAATCTTGAAATAAACCCCCAGGAACTAAAAAGAAAATTTATTATAATGTATACTCTGTTTCATTCTGTGGAGCGACCAGTTGTGTTGTCTTAATCCTCAGAACTAAGGTTGTTGGGGGTGTTTTTTGGCTTGGCTTTTTTTTTTTTTTTTTTTTTTTTTTTGGCTTTTAAGTATTTATATATATGTATATAAATTTGGAATTTTGTTGATTAAAGTGGGTGCCTGCAGGACTGAATCTCAAGGCCCCTCGGCAGTATTTGCTACTGTATTATAGAGTACAGTATAAGAATACTACGTGGTTTAAAAAAAAATGCTGCATGCTTTGTCCATTTGAATTTGCACACCAAAGACTGATCAACCCTAAAGAATTAATTTCCTCCCAAGAGGTAACAACACATTAGGCAGAAATAGAAGCATAGAGGGTGGGGGGATCTTTCATAAGGATTTAAAATGCAAACCATGATATTCAAGGCTGCCACGCTCACTTTAAAAGTTAGAAACCTCCACAAAGACTGCCTTGACAAAGCAATCAAAGTATTTCTGCAAACAACAATCTAGAAATTTACAGACATCTGTATTGTAATATTTTAATTGGAAGTGGGTGGCATTTATAATTTTAGTCAGGGATTATTGTCTCAGTAATGACGGCTGAACAGCCCTATGCCACATCCACAATGGGTGTTCAGCATTTGGTTGCCGTTCAGTCTTGAATAATTTGTTTTATATTTTGAAAGTAAAATTGTATATGATGGAGTTTGGGGATTATAAAAATTTGTACCTGGAGATGAAAGTTCTTTCTGAATTGACATTTCTGTGCAGCTGGTGACACCTTACTTTATGGTCATTGGGGGCAGATATCAGTAATTAAAATTCATATAATACAAAAGCTATTTCTAGTCTAATAACTAGCCTAGTAGTATTTTGTGTGGCTGCGAACAAGTTAGAAATCTGATTGCTTTGAGTGTCGGTTCCTGATAGTGCCAGTGCGAAACAAAATGCCCAAGGGGAAAGAGCTAAAAGGAGAAGAAATGGCGTATCTTGAATCAGTGGTCTTTTCCTAGACTGGTGCGTATCATGTGTTGTTTATTTGTGGAATTAATTTTTAGTACAGATACTATAGTTGTACTATACTATAGTACAGAGTTACTCTGTAACTCTGGAGATTAATACTAGTCTGAGTACTGTTGGCAGAATACTATACTATACTATACTATAACTTTAGTATAATACTATACTATAACTTTAGTATAGAGTTACAATATTAAGACTGCCATTTGTACACTGATGAGCTTAAAAAAGAGACGTTACCTCAGGGATCTTAGTTTTGGCATGAGTATAATTAGTTGCTAATAATTTAATGATCATGGGATCATTTTAGTCCCTTTTTATAATTACATGTACTTTGGAACCACCTGATACCACAGAGCAGAATTAGGATGATGGATCGCTCTTGAACATTATCAAAAAAAAGATTTAAATAATGCTGTACTACAAAAATTTTATTGAGCCATTGATAGGTGTGGTTAATGCAGAAAGATAAGCAAACAAGTCTTGTCTGTTGTCTCCCCATTTTAAAGGAGGAGAGCACCAATGTTAAATGCAGTGTTTTTTGAGATTGAAACATGTAAACCAAGATTTAAAAAGAAAATTTTCTGTGTAGAATTGGTACTTTTCTCACTGCTCATTAACATTACAAATCACAACCTAATCTGACTCTTAATCAATACTTTCAGTATTGATTTTGAAGTTTCTTTCTAATTTATTCTCAGTTCTTACCTTCAATCCTTTTGGGTCTGACCTATGGCTTTTAGGGTTGGGACAACTTGATAACAAACACTTAAGTTTTTCTCTCCACTGCCTATTGGACTGTATGCCCTCTCTAAAGTGGACTGTCATGCTTTGGTAGTGGAGTCGCTCAGTCGTGTCCGACTCTTTGCAACACCATGGACTGTAGCCTACCAGGCTCCTCCATCCATGGGATTTTCCAGGCAATAGTACTGGAGTGGGCTGCCATTTCCTTCTCCAAGGATCTTCACAACCCAGGGATCGAACCCAGGTCTCCTGCGTTGCAGGCAGATGCTTTACCATCTGAGCCAGGGAAGTCCTATCTTGCTTTACCAGCATGTTTTGTTACTTGAAAACATTTTTTCTGCTCATCCTCCTAGCTTCTCGAGTCATTTTACATGAGGAAGAGAGGGCTGAGAGTGGAAGCTGAATATACCATAACTTCTGTTTCCTATTTCCTGAATTTAACTTTGTCCATCTTCTTTCAGCATAAATTAAAGCTGGGATGGAAGAGCAGATAGAATATTGTACAAGTGTAGCTCCATACTGAGAGTACAAAAGCATGGCACTAACCTTTTGCTAGGTTCCCACCTCTCTGTCTTGTTTTTCTTGAGGACCAATTGTTATAGCCACACGTTCCACGAAACAAACTCACTCAGAAGGACAATGCAGATAGTGGAGTGCAGTTTATTACACCTGCAGGCCCAAGCCAAAGTCTCCTCTTAGCCAACGACCCCAACCAGCATTTGTGAAAATCTTTTATACCCAATGTGTACGTGTCTGAACCCACCACTCCAAATTCCTTGAGACTTACATAAACCAAGGAAAATATAATCCCAATAACCCCATCATTCACATGCTATGTGCTCATGTGCTCAAACAAACAATAGCCAATAATCATTGGCCAATAATCAATAAACCCAAGGTTACACTCCGATAGATATAGAAAAATTTGTGGCCTGTCTGGAGGAAGGAGTGATTAGTGTATGTTTTCTCGTAGGCGATGAGTAACCTAGATACGATCTTCAAGGTTCCCTTGCCTGGAGGGGGTCTTATCCTTCTGTTGTTGTTTTCATAGGCACTAAACACAGAGTTCAGAGTCCGTTGGAAAGGTGGCTGAGCATGATCAGCATGAACAGGCCTACGATGGAGTCCAGGCCCTATGAATTCCTTCTTCACAGTGACCTTTTGCTGAATGAAATCCCACACCCCACTAAGGCCTGTGAGAAGGAAATATGCTTTCTCCACTCTTCCTTAGTCTGATTCTACCTCCCTCTATTTTGTAGACGCCAAGTTAAGTTTCTCTTATCTTCCACTTGGTCAGCGTAAGGGGTTATCGTATCTTCTTCCCACGGTCCATACTTTTATACTCTTTCCTCCGGCCGTGCTTTCTAGACTGTCCATTGCAGTGGACAGAGCAAACCCTTTCAAGCACAGTGCAGCTGTGGAAGGGGATTTCAGGATGCAAATGGCGCAGTTATAAACGGGGGACATATGACATGTTTTAGACATTGGTCAGCAAAGCAAGGCTCAAACATGAATCACTGCAGGTATTCCATGATGTCGTTCCGCTTTTTAATCCAAAGAGCCTCCTTTTTGTAGATTTGCGGGCTTTGTCTTGGTCTGTCATGCTTTCTTTCTCCATCATACAGCCATTGTCTCAGTTCTCTCCTCCTTTTAACCCGAGAGAAAGAAAATTCTGTCTTGAGTGGCCCTCAAGCCCATCTCTTTTGGTCTTGCCTATAGCTCTGCAGCCTGCTTTCTCACAGAATTGGGGCAGAATCTGTACTTCTGCCTTTGACCATAAGTGCATTTTTCCACCTGATACTGGGCTGGGGTTCATTCCTCCCCAACAGTACAGTCTGTGCCCTGCATTTACGCTTCTTCCCCAACATCATAAAGTTGTCCTAGGTAACTCTGTGGTCTCCTTTACTACATTACTACATTTAAAACACTCAAGGCCCTTTGTATACATTTTAATACGCGAGCCTGAAGAAAGGGATACCTTTTGAAAGAGAGTAGCTGATTTACTCCCATATTTTAGTCCAGTTGTTGTTGTTGTTCAGTCGCTAGGTCGTGTCCATCTCTTGTGACCCCGTGACCTGTAGCCCATCAGGCTCCTCTGTCCGTGGCATTTCGCAGGCAAGAATACTGGAGTGGGTCACTGTTTTCTTCAGTTTTAGTGCAACACCAAGCATCTAATCCATGCTTAAACTATTGAGGAGCTGAATGGATTTCAAGTTTTACTCTCCAGGTATACATATCACAAAAATTAAGACATTCAATTTAGCTCTTTCTCCTTGTCTAGCTCCTAATTTTATTTATTGAAAGAGTTGTCAGAGTTACTTCTTGCCTCTAATTTGAAAGTCTCTGATTATATTTAAGGTCTATTTTTAGTCTTAACATCAATAGAAATTAGATTTTATCTTTTTACGTCTCTCTTGTTAAACTAGAGAATAAGCCTAACTATATGAAGCTGGAATTTGTACATAATTTAGTTGTACGTTTTGATATGCATTTCTCTGTCTTTGAAGCTAGCCTCTCTCTCATAGTAATTCTGCTGATGCACAAAAGATTGTTCTCCGACAGCTTTTACCCGGCCTGCCGATGCTTTATTGACCAGGTGGGCTGCTGCAGTCTCTGTTGCTGTTTAGTCGCTAAGTCATGTCCGACTGTTTTGCGACCCCACAGACTGTAGCCCACCAGGCTCCTCCGTCCATGGGATTCTCCAGGCGAGAATACTGGAGTGGGTTGCCATTGCCTTCTCCAGGGGATCTTCTTGGCCCAGAGATCGAACTCGCATCTCCTTCATTGGCAGGAGAGTTCTTTACCATGAGCCGCCAAGGAAGCCCTACAGTGTATATATACCTGTCCTCTAACAAGTTTCTGAGGCTTTATCAAGATAAAGTTTGAAAAAAAAAAAAAAATGAAAAGCTTAATCAACTGACATGAATGTGAGCAAATTGCATGTTTTCAATAAAGAGTTAACTTTTTTACAAATGCACACATATATGCATTTGTAAACCACGGGACGGTAACACCATTTGTGCCATTGCTTACTTCATTTTACA
Source organism: Budorcas taxicolor (assembly GCF_023091745.1). Taxonomy (NCBI): domain Eukaryota; kingdom Metazoa; phylum Chordata; class Mammalia; order Artiodactyla; family Bovidae; genus Budorcas; species Budorcas taxicolor. The sequence continues at coordinate 15,620,309 of NC_068921.1, forward strand.
GAAGAAGCAAGTCCAAGGAGGTCATGGGGTTGGGAGGAGAAAAGGCCACCTGTCACCACCCTTATTCTTTGCTTTTTACCAAGATTTGATTTCCCAAGCTTTTCCTCCCTAGAAAACCTATTATCTGATCTGCCTGCCCCTCAGCCTTCTTCCTGCCCTGAAAAACTGTCATTTTGAAAGATATTACCTACCAAATGGCATCGAGCAGATAAACTCTTTTACTGTATTTTGGGTAATCATTGGAGAAGGAAATAGCAATCCACTCCAGTACCTTTGCCTGGAAAATCCCGTGGACAGAGGAGCTTGGTAGGCTACAGTCCGTGGGGTTGCAAAGAGTCGGACACGACTGAGCGACTCCACTTGGGTAATCAAAAACAAAGAGTTGCAAATAGACTTTGTGATCCACATGATGTGATTTCTGTGAAGATGGGCTTTGGGGGAGGAAATGGACACATTACATAAAGCTTTAGGGAACAGTGAAAATGGTTTACTGGTGGGCACTAACCTTCCTGGAGCCGTAAAGGTCTGAGGAGCCCTAAGAATGGTGAAGGCCACAGGTACTGAACCACCACTCTTTGACCTGCTGCCTTGCGATTTAATACCTAACAGTGGAGGACGGAAAAGAGTCCCTGGGTTTCAGAGTGAGCACGCTGAACTGATGCGTTCGGGATTTTTGCTTTTTCCACATAGATTGAATATGAAAGGAAAAAGAAAGAAGATGGAAAACGAGCCCGAGCTGATAAACAACACGTTTTGGACATGCTGTTTTCAGCTTTTGAGAAGCATCAGTATTATAACCTGAAGGACTTGGTGGACATCACAAAACAGCCTGTGGTATGTATATGCTCACACTGATCCTTTAAATGGGTTTAAATCAGCTTCATTAACACGGCTTTACTGAAGAGAAGCATATTGTGAATTAGTATGTTCGCTTGCACCTATGCTGGTGGCAGGTTTTGTTCCAGCATGGAAAAGATGCCTCCGCGTAATCTTCCTTCCTTCCTTCCTTCCTTCCTTTCTTCCCCTCTCTTCCTTTCTCTCTGTTTCTTTTTTTACTCTCAGCTTCACTGTTTGAATTTTAAATACCTTTAGTATCAGTAGTTCGTATGGAGACGAGGCGGATTTGTCCTCCTTTTGACTGACCCTTGGCGTTAAGCCTGAAGTCTCTTTGTTTACAGCATTTCTAGTCTTTCGTTTGTTCTTCTGCCTCCCTCTAGAAAAGCTCAACTTTAAGAGTCACTGTTTTTTCACAGTGAGTGTGTATCCCTGTCTCGTGAACTGTTCTCTGTGGATTTTTTTTTAAATCATCTAGCACTAACATTAGGTCCTTTCAAACTTGAGCTGTAGAGCCTCAGTGCTTGTTGAGATTATGCTTGGGTTGGCCTAGTCTCCATTTTCAAGGAAATTTTTAATAAGTTGATGTTTTAGAAAAGTTTTGTTCTATAAATAATCATTTTTTAATCACTTCTCCAGATGTTTGTATTAATACCTATCTGCAAATAATCTGTGTTTCTGATCCATTTAAAATGCTGGAAACAAGGAATTGAAACCCTTTCTCTAGTCTTTGGGTCACGTTTCCTTCCATTTAGCTTTCTCACACCTAAGCTTAGCAAAGTGTCAGATTGAATTATAGCAGTATTTTACTTATAGGTTTTTAAAAATTAGGTGGAAACCCCTTTATTTTTGTCCTCTTACCCAGTTTTCCTTTATCATTTATCCACCTTGCCAGGATACCAAAGAATATGTTAATTCTAACTGCTCCATTTATTGCTTCAGCATATGTAACAAGATAACCGGTTTTGTAAAATATTTTAACATAAATGGCTCCATGGTTTTTTTTTTTTAATGTATTCAAAGCTTCAGGAAATTATTTCTGAAACTTCAGTATTGATGGTGCAGTTTCCCACTTCTGTAGAGATTTCTTTACTGTTACACTTCATCCTTTCACTATTTCATTAAGAAAGAAATTAGAATTCCAAAAGACCTAAATACTTTTCTTTAACCAAAGAGAAGGAAAGTGCTCGTGCTGGCAGTATTATCAACTCATCTTAATGACTTCACTCCCTTCAGCATCAAAGCCTTAGAAACAGCATTCCAAGCTAGATTAAAAAATTTGAAATAGAATAATTCATAAGCTAAACTCCATTTCTTCTGCTTTTAATGAAGTTTATCTTTGTATTTTTATATATACATGAAAAGGCTATTCCAGATATTCTGGATGCAAATGACATAGTCTCATAGAATAAAACACCCACACACAGTTAGATGTGGGAAAATAAGTGTTTGTAGAGGGACATTCAGATAAGTACTAAGGAAAGCTCTTTCTTTGCCTTCACAGAGAATGACATAATGTTTTTAAAGTTTATTCATTTTGCAGCAGAGAAAAAGAATAACTAGCTTTCTCTCCGTCTTGGCTGTTCAGATAATTTTTATGTGGTGGAACTCAGTGACTGTCTTAACAGAACCTCTTAATTCATGGTCAGTAGGCTTAGGAGATCCAGCAACCCCCTGAATATGTACAGAAATGTGTGGATTTTTCTGGGGAGCAGGTTTGTAGTTTATGTCAGATTCTCAGAGAACCTGGGAACCTCAAAGAGCTTGAGAACCACTGATCTAGCAACTGAATTATTTTATAGTAGTTTTATTATTTAGGGACTAAATTGCCTCTAAAGCATTAAGTTTTTGAAGGCAGGTTTGTATATTATTCACATCCCTAAATATTCATACATTCCACAACACAAACATAGTAGCAATCCAGTAAATATTAGATAAATTGATTTAAGGAAAAGGAGATGGTGACATCCTTTACCTTTTAGGACCAGCGTATTTTCCTCAGGTGGATTTTGACAGACCTCCTGTTGTCTGTGGCAGGAGCGGGGTACAAAGAACTGTCTCAGTAAAGCAGAGAGTGCCGGAGCTGCAGTTACTCTCGTGTAGAGGATAGGACTGGACGTGGTCACCATGGGCTCTGGTCCTGCCATTTACCTCAGTGGGATCTGGAGAAGTCACGTCCGTCGCTGAAACTGAGGGAGCTGGACTGGATAATCATCGTGACCCCTCCCAGCGCTCCGTCTATGATTCTCTCCCTTTCCTGTTCCATCTCCTCCTCTCCATCTCCCACTCACATTTGAACCAAGCTGGCAAAGCCCATTGACCTAGAAAGTGGCTAGAGCCCAGCTCTCCTCCGTGTAGGTAATTCTCCCTTTTTAAAGGGTCACAGGACATAAGTCGGTCTGTACTAATGGGCTTCAGTACACCCTTATTAATTTGATTTTAGTCTGAGCAGTACCAGGAGAATGAAGGACCCCAGTGTCAGCATGAAAGTCAGTGATCCAGGAAGAAGACTTCCTGATGGAAAGAGCACAGGACTGGGAGTAATAGGACCTCAGGTCACGTCCCAGTCCTGCCGTTTAGCCAGATAGTCCCAGGTGCTTGAGTGCATTTAATGTTTTAATATGTTATATAATTTTAATATTTAATTTACTTGATTTATGACATTCTTAATATAAAATTTACTAATATATTCAAGTTAAATGTGTATAATATTATACTTTGTAAATTTGTCTTAAAAATACCTAGTTTATAGGTTCCTTGTAATAATTTTAATGTTTATGAAAGTTGCATTTGTCAACAGCAGAGTATTTTGCTAATATTTATTCTTAGTGTTATTAAACACATTTTTGAGCCCTGTGTAAAATGGAAGAAAAGAGGTCTTCTTGGTGTTGATGAGTTCTTTAGCCAGTGCATTTAATGACATGCTCTGGTTTTCTGATGGCCCCCAGCGCCTCTCTTGATGCCAGGTTTCTGACCATGATGTGCTCATTTTAACAGTCCTCTTTGTTATTAGCACCACTACTATATTCTTAAGTTACCATCTGCTTTCTGACCTTTAGGATGTCATTTTTGACATTCTGAGTGAATCTGAAGTATTTTCTTGTTTTTCCAGTTCCTTCCCTTCTATAGTCTTCTTCCTAAAAACCTTCACTCCTGCAAGCGAAATTATTGATTAGAGAAACTGCCCTTAAGGGCCAGCCTGTATCCGTTATTCACCAGTGTGTGACTTGCATAAGCAGTCAGAGAGTTAAACTTACTCATTAAGGACAAATAAGCCAATTTTAAAAGGCCAGGCTCTGGTAACTGATTAAAAAAAAAGTCAGAAACACAGCATCCATTTAAAGGAGTGTTTTCATGCATTTTAAATTTTTACTTTAGCCCCCCCCCCCCCAAGTAAAATATCAAAGGAAGCCTATTATTTCTCTGTTGACAATCTTTGCTCTTTTACCTTAAATGTGTTATGTCAAGTCTTTCTTCATATTTTATTGTATCTGTAAAATTGTAGCATAGCAGCATTTCCTTCAGGAATTCAAGCCATTTGAAGCTTTATGTCATTGTTCCCTTTGAAACCCCAGACTGCCAAGACCACTATGAGCCCAAGCACCCTGTTCTCCAGCACAGCACCCCTTTCCCGGGGTTTCTTCAGACATCCACTTCTGTTTAAAGTGTCATCAGCAATCAGCTCTAATTGTAACTGAACCTCTTCATTTCCTTGTGCTCTGTGTCCATTTGATTTCAGGGCAAGATTCAGGGAACTTTAATTATTGATGATCCCTTGTAAATCAGCAGTCCCCAATCACGTCGACCCAGTGGACCATTTGCCTTTTAATTCAGAGTGTGTAATTGAACAATTTGCATGCTTTTATAAAGTAAGTTCACATCAACAAGAAAAATGAGGCAAAGATTTGCATGGCTTTGATTTTGAAGCAGCTTGGTACCCATAAGCTTAAGTTGCCCAGTGCTAAATAATGCTCAACAGGCCGTTGCTCGTTTGCCCAAAATAGGCTTTTGATAAAGCCAGTGCAGCAATAAGGTAATGTTAACCTGATCCTCAGAGCTTGTTTCCAGACAGGCCTGAATAGAAATAAGTGGAATTTGGCATCAGTAAGATAAAAGACGATAATGTTTTTTAAAGGGAAAAAGTGGCTAAAGAATTTGATATACTTAGCATTTCTCCTGTCAAAAGATAAAAGTTTATTTACAAGCATATGTTCTTATAGACCTGTCAGTTGGCTGGGACTTGTTCAGCTGCAAGAAAGGAAAACTGAGCTCAAACTAGCTTAAGCAAAAATACAATGTATTGGCTCCTGTAGCTGAGAAGTTCAGGAATGCATCTTGCTTTAGACATGGCTGGATCTAGCTACTAATGCTATTTAGTTAGCCCGGTTCCACCCCATCCCTCCCTATCTCTCCTCATCGTTATGTCTTTCCTGGGTGTTGTCTTTCTGCTCGGGCAGGATCTAGCCATGTGGTAGACAAAGTGGCCTCCTGAAGCACTTCACAGCTAGCAGCCTCGAAGCATACAGAGAATGTCTGCCCTGATTATTCCAGCAGAAGCTCAGGGAAGATCTTAATTGCCCCACCAGGGGTTGGATGTTCATTCCTGAGCCAAGAGGATGGGGCAGGACCGTCCATCGGCCAGGCCCACTGCCTCTCGCACCCTTGTGCCACACTACTTGGTAGAGAAATAGCACCTGCTGAGCCGTAGTCATTTGCTGTTACCTCAGATTTAGTTTGTTGAAAACAGAACTCTTGATTTCTGCACCCCTCCAACCCCGACCACCCAGACTGCCCCGCTGCAGTAACACCACCATGCCCCAGGTTGCTCAAGCCAGACGTGCACTCCTCTTTTCTCTTCATGATGTCTGTGTCACACGGTATGATGCACACATATCACACCTCTCTGGCTCAGAATCGTAAAAGGTGAAAGTGATCTTAGAGACAGTTCAGTCATAGTCCCAGAGAAGGAGTTTCCTAGTGGCCTGAGCCCAGCCTTACTGCATCGCTTCTTCTGTTTGGACACGTGTGTATATTCAAAGACAAACTCAAAAAATGCTTCTCTGACAATGGGAACCCCTTTTTAATGACAGGAGTGGGGAGCTAATTTCTCTCTCAGACTGCTTTGAAATTTTCTGTATTATTAAGAATCATCTCATTAAGCCATATACATGGAAAATGGAATCTAAGCTTTATGCTAGTTCATTCAGTTCCTGACCCAAGTAAAAACAGGGCATTTTTTTTTTCCTCTCAGAAGCCAACACAACATTGTAAAGCAATTGTCCTCCAATTAAAAAAAAAAACAAACCTGTGTTTTTTGAAGTTCAGTGTTTAAAATTCATTCCCAAATGAACTGCTAAATAAGTGTTTTTATTATATGTCTTGTTCTGACATAGGCTTTTCCTTTTTTACGTGATTCCTTTTCTCTTTTTTCCCCCCGAACCTTTATCATTTCCTTTCTGTTCACATATTTCCTTTCACTTCTCTCTTCATTTTTTCTATAACTGGAAGTTTTTATTTCAAATGGTATGACCAAAACTAAAAAGACTACCAGTTGCCCAGCAAAGCATATTAACTAGTGACAGCCCTTTGTGAAACTTCCATTTTAAAAAATAATTATTTGCAGCAGCTGGTTAATTCAGTTGGTTAGAGTGTAGTGCTGAAAAATAATTATTTGCTATCTTGTTAATTTGAGCCTTACTTAAAAGTTTTAGAGTATGAAATGTCCTATTAAAATAAATTATTAACTATGTTGAATATAAATGGATAAAATTTAAATGCATTTATAAAATTTTAATGCTTTCCTTATGAAGAGAAGGTTCTAATAACTAATAGATTTGCTACCAAGTTTATTATGATATGGTAACATTTTCTCTTTTAATTGATCCTATGATTTGTCTCAGCCTTTTTATTTTATTTTATTTTTTTACCTAATTCTGAATGAGGTAAAATTGGGGGCGTCAATTTGTTAATATAACCAATCAAGTCATCATTTTATATGAAATACTACATAGGTAAAAGCAGTGTCTGACATAGGCTCCCAGTAAGCAAAATTGGGCATTATCTACATACCAAATTTAGAGTTTTTAATTAAGCAGTAGGCCATACAGTTTGTATTTATTCTGGAAATGTCATTACCCAAAAAATCTCCTTCTCTACATTTCCAGTCCCATTTGATTTTAAAGTAAAATGAATAAAGGTAAGAGGTAAAAAATAAATGTTTAAGCTCATTAGCTGCCTTCTCCCGGTTACCTTATCCCTGAAGCAAGTCCCTAAAGCAAACTGGAAGGCCACACTTGTTTCAGGCTTGCCGTCTTGTGGGAATTATCTTGGGGAAGAAGTCATTTTCTGTGTGTTGGTCTCTACCTAAGAGAAGACATTACCCTGTGGGCTTAGATAAGTGTCTGAAGCTTCCTGGTCTCTCTAGCTCATCAGGGGAATTGATCCCAGAGGATACACCTGTAGGCAGAAAACCTTACGGTGCCTGCCTGGCTGGCCATCTTCAGTTCTGCGTTGTAACAGACAGCGTTCCTTCTAGAATGTGCCAAGACGGATATTCTAATTCCATCATATTTTCCAGTCCATATGGACTGATCCAAAGAGCTTGCCACTGTTAATTGGAAATTTTACTTTACCCGTGGCAATTTGGTCATAAAAAATGGTGTTATCTTAATTTGTTGTCAGCTAGAGAGGTCTTTTTTTTCTCATCAATTTAAAACCTTGTTTTTCAATACAGTTGTATTTTTTTAAAGTTACAGTTAAGTGGATTTTCATATATTCACATAGTTGTACAGCTACTGCCACAACCAATGTTAGAACATTTTATTCACCCCTCAAACTCTGGACCTGTTGACAATTACTCCTGTGCACCCACCCCTCTCCCCAGCCCGAGCAAACCGCTGACCTCCTCTGCGTCTCTAAAGATTTGCCTGTTGTGGACATTTTCATATGGATGGGATCATATGATATGTGGTCTCTAATGACTGACTTCTCTGATTTAGGCATAATGTTTCCTCAGGTTTCATCCATGTTGTATCATGTGTCAGTATTTTCTTTTTTTATTGCCAGATATGTACCGTTATATGAGTATACAGCAATTTGTTTATCCATTCACCATAGATAGTTGTTTCCTCTTTTTGGCTACTGTAATAAGGCTGATATGAGCATTATGTACAACTTATTGTGTGAACATATTTTTATTTCCCTTGAGAGCTGAACTGCTGGGTCACTTGGTAACTCCGTTTAACTGAGGAACTGCCCGATTGCCATCAGTCCTTTTTTAATCCTTAGGCAGCAAGAGCTTTTGTATACTGTTGCGTTAGAGTAAAACTTTACTGTCTATTCCATATATTTTAAGGGCGAATTAAGGGCGAATAATGCCTCATCATCGAGAATGCTAGCTAATTTTCTAAAAATTGTCTGTGGTAAAATAAATACCTGAAGACTCTCTTGCTTGCCATTTAATTTCTAGCAGTGTTTTCAGATGGACTAATAATGACTATGTCAATTGATATCTTCTTATTCTTTGTACAGTCTAAACTACATGTCAGTCAGTAACCAACACAACATTGTAAAGCAATTTTCCTCCAATTAAAAAATAAAAATAGCTAAACTGCTCATCACACCAAATGCACTAGTAGTTAGTTTCTGTAGTTCTAAATGCAAGAATTCATATTTATATTTCAGTAGGAATTTTTTTCATCTTTATCTAGTTTTGAATATCTTTTGATTGTATTTTTCTAATTAACCTTTTTAACATTAACTATATGTATATATGTTTGTTTCTCCCCCAGTTGGTAGCCATAATATCCGAGCCTTGGAATACTTTGCAGTATTCCAAGGTTAACTTATGTTTAGCATACCAATAAACTAATACAATTTAGAAAGCATATCTTTAAACATAGTTAAAATTCAAAGTTTTGGCCCAAAGGAAGTAAACTTTATCTGAAATATGTAAGCGTGTGAGTCACTTGCCACCACTGGACAGATGAAGTGTTACTGAAAGTAAGATGATTTACCAGCATACAGATGTTAATGCAGCAATAAATTTCCTTTTTTAGAGTTTGGATTAAGGAGGGAGGGCTGTGGGGTGGGTAGGGTTTATGGCTTGACCATTTCATTACCCATCATCTCTGTACTCCTTAGAGTTTTTACAAAGGGAGGAATGCAGCCTGTGGGACCCTGAGAGGAAGACAGGACAGAGACTAGTGTAAAAACAGAGGTGAAGCCAGCAGGAAAAGGGGAGAAAAACGCTGAGATGGCCCAGGTGCCAGAGAAGCCCTCAGCACCGTCTTCCCTCCTCCTTTCAGGGTTCTCTCTAAAGGAGAGAAGACATAGGTTGCCTTTGTTCACAGCTTATGCATAATATGTAGTTTGTTTAATTTTTTTTTTAATGAAAGAACATTGTGCCTTGGAGCCACTAACATCTTCATCAGTAAGTCCTCTGTTCTGTCAACCTTGCTTACAGGAGTCACAGTCAATCATACAAAAATCATGTAAATATGAAGTGATACTTTGAAATGATCACAGAACTGATCATGGATGCCCTTGCCACTGGGTCAGTTTATAAAAAGCGTATAAGCCGTTTCCCTTTGGTGACTGTGTTAACCAGTGCCATCTTTTGGTATAGATTTATGTAATACACATTCACTCCAGCCTTTGGGGACTGTTTTGTGATGAGAAGTCTAGTCTTTATCTTACCTAAAAGCATTATTATTTCATGATCAGCTCTCTGTCAAAGATAAATGTTTTAATCAACTTTTAGGAATTAGGTATAGTTAATTCATTATTATCTGTGGTAATGCTTAACACTAAATTTTATGATGAAATGAAACAGATAAATCCTTCATTTGCAGTAGAGGAAAAGATGATATGAAAAATGGCAGGAATGGAAGGTGATAAGGAGAGTGAAGAAGAGAAGCTAAAATAGGCTACCGTGACTAGGTTTGTGCCTTGTAACTAGGTTTGTCTTGATCTTGGGGGAGAAATCAGGAATTTGATGTGTGAATTTCCAGCCTTTTGGCCACCACAGTTTCGTCTTGATCCACAAATGCATAGCACATCCTACTCAGTAGACTTCTGGGCTCCAGTATGTGCCTTGCCTTTCCTTGCAAGGAGGCTGTAATGTTCTCTCCCTTTTTTCTCTGCATTCAGACTTGCTGTAAATACGCCCCCACACATTCTCTTTTATGAAGACTTGCTGGACTTTAGCCAGTTTATTATTTCAGCTCTTGTTCCGCCAAACTGCCCCTAGTAGGTAATGAGAAATCTTTCCAATCCTGTGACATAAAGGTGATCTTCTCAGTTCTAGAATCCTTTGTTTAAAATACAAGTGGTTAGGCAAAAGATTAAATGGCAGAATCAGTGTTTAGGACTATTTAACGGTAAGAGGAGAACTAGTCCCCCTTGGTCTCCGCACAGAGTTGCCGTTTAGTTCAAATGATCAAATGTCCATCCTCGAAAAACCTAGCATCTTGGCTCCGGCCCCTCTCCAGTGCTCCCATGATGTCCTACATATGTGCCCTTGTTCCTGAGCTTCTGTCTTACTTTATGGTTGCCTGCTTACATGCCCTTGCTTCCCCCATACACACCCTGATCTTAAACTGTGAACTCTATGAGGATGAAAACGGACTGTGTGCCACTCAACCTCAGATAAATCTAAGTGTGAAGATACACATTTTTTTAAAAGGGAAGTCCGATTACCAATTAATCGTCAGTCCTGCTAAAAACCTTTAAAAATTTCCACCCCAGTTGGCTTTGTCTCAATAATGTTTTAACACCACAATACAGATGTTAGTAGTAAGTTCAGATTCAGGTAATACAGTTTTACCAATTTTTATTTCTCAAACAGGCCATTGCTCTGTATGGTAGTGAGACGACAAAGGAAAGCAGCGAGAGCTAGCGGAGTTTATTCCCTTGGGCCTTCTAAGTGATCTCCCCCCAACAACCACCACCCCGCTGCAAGAGCCAAACCCTCCTCGCCCCTCTCTTAACTCTGAAGCATACCCGATTCATTCAGCGTTCGTGTGCCCCGTGCCTCTGACGTGCAGTCAGGCCCTGCGGTGGCCGCACAGGGTTTGATGGGAGAGACAGACATGCACATAGAGAGCTCTGATGCGGTGAGGGCTCTCCCTGGAAGTTCACACAGCGTGAAGTGTAGATCTGAGAGGTGGGACTGTTGGAGAAGGTTCCTCCGAGAAAATGACATTTGCAGCAAGTCTAAAAGAATGAGTTCTGATCTGAAGGAAGGGGATAAGCCTTACAGGGAAAGCAAAGGGCAGGGAACAAGAGCAAGCGGACACAGAAATGGCCAGTGCCTGGCCAAGGTGGTGTTAGAGGAGGAGGCCAAAGGGAAAAGACAGACCTGGGTGGATGCCTGCACCAGAGTTTGGAATTTAACCTGGAGGCCAAAGGGGAAGTCAGAGAACATTTTAAAACAGAGGAATGACATAATCTCACTGCTCTTTACCTGTGTCCTTCCTTCCAGGATTTTCTGACCTTGTTTTTCTCTATGGTCACTACTACTTTTTCTGCTAATACTTTGTGCCAAGTTAATTCAGCTGGTTCTAGTAGAGTGGTCTTAGGTTTGGGATTTGGAACATTGCCAAACTTGCGAAGTTTGCCCCTTCTCCCACCCCAGAAAAGGGTTCTGTACCATGACCCTAATCCCATCTTGTTAACTGACAAATTAATGGACCCCTGACTATGTCTTGGCATTCTTATTGTTAAAAAAAAAAGAGAGAGAGAGAGAGTGGCATCTTCGTATTAAAAAAACTCCTTAACTTTATTATACTAATGCAATAAAATGAGAGTGAAGGCAACTGAATTTGTACACTTAAGACACTCAGTATTTTGTGTTTAGCCTCTCTAGGCTTTCATCTTCTGTATCCGGGTTATGTACACGGGCATGGTAGGCTTGAGGATGAGACAGTGTCTATCTGGCAGCCACAGTGCTCCTGGCTCCTGGTCTCTTCATTTTTGAGGCTTGCACTGTGTCCCCAGTTGTATGATTGTTTGCACCCAGGGTCTAGCCATTCTCACAATAAACCGTTCTTTGGAATTTTACAAAGAAATCATTCATGGCACCCAAACTGAAAACCGAAGCCCATCCCGTCATTTTCCATTTGTGAATCCTGTTTAACTAGAAAGTCATTTATGAACAGTGTCCCATGTTTTCTATGCAATCTGAAGTAGCAGATGGCAGGCGTGCATATTACCTGGTTGTCTGAAGCCTGCTTCAGTAACTCGCTGACTCATTTACACGGGTCCCTCCTTGGAGCCAGCTACAGAAGGCGTGGGAGGCAGGCAGGCAGGCAGGCCGGCCTCCTCCTGGGGAAACCCAGGCCTCCGCCGATTCATTGCTGCCACCTGCTGGGGTGGGGAAGCCGCTCAAGCGAGAGCTGAGCCGTCCGGGCCATTTGAGAGACCTGTATGTAGTTCCAGTGCTAACCAGGGACCCCTAAATAAAAGTTGAGACTGTAAAGCAGTACACCCATCAGTGTAAGGTGGTGTTCGGTGGTGTCGGTTAACACACACTCTCCAGCAGCAGTGAGAGTCAGAAACCTAAATAACACTGCAAGGACCCCAAGATCTCAGAGCATTAGAGCCAAAGAAGCTTTTGAGCAGTTGCTGTGGACTTTAGTTCAGTCAGGCTCCAGGGGGCTTGTGAATTGCAGTTTCCCATGCCTGGCGCCAGAGGTTTAATTGACTCGCCCTACAGTGGGGTTTAGTTCACAGGCCCCCATGAAGTTCTGGTGCAGGTAATCTAGCATCACACTTGAGAAAGGCACCGCCTTCAACACTATCAAGCTGTTATCCGCCACTTTAAAAATTAGTGCCTCGTTTCCATAAATTAAAAAATTTATATCCTATTACATCTTCCATCAATGGGATGAGTCACTGTAATGTACCTGTAACTGGTTCTATGAAGCATACACACAAAAATTCTTGTTAGGCTCATTGGTTGTATAGTTGGGCGGGGGATTCATTTTAAACATTTAACTTCTCTCTCTTCCCCAAGAAGGAAGTACGGTAATTTGTATTGGTTTATAGTGAAATGCTTTTTCACCTTGGGCATTGGCAAGCAAAGATGGGGTTTGGTACTACATTTTTCATAGCCATCATTTTCATGCCTCTAGTGATCATTTGGGTAATACCTGAATTTTCAGGTGCCTGAAATACCATGATCCAGAGTTCTGACTTCCGTCATTTCTCACCCCTATCCTTTGGTGGACCCAAGCCCAGGAAAACTGCAGCCCTCAGGGTTTTTAACATATCTTATTCTCCCTTCCTCTGTCTAGGCAACCTTGGCCATGTGATACAAACAATATTAAACATACCTAACGACTTACCTTATTATACAAGAAAAGCAAGTGGCCCAATAGCAAATTTGAGAACTCAACCTTAGAACTGAGAATTCTGGGTGTCTGTCATGTGCTTGCTTCATAGAAAAATAACATATGCTCCTGCTTCTAAAATGACTGTTTCCTATCCAAGAATAACCCTGTCTGACTGTGAACTCAGTGATACCACGGAACTCGGGGGCTCATTACACTTGGTATACTTGTAAATTAAGTATCAGCAAATGTATTTCCTTCTAAACTCTCTTTCCTTCTTCTTCTTTTTTTTTTTTAAGCTCTCAAGGCTGCTGGCATTCAGGACTTCTAAGCCCTTTAATGCAAATAATCATATTTAGTGCAGTTATCATGTATTATATACAGATAATCAAAAAGGCAGTTTATTGAAATTCATTATAGAGAAATCTAATGGGGCTTTCAGAATCATAATTTTTGTTACTTGTAAATGTAGTTTGGTGTATCATTTTATTTTATATTTTTGTTTCCTGCCTTCTTTATCTCATCTGTCAAGGTTATTTTGGTTCTGTTTTTCAGTCATACCTGAAGGACATCTTAAAGGAAATTGGTGTTCAAAATGTAAAAGGGATCCACAAAAACACATGGGAACTGAAGCCAGAATACAGACATTATCAAGTAGAAGAAAAAAGTGATTAAGAAGATTGGAAGCCCGCCTAACAGAACTAAAGGATGATGAGCTGAGCAGACAGCCCTGATGTGTGAATCCTTGAGCGCTATCTATTATAGGGGGGAAATGACTGGTACTTTAATTTCTCTAGGTAAATTTTTTAAACAATAATTCTTGTAAAGTTGCTTAAATGATTTTTGAGGAAAAAGAACACCTTTATTTATATGCTTGTATTAAACCAGATTATTCATGATGGGGTGGGGAGTTTAAAGGTTTTTCTTTTTAAATGTTAACTTTCAAATGTAAAATTAGGAAATGTTTTCTAAATGAGGACTCCCCATCTTTGCATGAAGAGTTGAAGTGATATAGATCCAAAGTGATTGGCACAGCAGGAAAAAAAAGTAGGCAACTCCAGAAATTCTGAAAAGGAACTAAAGAAAAGTTCCGTATTCTGAAATTGTCACAGAGCAAGGCTGTCCTTTTTTTTTTTTTTTTTTAAACAGGTGGTTGTGTTTCATATTTGCACATATTAATGAAAGTATAGCATTTGGGTGTGTACTAAGGTAGCAGTTTGTTTTGTTTCTTTTTCAAGATAGCAGTTTTCATCATTAGCTTACTTTACCCTAGTGACAGTGACCTGAGAACTGGAAAAAGTCGTGGTCAGTTGTTCTTTCTTTCCTCTCTTCTTCTTTTAAAATAATTAGAAATTAAATGCTTTTCCAATTCGGGATATACATCCCCCATCGTAAGCTTCTCAAAGATGTTTACTGCACACTCAGCAAGCCTATATTGACTAGTGTGTGACAAAGGCTGTTTACCACCTAAAGGAGGGTTGTAGGGGTAAGGTTGATGTGTACAGACAAACAGGTTAATGTCAGCTCCTGGGGAATGAAAATGTTTCTTTTGTCTTTCTTTTTAATTAGTTTTAAATAAAAACAATACCTGTCCATGGTATTACATAGCACAAAATGTTATATATTCAGTTCAGTTCAGTTCAGTCGCTCAGTCATGTCCGATTCTTTGTGACCCCGTGAATCGCAGCACACCAGGCCTCCCTGTCCATCACCAGTTCCCTGAGTTCACTCAGACTCACGTCCATCGAGTCCGTGATGCCATCCAGCCATCTCATCCTCTGTCGTCCCCTTCTCCTCCTGCCCCCAATCCCTCCCAGCATCAGAGTCTTTTCCAGTGAGTCAACTCTTCGCATGAGGTGGCCAAAGTACTGGAGTTTCAGCTTCAGCATCATTCCCTCCAAAGAAATCCAGGGCTGATCTCCTGTAGAATGGACTGGTTGGATCTCCTTGCAGTCCAAGGGACTCTCAAGAGTCTTCTCCAACACCACAGTTCAAACGCATCAATTCTTCGGCACTCAGCCTTCTTCACAGTCCAACTCTCACATCCATACATGACCACTGGAAAAACCATCCAAAAGCATATCCATGAATAAGATCACCAAAATGAAAGAAGCTTTAGCAAACTAAACACAATTAAGAATTTATTTTTACTTGTTAATTTTGTCAGCTGTTTCAGTACGCTTACAACCAAGCAACAGCAAATGCCAAAATTTTTTGTTATGTAATTAAAACAAATCCTGGAAATAGTCTGTTCACTGAGATAAATATTTTCCTGTATTATTTGATTTTTTAGCAGCAGAATGCTGAAGCTGAGACCAGTGCGTTAGACTTTTTGCCCTGGGATTCCCAGTGAAATAAAACTAAGGAAGGTGGTCCCATCCCCTCTCCCCCCTCCAGTTGTCTTATCCTGCCTTACTGTGCTGCAGTAACCAAACATTGTATCTCCATTACCTTCCTTTTTTTTTTTTAAGGTGTTTGTTTGGTTGTTTGTTTTTGATGTGGGCCATTTTTAAAGTTTTTATTGAATTTGTTATAGTTTAGCTTCTGTTTTATGTTTTGGTTTTTTGACTGCAAGGCATGTGGGATCTTAGGTCCCGAGTCAGGGATTGAACCCACACCCCCCGCATTGGAGATGTAACCGCTGGACCACCAAGCCCATCCTTCCATTATCTTTCAACTCCCAGTTACTTAAGGCTCAGTGTAAGCAAGCAGATGGGTAATGGTGTAGCATATCTGTATATAGCCGAGGGTTCTGGACACCTGTTATTTGCTTTGTTCAGAGGATATATCTTCCCCCAAACCTGTCTTTCCGGATGTATGACACTGCTCTGAAACAGACCTGTGTCTCCTCTACCCCGGCCTTTTGTTTTTTGCAGTGGCAGCGCCTGCCAGAACTTGCTGCTGGTAGAGTTGCCAGGGCAACTTCGTCTCATCTAAAGCTGTGCTTTGGTTATTTTCTGCCAACTTGGTTCTTAAGCTTGTTTTAGTTACCTTGTACCTTGTCACACTGACAGTATCTTATCTCTTAAATACTTAAAATCTATTCGGTAGAATAGGTGGTAGACTGGTGCCATTCCTGATTAATTTTTTGAAATTGCTTTCTTATTTAGTACAAACATGCAGCTGTTGGTCAAGAAGGAGATTCTCTCTTCCACCTGGGCTCCCTTTTTCTTTTATTTCAGGACTCTGTTGCTCTGATAAACACGGTTTTGGCAGCCAAAAATCCTAAACCCTTATAACCACTGTGAGATGGCGAGAGAGGAAGGCTGATGAGGGGGATACACCTGGTAAGATGTCCCATCGTAAGATAACAGGAAGGCCATATGTAATCAATGAGATTGTTAAACTCAACCAGTGCACACACCTTGGGGATATTTTAACTGACAAAATGTAGTAAGATTGTGGTTGCTTGGCATTGGAAAGATTTGAAATCACATGTTACCAGTAGCATCCAAAGTGATACATCTTTAAAAAGTAAACCAGTTTAGCTCTATGGAATCAGCAGCAGCTCTCCTGGATTTCAGCAGAGGTGCAGTTGTTCCTGATGGTCTGTGATCACATTTTCTTTGAAGCCATTTTCATCACCATTGGTACATATTAATGAAAATAAGAGGAAACAGTGCCTGGCAATGTATCAAACGCTCTAAAATACTCTCTCGTTTAAAGAATTAGCGCGGAGAAGTAGATAATGTCCATTTTATAGAACCATTTCTTGCCCAACATATTATCATGAGTACCAGTCCCTCTTTAGGAGAATTCTGCCCTTTGGGGATAAAGTCAATGCTAGAGTATACCTTCGCAGAAGCCCATGAGTCTCCCCCACCTCCCCTCGTCTTACCTCCAAACCAGGAAAAAGGCGATCAAAGTGGTGACCAGTGGTCTTTGGCATCCCCTGCTTGAATCCAGACACCCAGCCCTTCCTGACCCACAGGACATGGTTACATTATCTCCTTTAAAGTCAGGCTCCTCTCACTAACTGTTAATCCCTGTTACACTTCAAGTACCCACGTAGGGTGTGCAGCGTTGCAGTGGACTCCTCGAGCTCCATGCGCGTCCAGGATCAAGTGGAATGGGACGGGAAGACACTAGCTATGGCACCAGCTGAAAGGTAGCTGCCTTCGTTCAGACTTCACTTGCTGAAAGCTTGCCTTTCGTCTCGGCGTATTGGCCATTTTCCCTGGCATTTGTGTGATGGTCCAAGAGGTGACAAGCCGAGTATCTTTTTGGTTCAGTTTTCACTTTGACAGTTCAGTGCATGCTTCTAAGCCTAGTATCTTTTTCATAGTATGTAAGAGGAGGGATCAGAGATCACTTTGTAACGTTACCTTTCTTCTCGTACTCCCATGCTTTCTTCTTCTTACTTCCTTTCCTTTGAGCAGGTGCCACCACTCATTATACAGTAGCACGATGTAACACCCGACAGACCAACGGTATACGTCTTTGGTGGTTTATCATAGGAAAATTAACAGCTTCTATCTGATTTTGTTGGAAATCGTCTAAATTAAAAAAGGACTTTTTCAGTGCTGTAGCTTCCACCTTAAACTGTTTATTGAACTCCTATTGTGTGCCAGACACTCTGCTAGGCGTTTGACTCCTGTGACTCGTGTAATCCTCCCAACAGCCCTACAAAATGCAATTCGGGACCCAGTTCCATCCCTGGATCGGGAAGATTCCCCGGAGGAGGGCATGGCAACCCACTCCAGTATTTTTGCCTGGAGAATCCCATGGACAGGGAGCCTGGTGGGCTACAGTCAGTGGGGTTGCAAAGAGTGGGACAAAACTGAGCACACGCTTTCACTTTCTTTCAACTCATGTAGTCCTGACAACAACCCTACAACATGTGTGTGTGCGTGGGCTAAGTTGCTTCAGTCCGAACCAACATTTAATGAATTATGTGTTAGAGGTTTGCGGTTCCAGTCATTTGTCCCACTGCAAATGCTAATCAATAAGGACAGATAGGGAATAAGAAATAAATAGAGTTAAATGACTCCTTTTTTGAGGCCCAATTACTCCTAGTTGGCCTGGAGGGCCTCCCTAAGAGCTGAGGCTGAAGTAGAGCTTTCTCTGTTTATCCTTCTCCTCACTTAGTGATGACTAGCTGCCACTGGTAGGTGTTTGGCCTGGCTTACCGTTTGCAGATGAAAAATCTGGAGTGGCTGGAAGAAGACATACAAATGGCCAACAGGTACATGAAAAAATACTCAGCATCACTGCTCATCAGGGAAATGGAAATCAAAACTACGGTGAGCTGTCACCTCACACCTGTTAGAATGGCTGTCCTGAAGAAAGGCAAGAGGTAAATGTTGGTGAGAATGTGGAGAAAAGGGACCTCTTGTGCACCGTTGGTAGAATATACACTGGTTCAGCCCTTATGGGAAACAATACTGCTGCTGCTGCTAAGTCACTTCAGTCGTGTCCGACTCTGTGCGACCCCATAGACAGCAACCTACCAGGCTCCCCTGTCCCTGGGATTCTCCAGGCAAGAACACCAGAGTGGGTTGCCATTTCCTTCTCCAATGCATGAAAGTGAAAAGTGAAAGTGAAGTCACTCAGTCGTGTCCGACTCTTGGCGACCCCATGGACTGCAGCCTACCAGGCTCCTTCATCCATGGGATTTTCCAGGCAAGAGTACTGGAGTGGGATGCCATTGCCTTCTCCAATGAGATTCCTCAAAAAGTTAAAAATGGAACTACTGTATGATCTAGAAATCCCACTTCTGGGTGTGTATATACCCAAAGGAAATGAAAACAGGAGTTCAAAGAAATACGTGCACTCCCATGTTTATTGCAACATTATTCCCAACAGCCAAGAGATGGCAACAGCATACGTGCCCATCAGTGGATGAATGGATAGAGAAGACGTAGTGCATGTAGGTTATGCAGTGGGATGTTATTCAGCCATGAGAAGAAGGAAATCCTGCCATTTTCAGCGTGGATGGACCTTGAGAGCATTGTGCTAAATAAGTCAGAGAAAGACAACTGGTGTATGCTGTCACATACATGTGGAAGGCAAAAAGGCTAACCTCATAAAAACAGAAAAGTGGTGTTTTCCAGAGGTTAAGGATGGGATAGGAGAGATGTTGCTGAAGGACACAAACTTGGAACTAGTAAATGAGTCCTGAGGAGCACAATGAGTAAAGACAACACTGCTGTATTATTAACAGTAATTATTAAACTTGCTCACAGACTGGATCTTACTTATACCACAACAGAAGAAGTAATTATGTTATAGAAGAGCTAACTGTACCTCACTGGCAATTATATCAAAAGATATAAATTATCAAACCATGTGGTATTCCTTGACAGTGTTTCTATATCAGATGTATTTCAATTAAAAATAGTAAATTCAAAACACCTGAGCTTTCCAGAGGCAAGCACAGCCTATCATGCTCACCCATGAACAGTGGACATCGGGACTCAAGAACAGAGCATGGAAACAGGATGAATACAGATGTGTCTGAGCTGTCTGTCAACACTGTTAGGAAGCTTTGTTAATTCAGTGGAAATAGAAAAGGTGAGCTTTGCAAAAGTCACATATGATGTGACATGGATGCTAGGCTTCCAAAAGAGTTCTCAAATGAATCCCTTCCTTAAGTCAGCCTACTGCGCTGTTCCCTCTCTAGACCACTGATGGCCTTCTCCTCACCTTCTCCTCACCCCCGGGACACAGCCGAGAAATTAAGGAGCATTCACTCAGCCATCCATTCCCTTAACATTGTCACGTGTGGGTCTCCAAAGAGAGACCAGTATAGCATGAAACGGCTAATAGCACTTCAGAAATAAATGATGGTTTCTCATCAGTGATGCTGAAAGGGAGACTGAAACTTCTATAGACAGACTTCCTTGACGGTCCAGTGGTTAACAATCCACTTGCCAATGCAGGGGACACGGATTTGATCCCTGGTCTGGGAAGATTCCACATTCCTTGGGGCAGCTAAGCCCATGCACAACAACTGCTGAGCCCAAGCGCTGCAACCACTGAAGCCCACACGTCACAATGAAGAGTCCCCGTCCCCCTACCCAGAGATCCCGCACAGCAGCAAGGACCAAGAGCAGCCAGCATTAAGAATATATATTCTGTAGAGGAGTGTATATTTATAAAACACAAATACTTTTGTCTAGACTGTATAAAGGTCTCTCAAATAATAACAAAACAACCCAGTTTAAAAGTGAGCAATAACTATACACATACACCTCACCAAGAAGCTACAAAGAAGCCCTTGAAAAGCTGCTCAACATTGTTGGTCATTCAGTTCAGTTCAGTCTTTCAGTCATATCCGACTCTTTGTGACCCCATAAATCGCAGCATGCCAGGCCTCCCTGTCCATCACCAGCTCCCGGAGTTCACTCAGACTCACGTCCATCGAGTCAGTGATGCCATCCAGCCATCTCATCTGCCGGGGTCCAGCCCCGGTGGATCCAGGGAATTCGAAGGGTGGACGGCGTTGGCGTAAAAAAAACTTATTTATTGATTGATATAAGATTCGATTAAGAAATAATAGTGTAGTAGAATTAAGTGGAGGAAGAGGCTGAATAGCTTGGTTTACGAGGAAGGCCAATAAAATCCCAGACAAAGGAATTTGCACCATCTACGTTGGGCCACCGGCGCTTGCTTGAATATCTAAGGGTGCCTCGCCTTAGGCTCCCTTTCACGCGGGTCTTAACAGCCAGGCAAGTAAGTAGACTTGGCGAGCCTCCATGCCCCAGATGGGAATTCAGCCTGAAGATAAAGTAAAGAGGAAAATGAGAGAGACACGGGGGAAACCAGTCCAGCGATTGGCTCCGGCCCCTATTGTTCAGAAGGCCTTTTATACTTTTGATAAAACATGGGGATCAATGGGTAACACAAAGTTGTGCAGCGTTAGCAGTCCAGACTTATCAAAACCAGGCTTCTCTCTGCATACCTAATTGTACACACAAGTCTTAGGTGATTTACATCATCATCTGGCTAAGAAGGGCCAATTAGCATTTTACAACCTTTTTTCTGATAAGGGTTTGTTAACTAGAAGACTTACTTGTGTTGATCTTCCCAAGGTCTGGTGCCACTCTCAGAAAGCACTAAATAAAGTTACATTCTTACACAGCAAAGATATAGCAACTTATAACAAGTAGAAGGAGTACAGTGATTTACAGCAAAAGAGAAGCAATTAACTCAAAAGTCTAGTGTTGCTAACATCAAAACTACTATGTATCTGTTTCTACATCCTGCTTACATTGAGTAACATCCTTCCAGGTGCCTAAAAGATGCAGAATATGGAGGTCTGGCAGCAATCCTTGAGTCAACAGTGAAAACCCATCACCAATATGATTTTTAACTCTTTAGAAAAGGCTCTGTATCTTTAAGATGCTTTCAAGCTTTGTGCCTCTCGCGGTTGGGGGGCTGTAAGCAATTCACAGGCTGTAAGAACCTGGGGAACCTGTAAGGCAAGCGAGAGAGCTATCAGAGGGGGTTTAACTGAAACATCCCTTTCAAATGCAGAAGGCCTAAAGCCCTGATTTGACTTTTTCCAGAGAATATCAGAAGAGTGGAAAAGCAGGCAGATTCTTATTTTTTGGGGGGTGGATGCTCAGGAAATTACAGGGGAAAAACCTGAGGTCTGGTTAGCCTTGCCATCAGAGCTCTTGCCGCATGACCTTGTCACGGGTGGAATTCCTCACGCTGGCTCCCGGCACTCATCCTCTGTTGTCCCCTTCTCCTCCTGCCCCCAATCCCTCCCAGCATCAGGGTCTTTTCCAATGAGTGAACTCTTCGCATGAGGTGGCCAAAGTATTGGAGCTTCAGCTTTAGCATCAGTCCTTCCCAAGAAATCCCAGGGCTGATCACCTTTAGGATGGACTGGTTGGGTCTCTGCAGTCCAACGGACTCTCAAGAGTCTTCTCCAACACCACAGTTCAAAAGCATCAATTCTTCGGTGCTCAGCTTTCTTTATAGTCCAACTCTCACATCCATACATGACCACTGGAAAAACCATAGCCTTGACTAGACGGACCTTTGTTGGCAAAGTAATATCTCTGCTTTTTAATATGCTGTCTAGGTTGGTCATAACTTTTCTTCCAAGGAGTGTCTATTAATATCATGGCTGCAGTCACCATCTGTGGTGATTTTGGAACCCCAAAAAATAAAGTCTGACACTGTTTCTGCTGTTCCCCATCTATTTCCCATGAAGTGATGGGATGATGGGACCGGATGCCGTGATCTTCATTTTCTGAATGTTGAGCTTTAAGCCAACTTTTTCACTCTCCTCTCACTTTCATCAAGAGGCTCTTTAGTTCTTCTTCACTTTCTGCCATAAGGTTGGTTGTCACCTGCATATCTGAGGTTATTGATATTTCTCCTGGCAATCTTGATTCCATCTGTGCTTCTTCCAGCCCAGTGTTTTTCATGATATATTCTGCATATAAGTTAAATAGGTGGGGTGACAGTAAACAGCCTTGATGTACTCCTTTTCCTAGTTGGAACCAGTCTGTTGTTCCATGTCCAGTTCTAACTGTTGCTTCCTGACCTGCATACAGATTTCTCAAGAGGCAGGTCAGGTGGTCTGGTATTCCTATCTCTCAGAATTTTCCACACTTTATTGTGATCCACACAGTCAAAGGCTTAGGCATAGTCAAGGGAAATGCAAATTAAAACCACCACAAAATAATGTTACACACCTACCAAGACGGCTAAAATTCCGGAGACCTGACAGTACCCAAGTACTGATGTGCGCAGCACCTGGCGTTCTCACATGAGAGTCCCTCATGGGAACACAGAATTATATAGGTATGCTGAAAAACAGTATGGCGTTTTTTTGGTCAAGTTAATCATACCACCGTATAAGCCGGCAATCTCACTCCTAAGTATTTGCCCAGGAAAAATTAATATGTGCGTACAAAACACCCGTACACAAATGTTTAAACAGATTTGATCCTAATTGCCAAAAACTGGAAACCACCCAAATGTCCACCAGCTGGTGACTAGATAAACTGTAGTGTAGACAGTGAATGAATACAGCTCACTCAGCAATGAAAGTGAAGGACTGAGTGATACAGCCATTTGGGTGAATCGCTGATCCCTTGTGCCAAGTGAAAGAAGCAGGACTTGGTAGGGGGGTCATGTACTATATACTTCAAACTGGAAGTATTCCAAACAGTATATTCTGGAAACAGGAAAACTAGGGGGATAAAAATGGGCCAGTATTTGCCTGGCGTTGAGGGTACATGAGGTTTACTACAAAGAGACACAAGGGAACTTTTGCAGTCATGGAAATTATGATCATGGTGGTGGTTACATGACTGTTAAAACAATCTGCACATTGAAAAGGATGGATTTTACTGCATATAAAATATCCCTCAATATACCTGGTTTTGGGAAATTAAGCAGGATGAAAACTGGGAAAAATATCTGTCAACAAGGAAAGGTTAAACTTTGACTCATCTGTATTTTGGAGTGTCTGCAACAGTTAAACATTGAGGCACATGAATGCACTGCCCTGGAGATAGCTCAGTATTCTTCAGAGTAAAAAGTGAGTTTCATAACAGTCTTCATAGTAAGGTCCATTTCTATTAAAAACGGAGCAAAATATGTATTTCTGCATGAGCACACATATAAACAAGCCAGAAAGCACACTAAACTCTTAACAGGGCAACCTCTAGGGAGGAGGGCAAGGGGGAGTCTCTTCACGTGCGTACAGTCAGACCTGTCTTATCAGTGTTCATTGTACTGCACCCTTGTTTATAAGGAACTTGAGCACCCGCAGATTTTGGTATCAGAGGAGGTTCCTGGAACCATCCCAGTACTGAGGGATGGCTTTCTATCATGAGAGGGGTGGCATTTTTATAGTGAGAGTATATAATGAGTATTTGAATGTGTGTGTGTATATATATGCTCATGCTCAGTCATGTCCAGCTCTATGTGACCCCATGGACTGTAGCCCACTAGGCTCCTCTGTCCAAGGAATTTTCAAGGTAAGAATACTGGAGTGGGTTGCCATTTCCTACTCCAGGGGATCTTCCCGACCCAGGGATCAAACCCATGTCTCCTGCATCTCCTGTGGTGTTAGTTGGTTTCTTTACCACTGCACCACCTTGGAAATTCCTTGCTACACTGCATATATTTTAAAAGGAGAGCATACCTTTTATGAAATAAAAGATACTCCATTTGTACCCCATTGGGTATAGGGGTTAGAGAATACCTCAAGTCTCCACGTCAAGGAAGAGCCTTTCCCTCGAGGACTAAATGTGGGAAAGAGCCTGGACTTCATCAGACTTTTACTGAATGTCACTTGTTGCGTCCTAGGTGCCACCCGAGCAGCTGCAGTGGGGGAACCAAGTGAGGCTTCAACCCCATCCTGCACTGCAAGCCCCAGGTATCTGTGGATCATTTCTGTCAGGGAGGGACCTGAGAATTGGCACAGTACCATTTAGAGTGTTGGGGAGAGGCGTGCACTATTGCCTTCACCAGTTCTCCGAGGATTAACAGAGGTCAGTTCCATCCCCAAAAGGGAAGAAAGTGCCCATGGGGTTTCCCAGGCAAGAATATTGGGGCGGTCTGCCACTTCCTACTCCAGGGGATTGTCCTGACCCAGGAATCAAACCCACGTCTCCTGCATCGGCAGGCAAATTCTTTACCACTGAGCCATCTGGGAAGCCCATACGCCCCCAGTATATTGGGAAGATGAGTGTCACTGAACAAAGAGAAACCTATGTCTTTAATTTGCTGAATGTATGAGAAAGCAACTTTGAATGATCACTTCCTACCATAGTAGGGGAGCTAAGAGATCTGCTGTTTGGAAAGCAGAGTGAACCAAGGTAGATTCTCAACTGTGTCTCCATGGGACTGTGGAAAAGCTGAGGCTAGAGTTCGAGGCAGCTTGAGCTGAAGCTCAAGCTAATGTCAGCCCCACGATGTCCACTTTCTCGTGCCTCACACCTCGGAGTGAGGAGCCCGATCCCTGCATTGAGCCCAGGGTCTGAGAGGAGATCAAGGGACTCCTCCCGTGCTGGGCAAGCCAGGCTTGCCATGAACACAGGTAAATGGATGTGTTCAGATTCAGTTTCTGGAGGTTGTGAGCCCTTATTACTCACCAAGCTGTATATCTTCTTAGAAAATAAAACTCTTAAGTCACCCTCAGACAGCACTGCCAAGGGAAACCTCAACAGCATGTCAGCCAGCTCCAAGATTGCATCCTGTTAACCACCTACACACAGATTTGTCCAAAGCCCACAGACCTTTCCCTGCAAGCCTGGCACGTTGAAATGGGAACACCTCTGTGTATGGATGTATCGAGTCAAATGCTGTTGCAGGCAGAAAACCAGTAATCAGCTGGGAAAGGACACGAAAGAACAACACTCTTCTGTCGGGCCCAACTAGTTTCATGATTTCCTCATGAACAAAAATTGAGTGTGTCAGTCAAGGCTAGGGCATCACGTGTGTTAGAAACGAACTAGGAGAGAGGCCAGGAAGTCAGAACCAGAGTTCACGTTCTCCATCACATCTGATTATTCTTGCCAGGTGTTTTCAGGTGGTCATCACTAGTGTTCTGGGGTGGAGAAACGTGGTTTAGGGGACGTGGCTGCATGGAGACTTCTCCGTGGAAGTGGGTGTCTGCACTTGGTGAGAAGTTGGTCAAGTTGATCTCCGACGTCCCTTCTGGCTTTTAGACTCGTGTTTCTAAACCATGGGCCTGGCCGAGCTGGCCTGTCAGTCTCACCTGTCGTGAGACTGGAGAGGGGTTTACCGTTTTCACTCAAAGCTTCTGCCAATAGCACAGACCAGCTACAACACACATGCTGAGTTGTACACATTGCCGTCCTGCTGTGAACAGATGGCAAGGCTCTAGACAAGCGTATGTGTTCCAGGAAAAGACCACTGGCTACCTGGCTTTGCAGCATCACCGGCCCCCCGGCTGTGGGCCCGCCTGCCTCTGCACATCCTGCCTGCTCCAGGAAAGACTCCTCCATCCCCCAGCCCTCACTGGACTCCACCCTACCTCGTGCTCTTGGGTTGTAAGAGGGAGAAATCCACTCGAGTTGGCTCAGAGGAAGCAAGAACAGCCCTCAGCAGGGGGAGGCGGGCGGGCCCTTCTTCCCTCCATCTTGGGCCACGAGGTTTCTGCCTTCGGTCTGCCTGCCTCCTGAGCTCTGTGGGCTGCCCTGGCCCCAGAGGTCTGTGTCCCCCGCAGAAGTACTGCTTGCACTTTGCTTTATCCTCCACTCCGGCCTCACTTTTCCACTACCTGTCAGCTCAGCTTCTCACAGCTGACTGACTTAACTCTGGGTCCCCTCTGCAGATGTCCTACAGAAGTCTGATTGCTGCCCTCTTACCCCTCATCTGACCAGTAGATGGAAGCATGTGTGTCCACAGAGCCCCCTCCAGTGCAGGGGCAGGGGGCTTCCCAAGGAAGCAGTTTCGCTAGCTGAGCATCTGCGAAAAGGTGCCCTCTGCAGAGCACTCAGGAACCCTGGGTCCCCGCTTCAGGGCGTTACTCTCTGTGGAGGAGGGTCTGTGCCTGGAGTCCCAGCTGAAGAGAGCACTGGGGACCATCTACCAGTGAGCCTCAGGTAATAGTGGAAACTCTGAGGAAAGCACTTTACAGTTATAAAATTCCTGTGACTCCCATGTAAAGACAAAAGAACGGATACTGCTAAACCGATGGAAGAGAAGGTGACGTGCTTACATTAAGATCCAGCTAATAAAGGACCATTTCACTCGCACTATCAGCAACAATTTTAAAGTATTTGAATCCTAGTTCTGAGAAGGTTAAGGTGATACTTGTGTTCACACAAGGTCAGTTTTCATGCCAATCCCAAAGAAGGGGAATACCAAAGAATGTTCAAACTACTGTTACAGTTCAATTCAGTTCAATCGCTCAGTCGTGTCCAACTCTCTGCGACCCCATGAATCGCAGCTCACCAGGCCTCCCTATCCATCACCAACTCCTGGAGTTCACTCAGACTCACATCCATTGAGTCAGTGATGCCATCCAGCCATCTCATCCTCTGTCGTCCCCTTCTCCTCCTGCCCCCAACCCCTCCCAGCATCAGAGTCTTTTCCAATGAGTCAACTCTTCACATGAGGTGGCCAAAGTATTGGAGTTTCAGCTTCAGCATTATTCCCTCCAAAGAAATCCCAGGGCTGATCTCCAGAAGGGACTGGCTGGATCTCCTTGCAGTCCAAGAGACTCTCAAGAGTCTTCTCCAACACCACGGTTCAAAAGCATCAATTCTTCAGCACTCAGCTTTCTTCACAGTCCAACTCTCACATCCATACATGACCACAGGAAAAACCATAGCCTTGATTAGGTGGACCTTTGTTGGCAAAGTAATGTCTGCTTTTCAACATGGTATCTAGGTTGGTCATAACTTTCCTTCCAAGGAGTAAGCGTCTTTTAATTTCATGGCTGCAGTCAACATCTGTAGTGATTTTGGAGCCCAAAAAAATAAAGTCTGACACTGTTTCCACTGTTTCCCCATCTATTTCCCATGAAGTGATGGGACCAGATGCCATGATCTTCATTTTCTGAATGTTGAGCTTTAAGCCAACTTTTTCACTCTACACTTTCACTTTCATCAAGAGGCTTTTTAGTTCCTCTTCACTTTCTGCCATAAGGGTGGTGTCACCTGCATATCTGAGGTTATTGAGATTTCTCCTGGCAATCTTGATTCCAGCTTGTGCTTCATCCAGCCCAGCGTCTCTCATGATGTACTCTGCATAGAAGTTAAGTAAGCAGGGTGACAATATACAGCCTTGACGTACTCCTTTTCCTATTTGGAACCAGTCTGTTGTTCCATGTCCAGTTCTTACTGTTGCTTCCTGACCTGCATACAGATTTCTCAAGAGGCAGGTCAGGTGGTCTGTGTATTCCCATCTCTTTCAGAATTTTCCAGAGTTTATTGTGATCCACACAGTCAAAGGTTTTGGCATAGTCAATAAAGCAGAAATAGATGTTTTTCTGGAACCCTCTTGCTTTTTCCACGATCCAGCGGATGTTGGCAATTTGATCTCTGGTTCCTCTGCCTTTTCTAAAACCAGCTTGAACATCTGGAAGTTCACAGTTCACGTATTGCTGAAGCCTGGCTTGGAGAATTTTGAGCATTACTTTACTAACGTGTGAGATGAGTGCAATTGTGCAGTAGTTTGAGCATTCTTTAGTTGCACTCATTTTACTTGCCAGCAAGATTATGCTCAAAATCCTTCAAGCTAGGCTTCAATAGTGCGTGGACCGAGAACTTCCAGGTGTACAAACTGGGTTTAGAAAAGGCAGAGGAACCAGAGATCAAATTGCCAACATCTGTTGAAGAAGGCAAGGGAATTCTAAAAAAGCATCTGCTTCATTGACTACACTAAAGCCTTTGATTGTGTGGATCACAACAAACCATGGAAAATTCTTCAAGAGATAGGAATACCACACCACCTTACCTGCCTCCTGAAAAACCTGTATGCAGGTCAAGAAGCAGCAGTCACAACTGGACATGGAATGACAGACTGGTTCAAAATTGGGAAAGGAGTATGACGAGGCTGTATGTTGTCACCCTGCTTATATAATTTATATGCAGAGTATATTGTGTGAAGTGCTGGGCTGGGTGAATCACAAGCTGGAATCAAAGTTTCCAGGAGAAATACCAACAACCTCAGATATTGAAATGATACCACTCTAATGGCAGAAAGTAAAGAGGAACTAAAGAGCATCTTGATGAGGCTGAAAGAGGAGAGTGAAAAAGCTGGCTTAAAATTCAGCATTCAGAAAACTAAGATCATGGCATCCAGTCCCATCACTTCACGGCAAGTAGATGGGAAAACAGTGGAAACAGTCAGAGACTTTCTTTCCTTGGGCTCCAAAATCACTGTGAATGGTGACTGACTGCGGCCATGAAATTAAAAGACACTTGCTCCTTGAAAGAAAAGCTATGATAAACCTAGACAGCATATTAAAAAGCAGAGACATCACTTAGCCGACAAAAGTCTGTATAGTTAAAACTATAGTTTCTCCAGTAGTCATGTGCGGTTGTGAGAATTGGACCATAAAAAAGGCTGAACACCGAAGAACTGATACTTTTGAACTGTGGTGCTGGAGAAGACTTGAGAGACCGTTGGACTGCAAGGAGATCAAAACAGTCAATCCTAAAGGAAATCAACCCTGAATATTCATTGGAAGGACTGATGCTGAAGCTGGAGCTACAGTACTTTGGCCACCTGATGGGAAGAGCTGACTCATTGGAAACAACCCTGATGCTGGGAAAGATTGAAGGCAGGAGGAGAAGGGGATGACAGAGGGTGAGATGGTTGGATGGCATCACCGACTCGATGGGCATGGTTTTGAGCAAGCTCTGGGAAATAGTGGAGGACAGAGTATCGTGGCACGCTGTCGTCCAGGAAGTCTCAAAGAGTCAGACACGGCTTAGGGACCGAACAATTGTGCGCCGAAAAGCGCTTTGAACATCTCAGTGTAATGGCTGTTTCTGTCCCCATTCTACAGACACAGAAACAGAGGTAAACCGTCCCCAGCCCCATGGCCTCTCCAGCCCTCGATTCTCAAACCCACCTAGTCACTGTAGCAGTCTGAGTACAGGCTGGAAAAGTCCGGACACAGAGCGTTTCAGAAGGGAGTGAGTTTATTAAGGACAGAGAGCAGGGACAATGAAGGCGCTGCAAATGCGGTGGATCGACCTCCTGGCCAGGGAGAGTCACGGGACGCTGTGAGGACAGCAGGCCAGCTCAAGGGAGAGCTGACGCCTTTCGTGGGCTAGTAGCCGGTTTTTATAGCTTCAAGACAAATTCCTGTTGGAGGGTGGCATTGGTTAGGGCACTGTAGGGTGAGTACCAAGAGGGGCATTTTTGCCTGATTTGGGGTCAGGAACCTTGCTAGTGATGATCCAGGGGCTTTTGGCAATGGTTACAAAGGGGCTCAGCCAGTTTCAGAGGTGACCTTAGTTCTGGGCTCTGTGTCTGTGGCCTTGGTTCAAGTCCTCACACCTGTGACCTTGGGCTGGGACTCCATAGTCCTCAGAATCATTGGGGATGGGGATGACATGCCAGGTGCAGACTGCCGGGGGCTACCGGAGAACTGAGACAGACGCCTTGCAATGGGGCTGTTGCTTCTTATTTTAATTAAGTTCCACAGTTCCTTCTAATGATCAGCCAGATCTGGAAACAGTTGCAGTCGTCAAAGTTTTCAACCCAGAAACAAATAAGGGTGGTTGTGCTCTCCTGGCCATGGAGGGCTTGAAGAGAAGTTTCCAGCTTTCCTGAGAGACTGCAGTGGCATCTGCTCTATAGGCATCACAACCCCCACAACCTACCCTGAGGACCAGAGGATGAGGCCACACTGACCAGAAGCCTCCTATGCTCACCTGAGGCCCCAAGATGAGAATACCACCTCCCCACCAGGGCGCAAGGGTTAAGTGAGAGCTTATACTGCTTGTGGTTCAGTGTCTGCCCTGTAGTATATGCTCAAAAATGCTTATTATTGAATCTCTGGTGACGCAGATGGTAAAGAACCTGCCTGCAGTGCAGGAGACCCGAGTTTGTACCCTGGGTTGGAAAGATCTCCTGGAAAAACAAGGCAACCCGCTCCAGTCTCCTTGCCTGGGAAATTCCATGGACAGAGGAGTCTGGTGGGCTAAGGTCCATGGGGTCTCAAAGAGTCGGGCATGGCTGAGTGACTCTTTCATACTTCCTGTTTCCAGAGATAGAGTCACTAAATGACAAAGGTAGCCTGCACTTGGCAGCTTTCATTTCTAGCCATTTCACAGGAAATGGCCAAAACCATGAACAGGGATGAAAAGCAGAAGACCTAGGGAATCCTATATTGGATCATGGCAATTGCTTTTATCAAACAGGCAGAAGAGTAACTCCAGTTTGAGGTAAAACAAAGGAAAATATTGACTGGCCCTCAAGCCTTGCACACTGGTGTGGAACCCTGTGGGTGCAGGTACCCCAACCCCCACTCTCTCCAGCAGGGCCTCCGGAGTGGGCGAGTCGGTCCCCCAGTGCATGTCAGTTTTCCTATCAGGTCCCTCCTGGGGGTGAGGTAAACAGTGTGGGGAGGAAATGCTTGTCTCCCCATTGCCTAGGGGGCATTACCTTATCCTCCACACATCATTCATGTGGGAGTTTAGGTCCTTCAGCTCCTTCAGTGTCTGCTCCGACTTCCTTCCTCCTGACGCATGTATCTTGGAGATGTGAGCACTAAGCAAAGATGGAGCAGCCGCCTCTTCTTGGTCACTCCTTGGAAGGCAGGCACT
The DNA here is from genome assembly GCF_023091745.1 of Budorcas taxicolor. Taxonomy (NCBI): domain Eukaryota; kingdom Metazoa; phylum Chordata; class Mammalia; order Artiodactyla; family Bovidae; genus Budorcas; species Budorcas taxicolor. The sequence goes on from NC_068921.1 coordinate 15,651,699, forward strand.
TTCAGTCATACCCTTAAGTCCTAGACACCTTGGGGTCCACAGTGGTGAAGAATGGAAGGGGTGTGATGCTCAGAGTTCTCACTGGGTTGGTGCCATAGTTGGCACTCAGGACACACAAGGAGAGGCAGGCACCTCTGAGCTGGGCAGTCCCTCACCTTGGTGGGTAGCAAGGAGCCTGGACACGTGTTTGTTTTGGTGCAACAGTTGGCTTCTCACACCCTGAACGAGTTCCATATGAGAACATTATCCCGGATGAGGTTTATGACATAAACCTTAGCTGGAAAAGTTACTCGCCGCCTTCCATCTTCACCATGAACCGAGTGCACAGCTCTGTTATTTATCCAAGCAGAGACTGCACACCTACACAATCCACTTTGGGTTTGGAGAGGGTGGTTATGCTCATGAGGACTAACTTGCCAAATCAATCTAAATCAGGTTGAATAGCAAAGCCAGCAGGCGGGCTGAAAACACGCAGACTGACCTCGGAGCTCAAATGGTGGGAAAGAGCAGGATCCGGTTGAGAGCCAGCAGCGGGGTCAGCCCAGGGTAAAGCATCCATCCAGGGAACCTGCTGAAGGCAGTCTGCAAGCCCCATCACTCAGGCCTGCAGGAGCTTCCACTAGTTTTCCTGGCACCTGGCACCATCCCCTCACTTGGCTGCAGAGAGACGTGATAATGGGGGCAGAAATAGCTCCTTCCTCTCAAGTGGGGAAGGAGAGAGGAAGGGGGAGGGGTGTGCTGGCTGAGAAGTTAGCGATTTCCTGAAGGCTTGGACTAAACCTGTGTAAAGGGAAGTCTGTGTGTGTGCACAGTTGCTCAGTCATGTCCGACTCCTGGCGACCCTTTGGCTCCTCTGTCCATGGAATTTTTCAGGCAAGAATACCAGAGTGGGTTGCCCTTTTCCTCTTCAAGAGGATCACCCCAACCCAACAATCGAACCCACGTCTCCTGTGTGTTCTGCATTCTGGGGTCTCACATTTTGCCCATTTGGTTCAGGACCCATTGTCCAGAATTTGAAAGAAATTAGAAGATATAAATCAGACTGTGGAAGTATTCGCATTAATGATTAATGAGAGCATGGCTTCTAATTGCACTGCTGCAGTTGATCAGGTATAGGCAATGTGAACCACACCCATCCTCAGAAAATGTGTGAGGTCACTTCCTGTATAGATGAGAAGGGGGTTGGAGAAAAGAGAGAAGAGGTTCTGGGGCAGAAACTCTGGCTCAAATTGCAGCTGTTTGGAACCGGTCTCTCTCTTGCATTTCTGCCTTATAAAGGGTGGGGTGTCCCTGGTGGCTCAGAAGGTAAAGAATCTGCCTGCAATGCAGTAAACCCGGGTTTGATCCCCAGCTTGGGAACCTGGGTTCCCTGGAGAAGGGAATGGCAACCTACTCTACTGTTCTTGCCTAGAGAATTCCATGGACAGAGGAGCCTAGTGGGCTACCGTCCATGGGGTCACAAAGAGCGACTAACACTTTCACTTTCTTACAAAGGGTGCCACACGGTGCCTATCTTACCTTGCTTCCTGTAAGGGCAAAACACTGTAGTCTGTCAAAGAATATCCATATGTTAATTATTTTATTAGTGTGGGCCGTTTGCGTTACAAATGACAGAAAGTCAAACTGGCTAACACAAAAAAATAGTAGGCATCTGCCCCATGGGCTCAAATATAAAGGATGGAAAAGCAGCGGTGTAATGTAGTTTATAGGCCCATTTTTTTCTCTTTCCTTTTCGGCTGCACCTCGTGGCATGCAGGATATTAGTTCCCCGACATGGGGTTGAACCCATGCTCCCTGCAGTGGAAGCGCAGAGTGCTAACCACGAGACCACCAGGGAGGTCCCTATAGGCCTGTTTCCTGAATACTCATTCCATGATGCTATAATTTATTTGAGGCTTATTAGTAAGGAACTCACCTGGCTTTCTCCAGATGACTGCATTCTGATAGTACAAGTACTGAGCTTACAGAACCTGGTGGTTCTGTACAGGCTGGCGGTCAGCATGTCCCCTGGGTCTCCTTTCTCAAATCTCCATGCTTTTACAGCCCTGACCTCCTGCTCCCCAGCATCACTCTGTGGGCAAACATGCTCAAGAGGACTCAGGAGAATTCTTGTTGCTGCATTGAATTGCCTTCTTCAAGAAATGGAGTAACAAGTTCCAGGGAGACGTGAGAATTGTGAAGCAATGGCAGTGCTAAAACTCCTAGGCCCAGGGCAAGAATTTGTGTGAACATGACTTCAGAAGAAGCTCAGACTGCCCAGCCTGGTGGGTCAGTGGCAGGGAAGGTGGAGGAAGGAGACCCCCAGGAGGGAGACCCCCCAGGCTGCCCGGCAAGAAGCCATAGGCAGATCACTCCTCCTTCCAGGCTGGCACTTGGAATCAGTGTTGGGCCCTTGTCTGGCACACTGCTTGGCACACGTGAGACATTTCATAAGTACTTGTTAAATGAGTAAACTGATGAAGTTGAGAATTAAGATGGAAATGGACAAGAAGAGTAGAACAGAGAGGTTCTGAAGAAAGAAAACCAGAATTAGTAACCTATATGGAGGATGAGCAAATTAAGAAGCAGAGATATTACTTTGCCAACAAAGGTCCGTCTAGTCAAGCCTATGGTTTTTCCAGTGGTCATGTATGGATGTGAGAGTTGGACTATAAAGAAAGCTGAGTGCCAAAGAATTGATGCTTTTGAACTGTGGTGCTGGAGAAGACTCTTGAGAGTCCCTTGGACTGCAAGGAGATCCAACCAGTCCATCCTAAAGGAGATCAGTCCTGGGTGTTCACTGGAAGGACTGATGTTGAAACTGAAGCTCCAATCCTTTGGCCCTGATGCGGAGAACTGACTCATTGGAAAGGACCCTGACGCTGGGAAAGATTGAAGGCGGGAGGAGAAGGGGACGACAGAGGATGAGATGGTTGGATGGCATCACCAACTCAATGGACGTGAGGCGGGAGTTGGTGATGGACAGGGAGGCCTGGCGTGCTGTGGTCCATGGGGTCGCAAAGAGTCGCACACGACTGAGCAACTGAACTGAGCTGATGGAAGATGAGGGAGAAGAAAGATCCAAAACGAAATGACGATTTGGGTATTTTTATTTGTTTACCGAGGATTGGTAGGGAAAGTGCCAGGTGGCACTGGCGGTAAAGAACCCACCTACCTATGCCGGAGACATAAGAGACACGGGTTCGATCCCTGGGTTGGGAAGATCCCCTGGAGGAGGGCATGGCAACCCACTCCAGTATTCTTGCCTGGAGAATGCCATGGACAGAGGAGCCTCGTGGGCTACAGTCCATGGGGTCAGAAAGAGTGGGACACGATCCGAGGCGACTGAGCATGCACGCATGCGCAGCAGAGAAAAGCATTGGCAATTCCCATTTGGACATGGAGATTCCACAATGCAGTCAGGGCACCCAAGTTGAAGATGTGGTACTGAAGGCTGGGGGTCTGCAAGCAGCAGTCAGTGACACGGAGGTGACAGTTGCTGGAAGTGGGGGAGATGAGCAGAGAGAGATGGGAAGAGTTCGGCAGGAAACCGATGTCATCAGACAGATGGTGGTGTTTGATGATGGTGATGGTGATGATGTTTTCATGGAGAGATGTGGGAAGCCTGGGCCAGATGGAAAGGGAGGGGAAGAATTCCCTCATGCCCTTAAGAAATAGCCCCTTGCTTCATGCCACGTCCCAAGCTGTGCCCAGGGCTGGTGGGCACATTCAGATCCACTTAACTCACTTCTGCTCCAGAGTATTCCTGATGGGTTTCTGGGAAGGACAAACCCTTGTCTTCCTTAATTTGACTTGAGGGACTGAGGCTGCTGCGTGTCCTGGGTAAGAGGGTATTGGGAGCCTTGGGTTGGTAAAAACGTAAAAGTCCAGTTTCAGTATTGTCCCGGTGCCCAGTGGTTCTGTGGAAGGTTAATTCTTCCTTCTGCTGGAAGAGACCAAGTCCCTCCAAAGGGTCTCAGCCGCCTGCCCACCAGTCCCTGACCCAAAGGGATCCAGGCATCCGTGAGCAGCCGCAAGCTGTGATCTGGCAAAAGGCGCTCCTCTCTCCCTTCAGCGCCCTTCCTGGTCCCTGTGTCCAGCTCATCGGTGCTTTCTCCTTCAGTGTCTGCCCCCAGCTTCTGCTTCTCACCCAGCCCAGTGTCCCTCCCGCAAAACCTAGCTCCTCCTCACCACATCACGGGAGTCCCTGCGCTCAGCCGCCTGGAGATATCTCCTGCTCAGAACCCCTCTGATTGGAAGTTACTGGGAATAATTTGTTCCACATTTAAATTGATTTCTCACCCCTGCCAGTTAGGAATGCATGACCCAGGAGAGGCAAGACAGGGATAGGGGTTAAGAGGAACAAACAACTATGTATAAAATAAGCTACAAGGATATATTGTAGAGCACGGGGAATATAGCCAATATTTTAGGTGCAGTATAATCTATAAAAATATTGAATCAGTGTGCTATGCACTTGAAACCATTTTAAGTCTTGTGAGTCAACTATAATTAAAGAAAGCATGTCCCTCGTAGAAAGTTGAGAAAGTATAGAAACAGGTAAAAGAGGCAGGAAAAAAGACTGTCTATGAAATAAATTGTTGTTGTTGCTTAGCCTGTAAGTCGAGTTCCACTCTTTGGGACCCCATGGATTATAGCCCACCAAACTCCTCTGTCCAAGGGATTTCCCAGGCAAGAATACTGGAGTGGGTTGCCATTTCCTCCTGCAGGAGATCTTCTCCACCCAGGGACTGAAGCCACATCCCCTGCATTGCAAGGTGGATTCTTGACCACTGAGGCACCAGGGAAGCCCCATCGGCCAGTTCTTCTTGGCTCACCCCCCAGCCCTTCCTGGCCTTTTCTTGCTTTTCCTCTCTGACCTTTAACCTGGCCTGCTTGCTTCCCTGACTTTCCTTCATGCAGAGAAATTGATGACAAAAGTGAGAGGCCTCAGGAAGTTTATTTTACTTTTTTTCAAATGTACTTACAAAAGTATACTTTGCAGTGTGTATGTATACATATATTATATGTATACTTATATACACAAATAGACTCATAGCCACTCCAGTACTCTTGCCTGGAAAATCCCATGGATGGAGGAGCCTGGCAGGCTGCAGTTCATGGGGTCACTAAGAGTCGGACACGACTGAGCGACTTCACTTTCACTTTCCACTTTCATGCATTGGAGAAGGAAATGGCAACCCACTCCAGTGTTCTTGCCTGGAGAATCCCAGGGACGGGGGAGCCTGGTGGGCCACCGTCTATGGGGTCGCACAGAGTCGGACACGACTGAGGCGACTTAGCAGCAGCAGCAGACTCATAGCGTACATAGTCTTCTGCAAGTTGCCTTTTTTTTTACTTAAGATCCAGTGGGCATCTTTCCATATTAGCTTCTAAAGCTCAGCCTCCTTTTCACAGCCTCATAGGATTTATAGGGATGTATTTATGATAAGCCTCATAGGATTTATGATAAGTTATTTAAATATTTTGCCTTTTAGGTGTTCCCGGGCTTGTGTTTCATTTCTTTTAATATTTTATGGATTGATTTATTTGGCTGTCGCATCTTACCTGCAGCACACGGTATCTTCACTGCATTTGGGTTTCTGCTTTGCTGTATAAACCGTTCTTCACTGAACATCCTAGCCCACGGATCCTTGTGTTACGTGACCAAACCTCTTTTAGGAGGCACCATCCCTGAATAAGGGACTAGCGCCTTTAGGAGGAGGGCTTCTCAGTTGGTGCTAGTGGTAAGGAATCCATCTACCAGTGGAAACTCAGGTTCAATCCCTGAGTTGGGAAGAAGGAAATGGCAACCTACTCCAGTATTCTTGCATGGAAAATTCCATGGACAGAAGAGCCTGGAAGGTTACAGTTCATGGGGTTGCAAAGAGTCGAACACGACTTAGCAGCTGAACAACCGTTGACATCAAGCCGCTATGTGTGTGTGTTGCTAAGAGATCAGCTAGCATAGAGGACTTACAGGAAAAGCAAGAAGTCCCTAGACCGTCCCCACCGCCTCAGTCTCTTTTTATCTAGACCATGACTTCTACAGCTTTTCATTTTCCTAGAATTTAAAATTGCCATTTGTTCTCCTCTCTGTCTTCACCCTCAAGTGTTCTCCAGTGTTCAGTCACGCTAATAATTCCGTAGAGTTCCGCTTTCCCATCTGGAACCATCAGTCATCTTTCCCCAAACTAGATTATCCTGCTGCCCCCCTGGGAGTTCTCATCACTTTTTGTTGTTTTCATCCTCAAGCAGCTTGCTAACAAAGGATATAAAGGAAGTAACTGTTCTCAGTCTGAAATGCCTGAAAATGCCTTTACTCTCCCTCCTGCTTCATTGGCCATCCGGCTGGGGATAGAAGTCCAGGTTGAAGTCATTTTCTTCAGAAACAGTAACACATTGAGGCATATCATTTTAGCATCCAGTATTGCTGGAAAAGGCAGCATATATTTCCTCGTAGGTGAACACTTGGTAGCAAACAGTACGCAGTGTGTGTGTAGGTTAGGAAGGCATAGGGCTCCAGATCGAGACTGCCTGACTTCCAGCCCCAGCTCTGTTACCGTTTGCTGCCCAGGTGATCTCAGCGTCCTTGTCTGTGGAATAGGACCGATCATAATACCTACTCAGAGGGCTGTTGTAAGGATTGAAGAGGAGGAGTGCTTAGAAGAATTCCTGGCACATATTAGAGTTCCTGGGACTAATAGTCATGCTTTTCCTTATTGAAGCTTTTATTTTCCTTTATCTTCAGTTTTCTGACATTTCACTAAATGTGACCTGTACTAGGACACATCAGACAATTCACATCTGATATACTGAAATACTTGATGTGACCTAAGATGGGTTTTTTTTTATTTTTTGATGCTTACTGAACTCAACACTTGATACTGAATTCAGTTTGACGATGTCCCTTTAATGTATCTGTTACATTTCTTTGCTAATTTCATTTCCTCCATTTTCTCTGTTCTCTTTTTTTTGATCTACTATTAGAGGTTGATTCCTAGATTGATTCTTTAACCATTTCTCTCAATTTCCTACATTGCCTTTTGAAAAATATACATATAATTATTCATTTGGCTGCGCTGGGTCTTAGTTGTGGCATGCAGGATCTTTTAGTTGCAGACTGTGGGATCTAGCTCCCCGACCAGGGGTTGAACGCAGGCCCCTTGCATTGGGAGTGGGGAGTCTTAGCCACTGGACCACCTGGAAGATTCCCTCATCTTTATTTTCCAATCCTTCAGGATCAGATTTTTTAATCACAGTTTTTCCATCTCTAAAAACTCTGAATATTGTAATTAGCCTCCAGTTAAATAAATAAATTTTAAAAATAAAAACTCTGGCGATTTTTCGTATTTCTTAGCATCTTCTTCTTTCACAGTGGCTCCACTTTGTGGCTTTCTCTTAGGATGCTAATTCTTTTCTGTCCTCTGAATTCTGTCTGTTTTCTGTTTGTTGTGAACTATGTCTTTCTCTTTTGTGTTGAAGCTTTTCCTAATCATGACTGCTTATTGGTTCACATTTGTTTGAACAAGGGAATTGCATGTTTGGTAGGAGCTCTGTGTGTGTGGGCAGGATCTTTCAGCTAACAGACTTCCCTTTGTGGCAAGCAGGTGGAGACCTGGCCGTGGTTCTGGGGATCCTGAAATGCCAGCATGTGGAGAACCTAAATATGGGGCAGCACCTGTTCTCACTGCCCTGATGTTTCCCAAAGTTTATTCAGTTTTTTTTTTAGAAAAAATCCTATGTAATATCATGTTATGTTTCAGACAGATCACAACTACCCAGGAAAGTAAATATTATCTCAGTGTTTCAGAGGGATACATTTAGCCTTAGAGAGGTTAAATAAAACATCCAGGGTCTCGCAGCCAATGTGAAGTGAAGGGAGAATTAAACTCAGGTCTCTCTAACCCCAAAAGTCATATGCTCTGAACCACGAGAGGCGAGTGGTTTTGGTGGAGCTTGGCTTACACCGCTCCCCCACAGATCCATCTTTGTTCTGGTCTTATACAGATATTGGAGGATCTTAGTGTTGAGAGAGTCACTTTGCTTTTTAGCCTCTATTCAGCCTTACTCTTTATTCTCTGGATGTTTGCTAAACTTGACTTTCTTGACAAGAAGAAAGGCTCTTGACTTGGCATTGCCCTTTCAGGCCCTCTCCCAACTGAACATGCAGAGGGCATCGCACTTAGGCACGTCCTCTGAAGCTGAGGACGACTCTGCCGGGATTGTGGCGGCACCACAGTGCACCGGGGCCCATGGCAGAGCTCTCTGATGCCTGGGCACTGCTTCTGCTCTGGACGGAAGTGGAGGCGCTCTGCTGCATGAGTGCCAGAGCCTTTCTCGCTTGACTTTTTCACGTCATCCAAAGTGAAAGTGAAAGTCGCTCAGTCGTGTCCGACTCTTTGCAACCCCATGGACCATAACAGTCCATGGAATTCTCCAGGGCAGAATACTGGAGTGGTTAGCCTTTCCCTTCTCCAGGGGATCTTCCCAACCCAGGGATCGAACCCAGGTCTCCTTCATTGCAGGCGGATTCTTTACCAGCTGAGCCGCAGGCGAAGCCCAGTGTCATCCAAGGTTACCGTAAATTAGAACTGAGTTCTCAGCTGTCCTCCAGTTCTGAGGTTACTTAGACTCTCTCTGCCTTAGAGCCCTTGTCTGTGAAAAGAGAAAATAAGACTCATTCCAGGAATCATTTAGGGATGACCAGTGTCAGGTAATACAAGAAAAGTCTTGGGATTGTTTATTATGAAGCAAAGTGAACCAGTAACTCCCTGAATGAGCTTATTGAATTTTATTGTGTAATGTAACTTGCCATTTTCTAGACAGTCTGCATGCAGAAATCAACGAGAGCCTTCTCAACTAGAAGGTAGAAAAGTTCTCCCTAATATGTCGGTTTTTACAGTTGTGAAATATATATATATATATCCTGTGTTTCTGTGTATATATAAATATATATTCTATAGATATATATATCCTATGTATGTGTATACATACGTGTGTGTCTATATATGTGTATGTGTGTGACACACATATACCCCCAACACACACCTCTCTCGAAACTGTTTTTTGATCCACAAAGGAGAGGTCTTTGTACTCATAGGAAAATAAACTTCTGGTTTACCCTTAAAAATCGATTTAAGCATACATCTTAAAAACAAGAACATTAACATTAAACATGTAAATGTGCATTTGAAAAGCTGTTTAAATGTGTGCATTTTGGAAACAAAGTGAGTGGTAGTCAGCCTCCGAGAGGCTCTCCTGTGACCTCCTGGTGGTATTCACACCCTTGGGTAGGTAGTCAGTCCCCTCCCGAACTGAATAGGACTGACTTGTATAATCTTTAGAGTGTTGAGGAAATAATAGTGTATGACTTCCAAAGCTCCACCACAAAACATATCGTGACTTCTCCCTTACTTTCTGCTGGATCTCACTGTGGGGAAAACCAGATGCCTATTGAAAGTGAAAGTTGCTCAGTCGTGTCCGACTCTTTGCAACCCCATGGACTGTACAGCCCATGGAATTCTCTAGGCCAGAATCCTGGAGTGGGTAGCCTTTCCCTTCTCCAGGGGATCTTCCCAACCCAGAGATTGAACCCAGGTCTCCCGCATTGCAGGTGGATTCTTTACCATCTGAGCCACCGGGGAAGCCCAACAGCCTTCTGGGGCACTCAGATAGCCTTGTGACAAGGTCCACAGGGCAAGGAATTAAGGCTTCCTACCCACAGCCAAGAGAGAGAGCTGCTTGGAAGTGGATCTTCCAGCCCAGTTAGACATTCAGATGATTGCTGACTCAGCTCATATCTTGACAACAACAGTCTCATGAGAGAGCCCTCCAGCTAAAGCTGTCTCAGTCGAATCTGAATTCTTAACCTATAGAAACTGCAAGATAATAAACATTTATTGTTGTTTTAAAATACTAAATTTTGGGGTTATTTATAACACAGCACTAGATAATACAGTGAGTCACAGTAAACAAGATGAAGAAAATTCTGATATGTATTTGAAAATAAAAGGAACCCTTGTATTTATTAAAAACTCTTAACTTTTAGAACATATGGCAAAGTTCTCCTGATTAGGTAGAGTTGGTTTCACTCATTGTTCTTCTCTGTGAATGCACACATCTCCTCATTCATACTTATCTATTCACTAGGCTGTAATTACACCTTTCCTGGGATAGTCGTTGTCCACCATTGCTGTAAGAATCCTTGGAGGTAGACAAGTGGAGAGGGAGGGGAGAGGGAAATTCCTACTGATGGACAGCAAACCATAGCTGAGAACAAGGTCCAGGGGTTCTCGTCCACCAGTGAGCCCAGTCATCTTCCAGTTCCTTCTGATGGTTCTAGGGTTATCAGCCCTGCTTTTCCAAGCCATTTTCCAGGAAGGAGACCCTCAGTGTTCAACCATCACGGGCTGAAGCTGTGTTTTAAACTGCAGCTTGCAGTTTGGTAGGAAGCAAGCTTGGGTGCCCTCTGGTGGCCTTCTGACAAACTGTACCACCCAGACTTTTTTCTGGGCCCTTTATTTCTATTTTTTTAATATTTACTGACTTATTTTTGTCTGCACTGGGTCTTCCTTGCTGTGCATGGGCTTTCTTTAGTTGCAGAGAGTGGGGGCTACTCTCACCCCACTGTGGGGAGATGTGTGGGCTTCTTAGAGCAGTGGCTTCTCGTTGCGGAGCACGGGCTCAAGGGCGCCAGGCTCTAGAGCACAGGCTCAATGATTGTGGCGCGGCGGCTTAGTTGCCTCGTGGCATGTGGGATCTTCCCCAACCAGGGATTGAACCCTTGTCGCCTCCATTGCAAGGCAGGCTCTTAACCACAGGACCACCAGGGAAGCCCCTGGGCCCTTTATTTTTAAGCACCTTGGCAACATGGGAGTGAATTTAACCCATGTTCTATACATAGATTATGTATACAGCAGCTGGAAGAGTGATTTTACCACATAGATAAAAATCTTACTTCCATCCTTTTGTTTTTTTAAACCAGTTGCAGACATTTCTCATTCCTTCCCACATTTATCTATACCTTCATGGTGAAACTAATGGGTTATGGTTATTGGCTGTACAAATTGTAATAAAATCATAACAATCCTATTGCCCAGTCTGTCTCCTGGGAAGTCTTGGAGAAGTGGTTGCAAAATTGATTAAATTTTTCCTGAGGGCTAGAATAGCAATGGTTGACTCAACTTCTCTTATATTTCATGCTTTCTGGTTTCAGAAGCGCCTGGCACAAGATTTCAGATATTAACTATCAGTTTGTTTACCCTCCGCATCCTACGCCCTTACCAAGTCATTATTTTTCCTGCTTTTGCCTTTTTTGATGAAAGGGTAGGAAAAATATGGGCAAAATATAATTCGAAGGTACAAAAGGGTGATAACAGATAACGATATGAAGAACTTTACGTAAGTAAAGACAATTCCATGGTGAGGAACATGTGCTTTGCCCAGTGATACTTAATACGTTGGAAAAGAACAAATTCATAATAAACATGCTAACCACTTTGACCATCTTAGAATGCCCACACCATAAATTGAGAACAGAATTAGACTGAACTTAATGTACCAACAGCTCCATTCCCACTCATTTCCAAAGGAATGTTAGGTAGCTTTTTGCAAAGATGTATTTGGAAGCAAAAACTACTTCTCTCTCTCCACTTAGCCTTCAGGCCTTTCAATTATGAGATGAGCGGCATCCATTTACTGTGTACCACCTGCCTTTTGTAAATGTTCACCTTAATGGTTTTTTATTAACACTTTATAACTCTACTGTTGCTAAGCAACAGGCCAAGACCAGGCTCTTCTCCACCAGGCCATACAAATGTCTGCTTTAGTTTTGGTTCCGAAGGCAACTTGACTATATCAAAAAGGTGCTCTTCATGGTGATTTTCCTCCTGACCTTCTCTTCTTTTTTATTACCCTAAACCGCTACCAGCAGGGACTCCGCGAAGCTTCAACACATCTCAGAGCCGCCGCCGCGCAGCAGGCGCCCCCTCCAGGCCACATCTCCCAGCATCCGCGGACTTGGGAGAGGGGAGAGTCAGGCAGGGCGTTTCAACTGCAAGCCCAATTGTCTGTTCATTTCCGTTCTCCTGAACCGAAGAGAACAGCCATTTGAATTATACAATGACAGCAGCTGCGGCGGCCCACACTCTGTAATCAGAGATGGGCAGTGCTGGTCAGAGTGCCCGGAAAATGGGCTGGAGAAGGAAGAGAAGGCGGGTAATGCTGACGGCTGCCTTTTTAAAAATCTGGACAAGTTCGAATACATCCTGCTAGGAAAAGGCAGTATAGGAGAAGCTAAAAGGTGGGGGCGTCTCCTAAGCATTTGTCTTCCTCTTAAAAGCAGTGGCGCAGAGCCAGCTGCTGTACCCCGGGGACCGCGCCGCGCCCTCCGTCTCCGTCTCCACCTCCCTCCCCGACGTCCTAGCGCTCTCAGCGGAGAAACGCGCATTCGGGACGAGGGTCCGGCTCCGGAGTCTTCGGGCCCCAGCCCCTCTCCTTCCTGCCGAAGGGGCGCTGGCGTGGCATCGAGAGGCGGGAAGGAGGCAAAGGCAGGGGGGCGCGGATCGTGGGGTCTGTGGCAAAGGCATTTCCCACGGCCGCCGGGTCCTCGGACAGAAGCGCTGCTCTTCCAGCGCCGTGGGTGTGGTTCTAAGCCCCGGTCTGGGAACTTTCTCCAGGATGATCTGCGGGCAGAGGGGAGAGGGCTCCAAACCACAGGTTCCAGGAACAGCTTCTTGAACCTTTGTGATTTCCTAAGAAGTGAGAGCTTTAGGGGGCAGCTTTTGTTCAACACCTCTCAAAATAGCTCCAGAGGATACAGGTGAACTGCGTTTTGGGTTTCGCTGCTGTGGCACCCCACTCCAGTACTCTTGCCTGGAATATCCCATGGATGGAGGAGCCTGGTGGGCTGCAGTCCATGGGGTCGCCAAGAGTCGGACACGACTGGGCGACTTCACTTTCACTTTTCACTTTCATGCATTGGAGAAGGAAATGGCAATCCACTCCAGTGTTCTTGCCTGGAGAATCCCGGGGACGGGGGAGTCTCATGGGCTGCCGTCTATGGGGTCGCACAGAGTCGGACACGACTGAAGTGACTTAGCAGCAGCAGCAGCAGCTGTTGTTTTGGCCTTGGCCGCCCTGCAGGACTTGAGGGATCTTGGTTCTCCCACCAGATATTGAACCCGCGTCCTCAGCAGCGAAAGTGTGGGCCTCCTAACCGCTGGACCAACAGGGAATTCCTGAACTGTTTCTGGTATTCATTATAAATAGATTTCAACCGCACCTGACTTTATAGTAATGGGAATGACTTCTGTAAAGTTCCACAGGATGGGGACTAGTTGCAGCGCGGGGAGGAGGGATGAGGGGGGGCGTGTTGGGAAGAGATGCAGTTAAGAGTGTTGGAACTTTCAGCCTGCCCCCACCCCTCACCCCCCAGACCACCAGGAACCACCAGGGATAGAAGGAGGAGGTTGAGTTCGGTCACCAGTGGCCAGGGACACCATCAGTTATGCCTATGTAGTAAAGCCTCCATAAAAGCCCAAAATGAGAGAAATTCCAGAAGCTTCCAGGATGGGAACACATCCACACGCTGGGAGGTGGTGGCCCCGGAAGATGGCATGGACGCTCTGTGCCCTTTCCCACATACCTTGCCTGAGGCATCTCTTCCATCCAGCTGTTCCCAAATGACAGACTTCCTTGGTAAGGGGGATGGGTACCAGGATCTCCGTGAATACCAAAACCCATGGATGCTCAAGCCCCTCATGTAAAATGGCCTGTATTTGTATATAACCTACACACATCCTCCCATGTTTTTTTGAAAGATATATATTTAAATATTTATTTATCATTTATTTGGCCCCTGGGATCTTCAGATCTTCACTGTGGCATGTGGGATCTTTAGTTCTGGCGTGCAAACTCTTCTGTTGTGGCATGTGGGATCCAGTTCCACAACCCAGGCCTCTTGAACTGAAACTGGGGAGTCTTAGCCACTGGACCACCAGGGATGGTCCCCTCCCATATACTTTAAACCATCTCTGGATCACTTATAATACTTAAAACAATGTAAATGCCATCTAAATAGTAGCCAGCATGCTACAAATTCAAGTTTTACTTTTTGGAACTTTCTGGATTCTTTTTCCTTTCTTGCATGCAGAAACTGTGGTTATGGAGCACTGACTATATATCTTTTTATAGCAAACTGGTAATCTGAGAGAGTAAAATATTCTCCTGAGGTCTGTGTGCTGCTCTAGCAAATTAAACAAACCCAAAGCCGGGTGGTGGTGATGGAACCTCTGATTTACAGCCAATCAGTGACCTGCACCAGTGCTTGGCATCCGAAGTGGTGGGGGGAGCGACCTTGTAGGACTGAGCCCTCAACCTGTGGAATCTGGTGTTTTCTCCAGATAGATAGTGTCAGAAATGGGGTGAATGGTAGGACACCCAACTGGTGTTGCGAAATTGCTTAGAGAGAGGAAAACCTACACACATCTAGCAGCAAGAGTATCGAAGTGAAGCAGAGTACTGAGTGTAACAGAGACACAGGAGTGTTTTTCCTTTTGGTTTTTTAATTCACTTTTCTATGAATTCATGTTGATTATATTTTACAAAGTTACTGGCTTATGGCAGATTGGAATTGTAAAGAAATCAGCCCTTTACCTGAGATACTTGGGCAGCACTGGCCTAGAGTCAGAACAATGCAAACCAAGATTTGTGTTTGATAGTTTACACTAGATTATTGGGGAAAGGAGAAAGGGAGAGAGAGCATCCACACACTGATTAAAAGGTGGCTATTATGAAAGCTGTGATTTGCCCATGGTGCGGAAACGTGGAAGGAGTATGAGCAGCAAGGGCGAGCGGGACTTAAAGTGGCAATTTAAGGATGTGTTATAGGCTTCAGACTCTTGCCATGCACCCAAGACCTTGTACTATATTCAGATTAAAGTCTCAGCTGCTATTAAATAAATGAAGAACAAAATAACGGGAGGGGGGAATTGAAGTTTTGTTTTTCTAATGCTAACTTTCTCCTATAACCTTTAAGGTTATAGCTGCTCTCAGGTTTTTAAAAGAAATTGTTTATACACAAGGGAAATGTCTTAAAGAAATCTAAGAAAGAGAAGGAAAGGCTAATGTAACAAGACACTGCAGGGGAGCGTCACTGTGTAATAAGTCCCATGTGGGATGGGTGACAGGTTTTGGGCTGCGTGCCTGACAATGCACCATGTCGTTATATAATAAAAGACACCCTCCTCCAGGCCTCTGCGCCTTCACCGACATACACAGCTACTGTGACTGCACAGAACACACTGAGACACGGGGGTCCAGACGCATTCCCAGGGCAAAACGACAATCAGTTAAAAAAAAAAAAAAAAAAGGCAATCCTTGTAACACAGGGAGCAGATGACCTTCTTGAAGACTGGGACCCGTGACTCGGGTCTCCTAGCCTGCCCGGGTCCAGGCTCACTGCTCTGTAGGGGCAGCTACGATTTTGAGATTCTGACCCATGTTATGTGAAATTATAACACGTGTGTAAAAAACCATTTCAATCCATAAAAGATGGTACAGATATGAGAAGGGTATTTGATGCTCCCTAACTGATGTTGTAAAAAGCTTCTGTGTGCTTTTTTCACCGCTCACCCCAGTGTTACCTGCAGACTCCCAACACCCAGCCACATACTAATGAGGTGGTCTCTTCACATTCGAGTCCTGAATTAGATGCGCTGAGCTATGGGCATGTGCTGCTATCATGACACAGCCAGCTGACACCCTGTATGTGAACTGGCTTCCTTGGTGGCACTGTTAGCTGTTGGGCATCAGACTATGCTAAATCTCACCCCCCAAGAAGCATGCCCAGGAGATCTAACGTTTGAATAATAAAAAATTCAGAAAGTGAGAACTGAGAAAGTGGAAGGAAAAACACTTTTTTTTTTTTTTTTTTTTTCAAGAAAATCCCTAAGAAATTAAAAACATATGCAAGTTAAAATGACTAAGTGTCAGTCAGGTACAAAGACACTTACCAAGGAAATTCAGAACACCCAGAACAAAGAGAAGATCCTAAAAACTGCAAGAGAGGAGGAGCAGCAGTTGACATGCAAAGAAGTGACGATTAGAATGACGACTTCTCAGCTGCAACACTGGAATCTAGAAGACCGTGGCTTTCTGGACAATGTCAGAAACCTGACTGATGTCAGATTCTTCCCAGTCTAGAAGCCCATACTTAGCCAAATTGTCAATCATCAAATGTGAGAGGAGAGTCTCAAAAAAAATGTAACCTCCCAGTAAGCCATAAGAGAGCCACTTCTCCAAGACAGAATTTAGGTGTGTAGTGAAGGGAATCCAGGCTGAGGGGAGAGGTCTCCACATGACCACAGGCAACAGGTGTGGACACTGGTCTGGACTGGAGCAGGAAGGAAACAGGCTCCACGAGGGAGCCCTCCCAGGAAAAAAAAAAAAAAAGTGGGCCTAGTAGGTCCTGGAGCACTTCGAGTTTTGAGAGGAAGTTTACATTTCTTGCAGAGAGCTTAAAGGATGTATTAGTGATGACCTCCTAGAAAGCAAAGCAGCAGGGAACGAGAATCACCAACTCCAGCAAAAGTTAAAGAAATGTTATTGTATGGCTCCATTTGGAAAAAATACATAGCCATATCATGATTTGTTTTTTGCCTTTTCTTTTTGGCTGCCCCAGATCTTGGTTGTGGCATGCAAGATCCACTTCCTCAACTAGGGATCAAACCTGGGTCCCCTGCGTTGGGAGCATGGAGTCTTAACCATTGGGCCACCAGGGAAGCCCCTCATGATTGTTAATGCAACTAAATTGTGAGATAACTGTATGGGAGGGTGGAGAGGGAGTAAAGACGGAGGTCAGATGGGAGTGGGGGACAGCAAGAAAGCTCAATCCTCATCTTCCAAGAAGGAAGTCAGAAGATAGTAGCTAAACTCTGAAACCAAAAAAGCAAGAAACAGTAGTTGAGTGGTTGGCAGTTCAGTGGTTAGGACTCCGTGCTTCCACTGTAGGGGGCGCAGGTTCGATCCCCGTCAGGGAGCTAGGATGCTGCATGCCAAAAAGAAAGAAAAGCTACTGAGGGAACAGCTCGTGAAGGACTTCCTAGAACACTGTAAACACATTGGCTTTTTACTCTGGGAGATTTGTGAAGCCACCGGAGGATTTTAAGCAAACAAGAGGATGATCCGAGTTGTTCTAGAAAGATCAGGTGTTAAGATTAAACTGTAGATCGGTCGGTTTGGAAGCAGGGAAGTCAGTTAGCAGGCTCCTAAGGTTATCCAGTCAAGAGCTTGGATCAAGCCGGTAACCACGGAGGTAATGAAAAGCAGACAGGTTCCGGATATGTTTTGAAGGTAGAGTCCCTAGGATTTGCTAATAAACTGGAAGTAGAATGTAAAAGAAAGAAAAGTCAAAGATGAAGCCAAGGTTTCAGGCTGAACCACTGGAAAGATGAAGTTGTTCATTTGTTGAGATAGGGGAGGCTGTGGCTATGGGAGGCTGTGAAGGTGCTATTGCTGGGTAGGTGGTTGGATAAATGGGTCTGAAATTCAAGGCAGAAGACATGGCTGGTGGTATAAATGTGGGAATCGTAGCTCTAATGATCAGAACCATTTCTTTGTCTTCTGAAAGTCAAAGTGTTAGTCACTCAGCCGTGTCCAACTCTTTTGTGACCCCCATGGACTGTAACCAACCAGGCTCTTCTGTCCATGGGATTCTCCAGGCACGATTACTGGAGTGGGTTGCCATGCCCTTCCCCAGTGGATCTTCCCGACCCAGATATCGAACTTGGGTCTCCCACATTGCAGGCAGGTTCTTTACCATCTGAGCCAACAGGGAAGCCTTATCTTCTGAAACGGTAAACAGTTACCAAAATAAGGCTGCAGAATAAACTAACCCCAAACTTAGTGGCCTAAAGCAACCACCATCTGCTTAGCTTAAGCTTCTGTAGATCAGCAGTTTTGGCCGAGCTTAGCTGGGCGGTTCTGGTCTTGTCTCATTTTGGCCAGGCTTCCTCGTGCATCTGCGTCAGCTGGCTGGTCAGCTGGCGGTTCTGGGATGATCTCGCCGGCAAGGACTCACCGCTCCTCTGCCTGGCCTCTCAGCCTCCAGCAGCCAGCCCTGCATGTTTCTGGTGGAGGCAGAGCTCCCAGAGAAGAGAAGTGCTCAAGGCCTCTGGAAGCCTAAACTTAGTCCTGCCACACTGACACTTCTGCCAGTCTCCAGGTCAAAGCAAATCACAAGGCTGGAGGTGGAGACGGAGGCAACAGACTTCATCTCCTGATGGAAGGAGCTACCAAGTCACAAAGGCAGGGCTCCAGAAGGGCCAGCAGGGCCGTCATTCATTCGATTTACCACATGTCTCAACTCTAGAATGTTTTAATACTGGGGTGGGTTGCCATTTCCTACTCCAGGAGATCTTCCCCCACCCAGGGACTGAACCCACATCTCTTGCATCGCCTGCATTGGCAGGCAGATTCTTTACCACTGGTGCCACCTGGGAAGTTGTTTTCAACTCAGCCAGGTGTATATGTATACACATATCGGCCTCACTGTGCAGCATGCAGAATCCTGGTACCCTGACCAAGAACTGAACCTGTGCCCCCTGCAGTGGAAGCGTGGAGCCCTGACCACTGGACCACCAGGGAAGTCTCCAACCCAGCCATATTGAAGTTTGGAGTTGTCTTTTCTCTCTAAGAAGGACTTAAAAAGATCTGCCTCTGACAGACAGGAAATAAGTGAAGTTGGTCCAGTTTTTGGCTCCAGCTAGAATCTCAGTGGGAGGGAGGCAGGGTCCAAGAATATCAGGACACAGTGAAGTGGGAACATCTATTTTGAGGACCCAAGCATGAAGAGGAGGGAAACAATACTCTGCAACCACATCATGAGGCCTGCAGAAGCCATCAGCTGCAGGCTGGGTTCAGAATCTGCCTGGCAATGCGAGGGACATGGGTTCAATCCCTGATCAGCCAACTAACATCCCACATGCCGAGGAGCAACTAAGCCCATGAGCCACAACCAGAGAGTCTGTGCGCTGCCACGAAAGATCCCACGTGCTGCAACTAAAACCCGAGGCAGCCAAATAAATACTTACTTAAAAAAAAAGCACAGGCTGCAAGACCCCACATATTGTCCATACTTTCACACAGCCCCTTGCCTCTAGGAAGGGATGTGTGAAAAACATTCCAGAATGATATCCAGTTTTGCCAGTTTAATCCTCCCATAAAAACTTATTAGCAGGTCATGTCAGGGCCTGATAGCCTGGTGGAAATTCCTTGTTTTTTCTGTCATAAACCCTTCTTTCTGGAGCAGTCTAAGCCTGGATCTTCTTTGATCGCAGATTCTCAGAAGGGAGAGGACGATAGTATTGGTTGCTTGGATATGTTTACCATCAGCCAACTAGGTGTTCCTTCTCCGTGTAGACAAAAACACAATGAGTCGATCTAAGAAAGAATTGGAAAGTTTTATTCAAGCCCCAAATTTGAGGATTATAGTCTAGGAAGAGGTTCTCAGAAAGCTCCAAGAACCGTCCTGCTCATTAGGAGTCAAGACGCAATTCACATAAGCTTTTTGAGACAGAGGACGGTGCATCAAAGCGACGTAATACTGACAGTTCACACGATCCAGATCTAATCGCCATCGAGGTGGGTCATGTGAGCCCTTGGAAGATCAGGAAGGAATGTTATCTTTTAAGGCGTTGTCTTGTGTTGACGCTAGAAGAACATTGTTCTTTACGGTTAAGCAGGTATTTCTGTGGATGGTACAGGTTTGGTCCATGCACAAGGCAGACGGGCAGACGCACAATGCACAGTAGGGGAAAGAGAGGGGGCCAAAGGGCAGAGAAGACCTTTTATGTTTAAATTTTTCTTGTCTTGCCATAGAATATGAATTTTATTTCACATCCTAATGTCCTGTCAAAGAAAAAATTAATCAGTCCATCTAAAAAGAAATGGAAATTCATTTTACTAAAGCCAAACCGAGGATTAGGACAAGGAAACAACCTCAGAAAGTCCTGAGGACTGTTCTGCTGTTAGAGGTCAAGTTATACACGTGTCTGAGACAGAGGGATGTACGCGTTATAGACCATTTACACAATCCAGATTACACGACAGAGCGAGCACTGGGCCAGGGGTCCTCGTGGACCCTTACAAGACTAGGAAAGAAGGTTATCTCCTACAAAGCTGTGAACTTTGTTGAGATTAAGGAAGGTTATTGGCCAAGGAGTTCTGGTTAATATAAATGCACACACACACAAAAGGAGAGGGAGGAGGCCCGGACAGGCAGAGAGAGGTTTTATGTTTAAATTCTTCTCACCTTGCCATGAAATACGAATCTCATTCCATCAGTCCTTGGACACATATTTTCCACCCTCCACTGCATGGCCAGGTGTCTGCGGGAAGGGCTGTGACCTGGCATTTCCGGCCCCAGGTACAACAGCACGGCCTTTCAGGCACGTTTCCAGCATTTCCTCCAGAAACAGATGAAAAGCGAAGGCATCACCCTACAAGACTAAAACCAGCTTCGCATTTTTAATGTTTTGGAAATAAGGAGAACACGAACACACAGAGGAAAGATTCATAGAGTACAGGAAGATGCTAGGCTCACCACCCCCCTTCCCTTTGGTGGCACCATGTAGCTTGTGAGATCTTAGATACCCCACCAGGGATCCAACCTGAACCCAAGGCAGTGAAAGTACTGAGTCCTAACCACTGGAATCCCCAGCTCACTCATTTTAGATTTTTTTTTTTTTTTTTTTGCCTCACCACGCAGCAGGTGGAACTTCCCTGACCAGAGATCAAACATTTGCCCCTTGCAGTGAAAGCTCAGAGTTGTAACCACTGGACCTAAGCACCAGACTGCCAGGGAAGTCCCAGCTCACCCATTTTAAAGTGACATCTTGTTAACACTGAACGAGAATCTTAGAGTGGCTCAGACAAGTATGAATAAAGAATCAATGGCCTAAGGGCTCAGGAAGTGTAGATGTACGGAAGATGGGAAGACCTAACCAGTCCATTCTGAAGGAGATCAGTCCTGCATGTTCTTCGGAAGGAATGATGCTAAAGCTGAAACTCCAGTACTTTGGCCACCTCATGCAAAGAGTTGACTCATTAGAAAAGACTCTGATGCTGGGAGGGATTGGGGGCAGGAGGAGAAGGGGACGACAGAGGATGAGATGGCTGGATGGCATCACGGACTCGATGGACGTGAGTTTGAGTGAACTCCGGAAGTTGGTGATGGACAGGAAAGCCTGGCATGGGGTCGCAAAGAGTCGGACACAACTGAGCGACTGAACTGAACTGAATCATCTCATCCTGGACCGCTGCTCTGTGGCTTTGGGGGTCTGGGTCGGCACTGGAGTCAGGACTCATGGCTTCCCATCCAGGGTTTAGTCCACAGACCTGTGTTGTCGGCTGTCTCTCACACCGCTGAATGCGTGATGGCAGGAGATTTTGAGTGAAAAGAAGTTTTGAGGACAGTGGTAGGTAATGCCCATGAGCTAAAACATATTTTTGAAACATTTTATCAGGGCTATCTAAAAGAGAATGTGGGACTTCCCTGGCAGTCCAGTGGTTAAGACTTCACCTTTCAGTGCCGGGGTTGCAGGTTCAATCCCTGGCCCAGGAGCTAGGATCCCAGGTGCCTTGTGACCAAAAAAACACACACAAAAAAAACATAAAACAGAAGCAATAAGCAATATTGTAACAAACTCAATAAAGACTAAAAATTTAAAAAAAAGATTTAAAGAGAATGTGAACAAGCATCCCATATTTTGCACCTGATTCACAGTAGAGACCCGTGTATAAGAATTTTCTGGGAACTCCCAGGCGGTTGAATGGTTAGGGCTCCTTGCTTTAACTGCCAAGGGCACAGGTTCAATCCCTAGTTGGACCATTTGGCATGACGAAAAAAAAAAAATTTCTCATGGTAAAGAGACTCCTATGATATCCTCCATTTATTGAACCATTTATTGAATCAGAGTATTAGTCTGCATTTTCTAGAGGAAGATACTAAGGCCTGGAGAAGTTGAGACGTTGCAGTTCTCACAGTTAGTACACGTTGGGGTTTCAGTTAGAGCCCAGATTCCAAGACATCACCTCTGCACTGTGCTCATCCTACATGCTTCCTTCCAGAATTTGAAATAATGACTTTTTTCTTATGTTTGCCAAATGAATGCAAAACGGTATCATCTTTCATGTACTTTAGCAGACCTAAAATGGAATTTCAGAAAAAAGAAGAGGGAAAGAAACCACATATGGCACAAATCAGATGCTGAAACATCTGGTGTGCAAAGTGAGAGAACAGTGTCACAGTGTATTAATACGTTTCCTGCGTGTGCAGCAGCACCCGCGTCTGTGGGGGGCACAGCTGAAGTCAGGAGTTTCAGCTAGAAGAAAGTCCAGCCCAACGTGAGTTACATGTGTGCTCTTGTAAACTGCCCCCTCCCCCAAAAATGTAAGTTTAAGTGCATTAAAATGTTAACATAGCCTGTGGAAAACGAGGCCAAGCCACCTGCAGAGAGGCAAGGCTCTCGGGGCACATTGGCCAAGAGGCCTGTAGGTTGAGGGCCCTGAGCACTGAAGGAGGGAGCATTTGCTGACTTCTCTCTTACTTATTTATTATTTATCATTTTTGGTTGCACTGAGTTTTCGTGGCCGTGGAAGGGCCTTCTCTAGTTGCAGCAAGCAGGAGCTGCTCCTCATTGCAGTGTTTGGCTTCTCCTTGCGGTGGCTTCTCTTGCTGCAGAGCACGGGGCTCCAGGCTAGCAGGCTTCAGTAGCTGTGGCCACAGGCTTAGTTGCTCTGTGGAATGTGGAATCCTCCTGGACCAGGGAGCGAGCCCATGTCCCCTGACCTGGCAGGCGGATTCTTATCCACTGTGCCACCAGGGAAGTCCTCTTTTTTTTTTCAATATTTATTTTTTTCCTTGGCCCTGCCAGGTGTTGGTTGTGACATGCAGGATCTTTAGCTGTGACATGTGAACTCTTAGTTGCGGCATGTGGGATCTAGTTCCAGGGATCTAAGCCAGGCCCCCTGCGTTGGGAGGGAGGAGTCTCAGCCACTGGACCACCAGGGAAGTCCCCATTCGTTGACTTCTGAGACTTCTTTCTACTCTGGTGCTTTGTATTTTTTTCCAGCAAGAGGGCGGGAACTGTGAACTAGCTATGCTGGTTGTTTGCTGTTTGGTTATCTAGTGAAGTCATTCCCTGCCCATAGTTCCAGCTATAAGACCGGTTCTTCAGCCCCAAGCTGGTGACAGGATCTCCAGAAGGACTTTTTAAATGTAGACATTCTGATTAAATAGGTGTGGTGTGGGGCTCAGCTTGTAAAACATCTAATTCGTTTAGTGAATAACACATTCACACGAATCAAAGGTCACAAAAAGTCCACAGTGAGGAGTCTCCTTCCTGGAGTGTTTCCGGTTTCCTTCCAGAGATTTCCTATCTTTGTGTATCCTTTGTGTACTAAGTCGCTTCAGTTGTGTCTAACTCTTTGCGACCCTGTGGATTGTAGCCCTCCAAGTTCCTCTATCCATGGGATTCTCCAGGCAAGAATACCAAAGTGGGTTGCCATGCCCTTCTCCAGGGGATCTTCCTGACCCAGGGGTCAAACCCGTGTCTCTTAATAGTCTCCTGCATTGGCAGGCAGGTACTTTACCACTAGTACCATCTGGGAAGTCCTTTGTATCCTTTAGAGACTATGCCCATACTAGCAAATAAGCTTTTTTTTTTTTTCCTGAACACACTGTTCTGTACTTGGCTTTTTCACACAAAAATATTTTTTGAAGATTATTTCATAGCAGTACATGAAGACTCCTTCATTCTTATGATTGCATCTTATTTCAATAAACAAATATTTCAATCTGCACAACACTGGCTGTAGGTGTGCATTCCCAAAATCATCTGTGGAAATTCTAACCCCCACTGTGATGCTATTAGGAATGGGGCCATTGAGAAGTGATTAGGTCATAAGGGTGGACCCCTCATGAATGGGATTAGTGTCCTTACAAGAGACCCCAGAAAGCTCCCTCACCATCTTCCACCACGTGAGGACACAGTGAGAAGATGGCCTTCTCCACACCAGGAAGTGTGCCCTCACCAGAACCCGATTAAGCTCCAGCCTCCAGAACTATGAGAAACAACTGTGCCGTTCAAGCCACCCGGTTTGCGGTACTTTGTTACAGGAGCCATGTGGACTGAGACAATGCCGTAATTTATTCAAACAGCCCTCCATCATGATCGCAAATGACACCTCAAAGAACAGCTCTCTATATGCACTAGTTCATTTGCAGTGATTATATAAGTAGAATAAATTGCTAGAAAGGAAGGTCATGGTCAGTGGTTATGTGCATCTGTGATGTGATGCGGTAGTTTCGGGGCAGCTTGTTTCTGTTGTGTGCAGCCTCCACAACAGAGGAGTAGCAAAGGGTTCTATCTTTGCAGTCTGATGGGTCAGAGAGAATTATTGTTGCTGTTTTTCGTCTTTAGGTTGTGTCCAACTCTTTTGTGCTCCCATGGACTGTAGCCCACCAGGCTCCTCGGTCCATGGGCTTCTTCAGACAAGAATACTGGAGTGGGTTGCCATTTCCTTCTCCAGGGGATCTTCCTCACCCAGGAATCAAACCTGCATCTCTGCATTGGCAAGTGGGCTCTTTACTGAGCCACCAAGGAAGCCCATCAGAAATAATGTCAGAGTGCAGTTTTTACTCGTATTGCTTGTATTCTGAGTGAGCAGGAGTCTCTTTTCTGCGAACTCTCTGATTATACTCCTTGCCCATTTTCCTATAGAGTTGCTGTTCTTTTTCTTATGAGTTTGCATGTTGGAAAACAATTCTTCAAGAAGTTATCATATTCCAGTATGGTCTGGGTCTTCTGAGAAAAAGCCATATTTGTGAGTTTTGTTTTGTTTTAATTGAAGTTTAGTTGATTTACAGTGTTCTGTTAGTTTCAGGTATATAGCAAAGTGATTCATGTATATTTTGTTCTTTTTCATATTTTTCCATATGGTTTATTACAAAATACTGAATATAGTTGCTGTTCTATATAGTAGGACTTTGTGGTTTCTCTGTTTTATGTGTGGTACATTGTATCTGCTAATCCCAAACTCCTAATTTATCCCTCCTCCTCCCCTCTCCCCTTTGGTAACCATAAGTTTGTTTGCTATGTTTGTGAGTCTGTTTCTGTTTTGTACTTAAATTAATTTGTATTATTTTTTAGATTCCTCATATAGTTGATATCATACAATGTCTGTCTCTGACCTACTTCACTCAGTAATACAATCTCTAGGTCCATCCACGTCGCTGCAAACGGCAGTATTTCGTTCTTCTTATGACTGAGTAGTGTTCCACCGTGTGTGTGTCTGTGTACACATGCGTGGATAGGCTGATAGACAGACCACATCTTCTTTATCCATTTGTCTGTCAATGGATAGTTTGCTTCCATATCTTGGCTATTGTAAGCAGTGCTGCTATGAATAGTGGAATGCATGTATCTGTTTGGATTCAAGTTTTCTCCAGTATGTGCCCAGGAGTGGGATTCCTGGATCGCATAGGACCTCGATTGTTAGATCTCTAAGGGACTGCCATATGTGCTGCGTTGTGCTCAGTCGCTCAGTCAAGTCCGAAACTTCGGGACCCCGTGGACTATAACCCTCCAGGCTCCTCTGTCCTTGGGATTCTCCAGGCAAGAACACTGGAGTGGGTTGCCATGCCCTCCTCCAGGGGATCTTCCCAACCCAGGGATCAAACCCAGGTCTCCCACATTGCAGGCAGATTCTTTACCATCTGAGCCACCAGGGAAGGCCCAGGAAACTGGCATACTGTTCTCTGTATTAGCTGCACCAACTTATATTCCCCACCAGAAGTGTAGGAGGATTCCTTTTTCTCAACATTCTCTCCAGCATTTATTATTTGTAGACTTTTTAATGATGGCCGTTCTGACCAGTTTGAGGTGATACCTCATTATAGTTTTTATTTGCATTTCTCTAATAATTAGTGATGTTGAGCACCTTTTCATGTGCCTATTGACCATCTGTATGTCTTCTTTGGAGAAATGTCTATTTAGATCTTCTGCCTATTTATTTTTAATTATTGAGCTATATGAGCTGTTTGTATATTTTGGAAATTAATTCCTTCTCTGTCACATTGTTTGAAAATATTTTATCCCAGTCCATAGGTTGTTGTATTTTCATTTTGTTTATGGTTTCCTTTGCTATGCAAAAGCTTTTAAGGTTGATTAGGTCTCATTTGTCTATTTTTGCTTTCATTTTTATTGCCCTGGGAGACTGACCTAAGGAAACATCAGTATAATTTATGTCAGAGAATGGTGTACTTATATTTTATTCTAGGAGTTTCATGGTGTCATGTCTTATATTTAAGTCTTTAAGCCATTTTGAGTTTATTTTTGTGTATCATGTGAGAGAGTGTTCTAACTTCACTGATTTACATGAGGCTGTCCAGCTTTCTGAACACCACTTGCTGAAGAACCTGTCTTTTCTCCATTGTATATTCTTGCCTCCTATGTTGGAGATTAACTGACCATAGGTGTGTGGGCTTATTGTTTTTGCTTTTTTTTCAATTCTGTTCCATTGATCCATATGTCTGTTTTTGTGCCAGTTCTATGCTGTTTTGATTACTATAGCTTTGTAACATTGTCTAGGACGGTTATGCCTCCAGCTGTGTTCCTTTTTGCTCATGATTACTTTGGCAATTCTGGGCCTTTTATGGTTCTATATAAATTTTAGGACTACACTTTCTAGTTCTGTGAAAAATGTCATGTAATTTGATAGAGATCACATTAAATCTGTAGATTACTTTGGGTAGTATGACCGTTTTAACACAATTAATTCTTCCTGTCTCCAAGAGCATGAGACAGCTCTCCATTTCTCTGAATCATTTTCAAATTTGCAAAGAATATTTTAAAATAATAGACATCCTTGGAATGTAGAGACAGGGTATCCCTCTGAAGAGATTTGGAGATGTAGCTCCTCAGAGATACCTTAAACTAGAGATATCTTCCCATTTCCTGCAGAGACTCGCCTACATTCCAGGTATGTAAGTAATGTGCTTATCCAGAGGGAAGGATGGGCAGATATGTTAGTAGCCTTGTAAGCTCCTAATGCTGCAGTGCTCCCCACTGCAAGCGCTGGCGCCACGTCACTCTGTTGGGGATGGGGGATGGGACCCAATGCAAGATGCTGCTCTGGCCACTGTTTTTGCTGTGAGTGGTAAACCATTATCTCTAACCTAGAGGTCTTGTGTCTTTTTAAGTATTTTATTTATTTATTTGGCTGTGCTGAATCTTGGTTGCCGCATGCAAACTCTTAGTTGCAGCATGTGGAATCTACTTCCTGACCAGGGAACAAACCCTGGCCCTTGCATTGTGAGTGCAGAGTCTTAGCCGCTGGACCACCAGGGAAGTCTTTTCATAAAATGTACATGGAACTGTGGTAGGCTAACTTGTTAGCTTGAAAATAGGGAAAGTTTAAGATTCTCTTCAGTTTCCAACTTAATATATAGAAACCCCCCGGCCTGTTATGTGGCATGCAAAGAGTTCCATCTGTATTTTGAAAAATCATACCAGGTAATTCTGAAGCACCACCAGGGATGAGACATTTTTCAAGACTCAGCAAAATGCTACATTTTTCAAGACTCAGCAAAATGCACATCTCCCACTGTGGAATCACACATGGGACATAACTTGGGGATCCAGAATGGGATAAGAAAAAAGTCCGTCATGCAGTAGCCAATACAAAGAGCATAACCATTAATTCTAGACACTAGGGGAAGCTAAGCATTTACACACGTGAGGTGCTCTGAAAAAGAAATATTTCACCATTAAGCCAGAAGAGAAGCATTTTGCATTCTTTGCAATTAGGTACCTTCACCTTTGACTCCTTTAGGGACTGCTGGGACCAGCAGCTTATGACGCAAGCACTTCAGCAAGAAGTGCTCTCCTACAGAACACACATTCTGGTCTGGTTATCCACTTTCCCAAACTTACAGACTGCATTTGAAAACAGAAGTCACACAGGGAAATGTGACTCAGAACACTCAGACACTGGTGAAAGCTCATTATTTATCCCATCAGCAAATCTGTACGGAATGCCATCGGCGAAGAAGGGAGACTGACAAAACCCCCTCCTTGATTTCAGGAATAACAGTGAAGCAAAGACAAGGAATTCAGTGACTTCAGTAAAGTGGAGGACAGTTACCTCACTGGAGCACGGAGGGTGGATGGAATGGTTGGAGGAATCAGGAAATTCTTCCAAGATAAAATGCAGTGCAGTCTTCTAGAAAAGAACAAGACTTCCGTGCAGTGGGTCAGAATCATGCCGCCTGCTCTCCCCCTCGCAGCGGAGAGCGGATGGTAAAAAGAGGCAGGGAAGCTTGAACAGGTAAGCAAGTGGCCCAGTTGTGAAGGGTTTTGTACAGAATTTCATTGTAAGTTTATATTGAAGGAAATGGTGGGTGGCTTCCTTAAAAAGACAGCTTTCCATTGGCATCTTCCCAAATTCTATACCTAGATGCAAAGTGCACACGTGCATGCTAAGTCGCTTCCGACAGGTCCGACTCTGCAACTCTATGGACTGTAGCCCGCCAGGCTCCTCTGTCCATGGGATTCTCTAGGCAAGAATACTGGAGTGAGTTGCCATGCCCTTCTCCAGGGGATCTTCCCAAACAGGGATCAAACCCGCATCTCTTGTTTCCTGCACTGGCAGGCGGGTTCTTTACCACTAGAGCCACCTGGGAAGCCCCAGATACAAAGTAGAAAGTAAATGCAGTCCCCAGCTAGCAGGGTGTTTTGTTTTGTTTTGTTTACTATAGATAACACTTTATTGAATAGTTGAAATTTGTTAAGAAGGTAGATCTTAAGTGTCCTCACCACAAAAAATATGGTGACCCACCTGGCAATTTGGACACACCCTCTTGGTGGATAACCCTGTGGGAATTCTCTATTGGTCATTCCATCAAATGAGTCATTCTCACAGCCTTGGCTATGACTGAGGGAAAAAAAAACAGAAGTCAGTCTGGAATGGGAAGACTGTGGTCAACCCCTAAAACCCTCCTGTTCTTTGTAGGAGTCCACAGCTTTTCTCCCATCTTGGAGAAGAGCCAAATGTCAGACTCCATCTGGTCAAAGCTCACACTTGCACTTTTAGTATACATGAGTGAATCTGATTATATATTGGCCAGCTGCCTACTATCTGCACAAGAGAACAAAATTCACTGGGGCCAACAAGCCCCCTCCACTTC
Organism: Budorcas taxicolor; assembly: GCF_023091745.1. Classification (NCBI taxonomy): domain Eukaryota; kingdom Metazoa; phylum Chordata; class Mammalia; order Artiodactyla; family Bovidae; genus Budorcas; species Budorcas taxicolor. Next base: position 15,680,929 of record NC_068921.1, read on the forward strand.
TGGCTGTTCTACCCTGTTCCACCTGCCTGGTTACTAGCTTCCAACAGAGCACACTCACCTCTCCCATCCTCCCCCCAGGCGTGAATGCAGGCAGATGGGGAGGGGGCGGAGGAAGAGGCTTCAGGCACAGGCACCCTGAGGGGATAGGAGAGAATATCCAGCAAAATTACCACAGGATTTTTTTTGCCTTTTATTTTATATTGGAGCATGTGCATGTGTGCTCAGTTGCTAAGTCGTGTCTGACTCTTTTGCGACCCCACGGGCTGTAGCCCTCTGTCCATGGGGATTCTCCAGGCAAGAATACTGGAGTGAGTTGCCATGCCCTCCTCCAGGGGATCTTCCTGACCCAGGGATCAGACCCGCATCTCCTGCAGGTGGATTCTTTACCACTGAACCACCTGGGAAGAGCCAATTAACAATGTTGTGACGGTTTCAGGTGCACAGCAGAGCAACGCAGCCACACATATACATGGATCCATTCGCCCGCAGACTCCCCGCCCATCCAGGCTGCCACAGAACACTGAGCAGAGTTCCCTGTGCTCTACAGTAGGTCCTTGTTGATTATCCATTTTAAATTTATCAGAGTACACACGTCAATCTCAGACTCACTAAGAAATAGCTAGGGCATTTGACGCATCCCACAGGCTATTGAGAGGAAGCTTAGCAATAGCTGGAAGGGGTTTTGCACAACTCTCCGCTCCATAAACCATAGGGCTAAATAACTCCCTCAGAAACACAAGCCTCCAGGATGCTCTTGGGATGCTAAAATCTCCACTGCTCCCACATTCACACTCAACCCTCCTCCTCCCTTGTCTGTGGAGCAGAGAACAGGTGGCACATTACTTAACCAACTTTCAAAAGCTTAGTCACTTTTGCTTTTAATAGATGCCAGCAGTTGGTACTTGCCATCCTGCTATTACAGCAACAACCAAGGGTACTGCCACCCAGCCCATGTTCCACCTGACAAAATCCATCCATGTGGCATCCATACAATGGAGGCTTTGGCAGGATGGGGTGCTTGCGGGGCGCTGGAGAAAGATATTATAACGCACCACACCAAGAGTTGTTGACTGGGCTTCCAATTTTGTGCTTGCCATCTGCTGATACACACCATTGCTCCTGTGTGAGGCAGTCACGAGGTATATTTTCCCTTTAACTTCATGTGCAATAACTGTCACCCTTTCACCTGCCAGTTTTGCCCCCTAGGTTGAATATTAGTTTAGATATCTGACTCAAACTACAAACTGGCGGTTCTTGAGGGAGACTTCCAAATTACTCAAGAAGGAAATTACATGTTTAGCTCTGTTTTGAATAGATGTCCACAAAATACCAGCTCTCTCTGTGATTTGCCAGGTTTCTACCGGCTGCTCAGGGAACGGTAGACTATGCACTTGGTAATCTGATAACCCTGTCCTGCTGTCAAGACCATGGGCAAGCTGCGTTTGATGATAAGCTAGGGTTCTCCCGCTATCTTTAAACATTAGGAAAATCACCAAGTACACAACTGGATTTCTGATGTCAAACTAAATGACAGAAACTCGAGACTAAGTTAACGTCTAGTTGCTCTGTGAGACTGTTTAAAATACTGTAAACTTAAAAACATTTTTTTGTTTTAATTTCTATTAGAAAGTGAAAGTTGCTCAGTCATGTCAGACTCTTTGCGACCCCACGGACTGTATAGTCCATGGAATTCTCCAGGCCAGAATACTGGAGTGGGTAGCCTTTCCCTTCTCCAGGGGATCTTCCCAACCCAGGGGTCGAACCCAGGCCTCCTGCATTGCAGGCGGATTCTTTACCAGCTGAGCCACAAGGGAAACCCAAGAATACTGAAATGGGTAGCCTTTCCCTTCTCCATCGGATATTCCTGACCCAGGAATCGGACCGGGGTCTCCTGCATTGCAGGCAGATTCTTTACCAACTGAGCTATCAGGGAAGCTGCCAGTTTCTATTAGAGTATAGTTGATTTACAGTGTTGTTTCTGCTGTACAGCAAAGTGAGCCAGTTATACACATGGCTTCCCTGGTGGCTCAGAGGTTAAAGTGCCTGCCTCCAGTGTGGGAGACTCGGGTTCGATCCCTGGGTCGGGAAGATCCCATGGAAAAGGAAATGGTAACCCACTCCAGTACTCTTGCCTGGAAAATCCCATGGACGGAGAAGCCTGGTAGGCTACAGTCCATGGGATCACAAAGAGTCGGACACGACTGAGCGACTTCACTTTCACTTTCCCTTGTAGCTCAGTTGGTAAAGAATCTGCCTACATTGAAGGAGACCCAAGTTCCATTCCTGGGTCAGGAAGATCCCCTAGGGAAGGAAGTGGCAACCCACTCCAGTGTTCTTGCCTGGAGAATCCCATGGAGAGGAGCCTGGCAGGCTAGTCCATGGGGTCGAAAGAGTCAGACACACCTTGGTGACTAAACCACCACTCTTTTTTTAGATTCTGTCCCAATATGGGTAATTAGAATATTGAGTAGACTTCTCTGTGCTACACAGTAGGTCCTTAGTAGCTATTTTATGTCAATCCCAATCTCCCGATTTATCCCTCCTGGCCTTTCCCTCCTGGTAACTGTGTTTCGCACCTGTGACTGTTTTGAAAATAACTTCATTTACACCATCTTTTAAGATTCCACATATAAGCAACGTCATGGTGTTTGTCTATTAGTTCATTCAGTGTGACGATCTCTAGGTCCATTCCTGTTGCCGCAAATGGCATTTCATTCTTCTTATGACTAATATTCCATCGTGTATGTACAGATACACACACTTATACATAATGACATCTTCTTTGTCGATTCACCCATGGATGGACATTTAGGTTCCTTCCATGTCTTCGCTATTGTGAATAGTCCTGCACTGGGGTGCATGTGTCTTTCCAAATTAGTTTTCTCTAGATATATGCCCAGGAGTGATATTGCTGGATCATAAGGTAGCTCTAACTTTAGTTTTTTAAGAAATAGTGCAATTTTTTTTTTTTTTAATTGTCTTGGCCACACTGCATAGCATGTGGGATTTTAGTTCCCCAACCAGGGATCAAACCCTTGCTCCCTGCATTGGTAGTCTTAACCACTGAACCACCAGGTAAGATATAGCACCGTCATCTTTTGACAGGTGATTGTGGCCTTAGCCTTCTCCCAGTGAGCTACTCCTTTGGATATTTGCTTCTATCACCCTTAACCCTGACTTCCCTGGTGGCTCAGACGGTAAGGTGTCTGCCTACAATGCAGGAGACCCGGGTTCAATCCCTGGGTCGGGAAGATCTCCTGGAGAAAGAAATGGCAACCCACTCCAGTATTCTTGCCTGGAAAATCCCTTGGATGGAGGAACCTGGTAGGCTACAGTCCATAGGGTCGCAAAGAGTTGGACACGACTGAGCGACTTCACAGGAAGTCCTATTCCAAAGGAAAAGTGCTGGAGTAAAGGACTTCAACATACACAAGGGAGTCGCCTGGTATGAGCTCTCATTTCTCCTAAATGGTGAGTCATATATGCAAAAGCACAGCTTACAGCGCTCCCCTCCCTACTCTACCTCAAACCTCAGAAAAGAGCACCACACATATATAAAGGAAAGCAGATGTCAGGTGTGCCCTGGAGCAGGGGTGGGGAAGTCATTGAAGGAAAAATCTTTGAGCAAGCAGTTACTTTGGAAAGAATCCCAACCCCTCCCCCAGGCTCATAGTTGGCATTTTTCTCACTGAATCATATGGACTCCTGCTAAAACCACATCCACTTGAGGCTTTCAGTGGATTTTTAGCAGCACAAATCCAGTGTGCTGTGCTTATAGTCACTCAGCTGTGTCTGACTTTTTGATTCCATGGACTGTAGCCCTCCAGGCTCCTCTGTCCGTGGGGATTCTTCAGGTAAGAACACTGGAGTGGGTTGCCATTTCCTACTCCAGGGGATCTTACCGACCCAGGGATTGAACCCAGGCCTCCTGCATTGCAGGCAGATTCTTTACCATCTGAGACACCAGGGAAGCCCACAGTGTACAAGCTCTCAAAAAATAAACTGGAACTTGCTGTAGTTGAAAACATGCCGCACAGTATCAGAAATCTGCTTTGGACAGTGAACAGGCATGCAGTCCACCAAACCACCACTGAACCAAAGGATGGACCCGAAGGACTTCAGTGGGATAAATATGAACTACCAGCACTATAATCATTTTAAACTTTATCTGCAAAATCTATCAAGATGGCTGTCACAGCAGCTGCTTTAATTCAACAAAAGGTGCATAGCATCTTTTTCTTGTGTATGCTCAAGTCCTTTAGTCAAGGACTTTTCCTTTGGAATAATACAATATTAAAGGTTATAGAAAGAACCAAATATCCCAAGCAGCACCCATTTTAATACAGTATCAAAAGAAAACTTTTTCCATGCAGTGATTTTCAAGTATCGTCCACAGCCCCAGAGGGTCATAAATCTAGCCCCAAAGCAGCAAGTTGGGCCGTCGGTTCTTATGGACGTCTGTGGTAACAGGCACCGGTTGCCACAAAATGAGCTTTTGCAAGAAAAGGCTTGTGGCCCACGAGGGGGTCATTAGCCAGACTTTTCTCATAGAATTAAGAGTTGTATGGTATGACCTAAATGCAGGTCACCAGTCAGTAAGATGTCGTGTCAGTTAATTCAAGTTCCCTGGTTTAAATTCTGTTACCGAGAGGGTCCTGGCTGCTAGCCCAGGTCACAGCTCCAAGCACATGCACGCAGATGGTCAGTTTACAAGGAGGCTTTGTTATCAGTTTTTTCAAGTTGGTTGAGATTTTTGCTGCTCTTCTTGCAGTTTTGCCAGTGTAGTTGTAGTTATTGGTTAAACCCTAAACCCTGCAGTTCAGATGGAATTTACATCAATGCAATATTTACTAGTGACCTAATTAGTTTTTTTTTTAATATTTATGTGGCTGCTCTGGGTCTTAAGTTTCAGCATGTGGGATCTTTAGTTGTGGCATTCGAACTCCCGTTAAGACGTCTGGGCCACCGGGGAAGCCCACTATGTACAAGCTCTCAAAAAATAAATTAGATTTGCTGGTAGTTGAAAACATGCCCTCACAGTAGCGGGAGACATCGCTTATGGGATCAAGTTCCCTGCCCAGGGATCGAATCCAGGCCCCTTGCATTGGGGGTGGAGTCTTAGACACTGGACCAGAGAAGTCGCCTAATCAGATTTTAAGAAAATCACGTCTAATGGCTCAGATGAGTTACTTACATATCTATAGTGTAGGCAGATGCACACGTCATAAAAACATGTGCTTCTTCAATTATTACCTCACAGGCAACGTGCTGCCTGAGTTTGCTTTTCTCTTGAGCCAATCTCAAGTTTTCCTCCCTACAACTGAAACCCCTGCCAAGTCTACCGCTCTGTCATCTTACTTGACCCATTTACAACATGTAACTCTGTGGACTTGCTTCCTAAAATGCTGTCCACGGGGCCTCCAGGCGGCCTCTCCCTTGGTTTTCCATCAAAGGCAGTTCCTTCATAATCAGTCTCTAGGTTCATCGTGTTGAACTGGAGGGCTGAGTCCATCCCATCTAGGTGACCTCACTGTTTTAGCTTCAAATGTCATGCACTTGTCCCAGCAGACATCCTTCTAGACAACTGCTTTTAGAAAAGACGTACCTACACTAGTACCTGATTCCACAAATCAAACAAAATCCAGAGAAAATTTCTTCTATAGAGAAAATAGGTCACAATTGATAACAGCATTCAGCATTTCTTTTGCAATAAGCCCTCAATACAGACAGCATGCACCCCAGAACCACACTCAGCATATCTGTATCAAGCTGCCATAGCTCTGAGATATGAGCATCTGTGCTTACCTCAATTTATTCTATGCATCCATTAAGATGCATCTGCCCTGAGTTTACTGCTTTGCTTGATACCATTTCTGCCAAGTTTTCATAGGAAGGCCCTACTTGAGTGTGGGCAACCTGTATCTCTGGACAAATTCTCCAGCTCTCTTCCTGACTTACCTGAGTCAGCCTCAGTCTAGCCTGTTCAGAACTGCACTCTTGATTTCCTGTACTCAGTCTTCCCTGTGTTTAACTCCTTTCTTCCAGATGATCAGGACAAGACACTTGCCATCCCCCTTGTATCTATTCTTTCACCTCATTCAACACCTTAGCAAATCCTAACTTTGAATCACCTGTACAATTACCACCTTAGACTAAGCCACTCTCTCTCATATTATTCATCACTGTTCTCTGCTTTTACCTGGCCACCCAGCACCCAAAATGACCCTTTAGATCAGATCACACTAGCCTTCCACATGAAGCCCTCTTGGGGCTTCTGTGTGGTTTCCTCTTTTCCTGTGCACTTCCTTTAGCTCAGGTCCTCCTGCTATCTTGGGCCCAGTATCCTGGCCACCTTGTCCCCTGAACCTGTCAACCACACTCTACTTCAATTTGCTACTCTTGCCTGGCATGCTTTGCTCCCAGATACCCACGTAATCTCCTTCCTTTTCAGCCTCCTTACTAGACAGTGACACAAAACACATGCCTTCTGACGTGTACAGGAAGTACCTACCACCTGTTATTCTGTTATCTTAACCCAGATGACACTAACTAGAAAACAATCCAATATAAGCCTTCTTAGGCAACTACCTGGCCTCTCTTCACTTCCTAGTCTCTATATTGCTATTCCTGCTCTTTCAGCCTTTTCCATGCACGCTCACGCTGTCAGGCCACAGCTTGTTACTTCTCCCACTACGCCTGTCACCTTCATAGCACTGAGCCCTGCCTGAAAACTCTTTCCCGCTAGTACATTTCAGAGGCAAGTGGCCTCCTAGATCACTGGCACGTTGTCTACAGTTTACAATAGAATGCTTAAAGTTGCCCTCAGCATGACTGCACTTTCCAATCATTTGGATTGTCACCAGAGGGCACTACCAACCTGAGGCTCTGCACCGTACCATGGACTCTTGGTGTCACCTGGTTGTAGGGTTCCAAGTTTTGCCCTGTGTTCCCCCATTCAATCTGGGCTGCCACAATCAGACAGGCAGAAAGCGCAAGGATGTTTTTCTTGCATCTGTAGTGGAAACCTTAGCAGACAGTAAACTGCTTCAGGTCTGTCAAATAGATGCATTTTCATGTTCTGACACCCACATCTTTCTACAGATAAAACAAGAGCACTGGCTTTTCTCTCTGCCCACCAACTACTCCACAGTCCATTTATCATTTCATCTTTTACAACAATGGCCTGTCAATCCTTCCTATCAAGGGCCATGTGGGTACCTCAGGGCCTGCAGGAGGCCCTTAGACCTGTCACTCATCTGTTCTAGCCATGTCGGAACCAGCCAATACCACCCAATACAGGGCATGGTAGTGTCCTAGTCAAACTGGACACAAACTTTATTTTTTTCATGTCCCATAAGCTACCATGAACCACTTTAAAAATGTAAGCACCACCTTAGCCACAAAACAGGTGGTGGGCGAGCCAGTCTGTCAACCCTGTTCCAAGGAGTTTGACAGAAGTATTCCAGATGTCTAGATTTCTCTAGAACTCAGCTCTAAAATAAGCTCAGACAGTACTTTGCTTCCAACTGTGTTAGTCTCTCTTTATTCTTTTGTAAACGCCTCCATTTGTAGGTGATGAAATGTGTAAGCAATCCACTTCAAATGCTGGTTGGCACTGCCATGAGCATGGTCTCTCCCTTTACTCCACACTCAGTTACTTCTGATTCTTGCATATTCCAAGTCCCGGAAGTGGTTTCACTGTAGACGTTATCTGAAGGTGCTTTCTAGTGGTAGGCTACAACCAGACTCTAGCTGCTCCAGGAAGGCTACAAGGATGGATTTAGATACGACATATTAAACTAAGAGGCATTCTTTCCATTGAGTTTAAATGTGTTTTATTTTTAGACAACCTACATGACACGTTTTCTCAAAAACAATGCCTCCGCTCCAAATAAATCAATGTTCAAAACAAATGAAGAGCTCGAGATGACATCAGTCCCATCTGTCTAAGTCCTGGTGTTGTGTGGATGAAAAGCAGTGGCCAGCCAGTTTTGACGACAGGTGATTGATCCAAAGTAACTGCCAACTTTGTTACTGGGAAAACAAGGAAGAGCCCATTAACACACCTTTCTGGCACGAAAGCATCTCACGTTTCTAAGCTTCAGATGTACTCCCCTATTCAATCCGAGCTGCCACACAGAGACAGACAGAAAGCGCGGGGATGTTGCTGTTGCATCCTAGTGCAAACCAAAGGAACAACTGCAGACTGTTCAAGGTCTATCAGTGGATGCAGAACCGTCCTTACCAAATCAGAGAAGTCATTCTGAGAAGGCCCACCCACCCTATTCCAACAAAAACCTCACACATTCTTGAATCCCTTTGGCAAGACATCTGCACTGTCCTTTGACAGTCCTGGTCACTGCTGCCCCTGATCCTGTTTAGGGTAGATTGCTTTAGCACCAAGCAGCTTGTGGGATTTCAGCTTCCCAACCTGGGACTAAACCCCGGCCCTTGGCAGTGGCAGCCGAGTCCTAACCACTGGACCAACAGGGAATTCCCTAGTGTAGCCTTAAATTTATCTTACTCCCAATTTACATGGAAGCCGCTGAAAGCCAAGATAAATGAGTGGCTTCATTTCTCCTTTAGCAATTCCTTGCGCAGCAGACATTCATTTAATTTTACTAAAGCAACTGGCCATCGGGTCAGCAGCCTGCTCTAAATTCTATTTACTAAAAGCTAGTAACATCATGGCCTTTCCAACCAGCCCCCAATTATCACTAAGTGGTTTATTTGCTAAAAGGTTAATACTTCCATTTTTACATGACTGATTTCAACATACTTCTTTATACTTACACATTTTTCCATCTCTAAACCATCCTTAAAGAAAATCATATATGGGGTTACACCATCCTCACGGTAGTCCAGCAGAGCAACCATGCCATCTGGATTCATGTTTTCACCAATAAAGAACTTAGGAAGCAAACAAATACCCAGAATTAGATTATACAAGAATGCATTGGATCAAAACACACAATAAATCAAAGGATTCCGAACACCAATATCTAATCAAGGCACTATTTATTCAGCAACTAATGAGTTCTGATGAGGAGGAAAATGCTCACTAATCAAACTTCGGTTCATGCAAAGTACTAATAGCCAAATGTTAAGAGTTCAGAGCAATCCAGGAGCTCTGAGCTCCCTGGAAACCTAACCCCACACATCTCAGTCTAAACCCTACAAACAAGGCTGTTTACATAGTCAAGCACAGAGAGCACAGGGCCACCAACGAGTAGAGCACATCACGTGAGAAGTCATCGTATGGCCAGAGGATGTGTGACAACTGGAACATCAAAACAGCCAGGCTGTGTCAGTAAAAGAAAAGTCACCGGAGCTTCTCAATAGGACAAGCTCAGATCAGAAAGAGCTGCAGTGGCAACAAGACACACTGGTATTGTAAAAAAAAACAGAAGACTACTTCAGAGTACACAAGTAATTCCAAAGAACTGGGAAATGTTGAGTCGAGAAATAAGATTTTGGAAGCAGAAGACAAGATCTGGAAACATGCTTGCTTAGGAGCAGAGAAGGAAACTCCCTACAGCCCCGACTGCTGAAATAAAATCTGTTAAGTATTTAAACTGCTCACAACACAGAAAAATAACTCCAACTTAATTACATCAGAAGCTCATCAAGTCACTCATGTTTTGCTCAGTTAAAATTATACAATCCTTTGATCCAAATATTTTAAAGTTATTTACCTGATAGTTTTTGAAATTAGCAAGGATGTGCTTGATTTGTTCTGCAGCCCCTGTCATAAAAGGTTTTACTCTTTCTGGTCTCTGTTCTTCAAGTTTCCCTTTGATTCTAAAACACATCGACACATGAATCAGTTCTGAGCAAAGTTTCCATTCAGTAAAAATTCCAAACAGAAACCAGCAAAATATCACAGAGATTACTAACTCATATGAGGGATGTTTTAAGACTGTTCCTAACTTTGAATTTCACCTCAGCTTATTCTGTACCAAAGGACTATTCTAAAATAGAGTAAAACCACAATGCACCCTCCAGTATTCTCATATTTACAGAAAAGCAGCCCCCCTTCTGAGCTCTTCAATAGAAAAAAGCCTTTGACAAGCACGCCTGCTGTTAAAAATCTCAAAGGAAACCAACCCCTAAATCCTACAGGATTTTCAGACATCAACTGGGTGTGTCAGTATCACTTACGACTTCATGTAATCTTTGATGTACTTCTTGTAGGCTTCTTTTGTGAAGCTGGTTTCCTGCAAGTGATGGTTCATGACAATATCGACACCAGTGATTACTGTGCTTTCGGTACCTTCGCCCTCGGGGCCTTCAGCGGAGGCATTTCCACCAATGAGCGAGTCATCGATGTTACCCTCTGTCCTACTGACCATCTGCATTAAGAAAAAGTTTAGTCGCTAACACATCCTCGACCTTACCATAAACGCATCCAAGAATCTATGCTGCCAGCTCTTTAATCCGTCATCCCTCAACACTTAATTCTCGTTGAAAACCACGAACACTACGGGGGGTGGGGGGGAATCTATGCCCTTCGTTCTCCTGAAACATCTCAGTTCAACAACTCTTCGTTGGCCCAAACGACAAAGGGGTCATTTACAACACAGTGCCAAGTTTTGCATGGGCTGTCGGGTTGCTGAGCAAAGAAAAACCGCGCAGACGCTAAAATGCTTGGGTCGCCCAAACAGGAGATAACCTGTCTGTCCCGGACCGCCTGGGAGGGAGGATGGGCGTCGAAGCGGCGGACCTATTTCCAGGCACAGCTCCGCCTCCAGTTTTCTAGAAAAACCCGAGCCCGGAAAGAGAGTCTCCTCCGCCAGGAGGCAACGGGGAGGATTGCACAACCTCGGGCGGGGGAGCGGCGGAAACCCGAGCCCGCCCCGCCTGGCCTCGCCTCCCCCCTGCGCCACGGCCCCGGCCCGGCCGACTCACCTTCCCCTCCACCTCCAGACACAGCCCGTCCGCGACCTCCCGGATCTTGTAGATGTCGGAGAACATCTCGTCATCTGCTCGGGGACACAGACCCGCCCGTCACGAGGCGCCCGCGGCCGGAGCGGGCGCCATTTCCCGCGCCGCGCCGCCCCTCCCCGGGCGCCCCGGGCCCCGGCGCGCGCCCCTAAGCAGCGCCCCTCCTCAGACCCACGACGGCGGCGGCGGCGGCGGCGGCCGGCCCCCCTCCTCCACCCATATGCCGCCGCGTGCCCTGCGCGCCGTGTGAGGGGCAGTGCAGTCCCAACTCACGGCTAATGAGGTCCCGGTAGATGATCATGATGGCGACTGGAGGGAGGCGACAGCGGCGCTGGCTTAGCAGGAGCCCGGAGCTCAGAGCGAGCGCAGTGCGGCCAGAGCGGCGCTCGGGGGGAGGGGGGAGCGGGCGGAAAAGGCCGACTCTGCCGCTCCCCGACCTCATATAGAGGGCACGTCCCTCTACGTCATCGCGCGCAGCGCCTCCGGAAGCGCCGCGAGCGGTGACGCATCACGCAGGCTGCGCGAGGGGCGGGGCCGCAGTGCGGGCCGTGGGGGAGGGGAGGGGCGCATCCGGGGACTTGGCCCCGGGGTACAGGACCGCGCGTTCCCCACGGGTCGCCGGCGACCCTGGGAAAGGGGAAGGCGGAGGAGGGGGTGGGGCGGAGGGAAAATGCCTGACGGCGCGAGGGAGGGGAATGGTAGGTGAGGAGCGCGCGCGAGAAGGGAGGAAGGCGCTGCCCGGCTCTGAGTGGTGGAGGCGGCGCCTCAGGGTCGGCCCTGGTAGGTGCCAGGCCCGGGTGGGGCTTAGATGAAATCTCAAGTTTCCGCCGCAGGCCTGGTGCCGCGCAAGCTCCCGCTGTTTCTGGGAACTGAAAGCGTCACCTGCTGTGAAGGACTTTGCGTTTACGGAGGGTTCCCTTGACGATGAGGGCAGAGGACTTGGCTTGTGACCAGCCCCTGTGATCTCCGAGGACCTTAGAGAACTTTTCAGCGCTTGTCCCAGGGCTGCCCCACTTCGAGTTCCTGGATTCTTTTGTGGGGCGGAGCCAAGTCCGGTCTGTGGGACCCACCTCGGCCTGCCAGCCCCCTGGGAATGATCGTGGGGGGCGTAGAGTCTGGAAGGGGGCTTGAGAAGGAAGGAAGCTGTCAAGGAAGTTTGCACAGCTTTCCTGTTTCTCAGTTTGGTCGCATATGTGAAAGCTTGTGGTTCCTAAGGCAGGTAAAGAATATTCCTGTTTCTGTTTTGCTCTTGGTCTAGAATTAAGTCCTTTGTTTGAAAAAAGGATGTATTCTCACTCTAAAGTGTAGTTGAAATACATTAATTTTAAAAATATAAATAAACTGTAGTACAGATAATAACCCAGGAGCTAGAAGGTTAAACATACAGAGAAGGAGCTTTACACCTGCCCCAATTTTATTTGGACTGTAGACTCAGTTACTCGGTACTAAAAAAAAAAAAACCGGTTTAGTGACATCTTTGGTTTAAAGGCAAATGGGTATGAAACCGGAGAGATTCTTCCATTCCACAAATATATTTGTGCTCTGCTGTGTCCCTAGCACAGAGGTCCCAATTTTGAACAAGTTAAATCCAGTTCAACCCTCAGAAAACTTCATTCTGGTAAATAAAAAATCAGGCAGTTATAACAAACTTCCCCATATGCAACAATAAAGTATTCCACAGAATAAGGGAGGGCAACTGTTGTGAAAGAGTAGGGCACGAGTCAGTGATGGAGGAGTCAAAATGAAAAGGAGCCGGGAAAAGGGATCCTCCCTGGAAGAAGGGGTCTGGGGCTACTGGACACGCCCAGGGGACCTTGTGGATACCTGAAAAAAGGCTAAAACTGGAATGAAGGGGATTTGAAAACACACTGACGTCTTCTGATAAATGGTCCACTAAGGATCGCGGAAACCCTGATTATTTCTGAGATGTGTGAATGGAACATTGTTATCCCAGGCATATCACAAGTTAATTATTTTCCTCAACTTTAACTTTTCAAATTATTCAGAACCATTCTCATCACTCATACAATACCGTCAAACATTTTTCCCTCTACTCCTTTTCTGGTTTTATGTTCAATTAAAAACTGCCCGCCCCCCCCCCCCCCCCAAGTTTTGTAAGACAGCCACAGAGAAACAGAAAACTGAAGAGATTAGAATCAAAGCAGCCTAGCCTGAAATCTTGGGTTTATCTAGTGCTTGTCCTGTGGCTTCGGGAAAGTCAGACTCCCTAAGTCTGAGCAGAGAATGCAATTTTTGTGAGTTAAAGAGTTTGGGGAAGTTAGATAATGAAAAATGACTAGCATCCTCAATAGGTTATCAGTAAATATTGGTTGACCTTGGGTGCATAATTCTTTCCAATGTTATTACTTTTCAAAATACTCCTGAAACTATTCCATTCAGTTCAGTTCAGTTCAGTCGCTCCGTTGTGTCAGACTCTTTGCGACCCCATGAATTGCAGCACGCCAGGCCTCCCTGTCCATCACCAACTCCCGGAGTTCACTCAGACTCAACGTCCATCGAGTCTGTGATGCCATCCAGCCATCTCATCCTCAGTCGTCCCCTTCTCCTGCCCCCAATCACTCCCAGCATCAGAGTCTTTTCCAGTGAGTCAGCTCTTCCCATGAGGTGGCCAAAGTACTGGAGCTTCAGCTTCAGCATCATTCCTTCCAAAGAAATCCCAGGGTTGATCTCCTTCAGAATGGACTGGTTGGATCTCCTTGCAGTCCAAGGGACTCTCAAGAGTCTTCTCCAACACCACAGTTCAAAAGCATTAATTCTTCGGCGCTCAGCCTTCTTCACAGTCCAACTCTCACATCCATACATGACCACAGGAAAAACCATAGCCTTAACTAGACGGACCTTAATCGGCAAAGTAATGTCTCTGCTTTTGAATATGCTATCTAGGTTGGTCATAACTTTCCTTCCAAGGAGTAAGCGTCTTTTAATTTCATGGCTGCAATCACCATCTGTAGTGATTTTGGAGCCCAAAAAGTGAACTCTGACACTGTTTCCACTGTTTCCCCATCTATTTCCCATGAAGTGATGGGACCGGATGCCATGATCTTCGTTTTCTGCATGTTGAGCTTTAAGCCAACTTTTTTGCTCTCCTCTTTCACTTTGATCAAGAGGCTTTTTAGCTCCTCTTCACTTTCTGCCATAAGGATGGTGTCATCTGCATATCTGAGGTTATTGAGATTTCTCCTGGCACTCTTGATTCCAGCTTGTGTTTCTTCCAGCCCAGCATTTCTCATGATGTACTCTGCATAGAAGTTAAATAAGCAGAGTGACAATATACAGCCTTGACGTACTCCTTTTCCTATTTGGAACCAGTCTGTTGTTCCATGTCCAGTTCTAACTGTTGCTTCCTGACCTGAATACAGATTTCTCAAGAGGCAGGTCAGGTGGTCTGGTATGCCCATCTCTTTCAGAATTTTCTACAGTTTATTGTGATCCACACAGTCAAAGGCTTTGGCATAGTCAATAAAGCAGAAATAGATGTTTTTCTGGAACTCTCTTGTTTTTTTCATGATCCAGCGGATGTTGGCAATTTGATCTCTGGTTCCTCTGCCTTTTCTAAAACCAGCTTGAACATCAGGGAGTTCACGGTTCACGTATTGCTGAAGCCTGGCTTGGAGAATTTTGAGCATTACTTTACTAGCATGTGAGATGAGTGCAATTGTGCAGTAGTTTGAGCATTCTTTTGTGTTGCCTTTCTTTGGAATTGGAATGAAAACTGGCCTTTTCCAGTCCTGTGGCCACTGCTGAGTTTTCCAAATTTGCTGGCATATTGAGTGCAGCACTTTCACAGCATCATCTTTCAGGATTTGAAACAGCTCAACTGGAATTCCATCACCTCCACTAGCTTTGTTCATAGTGATGCTTTCTAAGGCCCACTTGACTTCCCATTCCAAGATGTCTGGCTCTAGATTAGTGATCACATCATCATGATTATCTGGGTCGTGAAGATCTTTTTTGTACAATTCTTCTGTGTATTCTTGCCATCTCTTCTTAATATCTTCTGCTTCTGTTAGGTCCATACCATTTCCGTCCTTTATTGACCCTATCTTTGCATGAAATGATCCCTTGGTATCTCTAATTTTCTTGAAGAGACCTCTAGTCTTTCCCATTCTGTTGTTTTCCTCTATTTCTTTGCATTGATCGCTGAGGAAGGCTTTCTTACCTCTTCTTGCTATTCTTTGGAACTCTGCATTCCGATGCTTATATCTTTCCTTTTCTCCTTTGCTTTTTGCCTCTCTGCTTTTCACAGCTATTTGTAAGGCCTCCCCAGATAGCCATTTTGCTTTTTCACATTTCTTTTCAATGGGGATGGTCTTGATCCCTGTCTCCTGTACAGTGTCACGAACCTCATTCCATAGTTCATCAGGTACTCTATCTATCAGATCTAGGCCCTTAAATCTATTTCTCACTTCTACAGTATAATCATAAGGGATTTGATATAAGTCACACCTGAATGGTCTAGCGGTTTTCCCTACTTTCTTCAATTTCAGTCTGAATTTGGTAATAAGGAGTTCATGATCTGAGCCACAGTCAGCTCCTGGTCTTGTTTTTGTTGACTGTATAGAGCTTCTCCATCTTTGGCTGCAAAGAATATAATCAATCTGATTTCTGTGTTGACCATCTGGTGAAGTCCATGTGTAGAGTATTCTCTTGTGTTGTTAGATTAACCCTATTTTATTTGGAAATATTTGGAAGATTTAGACATTGTATATTGTACTAAAAGGATTTCTAGGTGACTTTGGTCAAGAATCTGCCTGCCAATGCAGGAGACACAGATTAGATTCCTGAGTTGGGAAGATTCCCTGGAGCAAGAAATGGCAACCCACTCCAGTATTTTTGCGGAAAAATCCTAGGGATAGCAAAATCCCTGGCAGTCCTCAGGGTTGCAAAGAGTCTGACACTGCTGAGCGACTGAGCACACATACTGACACTGTGCTAAAGACTGTCTTCTATTAACTCACAACAGTCATAGTGGATTCCTGAAAGAATTCAACTTGTGTCCATAAAAGATTTCAATCTCAGGGTTATATTTGGTAGGTAATGATAATTCTGTGACTAGATAATTCTAAAAAATAAAACCTTTCGAAAATTCGATTTAAATTCCAGAATATTTTTTAAACTCCATCTTATGGTCTACAAAATCTATGTTGTACCTTGAAAATACCTGCTTAGAACACCAATGATACCAATAGTTTCAAGAAGATTAGGCACCACTTACAAGCCACTGACAAAACTGTGGGGATTTGACTTTTATTCCAGCTAATTGGCTTTTACTTAGGCATCATTTGAATGTTTTTATTACATTTCATTCCTTAAAGCAGTGATTTCTAACAAATCTAAGACTGTCCCAAATTTTATAGTTTGGCATCTCTTGCAATTAAAGAGGTTTCAAAGACAATGTCTTTTGATCTCTTTACACAAGTACTCACATGAAAAAAGCAGCTCATGGGGTCCTCATTTTTTAGCTAGGGATTGACTACATGGCTTAAGCACATAAGTGTTTATTCTTTCTTATTAAAAAAAGAAATCAACGGTATTGACAAAAAAAAAGCAGAACCTGAAAGCTAAGAATTAGGTTTTACTTGGCCAACTAAACTGAGAACTTAAGCCTGGGACACAACCTCTCATATAGCTCTGACAGTCTGCTCCAAAGAAGTAAGGGAGGAGGCAGGATCAGCTCAGTTCAGTCGCTCAGTTGTGTCCGATTCTTTGCGACGCCATGGCCTGCAGGCTTCCCTGTCCATCACCAACTCCTGGAGTTTGCTCAAACTCATGTCCATCAAGTTGGTAGTGCCATTGAACCATCTCATCCTCCTGGCATTTCATGTGATGTATTCTGCATATAAGTTAAATAAGCAGGAGCCAGGCAATGGCAGCAGCAGCCCACTCCAATACTCTTGCCTGGAGAATCCCATGGATGGAGGAGCCTGGTGGGCTGCAGTCCATGGGGTCGCTAAGAGTCGGACACGACTGAGCGACTTCACTTTGACTTTTCGCTCTCATGCGTTGGAGAAGGAAATGGCAACCCACTCCAGTATTCTTGCCTGGAGAATCCCAGGGACAGGGAGCCTGGTGGGCTGCCGTCTATGGGGTCGCACAGAATCAGACACAACTGAAGTGACTTAGCAGCAGGATAGGTAGGAGTTCTTACAACAAAGACCAGGTAGTGGGAATATCAAAAGATTAGTGTTAGCTAAAGATAACCAAGTATCTCAAGGAAAGTGGAGCTTTTCTTTTTATGGGAAAGCTCACATTCCCCTTCTCCTCCTGCCTTCAATCTTTCCCAGCATCAGGATCTTTTCCAATGAGTCAGTTCTTCCCATCAGGTGGCCAAAGTATTGGAGTTTCTGCTTCAGCATCAGACCTTCCAATGAATATTCAGGACTGATTTCCTTTAGGATTGACTGATTTGGTCTTCTTAAAGTCCAAGGACTCTCAAGAGTCTTCTCCAACACCACAATTCAAAAGCATTATTCTTTGGCACTCATCCTTCTTTATAGTCCAACTCTCACATTTGTACATGATGACTGGAAAAACCATAACTTTGACTAGATGAACCTTTGTCAGCAAAGTAATGTCTCTGCTTTTTAACATGCTGCCTAGGTTGGTCATAGCTTTTCTTCCAAGGAGCCAGTGTCTTTTAATTTCATGACTGCAGTCACCATCTGCAATGATTTTGGAGCCCAAGAAAATAAAGTCTGACATTGTTTCCACTGTTTCCCCATCTATTTGCCATGAAGTGATGGGACCAGATGCCATGATCTTAGTTTTCTGAATGTTGAGCTTTAAGCCAACTTTTTCACTCTCCACTTTCACTTTCATCAAGAGGCTTTTTAGTTCCTCTTCTCTTTCTGCCATAAGGGTGGTGTCATCTGCATATCTGAGATTATTGATACTTCTCCTGGCAGCCTTGATTCCAGCTTGTGCTTCATCCAGCCTTGCATTTCACGTGATGTACTGTGCATATAACTTAAATAAGCAGGAGCCAGGGTAGATAGGAGTTCTTACAACAAAGACCAGGTAGTGGGAACATCAAAAGATTAATGTTAGCTAAAGATAACCAAGTATCTGAAGTTAAGGCAAGGAGCTTTTCTTTGTATGGGAAGATGCCAGAGTCTGGGTTCACTGAAATCATTCCTTTGATACATGCCTCAGCTATCTGGGGCCGTTCTCCTGATTTCTCATCCTGAGTCTCCACGGGGTATATCATTGGGTGGGGCGGTGGTGGGGAGGTGGGGTGGTGCTGCTGCTGCAGTGGCTGAGGGCTTGACAGCTGTTTGTCTCCATTCTGAGTTCACTCTAGGTTCACTGTGCAAGGTGGCTGTAGTGGCTTGAGGACTTCAGCATCCTTTGATTACTGATGTGGCAGGCAACATTTTTTCATTGTTGAGGGGTGCAGTCAGACTGAAATTATGAAGCCGTGGTGTCTTCATCGGCATCGCAGACCCAGGCTCTTCCTTTCTTCTCCATCATCCGTATGGTCTATAATAGGTGCTGGAACTTCAGCCATCACATCCGTCTTGCAAGCAGCTGGTAGAGAGAAATGGCCACAGGAGTACATCCTAGCTTATGTTTCTTTGCTTTAGGGCGGAACTGTCCAAAAGAACTTGATGTGACAATGGAAATGTTCTCTATCTGCTGTGTCCAACACCACAGCCACCAGACCGCAAGTGCGCTTGAACTGTGGCTTGTGTGACTGTGCAACCGAATGTTTACTTCTGTTTCACCTTAATGAATTTGAGTGTAAGTATCCATGGCTAGTAACTTTATTGGGCCACAGAGTCCTATAATGAAAGCTCTGTGAGGTGGGGGACATTATTTCGCTAACCCCAGCTCTCAGAACAGAGCCTCCCTTGATAATTCTTGATGAATGAATGGATGAGATGAAGCTTTCTTCATTTCTCTCTCTTTTTACAAATCATTTGTTTATTTTTGGCTGTGCTGGGTCTTCATGGCTGTGCACAGGCTTTGTCTAGTTGCAGCGATCAGGGGCTACTCTCTAGTTTTGGTTCATGGGCTTCTCGTTGCGACGGCTCTCCTCGTGGGGAAGCGTCGGCCCTAGGTGTGCGGGCTTCGGTAGTTGTGGCGTGCAGGCTCAGTAGCTGTAGCTCACAGGCTCGGTTATTTGTGGTGCACGGGCTTAGTTGCTCCACAGCATGTGGCACCAGGGATGGAACCAATATCCCCTGCATTGCAGGGCGGATTCTTCACCACTGGATCACCAGGGAAACCCTTCTTCATTTCTCTTAATTAGATTATGGCTAATTCTATTTCAGTTAATTAATTGGATTTTGCATATGTCCAAAACCTGGTATCACAGTGCTTTTCAAACTGAGAATTGAGAAACAATTTAGTGAGTAGTGACCAACTTTATTAAAAATGAAATAAGATACAAAAGAAAATAGAATCACACGTAGTAAAGATGAGCATTGTTTCATGGAACTTTTGTTTTAAATTTATACGCGTGTATATGTATTGTATCTCAACATAAGATGTATTTTTTCATGTGGATCTAGGCCCAAGAGGTTTGAAATCCTTTGATTTAGGCAAATTTTCTCTTCAGATATATTTCTTGGCAGCATCAACTGTGCAGTTTTAGTGGTACATGTCCCAAGATTTGGTGAACACTTATTTTTGACTCTGGCACCCTTTTGGACAGGGATCTTGTCGCCTTCTGTTTTGTGAGACTCCTTATGCTTAACAGGAGAATATCAACGCCAGCTCCTAGCAACATCTAGGCCTAGCTGAGAGTACAGATTCCTGTCCTCTTAAGTGAAAGCAAGTGACATAACTAGTGTAACTTCTATTGTTTTGGGTTGTTTTTTTTTTAACTTTTTATTTTGTGTTGGAGTACAGTCGATTAACAATGTTGTGATAGTTTCAGGTGAACAGCAAAGGGACTCGGCCATAATCCATTGGTGTTTTTGATGAATGTAAAATGATCACTAAAATTTAAGATAGTTTTAGGCATTTGGATATTTCTTTTTGCTTTGAAAAATAGAACTTTGTTCTGATTATAAAAATAATAATACACATTATAGAGTATTTATAAACCACAGAAGAAGCCACCTATAGCTATTAGTGACATGTTAATATTCTCAGTTTATAGATTTATAAAAAGAGGGGGTGGTTGGGTGGGATCCTACTGATGTTAAAGCAACTTCTCTATCAGACTTAGGGCATAAGTCTCTTTTGTTTTAGGTTTGCTCTAAGAGAAGAGATCTGTTAAGCCAATTCAAAGACCTCTTGGTTGAAGCTACTTTTAATTATATTTAGGCTGGATTTTTGAAAATATCTAGTAAAACATTATTGGGCTAATCAGTGAGCTAACTGGGTAACTCCAACTTTCCCATTCTTAATCTCTCTTAGGTCTATCAGAAAATTGTTCAAGTATTTTTTATTATGAATATTTCCTCATATCAGTAGCTATTTATCTAAAATGTCATCTAAAATTATTGTAAATAGTCCAACTGATGAATGTACTATAATTTATTTTAAAATTATACATCTGCAAATTGGAAAACATGGAGATGCACAAGGAATTTTTAAAAATATATATTCAGGTACCCACACAACCACAATGAATAGTGGCTAACAGTTTTCATATTTACTTAAAGTTTTTTTAAAAAAATATTACAGGTAAACTGAAGTCTTCTTTATCCACCTTTATCTCATTCCAGAGGTTTATCCACCCTCCTCACTGATACCCATTCAGGTAAAAACATCATCCATATCCACATTTCTGTAAGAAAGGGATTAAACAGAAATTGGAGGGTCTACTCCTTCCGTCTAGGGCCTGACTCAGCAGTTGCACAAGTCACTTCTTTTGTCTTTTTTCCAGAACCTGATCACAGAACACTCAGCTCCCAGAGTGATCAGGAAATATATTCTTCACACTGGTTGGGAAATTGACAAGGAGCTGAAAGAATAAGCAGTCTCAGTCATAGCCATGTTGGAATTTCTGTATTTACTGGCATGAGCGTGTACTCAGTCACCTCTTTGCGGCCCTGTGGACTGTAGCCCACCAGGCTCCTCTGTCCATGGGAATTTTTAGGCGAGAATACTGGAGTGGGTTGTCATTTCCTCCTGGGAGTGGAAGGAGGATATAGAGCACAGAATAACGTCAGAGGAATATTTAATGGCTGTGAAACAGTGGCTGACTTTTCCCTCAGTTTCTCCATCTTGCCTCACAGATGTGTAAGCCCTTTTTCATTATGAATGAATGAATGAACATGAACAAATCAATAGTAGAGTTTTTTCCATACTTACTTTCGCCTCCCTTCCAGAGTACTAATTTGTTGGCCATCTTACTCCTCTTTTCTACATGATCTTTCCATGCCTGGTGCATCCAGCCTGTCTGCCCACCCCTTCCCATAATAGTCATGGAATTCAGTACTTAGTAGGAAACCCAATACAATTTTAGAAGTTCAAAGAAAATTTAGGATTTTAAATAAAGGGCCTGAATGCAGTAAAATCTCATCGTTAGGACAAATCATGTTACAAAGTAGTAGTATCACTATCCCCTCTAGGAAATGAATATATACCTGTCTGCATAAATATAACAATTTTTCAGATGTTTCATATTAAATTACTAATAGTGATTACTATGGAGACCGTGGTTGGAGTTAATGTGGAGAAGAGTTAGAGTTTTATTTTTAATTTTATACCCAGTAGTACTGTTAGAATCTTTAACACGTGTATGTTACTTTTACAATTAAAATATTATAGTGCAGTGCTTCCCAAACTTTGGGAGTTTATATACTAAGAACATTTACAAGGGATTCCTGGTGGTCCAGTGGTTAGGACTCTTTCTCTGCTGTGGCCCAGGTTCAACCCCTGGGCTGCATGGCACTGCCAAAAAAAAAAAAATTTCTAAGAAATTTGAATCTCAATATAAGTTTGCCAATAAACCCATTAAAAATATAACCATGACTGTGGCCTGTAATTGCCGTTTCATAAATGAAAGGGCATAATCTCTAAGTAATGGGTAATCCTCTAAACTGAATACATTTAAT
The DNA here is from genome assembly GCF_023091745.1 of Budorcas taxicolor. Lineage (NCBI taxonomy): Eukaryota > Metazoa > Chordata > Mammalia > Artiodactyla > Bovidae > Budorcas > Budorcas taxicolor. The sequence goes on from NC_068921.1 coordinate 15,702,906, forward strand.
TCTGTGAAAAATTCGTTACATTGTCCTTATTTTTCTCATTTTTGCTTTGGATCTTTTAAAAACTTTTTACTCTGGGTTTCTTCCTGTATTTTTATACTTGGCACAGATAGGGTGAGTGACTTGCTCAAGGACACACAGCCAGTGGATAGCAGAGGGGAAGAATCCAGGTTTATGGACTTCTGACTCTCCAGGGGTTCCTTTTGGTTGAATTAGTGAATGAATACAGCCAGATACTTGGAATTCTGACATCAGAATTCAAGCTTCTTTAGAATGAATTAACCTAACACTTATGTTTAGGATATGAGCAACAATGAAAAAAAGTGAAAATCCTAAAGAGGATGTTTTGGAGGCAGTATTTAATTGATCTAAATCGTTATGGAAGTTTTTTGCAGAGTTGAGACAAACAGGGAAGAAAACAATAGAGACCTCTTCATTAAGCTCTTGGCATGGCAACAGTAATCTTTCAAGACTGCCTTAGATGGAGTCACTGGAATGTTAACAATGAAAAGAATTTTTTCTTTAGAGTTCTTAGAGCATACTAAGGCATAGTAATTTATGACTGCTTTTAGAGCAGTTCTATTTGAAATATCAGATATGTAAAAACGTAGTCAGAAGCCCAAGAACTAAAATTATAGGAATATATATAGCCCTATATATGATCTAAATAAATAAATAAGTAATCTATAATTTACATATGTAAACTGAAATATAAAATATAAATGTATGTAACATAAAATAGAAATATTATAAAAATAAATATGTATGTTTCTATCCATATATTTCATATACAATATAAACATTTATAGAACATAAATGAACATGAATAGATAATTTTTTATGGGCCCATTTTTGGCCTACCCTGTATTGTGGATCCTTTAGTATAGACAGAGATGTTAGAGGTGTTGCTACCATTCTCAAAAACTGTCCCAAAATGACGAGAATTAGGTTTGTAACAAACAGCTTTATGGTGATGAGGAAATCATCACACATGCTAGTAAAGTCATGCTCAAAATTCTCCAAGCCCGGCTTCAACAATACGAGACTCATGAACTTCTAAATGTTCAAGCTGGTTTTAGAAAAGGTAGAGGAACCAGAGATCAAATTGCCAACATCCGCTGGGTCATTGAAAAAGCAAGAGAGTTCCAGAAAACATCTATTTCTACTTTATTGACTATGCCAAAGCCTTTGACTGTGTAGATCACAATAAACTGTGGAAGATTCTGAAAGAGATGGGAATACCAGAGCACCTGACCTGCCTCTTGAGAAATCTATATGCACGTCAAGAAGCAACAGTTGGAACTAGAAATGGAACAACAGACTGATTCCAAATAGGAAAAGGAGTATGTCAAGGCTGTATATTGTCACCCTGCTTATTTAACTTCTATGCAGAGTACATCATGAGAAACGCTGGGCTGGAAGAAGCACAAGCTGGAATCAAGATTGCCAGGAAAAATACCAATAACCTCAGATATGCAGATGACACCACCCTTATGGCAGAAAGTGAAGAAGAACTAAAGAGCCTCTTGATGAAAGTGAAAGAGGAGAGTGAAGAAGTTGGCTTAAAGCTCAACATTCAGAAAACTAAGATCATGGCATCTGGTCCCATCACTTCATGGGAAATAGATGGGGAAACAATGGAAACAGTGGGAGACTTTATTTTTTTGGGCTCCAAAATCACTGCAGACGGTGATTGCAGCCATGAAATTAAAAGACACTTCCTCCTTGGAAGAAAAGCTATGACCAACCTAGGCAGCATGTTAAAAAGCAGAGACATTACTTTGCCAACAAAGGTCCGTGTAGTCAAGGCTATGGTTTTTCCAGTTGTCATGTATGGATGTGAGAGTTGGACTGTGAAGAAAGCTGAGTGCCAAAGAATTGATGCTTTTGAACTGTGGTGTTGGAGAAAACTCTTGAGAGTCCATTGGACTGCAAGGAGATCCAACCAGTCCATCCTAAAGGAAGTCAGTCCTGGGTGTTCATTGGAAGGACTGATGTTGAAGCTGAAACTCCAGTACTTTGGTGACTTGATGCAAAGAACTGACTCCTTTGAAAAGACCCTGATGCTGGGAAAGATTGAGGGCAGGAGGAGAAGGGGATGACAGAGGATAAGATGGTTGGCTGGCATCACTGACTCAATGGGAATGAGTTTGAGTAAACTTGGGGAGTTGGTGACGGACAGGGAGGCCTGGTGTGCTGCAGTCTGTGGTGTCGCAAAGAGTCAGACATGACTGAGCTACTGAACTGAACTGAACTGATGAGGAACTGTACTTCCAAGTAGTTTTTTTAATCACCATTCTGGGAAGATGTCTCAGGAAAACAGCCTTGTGTTCCTCTTTACCCTTACACACAGTACTTCTGACACCAGCTGTGTCATTTTTTTTCCATAACAACCAATTCTCCGACACCAGCTGGATGTGTAGCAATTCAGTTCAGTTCTGACACTAACGACCAGAATCCCACATGTTAAGGGCTGAGGACCACAAGACTCAGATGCACACCCCCGCCTTCAGTTGCCTGTTGTAAGCAGTAGGTGTCCAGGTTACCCAAAGCTTCTGTGCAACTTGACTGCTCATCAAAGCTTCCCTACAAAGGACCACAAATGATCTGCTCCTTGGATTCAATCATTTGTGAGAACAGCTCACAAAACGCAGAACAGTTTCCTTAATTCTTGCTGATTTACCTACTCTCAAGAAAAGTCTGAGACCTCATTGTCATCTTCATGACTCTGCAATGAAGCTGTCTAATTAGTAGTAGTAGCAACTGGTTGATATAGGATATCCCAGTCTTACTTTCTGGCTGAACTGGCCTTCAGTTGGGAACCTGTGGTCATTTGTTAAACACTAGAGCCTGTGGACTGTAAAACAGTAGTTTTCATCCCTGGCTGTACATTAGAACTGCTTGGAAAACTTTTTAAAAATCTCAGCGCCCAGGCCATTCTCCAGATCAATGAAATTCGGTTCTCTGTGAGAGGGACACAGGCTTCAGAATTCTTTTTTTTTGTTTTTGCTGTGCCTTATGGCTTGGCGGGATCTTAGTTCCCCAACCAGGGAGCAAAACCGTGCCCTCTGCAGTAGAAGCGTGGTGTCTTAACCACTGGATCGCCAGGGAATTCCCTGAAGAGATTTTAATAAGGATTTTTCAGAATAATAGTCAAGAGAAGCAATTTGATTCCTTTTAAAAGTGCGAGTGCCTGATAAAGGAAGCCAGAAAGAGAAAACAGCTAAGTGGTTTGGGGGCGTGCTGTCTGCAATGTGACCATCCTGACCCCTCAGAGGAGAATTGCTCAACAGTCAGTTTGGGGAGGCTGAGCCAACTTGGGAGGGCTGAAGGATGAGAGAGACTGTGGGAAATGCCTCACTTAACTCTTTTCTCTGTCTCCGAAAAAGAAGCTACTAACTGTCTATACAAATTAAAGGCACAGTTGGGCTCAGATGGTCACTTTCTCCCCTGGGCCTCCACGGCCACCATGTTTTTAAATCTGTCATCTCTGATCTCTTGGAAACCCCCCTTCTTCTGTTCTCTCCAATTTTTCTCTGTAACATTTATCAATAACCAACATACTGTTTATTTTATTTATTTTTAATTTAAATTTATTTATTTTTAATTGGAGGATAGTTGCTTTACAATATTGTATTGGTTGCTGCCATCCATAAACATGAATCAGTCATAGGTATATGTATATCCCCTCCCTCTTGAACCTCCCTCCCACCTCCCATTTTATTCATTTTTTTATCTTCTGCCTCCCTTCAAGACACCAGAGAGGTAGAGATGGCCCTTTTTGGTCATGGATATATCCCCAGTGCCTGGAACAGTGCCTTGTAGACAACCAATCAATAATTGTTCAAAGAATGGACCTCAGATCGAGACTACTAATAGTGGGACTTCCCTGCTGGTCCAGTGGCTAAGACTCTGCACTCCCAATGCAGGAGACCCTGGTTTGATCCTTGGTCAGAGAACTAGATCTCTGTAGCAACTAAGACCCAGCACAACCAAATAAATATTTTTTTAAAGACGAATAAGAGTAACTGATATAGATTTAGTCTTATATTCGAGCACAGCAGCCCTATGAGATGGTCACATTCATGTAAGCAGCTTTTCTGAATCCCTTTATGCCCTGCAGTTTAGGTTTTTGGCAGTGCCATTGACAAAAGATGAAGGTGGAAGAAGAGCAGCTAGGGGCTAGAAGAGGCTGTTTGGATAAGTTAACCTAGAAAAGAGCTCTTCCTCTGAAGCAGGAAAAATGCTCTAAGACATACTATTCAGGAAGAAATGCAAGAGGTAGAAGAGAAGGACATGTACAGCAGAAAGCAAATTTAACACCCAGATGCACATAATACAGCCAGCAGGTTGCTATAGATACATGCATGTATTTGCAAAAGTATAGATGACAGTCTCGAAGGATACGCAGCACACTGATAAAAGTGGCCAAGCCCGGGAGGCAGCAGAGTGGAGGAAAAGCACAGTTAAGGGGAACTTCAGTGCTCACTGTGATGCTTAGATTATAATGTATCACAAGAATATTTTCCTATATAATTTCACCTCTGATTTATAAAACATTCTTTGTCTCATAGATACCAAACATAAGAAAACAAGCAAAATAGGGGGGAAGTACTTATATTACTTATAGACAGTGTATTACAAAAATGCACTGCAGAAATAAGAAGCGTACACACCTAGAAGAGTTAAGGGCTTTCTATTTCGGAATCATGCAGCAGGAGGTAATGGATTTTCAGTTCACTTAATAAGCAGAGTGTGTGAGTGTGTGTATGTCTGCGCGCGTGCATGCGTAAATGCACACTAGCATGATTTTGATCCAAAACACTGCCGCATAAATTACTTTGCTAAAAACAGCAGCAAGTACTTATTAGGGAGCAGTGAAGGAGGGGTGGGTGGAGGCTTGTCAACGCACTGCAGGAGGAAGATAGCTTATCTTCAGCTTTCCATTCTTTCAAGTGAAAAGCACAGTGGCTTGGGAATTAGAGATAATATAACTTGGAGAGTAGATTCATTTCTTTTCCTTACACTTTGCCCTCCTTGAGAAATTACCGGTGGCAGCTTATAGAGCTCTGTGTAGCACCCAGCACCTTTCAAAATGAATGAGGCAATTGTTGCAAAAGGAAAATGAGAGTAAGACAAGATGAAGCCAGAGGTAAGTATGGTGTCAAACTGAGGGTCATTAAGCTCTGCACAGGTGTCAGAGGTGACCTCCAAATTTGCCCAGGAGCTTTTAGCAACCAACAGGGTGGTGGTGGATATAATTGGTTATTAGTTATAAGATTCACTGTCATTTTGTATTAAAAGATCTTTTTTCTAGAAGAAACCTTTTTTTGGTGGTGGGGGGGGGGAGGGTGGGCTGCATCCAGTCTTAGCTGTGGCATGTGGAATCTAGTTCCTTGACCAGGGATCAAACCCAGGTCCCCTGATAGGGAGCTCAGAGTCTTAATCACTGGACCACCGGGGAAGTCCCTAGAAGAAAACTTTTTTTTTTAAAGTGTCCAATAGGGACTTCCCCGGTGGTCCAGTGGTTAAGAATCCACCAGGCAACACAGGGGACATGAGTTCAGTCCCTAGTCGGAGAATGAAGATCCAGCCTGCCATGGGGCAACTAAGACACCTCGCTGCAAGTACTGAGCCTGCGAACCACAACTAGGGATTCTGCGTCCCACAGTGAAAGAGCGCTCGCGGTGCGACCGGGACCTGACGCAATCAAGCAGTGTCCAGTGATGAGACGCACAAGGCGCTTCTCCCATGAGCCCCCATCAGTAAATACCCCTGCAGCAAACCAGAAAGTGTAGTAATGGGTTACACATACGGTTATCTTTGTTTGTTCGTCTTGCCACATCACACGGCCTGTGGGATCTTAGTTCCCTGACCAAGGATTGAACCCAGTCTGGCAGTGAAAGCGTGGAGTCCTAACCACCAGACCACCAGGGAATTCGCTGTGGCTTATTTCTTTCTGTCTCCTTCAAAGCAGCCCTAATGTTCCAGCGCAATTCCGTAGCAGGAATTCTGCTAGCAGGCCGATCAAAGGGATCCTGCCTCTCAGCTTTCTGAGGTCTGGATTGATTCAAAGATAAAATAATTTTATGATCTGGAATGGACAGAATATTCTTCAAGCAATTTACCACACGTTATTGTTTCTGTAACACATATGTCTGCTGGGGTCTCCGGTCCCCAGGAAACCTAGTTATGGTTGGCATGTACTCTCTGAGGAAATCCAAGACCCGCCCGAAGATTCCTAGTAATGTGTCTATTCTCACAGTCACTGACAAAATGTGGGAAAAAAAGAGAGAACATGACCTCCCAGCGCTGCAACGATGGGTGTCCTTGTGTCTACAGTATCGTCAGCCACCAGCTTCAACTTCCCTCATCCAGTAGCTCAGACCAGCTCCTGGCTGTTCCCTCTCCTCCTCCCTGCTTCCCATCTTCCCCATTAGGAGAAAAAAGAGAGGCAGCTTAGCTTTGCCGTCTCTTCTCCTTCTGTCAAGGTCTCTCACTTCTATTACAACCTGATGTGTTGAAGTCTTTTCCCAAAGGCAGTTCTTCTTCCTAGAGGAAAAACAAAAGTTATTAGCATCCGAGCTTTGGGGGAGACAAGTAGCACTGGCTTTTTATTTGTTCGTGCAGCACATGTATATGGAGTGATTCCTCTGTGCCTGGCTAGGTGTACCACACGGACACAACAGAGTCTTTGCCCTGAAGGGAAAGGGGAGCAGAAAGGAGATTAAACACACAAATTACAATAGTGTCCCAGCCCTCTCTGTAGGGGAGGTCAGAATACCACTGACAGCATTTAACTCAAATAAAAGTCAACTAAAATCAATTCATGGGCATTCCCTGGCAGTCCTGCCAAGGGCATGGGTTCAGTCCCTGGTCACGACCCCCAAGCTGTGAGGCATGGCCAAAAAAAAAAAAAAAAAAAAAATCATTTCTTTACAGAATACCAAAAGTGTCTGAAGATAACACTCAAAGCAAAGTTTATAACTTTTAGACTACCTTGAATTTAATAAGTGTCTTTTATTTATTTACTTTTGGCTGCACTGGGTCTTCATTGCAGTGTTCGGGCTTTCTCTAGCTGCAGCAAGCGGGCGCCTCTCTGTAGTTGCGGTGCGCGGGCTTCTCATCGCGGTGGCTTCTCTTGTTGCCGTTCACCGGCACTAGAGCACGGGCTCAGCCACACCGTAGTGTGGCTCATTCCTGGACCGGGGATTGAACCCATGTCCCCCCCAGTGCAAGGGAATTCTTAACCACTGGACCATGAGGGAAATCCTATAATTGTTTTTCAGCAGGGATCTAGAATTACTAATACATATTTGATCATGTTGGGTGTTTGAAGGGGCACAAGTAATGGTGCCCTTCTCCCTCATTGGGGTTCAGCATCAGTTAAGACATAAAATCAAGGAGTTAGGGAGCCGGGACCAAAATTTTTTTGCTGACAAAGGCCCAGTTGGAGGTCAGAGATTCTATCAGTGCAAGACTTCCTAATACTTAACCCCCAAATGAGGCCTGTAAACCACACTGCCTAGAGGAGCGAGGTCAGTCATGTCCAACTGACAGGTCCCTGGAGGTGGGGAGGGTGCGGGGAGTGGGGGAGGAAGGCATGAGACCACCTATGTCCAATGGGTTCTTCCAGACTCACCAAGTGAGAGGGGAGGCTGGGGCTAGAGGATTTCCTTGCCTTTTGGTCCCTTATAGGATGTTGGGGAAGGCAATGGCACCCCACTCCAGTACTCTCGCCTGAAAATCCCATGGACGGAGCAGCCTGGAAGGCTGCAGTCCATGGGGTTTCTAAGAGTCGGACGCAACCAAGCGACTTCACTTTCACTTTTCACTTTCATGCATTGGAGAAGGAAATGGCAACCCACTCCAGTGTTCCTGCCTGGAGAATCCCAGGGACGGAGGAGCCTGGTGGGCTGCCGTCTATGGGGTCGCACAGAGTCGGACACGACTGAAGCGACTTAGCAGCAGCAGCAGCAGCAGCAGCAGTCTTTTGTGTATGGACATGGTCTTACAACTCTTCATGTTTCCCTTTTCACTTTGACTTCTAGGGAGCTCAGAGCCATTTCCAGCAACAGGATCTTTTGGAATGCTTTTATGTTCTCATTTGCTCCTGCTTACACTCAGTGTCCCTACTTTCATTTTCCCTTTGCCCTGACTCCCTCACTTTGTATTTTGAGGATTTTTCTCGCGTGCAGTTTAGTTGCTGTATTACCATACGCCCCCCTGTAAGCCACATGAAACCTCTTTTGAAACAAGGCAGGACACTAACAATACACACTTAGGGTTAGAGTTCTTGGCATTTTAAATCTCCTAAAAACGTATTTTAAAATCTTGAGAATGTGTTAGAAACCATCCCCATCTTTGACGAGATGACAACCTATTGCCACATATGCAAACAGCTACTAGAACCAACAGAATTTAGTAGGTTACAAAGGTGGTACAAACTAAAGTAGGAATTCAGGAGCCGAGAGGCCCATGTCTGTCTTTATGGGAAAGGTGCAACCCCACTAGTCCTTGCAGTATGGCTAGTCTATCATTCAAAAGGCAGGAAGGGGGCCTCTCCTGGAGCTCCACTGGTTAAGACTTCACCTTCCAGTTCAGGGGTTGAGGGTTCAATGCCTGGTCTGGGAGCTAAGAACTCGCATGCCTGGTGGCCAAAAAACCAAAACATAAAACAGAAGCAATATTGTAACAAACTCAAATTTAAAAATAATCCATATTAAAAAAATAGAAAAGGTAGGAATGGTGGGCTTGTTTAGATGTATACGTGCAGTGTTTATACATATATGAAATTTGAATACTCAAACATATACATATACATGTGGCAGAAAAACCATGGCTGGAATATAGTTTACTAGCCTTTATGGCATTCTCGTTCACTTTAAAACCAGTTGAGCTGTGATTACGTCATTTTGTTCTTTCCGCTGCTGCTATATCTGGATTTTATCTCGCTTTGTAAAGTATTCCAGATTTACCCTGGTTATCCAGTAACCAGTAGAAATGTTAAATGGGCACCTAAATGAATTCTAACTTCCTCTTAGAGGAAAAAGTGTCTCTAATTCTAATTTTATGGCAAACTTAAGTAGAAAACACTGATTGGCAAATGGCTTGAAGACAAATTGAGAACTTCATATTATCAATTCTAAAGCGAAAGAAAGTGAAAGTCACTCAGTTGTGTCGTCCATGGAACTTTCCAGGCAGGAATACTGAAGTGGTAGCCTTTCCCTTCTCCAGGGCACCTTCCCACCCCAGGGGTTGAACCCAGGTCTTCCGCATTGCAGGTGGATTCTTTACCAGCTGAGCCACGAGGAAATTATCAATTCTAAGGTGATTATTTTTGTTGTGTTTTCTCTATTTTTTTATTTTTTGTGGGTTCTTTTGGTTGGTTGGTTGGTTGGTATTGGAATGGAGATGGGTTTTTGCTTCTTTTTTCTTTTTTTTAACATTTCGTTTATTTTTTGTTTTATCTTTAGGGCATGCATCTTTTTTAGAAAACATTTCTGATATTGGGGTGCATTTTATGGTATGTTATGATACTTGGCGGCATTTTTTTTCTAAATGATACCTAAAATAATGATGCTTTTTATGAATGATAATGAAAACCAGTATTAATTCAAAGTAAAAAATGGACAAGGAAATGGCAACTCACTCTAGTATTCTTGCCTGGAAAGTTCCATGGACAGAGGAGCCTGGTGGGCTATAGTCTATGGGGTCACAAAGAGTCGGACATGACTGTGATACTGAGCACAAAAAAGGAGATAACTGTGGATAAATTGCCCAGGGCTGGTAGGCTGAAGGAAGACCATCCCTCACTGAATGGAGAATAGAGGGGGCCAGACTTACAGAAGGAAATTGATCCCTTCAGCTTCCACTTCTGGGTTTCACACTCAGACTCCCACCACGTCAGAGACTGTGCCCAGCCCAGGAACTGGGGCCACCCTGCTGACGCTTTCTCTGCCTCCATAAACATTCTCCCCTCCCAGGCTACCTTGGCTCGGGGCTGAAGAAATCCCTTCCCCTTTCCTTCAGCAAGACAAAGGTGGACGTCTCAAAAAGTAACATGCAGTGGTTACATACTAGCTCCCAATAGGGGTTCCACGCCTGGTTGGCGAACTAAGACCCTGCAGACGGCACAGCTCGGCCTGAAAAAAAAGTAACTTAGCCAGAAAACAAAGGAAAACCAAACATAAAGAAAATACTGCAAGGGAGGAACATGGATTTCCAAACTGACTTTACCACTTCCTTAGCCTCCGGGACCCTAGGTAGACCTTGGTTTCGGTACAGCTGATAGAGCTTGCTGGCACCTGCCCGCTGCCAGGGAGGGAAGTGTGGAGAGCAGGCTGTGGGCTAAGGTGGATTTGGGTTGGCACCCGGACAGGCGCACTGGCATTCTTGTCCCTGGCCAAACCACGTGAGGTTCCCGCAGGGCATGTTGCTGGCGCGGGTCAAGGTGCCTGTGTGTGCGCTGTCACTTCAACCACGTCTGACTCTGCAACCCTAAGGACTATAACCCGCCAGGTACCTCTGTCCATGGGATTCTCCAGACAAGAATACTGGAGTGGGTTGCCATGCCCTCCTCCAAGGGATCTTCCCGACCCAGGGATCGAACCCGCGTCTCTTACATCCCCGCTGCCTTTGTTCCTGAGGCCCTGGAGGAGTCGTCAGCTCCCCTGCTAGCCCCCTAGATACCTCCCTGGCTCCCAGCTTCCCCTCTCCGATCACCCTCCTCCCCGCAGGATGTGCTCTTGAAAGGCCCCTTTTCACCCACCGCCACTTCTGTGTCTCACTGACTGGCCTGAACAAACATGCCATCGACGTGTCTCCCTGTGGGCGCAGCTATGTTTCCTCACCGGCTCTTGTCAGCCAGAAGCAGGGATGACCTTGCCAGTACTCACGTGGCCCGTGCTGGCTGCTCCCTCGCCTGGAATATCTTGGGGCAGGCTGGGCTCCGGAGGGGGTTAGCACATGCCTCCTGGGGCAGGAAGTGTGTTCCAGTGGAAAGAATATGGGCTTTGGAGCCAGCCACGTGTCCTTTCAGATCCTGGCTCACCACTTACTAGTCACCTGACCCACAAAGCCTGTCCGAACTCGAGTTTCCTCCCCTGTCATGTAGGATGTAACTTTCCGGGTGTTGTAAGGCATGAGTGGCATCAAGCAGGTGAAAGCATCTACTTAACACCCAATGGGATGGCCATGCTATTATCAAAACTGAAAATATGTCGGTGGAGATGCAGAGGAATGAGAACTCCTGTGCAGTGCTGGGTAGAATATACGGTGCAGCAGCCCCCGTGGAAGTCAGTATGGTGGCTTCTCAGAATAAAGCACGGAATCACCATATAATTCAGCGATTCTAAAAGAATTGAAAGCAGGGACTTGAACAGACAGTTGTATATCAGTGTCCACTGCAGCATTATCCATAGTAGCCAAAAAGTAGAAATAGCTCCCCTGCCCATGGACAGATGAGCAGATAAACAAACTGCAGTCTATAGATACAATGGGATATTATTTAGCTTCCAGAAGGAAGGACGTTCTGATACAAGATAGATACAACACGGATGACACTTGAAACCCTTATACCAAGGGAAGTAAGCCAACCACAAAAGGACAAGCTAGATGATTCCACTTTTTTTTTTTTTTAAAGGAACTTGGCAAATTCATAGACAGAAAGTAGACTAGAGGTTACCAGGTGCTGGGGTAAGAGGGAATGAGCAGGTATTGTTTAGTGAGTATGGAGTTTCAGTTTGGGATGATGAAAAAGTTTTAAAGATAGACGCGGTTGGGGACCTCCCTGGTGGTCCAGTGGTTAAGACTCCAAGCTTCCAATGCAAGGGGCAAAGTTTCAGTCACTAACTGGAGAATTAAGATTCTTGAATGCCTCATGGCATGTCCAAAAAAAAAAAAGGGGGGGGTTGATGGTCGCACAACAACGTGAATGTCCTTAATGCCACTGTATTGTACACTTTAAAGTGGTTAAAATGGTTAATTTTATGTTTTGCATAATTTCACACATACCCAACTACACAGTGCCTAAAGTTAGTCTGTGCATTTATCAAATGGTAGTTCCCTCCCTGTTTTTGTAAGTGAATCTGTATCTTGGGTTCATTCACTGTTTTGTTATTTTGGCTAGCATACAAACGGAACGTCATCCAAAGGTACTTCAGTAAAACCCAGCTGTAAAGTGACAGGTCCCGAGGGATCTTGAGTCCTGTACTTTTTCATGTCTTTCTCCCTTTCAGTTCAGTTCAGTTGCTCAGTCGTATCCGACTCTGCAACCCCGTGAACCTCAGTACGCCAGGCCTTCCTGTCCATCACTAACTCCGGGAGTTTACCCAAACCCATGTCCATCGAGTCGGTGATGCCATCCAACCATCTCATCCTCTGTCGTCTCCTTCTCCTCTTGCCTTCAATCTTTCCCAGCATCAGGATCTTTTCAAATGAGTCAGCTCTTCATATCAGGTGGCCAAAGTATTGAAGTTTCAGCTTCAGCATCAGTCCCTCCAAAGAAATCCCAGGGTTGATCTCCTTCAGAATGGACTTGTTGGATCTCCTTGCAGTCCAAGGGACTCTCAAAAGTCTTCTCCAACACCTCAGTTCAAAAGCATCAATTCTTCATTGCTCAGCTTTCTTTATAGTCCAACTCTCACATCCATACATGACTACTGGAAAAACCATAGCCTTGTTCATTGGAAGGACTGATGCTGAAGCTGAAACTCCAATACTTTGGCCACCTGATGTGAGGAACTGACTCACTGGAAAAGACTATGATTCTGGGACAGATTGAAGGCAAGAGGAGAAGGGGATGACAGAGGATGAAATGGTTGGATGGCATCACCGACTCAATGGATATGAGTTTGGGTAAACTCCGGGAGTTGGTGATGGACAGGGAGGCCTGGCATACTGCAGTCCATGGGGTCATAAAGAGTCGGACATGACTGAGCAACTGAACTGAACTGACTAGATGGACCGTTGTTAGCAAAGTAATGTCTTTGCTTTTGAATATGCTATCTAGGTTGGTCATAACTTTTCTTCCAAGGAGTAAGCGTCTTTTAATTTCATGGCTGCAGTCACCATCTGCAGTGATTTTGGATACCAAGTAAATAAACTCTCTCACTGTTTCCATTGTTTCTCCATCTATTTTCCATGAAGTGATGGGACCCGATGCCATGATCTTTGTTTTCTGAATGTTGAGCTTTGAGCCAACTTTTCCCCTCTCCTCTTTCACTTTCATCAAGAGGCTCTTTAGTTCTTCACTTTCTGCTATAAGGGTGGTGTCATCTGCATATCTGAGGTTATTGGTATTTCTCCTGGCAGTCTTGATTCCAGCTTGTGCTTCATCCAGCCCAGCATTTCACATGATGTGCTCTGCATATAAGTTAAATAAGCACGGTGACAGGGTGACTTTCTCCCTTTAAGTTGCATCTAAAGATCCCAAATAGATAAATAAACAAATAAATATTAAAAGGAAGAAGCAGCAGCATCCTTTTCTTTCCAAGCAACCTGCTTTAGGCTTTAGGAATCAAGGATGTTAGTTGCAGTCAATCCCATTAGGTAAATACTTCTTCCAGAGCCTCTGTAATCTCAGAATTAATAAGCTAAGAGCATTGAAGGGGAATTCCATTTAAGTGCTAATTGTCCTTTCCATTGGGCTTACCTGGTGGCTCAGATGGTAAAGAATCTGCCTGTAAAGCAAGAGACCTGGGTTCAGTCCCTGGGTCGGGAAGATCCCCTGGAGAAGGGAAAGGCTACACACTCCAGTATTCTTGCCTAGAGAATCCCTATGGACAGAGGAGCCTGGTGGGTTACAGTCCATGAGGTCACAAAGAGTCAGACACAGCTGAGTGGCTAAGCACACAGCCTTTCCTTTACATTAGGTCAGTAAAAGGTAAGGTGGTGTATACTTGGTGGGACTATTGGAACCTATAGCTTAGAGATCAGGAGAAGGCGATGGCAGCCCACTCCAGTGCTCTTGCCTGGAAAATCTTATGGACGGAGGAGCCTCGTAGGCTGCAGTCCATGGGGTCGCGAAGAGTCAGCACGACTGAGCAGCTTCACTTTCACTTTTCACTTTCATGCATTGGAGAAGGAAATGGCAACCCACTCCGGTGTTCTTGCCTGGAGAATCCCGGGGACGGGGGAGCCTGGTGGGCTGCCGTCTATGGGGTCGCACAGAGTTGGAGACGACTGAAGCGACTTAGCAGCAGCAGCAGCAGCAGCTTAGAGATCATTATTAAGATAGGCAAGGGGTAGCTAGCCTTTTATTTACATTCTCTGCAGTCTCCTCTCTTCTTCCTCCCTCCGTTTCTTCTCAGAGCATGCTGGGGGTGAGACTTCCTACAGTTCCCATCTTGGACCCCTTATTAGAACCGACTCAACTCGGCAGCCGTGGCTGTTCTTGGGTTCCAGGCTGTGGGCGCTCCCAGGCCCAACACCACACCGGTGGAGTCATCAGGTGGAGTCTCCCTCCTGCGTCAGCAACAGGGGAGTTGATGAGTCAGGTCTAATTTCCTTTCCTGGATAATTAATGAGTAGAAAGGACTAGGATTCCAGTTCTGCATGTCAGTATGCATTCTCTTAAACAACCTAAATAAGGATTGGGAATTTCCCTAATGTAGAAATCTGAAGAGTAGAAGCAACTTTTAATTTTTTAGAAAGGTTTTTGTTCAAGTATAATATACATGCAGAAAAGTGCCTATTTTGTAAGTGTACAACCCAATCACTTTTCACAGAGCACCCAGATCTATAGGGAGATTGTCACCAGCCCTGCAAAGCTCCCTTTGTATGCCCAGAAGGGCCTCTTAGAGGTTATTTTATAGGTTCAGTCTGTCTTTTAAGTAGGCCCAAGCCTGAATCCACCTACATGACAGGCAAATACCCTCCCTTTTTACTTTGTCGATTGCTATATATAAAACCACACCTAATTCACTTCGGAAATGCATACTTGTTACTGTATCATATGTGCTTTTTGTGGTAGCATAATTTTTTCTTTTTCTTGGCTCCCCCCCTCCCACCATGATAATCCCGCCACCCTGCAGACACCCTTCTGATCACTTCCCAGGACAGGAACTAGAACAGTTTTGAGCCACCCCCGAAGTTGCGCCTTGTGCCCCATCCCCGTCAAGCGTTTATCCTGCCTTTCTCTGTGAACCCTCCCCTGGTAACCACATCAGAGATGTGGCGAAGTATCTCTTTATAAAAGGGCTCCAATGAACACATTTTTTTTTTTTTTTCTGGCCGCACTGCATGGCACATGGGATCTTAGTTCCTCAACCACGGGTTGAACCCAGGCCCTCTGTAGTGGAAGGTCAGAGTCTTCACCTCTAGACCACCAGGGAAGTCCCTTAATGAATACATTTTAAATAAGAAATGGTAGAGTTTCTGTTTGGGACGATATGAAAGTACAGAAATGGATAGTGGTGCTGGTTGTGGAGCATTGTGGATTACTTAAAGACACGAAATTGTACAAATAAAAATGGTTACAATGGTGAGTTTTATTCTACCACTACTTTTACTAACATAAAAAAAATCACCATTTTGCAGCCCTCAAATTAATCCTATCCTGTCTCACCCCTGCCTTTTCCTTAAAGTAACTACTCTCCTGATTTTGTAGTGATTACTTTCTTACATTTTTTTATTGCTTTATCAGCCACATGGCATCCTTATACATAATAGTTTAGTCTTGCTGAAAGATTTGATGGGTCTTCTAATTTTTTGTTTTAACCTATAAGTTCCCCTCTGTTCCCTTCTTCTTTTGTCTAATTCATCTGTTGGTGAATTCAGATCATTTGGCCTTTTTCCTTCTATAACAATTTCTCAAATCAGTCTTTTCTAGGGGGCTTCCCTGGTGGCTCAGTGGTAAAGAGTCTGCCTTCAACGCAGGAGAGCCGGGTTTGATCCCTGGGTTGGGAAGACCCCCTAGAAAATCCCATGGACAGAGGAGCCTGGCAGGCTACAGTCCGTGGGGTCTCAAAGAGTCGGACACGGCTGCGCGCCTAAGCACAGCACCGCACAGCCGACTGTGGGAAGTCTCGGCAGAGAGGACTACAGTCTGGATCGGGATCAGGCTGTCCCTTAAGCCTCCCAGGCAGTACTGAGAGTTTTA
This sequence comes from Budorcas taxicolor, assembly GCF_023091745.1. NCBI lineage: Eukaryota > Metazoa > Chordata > Mammalia > Artiodactyla > Bovidae > Budorcas > Budorcas taxicolor. The sequence goes on from NC_068921.1 coordinate 15,719,005, forward strand.
GGAAGAGGCTAGAATCTCCCATCCTCTCCCTGGAGGGGAGGGTGGAGAAGTGGATCCCCAGGTCTGACCAGTCCCTCTTGTTGACACAGTATTTCACCTAGGCCTGCTTCTTGCCCTGCATCAGTTTCCTTTGAACGTGAGGCTCCCTGCCTCTGACTCGCCTGATGAGGCGGCAAAGCGTCAATCGTCCCAAGCAGGACCGCACTCCTTCCCCGGCCACCCTCTCACGTCTGCACCCGCACTTCAAACTGCTTGCTGCCTCCTAGGGGCGCCTCACTGCCTGTCCCAATCTATTCCCTGTCTGGCTTCTTTGGGTGATGTTGAGGGGGTGGGGGGCTGGGAGTCCTGAGCTATCTCAGCATCAAGCTATGAATGGGGAGCAGAATGTCCTATTTGAGAGGACAAGTTCACAGTTGACTTGTGTTATCCTGGTTATTTTTTGCTTGTTTGTGTGCTAAATCCTTGATATTCAAAATGTGGCTCATTTGCCAGGCATCTCGGTATCACCTGGGAGCTCGTTAGAAATGTTGCATCTCCGTGCCCACTCCAGACCTCCCAAATCAGAGGCTGCATTTTAACAAGATCCCCAGGTGATTGATCTGCTCATCAAAATTTGAGAAACCAGTTCTACAATGAAATACACTTTTAAAATTAAGAACATGATAGACTTTTAAAAAGAAGTAGACTTCCCCAGTGAATTATTTACCCAATTTCTGGAGGCTGGAGATGTCTCTGCACAGAATTGCATTTCCCTGTATGATTTTTTGGACCTGAAGGTGAAGATTTACCTTCCTCCATTTACTATGAAGACAAACCTCTTAAACATTTATGTCAGCAATTCTCAAGCCCCCCAAAGGGCTGTGAAAAAGAAAAATTTTGCCCCTCCCAAAGCATATTAATTAACAATGAGATGATTATTATCATGGGACAATGGTTTCTGGGGGAAGAAAATAAAGTAAAAAGAGAAGCAAGTGAAATCAGGGGCAGTGGCAAGGAAAGATTTTAAAAGGAAAACCGCCACAGGAAACGACAGCAAGGCTGTGACTAATGTAATGCCTCAGCCTCACCCACTGTGGGCACTCACACCTGAGCTGGCACCCTGCCCATGCCTGCGTGTACCCTTCCTTGACCCAACAGGAGACTGAGGTCTTACAGGAAAGTGTTGGGACAGCTTTCTGCTTCAGGGCATGCCTCCTACTTCCGGGTGCAGAGTGATGGTTGGGCTTAGACAAGCCTACGTCGCGCCACACGAGCTAGCCTAGACTTGGCACTGACCTGAGTCTGGACCGATTCCTGCGCTTGTGGAAGGAAACAGGAAGGAGGTGTCTTCCTTTCTCAGAGGACAGTGAGCCCCGGGATGCTTTTGTTTTGCAGTTTCATCCTTTCAAGGGGGCTCTCAGGCACTGGCAAGCTCTCTCTCTCCCACCTCACCCCTTTCTTTTTTCAGATCCAGCCTCCAAAGGCTGGTGTTTCTGAAAGTTTGGTCCTTGGAACGCTCCTCTCCCCAGGGAGCAGCACCCATTTCTAAATAGAGCCAATGAGCCTAAAAACAATACATTCATTTCCATTTCTAGCCAAGATGTCTCCTCTGAATTTCAGAATGAAGTCAGCGAAGAGTTCACTTTCACACACATTAAGTTTGAGATGCCTGTGATTTTTTTTGGTACTTGACTGTTCATTAGGGGTATCACTGGCATCTCACGCTCAGTGTGCACAAAGCTGAGCCCTCCTCACTCTCCCAGACACGCTTCCCCTTCCGTCTCAGCCTGTGCTCCACAGTCCGGCGTCCTGAGCGTGGACTGTTCACAGCTTCTTCTCCCTGGCCCCACCCCTGTCTGTCCCCAGTCCGGCCACTTCTGTGTCGAGTTCTCCCCCATCCTCCCTGCCCAGTGCCTTCATCTCTGCCTGAACAACTGAATGTGTCTTCCATTCCATCCTCCTCTTCTCTTGCCTCCCTGTCGCCTATTATCCATTACCACAATCTTGTTAAAACACAAGAGATCACTCAGAGCCCCTGCTTAAAAGCTTACAGAGATGTCTCATTGTCTATATTTAGACTGGGGCTTCCCTTGTAGCTCAGTTGGTAAAGAATCTGCCTACAATGCAGGAGATCCAGGTTCCATTCCTGAGTCAGGAAGATCCCCTGGAGAAAAAAGGAAATGGCAACCCACTCCAGTATCCTTGCCTGGAGAATCCCATGGACAGAGGAGCCTGGCAGGCTACAGTCCATGGGGTTGCAAAGAGTCGAACAAGACTTAGTGACTAAACTACTATATACTTAGATAATAAAACCCAAGCTCCTTATCAATGCCCCCAAAACACTGTAGAATATTGAGGCTGAGTGAAGCTGTACCACGGGAGTTTAAATTCTAGGCTTGCTACCCAGTATCCATGGAAATATATACCTCATCTCAATTCATACCCCTACCCACACCATTACTCAGAATGCCCCTGATTTCCTTTGAGAGCCTCAGAAAAGAACTCCTTAAGCCACCTGGAATCCTCTCCCTGGCTTTCAAGACTCATTCCTTCTCAAATTTCAGATCTTAGCTTCCAGTCAGCTCCAGAGAGAAGACATCCTTGGCCATCCTTCCTAGAATAAGGAGCTCTCAAAACCTAGTTCTTTCCTTTAGAGCATCCACACCATTTATAAGTAGATATTTAAGATTGTTTATTTGCTTAATACCTGTCGCCATCACTAGACTATAAATTCCACAAGCAGAGAGCTTGCTGCTGTTATCTCTTTTTTTTTGGTCTTGTTTTGGGCCAAGAAGAGTGCTTGGTATTTACTAGGCATCTAATACTTGTTGGGGGAAATGAGTGAGTAAATGAATCAAGTTTGGAAAACTATTAGGGAAGCAATTCTTTACCCAGTGGTTCCCCAAACCACTGAATAAGCCATGTCTGTATTCGCCTCCCCCACCGAAATGTGTGTGGATAGTACTCCTGGTGGCTCAGATGGTAAAGAATCCACCTGGAACGTGGGAGACCTGGGTTTGATTCCTGGATCAGGAAGATGCCTGTAGGAGGACATGGAAACCCACTCCAGTATTCTTGCCTGAAGAATCCCATGGACAGAGGAGCCTGGGCGGCTACAGTCCATGGGGTTGCAAAGAGTCGGCACGACTGAGCAGCTAAGCACAGAACTGTTCTAACTAAAAGCAAACTCTTGTTCATTCATAAATAGAATATGATCATTATGCATTTTCTTGATCAACGGCTACTAGTAGTGCTCACTCCACATCACGGGAGGGAACTGCGTAACATTTTGTGATATTACAAAGAGACTGGGGAGCACACCTTGAGGCCTGGTGCACATCCCCCTGAAAGGAGTTGGTTGCACTTTGGGTCTTTACCGCGTGTCCAGCAGAGGGCGCTGCGGAGACACCGCTGCCGCGGGCGCAATAGCAGCCCTGAGGGAGGGGCGGGACGAGAGGAATGACGTCCTAAATGACAACGGTGGGAAGTGTTAGCAAGGTCTCTGGAGGCTTTCTAACTGCTAGGCAGCCAGGATCATGCAGTGGTTTTGGAGGCCGGCTGAGTTATTGGGATCCAGAGAGATTTTGAAAAAATCTTGATCTCTGGATGGCTGGTTAAGTAGGACCTGGGCAAGCTTCGGACCCTCTTGAAGATGTTCTGTATGATTTTGATGATCAAGAGATTCGGGACCCATTGGGGGGAATTCCCCAGGGCCAGCTTGGGGAGAGGAAGGGATGGGGAGGAGACAAACTCTGTTCCTTTTTAGCTGTGACCTTTCTGAGTACTCCACCCTAACCTGTAAAATGGAGGTAATAAAGATGGAGCAATAACGCATACTTTGTAAGGTTATTTTAAGGCTCAAAGGACATCCAGGTGTAAAACTGCTAACAATAAGTGTCCAAAGTAAGGTAGTCTGTGCTCTGGATCAAAGGCAGAAGAAGCGTTGTGGTCCCTCTGTTGGGTCTTTACATCCTTAGGGAAGAGGAGATCCCTGCAACCTAATTGGAAGCTGACTTAATATTTATTCTAGAACCTCCAGCCCCCTCTGTTTCTGCCAGTCTTTAGTTCTTTCATTTGTCCTCCAGAAGGCAGGCAAGAACAACCAAATGAGATAAAGGACAATGCTTCTAGAAATTAAAAGAGATCTTATGCAGCATTTAATGACCCCCTATATCGCTCAGATTTCTCAACAGGTGCAGAGAGGTTGAGAATCTTACCCAAGGTCACGCAGCTGCTGAGCACAAAACCTGGGAGCCCTGAGTGCTTTCCCCAGTCTTCAATGCTTTCTCAGGAAGGTTTGTGGTGAATCTTTCTAGGACTTGCCTCTGTCCTCCAGAGAAGAGAAATCAGTGCTTCCTACATTCCTATTTCAGATATAATAAGGTAGGCTCATTATTTCTGCCTTATCCAACAGATCCGACTTGCAGCAAAAGAGGAATGATGGTAATAGTGATAATAATGCCTTTGTTAAGATGCCTGGCACCCTCCAAAAGCTTAGGAACACTGTAATCCTCATCTTATCCTTTTCATGCATTTATCAACCATTTGTCAAGACTTCCAAGGGTGGGACTTCTGTGGCGGTCCAGTGGTTAAGAATCCACCTTGCAACGCAGGGGACGTGGGTTCGATCCCCAGTCGGGGAACTAAGATCTCGTGTGCCATAGAGCAGCTAAGCCCTCACACCTCAACTTGAAAGGCTGTGTGCCACAACTAGAGAAACTGGACCCCACCGAGAGACGACACAATGAAGATATCTAGTGCCACCACTAAGACCCAATGCAGCCAAATAGATTTTTAAAAATTTTTTTAAAAAAAGAAAGACTTCAAAGTGTTCCAGGCGCTGGGGGTACCACAATGAGCAAACAGCTCCCTGCTCTGGTGGAGCCTGCGTTCTGCTGAGAAGTGAGGAGGCTGACAAAGACGATCACACCTGTAAGGTGGTTTCAGAGAGTGTTCAGAGCCTTAAGAAAAGCAGTGATGTGATGGAAAGTGCCTGAGAACAAGGGAACTGAAACTTAGCAGGACCCTTCCGGGTAGGGGCCTCCCCACCCCCTGATTGTAGAAAATAGTCTGCTGGGCCTTCTGGGAGTTCCAAAGAGCAGACACAAGCAGTTACTAATTAGAGAAGTGAGGGAATGCAGAAACAAAGGGCAACTGGTCTGGAACGACAGTTCAGGGGTGAAACCAAGGCCTAGTTCATCTTCCAGGCATACACAGAACAATCTGATTCAAATCTCTGAGTTGCTTTTCGGGGACTAAGGCCCCACCCGGGTGGAGAATGGTAACTACCTGCTGTGACCCCAGACTTGTTGGAACCGGAAGACTGGTTGGAATTGAGATTCCTGGTCACCTCACCACCAGCCAGAGGGAAGTCAGACACCCACAGCCTTCACCCCACATTTCGCCTTTAACAACTCTTCCTTGAAGCCGTCAAGGAGTTCGGGTCTTCTGACCTCAAGTCACCTGTGGTCCTTGCTTCAGTTCAGTTCAGTCACTCAGTCGTGTCCGACACTCTGCGACCCCATGGACTGCAGCACGCCAGGCCTCCCTGTTCATCACCAAGTCCTGGAGTTTACTCAAACTCATGTCCATTGAGTCGGTGATGCCATCCAACCGTCTCAGCCTCTGTCGTCCCCTTCTCCTCCTGCCCTCAATCTTTCCCAGCGTCAGGGTCTTTTCAAATAAATCAGCTCTTCGCATCAGGTGGCCAAAGTATTGGAGTTTCAGCTTCAACATCAGTCCTTTCAATGAATATTCAGGACTGACCTCCTTTAGGATAGACTGGTTGGATCTCCTTGCAGTCCAAGGGACTCTCAAGAGTCTTCTCCAACACCAAGTTCAAAAGCATCAATTCTTCAGTGCTCAGCTTTCCTTATAATCCAACTCTCACATCCATACATGGCTTGGCGCTGCAATAAACCTTTCTCTGCTCCAAGCTCTGACATTTTGGTTTATATGGCCTCACTGTGCTTCAGGTACATGGAGGACTTGGATTCAATAACAGGACTGAAGGCTGGTGAGTCCAGAAAGGCATCCAGAGGAGGTGACATTTGAGCAGAGCCCTGGACAGTGAGAAAGAGTCAGCCTCACTGAGGTCTGGGAGGAGAGCTTTCTGGGCAGTGAACAAGGCAAGTCACCAGAAGCCCTGTGAGTGGGTTTGGTGTGATCCATGAACTGGAAGGAGGTGGGGGAATGCGGATGGAGACTGGCAGCAGCTGGAGGGGAGACCCATCTGGAGAAGGCAGGGCGGGCCGCTCCACTCTTGTCCAGCCTGCCTGTCCAGACCCTGCCCCAGGACTTCCCCGAAAGGCGGTGGTTACTTCCCCTCCCTCGGGAAGAATGTCAGGGAGGCAGGGCGGGCTTTGAGGGAGGAGCAAGGGAAAGACCTTTGGAAAATAGTTGCATAGCTTTAATAAGAGGTGAGGGTTTTTTAATTTATAATTTTAATATGTAAAATTATGATTTATAATTTTATGATTCATTTACTTATTTTTGGCTGCACTGGGTCTTCATTGCTTTGCTCAGGCTTTCTCTAGCTGTGGTGGCTTCTGTTGTTGTGCAGCACAGGCTCTGGGCACACGGGCTGCAGTTGTCGCGGCCCTGAGGCACACGGGCTTTGTTGCTCCGAGGCACGTGGCATCTTCCTGGACCAGGGATCGAACCTGTGTCTCTTCCACTGGCAGGCGGATTCTTATCCACTGTGCCACCAGGGAAGTCCAGAAGTGAGTATTGTTTACCTCATTTCACACCTGAGCCAGCGCAGGTTGAACGGTGGCTTCTGTTTCCTTCCGAACCATGCCTCTCATTTTCCAGCGTCCATGCCATTCCGTAAACAAGAGGCTGACCTTCCTCTCAGCCCACTCCTGCCCCTCCCCTCTGTCACTGGGCCCTCCTCCTCTCCTGTCTCTTGTCTCTCCGAGCCCAGGGCTGAGCTCTCCAGGGGACTCTGGTTGCTGACCTCATTCTGAGGGCTCTGTTACTATTGGAATTAAAACCTACTTCCTTTTCTTAAAAAAGAAAAGAAAGGATTAATTAATTTATTTAGCTGTGCTGATCTTAGTTGCAGTATACGCGTCTTCAGTTTGGGGTGTTAGTTGCTATATGCAGGATCTAGTTCCCTGACCAGGGATCGAACCTGGGCCGCCTGCCTCGGGAGCTCAGAGTCTTAGCCACTGGACCAGCAGGGAAGTCATGAAGCCCACTTCCTTTTGTGTACACATCTACTGCTAGTCTCTGCGGGGTCCCTTTCTCCTCTCTGTGTCCTGAGCGACACCACCCGGCTTCCCGGTTGTCTGGGCTCACGCTTCCCCTTGAAGGCTTCCCAAGGGGCTGCTGGGAGGGGAGGAGGAGGACTTCCAGGGCAACTTATCTAATGGCACTACCAATCAGGACTGTATTTCACTCTGAATTCTGCAAGGAAGTGACGGCAGCTTTGGTCTCTAAAGGAAAGAAAGGCAGACACTTCCCTCTCAGACTTGCTTGAGTGGTCGTGTCCCTCACACTGCGACCTCAGCCGGGGAAAGCACTTGCTCATCCAGTCACACATTTACACACGCCCCGCGAGTGCTGAGTCACTCAGTCGGGTCTGACTCTGTGGCCCCGTGGACTGCAGCCGCCACAAGCCCTATGGCGTGCCAAGCCCCAGGACTAGAAGTTAGTCTTTGAACTTCAGGGAGTCACAGCCAAATAACAATGTCAGGCACGGTCTAGAGTAACGTTGCCCCATGTTCCCTCACTTGATGTTCATAAGCAACCTTGGAGACAGGCGGGCTGGGTGCGTGCATGACGGCCTCCTGTATGTTGCCCGAGGTCGCAGCAGGCTCCTGGGAGGACTGGGCTTAACCCAGGCCCCGCAACTCCATTTTTATTCCTCTGGAATTTTAATTCTTTTGAGCTTAGAGTGGGTGAATTCAGGGCATTAGGGGTTAGATGTTTTTTTTTGGTTGTGCTGGGTCCTCATCGCTGCTCTTGGGCTTTCTCTGGCTGTGGCCAGTGGGGGCTGCTCTTCCTTTTGGCGCTCGGGGTCCTCACGGCAGTGGCCTCTCTTCTTGCAGAGCTCTCAAGCTTCAGTAGTGGTGCTCAGGCTCCGCAGTTGCAGCCTTAGCTGTTCAGCAGCCTGTGGAATCTTCCCGGACCAGGGATTGAACCCATGTCTCCTGCATTGGCAGGTGGATTCTTAACCACTGGACCACCAGGGAAGCCCAGGCATTAGGTTTTCACATGAATTTCAGGGGCACCAGCATTCCATCTGTACCATCTCCCATCACTCCATTTCCAGCCTCTGGTCCCCTTGCTGTTTCCTCAAACACTCAAGCACACTTACCTCAGGACCTTTGCACTTCCCGTTGCCCGCGTCTCAAGCTCTTCGATGACTTGTCCCCTTTGCTCTCCCAGATGGTGCGGCTTGTGGTCTCATCTCGCCCAGCCTCCTCTCAGACGTGCCGGGCCAGCTCATCTTAACATGGCAGCCCACCACTGTTGTCTCTCTCTTCACCGTCTTCCTTTTCTTTGTGCCGTGTCTCTCCGGACATTATTTCCTGGCGTGTTCCTTCATCCTCTGTCTCTGAGAGGGTAAGGATTTTGATTTGCTCCATGCTGCGTGCACCGTGCCCAGCAAAGTACCTGGCATATCAACAAAATTAACGTGTATCAACAGAACGGAAGAGCGCACGCATCATCGGTCTGGAAGAATGTTTCAAAAAATATCTGTTTATTTGGCCGTTTTGAGTCTTAGCCGTGGCATGTGGGATCTTTGTTACGTCATGCAGGATCTTTTGTTTTGACACACGGACTCTCTAGCTATGGTGCCTGGGCTCAGTAGTTGTGGTGCTCAGGCTTAGTTGCCCCGCAGCAAGTGGGGTCTTGGTTCCCAGCAAGGGATCTATAAAACCTGTGTCCCCTGCATTGCAAGGCGGATTCTTAATTAATGGACCACCAGGCAAGTCCCTGAAAAAATATATTTTTTGAAACTACAACTAAAGGGATGTCTTAAAGCCAGTCTGCCATCGAGAGTATTTTTTTTCTCCCATTTTACATATATTTAAATGGTTTGAATCAAGAATAAGATTTTATGAGAACGAAGTATTGAGGTAGACAATTGCTCATCTGCAAGCAATTCCTTTTCTCGGTGCCTGATGAATTTCCCATAGGTCATAAAAACAGGTCATAAAGGAGATTAAGCATAATATTGCTGTGTGCATTAAGCTCCAATTTCTAATTAGAAACCACAGAAAGTGATTGCTTCAGAACCAGGTGGGCCTAGCCAGCACAAAAGGAAGCAGAGTCTGGGTAGGATAAACATCCTATCTAGACAAAATCAGGGCATCCGACTCCAGATTGGTCAAATTATTTAGGGAATTGCCAAATGTCTGTTTCATGCTGTGACAAAGACAAGCTCTCAAAGACTTCATTAAAAAAAAATTAGTTATTTATTTGGCTGAACCGGGTCTTGGGTCTTCCCCAGTGGCTCAGTGGTAAAGAATCCATCCACAGTGCAGGAGACAGGGGTTTGATCCCAGGTGGGAAGATGCCCTGGAAAAGGAAATGGTAACCCACTCTAGGATTCTTGCCTGGGAAATCCCATGGCCTGGCAGGCTGAGGGGTTGCAAAGCGTTGGACACGACTTAGCGACTAAATAACAACAACTGGGTCTTGGTTTTGATGCCCAGGATCTTTAGTTGTAGCATGTGGGACCTTGTTCCCTGACCCAGGATTGGACCCCAGGCCACCAGGGGGACTCACAGTCCTGCTGACCCCTCGATTTCAGCTGGGTAGAACTGACTGTAGACTTCTGACCTCCAGAAGGGTCAAGAGGACACCTTTTTGCTTTTGTCTTTCTATTATAGAGAGATTTTCTTTAATATGGGCCGTTCAAAAAGTCATTATTGAATTTGTTACAATATCACTTCTGCTTTATGTTTTGGTTTCCTGGCTGAAAGGCATGTGGAATCTTAGCTCCCCGACCAGGGATGGAACCTACACTCCCGGCACTGGAAGGCGGTGTCTTAACCACTGGATCACCTGGGAAGTCCCTAAATTCTTGTTTTAAGCCACCTAGTTTGAGACAGCTTGTTACAGCGGCGATAGGAAATGAACGCAAGTGCTTTCTGGGGATTCCTGGCTTCTGAGTGGGAGCCAGGGCATCTGAATTAGAACTGAGCTTCCTCGATGGGATGTGTGCACACTGGCCGCTGCCTTAGCAAAAAGCAGAACCGGAAGTTGTTAGGAGTGGAAGCCCAGGGCAGTAAGGAGGGTGAACCAAGAAGAGGCGCAGACTCCTCGCTCTGAGACAGACCTGTTACCACCTGGCCTCCGTTTGCCAGTGAGCTGTGAAGAGGCACAGCAGGTCGTTCAGTGGCTCATCTGCTCAGATGTTGTTCAGTCGCTCAGTCGTGTCCAACTCTTTGCGACCCCATGAACTGCAGCACACCAGGCTTCCCTGTCCCTCACCATCTCTCAGAGTTTGCCCAAGTTTATTGTCCACTGAATCAGCAATGCCATCCAACCATCTCATCCTCTGCCGCCCGCTTCTCTTCTCGCCCTCAAACTTTCCCAGCATCAGAGTCTTTTCCAATGAGTCCGCTCTTCGCATCACGTGGCCAAAGTACCGGGGCTTCATCCTCAACATCAGTCCTTCCAATGAGTATTCAGGGTTTTCTTTAAGATTGACTAGTTTGAGCTCTTCGAAATCGGAAGGACTCTCAGTCTGCTCAGATAGAGGGTTGCCAAGAGCAAGGATGCTTCCTCAGAGTGGCCCTCGGAGAGAGGAAGGAGGGAAAATGAGTCTGGCCGGCTCCCTCCTGTTTCCCATTCCCAACTGGTCAGGGCTCATCCATGCTGGGGTCAGGGTGAGGTCAGTGCCCTGGACCCCGAGGTTGATTCCATCTGGCCCCAGAGGCTGCCTAGGACATCCTATCCCCAAGCCTCAGCTTCTGCTGATTCATTTACATCCAAGGATGAAATTCTGGTTCACACTGTTGGTTGGCTAGGGATTCAAGAGAGTGAACAAAAGCTAGCGGCCTCTGGAGGCCCGGGCTCGGAACCCCCACAGCACACTTCCAGAACATTCCATGGGGCAGGCAGCCACAGGCCGGTCCGGAATCAGTGGCTGTGAAAATCGACTCCCTTTCTATGGGAGAAGCTGCAGAGGGCCTGGCTAGCAAGAAAGGAAGGGTTGGGGCAGTTTGGGCAAAAACTTCACCACGGAGGGGTTAGCGGATAAAAGGAGTGGAGGGGGGCGGGCGGAAGATTCCGGAGCAGCGAGACTGGAAGCCACAGGTGCCGCAGGTTTGACCAGAGTGGAGCCGAACCCGCGGCCTTGACGCGGCGGAAGGCGGGCTGAAGCCGGGAGCCGCATCGCGAGGCCCCGGCGCTGAGTCAGGGCGCTCGGATTCTGTTCTGAAAGCAGCCGGGAAGCGCGAAGCCGAGGCAAGCCTGCAGGGTGTCTGTGCTGAAAGCCCTTCCGATGGGACGCGGAGAGTAGCTCAGGCCATCCCGGCGGGCCTCGACGGTGGAGCCCGCAGCGCAGGTAGGAGATGACGCTGGCCTGACGGCAGGGTGGTGGAGAGGGACATAGGGATGTGCGCGGGGACGCGGAGGAGGGAGACACGCCCCGACGCGGTGATGGGAGTGGGGGCGCCGATGGAGGCCTGGCGGACGCAAAGCAACGGGGCTGAGGGCAGGACCCTGGACTGAGAAACGGGTGCCACGCCGGAAGTTAAGGAAAGGAAGTAGAGAGGAGCATATTCAGACAAAGGAAAGCGCCCCACGCCGGTGTGGACCGGCTGAAGCATGCCCTTCCTAGTTCATCTGAACACCAGGCTGGTGATCAGCATTTCATTATCCTGTATCATCCAGGAAAGGGAACGGGGGTGATTCCAACCCCCAAGCCCTCAGAAACCCCTCACTGGTGTTCTTGATGCTCCTGAGCACAGTCCATTTCCTTGTGTATTTGTGTGGGTCTAACAGGTTCCCAATAGGAAAAGGAGTGCGTCAAGGCTGTATACTGTCACCCTGCTTATTTAACTTATATGCAGAGTACATCATGAGAAACACCGGGCTGGAGGAAGCACAAGCTGGAATCAAGAGTGCCGAGAGAAATGTCAATAACCTCAGATAGGCAGATGACCCCACCCTTACGGCAGAAAGTGAAGAGGAACTAAGAAGCCTCTTGATGAAAGTGAAAGAGGAGAGTGAAAAAGTTGGTTTAAAGTTCAACATTCAGAAAACTAAGATCATGGCATCTGGTCCCATCACTTCATGGGAAATAGATGGGGAAACAGTGGGAGACTATTTTCTTGGGCTCCAAAATCACTACAGATCGTGATTGCAGCCATGAAATTAAAAGACGCTTACTCCTTGGAAGAAAAGTTATGACCAACCTAGATAGTATATTCAAAAGCAGAGACATTACTTTGCCAACAAAGGTCTGTCTAGTCAAGGCTATGGTTTTTCCAGTGGTCATATATGGATGTGAAAGTTGGACTGTGAAGAAAGCTGAGCCCCGAAGAATTGATGCTTTTGAACTGCGCTATTGGAGAAGACTCTTGAGAGTCCCTTGGACTGCAAGGAGATCCAACCAGTCCACCCTAAAGGAGATCAGTCCTGGGTGTTCATTGGAAGGACTGATGCTAAAGCTGAAACTCCAATACTTTGGCCACCTCATGCGAAGAGTTGACTCATTGGAAAAGACCCTGATGCTGGGAGGGATTGGGGGCAGGAGGAGAAGGGGACAACCGAGGATGAGATGGCTGGATGGCATCACCAACTCGATGGGCATGAGTTTGAGTGAACTCTGGGAGTTGGTGATGGACAGGGAGGCCTGGCGTGCTACGATTCATGGGGTTGCAAAGAGTCAGATACGACTGAGCGACTGAACTGAACTGAACTGAACAGGCCTTTGAAGAAAAGGTGGGGTGGGGCTTGGAGCATGGGCCTTTAATGTGGTTCCTGCCCTGTAAGGCTTGAAAACAAACTCAGAGGAGCCACATCTATTGAAAACTCAGAATATCGCCTCTTATATGTTCAGTGAAAAATAGAGAGTAAATGGGAAACTTGTGCTCACTGCCCAGAGCATTCTATCCCCCGAAGCAAAGCTATGCAGGAAGCTAAGTGATTATCTGGGTGCTTGGTAAATCCATCTCCTGAGCCTCAATTTCTCTGTCTCGAAAATGAGGATAATGATTCCTACCTCCCATGGGTGATTACAAGGATTAAATGTACAGACATTTTATACACCTCAAGTCCAAGGGTCGATTGTGGAAATAACATTTTAAAACTGACTATATATAATCTTATAATTAATAACAATGTGAACAGATCTTTTAAATTTTAAATTAATTTGTTTTCGGCTGCACTGCGTCTTTGTTGCTGCTCATGGGCTTTCTCTGGTTGTGGAGAGCTGGCTTCTCATTGCAGGGACTTCTCTTGTTGTGGAGCGCTGGCTCTAGTGTGCACACAGGCTTCCGTAGTTGCAGCTGGCTGGCTGTAGAGCACGGGCTCAGTAGTTGAGGTGCTTGGGCTTAGTTGCTTTAAGGTGTGTGGGATCATCCCCAACCAGGGATCAAACTGGTGTGCCCGGCATTGGCAGGTGAGTTCTTAACCACTGGACTGCCAGGGAAGTCCTAACTAAATTCTTGATAATCAGATCTGTTTAGTTCAGAAGTTAGAAAAATCCGATCATTACTGCAGTGGACTACATGTTCGTGTCCCCTCCAGATTCATATGCTGAAACCCTAACCTCAGTGTGATGGTGTTAAAAATAAAATAAAAACTTAAACACATACACATACAACACACACACACACACACAGAATGTGATGTTGTTAGGATGTGGGAATGATCAGGTCGTGAGAGTGGAGCTCTCCTGAATGTGATGAGCACCCCTATAAAAGGGACCCTACAGAGCTCTCTTACCCTCTTTCTGCCATGTGGGAACACGAGAGAAGCTGGCAGTCTGTAACCCAGAAGATGGCTTCACCAACAGCATGATCTCAGAGTTCCAGCCTCCAGAACTAAAAGAAATAAGTACTTATTGCTTATAAGCCCCCCAGTCCATGGTATTCTGTTGTTTATTTGCTGAGCCATGTCCGACTCTTTTAGAATGCCAGGCTCCTTCTGTCGGGAATTCCCAGACAAGAATACAGGAGCAAGTTGCCATTCCTTTTCCAGGGGATCTTCCTGACCCAGGGACCAAACCTGGGTGGTCTTGGTTGCTTGCATTGCTGGCAAATTCTTTGCTGACTGAGGCTCCAGGGAAGCCCCTGGTATTCTTCTAGAGCTTCCCAGGTGGCACTAGTGATAATGCAGGGAATGCAAGAGATGCAGGTTCCATCCCTGGGCTGGGAAGATCTCCTGGAGAAGGGCATGGCAACTCACTCCAGTATTCTTGCCTGGAGAAACCTACGGACAGAGGAGCCTGGCGGGCTACGGTTCATAGCGTCACTCAAGAGTCAGACACGACTGAAGTGACGAGCATGTACGCACGCAAACTAAGACAGCAAGATGACTTCTAAAGTATCTAAAGGCCACACTTAAGATACAGGGTCAGTCACTCAAAGCTGTCCTATGAAATTGCCCTCGAGGCAGCATTCTGCTCAGTGCAATGCTTGTGTTCCTGGCATCAAGGCCTTTAAAACTGTATGCTCTCACTTTGCTTTGTACTAATTCCCTGGAAATCTTTCAAAGCATAGCCTGGTGAGATGAATTTCCCCGTAGCTTTTGCATTTTACTGCCTTTGTCAGCTCTAACTCTGTCCTTTGTCAAGGTCACCTCCCAGTGAATAGTGTCTCATGATCCCATTTACAGTCCAAAGTGGTTATTCAGCCTCAGGACTTTTTCAGTTTGGAAGAATTATGCTCAGCAGATGTTCTTCAGTCATCCAGAATGTCAGCCCAGGGAACCTTAATTCCAGTCAATTGCCCTCCCTGAATCTTGCTGTTTTTTCTTGAGCGTTCTGAGTTTGTCATGAAATGAGGAAGTTTACTAGAGGAACGTGTTTAAAGTCAGAGGGAAAACAGGTGCAGAGTAAGGATGAGTCTGGAGGGAGTTGAGGGGGAGAAAATTATTGGGTAAAATTCTAGATTCTCTGTAAAACAGCAGGCATCGCGGAGCAGCTGTTAGTACAGGACGCAGTGCTCAGTGACGGTAAAGGGAAGCATGGAGATGACGGCAGGGGCGTCCCTGGTGGCTGAGTGGTTACGAATCTGCCTGCCAGTGCAGGGGACTTGGGTTTGATCCCCGGCTGGAAAAGATTCCACATGCCTTTGAGCAACGAAGCCTTTGCACCACGACCACTGAGCCCCCCCCCCCCCCCCCTCCGCCCCACCCGGGGTCTGGAGCCCACGTGCTGCAACTGCTGGAGCCTGCACGCCCTAGAGGCAGTGCTTGAAGCAAGAGCAGCCACCTCAGGGAGAAGCCTGCAACTGGAGAGCAGCCCCCGACTCCCTGCAACTAGAGAGAAGCCCCCCCAGCAACAACCAAAAATCAATAAGTGGTTTTACAAAGATGTGACATCAGCTGTAGGTTTGAGAGAGAAGCTTTCAGCTTACGAAAAGTTAAATGATACGAGAGAAATACCAAGCTAAGCTGAAGGTCATTGCTATTTGTTAGTGAAGTAATAGTATCCACAGAGTCTTTTTTTTTTTTTTTTTTTTTAATATTTGGCTGCATTGGATCTTAGCTGGGCACATGGGATCTTTGATTTTTTATTACAGCACACAGGATATTTAGTTGCTGCATGCTAACACTTAGTTGCGGCATGTGGAATCTAGCTCCCCGATCAGGCATCGAACCTAAACCCCCTTGCATTTAGAGCATGGAGTCTTACCCACTGGACCACAGGGAAGTCCCCAACAGTCCCCTCACAATGTACTTGGTCCCAGCCACTTGTATGTAACGGTGAACAAGCCACTAGGTGAGGCGTCCTGGAGGACCGGCCATCCATTCCAGCTCAAGGGAGATGGGAGATGATGGTGTGAACAGAGCCACTGAAATCCAGTATTGAGTCATAGGACCGTGAGTCCGTCACTTGAGTTGTTTCGCCCAAAGCAATCAGCTGGGCCTGGATCCCTTCCATAGCTCATTTGAGCTTGTTAGAAGGCTTACGTTTTGATAGAGCAGCTCTGAACTCTCCCCCAGTTAGGTCAGTCACTTTCGCTTTCTGGTCAGATGAGGCCCTGTTGTGCTGGAACTTGGCACCACATGCAGAATAAAGGTCTAGGACAAGCCTGGGGCATGGTTCTGAAAAGCTGGAGGAGTGTGGGAGCTGACGTATTTGTGCTTGACCTGGGGCAGACCTGGGGCCTGTGCCATCACCCTGTGACCCAGGCTCACCTCTTTGCTGAAAGATGATCACCCAGCTGGTTAGAGGCCCAACCAGCCCACAGCTCCACCGCACTTCCCATCTTTTGTGGAACCATGATGTCGGGTGGCTCAGACGGTAAAGAATCTGCCTGCAATGTGGGAGACCTGGGTTTGATCCCTGGATTGGGAAGATCCCCTGGAGGAAGGCATGGCAACCCCACTGCAGTATTCTTGCCTGGAGAATCCCCATGGACAGAAGAGCCTGGAGGGCTGCAGTCCATGGGGTCTCAGAGAGTCGGACACGGCTGAGCGACTGAGCACGGTGTCTTCAACCCCTGGGCTGTTCCAGGTGATCTCAACTCCCATGTGTCTCTGTCACTATTACCTGCCTTTTTCTTCCTCTCTGAGTCATCTTTTTATTCTTCTTTGGTTCTTCACTTCTTTCTCAGAAGATAAGACTTCCCTGATGTCCCAGTGTGTAAGACTCTGAGCTCCCAATCCAGGGGGACTGGGTTTGAACCTGCATGCTGCAACTAAGACCCAGTGCAGCCAAATAAGTAAATAGTGATAGTTTTTAAAATAGGTAGGGCAAAAAAGAAGATAAGGCAGTGTCCTCCACCGCAGAGTTCCTCTCATTTGTCCTTTAGTAAGTGATGTGCTGGCCACTTGCTCCCAGGGCACTGGCCCCTTGCCAGCTCTCCAGCCCATGTCAGCTGCCCCTGAGGTGGGTCCTTAACTACTGCTCATCTCCGTGTCCCTGGGAGCCCTCAGTCAGAACTAAGGACTTCCCTGCTGCTTGTGTAACTTCAGTTAGCCTACTTCAGTTCGTTTCTGCTGCTGCTGCTAAGCTGCTAAGTCGCTTCAGTCGTGTCCGACTCTGTGCGACCCCATAGACGGCAGCCCACCAGGCTCCGCCGCCCCTGGAATTCTCCAGGCAAGAACACTGGAGTGGGTTGCCATTGCCTTCTCCAATGCATGAAAGTGAAAAGTGAAAGTGAAGTCGCTTAGTCGTGTCCGACTCTGAGCAACCCCATGGACTGCAGCCCACCAGGCTCCTCCGTCCATGGGGTTTTCCAGGCGAGAGCACTGGAGTGGGGTGCCAGTGCGTTCTCCGACGTTCGTTTCTAGCCCTCACTTATTTCCTGTGTGCTAGTTCCACGTGGGCTTCCCAGGTGGCGCTAACGGTAAAGAACTCGCCTGCCAATTCAGGGGATAGAAGAGACGCAGGTTCGATCCCTGGGTGGGGAAGATCCCCTGGAGGTGAAATGGCAACCCACTCCAGTATTCTTGCCTGGAGAATCCCATGGACGGAGGGTGGTGATCAGACGCAACGGAGCTGACTTAGCATGCAGGTGGCGTACATGCAGATCCACGCAGCAAACTGACTCAGACACTTCCGGGTGAAGAGTGTCAGGCAGCTCAGCATATCTCAAGCAGAAGCGTCTCCTTTGCCTCCAACCTCCCTCTTCCCCAGTCTCTGCTCTGAGTGGCACCACCAGTTGGACATGAGGCAGGAACCCAAGAGTCTGTCTCACCTACCTCCCCTCCACCTCCATGGTGGTGCAGTCAAGTTCCAGGCTGTCTGCCTCCTTCACCTCCCCTGTCCCACCATTGCCATCTTAATTTAGCTTTTCAGCTGGGAAACCTGCATTGACCCTTCAGGACTTGGGCAGTTCAAGTGTCATCTCCCCTAGGAAGCCTTCCAAAAGCCGGTTCAGGCTATTATGTAATTGTTAGGTTCTTTTTTTTTTCTTTCCTTTCATCAGACCATAAATCTCTAAAGGCAAAGGCATTTTTTCCCCCTTGTACCCAGCATGGCATTTAGGGATGGCCCAGTACATGAATACATCAGTATATAAATGACCAAGATGAGGAAATAATACTTATTTTCCATAGCTGCCCACAGGATTCATGGTCAAATAAGGACGTTTCCATTTTTACCTACCACTCTCCACAGGTTTTATAGTTTCTTTCTTTTTCCCTAGGCATATTTTCTCTTGTTCTATTTCGTTCTCTGCTCTACTAAATACAAAGGGAAATAAGACTCAAGACTCAGGATATAAAGCAACTATATACGCCAATAAAAATTTAATTAAAAAAAGACTCAAAATAACACACTAGTGACTGGAAATTCAGTTCTAGTTTCCTGGACCAGAGAATTAAGTGAATATAAATCTTCAATGGAAGTTAAATTTGCAAACCATAATTAGACCAAATTAGCAATCAGAAAGCTCATTGTTCTCTACTAGAGAGTCTCTTTACATCCTCTTGGGGCTAGCTGTGGAAACACCACCCGTAGACAATATACCTCCCTAATCCCTTCTTGTGGGCTAGTTGGCTGTTATGTCTCATTTTAAGGTAAAGTGTTGTTAGTGGGTGAGAGCAGATAATAAAATGTGAGCTTGGAGACATGGATTATAGACAAGCCCTGATGGGATTCTTGTGATATTCTCACGGAAAATGGAGGCTGGAAAACAACTGTCAGCCTGACCTTGTGAATTTCCAGGTTGGCGTCACTAATTATAATTTACCTGTGTGTGTGTGTGTGTGTGTGTGTGTGTTAGCCAGTCATGTCCATGTCATTAATCACCCACATCACACCATGTATCACACAGTCACACCTGGGGAAACCACCTCGCCATCACCAACGTTTCTTCAAATGGAAAAAGAACAGTGAACATCACACACGCACACCATCCTTAGTTTTTATTTTTCCATGAATTCCGATTAAAGGAAATATATTTGGGAAAAGGGCCATCCTGTTTGTTTATGTAGGAGGTTTTTTTTTTTTTTTTGGAAAAGAGACGCCGAGTCAGAGTGTGCAGGTCATTGTCTTGGACAGATCAATGCGCTTCAGCCAAGGTCTAGTTATCCTCGTTAGGTAAGTAGGTGAAAGGGTCACAGTGGTAATATGGGTGCTTGTAGCTTTGGCTATAGAGTCTTCTCCAGGCTGCTGCAAAATCTAAATTAAGGCCAGGGGTTCCTGATTACTTCCCTGGTGGCTCAGAGGGTAAAGCGTCTGCTTGCAATGTGGGAGACCCAGGTTCAGTCCCTGGGTCGGGAAGATCTCCTGGAGAAGGAAATGGCAACCCACTCCAGTATTCTTGCCTGGAAAATCCCATGGATGGAGGAGCCTGGTAGGCTACAGCCCATGGGTTTGAAAAGAGTCAGACACGATTGAGCGACTTCACTTTCACTCTCCTGATCATATATTTAGAGGCTGCTGTCAATTTAAAACCCTTCTGTGGTGCTAGTAGACAAGTCTGGCCTTTATCCAATCTGAAAGGAATGCAGGTTCATGTGACTCAAACCATCAAGTGAGAACTGGCCTTGACCTGCGGGGACGGACGGTAATGATAACAGGAACCCAGCAGGACTCGTCAGTTTCAACAGAAGCCTGGGCTGGGGGCGTGGCTGCTGCTTGTTCTGCCTCCTGCAGAGGAATGTGTCAGTTAACCAGC
Source organism: Budorcas taxicolor (assembly GCF_023091745.1). NCBI lineage: Eukaryota > Metazoa > Chordata > Mammalia > Artiodactyla > Bovidae > Budorcas > Budorcas taxicolor. The sequence continues at coordinate 15,738,747 of NC_068921.1, forward strand.
ACTGGGTGTGTCTGCTCCGTTTAGAGCTCATGCTATGTGGACTGCGGAAACATGTGCTCTTCAGCTTATAAATACATTGAGCGTTTCAAAAAAGCAGTGTGTCTTAAAGCCTTTCAAAAGGCTTGTGTCCCTCTAGAAACCAACCACTAATTATTTCATGTAGGGTGCGTTGGTTCTGTGATGGTTCTCTTTCACATTAGCAATGATAAAGTGCATTTAACTGCACTGACAATTCGGTTCTCTGCGTTCTGACTGCGTGAAACCACATCCAACAGCCAACACAAGCAGTGTCTGTGTAAGAGGCACAATCAGACATAAACTGTTCTCTTTCAGATGGTTCCGTTGAGCCTGGGCACTGACCTGTGCAGTGGCTGGGTCTCTGTCGTGCGTCCTCTTAGCAAAACCCAAAGTGATGTTTAAAACTGGAGATTATAGAAGTTGTTAGAACTGGATGTATCCGTGGAATAAATAATGTGCGATTTTGAAAAGTTTACTTAAGGAAAGTATAAATCTATAAGACATATTTTGTTATTCGTTCTATGTAGATACACTAGAAAGTGAAGTGAAAGTGAAGTTGCTCAGTCGTGTCCGACTCTTTGTGACCCTGTGAACTAGCCTACCAGGCTCCTCTGTCCATGGGATTCTCCAGGCAAGAATAGTGGAGTGGGGTGCCATTTCCTTCGCCAGGGGATCTTCCCGACCCAGGGATCGAACCCGGGTCTCCCACATTGCAGGCAGACGCTTTAACCTCTGAGCCTCAGGGAAGCCTGTATTAATATACTAGAATGTACATTAGTGTCATCAGGTAGGAAATCTGCAAGGAACAGTGTCTGCTCGTAGGGGAGTTTCCTGGTGGTCCAGGGGTTAGGACTAGGGGCTTTCACTTCAGGGGCCCAGGTGTGATCCCTGGTCCGGGAATTAAGATCCCATAAGCTGCACGGGCTTCCCTGGTGGCTCAGATGGTGAAGAATCTGCCTGTGATGTGGGAGACCCAGGTTCCATCCCTGGGTCAGGAACATTCGCTGGAGAAGGAAATGGCTACCCACTCCAGTATTCTAGCCTGGAGAATTCCACGGAGAGAGTAGCCTGGTGGGCTACAGCCCATCGGGTCCCAAAGAGTTGGACAGGACTGAACGACTCACACTTTCACTTTTTCACTTTAAGCTACACGGAGCAGCCATAAATAAATAAATCTTAATTAAAAAAAACACACACAGCTGTGTGCTTAACAATGCTATTTTTCTCGTAGAACAAGAAGTCTGGAGGTAAGAAGCTGCAGGCACTGGCATAGTTTCCCAACAATGCTAATAAGGACCCTGCCTCTCTGTCTTCCTGTCCTGCTCCTCTTGGCCACATGGTCTTTTGTTTCCGAATTTGTCCCTTTGTGATTGTAAGATGACTGCCATGGCTCCGGGTACAGCGTCTGTCTTACCGGCGGGAGCGTGGAGGAAGGCAGTCCCGTGGCCACTCTTCTTGGGCCTGGTCCTTTTATAAAGAAGTAAAAGCTTCCTCAGACACTCCCCCTTCCCCGCAAGAGTGCCAACTTTGTCTTGGTGGTTGGAACTTGTAACTTGGCCATGCTTAGCTGCAGAAGGCGTGGGAGAGGAAGTATTAACGTTTTCTAGCTTCTGCAGTGGAGGGCTGGCAAAGCAGAGGTGGGGTAGGAAGAAGTTATCATATGAGCAATATCAGAGCTTTTTTATCAGAGCAGCTACCAGCTTTCCTTAGGGAAGCAGGGAGTGGCCAGGATCCTTTCAGTTGCTTCCTTTTGTGGCACTTAAATCGAATTTTACCCAGTTTGGGGCTTCCCAGGTAGCTCAGTGGAAGGTCTGGATCCCTAGTTCTAGGCTACTTACTAAGCTGTGTCAAACTGGCCTTTTTGTGGGTACAGGTGGGGATTGGAGCTGTTTTACTATTTATAAAGAGTTATCTGCCTTTCTACCTTCATTTGCTCGAAGCTTAAGCCCTACAAGTTTTCTACTTTGGCTACCCACGAGTGGCTTTTAGGATCTCAGTTCCCCAACCAGCAATCAAACCTGGGGCCTTGGCAGTGGAAGTGCAGGGTCCTAACCACTGGACTGCCGGGAAATTCCCTTGATTTGACTTTTAGAAGCAGTATGTTTCAAATTTAGACTAAATTAATAAAACAGCAACAAATCCCACCCCCTCCTATATTTTCATTGCTCTGATGGTATATATTCTAATTTTTTTTCCACTGAAGAAAGTTTGGGTGAAATTCACATAAGCTAGACCTAAGGTGATGGATGGACACGGAGGCCTCGCATGCTGCGGTTCGTGGGGTCGCAAAGAGTCAGACACAACTGAGAGACTGAACTGAACTGAACTGAACCATTTAAAAAGTGTGTTTAGCGGCATTTACTATATTTACAGTGCTGTGTAACCATCACCTCTGTTGAGACCCAGAATATGTTTTTGAACAAGTGATCCCAAATGCTGGGGAAGATGTGGTCGTCTGTGCTAAAAAGACTGCCGATGCTGCCTGCAAGATGCCCGCCACCCCCCCTACCCCCACGTGGGGGCTCTGGGCTCACAGACTTAGCTTCACTATAGGCTTTAAAACAGTGGCTGGACACCTGTCCCAGCTCTCAGAACCCTCTTGGCCTTGCCCTTTCACATGTCAAAGGTTGCAGTGAGAAGCTCTTTGTTTGCTGAGGATTTGCTGTTTATGGCGGCTTAGATAACAGTTCAGTTCACATGAAAACAAACAAATGATGACCAACCCGAGTCAGGCACAAGGCCATGAATGGACTTGGGAGGGTTACCTGAAAGTAGAATCTCTCCTTTGACTCACCTGCTGGGAGAGGAATTTTCCAGGTTAAGTCCTTAAGATGAGTTATCAGAGGGCCAGGTCACAATGTATTTGTAGAGCCCCATACCCTTCCTTTGCACCGTCACAGAATCAGCTCGTGGGATCCTCGCAGCAGTCTGATGGAGGAGGCTGGGCGGGTGTTGGCATCTTACAGCGTCTCCCTCTTTTGAGCACTTACCTCCTTCCAACTGTAGAGATAGAAAAGGAGGACCACAGAGGCCCCTCTAATTACAGAAGAACTCGGAAAGAGTAAGATTTGATTTGAATTTTTTTTGGCTGCACCATGCAGCTTGTGGGATCTTAGTTCCCTGATCAGGGATCGAACCTGCAGTGGAAATGCAGAGTCCTAACCACTGGACCACCGGGAATTCCCTGATTTGACTTTTATAACCAGTGTTTTTCAAACTGTTGAGTTTTCCATGTAGCGGATTATGAACAAAAATGAAAGAAAATAGAATAATAAATGTCGGAGTGCATTGTAGTCATAGTAAGTATTTTTTCCTGAAATGTTTGCCTCGCTGGTGTGTGTGTGTGTGTGTGTGTGTGTGAGTGTGTACTGGGTGATGCTGCAAAATGTGTTTCCTGATGTGGGTTACAGTTGAACCAAAATGAAAGCCCTGGGCAGGAATGGCTGTGGTCCCTTCAGCACCGCTCAGATTTGAACACTACCAGCCTCAGGCCTTGCCTGCTGCCCTGACCCTCCAGGTCAGGATGGTGATGTCATGTGTGTGTGTTCAGAGTCCTGTGCTCTTTATCAAAAGCAAAAATTGAGTGTCTGCCCCAAAGGCAAGTTCCAAGAACGGAAAACATGACTCTCACTGGTTGTACAACATTTCGACTTTCCAGTGGTAAGAACAATGTCAGTCCCGGCTTTGCTGTCTGCATTTATTTTTTGAGTGTTCACGAACATTTTAGAGCAGTTCTACTGCTGCAAGCCAGCCTCCTGGCCCCAAAAAGCACACCACAGGGAGCTCTGGCTAAAATTACCCCACGGAGGTCACCTGTTAACTTCCTTTATCCTGTGCCTCTCAGCATCAGGCAGCCTGGATCACTTACAATTCCCCAATTTCTTTTTCATGGAAAAAGCCGTTTATTCCATCTGTTGGAGATTGCATTTGGTCCCTTTATCTTACTTCTGATACACTTAAGTCTGATAGTTTTCTTAGGCAATGTCTACATGAAGGCACCCAGAAAATTAGAGAGTGAAATATTAAGCCAAATCATTGGCTTAAACAGCGCAGATAATTCCAATTAAAGCCCACTGATTTTTTTTTTTGCATGTTGCATTAGCTAGTTCCCATAATGTCCCATAGATATAACTTACCATAAAAGCAAATAAAAAGCCGTTTTGGTTTCTGGTCCCATGTGTTTTTGAAACTGTATCATTCAAAAATTAATTGGAAGTACTGAGTATAAATCTTGGGGACAAAACCACTAAGAAATATGAGAAGCTTTAACTTTTGGCTCTTAGCTAGTTAGCTGTACTGGTTTATGGTTTTTTGTGTGTTTTTTTGGTAAATTTTCTGGCCACACTGCGAGGTTTACAGGATCTCAGTTGCCCCACCAGGGACTGAACCTGTGCCCCCTGCAGTGAAAGCATGGAGTCTTAACCACTGGACCGCCAGGGAGGGAAGTCTGGGCCCTTTGTGTATAACCTGAGTCATTTGTAATGATGGTCATAACAACAAGGGCAACAGTGATGTTGATTATATGTAGGGCACTGTGCTCACGATTTCATTTATTTCCTTTACTTACAAAAACCCTCTGAAGAGAGTTTGTGCTTTTCCTTTTAAGAGAACTGAGACTTATAAAAAGGATATATGACTTTTCAAGTTCTCCCGAGTTGGATGCCAAATCTTTGTGGAGGGAGAGGAATTAGCCAGGAATGTGAACCCTTTCAGCCGTTTTCATAGAGGTGTTCATCTGTTTTCTGTTCCCCCTGCTCCCTGTTCTGCCTGTCAACTCACCAGGTGCAGAGACTGGAGGGGGAAAAACCTCAACACATTCCTGAGTGTTTATGGGAGACTGGGAGAATGAAGGTCATTTCCCAAGGAGCAGACCCCAGAGACCCAGGCATGGACCTGCCTGAGATCCAGACCTGAGAGGGAAGAACAGAGGGCTTATTGGGGAGAGAGATGAGATGCAAATCCAGCTGACAAGACTGGAAGATAGGGTGGTCAGGGGAGTCAGCGAGTGTGGAGGAGTGTCATATTGCTGCTATGGCAAGTTACCACAAGCTTGGCGCTATAAAACAATAAACAGTTATTATCTTTTGTTCTAGAGGTCAGAAGTCTGGAATGGAACTCAGAAGGCAAAAATCAATTGATTGTCAGGGCTGTGTGCCTTCTGATGACTCCAGGGGGAAAATCTGTTTCCTTGACTTTTCCAGCTCCTGGAGGCTGCCCACATTCCTTGGGTTAGGACTCTTTTTCATCTCCAGAGCCAACAGTGGCAGGTTGAGTTCTTCTCATCAGACCGCTCCAGCCTACATCCACAGTCGTGTTACGTCTCCGGCTTTTCTGCTTCCCTCCTCCACTTAGAAGGATACATGTGATTATGTTGGACCCATTCATTATCTTGGGTAATCCAAGATAACCTCCCTGCCAAAATATCAGCTGATTGGCACCCTTAATTCTATCTGTAATCTTAATGCTCCTTTGCCATGTAACCTAACATAGTCACAGTTTCCAGGGGTTAGGACATGGAGTTCTCTGGGGCTATTATTATGACTATCACAGTAGCCTCTTAGATAAAAGCAACGTTTGACCTGAAACTAAAAAAAATGAGTTAATGTCAGGTTGTGAAAAGAGGGAGAAGGGCAGGCAGTAGTCCAAGCAGAGGTGACAGTCTGCGTGGAAGGAAAAGAGCTTGGCGCCTCGGAATAACCGGCATCATGCTGGCCTCCAAGGCCGGGGTAAGGACTCGGGGGCTTCTGCTAAGGACAGTGGAGAGCTTTTAAAGGCTATTGGGCAGCAGGAAGGCTTGATCCAGATCACTGTGCTCTACGGAGATAGATGAAGGAGGCAAGAGAGGACATGAGAGGCTAGTGGTTATCAAATACCTTCCTTCCTGGAAGATCATTCCACCAAATTTGGACAGAGATTCACCAGATATTTACCAAAATCCATTTTGTTTTCCTGTGCTAAGTTACTTTAGTCATGTCGGACTCTTTGTGACCCCATGAACTGTAGCTCACCAGGCTCCTCTGTCCGTGGGATTCTCCCGGCAAGAATGCTGGAGCGGGTTGCCATTTCCTTCTCCAGTTTGTTTTCCTAGATGTACAGTTAAAGCACACTTCCCAGCATCCTGGTATTATTAGTGAGGCTTGGAGACTAATTCTTGCCCATAGACTGTGACCAGAGACAGTAAGAGTGGATGGACCCCCTCTCTCTTCCTTTGCTACAGAGATCTTGGATGCCATCTATGAAGAGGGTTGCTTTGGGAGAAGGGAGGATCCTGGGTTCCTGAATGACACTGTGGAGCACAGCCCCATTATTATTCTGACTGTTGTATGTGAGAGGAAGCAATACGCTTCACTCTGTTACAGCACTGAGCTATGGAATTATCTTTTGCAGTAGTTAGCTAAGTCCAGCTAATAGACAACCCAGCATACTCAGTCATGTCTGACTTTTTGGAACCCCATGCACTATAACCTGCCTGCACCTCTGTCCATGGATTTTTCCAGCCAAGAATAATACTGGAGTGGGTTTCCATTTCCTCCTCCAGGGGATCTTCTTCACCCAGGGATCGAACCTGCATCTCCTGGCATTGGTAGGTGGATTCTTTACCACTGAGCCACCTGGAAGTCCAGTAGACAACCAGACAGACCAATAAATTAAGCAAAATAATTTTGAGTTTTAACAAGAGCTCTGAAGGAAATTAATGTGTGAAGTGATGGCAAATAATTAGGTATTACTCCCTCAGAAAGGAAGGTCACGAAAAGCATTTCTGATGAAGTGGCATTTGATCAGAGGCTTAGAAGATGAGAAACAGAGGCTCTGAGCAGAGGGAGTGGAGATAAGGAAATTAATAAATGTGATGACCCTGAATGAGGAGACACCGGCTGTGTTGCTAGGAGGAAAAAGGTGGCTACTGTGGCTGGAACTCGAAGCACGGTCAGAAACTCTCACTGGGAAAGGATTCACGAAAAGACTCCAGCCTTGGTGCCCCTCCCACAAGGCTCAGAGTTCTAGAAGCATGTCTCTGCTGGACCGTGTACTCATAGAGACAGTTCTCTCTTCCTAGCTATTGCCACTGGCTGGAGTATAAGTAAGTTTGGCCAGAGGGGAAGCAGGGAGACTAGTTAAAGCAAAAGTCTCGATAAGACATTTTGGTGACTTTGACTAGGTTGCTGGCAGTGCTGATGGGGAGAAGTGACTAGATTTGAGATACGTTGTCTCTCTTTTTTTAAGTTGTTTTTTCTTGTAATGAGAACTTTTTAAAAAATCAATTTCTCTTTGCGCTGGGCCTTCATTGCTGTGCTTGGGCTTTCTCTAGTTGGAGCGAGCGGGTCTCCTCTCTAGCTGTAGTGCATGGGTTTCTCTTTGCAGTGGCTTTTCTTTTGCAGAGCACAAGCTCTAGGGTGTGCAGGCGTCAGGAGTTTCGGTTCGCCGGCTCAGTGGTTTCAGCTCTCGGGTTCCAGAGGGTAGGTTCAGTAGTTGTAGCACGTGGGCTTAGCTGCCCTGCAGCATGCGGAATCTTTCCAGACCAGGGATGGAACCCATGTCCCCTGCACTGGCAGGCACAGATTCCTAACCACTGGACCACCAGGAAAGTCCGAGATGCATTTTAAAGACAGAGGTGACAGGAGTTACAAAGTGGATGCTGCAAGTGAGAGCAAAGAAAAAATCCAGGATGACGTCTGGGTTTTCGGATAGATCTTGAATAGACAGTGGTGACGTTTACTAAGAGAAAGACTAAAGAAGGGACAGGCTTCAGGGACAAAATTAAGAGAGCTCTTTGATTTGGTGATGGTTGACCATCTGTGTCAACTTGGCTAGTCTTTGGGGTGCCAGATATTTGTTTATTTTTTTCGCGAGGTGTGTCTATGAGGGTGTTTCTGGATGCAGCTAACATCTGAAGCAGTCGACTTGAGTGAAGGGAATTGCCCTCCCAATGTAGGTGGGTTTCACTTAATCAGCTGAAGATTTGAAAAGAACGAAAAGCCTGAGTGAGAGAGAACTCTTTCTGCTTAACTGCTGTGTTTCTTTTTCCTGTTTTTGAGCTCAGGCTGAAACATCGGCCCTTCTTGGATCTGCTGCTGTTGCTAAGTCGCTTCAGTCGTGTCCGACTCTGTGCGACCCCATAGATGGCAGCCCACTAGGCTCCTCTGTCCCTGGGATTCTCAAGGCAAGAACGCTGGAGTGGGTTGCCATTTCCTTCTCCAATGCATGAAAGTGAAAAGTGAAAGTGAAGTCGCTCAGCCATGTCCAACTCTTACTGACCCCATGGACTGCAGCCTACCAGGCTCCTCCGTCCATGAGATTTTCCAGGCAAGAGTACTGGAGTGGGGTGCCATTGCCTTCTCCCTTCTTGGATCTAGAGCTTGTTAACTGCGGATCTTGGGACTTCTTAGTCTCCGTTAACTGTGTAAGCCAATTCCTTAGAACAGATTTCTTTAGCTATCGATCTATCTGTTTCTGTATCTCTCCCTCCTGGTGGTTCTTTTCTTTGGCGAACACTAGTACAGATTTGATAGGTTTGAGGTGGCTATTCCATCCGAGAGAAGGCATCCCATCACTAGTTGGATATACGAGTCTGGAGTAGCAAGCAGAGCAGGGCTAGAAATACAGACTCGGGATTGTTGGTGGTATTTGGAGCCTCTGCTCAAGAGGAGATCACTGGAGACAGGGTTTGGTACGAGAAGAAAAGAGGCTCAGGATAGAGCCCAGATGCATTCTCCTGCTTGGAGAGCTGGTAGAGAGAAGGAGCCAGTGAAGGAGATGGGGAATGGTTGGCCAGTGAGGATGGATGAATCTTAGGAGTGGATTTCTTTCTTTCGTTTAAAAGAGTTTTCAATTTTTAAAATCCAAGTTGTACGCTGTCATGCTTAAGTCAAGTTGTTCTACAAGAGTTGCCGTGAAAAATAATAGTGAGCAGCCCCATCCTGCCCCCATTACTCACCCCTCATTCCCAGAAGCAACTACTGTCAACTCTTTCAACTGTTTCTTCTGGCATTTACTGCCTTCATTTCTCACACGCTGGTTTATCTGCCATTTCTTAATTTTTCTGCTTGGATATGTATAGACTTCCTTCTTCTAAAGATTTACTCTCTACGCCCACCCACCCTCACCCTCACACCCACTCACACACAGGTACTCACATAGACACACAGGGTTCTTCACTATCCTTTAATTACGATTATATTGCCTGTTTTGGTTAAACCAATATATAGTGTTTTAACTATTCTGACTTTGTAAATGTTATTCATAGCTGAGCCATGTAGTATACTAGGATTCAGTTCAGTTCAGTTCACTCAGTTGTGTCCGACTCTTGGGAGCCCATGGACTGCATCACGCCAGGCCTCCATGTATATCACCAACTCCTGGAGCTTGCTCAGACTCATGTCCATTGAGTTGGTGATGTCATCCAACCATCTCATCCTCTGTCATCCCCTTCTCCTCCTGCCTTCAGTCTTTCCCAGCCATCAGGATCTTTTCCAATGAGTCAGTTCTTCGCATCAGGTAGCCAAAGTACTGGAATTTCAGCTTCAGCATCAGTCCTTCCAATGAATATTCAGGACCGATTTCCTATGATTCTGTTTCCTTTTTTTAATATGACCTCTGGTTTTCCCTGGGATTGATTAGTCATTGTCTACGTTTAAGGCCTTCCCTGGCAGTCTTGTGGTTAGGACCCTGCGCTTCCACTGCCAGGGACAAGGGTTCACTCCCTGGCTGGGGAATTAAGATCCCACATACTGCCTGGCACACCTCCCCCCCGCTTCCAAAAAAAGAAAAAAAGACATAATTGTCTTCATTTAAAAGGTCTGGGGGGACTTCTGCCTGTTTCTAATTCATCCCTAGACTCTGTTAGAAGTTCAAGCCTCCTGTCTCTTTCACAAGTGTCAGGTGACTCTCAGTCTCAGTTTTCCTCTGCAGTGTATTTCCAGGGTCTCTGTACACTCCTGCCCTAATCCAGGCTGGTTGCTCTTGTCCTGAGATTGATTTTCATGGTGATCTTAGGAAGTCCTTTCCCCACCTTCCTGTGTTAGAGCTCCTATTTCTCGGCCCTCATATTTTCCTTTATTAAGCGTTTATTCCTTAGTTTTGAGGAAATATAGCCTCTATTAACTTTTCTGAAGACACACACATGCGAGGCCAGTTCTTTGAGACCTTTTGTGTCTGTAGCTTTAAAAGTTTCTGGTTAGATATGATGTTACAGTTTGGCAATAATTTTCCCTCAAATTCAAGGCCTTGCTCCATTGTTTTCTAGTTTCCTGTACTGCTGTTGAGAAGTTACGATTATTCTCTTTAAATGTCACTTGCTCCTCTCTTTGTCTGTCTGTCATCTATTTCTCTCTCTCTCTCCACCTAATCAGTCCCTAAAAGTTGAAATGGAACACAAACAAATTGGGTTTGTTGGGGGACAGTGAGGAGGGATGAAGGTAGAGAAACTAAATTCCGAAAGAAAGACCTAGACTTGAAGTCCCTGCTGCAAATCAGACAGAACTGCTCTATAAGAAGGGAACACATGGCTGGAGTGTAGCTCACAGCACTTCAAGATAATCTTATCAATGTCCTGATTCTTTTCATTATGCTGTTACTCAGCCGACCTGAGCTGGTAAACCTGCTGTTAGGTGGGCACCTTATATGACTACATAACCCCAAGAGGGTTTAGAATTAAATATAGCGATGGTGAACTACATCAAACCCATAGTACTGATATTTTTAGTACCAACTTCAAAGTGTAAGACAATCTGCATGTATCTGTTATTTATGCGCCGTGTCCGTAATAAAAATAGAAGCTATTCTCTAGACAGTCTGACAGATTACCTCGTGGTTTCACTCTGACATGTGTAATAAATTTTATATTTATGATTTTAAAGTGACGGTGCAAGAGAACGTGCTCAAGTGTGTAAGCTGCGTTGATTAAGAGAACCGGGGCATAGGCCTGACTTCTGAGGTGGCAGGGGTCTTTGTGAGGGTCTCGTGAGAGTTCCTTCTGCGGCATCAGCTGCTACGGGCTGTGCTCGTCTCCCTTTACCAAACGAACCCCAACAGGCTAAGGGCACAATAGCCAAAGCACAGTGGAGAACTGTGGAGAATGAAATCTCTAAACGCAAATGTGCTAAAGGCTGGAGTAGAGATCACTCAGCACACACTTCTTCTGTGAAGGACCAGGTTATAAATATTTCACTCTTTGCAGTCCCGGAGGCAAAACTGAGGCCATAGCTATGAAAAAGGTAACCACTAAAAAGTGTAACAACCATTACTAGCTCTGCTGCTACTGCTAAGTCATTTCAGTCGTGTCCGACTCTGTGCGACCCCATGGATGGCAGCCCACCAGGTTCCCCCGTCCCTGGGATGCTCCAGGCAAGAACACTGGAGTGGGTTGCCATCTCCTTCTCCAATGCATGAAAGTGAAGAGTGAAAGGGAAGTCGCTCAGTTGTGTCCGACTCTTAGCGACCTCGTGGACTGCAGCCTACCAGACTCTTCCGTCCATGGGATTTTCCAGGCAAGAGTCTTGGAGTGGCGTGTCATTGCCTTCTCCGATTATTAGCTCTAGGACTGTATAAAAACAGGCAACTGTCTGGATTTGGCCTACAAACCATACTTTGGCAATTTCTGGACATAAAAATTAAAAGGATAATAAAAAGGAAATAAACACAGAAAATAGCAAACAGTTAAATACCTGAGATTCCTGGTATATCTCACTGGAATTCATATGAGATTCCCTGTACTGGAAGTATTTTTTCTACTGAATACTTTTCTACTGAATACTGAGACACAACTAGGGAAGCTTTGATCAAAGCCCGCAACTGATACCAACCTGAGGAATGTGGGTGGACCATTTGGGAAAGGTTTTTATCTTTCAGCCAGATCCCAAATTATACAGACTCTTCAAATGTATATATATTCACTACCTACCATTTCATGCGCTGTGCTGAGTACTAGAAATACAGCAGTGAGCAAGACTGGGTCCCTGCTAGAAGGAGCTCTGCACTCTGGTTGGGAGAACTGGGACAGGGGCACAAGCTATTGCTGCTGAAGTACAGTAACTGTTCTGGTAGCAGGAGGGATGTGCATGGGGGCATCCACTGTGTCTAGCGTTTAGGGATCAGGAGAGACTTCCTGGTGGAGATGATGCCCAAAACTGAAGCCTGAAGGATGAGAGCAAAGGAGCAAAAGAGAGAGCTTGGCAGGTGCAGCTTAGCAACGTGCGAGGCTCCAGCGGTGTAGGGAGCTGCAGCTCATCCATACAAACACGTGGAGCCTTACGCAAAAGACGGGCTTTCCAAAGAGGACCTGTGGGACTTCCCCAGTGATCCAGTGGTTAAGACTCTGTGCTCCCAAAACAGAGGGTGCAGTTCAGCTGCTGGTTGGGGAACTAAGAGCCCACCTGCCACCCTGTATGACCACCCCCCACCTGTCAAAAAAAGAGCACCTATAACCAAGAAAAACATATGCCAAAAGCCACATTTCCAGGAACATAATTTCTCAAACCTCAGCACTGTTGCCGTTTTTGATAATTCTTTGTTGTGGGAATGCCTTTTCTGGGCATTGTAGGGTGTTTAGCGGCATGGCTGGCCCCTACCCCTTAGATGCCTGTAGTATCACTCAGTTGTGACAATTAAAAAACATCTCCAGACATTGCCTGTCTCCTGGGGGACAGATCTGCTGGTTAATAACCACTGCTGTGAGATATAAGGATAAAGAATTTGACCAGCTCATTCCAAGCATACCAGCTGGGAACACTGCCCATCCATCTGTTGTTGTTAGGAGTAGCTGTGGCCCATTACTGCTGCACTTTGCCAGCGGCAAGGTGACCAGATGTCTCTGATGCAACCTATTCTCCTCCTCCTCCTCTCACCACCAATCACTGAAGTCCACCCTGAAAGTGGTCTGATTCAGGCCTTTCATGCTGCATGGCACCAAGCATCTAAAAAACCCAAAGAGACTCCTTCCTGACAAGATGTAGGGTCACATGACAATGTATCAATATCGTTCCTGTAGTCTAAGGTAGTCTCACACACATTTATTAAATTCTGCTGCTGCTGCTGCTGCTGCTGCTAAGTCACTTCAGTCGTGTCCGACTCTGTGCGACCCCAGAGACGGCAGCCCACCAGGCTCCCCCGTCCCTGGGATTCTCCAGGCAAGAACACTGGAGTGGGTTGCCATTTCCTTCTCCAGTGCATGAAAGGGAAAAGTGAAAGTGAAGTCGCTCAGTCGTGCCCGACTCTTACTAAATTCTAGCTGATTCCAAAGCATTTGTTCTTCCTTGTTACTACAGCAGTACAATCAGTGTGACTGCCAAGGTGATGAAGAAAACCAAGATGTGAGTGAGGATGGCCCTCGCTGCCCAGCTCTTCGTGGAGTCTGGCATAGCCCAAGTTACAGACTGTGGTGCTGGCTTGTTGAGGATGACTCTTTTCAACAGCCTGAATGGAAGTACAGCAAAGAGTCCAGCTACTTGAGATGGACAGGCTTTAGAATGCAGGGTTGAGAGGCAGATGAAGAGGGGAGGATGGGGAACAGGATTCCTGTGACTGGAGCTCCAAGGACCACAAGGGAAAGGGCTTCTCTGTTAGGCTAAGAGGCCATCCTTGATCCTGAAGACCCTGGGAAGCCAAGGAAGAATTTTAAGCTCACAAGTGACAGAGCCAGATGAATGTATTTATTTTTATTTTTAAAGAGTTCTTTATTTTTGGCTGTGCTGAGTCTTCATTGCTGCAAGAGGACTTTCTCTAGTTGTGGCGAGCGGGGCCACTCTTGGTTGGCACAGTTGGGCTTCTCACCGCGGTGGCTTCTCTTGTGGTGGGGCACCAGGTAGGCACACGGGCATCAGCAGCTGTGGCTCAAGGGCTTAGTTGCTCTGCGGCACGTGGGATCTTCCCAGACCAGGGGTCAAACTCGTGTCCCCTGCGTCGGCAGGCGGATCCTCAATCACTAGACCACTAGGGAGGCCCCGCCAGAAGAATTTAGAAGATGTTTCTACATCATTTACACTTTACAGAGTACATCATGTCACTTTTTGCACGTCATTTCATTTAACATTCTGTAAGGTAGGTGTTGTTTGTATTTGGCAGCTGAGGACTTAGAGAAGTTAATTAATCAAGGTCAGAGAGCTAAAACAGTTGTGGCCAGGACTGAATAGAATTCAGGTCTCCATTTCCGCCTTGCCATCTCGTATTTTGACTGTAGTCAGATAAAACACACACACAAAGGGCCGTTATAGGGCAAATGTGAAAGCAAAGAATAGGTGAAAAATTGGTTGTGTTTAGCAGGGACTGGGACTGAGTAGTTAGTAGATTTGTTCCTAGACTTACCGTTTCATTTGTTATTCTTGTTTTTTTTCTAAACTGGTTATGATGATGTCACCATGTTAGTATTCCCTAGAGCAATAATTTCCAACACATGGATCAAGACCCTTGGGGGAACCCAAGGTTATTCAGAGGGTCCTCAATTCAATGTGAATTTTAGGGATTCCAGTATTTTTAAAAATTTAGTTTACATTACAAAGGAATCTTTATACTTGAGAGGGATCTTCATGCTAAATATAAACGATATTATGTGTGTATTACTAAAGATGATGTGCATATTAGCAGAGGCTGGTGGGGCACAGGGAAATAGTGGAGTTTGGCTATCTAAGGAATCTATAGGAAAGGGTGTGTCACACAGTCGTGAGCCAGAAAAGGACTTGGTGAGATGACAGTGGAGGTAGAAGAAGTCATGTTCTTTTTTCCCTGCCTTAGAAAGAACAATATCCCAGTGACTGTTCCTACAGGCTGGGGATTGCCTTTGTTTTTTTGGGCAGGAATCATGTGATACCTCAAACAGGTCCAAACTGTATTGACATCAAAACAGCGAGTGGACAGAACTCCAGGGTCTCATTTAGAACTCAAGTTGGAGTGTGGAAGTAGGGTTGTTGAAGCCCAGCCCAGGGCTTGAGCTAAAGAAATAGGAAAAAGGATGAGAGAGAAGGGCTCTGGCATAGACCAGTCACCTCCTGCAGCCTCAATTTCCTCATCTATAACATAGGAATAATATCTTTCAGCATGAATGAACCATTGAATATAAAGATTCCTGAAAGAGGGCTTTGCATCAATAAATGCAGGGTTTTAAAATTAATTAATTAATTTGTGTCTGGTCTTAGTTGTGATACTCAGGATCTTTGTGAAGCTGTGCAGAATCTTCTATTGCAGCGCAAGGAATCTCTAGGCATGGTGTGAGGGCTTCAGTAGTCGTGGTACATGGACTCGGTTGCCCTGAGGCGTGTGGAATCTTCCCTGACCAGGGATTGAACCTGTGTCCCCTGCATTGCAAGGAGGATTCTTAACCACTGGACCATCAGGGAGGTCCCAAATGCAGATTTTATACACAGGCATGTGCCTTTGAGGGCTTCTCTGGGGGCTTAATCCACCTGACAATGCAGAAGACACAGGTTTGATCCCTGGGTCGGGAAGATCCCCTGGAGAAGGACATGGCAACCCACTCCAGTATTCTTGACAGGGAAATCCCATGGAGAGAAGCCTGGTGGGCTACAGTTCACAGGGTTGCAAAAGAGTCAGGCACGACTTAACGATTAAACAACATAATACAGTGGCTGGTGTCTTAGCAGAAGGAAATTTGGACACAGATATGCTGCTGCTGCTGCTGCTAAGTCGCTTCAGTCGTGTCCGACTCTGTGCGACCCCATAGACAGCAGCCCACCAGGCTCCCCCGTCCCTGGGATTCTCCAGGCAAGAACACTAGAGTGGGTTGCCATTTCCTTCTTCAATGGACACAGACATACACACACATAAAAAAAATACGAGGTGAAGACAGAGGCAGAAACTGAAGTTATGCAGTTACAAGCCAAGAATACAAAGGATAGCTGGTAAGTGCTAGAAGCCTGAAGAGAGGCAAGGAAGGATTCTTTCTATATTTCTGTCTTTCTATAGAAAAAGCCTCAGGAGAATGTGGTCCAGCTGACACTTTGATTTTGAACTTCTAGCCTCAGAACTGTGAGAGAGTAAACCCCTGTGTGTTTTTTTTTAACTATATTGTTTGTGGTAATTTATTAAGGCAGCCCCAAGAAAAGAATTCACTGGCTGAGAGCCAGTGGGGACCAGAGATATGCCAACAGCCCTGTGAGGGAGCTTGAAAGAGGATATTCCTACAGCCGGTTGAGTTTGGAGGCAGATCTTCCCTCAGTCCAGTCTTGAGAGGACTGCAGTCCTGCCATAGTGAATACATTCTTGTGAGAAACCTGGAGCCAGACCTTCCTACCTAAGCCCTTCTTGGATTTCTGATGCACAGGAACTGTGAAGTAATACACGTTTGTTGTTTAAAGCTGCAAAACATAACCCTACAGCAGTAGATAGATAACAAACGGATGCATATCCTTAATTTTGGGGGGAGTGGGAGAATAGATGGGAAACTGATGACAGTGGCTAGTGATAGGCGGTGAGTGAGACAAGTACAGCGAACAGGAAGGGGGAGTTCCTCCTCTGAAAACGCTTGGAAGAGTTGATTTTGAACCAAGCGAACGCTTTATACATTCAAAAATGAAAGCTAGATAAGAAAGATGAAAAAAGCAAACTAACATGATGCAAATAAAAATAACAAACCTAACACTATATCACAGTGTATCACACGGCTAACACAACCATATTGCAAAGCAGATGAATTCAAGTAACTTTTGATCACCATCCTCTCGCTGCACACCTTTGGGAAGAGATGGATTTACAAAGATTAAAAAAAAAGTGCAAAGAAATCTTAAACGTAGGTTTGCTACTGGTGTTAATATCGGAGTCACAGCTCTTTTGTCTATATTGTAGGATAGAATAAACCAGTAAATATATTGATGCTGACGAGAACCAGAGTTTTCCTGCATTTTTACCTTTCCCCACCATGTTTACTGTTTTTGACATCATATGTTACATCTTTTTCTTAGTAACCAGGGTTTTTCACTGTGGGAGAAAAAAAATATAAAATGGAAAGAGGAAAGCTAGAATGAACTTCGAGATGCTAACTTTTTAATTGGAGGTATCAATATAAACTCATGATTTTAAAATATATCTGGGTAAAGAGTATACTGTTTAGTGTTTCATAGCTCTATGAATATCTATACACTTGGTCCACTGAAAGGGCCTAGAAGAAATAACATCCCAATAGCAATGAGCACCCTGGACACTAAGATCTAATTTTCTGAGTACCATTTTCTACTAAAAGGAACTAAAATTTCTCTGCATCAGGCAGAGGAAATGCAAGGAGAGCTAGGAGATCCTGTGTCAGAAAGAAAGATAGTGCTCAAAGAGCGATCAATCGATCAATAGGATGGGGACTTTCTTGGTTTCCAGGGACTAAGACTTGGCTGATCCCAATGCAGGGGGTCTGGGTTCTATCCCGGATCAGGGAACTAGATCCCACAGGCTGCAACTGAGACCCAGCACAGCCAAATAAATAAATATTAAAACAAAAACAAAAACAGGATATATGCAAGGAAAGTACGGGAAGGGGCTTTCACAGGTCACAAAAGGGAAATTCAGACACCACAAATAATATTGGTAGTTAGTTATAATGACTGGATTAAATTGATTTTTAAAGAATGCCAGAGTTCATGCTGTTATTCAAAAAAGGAGACTTGTGAAGGGGAAGAGAAGGAAGAGAAACAAAATACAGGTATCATCTGTATCATCTGCATCATTACAGAGGGAGAGAGGATCTTTGTGGAGGACTGCCAGACCACCCTTGACCAAGTGATCAGGCTTGACATGGACACAGGATACAGTGTCTCTGGATGGAAACAGACAGCGTCACCTCTGACTTCTTTTACTAAAAAGTTTGACTTGCATCTAATCATAATTCGATAACCCCATACTCTTATAGTCTACTGTTGGCCTGGATTTTTCAAATATGTCAAAGTAATGAAAGATTTTTTTCAGAGTGCTGAAATCCCCTGGTTGTCTAGTGGTTAGGACTGGGTGTTTTCACTGTCCGCCTGCCAGGTTTGGATCCAGGGTTGGATTAACAAAGAGCCTGCAAGCCAGCTTAAAGAAAAAAAGTGAGAGTACTAGTACTAGGGTAATCCTGGGTACATCTTGAACTGAAAAATTAAAAAACATATGCGTGTGTTTGTGACCTTTCAGTTCAGTTCAGTTCAGTCACTCAGTCGTGTCGGACTCTTTGCGACCCCATGAATCGCAGCACGCCAGGCCTCCCTGTCCATCACCAACTCCTGGAGTTCACTCAGACTCACGTCCATCGAGTCAGTGATGCCATCTAGTCATCTCATCCTCTGTCATCCCCTTCTCCTCCTGCCCACAATCCCTCCCAGCATCAGAGTCTTTTCCAGTGAGTCAACTCTTCCCATGAGGCAGCCAAAGTACTGGAGTTTCAGCTTGAGCATCATTCCTTCCAAAGAAATCCCAGGGCTGATCTCCTTGCAGTCCAAGGGACTCTCAAGAGTCTTCTCCAACACCACAGTTCAAAGCATCAATTCTTCGGCGCTCAGCTTTGTTCACAGTCCAACTTTCGCAACCATACATGACCACTGGAAAAACCATAGCCGGACCTTAGTCGGCAAAGTAATGTCTCTGCTTTTGAATATGCTATCTAGGTTGGTCATAACTTTCCTTCCAAGGAGTAAGCGACCTTTAGGGACAACAAAAGAAATTTAAATATGGACAGTATATTGGATTTGACTGAAACGGTATTAAATTTCTTGCTTGTCCTAATGGTGAAGTATTTAGGGGGTGAAGCAGTGTTGTTTGCAACAGTCCAATAATTCAGGGTGAAAAACAAACCCTATACAGTGAAAGAGAACGCAAATATTGTGAAATGTTACCATTAAATTTAGTGCAGAGTCTACTGAACAAGTCTTCAGTTGGTTTATAAATTTTACTTTAAAAAGCCGGGTTTTAAATAAAAAGGGAGCAAGTTTACTTCTCATTGCAGAGGGCTCTTCCATGGCTCTTAAGTTTCTGTTTCACTGCGGCGTCGATCTCGAGGCCGTAGGAGGCGTCACCGCTACCGGGGGAGCTCCCACCCCCGCCAGAGACGAGGCCCGGGGTCCAGCGGGTCCACAGCCTGGTGGCCCCCAACTGCCTGGGACGCGGCCGGGGCGTGGCCTGTGCCGGGAGCGGCCAATAGGAGCCGAGCCGGAGGGCGGGGCCGCGCGCAGGCCCCTGGGTCGCCCCCGCCTCTCTGCTGCCTCTTTCCGCGCGGCCGCCGGTTCCGTCTGCTGCACACCCCGGGACGGAGAAGGCGCAGGGCCCCCGCCGGCCGGTAAGTGTCTGGCCTTCCGGCCGCGGCAGCGCCGGTCGCCCCTCCTCCGGCCGGCCCCCCCAGTACCCAGCGGCGCCCAGAATCACCGGCGTCGGACTCCCGGGCCCCTACGCAGCGGCGCTGCCTGGTCGGCCGCGGCCAGGGGGCTGGGGATCGGGGCCGGGTCCCGGAGAGCCCCGGCGCGGGTGGGGCCTTCCCGGGGCTGCTTTTGCCCTCCGGCTCGCGTGCTGGGCCTGGCTTGGTGGGGCGTGAGGTTCCGCGGTGCGCCCCCCTCCTGGTGCTGCCGCTGCCTGCGGCCGGTTCCTGGCTCTCATCACTCGGCGGCGTGGGGGATGATTTCTCTCCCAGTGTCACCGAGATCAGGTGTGACGCCCGTCTTGCATCCCGGCGTGTGCGCCCTTGCAGCCGCGGTGCGTTTCACCTGCCTCTGCATCACTCACACCTGCGATTCATTGAAGAGCGTGCAACCGGGGCCGGGCGAGCTGCGTACTCTGGGAAAGGGCCCTCTCTTTGAGTTGCTCCTGGAACACGCCAGGTTGGCTCACGTTTTCATGGACTGGTGGAATTCATTTGCTCGGAAAGTTAATGTAGCTAAGGGTTTTAGCATAGTTCTAGGTGTGATTAATTTCGTGTACAGCGTTTACAATGACATTGTTCCTGCGCAAGAACTGCTAAAAGTGTCGTAGCCCTGCGAGAGTCTAGTTTCGTGCTCCTCCTGTTGCGAGAAAAGTTGAAAGGCGTAAATTTTGCTCTTGATTTTGCTGCTGCCAAGCTCTGTGACTCAGTTAATTCATATGAGATAAGATAGATTCCTAAGACTCTTTTAAAATACCACGTTTCATGAGTCTGATGAGCTTGTTTTTCGTCCTGTACCTTTAAAAAGAATGGGATATAGGAAAAATCCATGGAAGACAGCCCTGCGGGGAACAAAGATTTTTGAGCGCACCGAAGTTTAGAGACTGGATTGCGGTTTAAGATTGGGAACTGAAAAGGGAGCACTGTTACACTGAAAGAACTTAGCCAGGGTTAATTATATAAGAGAAACTTGGAAAGCTTTCAGAAGTTCTGGCAGCAGTTGCTGTATTTAATTACCTCTCTTTGCAGCTGTATAGATGCTGTAAGGGGAAGATAAATACTAAAGTTATAGAAAATGTAATAGGTTATGTAACCTATCAAGTGTAGAGAGAATGCTTTGGAATTCTTGATTTATATAGACATTTCCGGTCGGGAAACAATTTTTTGTTTGTTTATTAATAGTTACGAAATGTTTATATACCCCCTCAGGAAAATCATACATTTATTTTTAATATGTTGATTTCCTACCCTCCACCCCCACTTTTTATTGTATTCTTATTATTTGCGCCAATGTTTTTTTTTAAACAGCCTTTGGAAAAGAGTGTTTGGCTTTGTAGTACGTAGAGGAAGATCAGCTTTCCCTCAGGGAGAGCTCAGTTTGAGTCCTTCATTGCTGTGTGACTTGGCAAAGTCACTTTCCCTCTCTGAGGCTGGCCTCAGTTGCGAAACGTGATGATGATACCTATTGCATAAGGTCGTGGAGATTAACCAAAACCTTTTATGTGGAAAACAGAGCAGTGCCTGACGTTAATGCATGTCATGTATTAATAATGACGGCCATCGTTAGCACGGTGTTCGCAGCTCGAGAGAAGTGGTCTCTGGGTTTTAGTTTAGCTAGGAGGCGGGGCCGGAAGAAGAAAGCATAGTGATAAGTGATCGACAGCCACGCCCCATGCAGGACGCCGGAGTTTTTGCAAGTTGTAAGTCCCTCCCTGAATCTCAGGCTGAACTACTGCTCAGATACTAGTGATTGCTAAGGGACACTCCAGTCTCCTTGACTCTGTTGGCCTTCAGTCTTGGCACTTGAGTACAGTTGGGGTTTACGCCCAAAATTGAACTAGCAAGTTAAGGAATGTGTGTGAGGAGAACCCCTCCAAAGAGAGCTCTAAAACAAAGAAACGGTTGAAATGCGGAACAGAGGTTTCAGCCCCAGATAACTGAAGCCCTGTTACAGCTAGCCTTGGCCAGTACGCTTACTGGACCTATGGACCCCTCTATTCCAGTATTAACCAGAACCTCTTCTTGTTTGGATGCTTGCCCAATTACTGATGCTTTGGACTTGTTATTTAAGCCGAGTTATTCTTTCTTTGACTCTGCAAACAATAACCTGGGAAGGCACAGTAGTCTTAACTGCTCAGGCATGTAGTCCTAGCTTTGGGAAGGGAAAAGAGAAGAGCCCCGAAGTTATTTTTACCCTACTTTTAGTTAACTTTTGAACATCTTATTAAGAGTTGAATAGAAAGTACTTTCGTGCAGTTTAACCAGGAATACCAGCGGGACTCTGGTTTGTGGAAGATAAGGTACTGTGAGGGTACATCTGAATGGGAACTGATGGGTGTGTGATTCAGAACTGTGGGAGGCTGCTGCAATGTGGCACCCTAATTGAGTGTTTGCATAAAGTATAACCCAGAACCTCTGGGTTTTAACATTGTAACTAAAAAACCTAATATTAATGCCGAGAGAGAAAAAAAAAAAAAGCCAAATCTCATTTAAACTAGCAAAACAAAAGTATTGACAGAACCAGGAGATTTAATGGGTGAGATGGCATGAAGTCATATACAATATGGTTTTTTAAAAGCATTTTTAATTAGAGATCAGAAGGTAAAATCCATTTCCCATACATTTTTGCTGACGTTTTAGAGGATATCTTTTGTACTTCTGTGTGTGTGTATATTTTGTATGTATCCATTTCTACAAACACTGCTAAAAATCACTGCTAAATAAGATGAATCAAAAGAACTGTCTGTAGTGTCATCACTGCCTGATCAACTACCTAAGTTATTTAAGTGATAAGTATTCCAAGGCGTTGTTTGCCATCACTATTTGACTCGTTGATGCTTGGGGATGCTCCTGAGGTCCTCATTCAGTGGGTGGGGCCCTAGTATCTGTACTTCTAAGAAGCTCCTCAGACAGGTTCAGTTCAGTCACTTAGTCGTATCCGACTCTTTGCGACCCCATGAACTGCAGCACGCCAGGCCTCCCTATCCATCACCAACTCCCGGAGTTCACCCAAACCCATGTGCATCGAGTCGATGATGCCATCCAACCATCTCATCCTCTGTCGTCCCCTTCTCCTCCTGCTCTCAATCTTTCCCAGCATCAGGGTCTTTTCAAATGAGTCAGCTCTTCGCATCAGGTGGCCAAAGTATTGGAGTTTCAGCTTCAACATCAGTCCTTCCAGTGAACACCCAGGACTGGTGTTCACTTTCACCCAGAACACTCCTTTAAGATGGATTGGTTGGCTCTTCTTGCAATCCAAGGGACTCTCAAGAGTCTTCTCCAACACCACAGTTCAAAAGCATCAATTCTTCAGCACTCAGCTTTCTTCATAGTCCAACTCTCACATCTATACATGACCACTGGAAAAACCATAGCCTTGACTAGATGGACCTTTGTTGGCAAAGTAATGTCTCTGGCTTTTTAATATGCTGTCTAGGTTGGTCAAACTTTACTTCCAAGGAGTAAGCGTCTTTTAATTTCATTGGTGCAGTCACCATCTGCAGTGATTTTGGTGCCCAGAAAAATAAAGTCAGCCACTGTTTCCCCATCTATTTCCCATGAAATGATGGGACTGGATGCCATGATCTTAGTTTTCTGAATGTTGAGCTTTAAGCCAACCTTTTCACTCTCCTCTCACTTTCATCAAGAGGCTCTGTAGTTCTTCACTTTCTGCTGTAAGGGTGGTGTCATCTGCATATCTGAGGTTATTGATATTTCTCTTAGCAATCTTGATTCCAGCTTGTGCTTCTTCCAGCCCAGTGTTTCTCATGATGTACTCTGCATAGAAGTTAAATAAGCAGGGTGACAATATACAGCCTTGACGGACTCCTTTTCCTATTTGGAACCAGTCTGTTGTTCCATGTCCAGTTCTAACTGTTGCTTCCTAACCTGCATACAGGTTTCTCAAGAGGCGGGTCAGGTGGTCTGGTATTTGAATCTCTTTCAGAATTTTCCACGGTTTGTTATGATCCACACAATCAAAGGCTTTGGCATAGTCAATAAAGCAGAAATAGATGTTTTTCTGGAACTCTCTTGCTTTTTCTAAAACTCTCTTGCTTTTTCTAAAACCAGCTTGAACATCTGGAAGTTCACGGTTCACGTATTGCTGACTTCAGACAGCTTAGGAGCTGCTAAAAAGGAGTCCTGTGTTCCACTCAGCACATATAGTGTCTCAGCTAAGAAAATAAGAATCATAGAGGCCATGAGGGGTGGGGAATGGTTAATGATTTCCTTTTGGAGTTGTTAGTTACAGCAGGCAGATAGTTAGGTCTGAGTAGAGAAATGGGGGCAGGGGCCAGGTGGCAGGAAATCAAGCATCTTGTAAACATCGAGGGTCCGTATGCAGATAAAGAAAAACAGGAACCTTCAGACTGACAGGAAACTGACATCATTTTGGATGATAAGGGTCTGAAAAGCAGACAAAGAAAGGTGGGAAAGATGGGAATCACCTGCATCCAAATGTAATTCTTTGCTCACTGTGCTCTCTTTACAGTAGGGCTTCCCTGCAGCTCAGTAGTAAAGAATCCACCTGCCAGTGCCGGAGATGCAGGTTCAATCCCAGGTGGGGAAGATCCCCCGGAGAAGGAAGTGGCAACCCACTCCAGTATTCCTGCCTGGAGAATTCCATGGACAGAGGAGCCTGGAAGGCTACAGTCCATGGGGTCCCAAAGAGTCAGACACGACTGAGCAACTCAACAGCAGCAAAGTCTTACAGATAAGAAGTACCCATATTGCACTGATGCCGTGACGCTTCTGATCTGAGCTAAATCCCTAAGGCAGAAATCCTTCTTCTCAGGAAAATGGGGCTGGGATGAAAATCAGGGAATATAACCCCCAGGCTCGTCCTTCTCCAGTAAACATTCCGCTCTCTTATTTGTATGCTCCTCGCAACCAGCTTGCCAAAGAAATTGTGGGTGGCAGCTCTAAGCCTATTCTCCCTCCTTGCTTAAATAAACTTTCACTTTTACTTTCTTCGTTTCTCTGCTTCATCTCTGAATTCTTTCGTTATGAAGAAAGAACCTCCAGTTCACTGGCCACAGGGTGATGTAATATTTTGGAACTAGATAGAGGTGCTGGTGGTGCAATACTGCGAAGGTATTGAGTGCTCTGAGTGCTGAGTATTGAGTTGTTTGCTCTGATGCTTTGTTTGTAGTATGTGAATTTTGCCTCAGTAAAAAAAGCTCTGGAAAAAATAATACCATCTGTATACTGTATATTGGAAAAATTAATTATCCCTATTCAGATTGATTGAGAAATATCAATAACCTCAGATATGCAGATGACACCACCCTTATGGCAGAAAGTGAAGAGGAACTGAAGAGCCTCTTGATGAAAGTGAAAGTGGAGAGTGAAAAAGCTTAAAGCTCAACATTCAGAAAACTAAGATCATGGCATCTGGTCCCATCACTTCATGGTAAATAGGTGGGGAAACAATGGAAACTGTGACGAACTTTATTTTTCTGGGCTCCAAAATCTCTGCAGATGGTGACTGCAGCCATGAAATTAAAAGATGCTTGCTCCTTGGAAGAAAAGCTATGACCAACCTAGACAGCATATTAAAAAGCAGAGACATTACTTTGCTGACAGGTCTGTCTAGTCAAAGCTATGGTTTTTTCTAGTAGTCGTGTGTGGATGTCAGAGTTGGACCATAAAGAAAGCTGAGCACTGAAGAATTGATGCTTTTGAACAGTGGGTGCTGGAGAAGACTCTAGAGAGTCCCTTGGACTGCAAGGAAATCAAACCAGTCAATCCTAAAGGAAAATCAGTCCTGAATATTCATTGGAAAACCGATCCTGAAGCTGAAACTCCAATACTTTGGTCACCTGATGCAAAGAACTGACTCACTGGAAAAGACTCCGATGCTGGGAAAGATTGGGAGGAGAAGGGGATGACAGAGGATGAGATGGTTGGACGGCGTCACCGACTCAGTGGACATGAGTTTGAGCAAGCTCCAGGGGCTGGTGATGGACAGGAAAGCCTGGCGTGCTACAGTCCATGGGGGTTGCAAAGAGTTGCACACGACTGAGTGACTGAACTGTTTCAGATTGACTACCTTCTGAGCATTGTTAGGAGCCCTGGTGGCTCAGATGGTGAAAGCATCTGCTTGCAGTACAGGAGACCCAGGTTCAGTCCCTGGGTCGGGAAGATCCCCTGGAGAAGGAAATAGCAACCCACTCCAGTCCTCTTGCCTGGAAAATTCTATAGGTGGAGGAGCCTTGTAGGCTGCAGTCCATGGGGTCTCAAAGAGTTGGACAAGTCTGAGCAGCTTCACTTTCACTTGAGTATATATATTTCTAAGACTTTTCTCTTAAATTAAGCACGTTTTTATTGTTTCTATGGTGTGTCTCATCAGTAGTCACAGCTGCTTAGTAGTATTTTCTCCTCAGTTAAAACACCATCATTCCTTTTGATCATGTACAGCCTCAGGTAGTAGCAGAAAGAACATGAAACTTGGGATCAAGTTTGGGGGTTGTAGGTCCATTTCTGCCCCCTTGGCCATGTGGCTTTGGACAAGGAGTGTTCCTGAAACTGGCTTTCCTGGTCTGTTTTTCTGTCCTATCCCAAACTTCTTGTGGGGGGATCCACTGAAATCCTTTATATTGAGCACTTTTGTAATGGCAACCTACAGTACTTCTGCATATCACTGTTACGTGGTTATTGTTTTGTTTTTTAACTTGAAGTCAGCAAAATTCAAGAATGGGTTGAGGACAATACATGGATTATTGGATTTATTATTAATGTGTTTTACAGTTTGTAAGTTATAGTGTTAATCATTATCTTCTGACTTCAGTAAGGCTAAGAATTAGTTAAGTACAAATATTAAACTTAAGGATATTAGATGAATTTTTGGGAGCAGTGCTTATTCTTTGTTAGAAAAATATATAAAATGTGTGTTTTTTGTTTTTTTTTTAAACATGATGATTTTTAAGTTCCATGCTTAGGGAGCCTTCTACTTTACCCATCTGTAGCTACTCTGAATTTAGCTAATGTCCATAAATGAGGAATAGAGATCAGTTTATCAGTCTTCCAGGGTCCCCTTTGAGTTC
The DNA here is from genome assembly GCF_023091745.1 of Budorcas taxicolor. Taxonomy (NCBI): domain Eukaryota; kingdom Metazoa; phylum Chordata; class Mammalia; order Artiodactyla; family Bovidae; genus Budorcas; species Budorcas taxicolor. Next base: position 15,765,126 of record NC_068921.1, read on the forward strand.
CTGTGTCTTCTCTTGGTTTAAGGAAGCCAATTGGTCGTCTTGTGAACTGACATTAGTAGTAACTTGTGTTAGGTCTCCTGGGAAGTACAAACCTGGAAAAACTCCCCGGACCTACAAAGTAAAAACCTTGGGCAGATTGCTTGCCAACAAGTATAGTAAATTACTGGCCAAAAAGGTCATTCTAGTTTTTCCAATATCTTACGAGAAACCCCAATGAACTTCTTGGTCAATTGAATGCAATTTTACTTTAAACTGACAAGAATTAAAGTTGATAGCGTATACACAGAAGTGGGGGAGTTTCCTTGTGTCTCCTTTTAATGGGCACAAGCCCAGCTTTGCCAGCTGAAATCCCACGAAGCTGCAGAACATATAATGAATGTGGGGGCCTGGCTGTGGCAGGTGCGGGCATGTATGTCACAGTTAGTGAGGGAACGTAGCCTCAAAGGAGGATGGAAGGCAGCCTTTGTGAGTGTCTTTTTTGTGTTAGTTTTAAAAAATACACTTAATTTCCACAATAGGCCTAAAAGCTGGGCATTTTATTTTGCTTAGTGAATAAAGGTGTGGGCTCCACCCCTGACTGGTTGCCTTGGATGTTTTGATGATGAAGAGGATGGAGAATTGAAAAACCTAGAGGTTAATAACTGGAGCTTTATGAATGAGGAAGGAAGTGATGAGGCTCTCACCCCGTAGTCGGCCTTGTTTCTTCATCCCGGGCCTCCTCACAGCTAGTGACATAGTATGGGTAAGAGAAGAGAGGTAACTTTATAAACTGGAAGTATGCTGTGGCCATGTTAGGTCAGTAATTATCATTTTAGCTTGTGACACTCACTGGGTTGCAGCATTTCCCTACTTCGGTGAATCTGAAGGACTTCATTGCCTCCCGGGAGGGACTCACTAAGACAGTGGCAAGCTAATAGCAAGTATTTATTAAGTGTTGAAGAACGGGTTGAAGACAACACGGGCCACCCAGAAAATCGCCTTCATTGTACCATACTATACTCAAAGTATTATTTTATTGGATTATTTATGGCCTCGGTGAGAATTAAGGCCATTTATAAAGTGATTTGGGGTTTAGGAGATAGGGTGCTTTGCTTTATAAGGTGAGGCTTGGGAACTGGGGGGGGGTTTCCACGGTAGCATCTGGTGGCACCCTCAACTGACTCTTTGCAACCCCGTGGACTGTAGCCCGCCAGGCTTCTCTGCCCATGGGATTCTCCAGGCAGGAATACTGGAGTGAGTTTCTGTGACCTCCTCCAGGGGACCTTCCCGACCCAGGAGTTGAACCTGGGTCTCCTGTATTTCAGGCAGATTTTTTTTTTTTGCCATCTGAGCTACCAGGGAGGCCCATCTCCAAGTGAAACACAAGTTTAAAAAAGAAACTGCCTGTGCGAGAAGTTCCATTGAAACGTCTTACTTTTGTGTCCAGGAAAAACCCCGTTGGGGGCTATGCTTCTGTGAACGACAGACAGCTGTGAGCATGTCGGCCCTGAACTGGAAACCCTTCGTGTACGGAGGCCTGGCCTCGATCACGGCGGAGTGCGGTAAGTAAGGAGCCCAGAGCGGAGGCTGGCCAGTTGCCTGCTGCATACCACGAGGCTTAGACTCCTGGTCACGATAATTGGATATTGAAAGACTTCTGGTGTGAGTGTAGTTCAAACACAGAATGTGAAATTTTGAAACACTTCATCTTAGAATTCAAAATTTCTTTCTCTTGGGAATCTTTTAAGACAAAATAGGGACTTTCTGGGTGGTCCATTGGTTGAGAATTCAGGGGACATCAGTTTGATCGCTAGTGTGGGGATTAAGATCCTATACGCCATGGGGCAGCTAAGCTTGCTTGTCACAAGGAAAGATCCCGCATGATGCAAGTGTCATAAGACCTGATGTAGCTAAATAAATAAATATTAAAAAAAAAAAGGTAAACAATGACTCTGACTGCTTATTAGCAGTTTAGGGTTCAAAGTTCAGTGGGGAGAAGGTTGAACCAGTTGCCCTAACGAAAGCCTCATGGAACATTGTTGGCTGACATCTGTCCCCATTCTCCTTGTTGTCCTTCCCACTCTGTCCCTGTGAACACATTTGACTATAAAGAGGTTTAGGGAGCCCCACGATCTTCCCAAGCCAGAGGTGAGCGACCGTCATCGTGGCGTCGTGTTCCCATCGTGCTCGTTGTCCATGTCCTGCTGATGACTTCATCAGCTCTGTCTCCTGCCACATCCCGTCTGTTCCTTTGTTTATTCCTCGAATCATTCATTCAACACATGTTGGTGATTGGTGCGAATTCCCTGGCGGTCCAGTGGTTAGCACTTCGTGCTTTCACTGCCTGCGGGACCCGGGTTGGTCCCTGGTCAGGGAACTAAGGTTCCACAAGCCTCCTGCTGTGGCCAAAAGGAAAACAAAACAAAATGAAACCCACGTTGACTGAGATGCTGCTGCGTGCCAGGTGCTAGGTGAGTCACTGCTGACCTGGGATAGAGGCTGCCCTTGTGGCCGCAGGGACTGGAGCCGATGGGTTGGGACACTGTAACCACTGACCCACCCACCCCTGCCTTAGGTTTCCTCTGTGGACTCATTGACACAGTGACTCACGGTTACTGTGTTCGGGTGTGTATATTTGGATGGACTCTCTCTTAGGTACTACAGTAAACATTTTAGCCTCTATTAAGAGTCACTTTTGGAAAAGGAAATGGCAACCCGCTCCAGTCCTCTTGCCTGGAGAATCCCGTGGACGGAGGAGCCTGGTAGGCTACAGTCCATGGCGTTGCAAAGAGTCAGACACGGCTGAGTGACTTCACGTCACTCGCTTCACTCACTTCTTACTTTGCCATTGGAGGAGGAAATGGCACCCCGCTCCGGTGTTCTTGCCTGGGGAATCCCATGGACGGAGGAGCCTGGCGGGCCATGGTCCTCGGGGTCACAGAGGGCCGGACGTGACTGCAGTGACTACGCAGCGGCAGCAGCAGCAAGAGTCACTTTAGGCTGTAACACAGTGAGAAACTCCATTCATGTTGAGCACAATATTAGCCTTCACATGTGGGAAAAATAGTAACTTTTATTTTATTTTTATCTTTTTATTATAATTATTTTTTGGCCATGCTGCACAGCTTGCGGGATCTTAGTTCCCCGACAAGGGACTGAACCTGGGACGTAGCAGTGAAAGCGCCGAGTCCTAACTATTGGACTGCCAGGGAATTCCCAGTAACTTAGATTTTTTAATGGATATCCTGTTTGTATAAACCATTCCAAGTACCTACTTTAGACAGCAGTGCAGCCTCTTCACTTCCTGTGTAGAAAAAGATGGGACATAAATACAAATATATGGAAAAGAAAATAGTTACGTGTTTAAAAAAAAATCTTTTGATTCTTAATTTTTTTTTTTAATAAGTAGAAGACTGAAAAGTATCAACTTCTTAATTCTGCTTCTTAGTCTGAATGTTTCCTCAGTAATAAGTCACTGTTTATCCTTTGTTTAGTGGAATTTCTTTCTATTAAGTGAAACATTTCCTTCTGAAAAATTTTAAGGTACCTTTCCAATCGATTTAACCAAGACACGGCTCCAGATTCAAGGCCAGAAGAACGATGCAAACTTTAAAGAAATCAGATATCGAGGAATGTTGCACGCATTAGTGAGGATAGGCAGAGAGGAAGGCCTGAAAGCGCTGTATTCGGGGTAAGTAGACGTTTCAAATGGACAGACTTCCCACTGAGATGTCACAGAGAAAAAGTCCAAGTTCGGGGTCTATTTGAAAAGAACAAGTAGCGATGGTTGATTTTTTTCATTTCAACTGTGTTTTCTATGTGTTTTATATAGTGAATGTTGTGTTAAAACTTTTTACCATAGTCAAATACAGATAATGGTACAAAAATTATGTTTGTTTTGAAACATTCTGTAGTTTATTTTTTTCCTCTTCCCCTTGGTTATTACCGAGCTTTTTACCATAACGAAAATGATGTCATATTCTCCGTGGACAAGAATTGCAGTGAACAGCTTTTCTTTAGTCCAGCGTTTAGTGAACATTTTGCTGTAGGCGCTGGATAGGAAAGTGGTTAAGAAGGGACCCTGCCTCTATCAGAGGCCCTGCAGGAGACCATCATTCGGATGATTTAAACGAAGGGAGATTTGATGAAAGGGGCTGCCCTGGTGGCTCAGTGGTAGAGGACCTGCCTGCAGTGAAGGAGATTTCGGTTTGATCCCTGAGTCGGGAAGATCTCATGGAGAAGGGATTGGCTACCCACTGCAGTAGTGTTGCCTGGAGAATCCCGTGGATAGAGGAGCCTGGTGGGCTACAGTTCATGGGGTCACAAAGAGTTGGACACGACTGAGCGACTAACACTTTAACTTTAATAAAAGGGCTGCTTAAGGTTTAAGGGAACAATTGAAGGGTTACCTAGAAACTGGCAAAATGAGAAATTGTTACCCAGGCTAGGACCAAAGGAACAAGGACAAAACAACAGTGTTAGCAGAGCCTCCCAGAGCTGGAGCCTTGAAGGAGCCTGTGGGAGCGGTCGAGGGGTGCCCTGCTAGTGCCCAGGGAGAGGAGGAAATCCTCTGCTTCTTCCTGTCCCTCCTGCCCTCCCTCCCACCTTCTACCTGCTGAATCCTCCTGGAGTCAGCTAGCAAGGGAGCCGGGTGGTAGTCCAGCAGCAGCTTCTGCCCTGAAGGAACTGTTTAGGGCAGAGCATCCATATAGTGTGTGACCTCATCCATGGAGGTGGTGGGAAAGGAGGAGGCGGGCTGATGTCTCTTCCGATTCTGTCCCGTATGCAGATGGAGGTTCCGTTCCTTGGTCTAGGACCCAGAGGAGGAGGGCGGATCGTTTGGAAGTGGGGGTAATTAGCTCAGTGTGAACTCTTGCTCTGGTGGTAGGTGTAGGGCGTGTGAGTTGAGAAATCTGGGAAGCAGGTGGCAATGCATCCTAGAATCAGCGTTGGAAACATGAGTTCAGGAGTCAGCAGTCTCTGGGCAGTTGAAGCCATGTAAGTAGATGAGCTTGTCTGGCGAGTGCGTGGGGCCAGGAGAGAAGAGAGGAAGAACAGAATCCCCGGCCCCCCAGAGGACAGAGATAGGCTGTGCAGAGACTGAAGAGGAGTGGAAGAGGCTTAGGGAGGAGATGATTGCAAGCAGGGCCAAGGGTGGGCTGGAGCAGGTACCACAAAGGCGAAGAGGCTTCAGAAGATGCTGATTGAAAACCACCGTTTGATTTAGTAATTGAGATGTCCCCTGGGCCCATTTTGGTGGGCGTGGGTATTGATGGAGAGGTTGGAGGGAAGCCCAGTTGCAGCCTAAGAAGGAAGTGGTAAGTGTGGCAGGAGAGCCTAGGAGTGTGAATGCCAGGTGGTTCTGAGATTAGGGAGGGTCCCTGGAAGGAGAGGGAATATCTGGAAAAGGGCCCCCAGGGAGGTGGGTGGTGAACTTCAGAGAAACCCTGGAGGATGCTGACAGAGGCCGGATTTCATCAGGGACTCTGTCCCGAGAAAGAAGAGCCCTCCACGATCAGGGAAACAGAACTCTGTGTTCACGTATTTGTGTACGTTTTCACTGAGGATAAATACAGTGCACTGAGCTGTCACTTGGGGAGCTAATAACTTGCACACATTTGACTGAACCCGCCTCTGTGTTTGCTGGATTTTGATCTTTTAAGAAAAATCCATCTTAGCGTAGTTTGCAGAAGGCAGATAACATGACTGTGTCCCTTGTGTGCGTCCTCTAGAGGAGTTTCAGTGACTCTTAAGAATTTCTGTGTCCCTTTGTCCCTTGGTTTGGCAGGATCGCCCCGGCGATGTTACGCCAGGCTTCCTATGGCACCATCAAGATAGGCACCTACCAGAGCTTGAAGCGGTTATTTGTTGAGCGTCCAGAAGGTGAGTGGGGAATCCTTTTTCCACTTATGGACAGGAGGTGGGTTGTTCGTCTTTTTACTCAAGTGGTTTACGAACAGAGGAGAACTTTGGGCATAAAGTCTAAACAAATTCTGCCTAAAGCATGTCAGCTATTGGCTGAATTTAGGAGGGTAACAGTTAAAAAAGAGCAATTTACAAGCTTCTTAATGAGTTATTTCCACAACATCCAGACTAGGGAGTATGTCATTATAGTTCTAGCCTACTTAAAATTCTCTAAAATCCTAGGAATTATCACCTATTTTTCAGGAAAGCAGGCTATATTTCTTAGTGTTGAGAACTCTGATTTTATTTTATTTTATTGCTGGTTGATTCTTTGACTTTGCTTTAATCCATAGAAGTTCCTATCTGTTTTTACAAAGGAATGAGCACCAGTCTCTGTTGGGTGAGAGCAGTGAGCAGGAGCAAAGACGCTTTAAAAGTGCTTCAGTGTATTCCAAATAAGTATGGTGTGCTGGAAAGTTTTATGTCCACGTTATCTCATAGGGTATCTTCTATTCTCTTACCATGGTGTATTACCTCGTCTTATTTACAGTAGTTAACATTTACACACACGAGTGAATTGATGGATGGTTACTCTTGGGGTGATAATTCACATTCCTTCTTAGGTATCAAGAAATTTTGCTATGGGACTTGCCTGGAGGTCCAGTAGGTATGACTTTCACTCATAGGACTTGGGTTCAGTCCCTAGTTGGACAAGTAGGATCCTGTAAGCCAAGTGGTACAGCCAAAAAAAAAAACAGAATAAAAAGAAGTAATTAAAAAAAAAGTTTTTCCTGAGAAAAATCTCTCCTGCCAACAAAATCCCAAATTCTTTTAAAATCACTTACTTTGTTAAGCATATATTTCATTTTTCTCCTAAGTGAACAAGTGGTATGTAAGTGAATCTCATTTGTACGTGCATTACGCACATGAAGAGTTCTGTGTATGTGAAAAGTCAAATAATATGTCTTTGCAGATGAAACCCTTCTGATAAATGTGGTCTGTGGGATTCTCTCTGGAGTCATATCCTCAAGCATTGCTAATCCAACGGATGTTTTGAAGGTAGGAAGCCCTATATCTTGGGCGTCCCTCATAGCTCAGTTGGTAAAGAATCTGCCCGCAATGCAGGAGACCCGGGTTCGATTCCTAGGTTGGGAAGATCCCAGGGAGAAGGAAATGGCAACCCACTCCAGTATTCTTGCCTGGAGAATTCCACGGACAGAGGAGCCTGGCAGGCTACAGTCCATAGGGTCACAAGAGTCTGATACAACTTAAACCACCACCACAGCCTTGTATCTTATAGGCACACTCTGCATTTTCTTAATGAGATCAACACTCAGATCATGATGGACGTGCGAGTCTGTTTACAGTTTTAGTGCCAGGAAGCCTCTAACTTAGAAACACGCACTAGGGCATTTCCCACTGATACAGGGGAGCTCACGAGTAGAGCCCCTTCTTGGAGACTGTGGTGATTTGGGAGGTTTTGGTGACTAACCAGAGAAAAACGTTTAGGCTTGGATGCATTTCATTTGTCATTGAAAAATCTCCTGTGTTTTATTGGTTCATGAAAATAGGTGGACTGCAAGTTTTACACCAGTCGAGGCTGCACATTGGTGACCCTTTCTGAAGGCGTTACGTTAGCCATTAATCTGACTCCAGGAAATAGTAAAGAAAATATTTACTTAACCACAAGTAGACATACCTTATTAGATGACCTTGCCGACAGTACCAGGATACAGCCTTCTTCAATCCCTTGGGACTAACAAACTCAAAATTAGGTGCACGTCCTTGTCTGAACCGCCTCAAGTTCTCCCTTTCCTTCCCTCCCTCTCCTTCCCCCCCATTGTTGCAAGCAGCATTCATTGCGCTCCTGCTTTGTACCAGTTGGTGTCCTGTGTGCTTAGAATCCAAGGATAATTAAGGCAAGGACCCCGCCTGCAGTCTTTAGTCTAATGGGAGCTTCTGATAACATCAAAGCTGTACACGGCAGGGACGCTACAGTTACACAGGTGCAAAGAGAACTACCAGGCTCTAAGTTTACCCCATGCTGGGGTTAGATCGCTGGAGAAGTCTCCACACCCATTCACCTCTTACATGCACGGAGAGGCAGGTTCCTGCATTTTGTCTTATTTTCCCATGCTACCGTGGCAGTAGCAATCACCTTTAGAGTTAGAGGTAAATGCGTGTGCTCCCTCAGACAAAACAAGGTACCAGGTTTTAGTGAAAAGTCCTTGTTTATTTTTAAAAACGTGGAGAGCTGCATCAAGCGTTATTTTTATGTTGGCATCTCGGTCATGTGAATTCCATGGCTGTGGTAAAGTTCACTCGTAAGTTCAAGTGTAAGAGACGGTGACGGTGTCACATGGCTGTCCTTTGGCCAGCACGTCCGCATACCTTTCGGTTTGGCTGGAGGGAAATCATAGTGGCTTGGAGTAACTAATTTAAGAAGGGTGCTTGCTCATGCTTGATGCTGCCAGGCACGCTGGATACTCATTAATTATGTGAAGAATTAACACTCAGAGTCTGTCTTTCCTGCTTAGTAACCTAGAGGGAAATATGCCATTTTCTTTCCATTTCAAAAGACTATTAATAATAATAATAATTTTGTTTTGACACTTAATGAGCTACTACCTGGAATACTCTGGACTTTCCTCGATGCTTTTTGATGATTCCAAAGTGCCCAAGAACCAATCCATATAAACTTAAGCTAGCTATAGTAATATAGATGGTACAGTTTTTTTCTTTTAATGGTTATTAAACAGCAGATTGATTTTTTTTTTTTCCTGAATCTGGGGAGAAACATGCTAGTTTCTTTCTCACGTTAGTCTTTAATCTCTAGATACGGATGCAAGCCCAAAGCAGCACCCTTCAAGGAGGAATGATAGGCAACTTCATTAACATTTACCAGCAAGAGGGGACGAGAGGACTGTGGAAGGTGAGCTGACTTGGTTCTTCTTCTTTACAAAAAAAAAAAAAGGTTTTGTTGTCCCTATTTCCATTATTTTATCTAATCCAAATGGCATAATGACGTAACTGACCAATAACATCTGCCCTTGAAGGGATCTTCTTCCTTAATTTGTAAAATGAAAGCATGTCACGATTTTTACATCAGGAATGTGTCATGATTTTACAGTAACTTTTGTGTAATTCACATGGAAGAAATGCTGTGAAGGCTGAATTTTTGTAATTTTTTTTTTCCTGTTTTAAGTTCTTAGGGAGAAGAGCTTACAGTTATGTTGGGTTTTTTCAGTGGTATGGTTTCATGGCTTCTGTGAAGACCGTTAATCAGGCACTGGGATGGAATGCTATTTCCTAGTATCGTAGGGACTGTCAGTCCGTAGAATGGATCCGAAAGGCGATCCAGTCCCATCCTCCCCATACATACAAGGAAACTGGAGGCGCTTGTCCTGGTGAAGGGCGTACAGTTAGTACCGGAATCAGAATTAGACTTTGGCACTTCTGACTTCTTAGCCTCTGCGTTTTTCTGCTCTCTCACCGCATTTCTACCCACCAGCAGGCAGCCATAAAAACTGGCCATCGTTTGGGGGGGAGAGATGTCTGAATCTTCATGTTGGTGTTTTTACCCAGGGTGTGTCCCTTACCGCTCAGAGGGCTGCTATTGTGGTCGGCGTGGAGCTGCCAGTCTATGACCTCACCAAGAAGCATCTGATTCTCTCAGGCCTGATGGGAGACACGGTGTACACCCATTTCCTGTAGGTTTATGGATTTTTTTTTAAATTAATGTTTTAGGTATGCATGACTTTAGACATTTTAAAGAAAGTTTATTATAAAAGTATTATATTATCATGTTTGAAAATTATGGTACAGAAGAGAAGCAGGAAAAGGTATAATAAGCCTTTATCCTTTTACCTAGGTAGCCCTTTTAACTGTTTGATATGTACCTTCAGGTTTTTCTATGCACGTGTAAGTACGTCTACAAAAATATATTGCTGTGTTGTGCTCAGGCGTGTCCGACTTTTTATGACCATGTAGACTGTAGCCCGCCAGGCTCCTCTGTCCATGGGTTTCTCCAGGCAAGAATACTGTTGTGGGTTGCCATGGCCTCCTCCAGGGGATCTTCCTGACCCGGGGATCAAACCTGAGTCTCCTGCATTGGCAGGTGGATTCTTTAGCACAGAGCCACCAGGAATGCCCCACAGATGTATATTATATGTGCTTTATTACGCATCTATGATCGTGTTTAGCATTCTTTTATTTTTATATTAAAATTTTTTTTCAACTTTATTGAGGTATAACTAGCGAGTAAAATTGTAGGATATTTAAAGTGCACAATGTGATTTGATACATATGTGAATTGTGAAATGATTACCCCTATCCAGTTAATTAACACATCCATCATTTTGTGTTTGAGAACAAAATTATTCTACTCTTGTAGCAAATTTAAATTATGTGTAATACTGTTATCAACCATAACCACCATATTATATATTAGACCCTCAGACCTTATTCATTTATTATTTTTAAAATTAATTATTTTGGAGTATAGTTGCTTTATAGGGCTTCCCAGGTGACTCAGTGGTAAAGAATCCACCTGCCAATGCGGGAAGCTCGGGTTCGATCCCTGGGTCAGAAAAATTCCCTGGAAATGACAACTCACTCCAGTACTCTTGCCTGGGAAATCCCAAGGACAGAGGAGCCTGGGGTAGCAAAAGAGTCAGACCAGGACGAGAGGCTAAACAGCAACAGGTTGCTTTATAAGACCCTCTTCATCTTAAAACTGAAAGTTTGCATGCCTTTCCCCACCTCTTCCCTGTTTCCCCCAACCGCTCGCTCTTGCACTCACTTTTCTACTCTGTTTCTATGATATTTGGCAGCTCCAGAGACTGTTCTGATTCTTACGCCTCAGCTGGACGGGGAGTGCCAGTGACATCTACTGGGTAGAGGCTAGTGAGCCACGTACGTCTCATACTGCACAGGAAAGACGTTCACAGCAAAGAATTATCTGTTCAAAGTGTTAGTAGCTCCGAAGCTGTGAAACCCGACTCTTGAGTTAGTTGATACCAGGACTGGTCTACGGTCCAGGTATCAGTTTAGTGGTACCACAGGCCCCCAGTGGGCATCGTATTACAGTGAGGACATCTTTTTCTCTGATCTCTTAGAACAGGATAGTTCTGATACGGCTAAAATTACTCTGATGTCTGTTTATAGGGGAATAGATAGACACAGTAGATCATCCTTGGAAGATATTCCTTGTATGTTTCTGTATTTCTTCCTGTTTCCGTGACAGTCCCGAACCTCAAAGGCATTGTTAGCCGGGACTGGGATTTATAAGCCAGGATAAACAGTGCTGATGTTTAGAAGTCTGTGTAGCGCTTTAGCGGAGAAGGCAATGGCACCCCACTCCAGTACTCTTGCCTGGAAAATCCCATGGACGGAGGAGCCTGGTGGGCTGCAGTCCATGGGGTCGCTGAGGGTCGGACACGACTGAGCGACTTCACTTTCACTTTTCACTTTCATGCACTGGAGAAGGAATGGCAAGCCACTCCAGTGTTCTTGCCTGGAGAATCCCAGGGACGGGGGAGCCTGGTGGGCTGCTGTCTGTGGGGTCGCACAGAGTCGGACACGACTGAAGCGACTTAGCAGCAGCAGCAGCAGTAGCGCTTTAGATCGGGTCCTTCTTCGGATGTATTCTGTCTTGTTAACCTGTTACACATTAACCTAATTTGGGAGGAGGCCGTTTCCTTTGATATGCTTTTCTAATGGTCTCTTCCTTATAGCTCAAGCTTCACCTGTGGGCTGGCGGGAGCCCTGGCCTCCAACCCTGTGGACGTGGTAAGAACGCGTATGATGAACCAGAGAGTGCTCCGAGATGGCAAATGCCCTGGCTACACAGGCACCCTGGATTGCCTGCTACAGGTGAGTGGGGTTGTCCGTCTGTACACTGTTGTGAGTTCTTTCTGGGGCTTCTTGGCTTCCGTGTTATCCTCTGACGAGTTTCTCTTTTTGGAGCCCGACGAACCTCTGGTTCTGTCACTCGCAATCCTGTGACTCTGGTCTGTGTACAGACAGTGTACACCTCGATTTCCTCACAGGTGGCACAGTGATACCACCTGTGTCACAGGAGTATTATAAAAATCATTGCAGTAATACTGCCGAAGTAGTTAGCATGGTGCCTGGAATAATGTTATGTAGAAATAGTGTATATATATTTATAATAAGTATAAGCATAATAATAAAGGCTTGTTCATAGAATATGATATATTAATATAAGGGACACTAGTGAAATAAGCACATTTGCTTAGTCTTCAGCATTCTGTGGATTGCTTCTGTCTGTGCAACTGCCCCCCAAATATGTGTATACATATATATATTTTACATTTATTTAATCAAAGAAGCATCTAAGTTTTGAGGGCTTTCTATAACTAAGATGAGTGATGCCCTAAAGCCTTGAGATGGTACAGAGTATTTGCCTAAAACAGGGGCTTTTATAAATACAAAATCTAAATGAATATTTAGAAATGAAAGTTCATTTTTCTTCTGTCTCTGCTCTGCTGTGAAGGGTGAGAAAATACTCATATTTTCTGTGATGGCAGTAGAACCCTGTCTGCCTCCGGAATATATTGCCTTCCTGTTGAGTCGGACTGGACTGAATATCCTTCATTCAGACGTCTCTGAAAGGAACCCATGAATCTTAGCCTTAATTCTCGGTTTAAATAACTGGGCCTACTGTTGATGAGTAGATGAGGGTCTGGGCCTGTCTCTGCTACTGGACTGCCAGCAGCCAAAGATGAGGGGCCACTTCTGCGGTCGGTGTTTTCCGTTACGATGCTGGCACACCCCTAGACACCAAAATATCGCTTTAATGAAGCAAAGATGCTTGATGTTGTCCATCCAACCACATGAAGTAAAGGCCCCCTGAATTATATCTTTATCCCTGTTGCCTCCCTTTCTAATTTATGACCTGTTGTGAGTCCACATGGCAAGGAGGCAGTAGACTCTAGTTTGGAGTTAAATCTCACCACTTCTTCATCCAGCTCCTGTTCTCTTTGGGTGTGGGATGATTTGGTACAGAGCCTGAGTCCTCACCTAGGCAGAAAGCTTTAAAGAACAAAGAAAGGCTGTGGGCAATGATTTCGTAGATAGTCCTTCCAACAGAATTTTATTTTTAAGAAAGACCAGTTCAGTTCAGCCTGGCTACTAATTATTAAGGCATATTTGACATAATTGGAAAGTTGGACACTAACTTCTTTTCCTTCCGCTCCCTTCTAACAGACATGGAAGAATGAAGGGTTTTTTGCTCTATATAAAGGGTTTTGGCCAAATTGGTTGAGACTTGGTCCTTGGAATATTATCGTATCCTTTTCTGTTGCAGTAGATCTGAACAAAGATATACCTAAAGAATGTTGTTTGCATAAACTATCGGGTTATTAATTATAATTAAAAGTAGATTTTTTTTTTCTCTTTTGAATTCTTCTCATTCAAGAAGTTAACTGTTCAGTTTCTTTATACACAGGTAGAAAGTCTCTCTGCCAGGCTCTGTGAAACTTGGTTTAATGATGGTGTTCTTGAAAGCCAGTGGTATCAGTGAAAACCTTTATTTAGACTCTGCTCTAGGAGCTGAGTGTGTTTATGATTTCAGAGAGAGGCAAGGACTTATTTATGTATTCTGTAAATCCCTGGCCACCCTTCGGCAGGATGTGGTTTGGCAGCTATGTTCTAGAATGCTTGAGAGTGCCTAATGATAGGAATTAGGTCCAGAATTATTTGCCTGATTAGCAGTTTGTCCTCCATGCCAAAGTGAGAGGCAGGAAAGAAATGACAGTTTATTAGGAATGAAAGGGCAGAATTATAAAGTAGGAGATGTTGGTTTCTACCACTCTTATTCTACTTAAAAAAAAAAAAAATTATTTTTAATTGAAGGATAATTGCTTTACCAGCCTTGTTCCTCATTATCTGTGCTTCCCTCCCATGGAAGCTTGCCTACCGGCCACTCTGGAGAGAACTTCCCAGGGTTGCTGCCTTCTCTTACAGACTTCACTATTCTGTATAATCTTCCCCAACGTTAGAAAAACTAGCAGTGTGTATGTGCTCCCAGAGGCTGTGGCAGCTGATGCAAGGGATTTGTGTGCCTCAGCTGTGGTCTGTCTGTTCAGGCCGATCTTGGGAAGGCTCCCAGGGAGCTCTTTTGGGGTGGTTGAGGATGGAGCCCTCGTGTTTCATCATGCCTCCAGCACATGGTCTGCCCAGACCTGTTTGTTAGGAGGCGTGTGCTATTTGTGGGTCTGTTTTGATACGTCGGGGTTAAGATGGCATAAAATGTCAACCTTAACTAATACACCTGCAGTTCTTTGTGACCTATGAGCAGCTGAAGAAACTGGATTTGTGACAAGTCAAGATTGCATGAAACATCCTCTGAAAACGCTCACTTCTGAAATAGCGAAGCTTCCTGTCTTTCCCACTGCTTCTCACTGCTTGGCCCGCCACAGATTAAGGTGTGAGCAACAGGTGAGGGCTGGGTTAGCTCGGATCACTGTGTCCCGGCATTGGACACCCTGCACCAAACGTTTAACGGCCTCGACTGTAACACCAGACACTAGTCCTTACCATTCAAGTGCCCTTCGACATCAAAGATAACAGGAAATGCATGTTTCTTGCTAAAGAAAACTTGCATGAAGGTCAGGAACTGTGGACTGTTTCCTTCAGGTGAAGAGTAACTCCTGCTGCACCTCAGCTCATAGCCAAGAATCCCAGACTGTTCTGAAGAAGCTCTTTGGAACCGTGGGATAGAACGTCTGAGACGGTGTTACGTTCCTGAGCTTTTGGGGGGCTTTGGCTTCGTGTCTGCTGAAGAAATTCACACATGGAGACCTGGTGTACCCCAAGTATAAACAGGGCAGGATAGAGATCCCTGGAACATTGCACTGCTTTGTAATTTCCTATTTTGGCAGGATCTTTCACTTATAATAAGTGATTTGTAGGCCTTTGAGCACTGGACCTTTGTGAGGAATTGTTACAAAGTATTACCATCTAAACTCTTGATGGTGTGAGAGATTGGCTTGGAAGGTAGCAAAGTCTGTGTTGTGGGAGGTGTGTTTAAGCAACTTGGGTTCTGTCCTAGGTAATGGTAGTACTGGGTTGGCCAAAACGTTTGTTCAGGTTGTAAGAGCGTGGGGAGAATCCGAACGAACTTTTTGGCCAAGTCAATAATTTGTGATATTAGCAAAGTTTCCATCTCCCAGTCTGTACAATGGGGATAATAACATCTATTGATACTGAGCGTCAGGTGAAGAAAACAGTAGCTCCCACTACTGGACTTGTAGGATACGTGTCTTTACATCATGGTGTCATATAGCCATAATTCCAGGATAAATAGTTGCTGTGTGTGAAGAGAGTCATTTTATCAGGGACTACTCCCAAGTGAGGTCCTGTGATAAAACTCTTGTGAAAGAAAGAGGCTAACGTTCTGTTAAATTTCCTTTAGTGAAATGTGGCAAGTTAATTGAAGAGTTGATTTTTTCAGATTTCCTGGGTTTTACTTTAGTCCTGGTCACGTTTGTTAAAATATTTCCTGTCTTGGACTTCCTTATCAGTTTGGGTAGAAAATCCTTGCTTGAAATTTGAAAAGCAGTATTTTTGTATACCTAGAGTCTGATAAGAGGTATATAATAGCTTCCTTCTTTTCTTCTAAAGACAGGATATCATTCTTCTTTCTCGTCTTTATCTTACTCTTTTCAAAATAAAAAGTGACTCTGAGAGAGTCCCAGGACCTTTGTACTTTGAGAAGACATCCCTAGGAAAGAAAATGTATTCACTTGGGTAACTTTGGTTCTACCCTTAGAGTGTGCTCAGTCGTGTCCGACTCTGTGCGACCCCATGAACTGTAGCCCGCCAGGCTCCTCTGTCCATGGGATTCTCCAGGCAAGAGTACTGGAGTGGGGTGCCATGTCCTCCTCCGGGGGATCCCCCCTGACCCAGGATCGAAGCTGTGTCTCCTGTGTTGGCAGGCGGATTCTTCCTGCTGCGACACCTGGGAAGCCCTGTGAGAGTAACAGTAAATATGTCCTCACTGGGGCTCCAGAACAGTCACCTTGCGGTATATGCAGGTTCCCAGTCCGTCCAGCCCCTGGACTGCTTCCTCCTTCGAAGCAGAACAGAAGGCACACAGATTTTTCTTGGCATTGGGCAGTTTTTCTCCCGGTCTCTCTCACCTTGCCTTCTATATTAATGCTGGCTTTGAAAATAAGATTTTGTGAAGCAGGATTTCTGTTCCAAAAGGAAGAGCTAAGGCAAGAAAGGAGGCGGTCAGAGGAGCAGGTAGGTATTGATTGCTTCAAGATTCAGATGGAAGTCTAGTTTTCGCTGACCAGCTCCGGATGTGATACTAGAGAGCTGAGCCCCTTCAGGCCTCGTCCCTCGTACTAAACCATATCTTTAGAGAGGAGACTTCTCTTCTTACCAGAACATTCCATTGGTGTAAGGGCTTTCTATAGACAGGCTTTCACTTTTGGGTTCCTTGAATTTAAAGGATGACTTTTTATGAACCATTCTTTGTTTTTCTCCCTTAATGTAGAAAACATTGTGTATACATATAATTCTTAAAACAGTAGAAGTGAGTTCATTTTGAAGACCATGAAAAGATTGAATGTCATGTAATATTCATTATATCAGTTTATTCAAATATGTACATGTTCATACCAGGATGAAAAGAAAACCAAACCCCTCTATAAAAGGTAAGCACATTTTAAAGACAAAAATTTTGTATTTCTTCAGTGCAGAGTTATTATAAATACCTTATAGAACAGAGTCTTAACCTGTTTTGATTTTTTTTTTCCTATTCCCTGAAAGAGTTATGCAGTTGTTGAAGCTTCTAACCAAGGAAGAACTTCAAGGACTGGGAGACTTGGTCCCCTTGTCTCTGGGGCTGTGACTATAAGTTCCCTCCCTGCACCCCCTTGGGCATTGTTAAATGTAGCAAAGGGATTTTTAGCTTTTATAACCCAAATGAAGAAAGTGGATTTTTTGTTTGTTTGTTTGCTTGTGGATTTGTGTAATCGCTGATGGCTAAGTTGGGCTGATTGTGATATAAAGAACGGCTTCTGTTTTCTGTATTTATTCATGCACCAGAAATTGTGTATATTATTATATAAAGACTATAAAAGTTTTCATAAGCCTTTATATTTTGAGCTCTTTATTTAAACATTGTTGGAAAATGTGGTATAAACCTTGTGTCATTATTTAATAAACTGTAGTAATATATAATAATAAAAATGATTTGTGGTTGTTTCAGATGCATAGAAACATTTGAACAAAGACAAGCTCTAAAACGTCCAGGAAGCTGGAGTAGGTCTGGCTTTCGTGAAAGTGGCTGCAGACATTTCTCTCTGCTTAGAGAAGTTGTTGAGATCATTTTACTAATTGCCTGGAGACGTGTGTGGCCTCCCAGTCTGCAGCTCCGCAGAGGCCAGTGAATTTGGCTCATTGGGTTTGCTGGGCAAGGCGGCTTTGAGATAATGGAACACAGGTGGGATGCCATCAGGGCCTTGAAATTTCAGGACCCCTCAGTCCTTCTTCCAGCGCCTGACGTTGGCAGGATCCTTGGTTAACTGTTGGCTAGGCGGACACCTCTGGTTGGGTATAAAACAACCAGGGGATGAAATGCAAACTTGGTTCATTATTATTTTTTTTACTTGAAAATATTTTCTAGGTGCCTGTCTTAACATTTGAATTAAACACAGTGGTTTATTGAAAAAACAGAATTGGCAAAAAAAAAAAAAGGGAGCCTTGTGGTCTCTGGTCCCCTACCTAAGAGATCAGATGACACACCTTTATGTGATCGAGTTCATGTGAAGGTCAGTGGGAAGAGCTGGCTGCTGGTGAACCTTAAATGCTTGGAGAATTCACATCCCACTGGATCCAGGCACCTGTTAGACACACTGGGCGTGGAATCCAGGCTATCTATTTTTAAATGCACAGCTGAGAAGATCTGATGGTAAATTTTTGGTAGATGACAGCTGCTCCATCCTGAAGCAGAGTATGGGAATAGAAGACAAAGACATGGATGAATCAGTTGCTTGTAAGCTTGATGCAAATTGTGGAACCAAGAGCAAAATACTGGAAACTCCCTATGCCTATATGTCCCTTGCTGATACAATAATCCATACAGTGGCTTACCATGGGACTCAGGAGAAGAATGAGTTATATCTCAGTCTGCTGGCCTGGGCAGATGTCCCTGATATGCTATTATATAGGAAAAAAGTTAGGATGTAGACTTCTATAGGTATATCATGACCTCATCGCTTAGAGGAAAAAGCATTTTAGGTCAGTAAGGAATGGTTGTAAAGGTTGTGGATTAGGCTTCTCCAGAGAGAAGCGGACCAGTGGGATGAGTGTGTGTGCCCATGCATGGTTTATTTTAAGGAATATGCTTATGTGATTGTGGGAGGCTGGCAAGTCTAAAACCTGTAGGGCAGTTGCGCAGGACAGCGGACTGGGAGCTCAGGCAGGGTTTCTATTTGTCTTTTTTTTTTCTTTGGCTGTGCCATGCGGCTTGAGGCAGTGAATACACTGGGCTGCCAGGGAACTCCCTCTGTTTTAGTCTTGAGTCAGAATTCTTTCTCTGGGAAACCAGTTTTTCCCTCCTAAGATCTCTAACTGATTGAATGGGATGGGGCCCACCCATATTATGGACTGTGATTTTTTTTTACATGCTTTTAAAAAACTTTTATTTATTTTTTGGCTTTGTTCCTGTACACAGGCTGTTTCTAGTCTTGATGAGGGGGAGCTTCTCATTGCGGTGGTTTCTCCTGTTGCGAAGCAGAGCCTCCAGGGCTTACGGGCTTCGGTAGTTGTGAGTCCTGAGCTGTTGCGCTCGGGCCCAGAAGATGTGGAGTACAGACTGAGCTGCCCCTCGGCACATGAGATCTGAGCAGGGATAGAACCGTGACCCCTGCATTGGCAGGCAGATTCCTAAGCAGGGAAGGCCAATATGGAGTGTAATCTTAAAAGTCAGCTGATTGTAGATGTTATCCACAGCTGCACATGCCCTCATGGCAACACCTAGACTAGCGCTTGCCATACAACTGGGCACTGTAGCAAGGTCAAATTGACACAAAATTTAATCATCACAGGGTAGAAAATCATTGATATTTTCTTTATGCATAATTGTATTGGTTGGTTTGAAAACTGATGTTTTGCCATTTAAAGAAAAATCTTAAAAAGGACTAATTTGGAATACAAGTGTTCAAAGCACATATAAGTGAAGGGAATTGGGGGAAGTGAGAGTTGCACTGTATGCAGTGGACTATTTCTGTTTTAACTATGTTTGTAAAGTATACCTAATGTTTGCCAAACATAAAGTTGAGCTGAAAGGTTAAATGGGAAACTTGTTTATTTCAGTTTTAACTACTTCTTATTCCTCAGTACACTTAGTACTTTTGTAATTTAAAAGTTTTTTAACTTTTTTTTTTTTTGGACAGTGGGGGAAACCTCTAGAAGAGTGTATCATGTACATCAGTCAGTTTCAGTTCAGTCGCTCAGTCGCTCACTCGTGTCCGACTCTTTGCAACCCCATGAATCGCAGCATGCCAGGTCTCCCTGTCCATCACCAACTCTTAGCCTTTAAACACCAGAGTATGTTAATATAATTTTTAAGACTCCCCCTGACATAATGATTTTCATATTGTATGCAGTTTCATTGTATTATATGGTAGAGAGACCACTACATTTTCATTTAAGAGGGTTTGCTTCATCAATTATAATCTTGCAAATAGATTTCTAAAACACCCCACAATTCTCTGTGGAAACAGAAACTGACAAAATGAATATGTGAGAATCCCAGTAATTCTCGACTTAAAAGTAGTCTGCATCTAACAGTTAATGCCAGGGTTATAAACATCCCAGAACTGCTTCATTTTGAATTGCGTCACTAGTTCACCTCCTTTTTTTGGTGCAGGGGAGAGAGGGCTGTTTGACACGCAGGATCTTAGTTCCCTGACCAGGGATCAAACCCGTGCCCTCTGCAATGGAAGTGTGGCGTCGTAACCACTGGACCACCAGGGAATTCCTGCATCATCATTTTACTTAAATATTTATTTGCTTTTTTATTTATATGGCTGCACTGGGTCTTAGTTATGGCATGCAAGATCTTTACTAGCAGCATGAATGCATGCTTAATCGCTAAGTCTGTTCGACTCTTTGTGATTCTGTGGACCCACCAGTCTCCTCTGTCCATGGGACTTTCCGGGCAAGAACACTGGAGTGCTTTGCTGTGCCCTCCTGCAGAGGATCTTCCCAACCCGGGGATCGATCCCATCTCTTGCGACTCCTGCACTGTCAGGTGGGTTCTTTACCACGAGTGCCACCTGTCTTAACTGTGGCATGTGGGATCTGGTTCCCTGAGCAAGGATGGAATCTGGCTCCCAGCCTTGGGAGTGTGGGGTCTCAGCCACTGGATCACCAGGGAAGTCCCCCTGCATCACTATTTTAATTCGCTCTACTACTTGGTGCTGTCTTAACACAATAATTTGCAGAGTGTTTGCATGCCTGTGTGTCCAACTCTTTGCAACCCCATGGACTGTAGCCGACCAGTCTCCTCTGTCCATGGAGTCTTCCAGGCATGAATACTGGAGTGGCTTGCCATTTCCTACTCCACATTTGCAGAGCAGATAATACCAAAAATACTTGCCATGTTAAATGGAAGCAACCTGCGAAGGTTTGTTCATTACTTCTGGGACTCTTTCGTGGTAAGCATTATCTTAAGGTCGCCGAGGAGTCTGAGAATTGGGATGAGAGCACGGTGTGTACTGTTTCTTAACTGAGTTCTTTATTTACCCAGTTTCTCTTATGACACAAATAAGATTTGTCAGTTAGTGTTCAGTTCAATTGCGGTAAAGTATGCGTTCAAGAACGTGCCATTTTAATCATTTTTAAGTGTATAGTTACGTGGCGTTACGTGCACCGTCATCCATCTGCATAGCTGTCCCATCTGAGCTCCACACCCACTAAAGAAGTCCGCATTTTCTCCCCTCCTCCCAAGCCTGGGAACCCCTGTTGTATTTTCAGTCTCTAGGAGGCCTTCCATGGTTTTCAATTTTGCTTCCTGTTAAAGGCTGAACAATAATCTTGTTATGCGTATATGCCACGGTTTGCTTATTCATTCACACATCAGTGAGCGCTTGGGCTGTTTGCATGTTTGAGCTATTTATTGCTACAAATATGAGTGTCCTAATGTCTCTCTGAGACTCTGCTTTCAGTCCTCTTGGTTATATGCCCAGAAGTGGAATCGCTGGATCATACGGTAATTGTATTCTTAAGTTTTTGAAGAACTCCGTACTGTTTCCTACAAGGGCTGTACTATCTGACATTCTGACCAACAGTGCCAAAGGGTCCCACTTGATCCCCATCCTTGCTAACACTTCTTGTTTTCTTTTCTTTTTTTTAATGGTAACTATCCTGATGGATGTGAGGTGTTATCTCATGGTAGTTTTGAGTTGCATTTCCCTAATAATTAGTGGTGTTGAGTATCTTTTTTGCTGTTCTTGTTGTCCATTTGTATATCTTTTGGAGAAATGTCTATTCAAGTTCTTTACTTGGTTTTGAATTGGGTTGTTCGGTCTTTTTGTTGAGTTTTGGCAGTTCTCTATATAATTCTAGATATTAATCCCTTACGAGATATATGATATGCAAATCTTTTCTCCCATTCTGTGGGTTGCCTTTTAACTCTTTGATAGTGCCTTTTGCTATACATTATAAAACTTATGTCCAGTTTGCTTCTAAGGGCTTTATTGCTTTATGGTCTTACATTTAGGTCCTTGGTCTATTTTGAGATAATTTTTGTATATGGTGTTAGCTAAGGGTCCAACTTCCTTCCTGTGTGTGTGGATATTCAGTTTCCCTGGTACCATTTGTTGAAAAGGCTGTCCTTTCTCCATTGAATAGTTTTGTCAAAAATCATTTCAATATATATGTGAGGATATATTTCTGTATCGTCATAGGTCTATCTATGCCACTTCCACACTGTTTTGATTACTGTGGGTTTGCATTAAGATTTGAAATCAGGAAATGTGAGTCCTGCAGTTTTATCGTTCTTTTTCAAGATTGTTTTGGCTTATCTGGGTCCTTTGAGGCTCCATATGAATTTTAGGATGGGTTTTTCTGTTTTGCAAAAACCATCATTGGGATTTTGATAGAGATTGCATTGAATCTGCAGATTTCTTTGGGTAGTATTGGCATTTTAATAATTATTAAGTCTTAAAAGCCATGAACATGGGACGTATTTCCATTTATTTGTCATCTTCAATTTCTTTTAGCAGTGTTTTTATTGTACAAGTTCTAACAAGTCTTTCATCTCTTTGGTTAATTTCTGAGTGTTTTATTCTTTGTGATGCTATTGTAAATGGAATTGTTTTAAATTTTCAGATTATTCATTGTTTGTACAGAGGAATGCAACTGATTTTTGTGTGTTGACTTTGTATCCTATTATTTTGCTGAATTCATTTATTAGTTCTAATAGTCTTTTTTTTCGTAGAATATTTAGAGTTTTCTACACTTCAGATCACGTCATCTACAAACAGATAATTTACTTCTTCCTTTCTGATTTGGATATCCTTTATTTCTTACCTAATTGCTCTCGTTAGAACTGCCAGTACAGTATTGAATATAAGTGGTGAAAGTGGATGTCTTTGCCTTGTTCCTGATCCTAAAAGAAAAGGTTTCAGTCCTTCACCATTGAGTATGATATTTGCTGTGGATTTTTCATATGTGGTTTTTATTATGTTGAGGCAGTTTCCCTTTATTCCTAGTTTGTTGAGTGTTGAATTTTGTCAGATGCTTTTTCGGCATCAGTTGAGATGGTCATGTGGGGTTTTTCCTTCATCCTGGTAATGTAGCATGTTACATTGATCAGGTTTTGTATGTTGAACCATTCTTCCATTCCAGGAGTAAATTCCACTTGGACATAGAATAAATCCTCTTACTATGCTGCTGCATTCTCCTTGCTAGTATTTTGTTGAGGATTTTTGTAGTAATGGTCATAAGGGATATTCGTCTATGGTGGTTTTCTTGCAGCATTTTTGTTTGACTTTGTTATCTGGGTAATGCTGGCCTTGTAGAATGAGTTAGGAAGTGTTTCCTCTTTAGTTTTTTGGAAAACTTTGAGAAACACTGGTACTGGTTTTTCCATAAATGTTTGGTAGAATCCACCAGTAAAACCATCAGGTCTTTTGGATCCAGGGGTTTTTTTTGTTAGGAGATTTTTGATTACTGATCAAAAATCAGTAATTTGGGATTACTGATTCAATAGTTTTTTTTTTTTTTTTTAATTACTCCTTACAGAATAGGTCCATTCAGATTTTCTGTTTCTTCCTGATTCAGTCTTGGTAGGTTTTGTGTTTCTAGAAATTTGTCCATTTCATCTGTATTATCCAATTTGTTGGCATACAGTTATTCATAGTAGTTTCTTTTATTCCTTTTTATTTCTCTAGAATTGATAGTAATGTCCCCATTTTCATCTTTGATTTTAGTAATTTTAGTCTTCTGTTTTTTTCCCCCCTTAGTCCATCTAGCTAAAGGTTTGTGAATTTTGTTAATCTTGTCAAAGAACCAAGTTTTGGATTTTTTTATTCTCTATTTAATTTATCTGTGTTCTGATCTTTCTTATTTTCCTTCATTGTGTTAGCTTTGGGTTTAGTTTTTTCTTTTTCTAGTTGGTTAAGTTGTAAGTTTGTGCTTCACTTTCATTTGTCTGTAAGTATTTCTCATTTCCGTTGTGACTTCTTTGCTGATACCTTGTTTGAGAGTGTTGTTTAATTTCCACAGTTCTGTGAGTTTTCCAGTTTTCCTTTAGTTATGAATGTCTAACTATCTCACTGTGGCCAGAGGCTCTTCACAGAGACTCCAGCAAGAAGCAGCCTGAAGTTCTTCTCTAGGAGTGATGGAAGAGCACCTCCTTGGTCCAGTGGTTAAGAATCTGCCTGCCAACGCAGGGGCCCCTGGTTTGATCTCTGGGCAGGGAAGATTCTGCTTGCCACGGGGCAGCCAAGCCTGTGCGCCACAACTGCTGTGCCTGAGCTCACCTGTGAGCTGCACCTCCTGAGGCCCTTGTGCCCAAAGCCTGCACTCTGCGACTAAAGAAGCCACTACCGTGAGAAGCCTGCATGCTGCAACTGACGGATGCTCAGCTGGAGCAAGGAAGACAAGCACAGCCAGAAATAATAAATGCTTTCTAAAAAGAGTGATAGAGGAGACTGTGGAGTTTGAATCAGGCCTGGAAAGGGTCCAGCAATTTGGTGATAACCAGAAGTGGCTGAGTGCTCCTCCGTTCTCGACCAGGGAGGTCTTTCTTTCCCAGGGAGGTCTTTTCTGCATCCTGGGTGAGATCCAGCCTACCGTGTACTTTTCCTTGTTAAAGGATAATTTTCAGGAAAATGTAAAAGCATGATTTGTACAAATATAAATTAATGAAACGAAAGGAGTGAAACAAACAGGGAAGAAGTCTCAAGAAATGCCCAGGCAAATTAAAAATATAACCAGATTTTTAGAAAATTACAATATTTTGGAAATCTTTATGACTGAAGAACATCATTGGACTTAAATAGGTAAGCAATTTGCCTTTAAATCCTGATGTGACTTCTTTCCCCCAAGGTTCCTAATTAAAAAAAATTTTAGCTAGTTTAAAAAAATTAATTCAGTGAGAGATAATTTGTTCAATACTGAGAGTTTGAAGCCTATACTTGTATTGATTCATTTTAAAAGAGCAATAACCCTGGTGGCTCAGATGGTAAAGCGTCTGCCTGTAACGTGGGAGACCCAGGTTCATTCCCTGGGTCAGGAAGATCCCCTGGAGAAGGAAATGGCAATCCTCTCTAGTATTCCTGCCTGGAGAATTCCATGGATTGAGGAGCCTCGTAGGCTACAGTCCACGGGGTCGCAAAGAGTCGGACATGACTGAGTGACTTCACTTTACTTCACTTCACTTAAAGTTTGTATAAGATAAAAAATAGACAATTCTTTGAAGAGAGCAATGGTAAACTGTAAAATCTTAAGAAATTTCTCTGTATACAGCTTGAGACAAGGAGATGGGAAAAATGAAAGGTTAAGAGACTTGGGGGATAGAATGAAAACGTTGTATTTGGACAAGTTCCCATCAAGAAGCAGACTTTGTGTAAAGGCTTGAATGAGGTTAAAGAGACTGACCATGGTTGTTAGAAAACCTAGATATGAGCAGTGGTGGGAAATGGTTACTATCCCTAAACTTGAAGAAGCAAGGCTGGGAAATCAAGTTACTTTTTAGTACCATAATGTAATAATGCTTTTTATTCCATTTCTTTAAATTTTATTACTAGTAAACATGCAGTCCATAGCTTTTTGAGGTTGAAATCTTGGCAAGTAGTTATGTCTTTATTCAAAATATGCCTTGATTCTAAATTGGAAGCTGGGGGACCGTATGTCTGATCTAAGAAAACACTTGTGTTGTGAAATAAATCCTAACTTACTATTTAAGTAAATTGTCCAGATTTAAAGTGATTTATACAGATCTCTGATGTGTGAATGAGAAACTGATACAGTGAGTAAGCAAAGAAATAATTTGAAAAGGCAAACAGATCTTCAAATACTTGTTGAAGCTATAAAAACCAACACTAAGAGAAGTGACTCTCATAAGATCGTGTAGGAAGAAATTCAATAGTTTCAAATTACCCTGCTCTGAAAAATGCAAGACGGAGTTGCAGACAGGCGGCTGCCATAAGAATGTTTTCTTTCAAATGATTTCGTCTTGTTACTTCATTGTAAGCCACGGAGTGAACGCATAAATCTGAGAAGCCTGATGTTTAATCCACGCTCCTCACCGATGCTATGATTTAATGTTTTGGCGCTTAAACTTCACCTCCTGGGGAAAGTAAGGAGCAGATGAGAGCTGCTTGATGTTACACCATCAGCTGTTTTTGCGATGTTGCATTATGAGCTGGGATCTTTGACAGTGGTCGGATTTTAGTCACCGAGTGGGGCCGACCGAGGCGAGACCTTGAGGTAGACCGGAAGGGGGTGTTGGGATCGGTATCTCCCATCTCCTCCGCGTTCTCCTCCCATCCTTGATCTGGAACACCCGTGACTCTTGTCCCGTGGACAGTTTTCCATTTCCAGGGGCCTATTCTAAGACATTAATGGATGAAAAGTCTTACGAAGCAAAGATACAGCTTTAGAATGTTTAGTTACAGACATTGATAGCACATAATAGGGACGTTCACCATTATCTGTGCCTTTAGAGCAGCAGGATATAATGTGTGGCTTTTTTTTTTTTTTTCCTTCTATTTTTTGCTATAATGCCTGGCAAGCAGGATTTTAGTTGTGTGATCAGGGATTGAACCCATGCCCCTTACTATGAAAGTGTGGAGTCTAAACCACTGGACCATCAGGGAAGTTGCTGTGTGGTGTTTCTTGAACCAAAGCCTTTGATCAGTGTTTTTAATGTGTGTTTTCATTTCATATACATATATGTATATATTTTTTCTGAATCATCAGCATGATTGTCTTAGGATTGCCACATGATTTCAGCTTCTACCCCACCTCCCTCGCTATTTTAATTAAGCTATAGAAGAACAGGGATTGATTTATATGCAAATGGTATGCACAAGCTAGATTTAGAAAAGGCAGAGGAACCAGAGTTTGAATTGCCAACATCCGCTGGATCATAGAAAAAGCTAGAGAATTCCAGAAAAACATCTGCTTCATTGTATGCTAAAGCCTTTGACTGTGGATCACAACAAACTGGAAAATTCTTAAAGAGGTGGGAATACCTCTTAAATACCTTAAAGAGGTGGGACCACCTTAGGTGCCTCCTGAGAAATTTCTCAGGAGGTCAAGAAGCAACAGAACCGGACATGGAACAACGGACTAGTTCCAAATTGGGAAAGGAGTACATCAAGGCTGTATATTGTCACTCTGTTTACTTAACTTATGTGCAGAGTATATTATGCGAAATGGGAGACTGGATGAACCACAAGCCGGAGGCTTGTGGAATGAAGCCTCCAAAGAGACCCCAGGCCAGGATGCTGATGCTCTCCTGCAGGGAGCTGGGTCGTGGCCGCCTGGGATCCAGCTTCTGTGGCAAGGACACGAGTATCCCCAGGCAGCCTGGTAGATACGCGGGATCCTAGTAGCTATTCCGGCCCAGAAAGGAGCAGGCCCCACGTGGCTGTCTTGGTGTTAGGGCGAGCCGGCCACTGGCGCTCGAGCCCCCCGGCACCCGCCCACCTGCGGCGGCCACCCAGAGGCGCACGTGCAGACTTGGAGGAGGGGACGGAAGGGAAGCCAGACCACAGAAACCATGGGCAGCCCTGGCTGGCCCTGGAGGCTCACCCACAGTTGTTCTTTAGCAAGCTTACAACCTAGTAAGGAAGTCAGGGTAGGGGCAGGGTGAAGCAAAAGTGGCAAATTTTTTTTTTTTTTTATCCTCCTTCCCCCTGTTTCAGGTTTACAGTTCGATTCAACAAAATGCCAGTCACACTTGATAAAAATCTGCAGATGAAAATTTTAAAATGCAGGATCTAGGTTATTTCAGGTGAATACCTGCCTGTTACGCCATGACATAATCATGAAGGTTATTTAACTTGAAAAAGAAGAGATGTGTTTTTGCTTTTTGGTGGTTTTGTTTTTAATCATCAAAAACAAAATATCCCTCATTTACCAACCAGGCTGTTCATTTTAAAACAGAAGGCTGGAGAGCATATTTCCACCCAGGGGAGTCCTCCAAAGGTGACCAGTGCCCCATCTCCCCACATCCAGCCAAGAGGAGAAGGAAGGGGACCTACGTTGGGAGGTGGGGACAACCACTCTAGACCTTGTGTCAGGGTTCGGTTATTTTAGGTTTACTGCCAGCACGATGTACATGTTTTACACCATAACCTGCTGGTCCCTGGCAGGGAGTCACAAGCTGAATGAGCACCCCGTGGGGAATTAATACCAGCAGAGGCCAGTGGAGGTGGCTTCCAATTCTTGGTCAATCCCCTGAGGTCCAAGTCCTTCTAGCTTTCTTTCCTCTACAGTTGGCCCAGCTGTTGCTCAATTTCCAGGCTGCTGTGGTGTTTATGCTCTGAGGAGGCAATGGCAACCCACTCCAGTGTTCTTGCCTGGAGAATCCCAGGGACGGGAGAGCCTGGTGGGCTGCCGTCTATGGGGTCACACAGAGTCGGACACGACTGAAGCGACTTGGCAGCAGCAGTGGTGTTTATGCTCATGTTCTTAATTTCAGAAAACAGTCACAAATCCCTTTCAGGAAATTTCCTTTCCTCTACCCTTTTCTGAAAGATTCCTCAAACTTTTGCCATATATATTTTGGCCACGCCTGTGCCATGTAGGAACCCCAAGGACTGAACTTGTGACCCCTGCAGTGGAAGCGTGGAGTCTTAGCCAGTGAACCATCGGAGAATTCCCTGCAATATATATATCCCACAACCTAACTCGACTCTGCTTCCTTATGGCAGGTCCCCAAATATTTGCACATATGTGTAGAACGTTATGGATTCTCAGTGGAACACTAATTAGGGACTTCTCTGGTGGTCCAGTGATTAGGACTGCATGCTTTCACTGCCAAGAGTGTGGGTTCAGTCCCTGGTCAGGGAACTAAGATCCTGCAGCACAACCAAAGCAAAAAACAAACTCTGCCCATTCTTAACTACTGCTGTTAAAAAGGGGGTCACTCCCTCCCCTTGAATCTGGCCTGACTAAAGTGACTCGCTTGGCAGAGTGCAGCAGAAATGACCTTCTGTGACTTCTGACACAAGGTCAGAAGAAGCTGGAACAATCTCTTCAAGCCTTGAGTCACATCCAAATACTCTGAGGTCTTCACACGTGAGCGGCCTCATGGAGAGACCCTGTGGCTCCAGATACGGTGAACAGAGGAGTCTTTTCTGATATGTCCTGAAATTCCTGACCTGCAAGATTATGAAAGATGGTGAAGCAGTGGTTCATGTAGGGCATGATTTTGGGGTTGGTTTGTTAGGTAGCAATAGATAATAGGAACTAAACCATTCCCTCTATTGAAAAATATTTAAGCTGTGTCCGTTTTTTTCCCACAAAATTATCCTATGTATGTACTTTTTTGTGTTTAATATGTAAAAATTTCTCAGGATAAATTCATATAAAATTGCTGGATCAAAGGGCTGTCTTCTCTTTCCATTTCTCTGGTCCGTGCTTTGATAGGTGTTGGCAAGTTTCCCTCTAGAAGAGAGTGTATAAAAGTGGCCTTTTCCTTTAACTTCCCAAATATCTTTGAGGTCTCACTTCATCATCCTGTGTTTCATTTATTTACATCTAAACGGCAGAAAAGCCTGCCTTACTTCCAGGGTTTCGATCAAGAGGTCAAAGGGAAATTTGAATAATTTCATTTGAATAAATGAAAATGTCATCTACGATGGTATGGGACCTTGGTCACTTGGGGATGCGACTCCAGTGACCTCATCTTTGTCTTTTTCCCAAGATCAGTTCAGTTCAGTTACTCAGTCATGTCTGACTTGTGACCCCATGGGCTGCAGCATGCCAGGCTTCCCTCTCCATCACCAACTCCTGGAGCTTGCTCAAACTCCGGTCCATTGAGTCAGTGATGCCATCCAACCATCTCATCCTCTCTTGTTCCTTTTCCTCCTGCCTTTGATCTTTCCCAGCATCAGGATCTTTTCTAATGAGTCAGTTCTTCGCATCAGGTGGCCAAACCATTGGAGCTTCAGCTTCAGCATCAGTCTTTCCAGTGAATATTCAGGACTGATTTCCTTTAGGATGGACTGGTTGGATCTCCTTGCAGTCCAAGGGACTCTCAATAGCCGTCTCCAACACCAAGATAGTCTGTGCAGTCCTGTCTTCTCATTTCTCTCTCTCATGCACACACATTGTGTGAATACATAGTGTGTGCATCTGACTGTTTACAACCCCGTGGACTGTAGCCCGCCAGGGTCCTCTGTCAATGAGATTTCCCAGGCAAGAATACTAGAGGCTGCCATTTCCTTCTCCATGTGAATACATATGTGTGCTTTATACTATATACATGCATATATACACATGTATGTGATATGAGTGTTTATCAATTTGAATGATTTTATGGGAACACTTATCAATACTTGAATCAAATAAATATATTGTTAAAAATTACAGTAGCGAGAGTTCCCTGGTGGTCTAGTGGCTAGGATTTGGTGCTTTCACCATTGTGACTTGGGTTCAGTCCCTGGTTGAGCAACTGTGATCCTGCAAGCTGTGAGGTGAGGGGCGCAACCCCCCCCAAAAAGTTACAGTAGCAAAGCTGCAGTTGTATTTGTCATGGTATCTAGTGCATCTGGAAATAGGCTAATCATCAGTTGGAAACAGGAGGAAATTTGACTTGTGATATAGAGCATAAAAGGGGATCCATTATAGGAAATCTGTACTTTTTCTGGAGGTGGGGGCCACCTCATACAGAAAAGAGCACTCGAGTCTGAAGCAGAGTTCAGCATATTATATTCCACACTCTCCGCTGAATTTTGAGCAACCAGTGCATTGTTCAAATGTATATACTTCTGTGCCAGTGTTCTGCATTGAAAATACCCAGGAACACTGCGGTTAATTGCCCTTGTCTCTCCCCCAGCCTGCAGGGCCAGCTGGTGACTGCTGTATCTCTGCTGTCTGCTCTTAGCTCCAGTTCTTCAGTTCAAGAAGAGTCCAGTCATTATTGTGTTGGATATCTATCCTTCTCTCCTCTCATTTGCCCTCACAGCAGCTGATTAAAAGATTCAGCCCTTGTGTAAATCATTTCTGTGGGTACCACAACCTGCACTGCATCGCTGCAGCACTGTGAATCACCAGTCGGTAAATTATGTTTTAAGAAATTTAGCATACTGTTTAAATGAAAGTAGCATGATTATGGAGAAGGCAGTGGCACCCCACTCCAGTACTCTTGCCGGGAAAATCCCATGGATGGAGGAGCCTGGTAGGCTGCAGTCCATGGGGTCACTAGGAGTCGGACACAACTGAGCGACTTCACTTTCACTTTTCACTTCCATGCATTGGAGAAGGAAATGAAAACCCACTCCAGAATTCTTGCCTGGAGAATCCCAGGGATGGGGTCGCACAGAGTCGGACATGACTGAAGCGACTTAGCAGCAGCATGATTATGGGGCTTCCCTGGTGGCTCAGCGGTAAAGAATACCTGCAGGAGTCTCAGGTTTGATCCCTGAGTCAGGAAGTTCCCTTGGAGAAGGAAATTGCAACTTACTCCAGTATTCTTGCCTGGAGAATCCCATGGACAGAGGAGCCTGGTGGGCTATAGTCCACCGGGTCGCAAAGAGTCAGTCACAACTTAGTAACTAAACAACAACCACAATAACAAAGCATGATTATGGGTTTAGGCAAATCTGCAATATAAGCACATTTGTGAGAGAAGATGCTTATATTTGACCTCTGAAGGATAATATTTGGTGAAGAATTGTCATTGCAAAACTCAACAGGATAAACTTCATTTCTGATACTTTTGTAATCAGCCTGGCCTACAAAGGAGGAAGTGTGTTTTAGGTATACTAATAAACAAAAATCCCTTACCTTAGATGCAAAACTCACTGAAAAAAAAGGAAAAGAAAGTGATTATTAATAATCCTAACCATCTGTGAATATTTTGGGAGTGTTTCCTTTGGTCAACAGTATGGTACACTGTTTCATTCTCAGTTTTATCATTTCTCCAAAGAGATACACATTTGCTACAACACAAGAATTTTAACTCTGTAAAATATTTATTATATTTATTTGGTTGCAGTGGGTGTTAGCTGTGGCATGTAGGATATGGTAAGTGTGGAATCTTAACTGCTAGACCACCAGGAAAGTTTTAACTCTTGACTTTGATATAATTTTCAGTTCAGTCGCTCAGTCGTGTCCGACTCTTTGTGACCCCATGAACCGCAGCACACCAAGCCTCCCTGTCCACCACCAACTCCCAGAGTCCACCCAAACCCATGTCCATTGTGTCGGTGATGCCATTTTAGACTTTAGAAAACTGCAAAAGTGCTAGAGTTCAGATGTGCCCTTCATCCAGCTTCACCTTGTGTTACCATCTTACATAACCACATCATGTACAACAATCAAGGCTGGGAAGTTACTTTGGTACACTACTGTTATCTAAACCATAGGGCTAACTTTTTTCTATAGTTTTCCCTTTTTTGTCCCAAGATCCAATCCAGGCTCCCACATTGCATCTACTTGTCAAGTTTCTCTCATCCCCTAAATGTAACAGTTCCTCAGTCTTCCTTCTCATTTTTGACTTTGACTTTTTTGTTTGTTTTTTTGACTTTGACACTTTTGAAGATTAGTGGTGAGCAGTTTTGTAGGATGTCTGTCTATTTGAGTTTGTTTGATGTTTTCTCATAATGAGAATGTGGTTTTGCATTTCTGGCAAGAATATCACAAAAGTGATACTGTGTTCGTCTTGATATTAGGAGTTTCATGGTGATGATGTTGACCTTGATCTCTTGGTTAAGGGGATGTTTCTCCACTGTAATGTTTACAGCAACCCTCACCTCCCCCCATGAATAAATATCTCTGAGAGATCCTTTGATACTACACAAATTTCTGTATCTCCTCAAACTTTGGCCCACTAATTTTAGCATCCTTAGATTTTTCCCTGCTTTTTAATTATTGCTGTGATATCTTTAATGATTTTTCCCCTCGGTCTTTCTACGTTTATTGGTTGAAATTCTTTAGTAAAGTGGAGTCTTTTCTTCCTTATTTATTTATTCATATCAGTGTGACCTCATAGGTATTTATTTTATTCTATAGGTTACGGTCAAATACTATCGTTATTTATTTTGTTGCTGAAATCTACATGATATAAATGGCAGAACAGCTTTCCAACTACACATCTGTGCCGTGAATTATTGATCCAGTTCTTCAATGCTGGACGTTTGAGTGGTTATTTGATACTATTTATGATGAGGAGAAGGCAATGGCACCCCACTCCAGTACTCTTGCCTGGAAAATCCCATGGACAGGGGAACCTGGTGGGCTACAGTCCATGGGGTCGCCAAGAGTCAGACACGACTGAGCGACTTCACTTTCACCTTTCACTTTCATGCATTGGAGAAGGCAATGGCACCCCACTCCAGTGTTCTTGCCTGGAGAATCCCAGGGACGGGGAAACCTGGTGGGCTGCGGTCTATGGGGTCGCATAGAGTCGGACACGACTGAAGTGACTTAGCAGCAGCATGATGTCTGATATTGGAGGAGGACCCGGCAACCCACTCCAGTATTCTTGCCTGAAGAATCCCCATGGACAGAGGAGCCTGGCAGGCTACAGTCCATTGGGTTGCAAAGAGTCGGACACGACTGAAGCGACTTAGCATGCATGATGTCTGATATACCTAAGCCTTTGAGTTTTTATGTTTTCATAAATTAGGTTTCTAACAGCGGAATTTTGAATGTTTGAAAAGTTGTGGTAACTCAACACGTCAACACGGAAATCAGTCCACAGATTACGGCGCTGTGAGCTGAGAGAGGGAGCAGATCCTGGAGCTCAGTGAGGCCCCTGCCGGCAGGGTCACGGAGCACAGTTGTCAATAACGACACGTAACAATAAAGTTATTGATGTTGAGGCAGGGACTTCCGGTAGGGGCAAGTCTATTTCCGTTAGGCCCTAGAGCCTTCGTCCTCTCGGTCTACATCCCAACCGGAAATACTTGTACCCCTTCGAAAGCCACGTCGGTCCTGGACTCAGTCCCGCCCACGCAGGGGAGGGAATCGCTTCCGGAGTCAGGGTGTTCTGGCTCGCCCCGCCCCGCCGCCGGTGCCGCGCTGGAAGCCTCGGCGCTCCCGGAAGTGGCCCGGGCCTCTCTGTGTCTCTCTCGGGGTCCCCACCTCCCCGCTGCTGCTGCGGGCCGCGGGGGAGGCGGCGATGGCGGAGGCGTCTCTGCTGTTGTCGCTGCCAGAGGCGGCGGCGGAGCGGGACGCTCGGGAGAAGCTAGCTCTGTGGGATGGGAGAGCGGACACGAAGGCGCCGCTGACCGACCGGCAGACGGACTCGGTGCTGGCGCTGAAGGCGGCTGCCGAGGCCCTGCCCGTGCCGGCCGAGGTGAGGCGACGGCGGGGGCCGGGCTGGGTCAGCTCCGTGGGCGCGTCCGCCGACGCCCGCCCTGCAGACCGCCTCCCGGGGTCTCTGCCCTCCTTCTCGGGCGCGGGGACGACTCCAGTGGGCGAGGCCGCTCCCCTTCCCGGGCTGTCAGGCCTCTCTCTGCCCGGGACCGCCGGCGCTCCCCCTGCGGCGCGGGCCGGTTGGCCGGGAGCTTTGCCCCGGCAGTCTCGCCCCGGGTGTCCCTGGGGTCACCGAGGCTCAGTCCTGCCGCCCACCCTCTCCCGGAAGGAGAGCGCGGCGAACCCGAAGTGCTTCGCTTTCAGGACAGCCTCCTGTTGGTGTTCGTTTGCCACCTTAATGACTACCCCGGCTTCCCTTTTCCCTAGGGGCGCCTGGGGAAGACCAGAGTTAGTCCGGGGTGACAGTTTTCATTCATCGCACGTTGATCTGTTGAGCTCTCGAATCAAGTGCAGGTTGTGTTTATATTTAACTTACAGCAGAGCAGTAAAAATGTTTTTCTTTGGAAGCTAGGTCGGGACATTATTAGATAATGCTGGTTTTCGGTTTTAGTCTCAACGTTTCTAGTTCTAACTATCATTTTGGGATGCTATGCATTTTACTGCCTGTGTGATTCAGTTCAATTAATTATAAGAGCAAGAAGTACCTTTCATGAGTTGTCAGACGTTTTACAAACTTTTTCTAGTTTGGGGGGCCAGGTTCAGAAGGTCATTTTATTTGCATCCATAGTTACTTTTGATGTTGGAAGCCTTGTTTTCACACTTGGTGTCCGAAGACAGGTGGAGTTTAGCGATTTAAGCTTTTAGAGGATAAGAACTTTGGTTTGAAAGTTCTCACTTAAACTGTCTCATGCTTTGCAGTAAAATACAAGTGTTCTTTCTTGGGTTTCTCTGTCCACCTGTAGAAGTCTGTGCTGAAAGTGGATTTGAAATAAATGAAGAAGCAGGTAGAAATTTGCTTTGGCGTTGCCATCAAAGCCTTTTATGCTTGGGGAATAGAAGTTGTTTGCTCTGTAAATATTTCAGTCTGTTTATAATTGGATCTGGCCTGTTACCAAAGCAGTATACTTGGACATCACAGTACCTTTGGCAAACTGTGTTCCGTAAGAAAGGTGACCCAGCTTGTTTCTATTCTCTTGGGTCACAAACTATTATTCCCATTGAGCATGAGGGAAAGGGGTTGGAGAGGAGTAAATGGAATTTCTTCATTTTCATCCTGTTATGTGATAGTCTTGCAATATAATGCCTACTGTTAGTAGGCAGTCATTTAACATACATTATGTGTCTAACTGAGGGCCAGGAATTGAGGATGGAAAGATAAGAAAGACAAGGTCCCTGCCTCATGGAGCTTACATAATTATGGTGATTATGAATATGTAAAAAAAAGAGAGAAGAAGGTAAGTTCAAATGGTGGTCCAGGATATAGAGAAAATAAAATAGGATGGTATGACACCAGGGAATAAGGTAGGCATGCCCTTTCAGATAAGATGGAAGGCCTTTCTAAAAAATTGAGTAGAGAACTCATGTTGGAAAACAAGAAGCCTGCATTGTAAAGACAAGAAAAGTAATCTAGCTGGAGGAAAAGGCAATGTAAAGTCCTGGGTAGGTAGAGTCTGACAAGATCAAAGGCTCAGTGAGGGTCTTCTGGTGTGTGCACCCCTAGTGTTGGATTCCTGTGAGACTCAGATGCCAGCCTGTCATTTACCCATCCTGGAACCTGTGAGGGGTTTCTCCCTGCTCGTCTGCTTTCAGCAGCCCTCTTTTCTTTTTGAATGTCGGGTGGGGAGGCTTGCATGCGCTTGTGTGTGCTCAGTCTCATCTGGTTCTCTGGGACCCCATGCCTGTAGCCCTCCAGGCGCCTCTGTCCATGGAGTTTTCCAGGCAAGAACACTGGAGTGGGTTGCCATTTCCTCTTCCAGGGGATCTTCCTGACCCAGGGATTGAACCTGGTGTCTCCTGAATTGGCAGGTGGATTCTTTAGCACTGAACCACCAGGGAAGACTGAAATTGAATTTTTTAACCCTGTTGTCACTCTTTTAACATTGGCAGTGAGGAAAAAATGCCGCAGTTTTTATTTTGTCCAACCAGGGTATCTGTAAAGGATTTTCTGTAGCATTTTCCAATTTTCAGGAGATAAAGTGTTTCCTGAACAGCAGGAACTGAGCAAGTTAGTTGAATAGTAAGAGACCAGCTGCTGCTGCTAAGTCGCTTCAATCATATCTGACTCTGTGCAACCTCATAGACAGCAGTCCACCAGGCTCCCCCGTCCCTGGGGTTCTCCAGGCAAGAACACTGGAGTGGGTTGCCATTTTCTTCTCCAATGCATGAAAGTGAAAAGTGAAAGTGAAGTCTCTCAGTCGTGTCTGACTCTTCGAGGCCCCATGGACTGCAGCCTACCAGGCTCCTCCGTCCATGGGATTTTCCAGGCAAGAGTACTGGAGTGGGGTGCCATTGCCTTCTCTGAAGAGACCAGCTAACTTTCAATAAATATCATAAAGCTGTTAATAATTTTCTTTTCTATGAAAGTGAACTAGTCTTTTCTTGGAAGGGAGTTACATTAAGTTGGTGTTAGATAAGAAAATTTGTGGTATATTAGGTAGACTGGCTTCTTGTAGCTATAGCATATTTTTTAGTCATGAGAGCCTTTTTCTTTCTGCTGAGTTTAGTCATTCTGAATAAAATGCTGAGATGATTTACCCTGAAAGTTACCTGTAATTGACTGTTAGAGCTGTTTTCCTAAAGGTTTTGTGACCTTAGATTGATACTTCTGTGAAACTGTTTTCTTCTTTATAAAATGGGGATGATATGTGCCTCTCAGGGTATGTGAGAATTAAATCATGTATGTGCATACAGCAAGCTATCTGTCAGTATTGTATTATGTATGTGCTTTTCTCCCCAAATGATTAGTACCTTAAAAGAACAGGCTAGGATCTTAGGATCTTGAGCTGATGTAGGTGTCACTCAGACCAGAGGTAAGAAAAGAAGGAGTTAGGTGCCTTGAAGGAAGGTTCTGAGTCTCCATCTGTATCACTTCAGTGATTTGTTCAAGCAGAGTCGATAATGTCAGATTTCATTTAGGGAATACATTTATTACATTGATTACAAAAGTGATTTTCTCCAACCCAAAACTGCACGAGAAAAGTTTGGAGAGAAAGGCATATTTGCTTGTTTTTTTCTGGCCCCGCTCAGCTGGTCAGGCAAGGCTTGATAGTTTGTAATTAGTGTTTGACATGTCAGTGTCCCCGTTTATATGCAGTAGCTCTCCGGGCTCGTTCCTCTCCGGTGGTGGATGTCTTCTCCGTCCGGACACCGGGACCGTGCACGTGGACCAGAGATGTCTAGTCGTCTCCTCTCCAGGAGTGAAAGAGTGGCCAGAACAGGAAGTCGGTGACGCCAGCGCACCCTTCTTGATTTCCCATTCTGTTCCAGGTGCTTTGAGGAGAGAACACAGCTGGGCAGATGTACCTAACAAGGACATCTTTTGAGAACTTCTTTTCTAAAAACGTATTTGTGTATTATTTCTTTGGCTGCACCAAAGGTCTTAGTTGTGGCATGTGGGATCTAACTCCTTGACCAGGGGTTGAACCCCGGGGCCCTCTGTTGGGAGTGAGGAGTCTTAGCCAAGGGACCACCAGCGAAGTCCCTCATAACCTCTTAGAAAGCAACTTGTTTTGGGATTCTAAAAGATTGTTTCTTAGAAGTGGTTGCAGTGCGGCTTCTAGCTTGTTTGGCTTGAGAGAAAATGGTTTTGTATTAGAACGAGGCAACAGGACAGGAAGCTGACTTCTGCTTCTTGATATTTAAAAGTCCTTGTGGTTGGAAAGTAGTCATTTGTGCATGAAGTGATCAAGTAGAATGCTCCTTCATAATTGAGATTATCTCATTTATTCACAACGTCCAGATTACAGATTCTATTTGGGGTAACTGTGTAGTACCTTCTCAAGTAGATACAGTTTTCGTATGATTCTGTTTTCTAAAGTATATCAGAGGATGAGTTCTGGTCGCAGTGGCAGGCAGAGCACATGTGTATGACACCCCCGGGTCCTTACGACACGACAGTGTTGAGGGCGTGGCACACCCAGAGAAAGGTGGTTTCAGTAAACCTGTACCTAAGACTTGATGATCTAACAATACAAATGTTGGCAGTCTGTAAAAGAGATGGTATATGGGTAACAGAATTTGAGAGTGAATATAGAAGGAGATGTTAAGGGTATTAATTTCACTTTATACCATGGGAATCAGTAGATAGGACCTTAAATTGATGAATTCACACACAGTGCTGTTAATCTGTGTTTTCAAGTTATGGAATACCCAACAAAAATACTACTGAAAACAGTGAACTTTTAAACTCTTCTGATGATTTGGAATAAAAATGTGAATAATATTTATAAAAGAAAGTTGATAAAAATTACAGGTAATCTCTTTGGTTCCTTCTGCTTTTAAAAGTTCTTCATTTTACCCTCAAATTCCTTAGAAATGTTTCTCAAATTATAAGCGTTGGTATTACCTCAGAGAAGAATTAAAAGGGCAGAGAAAGGAAGAGGGCAACTTGATTTTGATATAATCATTCTAAACTGCTGTACTTGTAAAATAATGCCTTAGTTGTAATTTAATGACAAGAGTTGTGAATTTGAAGTAAGAAAATAAATTCCATCTTTTTCTTACACTCTGTTGAAAATGCTGCATATCAAATGAAAAGGTAAAGATGTATATATTATACTGCTATTTGGGTTTTTAAAAAAAGGTACACTTCCTTTGTATATGCATAACCTGTCTTAGAAAAGCTTCATGAGAAACTAGTTAACATTAGTAGCTCCTGGGGAGGGAACTGGGTGGCTAGGGAATGGGTCCATGGGAAGAAAATGTTTCCTATCATTTTGAATTCTGTGTTTTCTTAACGTTCCTCCTCAACCCTCAGCTGTTGGTGTGCCTGGAGGTGCCCTTGTGTTCTCGATTTTTAGCTGCTTGATGACACTGGGACCTCAGCTCTCTGGTGGAATATACTTCGCAGATTGTTTGTATTCTTCTTATCATAAGACTGCAAGCCACACTCTGTCTAGCGTTTTTATTTCAGCCTAGCCTCCATGTGCTTTCTTGCTTTCTGCTTTTTTCTTTTTTCAAATCTGTGCCTGATCCCCATCCCCATCCCTTTACCTTTTGTGTGTGTGTTCATTGCTTAGTCGTATCTGACTCTTTGCAACTCCATGGACTGTAGTCGCCAGGCTCCTCTGTCCATGGGATTCTCCAGGCAAGAATACTGGAGTGGGTTGCCATTTCCTTCTCCACGGGATCTTCCCAACCCAGGGATCGAACCCAGGTCTCCTGCATTGCAGGTAGACGTTTTACCAGTCTGAGCTTCTTAGATAACGTATAAACTGTGAGAAAATTATGTGTTTGAATGTTGTCATGATCTGTTCATAAATAACTGATAAAGGTCATTTACAGACTATTCTGTTTTCAAGAAGCAGTTCAATTCTGATATATAAATGTACTCTGTAAAGGGAACCCTTTTGCACTGTTGACGGGAATGCAAATTGGTGCAACCACTATGTACAATAGTATGGGGGTTTCTTAAAAGACTAAAAACAGAACTCCCATGTGATCCAGCAGTCCCACTCCTGGCATACCTCAGCGGAAAACTCTTTTTTTTTCTTGGCTATTACAAAAGTTTATTTAACAAAAAAGTTAAGTAAGAAAATGTACACAACCCAATTTTTCTGGTAATAATATGTGGAGAGGGGACACATGGAAGCGTTGATTTCTCTGGTGAGCACAGCCATTGTTCATACTCGTTCCAAGGCTTCTAACATGATGATACTATTTCCTCGTATTACCACCATTCCAGTATTGTTGTGTTGCCCACTAGTTGCCATCTCCACACATTCATCTATCACAAGATTCATAAAGGGATCAAATCCCCGCAATATTCGTTGGACATGTCTGCCACCATTTAATTTCAATGATAACTTCTTGTCCATAAATTTCTTCAACTCGGGAGGGTCAGCTTTGCTCATGATGTCTACTCTGAGAGATCAAAGAAGCCTCCAAACGGAATTTGAGTAGCCCTCACGCTCCAGCCTGGAAAACTCTTACTTTTTGAAAAGATACATGCACTCCAGTATTCATAGCTCCACCACTTAGAACAGCCAAGACACAGAAGCGACTTAAACGTCCATCAGTAGATGAATGAGCTCCAGAGATTGGGCATATATGCAGGGGACTAGTAAGTAGCCGTAAAAAAGGATGAAGTAATGCCTTTTGCAGCAGCATGGATGAGCTAGAGATTATCATGCCGAGTCAGGTGAGTCAGACAAAAACAAATACGGTATGACATGTGGAGGGTAAAAAATGATACAAATGCTTGTTTACAAAACAGATTCACAAATGTAGAAAACAAACTTATGGTTACCAAAGGCGGAAGAGGGAGGGGATAGCTGAGGAGTTTGGGATTAACAGGTATTTACTACTGTATATAAAATAGATTAACAACAAGGTTCTCTGTATAGCACAGAGAACTATATTCAGCAGCTCCGATCGCTTGGTTTGCTGTCTGGAGGGCCTCGTGCCCGTGCGTGGTGCGCCAGCCCCGATGGCGCCTCCCCTGGGAGGCAGCGTTTGTGGTGAGCGGCTGCACAGAGTGTGAGCAGGCACGCTTACTCCCTCTGTCCTTGGAACCTCTGGTGGCAGCAGACAGTTGCTGGCCACACTTTAAACTCAAGGTAGATTCTCACCAGATTCCAGAAACTTAATTCTTACCCCCCCACAGTCCTTTTATATGCAGAGATTGTGTCGCCATTCAGCATGGGTTTATGTGAACAGGTGATGCCCTTAATACATATTTACATACATCCAAGACCCTCCTGGCTCTTGAGTCAGGCTCGTCTGTGGGAAGACTGAGGATCAGTCTCCTTCCTGAACTGTTTTTTTTCCTCTGTGCAGCTTCCCAGTGATCCAAGAAGTCTGTTTTCTCATACTTGTGTTTTCTTGTTTTTGCAGTGGTCCCATACAGATAATTTAATTTCTATATGGAATGAATGAAAAGTGCTCAGTCGTGTCTGACTCTTGGCAGGGACTGTAGGCCTCCAGGCTCCTCTGTCCATGGAATTTGCTAGGCAAGAATGCTGGAGTAGGTTGCCATTTCATTCTCCAGGGGATCTTCCCGACCCAGGGATCGAACTTATATCGCTCACACCTCCTGCATTGAGTTCAGTTCAGTTCAGTTGCTCAGTCGTGTCCGACTCTTTGCGACCCCATGAACCGCAGCACACCAGGCCTCCCTGTCCATCACCAACTCCTGGAGTCCACCCAAACCCATGTCCATTGAGTCGGTGATGCCATCCAACCATCTCATCCTCTGTCGTCCCCTTCTCCTCCTGCCTTCAATCTTTCCCAGCATCAGGGTCTTTTCAAATGAGTCAGCTCTTCACATCAGGTGGCGAAAGTATTGGAGTTTCAGCTTCAACGTCAGTCCTCCCAATGAACACCCAGGACTGATCTCCTTTAGGATGGACTGGTTGGCTCTCCTTGCAGGCCAAGGGACTCTAGAGTCTTCTCCAATACCACAGTTCAAAAGCATCAATTCTTCGGCGCTCAGTTTTCTTTATAGTCCAACTCTCACATCCATACATGACCACTGGAAAAACCATAACCTTGACTAGATGGACCTTTGCTGGCAAAGTAATGTCTCTGCTTTCTAATATGCTGTCTAGGTTGGTCATAACTTCCCTTCCAAGGAGTAAGCGTCTTTTAGTTTCATGGTTGCAATCACCATCTGCAGCGATTTTGGAGCCCAGAAAAATAAAGTCAGCCACTGTTTCCACTGTTTCCCCATCTATTTCCCATGAAGTGATGGGACCAGATGCCATGATCTTCGTTTTCTGAATGTTGAGCTTTAAGCCAACTTTTTCACTCTCCTCCTTCACTTTCATTAAGAGGCTCTTAAGTTCCTCTTCACTTTCTGCCATAAGGGTGGTGTCATCTGTATATCTGAGGTGATTGATATTTCTCCTGGCAATCTTGATTCCAGCTTGTGCTTCCTCCAGCCCAGCGTTTCTCATGTTGTACTCTGCTAGAAGTTAAATAAGCAGCGTGACAATATACAGCCCTGACGGACTCCTTTTCCTATTTGGAACCAGTCTGTTGTTCCATGTCCAGTTCTGCATTAGCAGGTGGATTTCTTGACCACTGTGCCACCTGGGAAGTCCGTCATTAACTTAGAAATGCTTAGATATTAAGTAACTTGCCCATTGTAACACAGCTCATAAGTGAGCAGGGAATTCCCTGGTGGTCCAGTTATTAGGACTTCATGCTTTCACGGCTGAGGATGCGGGGTCGATCCCTGGTGGGGGACCTAGGATCCCAAAAACTGCGTGGCTGAAAAAATAGGGAGCAGGAGTTCAAAGCAGGCTGTGCTATAAAGTGCTTTATTTACCATGGCTGAGAGGACAGCCCCACGTGAACCCAGGTACAAAATCCCCTACATTTAAAGGGTCATATTTCTAAATTAATGATGGTGCATTTTATATCTCCCTTATTTTATTTTAGCTTTAAAAAGAAAATACTGCCTTCAGATGAAATTTCTGTATCTAGAAAAATAAGAAGCAATTTCTTAAAACCCTGGATTAAGGTCTTTTATTGCTAGACCTTAGATGTCATGCGCTAAGGGCTGAAACCTGGGATTGAAAAGAAACAGTTGGGGCTTTTTTACCTTCCCCAGCAATCACACTGCGCCCCCGGCCCTTTTAGGTCTAAAAACAGCCT
Source organism: Budorcas taxicolor (assembly GCF_023091745.1). Classification (NCBI taxonomy): domain Eukaryota; kingdom Metazoa; phylum Chordata; class Mammalia; order Artiodactyla; family Bovidae; genus Budorcas; species Budorcas taxicolor. Next base: position 15,807,813 of record NC_068921.1, read on the forward strand.
GCCTGTGTGACTCTAGGTAAATGAACACCGGGACTATCTTTAGTAATGGAAACTAGACAGTATTCTGGGTCTGATGGCATCAAAGTGAGGCACTCAGGATTCTGATGGGACACTCTGAAATTCTTTCTCTTCAGTTGTGATTTCAGAAGGTCAGCCGGAAGATGTGGGTGAAGTCTGTCAGCTGTGTGGAGATGGTGGCAGGAGGTGCAGTTGTGGCCCTTGATTTCTGGGTGTGCCTGGTGTTCTGTTGGTTGTGGTTAAGGAGGTCAGTCTTTGGTGCTGATGCCTGAGAGGCCTGCTGCTTTCATTAGCACAGGGTTTGCCTTCGACTGGTGCTAGTTCACCAGAGGCTCCGTAGGAGAACGTGTGCAGATTAGTACAGATTCATCACCAGGTTTCAAAAGATAAGCCTAAAACTTTACTAATGGGATATTGGTATCCTGTTTATATTTTGAGATTAGCATTTAATGTATGTGTGTGTGTGTGCCCAGTTGCTCAGTCGTGTCTGACTTGGCGACTCCAAGGACTGGGGCCTGCCAGGGTCCTCTGTCCATGGAATTTTCCAGGCAAGAATTCTGGAGTGGGTTGCCATTTCCTCCTGCAGAGGATCTTCCCAACCCAGAGACTGAACACACATCTTTTGTGTCTCCTGTGTTGGGAGGCAGATTCTTTATGGTTGTGTCACCATAGAGTGAGCCTAACTGTAAGTGTTAGTATTATATGGCAATTACTAACCTCAGATGATTTAATGGAAAACATTTCTTTCTCTTTCAGAACAACTGAGATGGACTACCAATCTTGAGTTGAGTTCAGAGAATTTTCAATTTATTTGAATCTCTTTGTGGCTCTTTTTTTTCAAGCTCCCGATTGAAGATTTATGCAGTTTAACCTCCCAGTCACTGCCCATTGCACAGACTTCAGTAGTGCCCGAATCTACAGAAGACATTCTCTTGAAGGGATTCACGTCCTTAGGAATGGAAGAGGAAAGAATCGAAACTGCACAGCAGGTGAATGGTAGCTTTTACTTCTAAGAATATTTATTGTTTTAAATGTCTCAAGAGAGGGCTAATAAAAAAAGGCCCTAATTAAAACTTCTGACCTTTTAAAATTGTAGTTAAAATCTTTCTAGAATTTTTTTACGTGTGTGGGAGAAGGATGTATTATATGCAGCAAGTAAGGAAAACACCAGGGATCTTTCCCAAAGCAGTATCTCTTGCCAGAACAGTCTTGATTTTGTGATTTTTGTGTTAGTGGTGGCTATTTCTTAAGTGTCTTAAGTGAATGTGTTGCCTAGTTTTATTTGCAGTACAGATAAAAATACTATATTCCAAGTCTGGATGTTGATAGACTATTACATTTATTAAGGTTTTGATACTTTATGCCTTTTTGACCAGTGTGTGTCTGTATTAATGTGCGCCCCTCTAGCATGTGTGTGTGCTCACATGGACATACACAGACCTGCCCCCACTTGTTGCTAGGTAATTTCTTTCTTAAAAACCTCAGTATTCTCTTTAGACGAAAGCTTATGGTTATTTTTCAGTAATTTAACATTATGTGATCGGTTGTTTTTTGGTTATTTTTACTTGTTCACAGCTGTAAATTTAAATCAACTATAACTTCAGTTTAAAAAGAAAAAATCAAAGCTAAGGCGGTTACCAAGTGAAACATGGAGCAAATGTGCTGAATCGCACCCACTTAGTCAGGAAAGGCAGTGCCGCAGAGTGGTGAAAAGCTCTAGCTCTTGAGTCAGGCCAGCGTGGATCTGAAAGGCACCTCCCTCTCTTACAATCAGGGTTCAGTGAACGAGAGCCAAGGTGCTTGGCAAGTGTAATATCTTGGGAGAATAAAGCATACCTTTGACTTCAGATCCCACCTGAGAACTATAGGAAGATAATCTTGCACCATGTCTATGAACTTATTTGGAGTATTTGAGAAAAAAATCTGAATTAAATTTACACTTGCATATCTCTCTTTAAATTAAAAAATCTAATACATTGAGTTATAATTTACATATAATGAAAATGTACTCATTTTAAGTATACAACTTGATGGTGGGCCCAGAATTCAAATCCAGGTTTAGTTAATGCAAAAGCTATGTTTTTAAACCACTCCTTTATATTATTTCTGAGCTTATATTCTCAGTTATTATTAGATAATATTTACCCAAAGCCCTATGTTACCTACTCATAATTAGGCAAATTAGCAGGTAGGCAATAACCTCTTGGGAAGAAATATTTATTCCTGTTAACACATATTGTCTTGTTAATACTCTTATTTTGACTCTGAATGTGGCCAGTGTTTTTAAGATACTTTGCTTTCCCTAGCATATAGACACTGATCATGCAATTAAATTATCATCTCCTGGCTTCAAACTTTTAATGTCTGAGCCCCAAACAATACTACTTAGTGTCTGCCCTTCTGACTTGCTGTTTAGCTTGTAGCCACTCTTCATTTTGTTGTAGTTTTATTGACAACATAATACTCTATTTTTCCAGTTTTTCTCATGGTTTGCAAAGCTACAAACTCAGATGGATCAGGACGAAGGAACTAAATATAGGTATGTGGCTCTCATTTGTTGGCTATCCTGATTTTTAGATCATCTGAACCGTTTTGTAATCTGTGTCTTTAAATAAAATTAAGGTACAAAGAAAACTTGAACAGTCACATGTTCTTTAAGGATAGGTGGAAAAGGCAATGGCACCCCACTCCAGTACTCTTGCCTGGAAAATCCCATGGACGGAGGAGCCTGGTAGGCTGCAGTCCATGGGGTCTCGAAGAGTCGGCTACGACTGAGCGACTTCACTTTCACTTTTCACTTTCATGCATTGGAGAAGGAAATGGCAACCCACTCCAGTGTTCTTGCCTGGAGAATCCCAGGGACGGGGGAGCCTGGTGGGCTGCCGTCTACAGGGTCGCACAGAGTCAGACACGACTGAAGCGACTTAGCAGCAGCAGCAGCAGAAAAGATGTAGGTCATTACAACTGGTAGTGGGAGTTGTGTGATTAAAAGAGGAGTCAGTTAGGTTAGGAGGGAGACACTGATTTTTAGATAACTTGAGATGGAGTGGGAGTGTTGTCAAGAACTCTGCTGTCTTCTCTTTAGAGGGAGAGACCCAGGAGACTTTAGGGATGGCCGCCTGGGCTGCGCGTGTGCTGTGTTGTTTTGTTTGCATGTGTTGACAGCGTGGAGGAAGTGACTGTGATCTCTAGCTGATTTGGGGGCTCTGAGTTGAACATTTGCATTCATTTAACATTAAGTGACAACTATTGCTAGGCACTGTATTAGGCTCTTTTATGTATGATTCCATTTGGTCTTCATAGCAACATTATCCCCATTTTACAAATAACTAAACTGGGGCCTGGAAATGTTGAATCCTTGCCTAATGTTATGGAGACTTGGGCAGAGCTGGGACTTGGACTCACGTCTTCCAGGTCCAGAATTCTTCCCGTGACTTTGTCCCTCAAAGGCAGACTTGACCTGAGGGATGGACCTGCTTGATGACCTTGGTGTCCCAGTCTTGGAGAGCTGAGCCCATGATTTATTGACCTACACGTGAAAAGCCAGTTTATGGCTCCAAGGCTGATGCCTTTTGTTGCTCATAGTTTCAGTCATTTTCCTCCTTAAGCATGGAAACAGTTTGTGACATAGTTTTTGCTACATTTCTGAATTAATAAATGTTTGTGACTAGGTCAGACTTTCCTTCTGAAATGCAAGCATTTGGGAGAAAAACAAGATTTTGTTGTTTATTGTCTATGCTTATTGGGGGAAAATATTATTGCCAATCCCCTTTTGGTTCTGTTTTCTAGACAGATGAGGGATTACTTGTCTGGGTTTCAGGAGCAGTGTGATGCTATATTGAATGATGTAAACAGTGCTCTTCAGCATCTGGAGTCATTGCAGAAACAGTATCTTTTTGTGTCCAATAAGACAGGAACCCTACATGAAGCCTGTGAACAGCTCCTGAAAGAGCAGGTAATTTGGAAGAAGAGAGAATGTCAGTGACTATATTTAATATTTTTAAATAGATGAATATAATTTAAATCTGATTTCCTTAATTTTGAACACTGCTCTGTAAGAGATTTGCATTCGTAAGCATACAAGTGGTTACATGGACAGCCTGCTTTTAAGCTTATAGGAGCAGGGTCCCTGGCGAGCTCTCGTATGTTTTGAGCTGTTAGGTCTCAGTACAGTTTCAGAGTGAAGAGGATATATTTGTTTGCTCTGTCTGCTCTTTATTATTAACACTTAATTTTAGCCACGCTGCGTGGCTTGCAAGATCTTAGTTCCTTGACCAGGGAATGAACCCCAGCCTTGGCAGTGAAAGCACTGAGTCCTAACCACTGGACCACCCGGGAATTCCCTGTTGACACTTTTCAACCAAGGGGTAGTGATTGTAGTAATGGTGGGGTTTATGAAATGATGAACAGATCTAGATTGCACTTAAACTTGTGACTTAAAGATAGAATATTTAAGTTACTATATTTATCTCAGAGATTTCTGTTTTTATTTTGTATGCTTTTTAAAAGGCAGTGCTTTGTTATTCTGTAAAAAGATCTTATATAATTTACTGTAAGAATAGTTGCTTATTTTAGCCCATTATTGCTGAAATCTTTAGGCATTATTGTGAGACTATATATCTAATATAAACCTATATGACTGATACAAACCTCTTCAATGTAATTTTGAGACAGGAATGTTGATTCTTATATTCTTGTAATAATTGATTTTTCTCTTTTAAAAAACTGCAAGTCGGAACTTGTTGATCTGGCTGAAAACATTCAACAAAAACTTTCCTATTTTAATGAATTGGAAACTATTAACACAGTAAGCATTGTTTTTTTATCTATTTCCCCCTCCTGAGTATAATCTTTAAACTTATAAATTGGCTTGAGTGGTATTTTTAACTTAACAGTTTGCTTGTTAAGGTATTCCTATTTGTGGCTGATAGACATACCATTACCAGTTCAGATTTTTTCCACATATGATTTAAATAATAGTTCTTTTTATATTGTATTATAGTTATTAAACTCTCTTTTTTGGTTGACTCTTATAGTATCTTATTTGCAAGCTGTGATGTTTATAAGAAGAAATATTACATTTTAAATGTTTCTGTGGTTGTGTTTCTATAATATTAATTAAAACATTTCTTAAACTAATCTCATGTTTAGTTTGAGGAAAAGTATAGCCTTCTTAAAGCATTCTTGTATCCCAAAGAGATTGTCACAATAAGGACTCCTGTGTAAATTACGTTTTTCTGTGCTCTGGCTCATAAATTAATTATAATAACTGCATATACATCATGTTATTAAAATTATCAAAAGTAATCTTGATTATTAAAGTTCTTTGAGAGAGAAATAAAAACAGTAGCCTGTTAATAGTGGAATACATTGACAAACTATTTGTATATCAAGATTAGAAATAATTGATTTTATATTTTATATATATTATTAGCTTTATATATTTTTATATATTGTCTATTACATTACATATTGAATATCATGTTACTATTATGTTACCTCTATTTATACTCATATTACTTGTATATGTTTACTTATATTTTACTTTCATAGTATGACTGCTAAACATGTTTTAACTTTGAGAAAATCACCACTCTTTGAAATGTGAAAATTTATGTTTTAAAGTACTAGAATATGAAAAATCTAGGTTCTTGATGTATTATTTTAATGTAACTGTACAATTGAGGATAAAATGTTTGCTAATTCATGAAGAGCTCCATTAAAGCTCATTAGGAATAAACTGAATTCCATCCATATAATTTTTAATTTGTCTTCTATTGTATTGTTACACATGGGCTGCATTTGAGGCTATTTTTTGACTCTTAAAATGTAAAATATTTTTTTTCCCTTAAAGAAATTGAATTCTCCCACGTTGTCTGTGAATAGTGAAGGATTTATACCTATGCTGGCCAAGTTAGATGATTGTATAACGTACATATCATCTCATGTAAGTCATGGTATTTCTGTATGTTTTAAAGATATCTTAACATCTCTGTGACATCACTTCTTATGCAATAATTATTTCTTCCTAAGGGAAAATACATATCTGTAATATACTTGAAGAAAAATTGTGGTAAATTCTTATTCACTTTCAGTAGTGATGTAAAATAGTGTTGTACTTTCAGCTGTTGTGGAAGCCTCTGAGGTAGAAAAAGGGTCTGGCTGACACAGCTTTGTCCCATCTAAGAGGGCTAGTGATTTGTTTAGACTGTTGACTTCCTGTTTTGCTAGGTACTTCATTGGAAACAAAAATTATTACTTGGCAGGGGAAATGAAGGGACAAGCCCTCTGGTGTAATCACCATCTCTTACTGTCCACTGAGGATTTATAGCTGTATTTATTTTACCCAACTCCACTCCTTTTCCTAGTTGGGCCTCACATATTAGCCTTGAGGTCTGTGGGGTACTGAAAATATATTTTGCTAAAAATGGCGAATATTTATTGAGTCCTGCTTTGTGTCAGGCACAGGGAATTTGGCTATGACCAAGACAGTCATAGTATTTGTCTTCAAGGAGCGTATGACCTACATAAGACCTTCCTTTGAACTTTCTGTATAGCTTTGCATAAAGGTTGGTTTTCATTAAATGTTTGCTTTGTTAATGTTTCATATGTATAAATCTTTCCATTTCCTTTACAGCCGAATTTTAAAGATTATCCTGTATATTTACTGAAGTTTAAGCAGTGTCTTTCTAAAGCTTTGCACCTCATGAAGACATACACTGTGAACACACTACAGAACCTCACAAATCAGTTATTAAAAAGGGTGAGTTAACTGGTGAGGTGGGTGTTTTTTTTTGATTCGTTTATTTTCCATAACCTTAGTCTGAATACATAGAAGAACTATACAGAAAAGATCTTCATGACCCAGATAATCACAATGGTGATTATCCTGGAATGCAAAGTCAAGTGGGCCTTAGGAAGCATCACTATGAATAACGCTAGTGGAGGTGATGGAATTTCAGTTGAGCTATTCCAAATCCTAAAAGATGATGCTGTGAAAGTGCTGCACTCAATATGCCAGCAAATTTGGAAAACTCAGCAGTGGCCACAGGACTGGAAAAGGTCAGTTTTCATTCCAACCCCAAAGAAAGGCAATGCCCAATGAATGCTCAAACTACCACACAATTGCACTCATCTCACACGCTAGTAAAGTAATGCTCAAAATTCTCCAAGCCAGGCTTCAGCAATACATAAACCGTGAACTTCCAGATGTTCAAGCTGGATTTAGAAAGGCAGAGGAACCAGAGATCAAATTGCCAACATCTGTTGGATCATCGAAAAAGCAAGAGAGTTCCAGGAAAACGTCTACTTCTGCTTTATTGACTGCACCAAACCTTTGACTGTGTGGATCATAATAAACTGTGGAAAATTCTTCAAGAGATGGGAATACCAGACCACCTGACCTGCTTCCTGAGAAATCTGTATGCAGGTCAGGAAGCAACAGAATTAGACATGGAACAATAGGCTAGTTCCAAATTGGGAAAGGAGTACGTCAAGGCTGTATATTGTCACCCTGCTTATTTAACTTATATGCAGAGTACATCATGAGAAATGCTGGACTGGATGAAGCACAAGCTGGAATCAAGACTGCCGGGAGAAATATCAATAACCTCAGATATGCAGATGACAACCACCCTTTTGGCAGAAAGCGAAGAAGAACTAAAGCGCCTCTTGATGAAAGTGAAACAGGAGAGTGAAAAAGTTGGCTTAAAACTCAACATTCAGAAAACTAAGATCATGGCATTCAGTCCCATCACTTCATGGCAAATAGGTGGGGAAGCAATGGAAATAGTGACAGACTTTATTTTTTGGGGCTCCACAATCACTGCAGATGGTGACTGCAGCCTTGAAATTAAGACACTTGACCAACCTAGATAGCATATTAAAAAGCAGAGACTTTAGTTTGCCAGCAAAGGTCCGTCTAGTCAAAGCTATAGTCTTTCCAGTAATGATGTATGGATGTGAGAGTTGGACTATAAAGAAAGTTGAGCACTGAAGAATTGATGCTTTTGAACTGTGATGTTGGAGAGGACTCTTGCGAGTCCCTTGGACTGCAAGGAGATCAGACTGGTTAATCCTAAAGGAAATCAGTCCTGAATATTCATTGGAAGGATTGATGCTGAAGCTGAAACTCCAGTACTTTGGCTACCTGATGGGAAGAACTGACTGACTGGAAAAGACCCTAATGCTGGGAAAGATTGAAGGCAGGAAGAGAAGGGGACAACGGAGGATGAGATGGTTGGATGGCATCACTGACTCAATGAACATGAGTTTCAGCAGGCTTTGGGAGTTGGTGAAGGACAGGGAGGCCTGGCTTGCTGCAAGTCCATGGGGTTGCTGAGTGTCACATGACTACGTGACTGAACTGAACTGACTGAGCTTTGTTTTTTTAACCTATTGTTAAATAAGAATATACATTGCAACTTCATTTATAATAAGAAAAATGGCCATATATATTTGTCTGTCACAGTTTTATTTTCAAAGAATACATGAGTGTGAGAAATAATTCAGTACTATATGATAAATAATAAAAAAGATTCAGACTATTTCTCACTTAAACTTTTTCTGTCTTTTTAAAGAAAATATTAGGAAATACATCAAAATGATAAAAGTGGTTCTGAGTGGTAGAATTATATATGATGGGTGATTTGAATATTTTTCTTTATAAATGATGGATTAATTTTCTCTATTTAGGAAATTTATTATTATTGAATGCCTCCTAAGTGCTTGGCATTGTACTGGGGACTGTGCAGTAGTGAAAGGAGATAACAAGGTCCCTGCCCTCACAGAGCTTATATTCAGGAGAAATAATCAATAAAGAAATAAATTAATCAATTGAAGATTGTGGTAGATGCCAGGTGGAAAATTAGCTGAGTGTTAGGTTAGAAAATAAAAGTGGAGCTAGATAGGATGGTCACTGAGCACATTTCTTTCCTAAAAAAAATAAAACCTTAAAGGTAATACAGTTTATTTTTTAAGCTTACTTTCTAAAAATATGGAATATTTTCTTGAGCTTTCAGTTTAGAGCTACTGATTTTTGTATTGAATTTCATCATTCACATTGCTCTTAGCTTACAGAACAGATTGTATGAGTTTTCTGTTGTGCAAAATTTTTAATTTTGAAAACTAATACCTAATATGTACTGGTACTTCCTATGTGTTGGTGCTTTATAACTGAGCTCTGTAAAACGTTTGTGCGTATGTTTTGTCTCCATTTAATGGATGCCCTGTATCTCAGAGAGGTTAAATAATTTGACCAATGTTCTATAGTCAATAAATGACTGTGAATCTGAATTCAGGCTTTTTCACTGCCAAAATTCTTGAAGCATAGGATAAATTTTAATTATAAAAAGGAGAGAGATGGCAGCTCCACACAATTATTTTATATGTAGCAATAACAATATTTAGTCTTTCTCTCTGTAAGCTTTTGGTTGGTATATAGGCCAAGCAGGACCCATATGACATGGTTTGTGTTATATTTTCTGAATAATTTTTTGTTTGCTAATTATCTGCCTTCTCTGTCCTCTGCCTTGTGTCTTTAGGATCCTTCATCTGTACCTAATGCAGACAATGCCTTTACACTATTTTATGTGAAATTTCGAGCTGCTGCCCCCAAAGTCAGAGTAAGTCTGTTGACATAAAAAAGATACTGCTATGAAATTTATTTAGCCAGCCCTTTGGAAATGCTAATGTATGTTAGGTCCATTGCTTATACCAGGAAAATGAGCGTGAATGAATGGTAGGCTTTGTCCTTCCACATTATAGCAGTATATGTTGAGGGGCTCTAAGCCTACAGAGCAGGAAACACCTAGCTCTTCTGTGATGCTCAGGGAAGGTTTCCAGATGAAGCTGATATTTGAGCTTAAAAAGCTTGAATTTAGAGAGGACTTGGGGGGGATTAATAAGGATATTTTTTACAGAGAGAGCAACATGTACAGGGAAGGTACTAGAACCATAAAAGACATGTCTTTGGGGAGAACCTCATGTAATTTGTTGACGCTGGAACACAGACTTTAGTAGAGTGTGATGAGAAATTAGAACGGTGGCAGAGGCCGTCTCACGAAGGATGTTTCACGTCATGCTCACTCAGGAAAAGCAGAGAACCAGTACAGTATTTTAAACCAGTGGCATCCCAGATACAGCTGCCTGGAGCTGGTATGTGTATCTTTTTTTATTGTTGTGAAGTTTCTAGAAAGAGTGGTCTGCTTTTGCTGACTTTGACCCCACTCTCTTCCTTGTATCCATCTTGAAAGTAAGTGGAAAGGAGTTTTTGTTTTTCAAAGCAGAAACTTGGTCTTGTTTAGAGAAGATACAGCAGCTAGTTGATAGTTTGAGGTTTAGATTGTGCCAGGTTGGTTGCTTGTTAGTCAGTTAACAGTGATACAGTTGATGAGAAAAAATGGTGTAGGCATGAGGGCTCAGTGGTGAGTGGTATTTTTGGTCTGTTAGAAATTGACAAAGTAAGGTGTAATAGTCAGTGTTTTTCAGGATTTGGTGAGACCGGTGATACTGCTGATGGAATGTATTAATACTTAATTTCTTCCTCAAAAACATTTTAGCAGAATGGAACAAAAGTCTCTAAAAATATTTATCTTTACTGACCGGTGCTGGGAGTCCCCAACTGGGACTTAGGTATTATTACTGTATCAGCTTTCCAAGGTCAGAAATGGAATCTCAGTGACGTGGGCTTGTTCTCCTGGACTCAGACAGCTACTGGGAGTCAGCACTTAAACCCTCTAGTTTCACTTGAAGACCCAGAGCTCTTAACCACGGGGCTGATATTCTTAGGAAACAACCTTGATGACTAGCAATAGAAGAATGTCTGACTTAGAGTACATCTACTCAGTAGGATATCAAATAGCCATGTAAAGTAATGTTCTAAATAGTATTTATAATGATGACTCAGTGACTGTTTACTAAGTGCCAGGCAGTAGGCTAAGGCTTTTCAAATATTTTCATCTGATAACAGATGTTATTTAATAAAAGGAAAGTATTTTAAAATATTAGTTTTTCAAAAGCACATTGTAAAGCTGAATATATAGTATAATTCCAGTTTTGTTTAAAAAGGAAAATAACTGTGTACATACAAATACTGAAAGAAAATATTCTAAAATACTGTCATTTTTAAAAAAAATTTTTGCATTTTAGGTGATTTTTACGTTTCAGCTTTTTTGTATTCCCAGATTTTCTAACATGAGCTTCTGTTACTGTTACAATCAGAAAGTAATTCAAAGTATTACTAAAACAGATGAAGTTAGTGAGCTTTTCTTTATTTCACAGACTCTCATTGAACAGATAGAACAACGATCTGAAAAAATACCTGAGTGAGTACCCACAGGTTCTTCAGTTTCCAAATTACCTTCCTTGAAGTGCTATTTTTCCAAGTTTGCTGTGTCCTTGATATTTTCTGAGCAATTACCTTGTGTGTTATACCAGCCTTTTCTTGTGGCACATAGCTCAATATGGGGAGCAAGGTCGTAGACCTGACTTTGTGAGTCTACAAAGCATCTTTTTCCCATATAGCAGGATTTTCTTCTCACTGAGGTAGATGTAGGACAGTCCTGGAAGATGAATCTTTCTTTAAAAGATAAAGGTTTTGTTAGATCATTGTGATTTGTTTGCTTTTTCTTTATGTACATAAATGTTTCTAGTTTTTAATGTGGGCAGGTGAGCAGCAACCATATATAACCTTGGAGGCTTGGCACCCTATTTTGGGATTTAAGATCAGATTTAATTTACATACCTGGAATCAGAAGTTTATGCTCCAGTCTCGTTTGCTTTTCATCAGATACCAACAACTGCTAACTGACATCCACCAGTGTTACCTTGATCAGCGGGAACTCCTTTTGGGCCCCAGTATTACTTGTACTGTAACAGAGTTGACCAGCCAGAATAACAGAGACCACTGTGCCTTGGTAAGTTTCTGCTTGTTGTGGTTTAGTGTTAAACCTTCTCTTAAGCTGTTCTGACACGCTAGAAACTACACGTGAGTAAATAAGTTTTGGTCTCCCCATCAACAAACTTACAGAATCTTTCAGTTATGACAAATCTCACTTAGTAATTAGCATTCATTTGGGCAAAATATTCTAATTTTGATCTATTTTTGAGCATGTGATGATTTACAAATAAGTATTGTTTTTTGAAAGATGAAGTTTCAGAGTTGGTGGATTTGTGTACAGTTTAATCTTAGCTTTTGCTGCAGAAGTGCTGTTTTATTTAGTGTGATTTTAATTCAGACTGTAGGAAAGTACATAAAGATTCTTTTTTTAAATACCCACCTTTGAACTGGAAGAGTACTTTTCATTGTCAAAAGTTTAGAAAACATAAGAAAATAAAAGTCATCTATATCCCCATTATGCTGAAAACCGTTTTCTGTTATTAGGAAGTTGTTTTATGAATTACATATTATAGTCTCTTTGTAAATAAAGTGTCTGCTTTGCTTCATCCGTGCTGGCTGGAGTCGTCATGTGCCTTAACTATAGGTGGTGTGTGTTTGTTTCCCACAGATTCGCAGTGGCTGTGCCTTTATGGTTCATGTGTGCCAGGACGAGCACCAGCTTTACAATGAATTTTTCACAAAACCAACATCAAAATTAGAGTACGTGGTACATGGACTCCAATTCTTGTTTTTAAGATTTAGTTTGCTAATGGCTTATTATATCATAGTAGTACTCTAAAATTAACTGAGGCGTGTTTTAATTTTTGTGGGTATATGAACAGAGTATTGTTGGATGAGACAGTGGCTATTTACTTTGAAATAAATTTGCAGCTTAAAGGCCAATATGCTTTCATAATTTTATAATTATGGAAACAGTAAGTTACAAGAGTAAGAATCCTGTATAGGCAGCTGTTTTGGTATATGGAGCCGTTTATCTCCACTAAGTATAATAATTCTTTCTAGTTAAAAAAATTCTATGATTTTAACTCATGAGAGATACTTAAAAATGTAGATACTATTTAAAATCCTTCTTCTTATGTTTCTCAAGGTGTCTTTCAAATCCACTGTTAGTCACTTCTGAGTTCTTCATATTGGCGATTTTGACTCATAAGAATCCCAAGATTATGACTCTCATAATGCGGAACAAACAAACATATGTTATGGTTTTGGTGAAAGACTATATATAGAAGAGTACGGTTGACAATGTAAAGAGTGACAGCCTCACTTTTTTCTTTTCAAATGTTTAAAATTGTCAGAATACTTGGTGCATGTCCAGAATACTTTGAGTTTTGTTTATCTAAATCTGTATGTATTCAAGAGATTTGAACCAGTCTTTCCTGGGAAAAATGTCACCATTTGATTCATAGTGGTGTAGGTTATTTCATAGGGTAGGAAAATTAAAAAATAATTAAATTATTTTATAGTGTAGGTTATTTATGGTGTAGGAAAATTAAGTCTACTGAAATATTTTATTGTGTTTGAAAGGACATGCACAAGATTATTGCTAATGTAAGTAAAAATAATAATAAATTGACTTTCAGCTGGGGCCAGCTAATTTGTTGACTGTGAGGATTGCTTATTCTGAGCTTTTTTATTGATTCTAGCAAAACAGTTCAGAGATTTACTATCAGCCTTTCACTTCTCATTATTTAATGTTCCCGCATATGATTTTCCAGTACATTTTCATTATTTTTATTGGCTGGAAGTAATTAAGGATGACTTTTAAACTATTAGAAAGTACTGAAAGGATTACTACTGGTAACCATGTTTCATTCTTTCATTTTAGCGAACTTTTGGAGAAGCTGTGTGTGTCGTTGTATGATGTCTTCAGGCCATTGATCATTCATGTCATTCACTTAGAAACTCTATCAGAACTTTGCGGGATTCTTAAAAATGAGGTGCTGGAAGATCATGTACAGAATAATGGTAAATGATAAGTAGAAATGATCATTTCAAAGATTATTTTTAACAAATATTTGTTTAGTTGCACTGGGTCTTCGTTGTGGTGTGTGGGATCTAGTTCCCTGACCAGGGATCAAGCTCAGGCCCGCTGCATTGGGAGCACAGAGTCTTAGACACTGGACCACCAGGAAAGTGTCCCGAAAGGTGTTTTTAAATTATATCTGTGACTCAGTGAATTTGAAAAAGATTAGCCATTCTCTGCGCCCCCCCACCCCACCCCAGTTCAGTTCAGTTCAGTCGCTCAGTCGTGTCCGACTCCTTGCAACCCCATGAATTGCAGCACGCCAGGCCTCCCTGTCCATTACCAACTCCCGGAGTTCACTCAGACTCACGTCCATCGAGTCAGTGAGGCCATCCAGCCATCTCATCTGCTGTCGTCCCCTTCTCCTCCTGCCCCCAATCCCTCCCAGCATCAGAGTCTTTTCCAATGAGTCAACTCTTCTCATGAGGTGGCTAAAGTACTGGAGTTTCAGCTTTAGCATCATTCCTTCCAAAGAAATCCCAGGGCTGATCTCCTTCAGAATGGACTGGTTGGATCTCCTTGCAGTCCAAGGGACTCTCAAGAGTCTTCTCCAACACCACAGTTCAAAAGCATCAATTCTTCGGCACTGAGCTTTCTTCACAGTCCAACTCTCACATCCATACATGACCACTGGAAAAACCATAGCCTTGACTAGACGGACCTTTGTTGGCAAAGTAATGTCTCTGCTTTTGAATATGCTGTCTAGGTTGGTCATAACTTTTCTTCCAAGGAGTAAGTGTCTTTTAATTTCATGGCTGCAGTCACCATCTGCAGTGATTTTTGGAGCCCCCAAAAATAAAGTCTGACACTGTTCCCCCCCCCCACATCCCTATACAAATTTAATATATTTAAAACTTGGGTTGATGCCTTGTCTCTTTTTGAACCAAGATGCACTTTATCCTATGACTAAAATAGTAATGGGGAAAGAATTTTAAAGTCTGTATAAAATTAGTAATAAAATAATTACAGTTACTGTTCTTTCTGGCATCTGAAATCCAGAGAGAACCAACCATTAGTTTTGTTTGGGCATTTCTAGTACACTCTGGGGCTTCCCAGGTGGCTCAGTGGTAAAGGATCTTCCTGCAATGCAGCAGAGCCTGGATCAGGAAGACCCCCTGGAGAAAGAAATGGCAACCCACTCCAATATTCCTGCCTGGAAAAGTCCATGGACAGAGGAGCCTGGCAGGCTACAGTCCATTCTGGGGTCACAAAGATTCAGACACGACTGAACACATGCCTGACTAGGGATTGAAGCTGGACCCTTGGTAGGAGAGTGCGGAGTCCTAACCACTGAGTCTTTGAGGAATTCCCTCATTTTATTTTTTTACTCATTTTTCCTTGTAAGAATGTTAGCAAGTCATTTAGTATCTGTGGAACTCAATTTATATGTAAAATGGGGATTAACTCAGTTAACAAGTTGCTTTAGCCATCTCTCAGGATTGGTATGAAGCTATATGAGATACCTTTTGAAAATCACAGAGCACTTTAAAACTAAGATTTTATTATTCATATTAATAATAGAAGTTATTTCAGAGAGTCTCAGGAAGAAGATCTAAGGGAAAATTTATTTCCCAACTTTAAATCTGAGGAAATCAGAAGACAGTTATTTCAAAATAGAATATAACCAGTCCTTGAAGCAGGACTGGTTTATCCTATTGTAGACAATTTTGTAATGTTTTGCTTGTTTAAAGAAAGTATTTTCTAAATCTAAAGGAATGGGTGATTGCACTTTTGTTTTTAAATCAGCTGAACAGCTGGGGGCATTTGCAGCTGGTGTAAAGCAGATGCTAGAAGATGTACAGGAGCGGCTTGTCTACCGGACCCACATCTACATTCAGACGGACATCACGGGCTACAAACCAGCTCCTGGAGATCTAGCGTATCCTGATAAGTTAGTTATGATGGAGGTGGGTCGTCTTGTTGGATCTTTCACCCACCCCCACACTTTTGGATATTGTATACCGGTGAAGATAGGATATTTCTTTTTAATTCTCATTCAGGATGCAAAATCAAGGGAAACTTGCTGTGAAATCTTAGGAAATAACATTTTTCAAAAACTGAACAGAAATGATTTGTTACGGTGTTCTTTTTTTTGTCCTTCAAGTTGTGTTTTATAAACATTCTGTTAAGTTATCTCTTCTTTTCCATTATGCATTCTGTTTTTAAGGTGAATTTGTGTTTTCTTTTTTTTTGTAAGTGGCATCAGTTCAGTTGCTCACTCGTGTCCTACTCTTTGCGACTCCATGGACTGCAGCACACCAGGCTTCCCTGTCCATCACCAACTCCTGGAGCTTACCCAAACTTATCTCCATTGAGTCGGTGATGCCATCCAACCATCTCATCCTCTGTCGTCCCCTTCTCTTGCCTTCAGTCTTTCCCAGCATCAGGGTCTTTTCCAGTGAGTCAGCTCTTCGCATCAGGTGGCCAAAGTATTGGAGTTTCAGCATCAGTCCTTCCAATGAATATTCAGGACTGATCTCCTTTAGGATGGACTGGTTGGATCTCCTTGCAGTCCAAAGGACTCTCAGGAGTCTTCTCCAACACCACAGTTCAAAAGCATCTTCTTTGGTGCTCAGCTTTCTTTTTAGTCCAACTCTCACATCCATACATCATTACTGGAAAAACCATAACTTTGACTAGACGGACCTTTGTTGGTAAAGTAATGTCTCTGCTTTTTAATATGCTGTCTAGGTTTGTCATAGCTTTTCTTCCAAGGAGCAAGTGTCTTAATTTCATGGCTGCAGTCACCTCTTCAGTGATTTTGGAGCCCCAAAAAATAGTCTGTTAACTGTTTCCATTGTTTCCCCATTTATTTCCCATGAAGTGATGAAACTGGATGCCATGAACTTAGTTTTCTAAATGTTGAGTTTTAAGCCAACTTTTTCACTCTTTTCTTTTACTTTCATTAAGAGACTGTTTAGTTCTTCTCTTTCTGCCATAAGGGTGGTGTCGTCTGCATATCTGAGGTTATTGATATTTCTCCCGGCAATCTTGATTCCAGCTTGTGCTTCATCCAGGCCAGCATTTCGCATGATGTACTCTGCATATAAGTTAAATAAGCAGCATGACAATATACAACTTTGATGTACTCCTTTTCCTATTTGGAACCAGTCTGTTGTTCCATGTCCAGTTCTAACTGTTGCTTCTTGACCTGTATACAGATTTCTCAGAAGGCAGGTCAGGTGTTCTGGTATTCCCTGCTCTTTAAGAAGTTTCCCCAGTTGGCTCCTAAGCCCAGCCCGCTGGTCAGGTGCCTGAGCTCTTCCCCCAGTTTTGGGCAGCTCCTGCTCTGCAGGGTCTGCACACTGCTCCCACGTGTCCTGCAGCAGTTCTGTACCGAACTTCCTAGCTTCTTACCCTGGCCCTCCTGTGACAATGAGACTCTCTGTGGCTGCCAGCCAGGCCTGTTTCCAGACCCTCCTCGGGTCAGACCTCTGTGTTGACCGTGGCCTTGAAGGCCATTCCAGGTTAGCTACCCCGCTGGATGCAGTGACTGGAGCTTCCGACCCTCCTAGAGGAGGAGGCGCCCGTGTTCGGAGTAGTGCACAACGAAGCAAAGTAGGAAAAGGCAGAAAGGGAAGCAGCTTGCTGGCCGAGACCCCTCAGCCTGACCGTGTTTCTCACCTTGTGCCTTTAGATCTGCCCGTTGTTCGCAAGTGACATAGAAGAGGATTAGTAACATATGAGCCACCAGAGTGGATGGTCACATAACCATGTGTCATGGTCTGTTAGTAAAAACCCTGCATGCAGGTTGTCTCCTCAAAACTACACAGTACTGGTCTCCAGTTTATGGTCTGAAGACTTAGGCACATCTCACTAATCTTTCAGTTACAAATGTATTTTCGTTTCCTTTTGAGTGCTGGACAGAGTTTAAAATGCCTAGGGTATTAGTGCTAAAACAGAACCTGGAGCTTCTTATTTTTATTGATTCATTTTTTCGAATGACAAAGGCAAGTATACTGCAGGTTACAGCAGTGGAGACAGGACATGGGAAAGGGCAGGGTTGGGGAGTTGATGGTGTCACCAACTGTTGCAGGAAGTTAGTGAGGGCAACCCTGGGCCTTGGCCTGTGCTGAGTTCTCGGCACCCTGGGAAGTCAGCCAGTCAGTGCACCTTGGACCTGCCGGTCACCCCCTCATGGGCCAGGCCCACAGTAAAGCTGGAGGCACAACCCAAAGCTCTAGGCAGCATGTCCCTCCTGCCCATGGGGTCAGAGCACCGAGAAGGGCACTGTGGAGATGACCTCTGCTGGGGGGCATATCCTCAGGAAGGCATCTACCTGGTGAAGGAGCAGCCTGTGCCTTCTTGGTGGGGACCTTCAGCAGTGCCAGCGTCTTGGGCAGACTGGTGTTAGTAGGTCTGCTTCTAAGCCTGATGCAGGGACTTGTGCTCGCTTTCTCCTTCTTCCCTTTCTTCCCTTGTCTCCTTGTGAATATCAGTTTTTGTTTTGTAGGTAGAGTACCTGTTTTAATAATTCTGTCTGATAGGATGTCAGGTGATTAAGTTTACTATATACTCCCCATGCCCCCACCTTGGACTTCCCAGGTGGTGCTAGTGGTAAAGAACCCTCCTGCCAGTGCGGGAGATGTAAGCGATGTGGGTTCGATCCCTGGGTCGGGAAAACCCCCTGGAGGAGCACATAGCAACCCACTCCAGTATTCCTGCATGGAGAATACCATGGACAGAGGAGCCTGGTGGGCTACAGTCCATGGGGTCACAAAGAGCTGGACACGACTGAAGCGCCTGCCCCCTCCCAGTTTAATTTAGTGGTACATTTGGTATGTTTCTTCAGTCGTCACTTGGCCAGTGTCTTGAGTGTTCTCTTGTGTAGGCCTCTTGGTTTAGACCTCTTGGACACTGCTTCCAGTGAATCTACTTGCTTCTTTCTTTTGGTGAGGGTCAGGGCTATAGAGTGGTCTGGCTGTTACATCTGTGTGCCATTTGGGGATTAGCTATACTTTCTGATTTGTGCATGCAGAATGAAAGGACAGGCCTGATTGATTTGGAGCCTGTCTCCTAAATAGTTACCTGGCCATTTCTTTTTTTGGTCAGTAGCTGAATGTCTTTTAGGCCTTCATTTCTGTGTATTTCCGCCTGTATAACCAATGGAAATTGGTAGGATTTTCACTGCCCCCTTAGTAGTTAGTGATGTCTATATTTGATGATATTTTTTAAGCAGTGAAGAAGAGCCAGATAGTTTCCAGTCCATAAGATAATTTTTTTAAATCTGTTTTAAAAAAGACCAAACTGTAGCTGTTCTCACATAAAGAGAAAACCATGGTGTGAGTTAGCTCACTACTTGATACAAGCATATCTGACATCCACAATGTATCCAATCTTAAATCTGAGTATTTTGTTTCTAAATATAAAGTTGAAAATTAAGCTTCTAATCTGAGCCTTGTATATTTGACTCTAGCACAAACCTTGTAATGGTTCTGAAATTAGTGGTTCAGGAAAGGCTGTGTTTGCTTTTATGAAAATAGAGACACTACCAGTTTAACTTCTCATTTCTATGTGCTGTTTTGGCATGGTTCTCTTAAGTAGTCTATTTATTCATGAGTTAGGATATATATTTTTTACTTTATAGAAACATTGTGTTTGTGTTGCTAGACACAGCTAAAAGCTGATATTCTCCGATTTCTTTATACAGCAAATTGCTCAGAGTTTAAAAGATGAACAGAAGAAGTTACCACCTTCAGAAGCTCCGTTTTCAGATGTTCGGTTAGAAGAAGCAGAGCCTCCTAATAGTCTAACAAAATCTGGTATGTTATGCTGTCTTAAGGTCCACTATTAAATTCATTCATTTACTATTCATTCACTTAATAAGCTTATATTGAGGACTTGCCGTGTCTCAGGCATGAAAAACTGTTTATGCCTTTGAGGAGCCCACACTTTAGTTGGGGGAGATTGGCACGCCACAGGCATTAAGCAAGAAGTTCAGGGGTGACAGGATAAAGATACGCACAGGACTCTGGGACCGAGGAAGGACCGTGGAAGAATTGGGAAGGGGGATGAGCTTTGTGTGCAGAAAGGCAGGTTCAGTGAGAGCTGTGGAATCTGAAAGCTGTCGTGTGGATGAGTGTGAGAGAGCCAGGTGGAATAAGGTTGTTTAAGACAGAGCAGCTTGGAGGCCTGCAGACAGGAGTGGAACACCGTAGGTGCTTGGGGAGGTCGCGTGGTGTGGTGTGTTCGGGCACGAGTTATTTGTAGGGAAGGAGCAGCTGAAGCAGGCCAGAGTGTGATAGGCGTCAGGTGCTAATCTCATGGGCTTGGTAATTGTAGCTACTTGTACCACCAGTGTTGCATTTTTTAATGTGCCTGGACTGGGGTGAAAAATCGACAGAAATGTATGGCATAGCTTGAAGTAGGGTGCATGTTATGCAAGGAGCAAAATTGTCTTAAGAGTCACCCTGGATAACTCGTGAGTTATCTCGTGCCCCCTGTCTTGGCAGGTGGATTCTTCACTGGCCCACCAAGGAAGTCCAGGGTGGCGTTTAATGGGTCTCATTTATGATTCACATAATAGTCCTCGTGGACTGCACTGCTCTAGAGCGATAAAGAGGAAGGCTAGCTTAGACATAAAGACTGCGGAGTCAGTGACACTTTGGGATTGTATAAGATCACCCAGGACAGAGTAGCAGGACAGTGGCGGAAGTCTGGGGGGACACTCGTAATAGGGGCTGACATTAGGAGCAGATGGAGGGAGTGGACCGGTACCAGGTCGGCTGGGAAAGAACAGCCAGAGGGCTGGGAAGCAGGAAGAGGGGGTGTGATCAAGTCAGAGGAGGAGGGCTTGGCAGAGTGGTTTGAGTAACGAGCTGAGAAATAAGAAATCTGAGGACGTTGTGGCCAGAGAGTGGGATACCGAGTTTTAATAATTAAGAGGTAGAATAGTTCAGAGTAGTAAAGTCTGTAGAAATTAATAAGAACGTAATTCTGAAAGAAAGTTAAAAGAAACTGTCTGGACTAGGGGTGCAGGAATGGAAGCAAAGGTCTTTGGAGTTGAGAAGGTCAGGGGCAACCACGTGGGTCATCCATATGGTTACTGATGTTATTCAGAATGGAGATGGAACTGGGGATGGAAAGCAGGACTCTGAGTCTTGGCAGGGGGAGCAAGAAGAAGAGAGTCATCACTTTTCCTGGTCTTCTGGTGTGTCAGAAGCACAGGAGAGAGGCCTCTAAAGTGAGGCCTTTAGCTGATGTGATGTTCATGTGGCAGGAGGAGTGAAAAAGTAAAAGTGAAGTCGCTCAGTCGTGTCCGACTCTGTGACCCCACAGCCTGCAGCCCGCCAGGCTCCCTGTCCATGGGACTCTCCAGGCAAGAACACTGGAGTGTCCTGCCTTTCCCTCCTCCGGGGGATCTCCCCGACCCAGGGATCGAACCTGGGTCTCCTGCATTGCGGGCAGATTCTTTACCATCTGAGCCGCCAGGGAAGCCCAGTAGGAGTAGATGTCAGGGCAAATCAGCGGAGGGTCCATCCTGTGAAGAGGCTGATTATCAGTGTCTTCAATAAGCATAGCCCTTAATCTCCATGTCGAGCAAGTGAGGGCACTGGGAGGCTCACGGAGGAGGAGACGAGCAGGCGCGGGAGATGCCCTGCAGCCGGTTTGCGCTGCTTCTCAGAAGAGGCAGCTAGTAGGCCCTGGACTTGGCTGTATAAGGAACTTTTCCCCATCCGCCGCTTCAACTGTTAACTGTTCTGAAGAAAATGAAAAAAGGAACAAATAAATTGACTTCCAGCATTAAGCTATTTAAACACATTTATTTCACTAAACTTTGTAACTTGGGAGTACTTTTTGGGCTCTTTCATTTTGAAGGAGGAATCCTGCAGATAGCCTGATTCTCAGCAAAACTATGGATACTTAATCTCCTAAATATTCCATGATATAATTTGTCTAGTTCATTCTTTCTCCTTAAGAAATTTTATATAAGGTAGGTATCCTAGTTTAAAGTAAGGCAGAGCTTTTAAAACTTTTACAAGTATCACATATTTTTGAAAGAAAAAAAAAAAAAAAAAACGCTTACAGAACGATGAAGGGAAAGCACTGACCCTCAGTGTTGCCCTCAGCCCTTTCCTGCATAAATCTACTCCGCAAGCCTCCAGGTCTCCTCTTGAGCATATGCAGATCTGGCTGTTTTAAATGTTTTTTATTTTTTTGGCTGCACTGCATGGCTTGCGGGATCCTTAGTTCCCCAACCAGGGTTCAAATCCAGGCCCCCTGCAGTGGAAGCAGAGTCCTAAGCACTGGACTGCCAGGGAATTCCCTATAGCTTTTTTTTTAAAAAAAATGAATTCTGTTTTGTTTGGCTATACTTTTACTTTTTTATTATTAAAAAAAATTCAAATACACAGAAACATGGAATGATACAATGAACACCTATGCCCACCACCTGGATTTAAGACTTAATTTTATCATATTGTATCTATAGTTTTGCTGATTGTCTTCCCTGGTGGCTCAGAGGTAAAGCATCTGCCTGCAATGAAGGAGACCTGGGTTCTATCCCTGGGTTGGGAAGATCCCCTGGAGAAGGAAATGGCAACCCACTCCAGTGTTCTTGCCTGGAGAATCCCATGGACCGAGGAGCCTGGTGGGCTACAGTCCACAAGATCGCAAAGAGTTGGACACAACGAAGCGCCTTCACTTTCACTTATTGACATCATTGCAACTTTGCCTTTGAGTAGTTCAGCATCTCTCCCCCTACCCCCCAAATCGGGACATCTTTCACGTAACCATAAACCATTATTGCACTGAAAAATTTGGTAATGTTTCCTGATGTGTTCTAATACGCAGCCTGCATTTCAGTCTGCCCTTCTTGTCTCAGAGTGTGGTCTCAGCTTCACTCTGACGGCTTATCCGAATTCTGGTCCCCCCACCCGGGTGACTGTGCTTCTCTCACAGAAGTGTTTCTGTGCAGCTGTGCAGCCACATGCCTCTCATTCTCCTCGTCACGCTTGCTGGCAGCTGTCTTTTCTGACCTGGGGAGGGTGGGATGGGGGTGGTGCTGGACACACAGCTCTGGTCCCTTGGGCACTGGGTACACTGTGTGGGCCTAGAAGTGATGCAGTTCTGCACGTGGAAGGCTGCCAGGCAAACGAGCTTTGATTGATTTTCCTGTTTAAAGCGCTTTGTCTTCTTGCCACCCCCCTCCCACCCCCACCTGTGTCCACTGACTACATTTAGATCCGTCTCCTTTTTACTGGGTGCACGGTATTCTGTAATGGGTGCATACTGCTCCTGTAGTTCGTAAAGATAATTGATTCCAGTGTGGAGAGGGCAACTTGGGCTAAATGCGGGAGGCTGGAATGCACAGATGTGGGTATTCGTGTGTGTTCTCAGTCAGTGTGTTACATCTCACCTGTCACCGATGTAGATTTCCTTTGACATTCTCGATTAGAGACAAGGCTAGAGAAAATGGATGCCTCCAGCCTTTGATTGGTGACAGAAACTAATTGACAGTTTATAATTGCTGTGCATGTAAGACAGACCTGTGAAATGTCTTCTTTTCCACTTGGGGTTTTAGGTTCATCTGAATCTCTCAATCCTAGACCACAGACCACGATTTCTCCAGCAGATCTTCACGGAATGTGGTATCCTACAGTTCGACGAACTCTTGTCTGTCTCTCCAAATTGTACAGATGTATAGATGTATGTGTGTCAGTCAATCCTTGTAGCTTTACTGTAAATTGCTTGCTCTGTGACTTAAAATGTTTTTTAATTTAAATTTTATTTTAAGATCTTGATGCAATATACTTTGCTTGGTATTAGATTCAGATAATATGATTTTTATATACAGAGATAACTTTAAGATCACTCTAACTTAGAGATTCTTAACCTGAGTGTTTTGTAGGCCCTCAGAATCCTCTCATGGACTTTGCATAGTCTGTGAACACCTTGAAGTTGTGGGTAAAATTTTGTCTATATGTTTGTATTTGTCTTTTTGAGAAAAAGACCTATAACTTTTATTGTTTCTCAAAGCCTGTAGCTTTTGTTTCTCATGGCTACAAATACATTTAAAACTATTGATTAGTTCATCTGTCTTTAGTCTATAGATGAAGACAAAGATGCAGGAAGGTTAATATGTCTAATGTCACATAACGTATATTTTGTATAATATACATTTAGTACTGAATGCAACTACTTTTGTACTGAGTTTAAGTCAACTTCTTTAACAAGTGTTTCTTGTTACACAGATTACATGTGTTTCTAACCATGGACTAATTATTTGCTGAAATTAGCAGTACCCTTTTAGTTTTTTTAGCCTCAACTTATACTGCACATTTGTTTCGGGTGGCATTTATTTTAAGCATTTCAGTTTAATGATTTGTCAATCACTGAATGACCGGTTGTCTACATTTATTTAATGTTAGTGTTAAAACCAAAAAAAATAGTTTATAAAAATCAGTGACTTTAATTCACTTTTCAGAAATTAATTTGATCATTACAACTTAAATAGCATATGAAAAGAGAAGTGATTAAATACAGAAAGAAAAGAAAGTGAAGTTGCTCAGTCGTGTCCAACTCTTTGCGACCCCATGGACTGTAGCCTGCCAGGTTCCTCTGTCCATGGGATTTTCCAGGCAAGAGTACTGGAGTGGGTTGCCATTTCCTTCTCCAGGGGATCTTCCCGACCCAGGGATTAAACCCCGATCTCCTGCATTGCAGGCAGATGCTTTACTGTCTGAGCCACCAGGGAAGACTACGACAATCATGTAATTAATTGTTCAGAAGCCACTGTCTGTTAAGAGTGTGGTTCAGAAGGGAACGTGTGTATCCCCTCCACCCCGGAGATCCTCTGTGCTCACCGCCCTCTGGCCTGAGCAGGATTGCACAGCTTGCTCATGGGTTCACTGAAGAGCTCAGTACTTGATATCTATGTTAAATTGCATCATTCCTGGAGTTTGTGCTCGGAGATTCTGGAATTGAACCAGAAAGCACCTTTTACTCCATTCTGGGACTTTTAGGGGTGAGGCGAGGTCGCCTGTTGCAGAGTTGGATTCTCAGCCATTTTGCCCAGCTGCTGAGATCTCTCCCAGAGGGAGACTTGGACGTTGGCAGCCCTTCTTCCCCAGGTCCTCCCAGTAGGTGTATTGAATGATAGTGTTAGGCTGGGATTCAGAAACTTCCTACAGCGGAGCCAGGATCCCAGGGGAAATACAGGGGCCCCATTCCACATAGGACCTATTGTCATCACAGACCCTGGTGAAGTCTCTTAGGTGCTTAGTGGGAATTTTAGGCAAACAGTAGGTAGGCCCATGAACGACACTGTGCCTGTTTTTATTTTATGCTCTAGGCCTGCCTATTACATTTTCACTTAGCTTACATTCGAATCTTATCCCTCTCCATCTGACCAGTCAAAGGTAAAGAAAGATATGAGCCAGGAGGAAGAGAGGGTCTCAGTTGAACCTGTCTTCCTAAGGCAGGCAGGGTGAGTGATCTAGCAAGTTCAGTTCAGTCACTCAGTCGTGTCTGACTCTTTGCAACCCCATGAACCTCAGTACACCAGGCCTCCCTGTCTATCACCAACTCCCAGGGTTTACTCAAATTCATGTCCATTGAGTCAGTGATGCCATCCAGCCATCTCATCCTCTCTCGTCCCCTTCTCCTCCCGCGTTCAGTCTTTCCCAGCATCAGGGTCTTCTCAGATGAGTCAGCTCTTCGAATCAGGTGGCCAAAGTATTGGAGTTTCAGCTTCAGCATCAGTTCTTCCAATGAATATTCAGGACCGATTTCCTTTAGGATGGACTGATTGGATCTCCTTGCAGTCCAAGGGACTCTCAAGAGTCTTCTCCAACACCACAGTTCAAAAGTGTCAATTCTTCCGCACTCAGCCTTCTTTATAGTCCAACTCTCATATCCATACATGACCATAGGAAAAACCATAGCTTTGACTATACAGATCTGTGATGGCAAAGTGATGTCTCTGCTTTTTAATATGCTGTCTAGGTTGGTCATAGCTTTTCTTTCCAGGAGCAAGCATCTTTTGACTTCATGGCTACAGTCACCATCTACAGTGATTTTGGAGCCCAGAAAAATAAAGTCTGTCACTGTTTCCATTGTTTCCCCATCTATTTGCCATGAAGTGATGGGACCAGATGCCATGATCTTTGTTTTTTGAATGTTGAGTTTTAAGCCACCTTTTTTACTGTCTTTCACTTTCATCAAGAGGCTTGTTAGTTCTTTGCTTTCTGTCATAAGGGTGGTGTCATCTGCATACCTGAGGTTATTAATATTTCTCCTAGCAATCTTGATTCAAGCTTGTGGTTCATCCAGGCCAGCATTTCTTATGATGTACTCTGCATATAAGTTAAATAAACATGGTAACAATATACAGCCTTGATGTACTCCTTTTCCTATTTGGAACTAGTCTGTTGTTCCATGTCCAGTTCTAACTGTTGTTTCTTGACCTGCATACAAATTTCTCAAGAGGCAGGTCAGGTGGTCTGGTATTCCCATCTCTTTCAGAATTTTCCGTAGTTTGTTGTGGTCCACACAGTCAAAGGCTTTGGCATAGTCAATAAAGCAGAAGTAGATGTTTTCCTGGAACTCTCTTGCTTTTTTGATGATCCAGGGAATGTTGGCAATTTGATCTCTGGTTCCTCTGCCTTTTCTAAATCCAGCTTGAACATCAGGGAGTTCACGGTTCATGTACTGCTGAAGCCTGGCTTGGAGAATTTTGAGCATTACTTTACTAGTGTGTGAGATGAGTGCAGTTGTGTGGTAGTTTGAGCATTCTTTGGCATTGCCTTTCTTTGGGATTGGAATGAAAACTGACCTTTTCCAGTCCTGTGGCCACTGATGCGTTTTCCAAATTTGCTGGCATATCGAGTGCAACACTTTCACAGCATCATCTTTCAGGATTTGAAATAGCTCCACTGGAATTCCATCACCTCCACTAGCTTTGTTTGTAGTGATGCTTCCTAAGGCCCACTTGACTTTGAATTCCAGGATGTCTGGCTCTAGGTGAGTGATTACACCATCGTGATTATCTGGGTTGTGAAGATCTTTTTTGTATAGTTCTTCTGTGTATTCTTGCCACCTCTGCTTAATATCTTCTGCTTCTGTTAGGTCCATACCATTTCTGTCCTTTATTGAGCCCATCTTTGCATAAAATGTTTCCTTGGTATCTCTAGTTTTCTTGAAGAGATCTCTAGTCTTTCCCATTCTATTTTTTTCTTCTTTGCATTGATTGCTGAGGAATGCTCTCTTATCTCTCCTTGCTATTCTTTGGAACTCTGCATTCAAATGGGTATATCTTGACCTAGCAGGAGACAGCCTTAATCTTGTCTCACTGTGCAGTAGCCTCATGAGAAACAGAGGAGAGGGTGGCAGTGCAAAAAGAGAATAAATCCTTACGCACGAGACCAGAGCCCAGGATGGTGGCCTAGTAATAAATATTATGCTCATACACATCCTTACCAGTTCTGTTTCAGGTGGAGTAGAGGCAGAGAGGAAGCAGGGGGGCTGACCGGAGTCTGTGCACATACCACACCTCTGGGAAGATACAGCAGTGGCAGAATTAAATTAATCATACTTCACCTTCTGTTTTGTAACCTGATTTTGTTTTTAATTAATTATATTCTTGTACAAGAATTTTATCACTTCCTGTTCAGCATCCTTTGATTTCATGCACAGTATTTCATAATTTAGATTTACTAGTGTTTTGTCAGCTGCCTATCATTGAACGTTTATTTCCAGATTTTTTTTTTTTTGGCTGCTTTAAATAATATTATGAAAAGAGTCATGTGTATGAATCTTAGAATACAGTACTGATATTACTTGGGATACATTTTTAGAAGTGGATTTACTGAGGCTCTGTTTTAAAGTTGGTTTTGTATGTTTAAAAAACAGCCTATATCATGAGATGGTACTGGAGTGAGAGCTTCCCAAGGTCAGATCAGGACCAGCACAGAGCCTGGCATGAAATAGGTGCTCAGGAAATAGTGTTGAAAGACACTATGAAACGTAAGAGTTTCAAGAGGTGCAAATTAGGACATTGTGCTGGTCTAGAAAGCTTGTGTAGGAATAGGAAAGTCTGGGAGGAGTATCAGTTCAGTTCAGTTGCTCAGTCGTGTCTGACTCTGCAATTGGTAGTAATGAATTAATTCATCAGATGAGGGCAAGCAAGCTGTACTCAGAGCCTGCATATTTCCTTTTTGCTTTGTTTGAAGTGCTACAGGGGATGTTTCTCTTTTGTTTCACCAGAGGGCAGTGTTCCAAGGACTATCACAGGAAGCCTTGTCGGCCTGCATTCAGTCACTGCTTGGAGCATCAGAGTCCATCAGCAAAAACAAGGTTTGATGAAGTGTTAGATGAAATCTGATCATCTATAATACTATTGTGGAATGCAGCGTTTATATACAGGCACAGAAATTTAAAGCCATTTTGGCAGTAGCATTTATTTTTTTAATGTGATTTAATTTTGAGGCCCTTTGAGAGGACGTAGTACTTCATTTTAGTGCTAAAGACTACACCAAATAAGAGAGTGCCAGCTTTGCTGAAGTACCAAAGGTGATACTTAGGTTATAAATTCTGTGGGATAAAGGTTTCTTGTTCTAGCCTTAGTAGCAGGAAGGTACTGGACTGCTCTTTCCCTGGAATACCGAAACTGTTTTCAAGGAATCGTAGCAATCTGTCATCATCCCTACAATGACATTCCAAATAGCCGAATGGCCTCACTTGGAGGAATCAGTCAGTCAGTTTGGAAGATAAGAGTAGGGGACCATGGATTATGTGACTAGGAGTTGACATGATTTTGTAACTTACAGTTTTTATTCAAGAAGAAGGGATCTGGGGCTGACGGCTGTTGGCATGTGCTTCTCCCGCAACCCCTGAGATTTTTTTTTTTTCCAGAAAGTATGGTTCAGGATGCTGCTCTGTTTAACTCCCCACCTAAAATACCTATTGCTCACCAACAGGGAGGAAGTTGTAGGACTGTTTCCAGCCAAAATTTCATAGCTTGTGGGAGTTTTCAGACTTTGTGAACCTTTCTAGACTTCCAGATTTATCAACTTGGTTTCTAACTTCAAGGTTTTAGATAAACTAAAAACAGAAACCTCCTCACGGAAGAATGTGGGATCCTAGACAAACTGGAAAAAGCTCTGCTTTCGTGACCACTGTATGTTCCCATTCATGGGATGGAGAGTTGAAAGGAAATTCTGACCCGGGAACTAGAAGAGAACTGGAAGTTAAGTTATAGACAGGCAGGTTGAAATTTAAAACATATTTCCCAGCCTGAGCTTTCATATTCTTTTGTGATAGAGGGAATTAGGAAACACGTCTAACACTAGACACATGTTTAAGTAAATTGTGGTATATTCCATACAGTGGAATATGCAGATGTTAAGTTCCAGAAAAGGGAATGATAAAATCTAACGTAAATATGTTAAGGTAAAAACAAGGCGCAGGATACAAACCAGATGATAACTATGTAATGAATACATTCATTGAAGAAAGTAGTGATGAAAGGTTGGGGTGACTGCAGATGACTCTCGTTTCTTCTCACACTTGTCTTTACTTTCCACAGTTTATACAGTGAGCATGTATTTCTTAGATTATCAGAGGGACAACAATGACCTAATTTTAAAAATTCATGTGCTTATATCCTGTTGTACCTCTGTCCTCATTTTAAAGGGAAGAATGAAAGCCCTTTTTTTTCATTATTTGGCCTTTTCCCCACACCACCTGTAAGGCCATCCTCGCATAAGGCCATCGTCTAACTCTGTTTCCTTCATATTATAAGGTGCTTAAATATATATGAGGAGACCTTCAATTTAGTAAGAATTAGCCGATTTATTTTCACAACTAAGTATGCTTTTCATCTTTCAACTTTTGGAAAAGTGATCAATGAAAATGGCTTAATGTGTTGAGACTTTCTTAAGGAAAGAAATTTTTTTCCATACTTAAATTGAGCACCTAGTTTATCAGTACGCTAACACGATACTATCTGCTGAATCACAGTAGCTTCCGCAAGGTAAATCCAATCTGTATGATACTGTTTTCTCTTTCGGAGCTGTTAGTTCTTTTGAAAACAGAGCAATTATTCAAAATGGGTAGCATTTACTACTTACCCAGTGCTCTGTGTTCCAGAGTGCAAAGTGAGTTTCCATCAAGTAAATCATACACGTTGATTTGTGTCTATTCAGGAGGGTGGGAAGGAGAGAGAGAACAGAGAGGAGTCACCTTAATAACCTCTTTAAAGCTTATACAGCGCACCTTGTTTTCCTGTGGTTTGCTTTATTGTGCTTCACAGATAACTGTGGGGGTTTGTTGCTGTGTTTTTTTACAAACTGAAGATTTGTGGCAATCCTGCATCAAACACGTCTGTTGGCACCATTTCCCCAACAGCATTTGCTCACTAGTGTGTTTGTGTCACATTTTGGCAGTTCAGTGTTTCAGACTTTCATTATTCTATTTGTTGTGGTGATCAGTGGTCAGGGATCTTTGATATTGACTTGCTGTAAGCTCAAATGATGATTATTTAAAAATATTTTATTGCTAAAGATGGCTAATATTTTTAGCAATACGTATTTTAAAATTAAGGTATGTACTTTGTTTCTTTAAACATAATGCTGTTGGCTGCATAATAGTATGGTGTAAATGTAACCAGAAAATTTCTGTGACTCGCCTTGTTGCGATAATCACTAATATTATTGCAGTGGTCTGGAACCAAACCCGCTGTGTCTCCAAGGTGTGCCTGTATTAGTTACTGAAAGACATTATTCTTTTTGTAATGCAGAATAAGTTCGTTAAAAATATTTTGAAAGTAAGTCTGTCCTGGGTAGCAGCAAGAAGGGGCAAACATAGCCTTGCTCTTCTTAATTAATATACAGACTCTTTTCTGAAATGAGAGCTATGGTGATTCACTATTTTGGGAACTGGGTCAGAGCTTTGAGAACTGCGCTTGAATCACAAAACTCTTGAGGCTGTGTCCTGAGAGGGTTAAAGGAAATGCAGGAGTGTCTGCACTTCCTGTGTGGGGTATAGCTAGTCCGTTCTCCATTGCTGGCAGGGTAATCCAAACTGACCACCCGAAATCTTCTTACATTTGGAGGCTCCTGTTGTACTTTTATATAAATACCAATATTTCCGATATTCTGAATATTGAAACCACCTCGACCGAACAGTGAAAGCTGTGTTACTGAGAGAAACTAGGGAGCTGTGCGAGGTCAGTCAGGCTCAGGCCTGGAGCTCTGCTTGCTGTGCTGTGCTGATCTTGGGCCACATCGTCTCTTCTCTTTCTGCACCGGGTTAGAATAGACTTGGCTGCTGTTTCTAACTGTGTTGCTTCAAGACCTTTTGTCTGGTTTACTTTCTTGGGTTTGCTAAGTAGATGATAGTAAAAGTTTGAAGTAAGGTTTTTCCAGGTAGTTTCAGCATGAAAATATGGTAGAATTCATGGCACAACAGAGGAGTATTGGTACCATGCAATTATGCTAAAGGCAAGTGACCTAGATAGATTAATGTTGAGTTAGTAGCAACCGTGTTATATGTATTCCTATTTTTACTTAATCTGTGATAATATCCATTTTTCTGTCTTACAATTTAGACTCAGATTGATGGACAACTTTTCTTAATAAAGCACCTTTTGATTCTTCGTGAACAAATTGCTCCATTTCACACTGAATTCACCATTAAGGAAATTTCCCTGGACCTCAAGAAAACTAGAGGTACTTCCTTGCCCTGGCTGGCACAGTTGGGTGTGTTTGACCTGTCCAAGTGTGGCAGCACAGGTTTATAGGTTTATTTTATGTTCATCTGCAATTTTTGATTTTGCATGCTGTGCTTGCTGAGCATGTTGCTTGTACATACTAAGCTGAGCTGACAACATCCTAGTTACATCTAACTTGCTGTGTTTTCTTTATGGAGAGAACTATGTTTGAGCATTTCAACTTGCAATGTGACTTCTCTGAGACTCTGCCACATATTACCATAACCAGTTAAAAAATGAAAGATCATTGTAATAACTACTTAAGAGTGTCAGCTAACCAGAATGATTTTAGACATTGAGTTGGGTTTGTCAGTTCATAGAAACTCAGGAGGCCAGCTGGGTAAAATCAGAAGAGTGAGTCAGGTTCTGTTCCTGGTCCATCATTTCCTGGTTCTTGTGATTTTAAACATGTAGTTTAGCTTCTGTACCCCACGTAAAATGAGCAGAATCAACCCATCATGATGCTTTCACCAGATTATCAAGATCATTAAGAGTGAAAATGAATGAAAATATATATTAAAGTGTTTTTGTAAGCTTAAGGTGCTTAAATAAACTCAAGTTGTATTATTAAATCAGCTGGTTAAGTAATCACATTGATAGGGTCTTGAGTTGGTAATATGCATTGAATCATCTTGAGATAGGTGCTTCATCCATACTAATGATTTGTTTCTGGCTGAATTAGCAAGTGATGATTTCTAAAAGATTAGTTATTTTTTAAGATGCTGATCTTGAACAGTTAAAGGATATACCATCAATATCCATCTCCCTTACTTATAAATTTATCTAAACTTTATCTTAACCATTTCCAAGAGAATTAAGCCCTAATGCCTTAAGCCATCCATTTAAGAAATGAATGGATTTCTCCCTTGTGCACTGGGAGAATTGAGAAAATTCACAGCCATTGAGATTACTTTTTGTATTCCATGGTTTAGAGGGTCTTCAAATAAAGGATTTCCAAGAGGAACAAGTTACTTTCCTAATGACTGCTTATTAACTAGTGGACTTGATATGACATCATTTGGAATCAGTGAGTCGTAGTAAAACAGCTTATTCTTTTTCTTTTCCTAATGCACTTTCCTGTTCACCATAGAGAATACCTTTTGGTTCTGGTGGAATCTGGATAGTAAGCCTGTATGTTATTCATCTGCATTGTAAATTTTCTTTTATAACAGCAGCCAGATTTCCTGACTTTTGCCTCTGTAGAATGCATCATTTTTTTAGTTTTTTTCTTTTAGTTTCTTCTCATCAGAGGCTTCCATTACCCAACCATTCTGGTTGATTTCATCCTTTCCTTTCAGTGTGACGTGTGGGAATAGCACCCTAACCTTGAGGAAAGCCAGGCACTGACGGTCCTTATTTTATTCAGAGGATGAGGTGAAGCAGGACTGATGTATTTTCTTTCACATTTTTTCTAATTCATAACCTGTTGCTGCTTCGTTCTACTATAGATCCACTGAGGTGTGAGAAAATGAAGTATTCTAAAATTTTGGCAAATTTTGGTTTAAAGTATGTTTTCCCTGCAACACAATGAAGGTTCTGTAATCCTGCTGCATGATCACCTAGAGTTTTTCAGGTTTCTTGTAGAAAGGACAGTGGAAATGAAGAGTCATTTACTAAAGCATACTGAATTCAGAATACTGAATCTGATAGGGGATTTTTTTTTTCAGTTAAATCAGTTCACACTTGAGGCAGGGAGTACAGTGTGGTGTGTGTATGTACTTTTAAACGCGGGCTGGAAGCGCTTCATGCTGTGCTTTCTGCAGCCTGGCAAGGCAAAGCAAAGTAATGGTCTTTTCTGACTATCACTGGATACGTGCTGTCTTTACTTTTAAGCCTCTAACCTCTCACGACTAACATTAAATCTTATTGCATTTGAACATCAATGAGACCTGTTAGTACTTTGCACAGATTCTAGTTAGTCTGGAGGTTAAGGGGTAAATATGTCCTTTTGGTGTTTTTTTTTTCTTTTTTTTCTGGCTGACATATTAATTTATTCTCTCTGCTTCGAATGAATAAATTTCTATGCCAGCCAGATCTTAAACAAAAGAAGCTGGGTAAGTATATGAATCTTTTTTTTTTTTTTTTAAAGAAAATCTTATTTAGCATCATTAAAGTAAAGCTGTGAAATTATAAGGTGTTAATTACCATTCATCCTTTTTTCTTTGTTCCTAAAAATAAATAATTGTGGTTAACAGCCATTTTGCAATTCTGAGTTTTAGAAAATAATTATGCGTGAGTACTGTAGCCATCATGGGCACTAACCTCACCCACTCATGGAGATGACTTGGAAATGAAAGCGCTCTTGCCCTGTGGTGATAGAGAACAAGTGTATGTTTACACCCTGAAATAGTTACGTGACTTCTCTGTTGAAACTGTACATGTTCACTGGATGAGTAATTTTGTTTCACAGATGCAGCATTTAAAATCCTGAATCCTATGACTGTTCCAAGATTTTTTAGGCTGAATAGCAACAATGCCTTGATAGAGTTCTTGTTGGAGGTGAGAAGGAGTCTGTTTGCTTGGTGGTGGGAGAGAAACAACATTCTTTACATGTCTGGTAATTTTAGGCACATAAAAACAGGAGGAAATTGTCATCTTCTTTTTAAGGGTACTCCTGAGATAAGAGAACATTACCTTGACTCTAAAAAAGACGTAGACCGCCACCTGAAGTCAGCCTGTGAGCAGTTTATTCAGCAGCAGACCAGGCTGTTCATAGAGCCGCTGGAGGAGTTCCTGACAAAGGTATAGACCTTGCTGCATATTTGGTAAAGTAATTTTGAATTCTTCCCTAGATTGCAATTTGAATTGCCTTCTTGTGAAATCCTTGGCAGAAAGAAATAGTAAACCGATGTCTTAACGATCCTGAGAAATCACCGCGTTTCGTCTTCCGGAAGCTTTTTGGTTTGGACTTTTAGGTAGGCATGCAGGATTCTTCAGGTGTGAAAGAAAGTGTGCGTATTGCAAATCTGGCTCTAGCAGGCCCTGGTTAGCTCCCTTCTCCACAGTGTGGATGTCTGCATATGGTCTGGGACTCGCGCTTAGATTAGGACCTTCGTGGCAGTAGTCACAGACCTGTGTATGAGGGTTTCCCATTGCCTAAATGAGTGATTTATTTTCCTCTTATTTTACATGCTGTTCCTATCTTTCATTTTGTATGGATAATTGAGAATTGAAGATTCTCTATCATTGCATTGTTAATCACCACATATATAGATGTATAATAATCTGTCTCTGTGTCTGTCTCCCAGCTAAAATCCATGAACTGGCAAATGCCAGCAAAGAAAAAAAATCAGATCATGGCAGTTTTGACTTTCTTTTCTTCAATAATGGTTTTTAAAAAAATCTAAGTTTTGTTGCTAAGGACTTACCTCGTAAAGATGCTTAAAAAGTCTTGAAATTAACTTTATTAATCTCTACTGTCTGTCCTGACTTGAATTTGAGGACATTAAAAGAAAAAAATAAAAACATGACAGCCTTTCCTCTCAAGTTTGCTTACCTAAGTCTTAAATGGGGAAACAGGGTGTATCTACGAAATGACCAGAGGCAGCTCAGGAAATTGTTCGTTGGTAACATGTTGCTGGCTCCTGTGATAAAGAGAAGATACTAGTTTTTAAAAATGAGAAATGATACCAAAAAAAAAAAAGCATATATAGAAGTGGTAAACTATTTTTTTATGATTGGGGTATATTACTTGTTTGGTGGATTTTAGCCTGTTCGTCAAGAATTTGGAATGTGTGCGTTTTTTTTTTTTCCCCCTCACTACATAAATTTAAAAGGAGTGTGGTGTAAATGTTTTCTACTGGCTTTTGATTTTTAAAAAATGGTGCTGGTATTGATGTTTTGTAAGTTACAAATAAGTCATCATAGTCTTTACTAAAACTGCCCTCATGGACAGACAACTCGTTTGTAGATTGCAGTATGTGTTTTGGGAGAGCATCCACATTGATACCTGTGGGAAGTGCTAGAGACGAATATTGAACAGCAGCAGAGCGAATCTTCTGATGTGAGCAAGACGGTTATAATGGAATCTTGGCTCAATGGGTTTTTTCCCTAGAAAAACACAGTTTTCCCAGAAGTCAAAAGAAT
Source organism: Budorcas taxicolor (assembly GCF_023091745.1). Taxonomy (NCBI): domain Eukaryota; kingdom Metazoa; phylum Chordata; class Mammalia; order Artiodactyla; family Bovidae; genus Budorcas; species Budorcas taxicolor. The sequence continues at coordinate 15,843,549 of NC_068921.1, forward strand.
GAAAATTTACTAATGGCAGTTGTCCAAGTTGACCTGAGTATAAGTTTGGTATATTTGATATGTGCTAAGTCGCTTCAGTCGTGTCCAACTCTCTGCAACCCTATGGACTGTAGCCCGCCAGGGTCCTCTATCCATGGGATTCTCCAGGCAAGAATACTGGGGTGGGTTGCCGTGCCCTCCTCCAGGGGATCTTCCCGACCCAGGGATTGAACCCACGGCTGTTACATCTCCTGTGTTGACAGGCTGGTTCTTTACCATTAGTGCCACCTGGGAATCTGGTTTAACTTTGTGCATTTTGGAAGATTCTGGACACTGAACATTATTTAAAATTGAGACATTTAGGTAGAAAATTTGTATCCAAGTCTGAATTGTAGCATGGCTCTGCCTGGACATGCCACACACTGCAGCAGGGACCCCTGTGTAGCTGATCATTCAGCTCTGTTATACTCCTCTCACTGTGGGATGGGGGAGGCAAAGGTCTCCCTCACTCCGCCACCAGCTCAGTCTATGTTGCCCTTCTTCAGTTCATTCGCAGTTGTCTCGTTTTTCCTTTTACAACCCTGCTCCCTCACTGCTCCTCACTGTTTAGTGAGACTCTTTAGTAGATACTTCAGCTTAGAGGACCCAGCATCCCTTCTACGCTATCTTATTCCAAATTGGAGAAGACTCTGATGCTGGTAAGATTGAGGACAGGAGGAGAAGGGGGTGACAGAGGATGAGATGGTTGGATGGCATCACTGACTCGGTGGACCTAAGACTGAGCAAACTCCTGGAGGTGGTGAAGGACTGGGAAACCTGGCGAGCTGCAGTCTATGGGCTCGCAAAGCGTCTATGGGCTCGCAAAGCGTCTATGGGCTCGCAAAGTGTCAGACGCGTTCAGACACGCCTGAACGACTGAAAAACAACAAATTCCAAATTTAAGTTTCTTCCCTTGTCCTCTTGGCATAGAGTGGGTCAAAGGCGAAGATATATACACACATAGGCAACTCACATGCACTGTACACACTAGAGTTCATACAGACACTTGTGATCATTTAAGACATTGTTTCTTAGAATTTGTGGACCAAACATTTTTCATGTTTCACCAAGTCAACATTACTAGTACTCTGACTAGCAGAGACAAAGTAAATGATTTTAAAACTTTAAAAGGATTTTCTCTGAAGGTAATTCTGCAGGTGCAGAATCTTATACCCCTTTTGTTATACTTGCCATTGTAAGGCAGTCAGTTCTTGTGCCTTGATAAATGACTGCAAGAAAAACAGTATTCATCAATGTAGAAAGGAAACTATTTCATCTTTCATCTGGCTGTGTGCTTGTAGGTCTCAGTATTTACTATTTGGATGTAAGCCTCATTAACAAAATGTCCTCAGCTTATTTCTGAGTTTGGACTGATTTTTAAAATATATATGGATTTGCCATAAAACAAACTGTGAGAGTCTGTAGAAAACATTTTTACGTTGTCAGAAGACTTTATTTTTTTGTACCTGAACACTCCAGGTGTGATTCCGATCTCCTTCACCTGTTGTAAATTGGCTTTATTGTTTATGTAGCTCTTTGCTTGAGCTCTCTTTGTTGAGATGCTTTGTTTTCATGAATTCTCCTTACATCCCCTGTACCTAGAGTAGGTAAATCATCTTCATTTCAGACTGAGAAATTCAACCTTAGCATTGTGACTCATTACACATGAGATGAACATTTCTATGGCGTTTTTAATCTATCTGGTGTAAACATCCTTCCTGATTTTGGGGGGGATCACAATTAATAAAATTTTATTTTATAAAATAATGAAATTTCTTGAGAATGATAAAGTTCTAGAAGAACTTTGCCTTGTTTCCTGCTCCTTGAAAGATAGCCTTTTCTCTCAGCATTATTTCAGTGGTCCTAGGGAGTGCAGTAACCCGCTCCAGTGTTCTTGCCTGGAGACTCCCAGGGCCGGGGGAGCCTGGTGGGCTGCCGTCCCTGGGGTCGCACAGAGTCGGACACGCCTGAAGCGACTTGGCAGCAGCGGCAGCAGGGAGTGCAGTGGGCTTCCCTGGAGGTCAGTCGGTAGAGAATCTGCCTGCGATGTAGGAGACTGCCTGCAATTCAGAAGACCCGGGTTTGATCCCCGGGTCGGAAAGGTCCCCTGGAGAAGGAAATGGCAGCCCATTCCGGTATTCTTGCCTGGGAAATCCCATGGATAGAGGACCCTAGTGGGCTGCAGCCCACGGGGTCACAAAGAGTCAGACACGAGTGAGCAACTGAGCATGCACGCAGGGAGGGTAAAACTGTTTCCAAGTGCTGAGGGGTAGAGGTTCATGTGAAAATCCTTGGGTTAGATATTTTCCAGAACTAAAACACCGTCCATACTTTTTTATTGTTCTCGAATTTCATCGTATTGAATATTGCTTGAAGCTGACTCCTTAGTAGGGCTTGGGGTAGTCATGAGGGGAGTTGAGAGAGCGCAGCATTTCGAGGCGAGGATGCTGAGCTGAGGACCACATTCTGTGCCTCCTGACCGAGATGGGCGCATGCGCTCAGCTTCTCCAAGCCTTGTTTCTGATCCCTACAGAAGAGCGCTGTCGTATCCCTCCTTCTTACTTACGGTTAGTACAAGGACTCTGGTGGCTCAGATGATAAAAAATCTGCCTACAATGCTGGAGACCCGGGTTTGATCCCTGGGTCAGGAAGATCCCCTCGGGAAGGGAAGGGCCACCCACTCCAGTATTCTTGCCTGGAGAATTCCATGGGGTTGGAGAGTCAGACACGACTGAGCAGCTTTCACTATACTCTATGTAGTGAGATATATATATATATCACTATATATATCAGGACCAGAAGACCAAAAGTAGCACAGTACTTTCTAATCACTTGCAGAAATGTTAGTTTATGTGACAAATATGAAGTGAAGATTTTGCTTTTGCAAAAAAACTGAATGAAAGTGTTTTATAGGAAGTATAATTTCAAAGTTTATAGCTAAGCTAAAAAGTGTTTCCCGTGGTAGGACCAGTTTATGCTAAAAACTCATGTTAGCAGATTTCATTTCCTCTCAAGCAATTTGCTAAAGTATTGCAAGTTTACTCTTAATGTTCCCTCTTAAGTATTATTAATTTCCTCAGTAACAGTATAAATTAAATTTTTTTCTGACATAATGTTGTAATAGAATTTGACCTATAAATTTCATTTCTGTTCTTAAGGAGTTATAACCTAATGGGAAATCAAGATGGATATTATGTAAACATGAAGATGTGTACAGCAGTGTCATAATGAGACAGTGGGTCTGTCTTCATCCTGTGGGGTTTTAAAAAAGATAGGGCTATTTGTGGAACTTGGAGGAAAATGCTCCTTGAGGTTTAACTTAAAGACAAGTATTGGGTTGGCCAAAAATTTCATTGAGGTTTTTCCATAAGATGTTAATGGGAAAACCAAAACGAACTTTATGGCCAACCTAATTAATTATCTAGATAGTAAATAGAGGTGAATATACCAGTCTGTATTTGCTTTTAATATAAAAATAGTTCTGTGTAATATATGTCATTATGAAATTGGTTAAATTCTGGAACAGCCAGTGGACTAACAGGCAAGCATTACTATTAAAGTGTAACAGTTGGATACAGAAAAATGTTCAGGACTTAGATTTAAGTGGAAAAAAACAGTTTTCAGAGCACTGTGTTCCTGCTTTTGTAAATGTAGACACATTAGTATGTTTCTATTTATGTTGGGAAATATTGGGGATAATATACACTAAACATGAGCATGTTTTTCTTTTAGCATTGTCTAATCCCTAGACAACGACTCACTTTTAAAAGCAGCATTTCACAGTAAAAATAAAGCCATATAGAGGAATTGAGTGACAGTGGAAAGGGGTGATTTTATACACATGACAACATGAGCAAGGGCCTAGAAGTAGTTTCAGCAATGTGAACTTGGTAGAAACAGAGGGCTGGAGAGGCCTGGGTTAACATTATATCCTGTCTGTGCTCATCCTCTGCCTGCATATTTATGTGGCCTTCTTCATGAGAAATCGAAAGAGCTAGTGTTGAAGTCTTTCTAATGAGACTGTCTACTGAGGCCAAGGTCATGGCCTGGACCTGTGGCACCTAGCAGTCCATTTCTAAGATGTTTTATGAGTTTCTGTCTTTCACACTCCCCAGCTCCACCTTAGCCCCACTGTAATTTGGCATCTTAAGAACATTCTTGTCCAAAATGCATGGTTTTGCTTCTCTGTACTGATGCTGAGGAATGAGGAGAGAAGTGACTAGAGGGTGGGCATCCAGTTCCATACCTCTAACACTGGTTGGTCAAGTGTGCTTTTTGATGCTATCTGAAAACCTTTTTTTTTTTTTTTTAATAACATTCTCTCTACCTATAATGAAGAAAAGGACCCTGTAGATATATAAAGGGGGTTTTGTCCAGCTCCTGTGACATTTTTCTGATAACATAGGAAAATAATTTAAAGGTAACCTAACAGTCCACTTAAAGAGAGATCTGTTCTGTGTTGATGTTTCTCTCAGTCTTCATTCTTGTCTTCCTGAAATGTTTGAGGCAGAATGCCTCAGGACATTGGTGTGGTTTTCTTTTTTGCAAAACAGTGGTATGCCTTGAAATCACGAAAGAAGTTTTGCTTAAATATTTTATTGGTTGTAAAGGATGGGAAATGATTGATTTTCTCTTAGAGCTGTACGTTTGGTTATTATTATTTTCATAGGTTCGAATGGTGTCACATCTTTTGAGAGCAGTTCTAGTTTAATTTGTCATCAGTGAAATGAAACTTTCCCCCTTTTGTCTCCTCTACTAGGTTTCAGCATTAAAAACAATGGCCAGTCAGGGAGGACCTAAGTATACGCTGTCTCAGCAGCCTTGGGCACAACCAGGTATCCACATCTTACTATTTGGGATTTCTCTTTTAGGATGTCGGTTAATTTGCATTTATATAGTCATGCTCTGACAGCCTGGAGTTGGCTTCCTACTCCTGCTGTGGTTTAGGTTAATGCAAGATCCAGTTTGGAGTGGACAGGTCTTAATTGAGCCTACACTACTTGTATTTCAACAAGCATTCCATACATATACATACGCACACACCCAGTTAAAAATAAAATATGGCTTAGATGAGAATGCTTTGAGTGCACTAGTTTTTGTATACTTGCTTTTCACTGTCTTAGAACTTGGATGAAAATACACTGTTTGATAGTATGAAATTGATGGCACGTATGCTACTGTTTCCAAGTATTATATGAAGAAATATTGCACATTATTACATTTTATACAAGTTACATTCTCTTTAATGTTTTAGAGTGTTTGAAAAAAATTGTAAAAGTTGTTTGGGAGTTGGCAGGCAATGTCATTGATTGGCAGAAATGCTTGAGATGTTTCCTGTCTTAACTCTTTCCTAAATGTAAATTTTTTTGTGCTAGAAGGTTTTTTCCCTTCTTTGGCATTAGATATTAGACACTGAAAATCAAGACTAGTTTTGAGGGTTATTTTTAGTCCATTTTGTGACAGTTTAAGTTGTCGTTCAACCAGAATAAGTCACTTTGTTAGATTATATTTCTGGCCATTCCTTGGCTCATGTTGTGATAGAGATCCTTTGAATGAGAAGAGCATGATGGCGAAGCAGTCTGTTTTAATTATGGGTAAGCCGTGTGCAAGTTGGTAGGAAGCGATTTGCTTATAGTGAGAAAGCCGAAGGATGATTCCGTCTTAGCAGCCGTAAAAGATTGACTGTCTATAGGCACTTAAACTGGAATCAGGTTAACACGATTGGCTTTCCATAGTGAAAGAATGTCTGTCTGTCAGGTACTTACTTCTTTTGGGAAAAAGAATTGAGGCCATTCTGGAATTTTTAGTTATTCTTATTAGTGCCTCAGGTTAGTCTGAAGTTGAAGTAGAACAGAGAAGAGTGAGAGTAGCTCTGTCTCTTAGGGAGATTTGCGAAGCGTAGAGAATCATCACTTGCATTTGAACGGAAGGCAGGATTTTATGCCAGAAATTTGTCATGGGAACTTTTATAGGTTTGCATTGATTTGTTTTATTTTGTAAATAAACTTTGTGACACGCTTTAGTCCTTTTGTTTACTGTGGTAGAGACAGTGAATGGTATACTGGATTTATTATTTTAAACCTTGTGTTGTATATGAGATTGAAATCTTCGCCATCTTATGAAAGGACAGAGAACATCCTTCACGTAGTAGTACATTCTGTCAAGAGACAGAAAACCAGTCTTTTACAGACAATACTGGAAATTCTGACTATAGTCAGCCTGGTGGCAACCACTTGTTCTGACCCCTCAGGCTCAGCAGCAGGCTTGTCAATCTGTAACTCAGCACCAGTTCTAGAAGGAATTCTGATTGTCTTCGGATTAACTGGGCTTTTGGCTCAAGGTTTCAGTTACTTGCAGAGCTTATTTAGAAATAGGAGCTGATTTTATTTTGAATGTTAATGTAGGTGAAACTCTTGGGTGCAATAAATTTTCTTCAAATAGGTAGAAACCCACAAATTGGCATAGGCATAGTTAGTACAGCTAAGCCTAGGGGCTTGATGTATAATTAATGAATTTCCTTTCTGCTCTGAAAAGATTCTCTTTTGCTCAAAGTAGGGGCTGTCATTTTCTCAAGTGGAATCCTAATAGGAGTCTCAGTGTTGAGCATGTGGTGCTCTTAGGTAGCACTACCGTCATCATTAGTAAAGCAGGAGTAGATGAAAGGAAAAGGAAGCCCACAGGAAGACTAGATGAAATCAGGCTTACTGTTTTTGTCATTTAATCACTTTGTTTCTTTCTATGTGAGGAGATGCTGGCGAGTGTTAGCAGTGATACTTCAGTTTACCTAGTTGTATCTTCCGCCCCCTTTGGCCACAGGGAGCTATGGAGTTGCTGTCTCTTGATCTGTAACAGGAGAAACCCATACTGAAATGTCAAAGATTTTTGAGCCTTTGGGGAGGGAGCACCAAGAACAGTCTATGAACTTGTCGTGGACCCTGGAACCCAGGGTTAATGTGGTGCATGCAGACTTGATCACATTCTTGGGGTCAGTTCATGATAAACTCATGAGATTGAGCTATAATTACGATGCCAGTTTGTTATTTCACTCTGGGAGATATACCTTCTTAAGAATTAGGGTACTTTATTTACTGAGCTCCGCATATAACTGTAGTTGTCCAGGCCTCTGAAAACTGACCAGTGACCCCTCAAGTGTGTTAGTGATGAGAGGGCCAGAGCCTATGGAATTCACTGTCTTAAAGGAGTTTTCATCTGTTCATGAAAAACATGCAGTCCTTGGATTGTTGGTTCTTTCTTCTTGTGGGCACGGGCACTTTCTTGCCCTGTTCATCCATGACCCTCCTCAACTGAAAAAACTTTTAACGTGGTATGAAAGTGAAAATGTGGAGGAGTAAAAAATGAGAAGTAATTCTGTTCTCCACCTCCAAGCTAGTTCTCTCAAAGGTAACCACTGTTCACAGCTGCTTCCCGAACATGTGTATTCTAGCACAAACGGACTTGAAACATGTTATACAAATAAGATTTTACTATTGTTACTTGAAAAACCTGGGCAACCACTTTTTAGGTAACAAGTTTTAGCTCGACACTCACCAAGTTTCCCTTTTGGTAAGTGTTGAGCTGAAAACACAAAAAAAGGCAAAGATCAGGAGAAGGGAGGAGGTATTACTTGCAGCAAGAAAGAACACCAGGGATCTTTCCCAGAGCGGCATCTCCCCAGACAGCAAAATTGGGGAAGTTTTAAGCCAAGGGTACACGTATTCATGAAGGGGCTTGAGCAGAGGGGCTTCAGCCTTGAACTGGGGCAGTGGTCTACAGAATCTACTCTTTCATTGATTGAAGTCATGAGAGTCAGCATCATCATCCAGCCTCCGCCTGGTTGTGGGCCTTACTTCCTGCAGAACTCACAGACCAGTATCAGACTGTTCTCTGTATCCCTTGAGGACAAAGCTAGTGTTTTGTCACTGAACGTTGTGTTTTGACTGCTTTTCCTTTGTTCCGGCATTCCCTCACTTCCCTTAAGATCATCAATTACTGAGACCTCGTCAGGGACAAGCATTGTGGCTGGGCTTAGATCACAGAATGACTTAGGACAAAATGGCTTCCCTTATGTCAAGAAAACCATGCTTGGTTCTCTCTCCAGTGACCTCCTACCCAATCTGCTTATAAAATATCCCCTCCCCGCCCCTTTATAAAAAAACACTTGCTCTGTACCTTAGAGCCCCTTCTATATCCAGCTCTACCCATTTTAAGTAATGGACACATATATCACTAGAGCACAATTTCTTTAATAATTCTATTAATATTTAAATTACTTTTAGTTTTTCCTTACACTCTAATAAACACACATATCTTGGTGGTATTTTGTGAGCATGTCTGTAAGGTAAATTTTCAGCAGTACAAACATTAAATATTGAAGAGTATGTGTATTTTCAGTTTTGCTAGACATTGCCTAGTATCCCTTCCAAGAAGTTGAACCAGTTCATACTGTACTCCCATCAACAGTGGATGAAGGGGAATTCCCTGGTGGTCCAGTAGTTAAAATGGGCTTCCCAGGTGCCTCAGTGGTACAAAACCGCCTACCAACACAAGAGACACAGGTTTGATCCTGGGTTGGGAAGATCAACCCACTCCAGGGTTCTTGCCTAGAGAATCCCATGGACAGGGGCACCTGGTGGGCTACATAGGGTCGCAGAGAGTTGGACATGACTTAGCAACTAAAACAGCAGACAACCAATAGTTAGGTCTCCACAGGCAGTGCCACATGGCATGGCTAAAAATAATAGTGCCTGGAGGGGGCTGCTTCCCCACACCTCTGCCAGGTGTACATATGCACAATGTTAGTGATTGTGACCAATCTGCAATATTTCAGCTGTTTTAATAGGCATTTCCGTAATTATGAGTGAGGTCGACCATCTTTGACATGATTAATCAGTCTTTTCCTTTCTAGCTTTCTAGGTAATTTTCTCTTTTAAATACTTAATACAGATTACTGCTGTTCTTTTCCATTTGTACTTCTTTTGAGACACTACATCTGGGCTGCTAATTATTTCAGTTAACATTTTCTGGAATTCTAGTTCTTTTCTGATAATATAAGAACGTAACAGATGGATTTTTAGTTCCCATTAAAAACGTGTGGGCATTTTCTGAATGATCTCATAAGACAGAAAGCATCTCTTACTGTGAGTCAGTAAGAGTCACAGTGAATAAGTTCATTCATTATGAAGTAATTCTTTCTAGTGTTTCTCTGCAAATGACTTCCAATTTTACCTTACCTCTTATCTCCAAATTCCAAAGGCACCGTACTACCGTCCCTATGAATGTCCTGAGCCATGCTGGGGGAATTCTTTTCTGTTTAGCTTTTGTGGTTAGAATTTTATATATCTAAATACTTAATGAATGTTTATGGGCTTGTGATTAAACTTGATAAATAAAAGTGAAAAAAAATTCTTTGAGGAAATAGTCGTCTTTCGCTGTTTTTCTCTCCTTTTATTCTCCTCCGAATTAAAATGGAAGTACTTCTTCTGTTTTTATTTGTGATACTAAGGAGGCTAATTTCTTTCCAGCAAAGGTCAGTGACCTTGTGGCAAGTGCCTACAAGACAATAAAAGCAAAGCTGCCCCTGACATTGAGAAGTATGTCTTTGTACCTATCCAACAAGGATACTGAGTTCATCCTGTTTAAACCAGTCAGGGTAAGTTTCATGATGATGTGTTTGAATGTTGGCTGGTCTCTCCAAGTATTCTTGCTGCTTCTGGCATTTTCCTCTTCCTGTGAACATTTGGAAATGTTGGTCTACTATTCTAGTGCAGTCGATTAAAAAAAGCACTGGGATTCTTGAAAGACTTAACAAAGCTTGCATCTGTCTGATTCTGCCCCCTCTCCCCCTCCCAGCCCTCATTTTGTCTTAATTTTTTATGGTTACCTATGGCACAAAGGTGATTTCTGCCAAAAAGTAGATAAATGAGTAAATGAGTAATCAGACCTCTGTGTGAGATGTGGCCCAACACTTGAGAGAACAGCATCTCAGGAACTATGCCCCATTTTACTGGTGAGTAGAGAAAATAAATGGCAACCCACTCCAGTACTCTTGCCTAGAGAACTCATGGACAGAGGAGCCTGGTGGGCTGCTGTCCATGGGGTCGCACAGAGTCGGACACGACTGAAGCGACTTCACATGCATGCATGCTTTGGAGAAGGAAATGGCAACCCACTCCAGTGTTCTTGCCTGAAGAATCCCAGAGACAGAGGAGCCTGGTGGGCTGCCATCTATGGGGTCGCACAGAGTTGGACACGACTGAAGCGATATAGCAGTAGCAGCAGCAGCAGTGAAAATATATGGCTTGCAGCGACCCCCAAGGGATTAAACACCAGAGCAAATTTAGTACTCACTGCTTCCAGCTCTGTGTTGAGGTCACATCTTTACTCAAGGCATTGGTTGATTTTTAAAGTACAATTTATGTGTCTGGGAACTTCATTATCTTTTGTGGAAGAAATTGCTGCTGAAGACTCTTATTATTCTCTGGAGGGGACAAGGCTGGCAAGAGTTCAGTTTTTTCCAGGAAAGCCTATCTGGTAAGTCTTATTAGTTAGGTTGTGCTGGCATGTGAAATATTAAGGACCAGTTACGTGTCTTTGGTGATCCCCGGGAAGATACGTCTCCTCCACTTGTTTTGGCAAATAGTAGTATTTAACGTCCTTGGTTCTTCATGTTTAAGGAGGCTGAACCTGTTTTCAGTGACTCATGTAATACGATTGCCTTTTCTTCTTTCTAAGAATAATATTCAGCAAGTCTTCCAGAAGTTCCACGTCTTGTTAAAGGAAGAGTTTAGCCCTGAAGATGTTCAAATCATTGCTTGTCCTTCAATGGAACAGGTAAGTAATCTGTGTTACTTTTATAACCTTTTAGTTATCTTACTTGAGTAGATAGTATCTTTTGAGTTACCATATTTTGTTGTAATTTTTAAAATTGTACATTATTCTGATGAGCATTGCCAAACGTGCTCTCTCACGTTTGGCAGTGGTGTTCAGATTTTCAGTTGCTTCTTTTTTTTTTTTTTTTTTGGCCACACTTTTGTGGCACATGGGGTCTTAGTTCCCCAACCAGGGATCAAACCTGGCCCCTTGCTGTGGAAGCATGTAGCCTAAACCACTGGACCGCCAGGGAAGTCCCCTCAGTTGCTTTTTAATGCTTTCTGATAATTGAAAGTTGCTCTGTTTAAGATAAACTCTTTGTGGAAGACTCAAACAGTGGTATTTACGTTGCTACATAGTTTTGTTTGCAGTATGTATGATAAGAGGCCCATGTTTCAAAGATGTCAGAAAGAGGTCCTCTTTTTCTCTTCTTCCTAAATTAAAAAACCTGAAGAGAGAGCTGAGCCTGTGTTTACTGTCGTCATGTATTCCGTTCTGTCAGCAAACTTTCATTGAGTAGAAGTAGACTGGCGCCACAGAGGGTATTTTGTTTATGGTTTTAAGAATCGTTGAGGAGTTTAGTATATGGTAAGGACTAGAGAGGAGAGCAGTAAGGTTGCTGAGCGTCTGATTGGTTTGCGTTGAACCTGCAGGGGGAGAGACTGGAGGCAGTGAGTGTGGTCAGTCTTTGAGGAGTTTTACTGTGCGGAGAGAGAAGAGATGGGGGTGGTAACTGGAGGAGAAGTGGGGTCATTTTTAAATTGAGGTATAATTCGTATACCATAAAATCCATCTTTTTAATTCGGAGTAATAGATGACCAGTGCAAGTTCGATGCATGAAACAGGACTCTCAAAGCCAGGGCTCTGGGACCATCCAGAGGGATGGGGTGGGGAGGGAGGTGGTAGGGGGTTTCAGGATGAGGGGACACATGTGCACCCATGGGGGATTCATGTCAGTGAATGGCAAAACCCACCACAATATTGTAATTAGCCTCCAATTAAAAGAAGTTCTTTTAGAAAAAGGAAAGGACAGTTATACTTGCCAGTAGGTCTCATAAATGTGCATTGTGCATACTTAATAGTAAATAAAATGCAAAAAAACCCACAAAACCCCAAAAACCCTTGTGTTTAGAAGGACGCACTACCAGGCTCAGTCAGCCACAGGTCTCTCCAGGGCCGGGGTGGCAGACCTGCAGAGCTCAGGCTGCGTCCCTGCCGGTGACAGTGGCGACTTCTCTGGTTTCCCTGGGCCGGCTCTGTGTCACGCCCTTCTTTACAGAGGGGGCAGGGGGCTCCCGAATCTGCCAGGCCTGTTCTTGTGCAATGAAGAATCCTTTAAAGAATTCCTAGCATGCAACTCTCTGCACAGCACACTCTGCATACAGAAAGATGAAGTTGGTTATTTACAGGGGTCCCCAACCTTTGGGATCTAATGCCCGATGATCTGAGGTGGAAGTGATGTAATAATAACACGAATAAAGTGCACAGTAAATATAATTCAAGTGAATCATCCCCAAACTGTCCCCACCTGCAGTCCATGAGAAAATTGCCTTCCATGAAATTGGTCCCTGGTGCCAAGCAGTTTGGGGACCTCAGAGCTATTTCTGTTTTATGTCAGTATTGGTGTCTAGTTTTTTTCTGTCTTCCTCATCGGATTCTGAACGAGTTAAGGGTCCAGGTTCGGCCGTACCTCCTCACAGGACACCACGATGTGTGGTGCCCCAGGGGCTGCTTCGGGAGTCAGACCATCACGGGTCCAGGTTCTACTTTACAGCCAGGTTTATTGGTCTCTTAAAAATTTTAGACTTGCCCTCTTCTGGTTGTGAGAATCTGAACACCTTTTCTTGAGCACGGTATTGCACAGTGGAACTAACACAGCCTTTCTCTTTGCTTTTCAGCTGAACCTCCTACTGTCCGTTTCTAAATAACTTGGCCTATTGGGCTGTGCGTATAGATGGCCGGCTGGCAGGAACGGGCTGCCGGGTCCGGAGGCTGCAGGACACCAGGGAATTGGACGAGGGACGTCCCCAGAACCACACGGCCGCCACTCAGGGCTCATCACAGAATGAAATGGAAGCAAAGTGTGCAGTGATTTGTGTTTCCCTTTTAAAAACATCAAAATGCCAAAGATACGCTATGTAGTCTATGAGCGCTGATAGCTGCCTCACTTAAATGGTTGCAAGCAGTGTAAGTTTTTAAGAGGAAAAACTTATGGAGGGCACACAGGGAAGTGGTTCTTAAGAAAAATGCAGTGAAAATAGGTTACAATAAATACCACAAAGAGCTTTACGGAAATACAGCTAATAGGGAGCTTCCAAGAGTAAGGTTTGTTAGAGCAAGAAACACTGCAGTCCTTTTAACCACTGAGCATTCCACAGTGACTTTTTTTGCTTTTTTTTTTACTTCCAGAAATGTTATTTCTACACTCTATTTATAAAATTTCTCCTCTCACTTTGAAGTTTAGTTTGGAGTAGATTGGCTGCTCCTGGGGATTCAAGGTGTTCTCTTTCTGCGTGTTTGATGTGGGGTAGTTTCAAGATGCAAGGGCCTTGTGTAAGGTCCCAGAATCTGTACTCTGAATGGCTTAGGTACAGAGCATTCAAAGGCAGGCCGGGGCTGCAGCCTCCTCATGGTGGATACGTGTGTATCTTTAATGAGAATCTTCACGGTACAATAGGCAGTGTTTGTGAGGGGGAGGTACCAATTAGGGCGTCTTCAGGCTGGCACACTGAGAAGGCCAGGAAGCCTGATGAATAGCAGGTCGCATGCATGATGCTTAGGGTTACCAGCTTTGTGCACATTGCCTTCCATTTCCGTAGTTCTTTGAAAAGCGAGCACTTTTCTGTCCGGAACATTCACAGCGGCTGTGCCGCGGGCCGGCCTTGTGGATCGGCAGCCTGCGACAGCAGAATACAGTTTACTCACAAACTGGTGAAGACCGCCCATGCCTTGAAATGGACTGCCTGATATCAGGGATCATCAAATTAATCACGCACATCTCTTGAGTTTTCCTACAAATACCTGTTTCCTGATTGAATTGGTTTTGCCTCTGATGTTACAGTAAATGTCACCTTCTTTTTGGTTCACAATGAATTTTGAATTACTCAGACACTAGTTTAGAGATAGAACGCTAACAAGGGCTCTGGAACGTAGCCAGCAGACCTCACTCTGTGAGACTAGTATTTTTCATCCACTTCAAGTAGACTCCCGCCATGTGTGGATAGTATACATACCCTGATGTCTGTCATTTTAAAAGGTCACTTGCTTTTCACCTCAGTGTAACTTGGTGATGGATGTTGCTTGATAGACCTTAATACTCTGTATATTTTGGGAAGGTAGAAGGTAAAGAGGGGCCATATTCATTCTTTGATAGGAAATGAATGAATTAGGAAGATTCTACTCACTTCTACTTGCTATTTTAAATATGTGTTTAATGAAATAAACTGTAAAATACCAGTTTTGTATATTATATGTACATTTGATTTTTAAATAGCCTTTCCAAAGAAATGAGGGCATGATGATTGTACAGTACTATGATTTCATTTGATGTACAGAGCAGAGTATGTTCTTGATGATAAAAATATTTGATGGCACTCATTCTTGTGCTTTGAATCTTTTATTTCTGAAACACTCAAACACCTTACCGAGTAGGTAATAGTGATCCAACCTGTTTGCTAAATGACTGTTTGTTTAAATCTGTACAGTTCACTTATACAGAGTGTATATACTTTCAAATAATTAATTTAAAATGCTTTATATTATTTGGCTAGAAATTGCTGTTTTTAATAAATGTGAATTTTTTCAGAAATAAAGATTTTTGCTTCCTACTTTGTCCTCATGAGTCTGTGTGTGGATCCTTTTAAAAGAATTTTTTTAACTAAGATCTTTATTGTTGATTCACACGCGGTTGTAGAAGTCATATAGACTGAGCCTGGGTACCTGGACTGGATTTCTCCCAACGGTCCATCTTGCGGAACGGTAACACGGATCACAAGCAGAGTATTGACAGTGGTCCTCTCCACCGGCGTTACTCCCATTTCCCCCATTTTACTGGTATTGTGTGGGTTCTTTTGGCAAGACGATTATTGTGGAAAGACATTTTTGAAACATTTAATGCCTCATTAGTTGAAAGATAATTTTTCTTCATTTGCAAAACTGCCAATTTCCAGAGTACCATCAGCACATATAGTTGTGCTGAACTTTAGCATTATTGAAGTCACAATAAAAACAAGTATTGTATTTTTACAACCCTGTATCTAAATTCTTCTCTGCTGTTAACAAGGAACAAAGAGTAGTCGGCCTTAGTTTTTAAAAAGAGGCCATTTGTCAAAGGAACCTGCGGGTATTGGTGGAGGGAAGGCTGCTTCCCAGAAAACAGGAGCTTCATTGCTTCCTTTCAGGAGCTCTTCTTCTGGTGGTGGTTTTTTCACCAGCTTGTCTGTCTGCTCCTCCTCAGGCCCCTGGAACGGAGGCAGCTGCTGGACGCTTGGTAAAGGGGCATCCATTACATAGTCATCCAATAAATACATATTTGGGATTTTAAAAAACTCCCAGTTATCAAAATATGTTCACTATTAGACATTTCTGCAGTGTTTGAATTTTAACATAAAATGTGAAAGTTTTGTAAATGAAACTTGAAAGGTAAACTGCTGTTAAATGTTTGCATATTGGTTCCAGATTTTTTCTATGTATATTTAACTAATTTTTCTTATAATATTGGGCTCTTTTACACTCTTTCAATCAGGTGAGCTTTCCTTTTTTATTTTGGTTGTGCTGTGTAGCTTGCAGAATCTTAGTTCCCTGACCAAGGAGTGAACCTGGGCCCTGGCAGTGAAAGCACGTAACAGCTGAACCGCCAGGGAATTCCAGTCAGGTAAGTTTTAATCATCAGTTATGAGTGGTGTTTGTTATTGTTCATTCACTGACTCGTGTCCAACTCTTTGCAACCCCAGGAACTGCAGCACGCCAGGCTTCTCTGTCCACCATCTCCCAGAGCTTGCTCAAACTCATGTCCGTTGAGTCAGTGATGCCATCCAACCATCTCATCCTCTGTCGTCCCCTTCTCCTCCTGCCCTCAGTGTTTACAGATAGGCATAGTCTCATCTCAGTGTTTACAGATAAGATCCCTGGGTTGGGAAGATTCTCTGGAGAAGGGAAAGGCTACCCACTCCAGTATTCTAGCCTGGAGAATTCCATGGACTGTATAGTCCATAGGGTCAGGTCGGAAAGAGTCAGACATGACTGGGCGACTTTCACGTTCATTTGCTGAACTATTTGAAAGTGAGTTGCAGGCATCATGACGTTTTACTCCTAAACACTTAAGCAGCCATCTCCAGACAGTAGGCACAGTCTGCTATATAACCCTAATACCAATATCACACTTAAAAAATCAGTAGTATCTGCTGCATGGTCCATATTTTACTTTACTCAGTTGTTACCCAAAATGTTTCATAGCTTTTTCTTACCCAAGTGCTTCCATGTTACTTGGTTGTTACATCTCCAGTCTCTTTTAATGTAGAAATTCTTAAGGTTTCTGTTTGCTTGTTTTCATGGCATTGGCATTGACTTTTTTTTTAAATAAATATATCTCAAGAGTTCTCGGACACGACTTAGTGACTCCACCACCACCAGGTTAGTTATAGAATGGACCAGAGTCAGGATGGCCCTGTGTTTCCTCATTGCTTAATTCAGAATACCCAACCGTTGCAGAATACATTCTTCTCAAGTATGTGGGACATTTGCCAAGACAGACATGTGCTGGGGCATAAAACAACAAAACAGAAAACCCAAACACAATCTACAACAGTAGTTCTCAATAAGATGACCCCTGCCCCTGCCACCAAGAACACATTAGGCAACATCTAAAGACGTTTTTGGTTGTCATGACTGGTGTGTACGTGTGCACAGGGGTAGAGGTTTTATTGGTTTCTATTAATAGCTGGAGAAGCAACTAGAATGGCCAAATATTTTATAATGCATAGGCCAGCCTCCTACAACACACAGTTATCCAGTTCAAAATACGGAGAGCGGTAGAGTTGCAGAACCCTGTGACAGACACAGCCACCCCCAATCTCCAGCACTTGGCTGTTCCCTCACCTGTTTTCATACCAACAAATGGTGTCTTGCTAGTTTGGCTATTGTCTGTCTTGCGCACAGCAGGTTGTAAGCTGCTCTGTTGTGTTGACAGCTGTGTACCTGGTGCCTAGAACAACCTGCAGTAGATGTGCAGTAAGTACCGGTTGAAAGAATCCCCGTGGACCCAAGGCACATAGCCTTCCCTTCCCCGTCCCATTCCTACCCAGTCCTGCCTCTACCCCTCCTTCCCCCCTCCTTTATTCCCTCCCCTCCTCTATTTACAAGGCCATTTCTCTGAGTCAAGACCCTCATTTTCAATATTCCTTGCTAGGAATATTGAGGTATTTTTACTACAAGAACCTAGGCTTACTAATGTTCTCTTTTCCCTTTGCGTACAAGTCCTGATGGCACGCAGGCTGTTCAGACCCCTGTGCATCTGTGTCCAGCCCCATCTCCTTACTGCTCATGCTCTGTACCCATCAGGGTCCTGGAGTGTAAGCATCAGAAGGCATCATGTCTAACTGGAGCAGGAAAGGGCTCTATTGGAAGGAAACGCGGGTATGGGGGACAGACCAGACGCCGGAGGACCTGAGAAATGAGAAGAGGAAGCTTTATAGGTACAGAGGTTTTGTCGTTTCCAAAGCAGGACGTGTTGGTCCACTGCCTTGGCAGTGTCCTGGCCTTGGCCTGACTGCAGCTGCTTCCATCTTGGCCAAGCTGATTGTGTGCGTGCGTGCGTGTGTGTGTGTGTGTGTGTGTGTGTGTGTGTGATCTTAGCCAAGCTGACTGTGTGTGTGTGTGATCTTGGCCAAGCTGACTGTGTGTGTGTGTGTGTGTGTGTGATCTTGGCCAAGCTGACTCTGTGCGTGCGTGTGTGTGTGCGTGTGTGTGATCTTGGCCAAGCTGACTGTGTGTGTGTGTGTGTGTGTGTGTGAGATCTTGGCCAAGCTGACTGTGTGTGTGTGTGTGTGTGTGAGTGATTCTCCGTGCTTCATTAATCCTGGAGCAGGGAGAAGGAAGATCCTCTGTGTCAGTATCCATGGAGTGCCTCTCACCTCCAAATCCACCCCCTTTTGGCCCTGCTTTGAGATTCTGGAGCTGGGCCCAGAGAACATTTCTCCACCGCCAGCTGGTGCAGAGTGAAGCTCTGTAGCGTGCTGATGCTGTGCCGCAAGGCACAGGGGAAGGGGGTCTCTCCTTCACCCCCCTGGCAGTGGTGTGGGGTGGGGCTGGGGGGAGGACAGGTGCTCTCTGGTGAGTTCTCCTGCTATCCAAGCAGCAAGTGTCTGTGAACCAACTCGTTGCAGATGTAGTTGGCTAAGACACTGTAAAGAGGCGGGTCCCTCACCCAGCATAACTGGTGTCCTTATAAAAAGGGGAAATTAAACAAACATTTACTTGGCCATGTCGGCTCTGAGTTGCAGCCCGCAGGCTCTCTAGTTGTGGCTCACAGGCTTATTAGTTGCTCCTTGGCATGTGGGATCTTAGTTCCCAGACCAGGGGTCGAACGTACATCCTGTGTGTTGCAAGGCCGATTCTTAACCAGTGGACCCCCAGGGACGTCCGTGGAAAGGGGGCATTTGATCCAGAGGTGCGCACACAGGGAGAACGCCATATGAAGACTGCCAGAGACAAAGAAACTCCTAGAAGCTGGGAGATGGGCCTGGGCCACATTCTTTCCACACCTTTGATCTTGGACTTCTGGCTTCCAGAACTGAGCCGATCAGTTTCTGCTGTGTAAGCCACCCAGCGTGTGGTCCTTTGTTACAGCAGCTCTAGCAAGCTAACACAGGGTGGGGGCTGGGTTTTTCTAGTTCCCGGTCTCCTGGCTGCTTTCACTACATCCTTCATCTGTGAGGGGACTCACTCTTCCTCATGAAGTAGTCCCTGGCTGCTGGGTTATTCTGTCTGGTCCATGATAACACACACACAGAGTAACAGCTGCAAGCGAAGTTGGAAATGCAAAAAATCTGTGAAATATCGCATCTAAGTAAGTGCTGGCAACGAGATATTTTAATGGCTAAATATTTAATATTTATTATACATTTATTTGGCTGTTCTGGGTCTTAGTTGCAGCATGTTTGACCCAGTTCCCAGACCAGGGACTGAACCCAGGAATCCCAGCATTGGGAGCTCAGAGTTCTAGCCACTGGACCACCCAGGGAAGTCCCTAAAGATTCTGAAGAAGTATTTATCTGTTGGGCTGTGCTGGGTCTTAGTTGTGGCACACAGGATCTTTAGTAGCAGCATGCAGGATCTTGTTCTCTGACCACAGATAGAACCTGGGACCCCTGCATCGGGAGTGCGAAGTCTTAGCCACTGGACCACCAGAGAAGTCAGAATATTTTAAAACAGGGAGCTGACCAAACCCAATGCCTCTTCAAGGCCACCTGTTGACAATCTCTGCATTAATGGGGTGAGTCATGCTTTTAGGCTTCTTAGAAGGAGCAGGACCAGGGGAGGCCCTGGCTGATGATCCTAAGTGCTCACAGCTGGGAAGCCCCGCGCCGAGCGCTTCCCCAACACCATCTGTTCTCATCCTCCAGCTGCGAGCTCTGTTCTGTGGTTGCCCTCCTGTTACTGAGGAGGGAATGGAGTCCCAGAGGGGCTCCCTGCCTTGGCCTAGGTCGCACAGCCGGCATGTGGTGGTGCCAAGACCCCCACCTGGACCATCGGCTTCCAAGGCACATGTGGGAGAAACGTCGGGGCTTTGAGACGTGGGCAGGCTTGGAGGGTTTATTTGCTGCTGAGACTCGACCCGGGAGCTTCTGTCTCCAGCGCTTGGTAGGAGAAAGGGCCCCTGCCCACACCCAGCAAAGGTGTAAACCAACAAGCTCCGGAAATGTGGAGGTTGGCCCGTGACGCTTCGCTCCCCATAGCGGTCACTGGCAGCGCTCGTGGCTCACCGCCTGGCAGCAGAGTAACTGTAGTACTAGCTGGTGATGCTACGTGCCAATAAGACGTGAGAGTCAGAGGGAAAGTGACCGGTAGGGCCCGCTGCTACCAGCCCGACCACCCCGGCCCCACCCCAGGAGCACTGTTGTCTGGGTTTGGAGTGAGGATGGGACTTTGGTGAAGATTTGGAGGCAGGAGAGCCCAGCTGCAAAAGTAGGGTTTGTGTGTCTGTTCACAGCAGGGATTGGCTAGTTGCTCGGCTGAGCCAGGAAGAAGGGGTTTCCCACACGCTTTTGGTTCAGGCTGCAGTTGGGGTCATTCTGGAAAGTCTGCAGTACCTCGGATGTAGGAAAGGCATGCTGTACAGGACCACCCAGCTCCTGAACCCCCCTTTTCTAGAAACTACTGCCCCTCCCCATGCTTGACATCAACTAGGAGCTATGGTTACAAGACATAACCCCGCCCTCCCTACCACACTGGATTGAACCTTGAGTGACCTAATCAAGCCAGGCCAATCGGAGACCACTGGTCTTTGAGAAAGATCAGGAGACAAAGCCACACAAACTGAGATGCCTAGAAAACACGCCTTTGGAATAAGACAAGTGTCGCTGAGCTGAGACAGTCCTGGCTCTGGAGGCCTCCCACACACCGGTCCTTTCTGGACTGGAGACCCACTGCACCTTCCACCCAGATCACACGTTTCCCATTTTGCTTTACCTACTCGAGTTGGTGACTGTCACCAGTGCCCAAAAGGGGCCCAGAGATTGAAGAGGCTTTGACTGTGGGTCCTTTTGGGCTTCCCCGCCCCAAGCTGGGGGACTGGCTGCAGGCTGGTGCTGCTTTACTGAGTGAGTGTCCCTCTGCCTTGGCAAGGGCAGAAGAGGGGGTGTTTGTGAGGCTACTGTTTCTAGACCCATTTCACAGGTGAGGAAACTGAGGCAGGAAACTACATGCCCAAGGTCACACAGTCAACAATGGCTTTGAGATAGTCTGTGTCCTGAGTCAACTCAAGGACTAGAAAGAACTTCTGCATTCAAATGACCAGAAGAAGCCAGCGGGACATGGGTTGACATGTATTCTCTGAAACAATTTGCCTCTGATACCCTCAGGGCACATGCTTAAGTCTTCTGTGCCCAGCCACAGACGCTGTCAGCCCTCTCTCTGCCCCCCCACCCCCCAGAACTCAGCCCCACCAAACCAAGGAGCTGTGACAGGTACCACATTACAAGCCAGCTCTCAAAGCCTAGGGCTTTGGGGGTTTCCTTGGGGCGTCTGACAACTCCACCTCCCCCAGACATTTAGCACCTGCCGAAGCCCCTCTGGGACAACTGGGTGATGGCCTGAGCTTGCTGGGAGCGAGCCCCTGCTCGGACCTGTGTCGCCTTGTTGGCAAGATCTTGACGCACCATGTGAAGCTTTCCAAGTCGGGGATGGTCAGTAGCCTCAGGAGCCTACTCATTTTCCCCAGAAGGATCTGGATCTTCTGAGCCGTGGGACTGACTTCCATCTCCAGGACTGATTTCTTTTTCATTTCGCTCAGCACCTCCAGGGTAATGTACTGGGGGAATTCACAGAAGGCTGGGTGAGGATTAATGTGGCCCGGACACCACGTGCCCCCCACGGCAGGACTGGGACCCTGTGGGCAGAGTCTTCCTGGACCCTTCCAGGACCGAATGTCTCCAGGGCAAACCTGAGTGCCCAGTCCTGCCACCAGTGATGTTTCTTCTGCTTCCCCAAGACACTTGACCCGTGCCTGTGGACACACGGGCTATGGTGATTGGGCTGAGGCCACATGCCAACCTGACCCCAAACCAAAGGCTGTGCCCTCCTGGGGGCGTCTGGTGCTCCCCACGGACTCCCTAGCGCAGCAGTAGACAGCCCTGCCACAGCCAGGGGGCCAATGTCTGCCCATGAGCCCCACCTCCCTCTGGGGCTCCCCTGGGGCCTGTCCAGGATGAGGATGTCAGTCTCCTCCGCTCTGAATCTCAGGGTCTTCGGATGTCAGCTGATTGCCTCTTTTGTTTACATTTATTTTTAATGGGAAGATAGTCGCTTTACAGTGTCGTGTTGGTTTCTGCCATACAGCGTGAATCGGCTGTCAGTGTCCCCTCCCTCTTGAACTTCCCTCCCACCCCCAACATCCCACTCCTCTAGGAAATGATTGCCTTTGTACACGGTCACACGGCCGGTCCATGAAGCTGGCCTCGTTTCCCTAGGGGCTGGGCTGAGGCAGAACATCCCGGAGGCCAGGGCGTGGACCACCCCCAGCCCGCAGTGGCCCAGGAGCAGGCGGTTCCCCGCCTGGCAGACCGAGGTGGGGAGTTGGGACCGAACCTTGTACTTGGTGCCCAGGTTTAAGCAAATGTGCTTCTCGTGGTGGGTGAAGTGGAAGATGATTTTGTCCTGGCTCCTGATTTGCACCTCGACGTACTGGTTGATTTTCAGGGAGATGGGCTGGATGGGGGGCGCGTGCACGTGGAGGCTGAGATCCCACCAGTTCCAGGCCTTCTGGCATTCATCTTTGGCGAAGTAGTAGCCCAGATTTTGGCTCAGGCTCAACCTAGACCAAGAAGGCATCAGGCAGCTGCCGCTCTGGGCCCGGGGTGGGAGGGGGGTGGGGGCGTGGCCTCCCCCAGCGATGCACGCCTGCCCTTCCCCCTCTCCCGCCTGGCTCCACCCCCAGAACCCAGACAAGGTGCAGCCCTTCAGCCCCAGCCTGCCCCTAGCCCCTCACACCCAGTCGCTCCTTTCAGTTCCGGGTCATGTGTGCTTTTGACCTCCTGAAGGCTTTGCCATGCTGTTCCCTCTCCCTGGAGAAAGTGTTCCTTCTAGCCTGTGTGGTACAGTGGGTTCTAAGTTTAGGCTTAAATGTCACCTCCTCCAAGAAGCTCTTCTTGACCAGCCCCTCTGGGTCCCAGTATGACAATTCAGCCTTAGTTAGGTTTCTTCGTATAATTTACTAATACACATTAATTCTCATTATCTGCTGTAATTAGATTCCATAAAGTTGCCTCAAACACAGAGTTAACAAATAGTAAACCATTGCTCCCCAGGGAAAGAGGCGTGTGTATACACATTATGGGGGCTTCCCAGGTGGCTCAGTGGTAAAGAACCCGCCTGCCAATACAGGAGACACAGCAGATGCGGGTTCAGTCCCTGGGTCAGGAAGATCCCCTAGAGGAGAAAATGGCAACCCATGCCAATATTCTTGCCTGGAGAATCCCATGGACAGAGAAGCCTGGCGGGCTGCAATTCATGAGGTCGTAAAAGAGTCTGACATGACTGGGCAAGCACCGCAGCAGCACAGACACATGGATAGGCTCGCGTCCTAGAAACACCCCATCCTGGTTCCCACCAGCCCCAGGGCGGGACTTCCCAGCACCCCCTTGCCCTTCCCTTCCCGGCTCCATCCCCTGATTCCTGTGTTAAGAGCTGCATCAAGAAAGCAGAGCGGCTGGGAACGTGCACACCAGGCAACTCAAATTCTGCCCGGTATGTCCTGGAGACTTGACAGAACTGAACTATCTTTAATAATGAGAACCGGCCATTCTTGCTTATCATCCGTCCTTCCCACCAATATGGAAACGTAATTGGAAGTCCGGAGTGCAGGGTCCCCATCCGTGTGGCTCCCGGAGGGATGCTGTCCCCGAATGGCGCCTGGTGCCCGCGTAACCCAGCTGTGGGTGAGTGTGGACTGGTGGGTTCCTCCCTCTCCCAGCCCAAGCCCTGCTCTCCTGCAAGCATCCTCTCCTGGCATTTCAAGTCCATCATATCTCCGTCTGCCTCGGCTTCTGCTTTTCACATCCCACCAGGTCTGTCCTGAGAACCAATGCAGGTTTTCTCGGGAACTGAACACAGAAGGGGAGAGAATCTGAGCCCTGGGCTAGTCAGGAGAAGGCGGGCTTTGGGGGAGCCTGGGTCACTCAGATCACCTGCCAGGCCTCATCCGAGCTGTCCAGGGGCCTTTAAGTTCGGCTCAGAGGGAGAGACCAGCTCAGACCTGATCAGGGCAGCCTCGGTCACCTTCAATAAGGAGGACTTCTGGTCAGCCCCCAACACTAGGTCCTCCTGTTGCTTCCCACTGCCCATTGAGCCAAGTGCAAACTATTAAGTCCCTTCACTGTTGAGCCCAGCCTGTTGACCACACCCCTCTTCACCTAGAGGAGAAGCTGTGACGCATGTAATGAATTTTTAAAAACCTAGACTTTTGTAAGGCAATTATCCTCCAACTAAAAAAACAAAAGACAAAACAACCTGGACTCTGGAGTCAGACTTTCTAGGTTCATAGCCTGACTTGGTCACTTGCAAGCTGGGTGACTTTGGGCCAGTTAATTAAACTCTCTGTGCCTCAGCTTCAGTGGTAAAATGCAGATAATAACAGTATGTTGCTCATAGGGTATTTGTGAGGATGAAGCACCTGTACAAAGAAGGCCCCACCCCAGACGGACAGAATCAGAATCTTGAGGTGGGGGCAGGGAACAGCCTTCCCCCAGCTCTCAGCACCACCCTTCCCTTGGGTTTGGGTGTGCTGCCGTAAGATGTGGTTTCTCTTGCAAACTTTATTTGATCATTGAAAATAATGCTTTAGTTCAAGCCGAGTCAAAAATTCCATAAAACCTCTTTCCTGGGACTTTATGTATGACTTGGGGCAAACGACTCATCATTTTTTCTGCACCTAAGTTAAAAAAATAAAGTCTGACACTGTTTCCGCTGTTTCCCCATCTATTTGCCATGAAGTGATGGGACTGGATGCCATGATCTTCGTTTTCTGAATGTTGAGCTTTAAGCCAACTTTTTCACCCTCCTCTTTCACTTTCATCAAGAGGCTTTTTAGTTCCTCTTCACTTTCTGCATAAAGGTGGTGTCATCTGCATTTCTGAGGTTATTGATATTTCTCCTGGCAATCTTAATTACAGCTTGTGATTCTTCCAGCCCAGCGTTTCTCATGATGTATTCTGCATATAAGTTAAATAAGCAGGGTGACAATATACAGCCTTGACGTACTCCTTTTCCTATTTGGAACCAGTCTGTTGTTCCATGTCCAGTTCTAACAGTGGCTTCCTGACCTGCATATATGTTTCTCAAGAGGCAGGTCAGGTGGTCTGGTATTCATGGGAAATAGATGGGGAAACAGTGTCAGACTTTATTTTGGGGCTCCAAAATCACTGCAGATGGTGATTGCAGCCATGAAATTAAAAGATGCTTACTCCTTGGAAGGAAAGTTATGACCGACCTAGATAGCACACTAAAAAGCAGAGATATTACTTTGCCAACAAAGGTCTGTCTAGTCAAGGCTATGGTTTTTCCAGTGGTCATGTGTAGATGTGAGAGTTGGACTGTGAAGAAAGCTGAGTGCCAAAGAATTGATGCTTTTGAACTATGGTGTTGGAGAAGACTCTTGAGAGTCCCTTGGACTACAAGGAGATCCAACCAGTCCATCCTAAAGGAGAGCAGTCCTGGGTATTCTTTGAAAGGACTGATGCTAAGGCTGAAACTCCAATACTTTGGCCACCTCATGTGAAGAGTTGACTCATTGGAAAAGACTCTGATGGTGGGAAGGATTGGGGGCAGGAGGAGAAGGAGATGACAGGATGAGATGGCTGGATGGCGTCACTGACTTGATGGATGTGAGTCTGAGTGAACTCCGGGAGTTGGTGATGGACAGGGAGGCCTGGCATGCTGCAATTCATGGGGTCGCAAGGAGTCGGACACGACTGAGCGACTGAACTGAAGTTTCCTTATCAAGAAAATACAAGCAGATTTTCCTCATGGTCCCTTTTGTTTCCAAAAGTTAATGACATTTAGGAGAAGAGCCCCTACTGTGTGTAGCAGATACTGTTGGAGATGAAGTTTCTTGCCCCCATTGCTTGCTGCTTCTTGTATATAGTACTTTCTTCTCACTTTTAGACATCAAATTCTTTCTTTTAAAAACACTTTTCTTGTTGACATACCGTTAATTTAAAATATTTGTGTTACACTGAGGAAACCAGAATTGAAAGAGACATGTGTACCCCAGTGTTCATTGCAGCACTGTTTATAATAGCCAGGACATGGAAGCAACCTAGATGTCCATCAGCAGATGAATGGATAAGGAAGCTGTGGTACATATACACAATGGAGTATTACTCAGCTAATAAAAAGAACACATTTGAATCAGTTCTAATGAGGTGGATGAAACTAGAGCCTATTATACGGAGTGAAGTAAGTCAGAAAGAAAAACACCAATACAGTATATTAATGCATATATATGGAATTTAGAAAGATGGTAACAATGACCCTGTATGCAAGACAGCAAAAGAAACACAGATGTAAAGAACAGTCTTTTGGACTCTGTGAGAGAAGGTGAGGGTGGGATGATCTGAGAGAATAGCATTGAAACATGTATATTAGCATATGTGAAACAGATTGCCAGTCCAAGTTCGATGCATGAGACAGGGTGCTCGGGGCTGGTGCACTGGGATGACCCTGAGGGATGGGATGGGAGGGTTTACACATGTAAACCCATGGCTGATTCATGTCAATGTATGGCAAAACCCACTACAATATTGTAAAGTAATTAGCCTCCAATTAAAATAAATAAATTTTAAAAAATATTGTGTTATTTTCAGGTATATATATATATATATAGCAAAGTGACTTGGTTTTATATACAGATTCTTTTCCATCACAGGTTATTATGAGATATTAAATATAGTTCCTTGTGCGATACAGTACATCCTTGTCGTTTATGTTATGTATAGCAGTGTGTATCTGTTAATACAATATTCTTAATCTGTCCTCCTCCAACCCTTTCCCCTTTGGTAACTATAAGTTTGCTCTCTTTGTCTGTTTCTTTTTTTTTTCTTTGTCTGTTTCTGTTTTGGACATAAATTCATTTGTATTATTTTTTAGAATCCACATATAAGTGATATATAACATTTTTCTTTCTCTGACTCACTTAGTCTGATACTCTCTAGGTCCATCTGTGTTGCCGCAAATGGCATTATTTCATTTTCTTCTATGATTGAGTAATACCTACTGTATATATCTACATATATACACACACACACATACACACACACACTACATCTTCTTTATCCATTCATCTGTGGATGGACTTCTTTTTGGATCAGATTTTTCACATTTTCTGGATATATGACCAGGAGGGGGGCTGCTGAATCATATGGTAGCTCTCTTTTTAGTTTTTTGGGGAACCTCCATACTGTTTTCCATAGTGGCTGCACCAATTTATATCCCCACTGATAATGTAGGAGGGTCCCCTTTTCTCCGTACCCTCTCCAACATTTATTATTTGTAGACTTTTTAATGATGGCTATTCTGACTGATGTGAGGTGATATCTCACTCTACTTTTGATTTGTATTTCTCTAATAATAAGTGATGTTGAGTATCTTTTCATGTGCCTATTATCCTTCTGTAGGTCTTCTTTGAAATGTCTGTTTAAGTCTTAAAGACTTTTTTTGTTAGGTTGTTTGGTTTTTTTTAATATTTAATTACATGAGCTGTTTGTATATTTTGGAAACTAAACTCTTGTTGGTTGCATCATTTGCAAATATTTTCTCCCAGTCCATGGGTTGTCTTTTCATTTTGCTTATGGTTTCCTTTGCTGTGTAAAAGCTTTCAAGTTTTATTAGGCCCCATTTGTTAATTTTTGCTTTAATTTCTTTTGCCTTGGGAGACTGATCTAAGAAAATATTGTGATGATTTATATCAGAGAAGGTATTGCCTATGTTCTCTTCCAGGAATTTCGTGGTGTCATGTCTTATATTTAGGTCTTTAAGCCATTTCGAGTTTATTCTTGTATATGGTGTGATGGTGTGTTCTAACTTCATTGATTTATATGAGGCTGTTCAGCTTTTCCAACACCACTTGCTGACTAGACTGTCTTTTCTCTATTGTATAGTCTTGCCTCCCTTGTTGAAGATTAATTCATGGTAGGTGTATGGGTTTATTTCTGGGCTCTCTGTTCAGTCCCAATGATCCATATGTTTGCTTTTGTGCCAGGACCACACCATTTTAATTACTGTAGCTTTGTAATATTACAGACATCAATTTCTATACAAATAGCCCTCCAGGAAGAGCAGATACACCTGAGAACAAAGTAGTCAACTAGCAAATGGTGTTGAAAACCTCATAACAGGGAAAACATTCCTAAAAACCAAGGCCTGGAGGGTGAAAATATTTCTTTGAATTAAAATTTGGCCTTAACTATCCAGAAGTATAAAGTTGGCTCAAGAGAATATTCATTCTCCACTTTGTGAGCACTAGAACAGAAGGCAAGGGAAAAATCCTGAAAAGACAGTTCTTATACCAAAGAGATGGAGAGAAGTTCTAAAGTGACTGAGTTACCTTGAATGGGTAAGATGAGGTTCCCTACCATTACCAGAAACGGGAACATAACAGCCAAGTTAGTTACAATGACATTTTTAGAAGTTATGTTTTTAAAATACAATACATGTATCTCCAGTGCACTAACCATACCTTTCTCTCCGCAGTACCTGGAACAGAGGGGGCACTGGGTCTTTCTAAGGTCATTCTAGTCAAGTTTGATTCTTAAGTGAGAGGAGACAAAACCCAAAGCTTACTCCAGCTTTTGAGGCTGTGATTGCTGTGTCCTGGAGGGGAAGCAATGGTGCAAAAAGGCTGGGGCACCATCTGAGGTTAGGGACCCGTCTTACAAGCTCATCACGACACCCAGCTCCCCATGCGTGGGTTGGACGGATGAATTCTAAGTGAATGAGAGAGAGAAAGAGAGGCTTACCCAGAAAGAGGATGGCTTTGCAGACTGGGACTCAGAACCTTAATCACAGTGCTTCTCCGCAGGGAGGGGTGTTTGGGACTCATGCCCCAGGCTTACCAGATGTCTCCATTTTCATCATGGAAGGTGGCATGGCCAGAGTTGTTGATAAGGGCCCGGATGCACGTTTTTGCACTGTCTTCCAGAATGATGTACGTGAACTTGCCCCCTTTTATACTGAGGATGAGCATAGCCAGGTGTCCTGATGGGTAACTGGGAGATGGTTAAGGCACAAGTAGTCCCTTGGGGTCCCCTGCAGAAAGCAGAGCCCTGCAGAGCAATGCAGGCCCCAGTAAAACCCATGCCCCGGCCCCGAAAGACAGACTTTCCTGGCATCGTATGTGTCCCTGTGTTCCAGTGGATACTATATCTGGCCTGATCCATCAGGAAAGAGAATTTGGAAGATAATCTCATCGGGGTAGAAAGTTATTTTTCCATCACCTTGAAGTACCTAGGGAGAAGAGAGAAGCCTGTGTTGTCACCAGAAGCCTTGACATGGATCTACTTACTCTGTGATTCCTGCACGCCACCCACCCTTCACTCCCCGCCCCATCACCACCCAACCTGCTGGGGATTCCAGAAGGGAACCTTCGCAGGGGCTTGGTTTACCTGTCTCGGTGTTGAGGAAGCTGAAATGGACCACTCCACTGTGTTTGTGTGTGCAGATTTTAAACTGTCTTTTCAATCTAATGATTATCAGTTATATTAATTTCACAGGGCTACCACAGCAAAGTACTGGGCAATTTTAAATTGTAGAAATTTATTCTTTCACAGCCGTGGAGGCCAGCAGTCTAAAATCAAGGGGTCAGAAGGGTCAGTACTTTCTAGAGGCTCGGAGGAAGAATCGATTCCATGCTCTCTCCTAGCTTTAGTGATGACCTGCCGTCCTTACTCATCTTGGTTTGTCTGTGCAGGTTCCGACATCTGGCCCCATCTTCCCTGAGTCACACTCTTCACTGTCCTTCATAAGGACGCCAGTCATACTGGGTTAGGGGCCCACCCCACTCCAGTATGACCTCATCTGAACTAATTACCAACTTTCCAAACAATGTCATAATCTGAGTCAGTGGGGTTTAAGATTTAAACATATCTAGGGAGGCACAGTTTCACTGATAACATTAGTATATTCAGGTATTGTATCTCTGTTTGAATCAGTTTTAGTGAATTCTATTTTTCTAGGAAATTATTTTATGTAAACTTTCAAATGTATTGTCATAAAATTTTGTGATATAATATTTTCAAGAACTCTCTACTGTCTCTAAGTTGGGATTCCCAGGTGGCTCAGTGGTAAAGATTCCGCCTGCCTATGCAGGAGATGTAGGAGACGTGGGTTTGATCCCTGGGTCGAGAAGATCCCCTGGAGGAGGAATTGGCAACCCACTCCAGTATTCTCTCCTGGAGAATCCCATGGACAGAGGAGCCTGAAGGGCTACAGTCCACGGAGTTGCAAAGAGTCCGACACGGCTGAGTGTGCATCCATGTGCGTCTCTTAGTCATGTCCTTGTCTTCATTTTTATAATATATGTTTTCTTTTTTGTTTTTTTCTGAATCATTTGCCTGGAGATTTGCTTATTTTACTCATTTTTTCAAAGACCCAGCCTTTTGGTTTGCTCGTTCTAATATTTTTTTGTTTCCCAGTGCATCAGTGTTTGTTCCCAGCATTATTTTCTACATACGGCTGCTTTCTCTGGGTTTTCTATATTAGACTATGTAGTTTCCTTCTAATTCCTTGAATTGAACATTGAGCTCATTGATTTCCATCTTGCTGCTTCTTCACGACCCTCTTCCTTCCTCTTCTTTAAGATAGGCATTTAAAACTATAACATTTCTCTCAAAATTTTAGCTCTTTCCTCCAAGTGTAGATACTCACCTTTCATTTCATTCTGAGTATATTAAAATTTCCAGTATGCTTTCCTCTTTGACACACAGGTTATTTACAGGTGTATTTTTGAGTTTGCAAATGTACGAGTTGCTTTTGGCTATGTTGTTAATATTACCAACTAAAATCCACAGGGTTGGGACTTCCCAGGTGATCCAGAGGTTAAGAACCCACCTTCCAATGCAGGGGAGGCAGGTTCAATCCCTGGTCGGGGAACTAGGATTCCACGTGACTCAGGGCAATTAGGCCTGCAAACCGCAACTGAGACCCAACACAGCCAAAAGTTTATATAGAAATACTACAAAAAATCCGCAGGGGTAAGGCAGCAGAGTCCATATGATATCAGCTTCCCAGCCACACCTCCATCTTTGGCTGTGCTGGGTCTCACTTGCGGCATGTTGGATCCAGTTCCCTGACCAGGGATGGAACCCTGGCCCCCTGCATTGGCAGTGGGGAGGAGTCTCAGCCACAGGACCGCCAGGGAGGCCCTGGTATCAGCTCTTTAGTGTTTGCAAAGTGTTCTGTGGTTACATGTGTCGCCACTTACTGTAGCTACTTCACTTGTGCCTGAGAAGGATGCGTGTCCTCCAGGGGCCTCAAGTCCTCCAGGGCCTCGAGTCCCCGTCAGACATTGAAAGGCAAGCCTTTTCTCCTGCTTCCCGCACCCCACTCACTCTCGCTATTCTCGTTTTCCAGCTTCTGTTTCTGTATTACCTCCCTTACGTTCTCATGTACCCTTCTACGTGTGTATGTGTGCTCAATCATGTCCGACTCTGCTACCCCATGGACTGTAGCCGGCCAGGCTCCTCTGTTCGCGGGATTCTCCAGCCAAGAATACTGGAGTGGATCGCCGTTTCCTTCTCCAATATACTCTTATATACTCTAGGTTTAAATACTGTACATATATACTTCTGCATTTAAATATTGTACATTTAAAAGGACTTTTTTATAAAACATTTTATTTGAATTTCCCAGGTGTTTGTAGCAGGATGCCTTTTCTGGTCATGTTTTACCCTGTGTTACTCTAACTAGGTGTCAGATCAGTGGTTTTCAAGCTCTTACTTTTAATGACGGAAGAATCCTTCACTCAAGAGAGCTCACGGCAGAGTGCCAAAATCTGAGACAATGAAAGAAAAAGGTGCGGCTGGTTGATGAGGAGCTGCTGTGGACTCCGCGGGGCGTGGCCTTCAGTGCCCAGGAACCGCTCCACCAGGTGATGATGGAGATCCTGTAACAGACTCTGTCCCTACCTCCAGCGTTTGCGCTCAGCACGTGACTTCCACAGCACAGTGACCCTAGAGGAGGCGCTATCACTTCCCGCGCTTAAGAGAGGCGTTCCACTAGATGGCACTAGTGGGAAAGAATCGGCCTGCCAGTGCAGGAGACGCAGGAGACGCCGGCCTGATCCCTAGGATGCGGAAGATCCCCTGGAATAAGAAACGGCAACCGGCTCCAGTATTCTTGCCAGGAAAATCCCATGAACAGAGGAGCCTGGCGGGCTACAGTCCATGGGGCTGCAAAGAGTCAGACATGACTGAGTGAGCTACACAAGGCTATCCAATGAAAGAGGAGCCAGACTCCCACAGTCTGTCCCTGCCACCCCCCAGCCAGCAGGCTCATCCTTGGAAACGCACCTCCAGCCATTAAGCTCCCAGCCACCTTGCACATTTACTCT
Source organism: Budorcas taxicolor (assembly GCF_023091745.1). NCBI lineage: Eukaryota > Metazoa > Chordata > Mammalia > Artiodactyla > Bovidae > Budorcas > Budorcas taxicolor. Next base: position 15,875,755 of record NC_068921.1, read on the forward strand.
ACAAATCACTTCTCTCTCTCTTTTTTTTACCCTAAAGAAAGCACTTTATAAGGACATCTATGGTTGGTTTCTTCCCGGGAACTGGTAAGAAGCTTCTAGATTTTGCTCACGGGGGAGGATTTTATATTTTAGGTCTTACTTTCAAAAGCCACCGGAAGCCAGAATTTCTCGATACACTTTCTTCTCATCAAATTCACTTGTCATGGAATGACATTTTCCTAAAAACAAGAAGCCACGGGCAAAGAAAAATCCCTGACACAGAGATAGAGTTGTTCCACTTTCCCTCGCTGGGAAATATATCACACAAAGCGAAAAGGATGACTCTAAGAATTCTGGCCTGAGCAACTGAGAAAAAGCTGTATTATCGCTTAGTAAATTGGAGAACACACGAGACTACTAGAAACTAACATTTATGTAACATCATGCAGGTTTAAAGCACCTCTGCATAAAATGTAGACTTACGTTTTTCCAACAATTTTGTGGGATAAGTATGGTCTTATTATCTTCACTTTACAAGTCAAGAGAGTGAGGCCCAGAAAAACATACATGATGGTCTTAAGCACAGAAGTTGTGTTATTAGTCAGGACTACTTAAAAAATATGCCCAGTCAGACAGCTTCTCCCCACCTCCGCCACCAGCCTAGTAGAGATGCACATCGTCTCTCACCTGCATTAATACCTGGCTTCCAGCTGAACTTTCTGCCTTCACTCTTGTCCCCTTAAGCCTGTTCTCCATAGAGCAGCCAGAAAGATTCTTCTAGAGGTTAAGCCAGAGGATGTTCCCCCTGCTCTGGCCCCTCCAGTGGCTCCACAGCATCTTTTGGATAAAACCACGAACCACAAGGCTCTCCCTGACCCAGACACTGAGCTCATTTCCCATCCCTTTCTCACTTGCTCACCGCCATCCTTGAGGCTAAGGGCCTCAGGGCCTTTGCATGTCTTAGCTCTGCCTAGGACGCTCCTCCTCCATGTCTCTAGCGGCTCACTCCCTCTTTTCGTGCCTGCCTAGGCTCAAATGGCACTTTTGCGATTGCACTAAAAGCATGACAGTTACTCCTTTCTCAGCCCAGCAACTCTGGAGCCCCTCATCCTGCTTGCCTTCCTGCGGCAATACCTAATAATACCTGCCTTGGCACTGAACAGAATTTTGTGCATTGACTGTTCAGTTCAGTCACTCAGTCGTGTCCGACTCTTTGTTGACCCCATGGAACGCAGCACGCCAGGCCTCCCTGTCCATCAATAACTCCTGGAGTTTACCCAAACTCATGTCCATTGAGTCAGTGATTGCCATCCAACCATGTCGTCCTCCATCACGTTGACTGTGTGCTCAACTAAAACGTAAATTCCATGGCTCCCAAGGCGTTGTTCACCTTGTAGCTCCAGCACCTAGAAGAGGGCCTGGGGCATTGTACGTTCTCAGTATATATTTACAGAAAGCAGAGAGTCCATCACAGCTTCCTACTTCCCCCTTCACTGCTTTTTTTTTTTTTTTTTTTTGAACTCTGGACCTTACTAGCTCATGTGACTAATTGGGACTAGTTTTCACTCATGGCTTTATAGTGTCCATCTTTATAAATATACCATGTGATTGGCTTTTACAGATAGGCTATATTTTTTAGAGCAGGTCACAGCAAAATTGAGTAGAAAATACAGAGATTTCCCATAAACTCTCTGCACCCCCACACACATGCACAGCCTCCCCCTACTATCAACATCCCACACCATGGTGTACATTTATACAAAGAATCTACACTGCATATCACCATTACCCAGAGTCCATAGTTTACACTGGGGTTCACTCCTGGTATTCTACATTCTGTGGGTTTATACAAATATATAATAACATATGGTTTTCCCTGGTGGCTCAGCTGTAAAGAATCCACCTGCAATGCAGGAGACATAGGTTCAATCCCTATGTTGGAAAGATCCCCTGGAGAGGGAAATGGCAACCCACTCCAGTATTCTTGCCTGGAGAATTCCATGGACAGAGGAGCCTGGCAGGCTACAGTCCATGGGGTCTCAAAGGGCCAGACGTGGCTTAGTGACTAAAGAGCAATAATAATGACATATATCTACTGCTACAATACAGAATGTATGCATGGCCCTAAAAACCCTCTGTGCTCCTCCTGTTCATCCTTCTTCCCAAATACCTGCCGACCACTGGGTCTTTTCACTGCCGCCGTAGTTTTTGCCTTTCCCATACTGTCATTTAATTGGAATCATACGACATGCACCCTTTTGGGACTGGCTTCCTAGACTTAGCGATACACATTTAAGTTTCCTCCATGTCTTTTCATGGCTTGATAGTTCATTTCTTTTCAGCACTAATATTCCATTGTATGGATGTACCACAGCTCATACACACATTCACCATGCAATTGCTTTTTGATATAGATTTTAAATTTGTTAAGGGAGGGACCTACATATTATAGATTTCCTTTCCTCTACTCCCAATCCCACCCAGTTGCTTACTGTAGGCCCTGCAAAGAGAAGTGTTTCAATGACAATGACCCCAGTTAAACTCCTGGCCAATCTGTGATAAACCACACACTCAGCTGTGCCTCCTGTATATGGGACATATTTGTCTTGTTTGTGTTCACATTGTGTATTGGTCCTGACAGCTCTCTGAGGGCATGTGTAGATGTCCCACCTGAACCATCCCCAGCCCCTCCACCCCCAGTTCAGTTCAGTTGCTCAGTCGTGTCCGACTCTTTGTGATCCCATGGACTGCAGCATGCCAGGCTGCCGTGTCTATCACCATCTCCCGGAGCTTACACAAACTCGTGTCCATTGAATCAGTGATGCCATCCAACCATCTCATTCTCTGTCATCCCCTTCTCTTCCTGCCTTCAATCTTTCCCAGTATCAGGGTCTTTTCAAATGAGTCATTTCTTCCCATCAGGTGGTCAAAGAATTGGAGTTTCAGTTTCAGCATCAGTTCTTCCAATGAATATTCAGGACTGATCTCCTTTAGGATGGACTGGTTGGATCTCCTTGCAGTCCAAGGGACTCTCAAGAGTCTTCTCCAACACCACAGTTCAAAAGCATCAATTCTTCGGTGCTCAGCCCTCTTTATTGTCCAACTCTCACATCCATACATGACCATAGGAAAAACCATAGCTTTGACTAGACGGACCTTTGTCAGTAAAGTAATGTCTCTGCTTTTTAATATGCTGCCTAGGTTGGTCATAACTTTCCTTCCAAGAAGCAAGCATCTTTTAATCTCATGGCTGCAGTCACCATCTGTGCAGATTTTGGAGCCCAAGAAAAAAAAGTCTGTCACTGTTTTCACCATTTTCCCATCTATTTGCCATGAAGTGATGGGACCGGATGCCATGATCTTCGTTTTCTGAATGTTGAGCTTTAAGCCAACTTTCTCACTCTCCTTCTTTCACTTTCATCAAGAGGCTCTTCTGTTCCTCTTCGCTGTCTGCCATAAGGGTGGTGTCATCTGCATATCTGAGGTGATTGATGTTTCTCCCGGCAATCTTGATTCCAGCTTGTGTTTCATCCAGCCCGGCATTTCGCATGATGTACTCTGCATATAAGTTAAATAAGCAGGGTGACAATATACATCTTTGACATACTCCTTTCCCAATTTGGCACCAGTCTGTTGTTCTATGTCTGATTCTAACTGTTGCTTCTTGACCTGCATACAGATTTCTCAGGAGGCAGGTAAGGTGGTCTGGTATTCCCATCTCTTTCAGAATTTTCCACAGTTTATTGTGATCCACACAGTCAAAGCCTGTGGCATAGTCAATAAAGCAGAAGTAGATGTTTTTCTGGAACTCTTTTGCTTTTTTGATGAGCCAGTGGATGTTGGCAATTTGATCTCTGGTTCCTCTGCCTTTTCTAAATCCAGTAAATCCCTACCCCCACCGCCAAACAAACAGAAAAAAACCCTGGACAAAATGCAAACACCAGGGCACTGCCACAATCACCTTAATCTTGCTGTTGATCCAGTCTGTATCTAGTTCTAACGTCTTCGTACGGCGAACAACACGACGAGCTTTTTTGACTTCTTTCTCTGGCTCCACCTCCTCCGCCTCATCTTGTGGTGGTATATTACAGAAGTGAAATGTGAACGTGCTCTCTGCCGTCCTTTGGCTAACTACGGCTTTGGTAGAAAGGAGAAAGAAAACTTAGATCTATTTCTCTGAAGGAACCCAAAGAGAGTTTGAGAAGTTGGGATATCGGCCATATTTCCCCAAGCTCTCTCATTTTTTCCCATTCATTCTTTCATCCCACACACACTTATTAAGGGCCTGTGAGGTGCCAGCTCAGTGTCAGATGCCTGACCCCACGGTGAACACCATCCAGTCCAGACTTGGGGATGCGAGGGATGACACACCAGCCACATGCCAGGAACAAGTGAGGCTGCTGAGTCTGGTAATTTCAAAAAACAGGCTAAAGTGGAAGTCATTAAAATAAAAAGGAAACATACCTTAAGCATGCTATTTTAACTTAAAACACAGATGTATACTAACAGTATTTTAAAATTTTATTTTTAATTGGAGGACATTGCTTTCCAATGTTGTGTTAGTTTCTGCTGTACAACAAAGTGACTCAGCTATACATATACATATATTCCCTCCCTGTTGAGCCTCCCTCCCACACCACCATCCCACCACTCTAGGTCATCACAGAGCACTGAGCTGAGCTTGCTGTGCTGTATCAGCAGGCTCCCACTAGCTAGCTATTTTGTACATGGTGGCTAACACACCAATTTTAAGTGCAGGACTCTGTGATCACGTTTGTTCAAACCCCATTCATAATTTATTATCTATCACTTTCAACTCTGGCAATTTCTACATAGTCTGAGTGCAGGATTGGACTTGAAAAAAAAAATGTATATCCCCCAGCCTTTTGTGTGTTTGGTGTACGCCTAGTTCTAAGCACTATTTGTAAAGCTACTTTCTTATTGAGTCTTCTCAAAAGCATTCCACTTAGTTTTCACAGCAGCAGCGAGTTTCTTTTTCATCTTCATTCTGGTTCATTTTTATAACTATTGAATTTTGGAGTAAGCTACTAGCAATGGCCCCCCCACTCCAGTACTCTTGCCTGGAAAGTCCCATGGGTGGAGAAGCCTGGTGGGCTGCAGTCCATGGGGTCGCGAAGAGTCGGACGTGACTGAGCGACTTCACTTTCACTTTTCATTTTCATGCACTGGAGAAGGAAATGGCAACCCACTCCAGTGCTCTTGCCTGGAGAATCCCAGGGACGGGGGAGCCTGGTGGGCTGCCGTCTATGGGGTCACACAGAGTCGGACACGACTGAAGTGACTTAGCAGCAGCAGCAGCAGCAGCAAGGACTCTTCCCCGGGGGTTGGTCACCAGGGGGCGCCGCAGTGGGAGGCGCGCAGTCGCTATCAGCCAGGATGCTCTTCCTGCAAGGGGGCCGCTCCCTCCGCAACTAGATTTGGGGGAGGTCAGTTAGAGAGCTTGGCTGTCCCACCACTGGGGCCAGCACAGCGTTGGAGGAGGTGTCGGAGACGACGTGACAGCTTGTTGACCCGGGAGCTGGACGGGGCATGGAAGTCTCCCCAACCCCTTCCCGGTCCTTGGAATGTACCTCCTGCCCACGGTTCCCACACTGGGAACCCTTTGCAAGGATGTAGCCTCGTGGGCACTATGTTGTTGAGCCCACCTGGATGGATGCATCCCTAAAGCCAGGTAAGGCCTCCATTTAAACTGTAAGAGTCTGGCCGGTGGAGGTGGAAATCTACAAGTCTTGCGCCGCCGGAGACGTGCGCACGTCGGGTGTAAGTTCTCTTGCAAGTAGTTCTCTTGCTTTTTAAACCTGCCGCCTACAGTGTGGAGGGGACTGCCTCTCAGGTCTTTCCTTGCCCTGTGCTTCTTGTTGTTGTTCAGTTGCTCAGTCGTGTCCAATTCTTTGCGACCTCATGGACTGCAGCACGCCCTGTCCTTCACTGTCTCCCGGAGTTTACTCAGACTCGTGTCCATGGAGTCGGTGATGCTATCTTACAGCAGCTGATTTAGAATTTCACCCCAGGAACTCTGAGGTTGCCAACACAGAGGGCAAGGTGCCATCGGAGCTCACAGGGATCCTGTCCAGGCCTGGAGGTTGTGCACAGGGTGGAAATTGTCTCTAGTTTGCCAGGTGGAATTCCTAGCATAAATGCTGTGTGGTTGAAGGCTAGCTTAGTAATAACGGGTCACTCTGGAGAGATAGGCAGGGCTAGGTCATTCCTTTATTCACTCACTCAGGAAATATCCATTGTGTTCACCTATGCCAAAAGCTGTCCTAGGTACCAGGGCTGGCACGGTGCCTGCTGCTCGTACTCATAGGGGAGATGGACGCTACACAAGTGAACAGGTGAAAACTTCACCTGCTGGTGGCTAGGTGTGCCCCGAAGAAACAGCAAGCAGATGAGAAGAATGGAAAATGATTGTGCGTGTGTGTGCACACTGGTTTGTAAAGGGTAGCCAAAGAAACAGTTTCTGAGAAGGTGACTTTTAAGCAGAGACCTGAATAAAGTGAGGGAGCAAGTCACAAGGATATTGGCGTGCAGAGTGCTCTAGCCAGAGGACCGCACGTTCAAAGGCCCTGTGGCAGGGAGGCCTGCTCATGTGATGAATAACAGAAAAGCCAGTGTGTCCAGAATGGACAAGAGCAAGGGCCTTTGAAGCCACGTGGGGAAAATGTGGAATTTTCCTGGAGGTAGTGGAGGGCCATGGAAGTGTTTTGAAAAGATTTTGCTGGAAAGAATGTGAAGAAAGGACTGAGAAAGGAGAGGATGGGAGTCAGGGACACTGGGGCAATGAAGGTGTCTAAGGTTGGTGTTGGTGACGTTGGAGGGGTGTGGGGTGGGGCTTGGGGAGAGGAGAACACGGCTGTGTGCCGCTGAGGAACAGGAGGCTGCTGCTTAGAGCCCAGAGAGGAGCTTGTCCTCAGGGAGATGAGGAGAGAGGTGGGCGGGGGCAGAGTCGATGATCGATGAGAGTGCTTTGTGAGAGGTTTGGACGCGGGCCTCAGTCTCCCTCGGAGGAGCCCTCCTCCAGATCTTCCTTCCAGAGTGGAGGCGATTTGTCCGCGGGAGGCGGATGTGAGCCCGGCTGCTCTTCCTGAGGGTCAGCCAGAAAGGGACAGAGAGCACGCCTGAAATGGTCACGGTAACAAGGGACACGGATGTGCTCATTCTTTCCCCCTGTCAGAAGGCTAGAATCACGGGTTTTCTGGTTTGTGCTGTATAACCAGCTCTGTCTTTAATAGGGGGAGGTGTTAGGCTGCCTTTCTGAGCCTCAGTTTCCTTAAAGTGGGGTCAGGCTGGCTGCAGAGACCTGTCAGGTTCCTCTGAAGTGATGCTGCTTGGAAGCCGCTGCCCGGAGACGGGTCGCAGGCCTGTGTCCTTCACACGGGGAGCTTTGGGGTCTGGTGGCTCATGACGTGAGCTGTGTAGCATCTCCCACTTCTTTTCACCCACAGGAGAGGCTATGTAATTTCAAAATGCAGGTATCCTTGTTTTAAAATTATTCAAGATTTCAGGGACTTCCCTGGTGGTCCAGTGGTTAAGACACTGCCCTCCCAGTGCAGGGTGCACGGTTTTGATCCCTGGTCAGGGAGCTAGAACCCTGTGTGTTAGTCAACCAAAATAAATTAATGAACGATTTCAAGACAGTGGCCGCTGAGCATTAAAAGCAAGCACAGGGTCCTAAGTGTGGGGGCCTGCGTACCTGCACAGCTCACACGCCTGCGAAGCTATCCTTGGCTTGGAAATCGGAGGGTTCAGAGACAAGGGGCTGCCCACAGCAGTCATTCTATAGGACTTAGGTCAGGGGCATATACTTACTGGTATGGGGGGAACCTGGGGCTTTGTCCTGGCTCAGCAAGAAAGAGCACCGTGATGGATGAGGTGTGTCAGCTGTGGCTGTCGTTGCCAATTCTATGTCAGTGGGATCTGGTCATCTGAAAGATGTTCCAGCTGGTGGTTTGGAGTTTCTGAATTAAGTAGCCTGGTAGCTTAGGCTCTTGGCTCAGACTTTTTGATTAGACCCTCAAAGCTGGCAAAGTCCATGATTGGCAAGTCTTAACAGCTGGAACTCCAATGCCTTTTGGTTCAGTTCAGTTGCGTCCAACTCTTTGTGAACCCCATGGACCACGGCATGCCAGGCCTCCCTGTCCATCACCAACTCCCAGAGTTTACTCAAACCCATGTCCATTAAGTTGGTGATGCCATCCAACCATCTCATCCTCTGTGGTTGCCTTCAATCTTTCCCAGCATCCGGGTGTTTTCAGATGAGTCAGTTCTTCTCATCAGGTGGCCAAAGTATTGGAGTGTCAGCTTCAGCATCAGTCCTTCCAGTAAATCTTAAGGACTGATTTCCTTTAGGATGCCTCTAGTATCTGGTGAGGGGCTATTTCTTTCTTAAACTTTGTGTTAATGACTTAGAACCTCCCCCAATACAGGTTAGATGCCTTCTTGTGTGGTCCCATAGTATCCCCTTCGCACCAAAGCATTAACTATTTTACATGCAAATTCCCTGCTTTCCTGTTTATCTTCACCTCCAGCCCTCCCTGCCACCCTCATCACAATCAAAGGATAAGCCCCGAGTCCCAGACCGTGTTTGCCTTGCTCAGTATTTTAATCCCAGGCAGCTGAGACTTCACTGGCCCAATGGACGCTCAAGTGAGGGAACAAGCATTTCTGCCTCCTTGAGCGACACAGGGGAAGGTGGAAGGAGAAGCACCCAGGGGATCCAGGTGATCGATGGAAAATGGGGAGAGGAGCTCTTACTTTCACGTTTCCTCATAATCCAGAGGATCGTCTCCTTGTATTTTTCAAAATTTTTCTTCAACCTGAAAGGAAGGTGGATCGTCTTTAAAAGCTGAGACCGAATTCGCGTTTACATGTCATGCTACGGGACAGACAGAGCTGGGGCCGGCTCCATCGTTTCCTAGGTGGAGCCTTGGCTGGATGGCCCTGGCTTTGCAACTGGCTTTCTTCCAGTCTGTATTCAGGAATAAAGGGCCAGCACTTGGTGCTGTGCGTCCCTCCTGGCCTTCAACCTGGGCACCTGGGGGCTGACCCCAGATCTTTCCAAATGAATTCAGTGGGGTTCCTCTTGGGAATGAAGCCAGGGTTGGGAGATCCAAAGCCAGCCAAAGCTGACTCTATGAGTTCAGCTCGTGCAGGCAGTTTGTTCTGTGGCTTGAGCACGTTTCAGTAAAGTCTTATTCGGAAATAGCTTAGAGAAACAGTATTATTTGTGAACGGGACACAGACACCTGAAACTCCTTTGCACTGAGTAGGAAAATTTCAAATAAACTCACTCAAAAATGGCTCACCATGAAAGCCACGTTAAGGCACAGCTCTTCAAAATGATCAAGCCTTCAACTCTCCTTTCATGTCAATATACAAAGTGAGTCATCCTGGCATTTCAGTGGCTGGGACTGTTTTCCTGCCAAATAAGGGTGGTCTCCGGAGACAGCAGCCTTTCCTGGTCCTCAGATCAGAGACCTTTGGAAAGGGAATCTGCCGGAAGGAGGGAGCTTCCAAGGCTTAATTGGATCTGAGCAGAGGGCCTTTGACACGGCAGATTTTAAGTTCTTGCTTCAGAGTCCTCGAAAAGAGTATAATAATTTAACCCCAAGCAACCTCAGGAAGCAAATACTGTCTGCTGGAAAGGGCTGGACTGTTTTGCCTGGCGGAAAGGAGGTTTAGTGTCTGTACTTTAGAAGCTATTTGCAAGTTGAGAATGAGCTCCTCACGGTGCCAAGGATTCCTTGTTTTATTTGCAAGCACTGTGAATGGAACTGAAGCAGTTACCTCGCCTGCCATCACTTGTGAAAGAACAAGGAGGAAGAGGGTGGGGTGAAGCCTGTCCAGGCCGACAGCAGCATGCCAAGTTCATGCAAGAGTTAGATTCCAGTGAGGGGATCCCTCCAGAGGCACCCAGTGCCCTTTGGGGAAGGTTCTTTCCTTGGTTCTTTGCTCGGCTTTGCAAGCTAATGGAATCCTTACTAGCAAGGCTAGTAAGGATACACACTACTGTATAGACCAGCACACAGTAGGTGCATTCACTGGGTGTAGTTAGGTTAGAATGAGCCTTGGTTATGGGCTTAAATGAGAAAGAAGGGGAGAAAATGTAACCTAGAATGTAGGATAACCTGCAACGGTGTTATTTGGGATTTTTTTTTTTCTTATTTTATGAGGATCTGAAAACTTGGGTGTTCTTTGTATTTTGCATTGTGTATTTAGCCTTCCCTTTTCCTAGAGAAGCCTTAGGGGTCTCTGGCCCCCGGACTCTATTGAGCCCAAAGCAGAAGTTGCTGACAGTCAGTCTCTCCCTGATTTTGGGGAGTCTTCATTCAGCAAGGAGGTTATGCATGGTACCCCATGCCCCACAGCCTGTTCCTCGGAGCCCCTGCCAGAGAGTGTCTCAGATGCCTGACCATGTACCTTGTTCAACAAGGCTTCTGACAGCTGGATAAGTGAAAATCCTGGCTTCCTTGTGCCACAGGCTGGATGTAGAGATGGGGTTCTGGAACATTTTGTGACTGGGGTCATGCCAACTAGAAAGATTTGGTGCCAGCAGCCATCTGCAATAACTATCGCTCCCCACGCTCCTGCCATGAATCCCAGATCAGTGACGCCTGGAGCTTATCCCCCTCGAGGAGTATGGAGAAGCAATGGGCAGCCTAGGATGAAGCTAAGGAATTTCTTGGGAAGATGCCCATGAGCTTGATCCCCTCACTGTCCCTTCTCGTCAAAGGCTCAGGGGTCTGAGCCTTGCCTCCCAGACTTCTGCACAAGTTCACAGTCCCTTCAAGACTTTTTCTTGCCTGGGATTTCCAGCCTGTGTCCCTGCTCACCTTTGATGCTATCTTGCACATCCCCTGTTCATAGATTTCTTTGCCTTTGAGTTTTGGCAGCCGGATCATCCTGTCCCCTGGCCCCCAATCTTACCCTTGTCCTGTGTCTGGCTTGTGCCAGCTCTTTGACACAAGGGAGCTTCTGGACCCTGGTCTTCCTCGTGCTCTCTTGGCCCAGTTAATACTTTTCTCTGCCACTAGCTTTGGTCTGCCTCCACCCAGGGACCAGTACCTTCCCAGTGACCACCAGTTCCATCCCTCTTGTCACTTACAGAATTCCCAGTTTCCTTCTGGTTTCACCCTCCAGATGACCAGTCAGAGGAATGGTAATATCCTCCTCCAGTTCGTCGCGAACAGCCATTTCTTTGAGCACGGTCCTGAACACCGACTGATAGGAGGTGGTCGAATCCTGCAAAAGAGTTAATCTTTAATGTATATTAATCTTCATCCACCACTATTTAACTTTGCATATCTATTCTTGCTTTCCTTTCCTCTCAAAATACTTGTTAGTTTTGTTTTCATTGCTTTATTCCCCACTTGGCACCTTGCTTTCATTTTGTTTTCCAGTCTGTGCTTTAGTTAGGTTTGTTTTTAACTAGTAAATATAATTTTTGATTTCCTTTGTTCGCTGGGTCAATCTACTGTACTTTATTTTTGTTGGACTGCTTTGACTTTGTTTATGGGTGTATATATTTGTGTGTATATTCCGTTATTTTAATTATTAGTTGCCTGATTTTGTGACTGCCATCTGTCTGGGGTTCATCTTTGGTTTCTCGTTTTTGGGTATTTGTTTTCATCTCACTTAATGCCATAACAAACCACTTGTGGAATCTTCGTTCCTGGCCAGAGATCAAGCCCAGAGCCTTTGGGGTGGGAGCCCTGACTCCAAGACCCCAGACCACCAGAGAACTAAGCCCGCTGCTGCTGCTAAGTCGCCTCAGTCGTGTCCGACTCTGTGCGACCCCATAGACGGCAGCCGGCCATGCTCCCCCGTCCCTGGGATTCTCCAGGCAAGAATGCTGGAGTGGGGAGAACTAACCCTATCAAATAGCGAGAACTCACGCAAAGGAAACCACTTGAAAACAAGACCCGGCATCACCCAACCACCAGTAGCACCCTGTGCACCCTCATCTAAACAACAAACAAAACAAAAACACAAACCCAATCATCAGCAGACAGGATTACCACGCCCATCAGAGGAAAAACAAACAAAAACTCAGCACAAATCTCAGCCTACACAAGCTTACACAAACCACTGGACCAACCTTACAAGGGCAGAAACCAAAAGAAAAAAGAATTCAGCCTTGAAGTCTGGGAAAAGGAGACCTCAAGCACAATAAGTTAAAAAAAAATAATGAAAAGGCAGAGAAATACTACACAAATGAGGGAACAAATTAGACACACAGAAGTCCAAATAAATGAAGAGGAAACAGGCAAACTACCTGAAAAAGAATTCAGAATAATGATTGTAAAGATGGTAAAAAACCTTGAAAACAAAATGGAGAAAATGCAAGAATCAATTATCAAAGACCTAGAAGAGTTAAAGAATAAACATACAGAGACAAACAACACTGAAATTAAAAATGTTTTGGAAGGAATCAATAGCAGAATATCTGAAGCAGAAGAATGAATCAGTGACCTGGAAGATAAAATGGTGGAAATAACTTCTGAAGAGCAGAATAAAGAAAAAGAATGAAAAGAACTGGGGATAGTCTCAGAGACCTCTAGGACAATATCAAATGCACCAACATTCAAATTATAGGGCTCCCAGAAGAAGAAGAGAAAAAGAAAGGGTATGAGAAAATTTTGGAAGAGATTATAGTTGAAAATTCCCCCAACATGGAAAAGGAAATAGTCAAACAAGTCCAAGAGCCACAAAGAGTCCCATACAGGATAAACCCAAGGAGAAACATGCCAGGACACATACCAAGTGAACTAACAAAGACTAAACACAAAGAAAGAATATGAAAAGCAGCAAGGGAAAAGCAACAGGTAACATACAAGGGAAACCCCATACGTTATCTTTCAGCAGAAACTGCAGGCCAGAAGGGAATGGCAGGATGCATTTAAAGTACTGAAAGGAAAACATCTACAACTGAGATTATTGTACCCAGCAAGGATCTCATTCAGAACTGATGGAGAACTAAAAAGCATTTCAGAAAAGCAAAAGTTAAGAGAATCCAGTATCTCTAAACCAGCTTTACAACAATTGTTAAAGGGACTTATATAGTCAAGAAATACAAGAGAAGGAAAAAGACCTACAAAATCAGTTCAGTCGCTCAGTCGTGTCTGACTCTTTGCGACCCCATGAACCATAGCACACCAGGCCTCCCTGTCCATCACTAACTCCTGGAGTCCACCCAAACTCATGTCCATCGAGTCAGTGATGCCATCCAGCCATCTCATCCTCTCTCATCCCCTTCTCCTCCTGCCCCCAATCTTTCCCAGCATCAGGGTCTTTTCAAATGAGTCAGCTCTTTGCATCAGGTGGTCAAAGTATTGGAGTTTCAGCCTCAGCATTAGTCCTTCCAATGAACACCCAGGACTGATCTCCTTTAAGATGGACTGATTGGATCTCCTTGCAGTCCAAGGGGCTCTCAAGAGTCTTCTCCAACACCACAGTTCAAAAGCATCAATTCTTTGGCACTCAGCCCTCTTTATAGTCCAACTCTCACATCCATACATGACTACTGGCAAAACCATAGCCTTGACTAGATGGACCTTTGTTGGCAAAGTAATGTCTCTGCTTTTCAATATGCTGTCTAGGTTCGTCATAACTTTCCTTCCAAGGAGTAAGTGTCTTTTAGTTTCATGGCTGCAGTCACCATCTGCAGTGATTTTGGAGCCCCCCAAAATCAACCCCAAACAATTAAGAAAATGGCAATAGGAACATATATATCAGTAATTACTTTAAGTGTAAAGGGATTAAATGCTCCAACCAAAAGACACAGACTGGCTGCTGCTGCTGCTAAGTCGCTTCAGTCATGTCCGACTCTGTGCGACCCCACAGACGGCAGCCCACCAGGCTCCCCCGTCCCTGGGATTCTCCAGGCAAGAACACTGGAGTGGGTTGCCATTTCCTTCTCCAGTGCATAAAAGTGAAAAGTGAAAGTGAAGTCGCTCAGTCGTGTCCGACTCCTAGCGACCCTGTGGACTGCAGCCCACCAGGCTCCTCCATCCATGGGATTTGCCAGGCAAGAGTACTGGAGTGGGGTGCCATTGCCTTCTCTGACAGACTGGCTGAATGGATACAAAAACAAGACCCATATATATGCTGTCTACAAGAAACCCACTTCAGACCTAAAGACACATATAGACTGAAAGTGAGAGGATGGAAAAATATATTCCATGCAAATGGGAAACGAAAGCTGCCGTAGCAACCCTCAGATCAGACAAAATAGACCTTAAAATAAAGATTACAAGAGATAAGGAAGGACACTACATAATGATCAGGAGATCAATCCAAGAGGAAACCTGCAAGGGGACAACAGAATGAAATAGCCTGAGATCTGCTTCCCTAATGTGCCAGATGAGATTTCACCATGTTATTGGAAAAAGACTGGGAATGGTAGGATGCCTAGCAAGATTTGTTCTGAAGATTGTCTCCATAATGGTCACACCCTCTTCTCTTTCCCCAGTTCCCTTAAGAATTTTTTTTTAATAGTAGGATACCAAGAAATCTTTTGAGAGCATAAAATTACCTCCTTCTTCCAAATGTAGAGAAGGCTCTAGAACATAAAATTGCATCCATGGCTTGAGAACATAAGGCTTTTTTAGTTCCTGGAATGACCAAGCTCTCAGTGGTTGGTTATTTATCGTAAGGGCTTCCCTGGTGGTGCAGAGGTTAAAGCGTCTGCCTGCAATGTGGGAAACCTGGGTTCGATCCCTGGGTCGGGAACGTCCCCTGGAGAAGGAAATGGCAACCCACTCCAGTATTCTTGCCTGGAGAATCCCATGGACGGAGGAGCTTGGTGGGCTATAGTCCACGGGTCGCGAAGAGTCGGACACGATTGAGCGACTTCATTTTCACTTCACTTTCAAATAACTGTGAAGGATACGAGTCTTCAGGAAACCAGGGTGGTACCTAGCACGTTCTTGTAGTGGATGATATCAGTCTTTAAGAATTCTTCCGAAGTAATGACACTGAAAGCTACCTTTTAATTTTGTAGATTTGTTCATTCTATCTCAAGTCTGTGAGGTTAAGCAGGACTGACCCATAGGTTGGTCTTCATAAGAGTTTCTTTTTTCGGCTCCCTTTTGGTAGAAGGTGAAGTGTGACTTGCTGTCCAGAAGAACTGCAGCTTGTCACATTGCCCTGCTCACTACAGGTTGAGGTTGTTATGGAGGTTGTTCTGCATCTGATAATGTGCAGTCTGCCATTCACTTATAAGCCTCTAAAGTAAGCAGTGGGGGCAGAGGGGGCGGCTTCCCTAGTGGCTCAATGGTAAAGAATCCACCTGCCAATGCAGGAGACATGAGTTTGACCCCTGGGTTGGGAAGTTCCCCTGGAGAAGGAAGTGGCAACCCACTCCAGCATTCTTGCCTGGAAAATTGCATGGACAGAGGACCGTGGCGGTCTACAGTTCATGGGGTTGCAAAAGAGGCAGACGTGATTTAGCAACTAAACAACTACAACAAAAGGAAGCGGGTGACCCACATATCCAAAGTCGCATGTGGCCTAGGGCAGATACAAGAATGGAGCTTGCGGCTGGCTGGTTTTTCCAGGTTGGGGAAAAGCTGGGGTGTCTCAGGACTGACTTGCTTGATTCCCAGCTGCAGCTCTTCTCATTGCTGGTGTTCAATTAATTAAACACCGAGGCCATCAGACTGAGGACGCTCTGAGGCCATGGTGCCCCAAGTAAGCAAACAAAAACCTAAGGCTGTAAATGCCTCAAGCCTAAGAGATCAAAATCCAAGGACAACCACTCACAAGCAGCTTTAAGCCAGTCAGTCAATAATTTCCTTGCTCTGCTTCTGCCTTTTCTATCTCTCTTCAGTTCCTGTTGGCTGAGGGCTCTTAGCCACTTCCGGTCTGGTGGTACTGCCTGATTTTAATCACAAAAGTGAAAGTGAAGTTGCTCAGTCAAGTCCGACTCTTTGCGACCCCATGGACTGTAGCCTACCAGGCTCCTCTGTCCGTGGGATTTTCCAGGCAATAGCACTGGAGGGGATTGCCATTTCCTTCTCTAGGGGATCTTCCCGACCCAGGGATTGAACTCGGGTCTCCCGCATTTTAGACAGACTCTTTACTGTCTGAGCCACATACAGGCTCAAATAAACTCTTCAGATTTTTAATAGGCCTCAGTTTATCTTTTCACACCAGAATGTATCAGTGCTTCAGGGCAGATTGAGGTGAAGGCTTGTGGTCCCAATATTTCTGCCTCTAAATTCTTTATTGTGGACCATTCCTCCCTTGAGCTGGAGCAATGACCCAATTGCCCAGGCCAGTCTTTCATGAGTCCTTTTTTTAAAAAATTTATGTTTTATTTTCGGCTGTGCTGGGTCTTTGTTGCTGCCTGAGGGCTTTCTCTAGTTTCTGCGAGCAGGGGCTACTCCCTAGCTGCTGTGTGCAGGCTTCTCAATGTGGTGGCTTTTCTTGTAGAGCGTGGGCTCAATCGTTGCAGCTCGGTAGTTGTGGCGCTTGGGCTGGGTTGCCCCGAGGCATGTGAGATCTGTCAGATGCCACCGTCAGAATAACCACGCTCTAGGTTGATGGGTGCCTCCAAGTCAAAGGACCTCAGCTACGTTTCTCCCGTGGGTACCTCAGTGGTTTCCGGTGCTCCGCCTCCCAAGGGCCTTGGAAGTCCACACAGACAAGTCTTTCAGCTGCAGGTCTCGTGTGCCATTGACTCCATTCCTTCTGTCCTGCTCTGGCCCTGCTTGGGCACATCTGCCGCCTATGGGATTTCTTGGAGAACTGGTGCTTTTCAGGTTATACTGTAGGTGGGCCACAAGTGCTGCCCCATCACTCACCTAAGTGACTGATCTTTGGAGGCCAGGTGGTATAGACAGCAGGGGGTCATGACCCCACCCCCTCCGCCCATGCCGTACTTTGTCACCTGAGCCAAGTCCCTGAGATGGCAAGGCAAGGTGTTTGTGACTGGGGCTCACGTACACAGGCCGCATGTCACCCAGAATCCTCCCAGCATCCTATCTCATCCAGAACCTCACATGGCTCCATGGGAGGTGTCCCCTGGCTTACGGCTGCAGCCTCACCAGACACACAGAACCTCAGTTGACAGGTGCACTGAAGGTTTTTGAAAAATTTGTTTCTAATTAAAACAATTCCTTTGGATTTCAATTCTTGCTAAAAAAATCTCTCTAAAATGCCTGAGTTTACTTTCCTGTCTTAGTATATTCAGTGCCGTGAATCTAAGTTCACATAATCCCTTCTCCACCGTCTGACATGGTAGTTCAGTATTTGAAAAACCAGTAGGTTTTTTTCTTATTAATATGGGCTTCCCTGGCGGCTCAGCTGGTAAAGAATCTGCTGTAATGTGGGACACCTGGCTTCAATCCCTGGATCGGGACGATCCCCTGGAGGAGGGCATGGCAGCCCCCTCCAATATTCTTGCCTGGAGAATCCCCATGGACAGAGGAGCCTGGTGGGCTATAGTCCATGGGGTTGCAAAGAGACGGGCATGGCTGAGCAAAAACACTTTTGCTTCTTATTAATATAAGTGTATAGGAGCATGTCTGGAAAATAAGGAATTTAGATAAGAACTGAAATCAGAGAATTTTTTTCAATTTAAAATACGAGCAAAACTAAATGCCTCAGTTATTCCCCGCCCCTCCCTTCTAAGTTCAGGAAAATGTATCTGCTTAATCTTGAGTTTCAGAGATACAAGCTCTCACTTTTGTGATTGTAGTTAGTACCTACAATCCTGAGAAAATTTCTCAGCTGTAGTGGAAAGGATATATAACCTGAGTAAACAGGTGTTGGAAGCCTTGGAGGTAAGTTGACACAGGAAATTATAGCCACCAAGCTGCACTGGCAGGCAAAACATTTGTGCAGGAAAGACAGTACAAAACTTTCTGTAGATGTAAGACTTATTCAAGTTTTGGGAACTTCCCATGGTGTCTCTTGGAGAAGGCAATGGCACCCTACTCCAGTACTCTTGCCTGGAAAATCCCATGGATGGAGGAGCCTGGTAGGCTGCAGTCCATGGGGTTGCAAAGAATCAGACACGACTTCACGTTCACTTTCATGCACTGGAGAAGGAAATGGCAACCCACTCCAGTGTTCTTGCCTGGAGAATCCCAGGGACGGGGGAGCCTGGTGGGCTGCCATCTATGGGGTTGCACAGAGTTGAACATGACTGAAGCGACTTAGCAGCAGCAGCAGCAGCAGCATGGTGTCTCTAGTTATTGGATACAGCTGGGAAAGGACCGCCATTAAACTTCCAGGGCTGGTTCTGTGCTGCTTTGAAAAGTGTGGGAGCAGGACTCAGATTTGTGGGATATGCTCCATTGCTCTTTGTTGCAGGGTTTGCACTGAGGACGCTGTTGTCTGAAGTTTCCATCTTCTGGGCTGCTCCATGCCTGGTCCTTCAGTTGGAGATGGTAGGCTTTTGGGGGGGCTTTGGTCTATGCTTATTGGGCTTTCTGACTGTGGTCTTTTCAGGAGGATGTGAAGCAAACAGAAAACTCAGAAACTCACCACCATGTTGTTCCTTGGATCTCATGGTCCCCGACAGGCTGCCTTCTTTTCTCTGTCTTTTAAAAGCTCCTTGTGTTTGCTTTATATATAATGCCTAGAATTTTAAGTGCTGTGTATATGTGTGTAAGTTGGTCGGTCATGTCTGACTCTTTGCAATCTCATAGACTGTAGCCCACCAGGCTCCTCTGTCCATGGAGTTCTCTAGGCAACAATACTGGAGCAGGTTGCCATTCTCTTCTCTGGGGGATCTTCCCGACCCAGGGATCGGACCCAGGCCTCCAGAATTGTGGGCAGATTCTTAACTGTCTGAGCCACCATTGCTTAGTGGGAAAATTGCATCTAGTCCATGTTGCCAGGATCTAACTTCATTTTTACCCAAGGTTTCCACAAAGAGTGATTTGCCCTGATCTATTAATAAGTATCTGGGTAGCTTATGTGTTTTGTTTTTAACTTTGCTGCCTTCAAAAGCAATCTTGAGGGGGTTTTATTCATGTTACTGAATGCAGGGCCTTGTGGTGTCATCCTTGGCTTTCTTTTGACCCTCTTTGGATTAACACGTGTCATTTACACTTCAGCCTGTTTTAAGAGAAGCTCTCTTGGGCTGTGATAACAGCGGAGCAACGCTATGACTCCCAGGGCTCAAGACGCAGTGTCCAGCTGGCCAGGCCACCCTACCCCAACATTCAGAGCCAGTGTTCCCAGTTTTTAACCAACTTACTTCATCCTCGAAGACCTCATCACCTTCCAGTGTGCCGATGGGGTCTTTTAATACACGATCCCAAAAGCTCTCTTTGTTATCAAACTCTGTGGCTTTCAGTGGTGGAAGGCACAGCCAAAGGAGAGGCATTTGGAAGAGGAGCCAAAACGACAAACAAACAGAAACGAAAAGAGAGACAGATTTACGGCATTTACACTTGACCTTTTAACTACAAATGCATAGGTCATCAATAAGACTTCACATTCATCAAACCACTTAAAATTTGACTTGGAGACATTAGTAAAACAGGAATGAAAGGGCACCTCAGTGGCAGATTTAGGAAAGTGTGTGTTTCTGGTGGTCAGGGAAGGTGCATCTGACTAAGTGACATTTGAGTGAGTCCTGCACGAAGCAAGGGCGTGAGCAGGCAGATGGCTGGGGAGGACCATCCCTGGCGGGGGGCAGAGGAGGTGCAAAGCCCCTGAGGTGGGAGGGAGTGGGAGCCTGTTGAGGTATCTGACGAACTGCGGGAGGCGCAGTATGTGCGGAGGGGAGTGAGAGTGAGGTGAGCTGGGAGGGCCAAGGCCAGCTCTCAGAGGACCTAGTAGGCCCTGGGGAGGAATTTAGATCTTATTCCCAGAGAGATTTATTCTGACTGAGTGTGATTTTCTCTTGGAAATCCTGAGAAATATTCCTATCTCCTGTCAGTTTTGTCTAAAATTGCCCATCTCCAGAATTGCAGATGGTTTGTAATTGCTAATTAAAGCGTTAAGAAATGAATCCCCAAGCCAGTGAGCTTAAAAAAAAAACAAAAACCAAGTCTCTGGGAGATAGCAGATGCCTTTGTTCTCAAGGTCAACCACAGCCTGCTGACGGTGGGCCAGGAGAGGGGCTGGAGACCTCCAGTGTGGACGGGGTGCGAATTGAATGGAGGAACGGATAATTACAACTTGGGCCTAGATTCCCTGCTCCGGGAAAGGTGTGGATCCTGAGGCGGAGCCGGGGGGACAGGGCTCGTACACGATGATTGGAACCCCGGGGAAATTATGGTGGCCTCTGCCTCGGCTCCAGGATGACACCAGCCCCTCCTCTCTGGGCCATTCAGAAAGCCCTGCACATCTACCGCGGGTGATGCTGGGCTGACTCAATCTGTCTCATGGGTCTCTGGGGGTGGAGAGGGGCGTTCTTTGTCAGCTCCATGCACGGTATCTCCGCACTGCCTCTGGACTTTGGTTCAGTAATGGAAACGCTGACTCCTCTGGGCCCCTGGAGGGATGGTGAGCTCCACCCAGCTGGATCTGCCTGTCCTGACATCAGGCCAGAGGCCTCTCTGCCTGCAGACCTCCCACCCCAGCCTCGGCTTGCTCCTGGTGGAAACCTGCCTCATTGCAGGGGCCCCCGTGTGGCCAGAGTGCCCCCTCGCCCCCACGCTGGTCGTTCTTTCCCGCCAAGTCCTTCCAAGCACACACCCTCTCCAGTGAGGGGCTCAAACTCAGCAAAGGCAGGGGCCCTTCCGGCTCCATTCCAGACCACTGTGTCCCCAGACTGTCCGCCTGGGCTGTGGCCTGGAGAAGTTTCTTGTTGAGAAAACCTGACGAGAACCCACGGGAATTCAGGCAAGCCCTCAGGAGTAGTGGCAGAACGCGAGTCTGGGGAGGCCGGGCGCAGAGCCCCCGAGCAAGGTTCTCTGAGGACGTGCCTGCCGGCCACGGAGGAGAGGAGCCTGCCTCTGACCCTGCTAGCTCACCAGCTCCCTGTGATTTGTCAGTGCCGTCTTTTAATAGGCTTTATTGAATAATAGACACTTAATTTGAGGGGGGGGGAAACAGAAGTAGGTGTTTGTCAAGGGAGGAAGGGGACTTGGCAGGCCGGAGTTGGGAGCAGCCATTTTCAGAAGCATTTGTTTCCTTGAAATCATTAACCTTATTAGCATCAACCGGCCCCGTCTACGTGTCAAGACAAGCCCAGTAAATCCTCAGTAACGCAGCCTTAACTGTGGCAGGAGGAGAAGGAAGAGCTTTAGTCCTAATTAACTTTCCCTTTGGGGATTTCTGTCAACGTCTACCTTTGTTCTAGTGGGATTATCTTCCCTCTCCTATGGGAGGACTGGGGAGGCGGGGGAGGTGTCAGGCCAGGTTCCCGAGTGGTGGCCCTGTAACCCAGGGCCTTCCCAGCGGGTCACTCAGCCCTTTGCACCCTGGGCCCCTCGTCCGTGTAGCGGGGACCATGGAGCTCATCTTCAGGGCGGCTCAGGGGACCAGCGCCAACGCGACGAAGCCGGGCACACAGCACTCCCTGGAGTGGGACGTCTCTCCCGGACTGATTACCAGCAGGTCTTAACTCCTCTCCTCCCAGCCAATGGCTCTCCTCTAGCAGCTGTTTTCTGCTGACAGAAGGACGCCTTCTGAATTTGGGGTGGATGTTGGAGTCCTGTGTGTTTGCCACACAGGGCAGATCCCCGCGTTCTAAACCAGGACACGGAGGAGAGAAGCAGTAGGCGACTGCCCCCAGGCCAGCTTGGAGAAGTGGGCACAGGGGTGAAACTCGGGCCTGTTGCCCCCTCCGCCACCCTGCCTGTAGGAGCTGCTGCCGGGAGCTCGTGAGAAACGCGGACCCTCGGGCCCCTGGACTCAGGGTCTGCGTTTTAACACAAGGCCTGGGTGAATGCTCTGCACAGGAAAGTCTGAGCAGCACTAGCCTGCCCTGGCTCTCCTCTCTGGAAATGGAATAAGATCGAGAAGATTCTAGAGTGAGAAAGAGTTTGTTTGATAAGCCTCCTGTGCGGGTAACTCTGCTCCTCCCTGCCCCCATCCCAGCAGTTCACCCTCCCTCCGTTGTTTTTATTCAATAAAAGGATGTGTGTGTGTGCTAAGTCGCTTCAGTCGTGTCCCACTCTGCAGTCGCATGGACTGTAGCCCGCCAGGCTCCTCTGTCCATGGGATTCTCCAGGCTGGAATACCGGAGTGGGTTGCCACGCCTGCCTCCAAACCATAGACTAGGTCTGGTTAATTGTAGGATTTTGGTGGAGCAATGTGTACAAGTTGGGATTCTGCCACCAAAACCCAGCCTCCTCCCCTGTCCTTCTCCCTCAGAGGATTCAGCTGTCCCCTCCTTTAGTAAAAACTGAATCACGCTCTAAGGGTACCATTTGAGGGGCTCTTATTCATTCCCTGCCAAGGTGCCATGGAATGAGTCTGTCTGGAGGGACCCATGCATCCCAGTTAAGCCCTGCTGCCCAGACTTCAGAGAAGCTAGTCATTGACTGCCTGGCCCCTCTTGAAATGCGGGTGTCCCTGTACAGACCTTGAGTAGAGAGATGGACTTCTGGGCTGTTCCCAGGCCATTCTTTCTCACTCCCAAGACCCTCTTTCTGTTTCTGTCTCCCCTCTTCAGTTAAGGACAGGGAAGCACCTCCGGGTTCGTGGACTGGGTGCCCAGCACTTCCCTCGATTCTCTCTAGGACTCAGCACTGGCCAGACCAGCAAGGCACCCGCCCGCCTGGGAGGCACCATTCCCAGACACTGTGCAGGGAGCAGGGATCTTTGGTTAGGTTATGTGGGGCTCACCGTTTTCTGCCATTTGGGGTTCTTCACTGGGAACAAAGGCTGAAACCAAATAGGAAAAATGATTAATAGGAGGTGGAATGGTGATCTCTTCACCCTTAAGAGTCTGGAGAGACCGGGGCGGAGACTGTGTAGGTAGGATAAGAGGCTCCCGTGATTTCCAGCAGGTGGAGTGGTAGCTTATGCTCAGCACACGTCCAGTCCCCTCCTTTGGTTCACGGTTCGTCTTTTCCACTCGAGTTTACGTTCTGAGAGGGTAGGATAGCTTTGTCCATATGAAGATGGATGTACCACTGCCGAGTACACGGTAGGTATACAATAAATATAATTTCATACACAGTAGTTGTCATGGAACACATTGAGTATGGGTAATCCATTATCTTCCTAACTCTAGTGGTAAATAGTATTCCCTCCCCTTTCAAAACTCAATTTTAACTCACATTTAAAAGCATTTTACCCTTTGGTGAAGTTTCTTCCCTGAGCCTCGACTTCAAGTTCTAGAAATAAGGCTTTGGCCCACTGACCTTAATGAAGGCTGCCCTAGTCTAAAATGATTACATGAGGACTCTCTTTGGCCTGAGGCATGCTAATTCTGTGCTTCTCACCATCTCACAGATGGACCTGAAGCTTCCATGAGTCATTTAAAATCATCGTAAAATTATAAAGTTAAAATGATACCTTGTGACTCAGACTTGAAGGTGGCCAGCGTCATTGTTGATTCTTCCTCTTGTGGAGATCCTGATTTTGAAAGCACTGTTAAATGACAGAAGATGATGGCCATTGACAGTTTTAACCTTATACTTTTCAGTGGGTTCATATTGGACAGGTAGGGTCTGAGGTTCTTTCTTAGCACCCAAAGTTGATCCACAGAGGAGAAAACTTGGGTTGGAGGCCACTGCTGGTATATACTGGGTGCTTCCTCTGCCCATATCTTCCTCTTAGCTTTGCTGACTTAACTCTGGGGCTGCAGTAAACAGTGGCTGGGAAATGCAGGCCCTCTTCTTGTCTGGTCAGTTAGGGTCCCCAGGACAGAGGGGATGGCTGGGGAGACCTGAAGGGTATTCCTCCTATAGGAACCACAGAGCCAAGTGGCTTCCAGGCCGTGTGGGCTTATCACGGGGTACACCTGTCACTGTAGGAAGTGGGTGTCTCTTGTGTTTTGTGATTAAGAGCTCCCAGAGAGGAGCAGAATGAGGGCCAGTGGGGAGGCCCTGGGGCCTGGCTAGTACAGATGAGTTATGCTACTATAGTTTTTGAGAACTTTCCTAAAGTTCGTGGTTGAAAGTGAAAGTGTTAGTTGCTCGGTCATATCTGACTCTGCAATCCCATGAACTGTAGCCCGCTAGGCTCCTCTGTCCATGGGATTTCCCAGGCAAGAATTCTGGAGACTGAGCCCTCCGTAGACAGAGAGCTCTCTGACTACTGAAAAGTGAAATCACTCAGTCGTGTCCAACTCTCTGCGACCCCATGGACTGTAGCCCATCAGGCTCCTCCGTCCAGGGGATTCTCCAAGAATACTGGAGTGGGTTGCCATTTCCTTCTCCAGAGGATCTTCCCGACCCAGGGATCGAACCCGGGTCTCCCGCATTGTAGGCAGACGCGTTAACCTCTGAGCCACCAGGGAAGTAGTTCTCTGACTACTAAGAACACACATTCTACCGTGCATGGCTCCGGCCGTTGGGACCCGTTTCCTTTTCTTAACCAATTTTCCTCAAGCTGCCTTGTTCCAGCCCTTCTGTGCAGATGGGGAGGCCAGGTCTCGTTTTCTCGTTTTGTGTGGAAGCTCATCAGATATTCGAAGGCACTTCTTCTTTCTCATACTCACGTGTCTTCCAGACTTAACGCCCTCGTTTGCTTCAGCAGTTGTCTGTGGCGATGTTACCTCCAGGCCGGCCTCATGCCAGCTTCTCCTCTGAGTGTCAGCTAGTCCACTTCTGGTCCCCATGGAGGGTGGAATCCTTCTAAGTGAACAGCGCCCTGAGCTGCTCTTGGGGTGCAGGCTGCAGCAGGGCTCCTCTCCCTCTCCAAACCCTTGTAGTTGTTTCTGCTTATATGAAGCTTCTGGCCGTCACATCAGTCATGCTGTTGGCTTATGGAGCCTGTGGTGGGGTAAATCGTCTAGACCAGACAGGGCTTTCCCCCCTTGTCCTCCTTTCTGTATTTGTGGGCCTACAAGCAGGGCCTAATCTAAATGAGCATTCTATTTTCTTTAGCCAGTCCTGATCCAGGGTTTCTGGCTGTCAAGATCTTTCAGAATCTGATCACATTATCATCATGACTCAACCGCTTCCAGTCGTGTACAGGTATCAGAATTCCCCCTACATCTGTATCTGAGTCTATGATAAAATAGTGTGCTGGACGGAGCACCGTGGCCCCCAACTGGAAAACGGGTGGACTCCATCCTTAAACAGATTCTTCGGATGCTTATCCCACAGCGGCCATGCCGTCGTGATCATGATGCTCCCACCTCGTGTTTGTCTATCTTGTCTATAGGAACATCAGGAAGGCTCTGAAAATGAAACATGTTTTGGAACTCAGGCCTCTTGCTTTACCACAGCTCCTGATTTAATGACCTTGTCACAAAGTGACATAAGAGCCAGCATCACTCGATCTGTTTTTTTTCTTAAAGTATTTGTTTGTTTATTTGTGGCCTCACGGCGTCTTTGTTGCTGCACGGCTTTGCTCTAGTCTCGGCTGGCGTGGGCTGCGTGTGGGCTGCTCGTGGCGGTGGCTTCTCTTGTTGCAGAGCATGGGCTCTGGGCGGGCAGGCTTCAGTAACTGTGGCTCACGGACTTCATTGCTCCTCAGCATGTGCGGTCTTCCTGGACCAGGGATAGAACCTGTGTCCCCTGCATTGGCAGGCAGATTAGTAACCACTGGACCTCCAGGGAAGTCCTTGATCGGTTCTTACTGATCCTGTGCCGGCTCCTCCTGGTCATTTTGCTCTCAGTATTTGGCCCACGTTGATCATAGACTGTTCTCCACGAGTACTAAAGTCTGCATACGGCTCATTGCCTACCAAGACCATCTCTTGAGGGAAGGGTGCACCCTCTCATCATCATATCTGATCAGGAGTCTGACGAGGACTCAACAGCAGTTTCACAAGCATGTAACAAATATTTATAGGTGCTTATTGTGTGTGTGTGTGTGTGTGTGTGGGCAGCAAGTTTTGAGGATTTCTACCAGCGGGGATATAATGCTCTGTGTTAGAATTTCTGGTATACTTTGTTTATGACTCTGCTCTGTGCTTGGCGGTGTAGACACCTGGGGCCATAAATAGTCGTTCCGGCCCTCCTCCAGCCTGCTTCGTTGCCCAAGCCGAGAGGCATTTCTGGTGCCTTTAGCATTCCTTGCGTGTCAGACCTGCCACTCTCTGTAGTAACAGGTTTCAAGGATCTATTTATCTGGGTGTTATACCTCCATGTTTGTTTCAGAGGGCTGTTTATAGAGTCCGTGTAAAATGGTGTTTCTGGTGCCTGGGGTTGAATTTGTTGTTCGGTCACCAAGTCCTATCTGACTCCGCAACCCTGGGACTGTACCATTGCCAGGCTCCTCTGTCCTCCACTGTCTCCCAGAGGTTGCTCAGATTCATGTCCACTGAGTCAGTGATGCCATCCAACTATCTCCTCCTCTGCTGCCCCCTTCTCCTTCTTGAGTCTTTCCCAGCATCAAAGTCTTTTCCAATGAGTCAGCTCTTCTCATGAGTTGGCCAAAGGACTGGAGCTTCAGCTTCAGCATCAGTCCTTCCCATGAATATCCAGGGTTGGTTTCCTATAGGATTGACTGGTTTGATCTTCTTGCTGTCCAGGGGATTCTCAAGAGTCTTCTCCAACACCACAATTTGAAAGCATCAGTTCTTCAGTGCTCAGCCTTCTTTATGGTCCAGATCTCACATCCATACATGACTACTGGAAAAACCATAGCTTTGATTATACAGACCTATGTTGGGAAAATGATGTCTCTGCTTTTTAATATGCTGTCTAGGTTTGTCACAGCTTTCCTTCCAAGGAGCAAGTGTCTTTTAATTTCAGGCTGTAGTCACTGTCTGCAGTGATTTTGGAGCCCAAGAAAATAAAATCTGACACTATTTCCATTGTCTCCCCATCTATTTGCCATGAAGTGATGGGACTGGATGCCATGACCTTAGTTTTTTGAATGGTGAGTTTCAACTCCATGGAGAGTATGGGGTTGAATCAGTTCAGTTCAGTTCAGTTCAGTCGCTCAGTCGTGTCCGACTCTTTGCGACCCCATGAATCGCAGCACGCCAGGCCTCCCTGTCCATCACCAACTCCCGGAGTTCACTCAGACTCGCGTTCATCAAGTCAGTGATGCCATCCAGCCATCTCATCCTCTGTCGTCCTCTTCTCCTCCTGCCCCTAATCCCTCCCAGCATCAGAGTCTTTTCCAATGAGTCAGCTCTTCACATGAGGTGGCCAGAGTACTGGAGTTTCAGCTTTAGCATCATTCCTTCCAAAGAAATCCCAGGGCTGATCTCCTTCAGAATGGACTGATTGGATCTCCTTGCAGTCCAAGGGACTCTCAAGAGTCTTCTCCAACACCACAGTTCAAATGCATCAATTCTTCGGCACTCAACCTTCTTCACAGTCCAACTCTCACATCCACACATGACCACTGGAAAAACCATAGCCTTGACTAGACGGACCTTAGTCGGCAAAGTAATGTCTCTGCTTTTGAATATACTATCTAGGTTGGTCCTAACTTTTCTTCCAAGGAGTAAGCGTCTTTTAATTTCATGGCTTAGTCCCATAATAAAAAAAGAGGCTTTAAAAATAGGAATCTATCACCAATGAAATCCATTCTACCCTAGAGCTTTGCTGGTTCTCCAGCACTCTTGTGCTGAGAGATCAGTCGCTCAGGGGATCTTGTTAAGGATGCAGACAGGGATTGTTAAGAAAGCCTGGGAATCTGCATCTTTACAGGCAGCGGGTGCTGGGGATGCCCAGTCCTGGACCCTGAGCACCATCACCGCCAACACTCACCTC
This sequence comes from Budorcas taxicolor, assembly GCF_023091745.1. NCBI lineage: Eukaryota > Metazoa > Chordata > Mammalia > Artiodactyla > Bovidae > Budorcas > Budorcas taxicolor. The sequence goes on from NC_068921.1 coordinate 15,903,510, forward strand.
CGCTCACCCCTGGGGACCCTCTGCCTCCCACAAAACCAGCACTTTGAGTTGCTTTAGCCTCAATTGTGTTTCTCCAACTAGTGGATGGGCGGCTTTTGCCCTCGGCCAATCAGATTCTTTTTTGCATCTGCCATGCTCAGGAACCCTTAGTATCCTGTCCTCCAGCTGCAGGGGGCCTGGCTTTTCTTCATGGCGGGGGTGCGTCCCCATCACACATGGAGCATCTTTCCTGTGTCACTTTCCTCCACCTTCTCCTAACTAGATCTGACCTCCTGTTTGGAGCTCCATACTTCTGGGGTTCCCCTTGCACCCCACTCCCCATCACTTCCTTTTCACTCTTCACTCTTTCAGAGAAGTCTCTTAATGAGTCTCTTTGCTCCATTCCACTGGCCAGACACAATCATGTAGCTATTGCCAGTAAAATCTGTCCAGTTATTATTTTAACACTCTCCAAAAGACTGATTGTAAACCATGGGCAGAAAGGAGAAGAAAAACCTTCATACATTTTAGGAAATTGCTGACTTTTCTTTGTGTTCCAATCTCGGCTGTAGCCACCACCCCCATGTCTCTGCAGGAGCCTGGGGTGTGACCTTGACCCTGGCTTAGAGGCTCAACACTCCACGCCTTTGGTCCAAGCCACCAGCATCACAGGATCTGATCAGTAGGTATTGCTGTGGGTGGCCAGACTTGTGCTAAACACTGAACGCACGTTGGGGACTTTCCTGGTGGTCCAGTGGTTAAGACGCCACACTTCACTGCAGGGGGCACCCCAGTTCCATCCCTGGTTGGGGAAACTAAGATCCCACACGTCATACGATGTCATCAAAAAGGAACTCAGTAGTGGAAAGAGACTTGGCTGGAAAACATGCCCCTACAGTCCAAATGCACAGAGCACTTAAAACCTAAATTAGATCCAGACGTGACTGGCTCTATAATTAAGCCTGGAGACCAAAAGGATCGTGAATGAACGTGGCAAATGAGACACTGATTTCCAGAGGGCCCCTCTCTGAAGGAAGGTGCCCCGTGGAGTGAACAGGCCCTGGTGCCCCTCCCCCGCCTCAGCCTCCCTCTGTCTCCTTTCCCTATCCCACCTCCTTTCAGGCTTAGCGTTGGCACTTTACAGGCGATTACCCAGGAAATGACTTCCAGAATCCTGCTTATGAATATTTAGATAAGTGCTCAGATTTTTTTCCCCAGCCATCACGCTTACTGACTCTGAAATGGTTCCAGTTTTCGGGGCTCCATCGGAGCACAAACCCCCTGACACAACCCCCACATGCACCAACTTAGCCTGTAAAGTCCTCCCCATCGTGTGCTGGCAGCCAGCACCCTGGAACTCCTGGCTCGTGTGGGCTTGCCTCCGCTGCCCCTTCTCCCTCATAGGGTTTCTGGCTCCTAATTTCATGTAAGCCACATCTGAGCTACAAAATCGAGCAGGCACGGATGGGGGCAGGGAAGTGAGGTGCCGGTGGGGAATCCAACTCACTGCTGCCATGACTACAGGTGTGAAACTAATGTGTGAACCTGTGATGGGTCAGTCTCACTAAGGCTGGGTTTACATTATTAATCCTGGTGAGAGAAGATGCCGTTCCGGGGTGCATTCCCAGGATCCTAGGGCAAAGGGCCTTTGGGCTTAACTGGGCTGAGAATTAGGATCCTGAGTGCAATCTCGCCAAACTCTCTTGAGTGTCTCCTAACTGTGGCCACACAAATTCCTGCTATGGATGGTCTTGGCTCGTTCTGAACCAGGGCTGGCTTTGACCGCACGCTTGGATAGAGATTCTGGGGTGGGTCCCAGTCCTCTCACCACGTGATTATTTAGAGATGGGCTCTGTCCCCAGGGCACCAGCCTGTAATCTGGGAAGGAAATGGCCTGTGTCCCCTCGGGAAATAGGGCCTGTGTTCATGTGGAACAAGAACAGGAAAACTAATGAAGGGACAGGGGGAGATGGGAGAAGGTATATAGCACTCTGCTGATGCTCTTTCTCTGAGGGGGGTCTAGGATGAAGGGAAGGGGGAGGGGTCACAGGGACAGGATGGCCCAGGAAGCTGTATGCATCGTCAGTCTGACGGGCGATGCTCTAGCCTCGATGCTCCACCTCCATGGGACACCCACGAGGCCATGTCTCCCCAGCACCCCTGGAGCCTGGCCTCGAGGTGGATGTGGGGAGTGGGGTCCCATACCCATCTTGCTTTCATAAATCCACTCCGTCTGCGTACTCTGGTCCTGGGAGGTCAGAAACTCTCCCTCATGCGTCACAAATGATGAGGATGGCATCGTGTCCTCGAGAAGAGGCCTGCTGCTGGCAGGTTCAGGGGGTGGGAGGAGGGACAGTGAAGAAGGTGGTTACCCGAGGGATGCCAGCCACAGACGGTCCACCTCCAGGCAGGGGCTGGGTTAGAAGCCCCACGGCTGCTGCCTGCAGGGAGGTTGGGGTGGTGGCAGCTGCTCCCTGGCCCGCGCAGTCTTCCGCCCATCCCAGGACCATCACAGGGGAATGGAAAATAGCCCCGTGGGCCATTCTGGGTGCCAGCTCCTGCCTCACTTAGAGGGAAAGGATCTGCAGACGCCTTCAAAGGCTGGTGGGCCAGGCTTCCGTAATAGACAGTCCAACCTTCCAGAACATTCTCTGCCCCTGCCGGCTCACCACCCTGCTCATTCCAGTCACCCTTCTCGCCTCATGGCTGCTTCAGGCAGAGCAGACAGCACTTCAAGTCAAGCACTGGGGTCTGTGCCTGCCAGTCCACCCACTGCACACAGCACCATTTTCAGGGAAGGTTTTGCAGGGCCCGAGGACAGGCCTTCGGGTGTGAGGTGCAGACCCTGCTACCTGGGAGCTCAGGATTGAAAAGGGGCCCCAGCACCCTGCCCTGCACTGTGCCCTTCCTCAGGAATCTCTGCTAAGTAGGCAGGAAACCACGTTAGAGGGATGAGAGGGGCTTTAGACCCTGAAGTCATGTCAGGTCGACTGGCCCCATTGGCAGAGGCAGGCATGAGGGAAATGCCCAGCTGATAAGGGGGGCAGTGACTATGGACGGTAGGAAGGAAGTAGACTTTGGAGTTGGCTGGTCCGAGTTGGCGTCTTGGCTCTTTTGAGTAGAGTGGAGTAACCATGGGTAAGCCCCTTGACTTCTCCATGCCTTGGTTTCCACACCATTTTTTTTAAAATTGGAGGATAATTGCTTTACTATGCTCTGTTGGTTTCTGCTGTCCAACATCGTGACTCAGCCAGAAGTATACATATATTGCCTCCCTCTTGAACTACTCCCCAACCCCACCCAACCCCTCCCGCTAGATTGTCACAGAGTGCCAGGCTGGGCTCCTTGTGTTACAGAGCAGCTTTCCGCATGGTAACCAAATGGTGAAAACCGTAATTCAAAAAGACGCCCATACCCCAATGTTCCACGCCTTTTAGATAATCATACCTCCCCCCTGCACCACACCTCCATAGGTGAGGACAAAATGGGAGTGGGCAGTGCTGGCTCTTAGAGGCAGTGTTGTTTTTAGAGGCAAAGTAAGAAGTTCAACGGCCCTTCAGGAGATGGGCTGGTTCCCTGTGGGGCCCAGGGTTCCCTGATGCAGGGAACGCTCCACGGGAACGCCGTTCTCCCTTCAGCGTCTGTGGGCATTACGGGCAGATTTATGCCACCTCCCGGGGCCTGGGGGTGGGTCTGTGCTGGCCAGCGGGCCCGGGCAGAGTGGCTGTGTTCTCAGGGTGTGCTACTGGGCAGGGGCCCCGGGGCAAGTGGCAAGATGCGTGGGTGTCAGTCAAGTGACCGCAAGGGTCAAGAACTAGTGGGGAAGGGCGAGCTTTTCCGGCAGATGTCAAGTCTTGCCCTGCTCCGGGCCTCGAGGCCACATCAGGGGACTCCTCTGAGCTCAGTGTCTTATCCTGCTGGTGGGATGTTGCTGGGATTCAAAGAGATAATACAAGTCCCTGTGGACAGACCTTGAGAAGTCAAAGCGGCCGGCTGACAGGCGCCAGGATTGTGCTTGAGGTCACAGAGGGCCGCTCTGGTCATGCTCATTCTTGTGTACACTTGCCCTCCCTGCCACGCCTGCCCAGGGCTGGGACGATGCAGGGTCCCCTGGGGTGCCTGCCAGGGCTCTGCTATGACCTTAGCACCTGGGAAACTAGACTGCGTTGCCAAACACCAGCATCCTGCTTTATCAGCAATGCAGGGATACAGGACGGAGCCCCTGGTCCTAGATTCCATGTCTGTTCCTGCAGCTGCCTCACAGCGGGGACGGGCCCTGGTGTGTGCCCGGGCACCTTCACAGCAGGCGTGCAGAAGTGCGTGGGCTAGGGGCGGGTGCTTTCCTGCTTACGAGGAACGCAGGAAACACTTGACCTGAGTCTGTGCCCCCTCCCCGCTGACCTTAGCAAACACACACCCGTGGGACACTTCTTGCCCAAAAGGATTTGTGGAGATTTCGGTCTCTCAGCAGCCTTGGGTGAGGAAAATCCAGGGCCTCTCTGAGCACCCCAGGCTCAGCCTTGGACCCTGGGGAGCCAAACTGAACTGCCTGGGGGCAGACCCAGGGGAGGCCTGGGGCTCCCCGCCGGGCCCGGGGACAGAAGCACACTCAGCAGCAATACGGCTGAAAGACTGGACGGGTGCCTGTGTTGGGAACAAAGCTGCCTGGGCATCTTGCTCCTCGTTCTCCATGTGTTAAGTTTTCTACATGGCAGCTCTTGGGGAGCAGAATGAAGGCTAACAGTGACCCAGAGCCCTTACTGCACATACCCCGGGTGGTAACCCCGGCTCCACTGCACCCTCATGAGTTCAGTTCAGTTCGGTCGCTCAGTCGTGTCCGACTCTTTGAGACCCCATGAACCGCAGCACACCAGGCCTCCCTGTCCATCGCCAACTCCTGGATTCCCCCCAAACCCATGTCCATTGAGTTGGTGATGCCATCCAATCATCTCATCCTCTGTCGTCCCCTTCTCCTCCTGCCTTCAGTCTTTCCCAGCATCAGGTCTTTTCCAATGAGTCAGCTCTTCGCATCAGGTGGCCAAAGTATTGGAGTGTCAGCTTCAGCATCAGTCCTTCCAATGAATATTCAGGACTGATCTCCTTTAGGATGGACTGGTTGGATCTCCTTGCAGTCCAAGGGACTCTCAAGAGTCTTCTCCAACACCACAGTTCAAAAGCATCAATTCTTCAGCGCTCAGCTTTCTTCACAGTCCAACTCTCTCATCTATACATGATCACTGGAAAAACCATAGCCTTGACTAGAAGGACCTTTGTTGGCAAAGTAATGTCTCTGCTTTTCAATATGCTGTCTAGGTTGGTCATAACTTTCCTTCCAAGGAGTAAGCATCTTTTAATTTCAAGGCTGCAGTCACCATCTGCAGTGATTTTGGAGCCCAGAAGAATAAAGTCTGACACTGTTTCTCCATCTATTTGCCATGAAGTGATGGGACCGGATGCGATGATCTTAGTTTTCTGAATGTTGTAGTATTTGTTTAGTCCTCACCAGAGCCCCACCCCTGGTTGCACAATGGTAAAGAATCTGCCTGCCAATGCAGGTAGACCCAAGGGACTCAGGTTCGATCCTTGGGTGGGGAAGATCCCCTGGAGGAGGAAATGGCAACCCACTCTAGTATTCTTGCCTAGGAAATTCCCCTGGACAGAGGATCCCTGGCATGCTGCAGTCTGTGAGGTCACAAAAATTCGGACACAACTGAGTGTGTGCGCGCGCACACACACACACAGATACACACAGCCCTGAGGAAGCAGAAACTGTTCCTGTCCCCATTTTACAGATGGGAACACCAAGGTAGAAGATAAAGCGGCTGCCCTGCAACACACAGCTGGCTGGGTGGAGCAGCTGAGATCCACACCCAGGCAGCCTGGCTCTGGGGTCCTTGTTGTCCATCACAGCCTGACTGGTCACTTCACTGTCAGGCCCCTTCAGCGTCACGTTGCTTGCTTCTGTGAGTGTCAATGGCTGAAGTGGAGGGGATTCCGGAAAGCACTCCCTCTATGGATTGGTGTAGTGGGGTGGTCCTGGCAGATGCTGAGCCTCTGAAAGCGTGAAGCATGATACAGAGGGGCTGGTGGAGGATGGGAGTGGGGAGCCGACCTCACCAGGTGGAGGGGGTGCCCCTGTACGGAGCCCCGGGTCATCAAGTTATAGCCTATGTCTTCCCTGCACGCTAGAGCAGGTTTCATTCCTGCTTCTCAGTGTAACCCAGCCAGCCTTGTGCTTTCTTTGTATCTACTGTCAACCCACTTCCCCGCTGGAAGTCAGTGACCGCCTTCCCCTAGTCATTCTTTGGGGCGGATGTAGGGGACAAAGACTGTGAACCAGAGCTCATGTGTCCTCTGCCCCACAGGGGTATCTACAGAGCAGAGCACACAGAGGCTTCTGTCCACGGCTCTCACAGTGACCATCTAGCGTGGGTCAAGCCCTGTGGCAGGAGTTCCACGAATACTCACTGCATGATCATTTGGAGCTTGGAATATGCCTGAGTGAGGAAGATGGCAATTTCCTTGCAGCATTCACGCACCTCTTCACTACGAGCGATGCCCAGGGCCCTTGGCCGTCTTTCCCCATGCTAACCTCCTTTCTAGACTCAGCTGGCCCCTGCTCTTTCCATAGTTCTGGGTGCCCAGGGCTCTGGATCCTGGGGCTCATCTCTCAGCTTGTGAGTGGCTTGAATGGCAAAGGGGAATAGTATTGGGAGGTCCTTTGTGTGTGACTTCTAGGAGACCGCCCCCAAACCCCTCCTTCTCAGAGGTCTTGCTCCCTGCACCCCTACCCATTCTCACCCCTGCTCCCAGTCTTTGGGACTGCAAAGGCTACGAAGCATCAGCCCTCAGCATGAATTTTCACCCTGACTTATTGGAAAAAAAAACCCAAAAACCTTTTACCTTGCTCTAAGACCAGGCAGGGTTTGTGAAGAATGAGCCTTGAAGTCTGCTGGAAAAAATAAAAGAAAGACAATGTTAGGGGAAAAAAAAGGAAACTTTCTTTCTGTTGAAAAACCTGTCATTAATTGTGTGATGCTGGGTTTGGGGTGGGGAAGCCCTGATTCACAGAATTTTTCTGTTTTTGCTTTTTTGTTGTTGTTGTTCTCTCTCGTAGTCATTTCCTTTAGAAATTATGAGGTTAAAATTTTTATAAAATTAGAGCTCAAGAAGATAATTTTCATGAAATTGTGGATTTGGGACATTCAAGTTTGCTTTGTTAATCTTTTGGGTTATCACAGAGTCCCCCCTCTGTCACAGGATGAAGGATATTTTTTTCTATACAAGAAAGAGGGCTGAGGTTCAGAGGACATAAATATTTAAAAAATGATATTTCACTTTACAAATTATACTTGTGTCATTTTATCACCTGACTGTTGGGTTTGAATGATATGACATCAAGCATTTCAGGTACAATTGGGATAAAATAGAGCATCGGTTCTAGGAATAGAGGATGGCACAGTGGAAGTGTAAAGAAACGAGAATCAGAAAATTTGAATGAGAAACTTAAATGTTCAACACTTATCCATAGCTCACCCATGAGATAGACTACTACCGGGGAATATTACTTGGCTATTAGAATGATATCTACAGGGACTTCCCTGGTGGTCCAGCGGTTAAGAGGCTCCCTTCTGGTGCAGGGGATGTGAGTTTGATCCCTGGTCGGGGGGCTAAGATCCCACCCCGCCCGCGTAACTGGAGAAGACTGCCTGCCACAGTGGAAGATCCCACGTGACACAATCGAGACCTGCCACAGCCAAAACAAATAACAATAATACATCAATACTAAAAAATAAAATGATGGCTATAAACATTAAGCAATATGGCCAAAGGTGAAGGTCACAGCACTAAGTAACAAAAGTAAAACACAGGTTTGTATATACAGCGTATTTGAAATGGTAAAATCAAGACAAAACAAGGACCACCACCACCAGCAAGCACGCGAGAAATGAGAGCAGGAGGGACCTGCTAAAATGTGAATCAGCCTTATTTATATTCGGATGTTGGTAGGTTGGGTGATGTCTTTCTGCTTTTCACATTTTCCATGAGAAAATGGACAGAAGTAGATTTTGCTTCATTTTATGTTACTCCTCTCAAATTAAAATATGCATATAATTCATGAAAAATCAGAAACAAAGGATGAAAGGAGGGGAGAAAGGAGAAAAAGAGAAGAGATTAGAAGAGAAAGAGAAGGCTTGGGAGCATCTCCTGACTCTTAGTTATTTTCCATGGCCTTGGAGAAGTCACATACCCTTTCTCAGACTCCAGGATCCTCATTTGTAAAGAGAGGCGGGAGGTAAAGAGTGACTGAAGGCTTGATGGAAATAAAGACTGAAATGTACACTAGACACCGTATGTCACTGGACTGTATTCCTAACCTTCAGGACAAGACAGGCATAGAAAATGATGCTGTTTGTATGGGAGCAGCATGGAGGCTGGGAGAACTGGGGACCCAGCATCTCTCCCCAGTAGTGGCCAACTCAGTGCACCCTGATTGGGAAGCTCTGGCTTATTTGTGAACTTTGCTGCTTGACAAGTTGTCTGTCTCCTGTCTCTGCCTTATCAGTATATCTCAAGCCTTTCTTTTTAAATACACAGAATTGCTAGGTTCCCCATTTAGAAATGGTCCCTGGGATGCCAACTCTCACCTGGAAACAGCAACCAAATTATAGCATTTAAGTCAAACAGCATTCAGAGCCGCCCAAGAGGAGCTAGCAAGAGGTAAGAAAATCAAATCCCGTGGATTGTGTGTCTCAAAATGTCATTAAGTAGACACATTATGAATCAATATACTGTGACATCGCTACAGCGTCATTTGTCACAGAGCAGAGTTCATCTTCAGGAAGGTCTTCCCACGTGGCGCTAGTGGTAAAGAACCCGCCCGCCAATCAGGAGATGTGAGAGACTCGGGGTCCATCCCAGGGTGGGGAAGATCCCCTGGAGGAGGGCGTGGCAAACCACTCCAGTATTCTGGCCTGGGGAATCCCGTGGACAGAGGAGAATATCATAGGAAGGTCTTAGGTTCTGAATAAACAAAAGGGACCATGTTGTGGGGTGGTTTCCTGTTCTATGACAGCGTGTCAGAAATGTAGATTGTATTTCTTCCTTCTAGAACCTTCCTGCACCTTGTGAGATCAGACATGCCTTTTTACACCTGACAATTGTGTGGTGTGGGAATGCTTTCAAAGCATTTTCAGAATGAAAATGAAAGAACACTGCCACAGTCACAGGGTATTTTTTCCCATGGCAAAAGTGAAACCTGGAAGAGGTAATCGACATGCCCAAGGTCCAAGGCCCACCCTTGTGCTGGATCTTCTAACTCTGGCACCCCCGGGTTCACACCCATGCTTCACAAAAATGATTTGGAGCCTCCCGGTTCAAATCCGGGGAGATCCGTCACACGTGACCATTGATTATTCAGCGACAGTTGATGCTGCGTTGATATTCAATTTTGCTCATCCAGTTTTATTGGATTCTCTCACAAACCATGGAGAAAATCATCCCTTTAAAGAAGAGAGGGGATGGGGTCGTTGGTCTGACACTGCACTGATTGGTCCAGGGCAATGAGAGTCTGTGAAATTGACCTGCCTGCAGAGTAGTTGGGTGGGGACAGATTCCTCCCACACCCTAGTTCATTGCGTCTTCTCTTGTCTTTCCGTTATGTCCATTTTACAAAAGAGAGCAATGTGGCCAGGGGATGTTACCTACCCATCACAAGTCAGTGGTAAAGGGAATGATAATGTATTATAATAATAGCTAATACTTACCTAGGTTATATGCTTAAAATGCTATATGCCTGGCATAGCTCATAATGCTTCCCATAATTTAACCCCTTTAATCTTCACATAGTGTAGGTCTAGTGTTATCCCTATGGGCCTTCCTGGTAGCTCAGCTGGTAAAGAATCTGCCTGCAATGCAGGAGACCCTGGTTGAATCCCTGGGTCGTGAAGGTCCCCTGGAGAAGGGATAGGCTACCCACTGCAGTGTTCTTGGGCTTTCCTGGTAGCTCAGACGGTAAAGAATCCATCTACAATGTGGGAGACCTGAGTTGGGAAGATCCCCTGGAGAAGGGATAGGCTACCTGCTCCAGTATTCTTGCCTGGAGAATCCCATGGACAGAGGAGCCTGGTGGGCTACAGTCTGTGGGTTCACAAAGAGTCGGACACGACTGAGCAACTTTCAGTGTTATCCCTAATTTATAGCTAAGAAAACTAAGAGCAGTTAAGTGACTTGCCCAAACTCACGCGAGATAAATGGGAGAGAACTGGTGTTCACACCTATGGAGTCAGGCTCTTGAGAGAGGAAGAAAGAAGTGCTCTTTGTGACAGGCTCACATCTGCCAGCAAATCAATAAATGGCATCAGGCTCCCTCCTCCTCTCCTGATGCTGCGGCAGACATCACTAGTGGCTCGTGGCACTCTCTCCTTCTGACCTCTAATAATTCATCCATTAGCCTGTGATATGGAAGCCTATTTGTCATTGTGGGTTCATTTTATAGACACTGATTAATTCACAATGCTGTTTTTAAGAATAAATGAGTGATTGGGATTGACATATACAAACTACTATATATAAAGTAGTTAATTAATAAGGACCTACTGGATAGCACAGTGAACTCAAGACTCTGTAATGGCCTATATGGAAAAGAATCTAAAAAAGAGTGGACATATGTGTACGTATAGCTGATCCATGTTGCAGTACGCCTGAAACTAACACAATGTTGTAGATCAACTATGCCCCACCATAAAAATTAAAAATCAAAATGAAAACCCAAAAAAGCAAGAAAAACATGTGTTTGTGTATGTGTGTGTCTATATATACACCTGGCTTTGTGAAATGAATGAAACTGAACTTGATCCAATTTGCATTTACTGAACATCTGTTATGAGTCAGGAAAGCACTCTTGTTTGACACTGAGGTTCAAAACAAAGGATTAACAGTTACATCTTTAAGGTCTTGGGGAGAAATTCTGCATAAAGAAATCGTGATGCAAATTCTTTTGAGAATTAAAGATCCTCTTGTAAACCCCTTTAATTTAACCTGGTTTGTACAGTCTCGCTCAGCACCCTGAGTTTTCATAGACTAAGATATGCTTGCATGTGCCTTTAAAGGCATTGTAGTATTCTCCTACAGTTTTGGTTTTTTTTTTCAGTGCCTCACCAATATTTGCTAGCAGGGCATTTATTTTCAAAGCTTTTGCTTTACACACAGTTCCATTCACTCGACAGCATTCTATTTGTCCTACTCTGGTGGGTAATATATTTACGAAGGTCCGACACAGAGTGGGGACATGTGAAGAATGCTTGATTCACACTGTGCAAAAGAAATGGCTTGAATGCTGTTTTTCAGTATTAGAATTACCCTTGGTACTTGAAGAACAGGGCTGTTAGGATCCTGAGAGGGAGCTCAGTGGTGCAGACACAAAGAAGAGAAAATCTCCCCGCAAGAGGAACGACCTCTCCAATGTACTAACTAAACTGCTGAGGGCAGTATGAGTGTATTGATAGGATGATACATCTGTCATGATTTGATGGATAGGATGTGAAGGTGAAACACCTGGGTGGCTGCCGAAACCACCCAGCTTTTAGGATGTGGGTTGTGCGCAGTCAGATTGGGATTTAAAGATTCAAGCTGCCTGAGATGGTTGCTTGTTCCAAAAAATAGTTGTTTCTAGGTCAGCATTAAGGTGATGCAGATGACCTGGATTTTCAACTTTCTGTTTCTGGTTGGATATGGCCATGCAGTCATAACATCAAGGGAAGACACTGCGTGGCCTGTGAATAAATGCATGTTACCCACTTGGAGCAATAGCACAAGGAGGCCACTGCCAAATGATAAAACCCAACTTAAGGAAGAGCTGCCAGCTTTTTAAGGAAGAGTTTCTGCCAACTGCAGAAACGGTACAGGGAAAATGTGAGCCTTAGGATAAGAGAAATCACTCCAAAGTTAAATGCCCACCAGCAGGATAAGATGATGCCTTTCAGGGTCTGAGTGGGCACCCAGGGAAGCATCCTAGTCTTTGCTGACTTGGTAACACATTATGGAAATGTGTTCTAGAAAGTAATTAGAGCTCATTAATAAAATTTAGCTATAAGGATATTTATCAACATGCTGTTTTAAAAGGTAACAGAAAACAAAAGCAATAAATGATTAGTAATAGGAAACCAATTAAAAATATGGTTTGGGGAAGTCCCTGGCGGTCCAGTGGTCAGGATTTGGTGCTTGCACTGCCAGGGGTGTGGGTTCAGCCCCTGGTCAGGGAACTAAGATTTTTATTTTTGGCTACACAGCACGTGGCCTCTTAGGTCTCCATCCAGGGATTGAACCCATGGCCCCTGCAGTGGAGGTGTGGAATCTTAGCCAGTGGACCACTGGGGAAGACCCTGAATACGACTGATTCTTGCTTTTGCTTTTTTCTTTTTACTTGTATACAGTTTCTCAAACGTCCACCATGCACATGTGTTACTTGTGCAACAAGGAAAGGAAAAGATACAAATAAGGGGGTGTGTTCTGTTTGTCTGGTTTTGCTTTTTAGGAACAGAGGCTTCCCGTTGAGTCATCAGGTCTCCCTGTCTGCTTGGTAGGCTCAGGGCTTGGGGGCACAGCTATTGAAGTCTTGAGTAGGTTGGTCAAAAATGACTCATGAGGCTGTCAGCATGGTGAGTAGGACTGATCATTTGTGCTCTGGCTTTAACTCAAGCCTGTTCTTTTTTTTCCTGGGCCTTGTGATGAGCTAGAACCACCACCTATGGGATGTCCTCCCCAGATACTCACCTGCTTCCAGAAACTTCTTATACAGAAACATTTTCCCTTCCAGGAGCTCTTTCTTCGGCAGATCCTTATGGCCCCAATAATCCTGTTCATACGGATAATCCTGTTCAAACTGATAATTGTCTCCTTTCAGGTAATTTGCCTCCTCCTCCAGGTACTGGTCTTTCTCTGGAGTCTCATCCTCTTCAGGAAGTAAAAGACCTTCTGGTAAACTCTGGTCATCTCCCTGAGGACCTTCTTCCTTCGAGGAGAAGGTCTGCGTGTCGTGGTGGAAAGTTGTGGAAGGGTGAGGAGGTGGTGTTCCTGATGGCTCAAGACTTTCAGCAGACATGCTGGGAGGCATTTAGCACATGGAGCCTTCTGCAGCAGGCAGTCAGTACTGCATCGTCCTGGCAACTGAGGAAGGAATAAAAACCCGTTAGTCAGTGATGACCTACCGCAGATCGTGCACTCATTTCATTCAGTGGTCTTGGGATGGCCCTTGGACAGTGTAGATCAGTACCCGGTGGCCCATGAAAAGGCACAGAGAGAGGAGACAGAGGGTTTACCCCCTGGGAGCTGGTTGGAGAGAGACCACAGCTGAAGGCATCACCTTTGAAATGACACGAAGTCAACCAGGAGGGCTGCAAAGTGAGGGAGTGATTGGTGTTTAGTGGCGCCATTATTGGAAGACTTGCTTATTAATTAAGAAATACTATTGCTACAATAATCAGAACACAGACTTGTCTCCCAGGAGTTTCAAACTGGGGAGAAAAACAGACAGTCAGAAACAGATTTCCATACACAGAGTGACAAGCACAGTGGAAGAGGTGCAGGCAGGGTGGTCTGGATACTGTGAGCGGCGCCTTGGTCCGTGGCTGGACGTCTGCCAAGGTCCCTATGGTTGGACATCTGCCAGGCACGTTCCCCAGGCTGCAGCCTCTGCTGGAAGCACCACCCCCTTGGCAAAATCAGTTTACTCAGCAAACACTTATTTTTACTCCCCAGATTTAACAACTGCGAGCACCTACATCTGCCCAGGGGGTCTTCCATGTTCCACCCTAGGCTCCGTATACCTCCATATTCCTCTGTACCTTCTACATTTCCATGAAAGTAATGATTTTGCTATATTAAACAGTTTCTACGTCTGTCTTGCCAACAGAATGCAAACTTCTTGAGGGTGGGAAGGATTAATTCTCTTTTTTAAAAAATATTTCTTTAAAAAAATAATTTTATTCTTATCTTTGGCTGAGCCACATGGCATGTAGGATCTTCGTTTCCCGACCAGGGATCAAACCCCCAGCTCCTGCATTGGAAGTACGGGGTCTGAACCACTGGACCCCCAGGGAGGCCCCAGGAAGGGCTGATTCTTGTTTGCCAATCTATTTCGGATCCTTCCTCTCTCCTCCGACCTGCCGTGACTGCTCGCAGCTAACCGCGCCGCCTCTAGTCTGGGTTATTGCTCCACGCTCTTAACTGGCTTTCCTGTCACTGGTGCTGCTGCCCTCGTCATTCTCTGCCAGGAGTGTTCTTGGGAAAATATAAACCGCGTCAGGACATCCACAGCTTCACAGTCCCCCGACTGCTTTCTCTTGCACTGAGAATTAAATGCGGACCCCACCCCAGGGGGGCTTCGAGGGTAGAGCCTTCTGGTGGCTCAGAGGGTAGAGCGTCTGCCTGCAATGTTGGAGACCCGGGTTCAATCCCTGGGTCTGGAAGATCCCCTGGAGAAGGAAATGGCAACCCACTCCAGCATCCTTCCCTGCAGAATCCCATGGACAGAGGAGCCTGGTGGACTACAGTCCATGGGGTTGCAGAGAGTCGGACACGACTGAGCGACTTCACGTTCACTTTCCACTCCAGGGCTCCCAGGGCTGGCCAGTCTCTCTGACCTCTCTTACTGTTCCTTCCCGACCCTCCCACCCTGTTATTCTCTCGTAGAGCACTTACCCTATTTCTGTTTGTGGTTCTGTTTCCATGTTCACTTGTTCAGCCTTTCTTTTCCACTAGACCCTAAGTGTTTCAATGACAGTGACCTTGTGTGGCCTGTTCCCCACTCTCTCTCCAATAGTTGGCTCAGTGCCTGATGAATGATAAAAGGTCCCCAAAGTAAATGACCAGCGACTGAATGAAGGGCCAAGAATAGATGTCTCTAGAGCAGGGCATCCCCAAATTTAAAAAATGTTAGTAATTACTCTGCACAATGGGATAAGCTGCAGGTATCAGACCCGAAATCTTCCTGTCTGCTGTAAGGACTTTAGAGAGAAATTTCTTTGCCTGTCTTTCCCCAGATATCTGATTGGGAAGCTTTCTTGTAGGGAACCAGCTAGCCGAGATCATGAGGCTAGCTCTCTAGCATACATGCAACATGATGCCTGAGATGAGGGGTGTGATGTACAAAGACACTCCTAGTGAGACAGGCTGGACCTGGGGCCTGTTACTGCAGTGCTTGTACTTGGAAAAACGTCTCCTCAAGCAGAATACCAAAAAAACCATAAGGGCCTAAAAATAACTGTGAGCGTGTGCAGTTGGGGCAAACGATGAACAGTGAGAGAACGGAGGGCTAAAACCTTCCACTTCTGAGATGCCGGGGTAGGCAGACCAGGGGGGTAGGCAGACCATGCAAGTCACCCCTCCAACCAGTCCCACTGATCGGCTCCCACCCTCACCCCATTTAAGGGACCAACCTGCCCCGGTCTCAGGGGGCTGCCAGGGCACCTCTTACTTGCTTTGGCTCCCTAGTACTAGCTGCAGCACAAGTCCCAGTAAAGCCTTGCCTGAATTTCTCGTCTGACCTCATCAACTGCTATTGATTAAAGAATCCAAGACTTCCAGTGGTTAAGGAATCGCCTGCCAATGCAGGGGGCGCAGGTTCCATCCCTGGTCTGGAAAGATTCCGCATGCTGAGAGGCAGCTGAGCCTGTGGGCCACAACTACTGAGCCTGTGCTCCAGAGCCCTGCTCCCCAAAAGGAGGAACCACCGCATGGAGCAGCTCTCGTGGCGCACCTGGAGAGTAGCCCTCACTTGCCAAACCTCGGGAAAGCCCACACGCAGCCACGGAGACCCAGGGCAACCAACCAAATATAGTAAATAAGTCAAAAAATAGACCCCAAGAACCCAGGTTGATATCAATAATGGGCCATATTTGTGAACCCCCAGGGTTGCTAGAGCCCCTGGATTACTGGGTTCCCATAGGATTCACCTGGGGGCGGGGTGAGGAACATATAGAGATGTGCTGCCCAGACCTCTTTTCCAAGAAGGACTAGCTGCCCAGCTGTGGGGTAGCTGGTCAGCAGCCAGCCCTCCAGTCCCCAGCCCCCAGCTCCTTTAAGGTCTGCCTCAGCTGCTGGGGCCCACCTTCCAGAAGCCACTCTCTTCTTGGGGCTGCCTGCATCTGGTGATGAAACAAGGCGGGGGTATAAAAGTCCAAGCGAGTCCAGGCAGGACACCTCTGAGACATCATAGGCCCCTCTGCCCCCCACCCCGCTTCCTCCAGTTGGGTCAGGGTTGCCAAGCCTGCTCCACAGCACTATCCCCCTTAGTCTCTCCTGTATCCCTGCTGGTCCTTTCTCAGGGGTTGGTCCCAAAGACACACTTAGCATTTCAGCCCAGTTGCCTCTCAACAGTTTACATCTTACCGTCTATTTCCAGAGAACCCAGCTGTGACAGGCAGCTTCATAAAATGTAAATCCGGAAAAGAACTGATTGTGAGATCCGAGGAGAAGGGGAAAGGCCTGATGGATTGCTTGATGGTTTAAAGGGTGGGAAGGTGGGGAGTAACCAGACCTGCCCTGGCAGGGGTGACAAGGCAGGAAAAGTCAAAACAGAGCCAGGGTGGCGGGCTTCAACACTCATATTGAGCATCTTGTGTTGGGTGGTGACCTGGAAGGCGGTGTGATTAAAGTGACTCTGGTGCAGGAGGGTTCTTGCGGCCACTCGCCAGACAGTTAGGAAGGAGATCCTGGGAGCTCGCCCCACAGTTGACTTGCTCTCTCTCCATCACTTTACAGGCCTGTGTGCACGTTCTTTCACGTAGGCTATCTCAACTGCTTTTTGGAGGCAGTAACCATGGAGGATGTTGCCTTTGCGGCCAAGGCTGAGCTGTGGGAAAGCTTTGGGGTTTGTATCTCTGTATCTGGGAGCCTCTTCTGTTTTAAAGGAGCCTTTCCAGCCTTATTTTGATGTACAACCTAAATGCATCACCTGTTCTGATGTAGAAGCTGCATTAAGGGTTAGCTGTCCAGGTCGAACCCCTGCTTGCTCCTGAGGCCTGTAAGCCACAGGGACAGGAAGGGGTGGGAGGACCGTGAGAGCCCATGGAGAGGGGGTTCTGTCCCCGCCGAGCCCTGGGAGCGGTGAAGGCGCACACCCAGGCACCAGCCACTCCATCAAAGGCCTTCTTGCACTTCGGAGACCCTCCTGACGTTCATATATTTTAGCTGCTGAAGATAAAAGGTCAAAATCAGCCAGTCCCCTGGACAGCCCAGAAGGTGTCTATCAACAGCACGCTCTCACTCACAGTTAAGAGTCTTCTCCCTCTGTTTTCTCATCAGGCCTTGTAAAAAATGCTCCAGTCAGCTGCAATCTCATTCCAGGGGTTAGAAAAGAAACTGCGTTCTCGACACTGTCCCTTTAATTCTCCTAGAAATTTATAAGAAAAGCTGTCGGGCAGAAATAGATGGTAATGGCAACCAGACATCCAGTGTCTGAGACAGACATCTCGGTTTTGACTTGTGACTTATTTTGACCCTGGTTTCTGAGCAATTGCGGGTTAATTTCTGTGGTCACAACACAAAAGGTCGGCTTTATAAGGGCTGCTTATAATCAGCCGATTATAGCTCATTCTTCCCTAGATCAGCTTTACAAAAAGGTTGCCTCAATCAACGGAGGCTGCCAGACTTACTTTATTCAAGTTAAATACTTTTTTTAAACAGTTAGAACAGATATTTAGAATTGGCAGAATTCACCAAAAGACAAGGGTTCTGGCTTGTCCTGGAAATAGGTGTCTCAGGGACCCTGGGCTGGCTTCCCCTTGCGGGGACAGTGATGTGGAGTGGAGGCTGCCCTCTTTGAATGGGGCGGTCTCCTTTTCTGCTTCTGTCCACGTCGCTACCTTGATTCCCAGGCAGGCTTATCATTGCCTACGTCCTATTGTTTTCTGGTAGGAAAGCCTAGTTCTCTGTCTCTATCAGAAAATAGAGCCACGTCGCCATCAAAAGCAGGAAAACAAAAGCTCCCGAGAGGTCTACTCTTTCTCACACTATCCTCCTTGGCTTGCTCTTTCTGGCGGGTGGAGGGTGGGGCCTTCAACTGGAGGCTGTTTGGTGGCAGCGGGTACAGCGTTTGCACAGTTCACGGCTGCACTCCTGCCCCCAGCATGGCGTTTCGGGCACGTGGTTGCTACTCAGTGATCCCTGCTGAATGGATGCATGGATGATCAAAGAAAAGCTGTAATAATGTGCTACGTGCTTTGCCCAGTATCCTTACTGAGGAATGTGCTTATTTAGTGAAGAGGGGAGCACTTGAGGCTGGAGGTCAACATGGAACCACAGTCTTGTAAATTTCTATCTGCGTGACCCCTTCCACATCGCACTGTGAGTCAGAGGCCAACTGAATTCCCTATGGTGAGGTTTTCTTTGGCTCTCATCTGTCATTCTGAGGGGTGAAGGCCAGGATTCCTGAAATATTCTTACTCGAAATAAAGAGGAAGACACAAGTAACTAAAACAAGGAGATAAGACAGAGCACTCTGTCTTGACAGGGCTGACTGGATGACTAGACTGAAAAGAGGAAGATGAGTGACCTAGGAAGGGCTCCGCGTTCTGGTTGCGGGGTCAGCAAGGCCTCTCCTCTGCTTTCCATGGTTGGAGGAGGCTGCTGTTCCTGAGCTGTTCTTTGTCCCTCTCACTGGGACTGTGGCCCAGCTGCCACGCTGAAAGGCATCATGCTTTGGAAACCAAGTGTGGCCAGAGGGCCGGCCTTGCAATAGGGCAGGAAACCAGCTGTGCCGTAAGGACTGGGCTCTGCCCACTTCCTGAGGCCCTCTGCGATGCCCTGGGTGAAAATCGGGAAAGCTAAGGTTCTGATCGAGGGCAAGAGGAGAAGGGGTGACAGAGGATGTGATGGTTGGATGGCATCACTGACTCAATGGACATGAGTTTGAGCAAACTCCAGGAGATGGTGAAGGACAGGGAAGCCTGTCCGTGGGGTGGCAAAGAGTCAGACACGACTGAGCGAATGAACAAGAGCAACAAGGTCCTGCTCTGACGGCTTGGCCAGCATAGCTGTCTTTCCCTCATGCCTCCTCCTGGCCCTTCCTCTGCCCTCAGGGAAGCAGCCAGGGACCTCATTAGACCTCTGGCTTCTCAGCACCAAGGGCACTCCTTTGTCACCACCATTGCCTGCTTTCACATCTCAAAGGGAAGGAAGGCTCCCCCTCCTTCCTGACACGCAGGGCACAGGTTGGCCCTGCCCAGTGACCCTGAGTGCCCTCTGGCCCCTCCGCAGGGTCTCACGAGGGGCCTGGGTTCCCTTGCTTGACCTCCTTCGCCCCAGGTTCCATGCCCTCTGGGTCCAACCACCACCCCTCCCCTGGCCCCAGCAGGAGGGTGCAGCTCTGTGCCTTGGCCAAGTCCGTGGTCAGTAATTCAGCATTGCTTCTGAGGTGCCTGCTCTAGACCATCAGGGGAGGAGAGGTCTGTGTGAGAATGAAAGGGGAAGGCGAGCAAGACTGAAAACTCACCTTGAGAAAGAGAAGGTTGGGATTGGGGCTCAGTTTCCTGGGGTTAAATCCCAGCTTGGCCACTTACAAGCTGTATGATTTTGACTGAGGTTCTTCCCTCTCCTGTGACTTAAGTTTCCTCTTCTGTAGAATAGGAACAGTAATAGTACCAACTTCCTGTGAGGATTCAGTGAGGCAATATCTACACGTGTAAGTAGCGGCAGGCACAAACATGAGCTATGTTGTTACTTGTGCACGCATGCTCAGTCATGTCTGACTCTTTGCGACCCCATGGACTGTAGCCCACCAGGCTCCTCTGTTCATGGGATTCTCCAGGCAAGAATACTGGAGTGGGTTGCCATATCCTTCTCCAGGGGATCTTCCTGACCCAGGGTTCGAACCTTCATCTCTTGAGTCTCCTGAATTGGCAGGCAGATTCTTTACCACTGCGCCACCCAGGAAGCTCATGTTGTTACTATTGCACACTTATTCCGAACCAGCTCTGAGGGTGTGTGTGACTGTACATGTTTGTAAGTGTGTATATGTGTGAGTGTGTCTTGTGTGTCCTGCTAAGGCCTTAAATAGTTCTTGGTACAGAGAGAGGAAAAAGACTGCTTCCTGGTACTGATGGAAGCCTAGGTGTTGTTCAGTTGCTCAGTCGTGTCTGACTCTTTGTGACCCTATGGACTGCAGCACGCCAGGCTTCCTTGTCCTTCACCATCTCCTGGAGTTTACTCAAACTCATGTCCATTGAGTTGGTGATGCCATCCAACCATCTCATCCTCTGTCGTCCCCTTCTCCTCCTGCCTTTAATCTTTCCCAGCATCAAGGTCTTTTCTAATGAGTCAGCTCTTTGTATTAGGTGGCCAAAGTATTGGAGCTTCAATTTCAGCATCAGTCCCTCCAGTGAATATTCAGGGTTAATTTCTGGATGTTTAGATATTCGGGTCTGCCCATCCTTCAGTTCAGGTCCTAGTGGCTGGGCCCGGGGGGAGGTCATGGCCCACAGGGAGTGACTGCGGTGAGTGAGCGCCCTTATCCTTAGGAGACCAGACACCTCTTTACAAAGCTGCTTGGCCCAAGGGAATTCTGTGGTGTTGTTTTATCTGTCGGTACAGAACCTCTCTCCCCATGGGTCAGTCGGTTTTCCAACTCTCAGCCCTGATCTCAGCCATTACTGTAAAACAGCCTGGATGAGGCCGCTCATTCAGTCTCCGACAGCCTGGTTCGGAAGTCCTGGCGTTGAATCAGAGCCTTCTTCACTTTGACTCTCTCCCCCTCATCGGCCCTTTGCAGTCCTGGGGGAGCCTCAGTGAAGAGCTCTCACTCCTCCACTGCGCAGCCGCAGCCGCTCAAGGGTCTGAAGGGAGTGGCCAGACCTTCTCCCAGGACTCCAGGCTTAGCCCCCCAGCTGCATTTTCAGCATCTCCACTCACCGTCTAACAGACATCTGAGACTCTCGCATCCAAACTGGGATCCTGCTCTTCCTCCCCAGACCTCTTGGCTGACGACAAAGCCTTTGGGGTCATGTGACACTTCTCTGTCTTTCCCACCCTACATCGGCCCACCAAAGGACCTCCCCCCTTCTCACCCTCTCTGAGTCTCGTCACTTCCCCTCCCGGCCCGAGCCACCATCACATCTTGCCTGGGTTACTGAGGTGGCCTCTAGCATGTCTGTTTTTCACAGGGTAGCCAGCTTGCAAGACACAAATCTCATCACCTCACTCCCGTCCATACATCCCTTCGAGGGCTCCCATCTCTTAGATTAAAAGCCGAGATCTGGGATTTCCTTGGCAGTCTAGTGGCTAAGTACAGGGGGCCTGGGTTCATTCCCTGGTCAGGAAACTAGATCCCACATGGCCACAACTAAAGATCCTATGCGCTGCATAGGGGCCATGCAGCCAAATAAATAAATACACTAGAGAAAAAAAAAAAAAGGCCAAGGCCCTTTCAGGGCCTGTGCGGTCTTTCCTGACTGCCGCTCCCCACTTCACCCCTGCCACGCTGGTCTCAGTGCTGGCCCACCCGAGGCCTTTGCTCTCCCTGTCCCGTGGGCCTGCTCCCCAGGTATCTGCCTGCCTCACAACCCTTCACCTCCTTCCCACCCTTGCCTCAATGAGGCCTGTCCCCACTGTCCTGCTTATTGTCACCTGCCCCATCACGGCATTTCCCGTCTCCCTTAAGCTTCTTCACTTTCCCTTTTTTCCAGAGCACATATCACTTCCCTAACATTTTGTTGTTCAGTCACTCAGTCATGTCCGTCTCTTTGCGACCCCATGGACTGCAGCACGCCAGGCTTCCCTGTCCTTCACCATCTCCCCGAGTTCGCTCCCTAACATACTACGTGCTTTATTCACTTGTTACCGGGCGTTGTCTGTCTCCTCTCACTAGGATGTAAGCTCCCCGAGGGCAGGGATCTTTGTTTTCTTCACTGATCAGCCCGTGCCTAGAACCATTACCATGGTAGGTAATACTGTGTATTTACTGAATGGAGGAGTTCCTTCCAGAGCTCACAGCCTGTGTGGTTTCTAGGTCCTCCTCCACAGTCCTGGCTGCCCGCTGCCGCGCTGTTAGGGTGTCAAGAGCTTCGGCTTGAGCGTGAGGCCACCTCCCCGCACTGCGTGGGAGTCTGAGAACACTTTACCCTAGCGGCATCTCCAAAAAAGGGCAGGGCATTCCTTTGCTTTCTAACTGGGGCCTCACATTTTCTCCAGCTCCTCCCAGTAAGCCTTTATTGGGCTGCTGGCCATTTCCTATTAACCGTGTCCTCTTCAAATCATGGACACAAATGTTGAACCAGAGAGCACTGAAGACGGGGCCCTGAGATCGCCCCCTCTGCTCTGTGACTCTCCCTCTCAGCTCCTTGAGGCCCCTCCTTCTTGGCTCTCAGAACCCCGCCCCTTAACTCTTGAGGCCACGCCCCTGACTCTTGAGGCCCCACCCCCTCAACTTTCTACTGTCCCGCTTCTCTTTGGCTCCCTGACACTTCCGCCCTCCTCAAGGTCTACCCGCTTCTTCAAGGGGTGGGTGGAGCAGTCCTGCCCTCCATGACCTGCTCTTCCAGGAATCCACACAGCCTGTCAGTTCTCCCAGATGCTTCCCAACCATCACAGAACATGTCCTGGAATTCTGCCCAGCACCAGTATTAAAACCACCAGGGCTATAAGTTTTCACCTCTGCCATTTCTCCTTTTACTTAAATCAGGAAAATGTTTTCCTGTTTTCACATTTGAGGTTCTACTCTGTCTTCTCTAGGCTTCACCGATTTGTAGAATACTTGGAGTTGTATTATATGTATTATGTATACATATATATGTATTATATGTTTGTA
Source organism: Budorcas taxicolor (assembly GCF_023091745.1). Classification (NCBI taxonomy): domain Eukaryota; kingdom Metazoa; phylum Chordata; class Mammalia; order Artiodactyla; family Bovidae; genus Budorcas; species Budorcas taxicolor. The sequence goes on from NC_068921.1 coordinate 15,926,290, forward strand.
ACAAATGTGCCATATTGAATGTATTCATCATAGCCGTCTTGTGCAGCAAACGCTATTCTCTGCAATTTATTGATGACACCACCGAGGCTCAGAGAAAGCAAAGGTCTTAGTTAAAGTCAGACAATTAATAAATGGCCAAGCTTGGACTTGAACCCGTATCTCCGGTCCCCAAGTATGGTGTTCTTTTACAATACCGGCTGCTGTGTGGGCAGAAAGGCTTGCGTTGTTTGGAAGGCGAGCTTTCAGCGCACTAGTCTGTAAAGAGTCTGCCTGCAAAGCAGGAGACCCAGGTTGGATCCCTGGGTCAGGAAGATCCCCTGGAGGAGGAAGTGGCAACCCACTGCAGTGTTCTTGCCTGGAGAATCCCATGGAGAGAGAAGCCTGGCGGGCTGTAGTCTATGGGGTGCCAAGAGTAAGACTCCACTGAGCTAACGCTTTCGCTTTTCCTTCTCAAAGCCTCCTCCTCAGCTGAAGTTAAATATGCATGTTCTCCATGATCCCGGAAGGAGAGGGAGGGAGGGGAAGACTGGCTGTCATTTTCTGAGCACTTACTATGTACCCAGAACAAAGTGTTTTATTTTTAAACTTCAAGATTCACAAAAATCTGGTAAAGTATTATTATCCTGTTTTTCAATGAAGAAAACCAGACCTTGTAGAGATTGGTAACTGGCTTAGGCCATGGTTCCTAAGCACCAGATTTGGGATTCAGACTACATCCGCTCAGTTCCAAGTCTAAACTGCCCTGTACCAGAGGGGATTAGCAAGAGATGTCATCTTTCCAGTCTTTCCACTGAAGTTCTTAGCGGTTCCTTCAAATATTCCGAGAACAAAGAAACTATTTAAAAGAACAAAGAAATAATCTTTAGAGTTTCTAATTGCTAAAAGGAAATTCATTCAGATGAAAAGACATCCTTAATTAAAAGCTTACTGGACTCATTTTCAAGAGTCATATAGAATGGCTTTGAATTAACCTCCCTCAAACTGTCAGTATGGTGTGAAACAAAGCAGGTAACTGTTATAACCGATGATGTATTCTATTCAGATGGCTCAACTTAGCGTCTCAGTAGAAGCATGTATTTTGAGTGTGCCCCAGCAGAGTGCTAAGACACCTGTGTTCTCAACATGTTTGAGCACATGTATTCACTTTCATTTTCCCTTTCATGCATTGGAGAAGGAAATGGCAACCCACTCCAGTGTTCTTGCCTGGAGAATCCCAGGGATGGGGGAGCCTGGTGGGCTGCCCTCTGTGGGGTCGTACAGAGTCGGACACGACTGAAGCGACTTAGCAGCAGCATAGGCCATCTTTGCAGTGGTAAAGAATCCACCTGCAATTCAGGAGACCTGAGTTCAATCCCTGGGTCGGGAAGATCCTCTGGAGAAGGGAATGGCAACCCACTCCAGTATTCTTGCCTGGAGAACTCCAGGGACGGGGGAGCCTGGTAGGCTACAGTCCATGGGGTCACAAAGAGTCGGACACGACTGAGCGACTAAAATACACACATAGGCTGCCTTCTGGGGCAGCAGGTGGCAGGAGAAACAGTTCTGTCTTGGCTGAGCTCCAAACTGAATATGTGATTTTGAACACGTTCCTGGCTCCTCCCCCACATTTGTCTAGGCTTCTTTTCTCACTTCTAATGTTAATGGATTGACCTAGAAGAGATCTAGGTTCCTTCCTGCCCTCTGTTTCTAAAGACTATCTCTTATTCAAAACCCCTGGGGCCAGTGTGTTGTGGAATTCAGATTTTTTTCTAATTTCAGCTGACCTTGGGGTGAATATATCACAGATGTATAACAACCTTAGAGGAGTCTCGGGCTGCACTGTAGTGAATCATCTTAGTATTCTGCAGCAAGACACATAACTGTTCACAATAAATGGGATAAAAACAAACTTTAAGTAGCCCCATATCAGTTCAAGTTGGATTTTGCTTCCAGGATCAGGAAGATTCCCCTGGAGTAGGAAATGGCTTCAGTATTCTTGCCTGGAAAATTCCATGGGCAGAGGAACCTGGCAGGCTACAGTCCCTGGTATCACAAAGTCAGATATGACTGAGTGACTTTAGAACCTTCTGGATTATAGGTGTTGTGCATAAGGGTTTGTAATCCTATGTCTGTGTTTCTTCAGATGCCCTGTGGATGGTCACATCTAGGCTTTATGTAATGTTATGCCCTTGATGGGAAACAATATGTTTAAAATACAGTTCATTTCATGGAGATGCATTTTGCCATTGTTGTTTCTGGTATATATGGCCCACAGGGAGGATAGTAAGGATTATTTGCAATAATGATTGTGCAGCCTTTGAGACCTAGAAGACGCAGTTGCAGTTATTAAAACATCTAGTTATGCTCATGGGCAATACTTACAATATCAGGAAGTGAACTGAGTCCAAGCCAAGAGATTCTTCAACAGTAACAGCTGGAAAAAAAAAAAAAGTTTTCTGGTTAGCTCTTTCTTTAAAGAATATTTATTTATTGGCTGTGCCGGGTCTTAGTTGCTACATTCAAACTCTTAGTTGTGGCATGTGGGATCTAGTTCCCTAACCAAGGGTTGAACCTAGGTCCCCTGCCTTACAAGTGTGGAGTCTTAGCCGCTGGACCACCAGGGGAGTCCCTCTGGTTAGCTCTTAGTTATCCAGAAAATTAGCCAGAGAACACCTTGTTTCTCAAGAAGAGTAAATATTTTTCCTAGGCTGAGATGAAATGGAATTTGTTTTTGAAGTACATGTTTTTTGCTTAATCTTTCTTGGTCAATAGCTCTTCCTGGGTGTTCCCCATAGAAATCCCTGAATTTCCCCCATGGAAATTGAACCAAGCAACCCTCACTTATGTATCTCCCCTGCCATTCCTCATCCACGTCCTGTCACTAAATGGTCTGACCAATCTGAGCATCAAAGCTCCCCAGGTACTGCAGAGAACTCACAGGGATGCTGCAGTGGATTTAAAGGTTTTGAGGAAAACAGCCATACTCAGCATCTGCTGGATATTGTATGAACTAGTGATTTAGATTTGGGCTTTCCTGGTGGCTCAGGTGGTAAAGAACCTGCCTGCAATGCAAGAGACCTGGGTTCGATCTCTGGGTTGGGAATATCCCCTGGAGAGAGGAAAGGTTACTCACTCCAGTATTCTGGCCTGGAGAATTCCATGGACTGTATAGTCCATAGGGTCGCAAAGAGTCGGACACGACTGGGCGACTTTCACTTTCACTGGTTTAGATTACACTGCGTTCCTTTCAATTGATGGCATGTTTCGTAAAGCTGGATTTGGGGCAATTGTTGAGATACAAAGCAAATCCCATGCAAAAATCAGCATGGAACAGGAAATGAGGGTGGCCACGTGCAACCTGACTCCAAGACTGGAGTCATGCAGTGCCTGATAGATACACACATTCCATTAGGAGGGCATCGTGGCTACTTAAGCATTTTTTTTTTTTTTCAATTTTTGTGTATTAAGTTTCAACATAAATATACATTCATATAACAATAAAAATGTAACACAAGTGTTTATTAAATTCTTTGGAGATAAGTAATAAATGAAAACCATTGTAGGTTTCTTTTGGCTTAGGGGGCATTGTGAAAAATTCACTGAAATATTGAGAGTGTTGTGAACTGAGAAAGTTTGGGAACCGCTGGTATAATTCATGCAGTTGCTCAGATGTGGAAACACGGAGTCATCCTTGACTCTTCTCTCTTTCATCCTCCTAAGCCTGCTGATCAACCAGTAAGTCCTCGCCATTCCGTCTTCCAAAAAATGTCCTGAATCCATTCTCCCTTCCATCACCACTGTGATCACTCCTGATACACCATCTTCTACAGTGGCCTCCCTGTTTTGTCTCTTGCTTTCCAAGAATTCATTCTTCAGGGGTGATTGTTTTTAACACATAAATTAGATCATGTCTTTTTTTTTGGTATTCCAATAAAACTTTATATACAAATGCAGGGCCATAGTTTGCCAATGCCTCATCTGGGGAATTAGTCAATAAACTTATAGAGCTAATGAATGGTACATTATGTGTTCATTAAGATTTAGTAATGAATATATTGAAAAACATGAGCAAAGGTTTAGTAAAAAAAAGCAAGATACAAAAGCATATAAACAGGTATGATCATGGCTGTAAATAACACATGAAGTATATAATAAAAAGATGACAAAATAAATTACTAACTGTGGTTATGGGCTTCCCTGGTAGTTCAGCTGGTAAGGAATTGGCCTGCAGTGCAGGAGACCCCAGTTCGATTCCTGGGTTGGGAAGATTCCCCTGGAGAAGAGTTAGGCTTCCCACTCCAGTATTCTTGGGCTTCTCTGGTGGCTCAGATGGCAAAGAATCTGCCTCCAATGTGGGAGACCTGGGCTGGGAAGACCCCCTGGAGGAAGGCATGGCAACCCACTCCAGTATTCTTGCCTGGAGAATTCCCATGGACAGAGGAGCCTGGAGGGCTACAGTCTGTGGGGTCTCAGAGAGTCGGACACGGCTGAGCGACTAAGCACACGGCACACGCACACAGTTATAAGAGGATGGCAAGGCAGTAAATGGATGACTTTGTTGGGTCATATCTTAATGACCTTGCTTGAAACCCTCCAGTGGTTTCCACTTCATGTTGAAAGGCCTCCCAGGCCTGCCATATCGGCCCCTGCTTCTTTTTCTGACCCTCCTGGAACCCCAGAACTGCTCCCCCTGTGCACCGTACTCCAGCCTGTTCCAAGCTCAGGGGTCTTCCATTAGTCCTTCTCAATGTCTGCGAGAGCTTCCCTGGTGGCGCTGATGGTAAAGAGTCTGCCTGCAATGTGGGAGATCTGGGTTTAGTCCCTGGGTCAGGAAGATCCCCTGGAGAAGGGAATGGCAACCCACTCCAGTATTCTTGCCTGGGAAATCCCATGGACGGAGGAGCCTGGTGGGCTGCAGTCCATGGGGTCACAGAGTTGAACATGACTGAGTGACTAACACGCATAATTGTCTGCAAAGTTCTTCATCCAGATCTGCAGCTGCCTGGCTCCTCCTCCTCGAGTGTCAGTTCAAATGTAACCTTCCGGTGAGACCCTCCCTGAGCAACTGCTCTAAAATAGCTCCTCACATCCCAGTCTCTGTATTTCATTATCTTGTTTTCTTTTCTGCGCGTTTGTATCGTGTTCATTGCTCTGTATATCTGAGAATAGGAACTTCGCTCTCCTTTGCCATTGTTTTCCTGCCACCTAGAATGCCTGGCACATAGTGGCAGATCACAAGTGTGCATTGAAAGTGATAAATGCATAATTATTTTATATGGTTGCATGTTTGGATCACTCACTGTTGTCTCCTAATAGAGAAGATCTGTTGGGAGGGAGGAAGTTGTAATTTCACTTGATTGATATGAATATATGTATATGTAAACACACTGATATAGAAAATACATTGTACAAACTAGGTATTGTAATCAGGGGTTTCCTGTATTCTAGGTTGTGTATATTCCTATACAATTCAGCCAGGAATTGTATCTGCAGCTCTTGCCAACCAGGATATACAGAGACAACAGATAGTGACCTTATATGAACTCCTTTTTTCTTAGCAATATTAGCAGCACTAGTTTATCACATGTAATTATATTCAGTTGGTCTCAATGAGGCAACTCATTATTCTACTTGTTATTCTTCACAACAGGCAAGTCTTTCAACCTATTCCTTTTCTTTCATTAAGAAATCGACATAAACATATATAAAGGAACATTTCTACAACTACAGCATTAAACCCAAAGTGGGAGTGCCATTGTCCAGCCTAGATTCGCTGATGTGTTTTCTCAGACAACACTAAATCCGGGAAGGGCCCGTGGTAAAGCAGCAATAGATGTGGAATTATTCAGCATCTCCAGCAAACAGCAGTGGGGATTAGACAGAGCTTTCTTTAATAAGATTAATTCTGAAACACTAAGAGCGGTTTGGCATATCCCCAAAGATACGAGGCATTTGTATCTATATAAGATTAAGGGAGCTTTCACACAAAGCAATTTTATTTTTCAGCATCAAAGAGATGCTTCCAACGGGTGGCTGGAAGGAGGCACACTGCAACAAATACAGGCAGTGCAAAAGCTTCTTTGTATGAAAGACAGTTTGCTCAGCCAGGAATTGTATTTGCAGCTTTGCTACCCAGGATGTACAGAGTATTGTTCTTCGAATCACAGGATTACAGGGAAGGCAGGGCTGGGGGTTAGGAATCTGGTCGACAAACTCCCCAGACAGGTGGCTACCCAGTGATAACCTTGGATTTCCAGGGAGTGGAGTTCAGTGCTTCTTGAGGCAGACTGTTGGGCAGCTCTTATAAATAATAAATCATGACAGTGATGCTGGTAATAATAATGATAAGAAAGATCACCACAATAAGTGGTGGAATTATTCAGCCACCATTTCTACGTGCCAGGCACTGCATTTAGCACGTAACAAATGACACAGACTTCTGCTGTGACATCTTTCTCCCTGGGGCTTTCAACCAGCGCCCCTCCCCCCGCCCCAGGTCTGTCGTCTGATGATCCACAGTGGCTACAGATATTTGAAGATAGCTTTTATGTTCCCTTACCTTTTTTTTTTTTTTTGGTGCTAAACTTAGGTTTATTTTTGGAAGCTGATGCAGGCATTTATATGGATCAGTATTAAATTTCATCTTGCTGACTTTGCCTCCTGCTTTGAGGCTGCTCAAACATTTGTGAATCTGATTCTATCAACCCATGCATTAACCAGACCTTATAACATTTGCAACTGAGAGGGATAAGCTTCCGAGGCTCCCTCCTATCCGTCTCCCTTTCTTCTTTGCTTCTTTCTTTCTGCAGACACTTACTGAGGACTTTCTACGTGCCAGACACTGTTGGGCATGGTGGCTGCATGGTGGCTGCAGTGTTGCAGAAGGCACACCCTGAGGAAGACCTTGAGAAAGCTTTGTGCTTAAGCCAGGAGACAGAAAAACAAATTATAATACAGTGTGATTATGTTATGAATAATCAGCAGAGAAGAGCAAAGGCTGTAACACTGGACATAAGAGCCCAGCCCCCTCTGTAAGCAGGGATTCCGGGGTGGCTCAGCGGTAAAGGTTGCTGTCAATACAGCAGACGCAGTTTCAATCCCTGGGTCCAGAAGATCCCCAGTGATTATGTGATTATGATCCAGTGATTATGTTATAAATAATACAGTGTGAATAGGTTATGTTATGAATGAAAGAGGGAGAGGGGGATTTTAGCAGGAGTCGGAAGAGTAATTATCTGTCAGTGGGGAAACAGGGAGCTAGGAGGGTGCCAGGACCACCTCCGGCTTCTGGAGTGTGGGGTCCATCGGGGCCATGGGCCGTCCTGATGTATTAGTAACTCAACGCTAGCCAGAGGATATCCCAGGGCTGGGGATGGGGGAAGGCTTTAACTAACATAGGGAAGTGGAAAGAGAATTGAAATGGAAAGAGGATGGAGGCGGGGAGCACCTCCTTCGATGCTTATGGAGTGTGTGCATGCTAAGTTGCTTCAGTCACATCTGACTCTTTGCAGCCCCATGGACTGTAGCCCACCAGGCTCCTCTGTCCATGGAACTCTCCAGCCAAGAATACTGGAGCAGGTTGCCATGCCCTTCCCCAGGGGATCTTCTGGACCCAGGGATTGAAACTGCGCCTCCTGTATTGGCAGGTGGAACCTTTACCGCTGAGCCACCCCGGAAGCCCTGCTTACAGAGGGGGCTGGGCTCTTATGTCCAGTGTTACAGCCTTTGCTCTTCTCTGCTGATTATTCATAACATAATCACACTGTATTATAATTTGTTTGTTCCTCGCTGCTACTGCCTGCTCAGTGGGCTCCTCCCCCCGCTTCTCCAGGCAGGCCTACCCAAAGGATCAAGTTCAGCTGTCTTGGCTAGAGGGGCTAAGTTTCATATGGTGGACTAGAGAATCAGGGTGCATTTAAGTAAATACTTTATTGATATTAAACCTTTTATTTTGGAGTATATAGTTGATTGAGGCTCAGACAATAAAGAATCTACCTGCAATGCAGGTGACCCAGGTTCGATTCCTGGGTTGGGAAGATCCCCAGGGGAAGGAAATGGCAACCCACTCCAGTATTTTTGCCTGGAGAATTCCATGGACTGAGAAGCCTGGTGGGCTACAGTCCATGGGGTCGCAGAGTCGGACATGACTGGGTGACTAACACTTAGTTGATTAACAATGTGTTAGTTTCAGCAAAGTGATTCAATTCTACATATCCATGTATCTATTCTTTCTCCAATTCTTTTCTCATTTAGTTGTTATATAATATTGAGTGGAGTTCTTGGGGGGCATTAATTTATCTGGCTGCGCCACATCTTAGTTGTGGCATGTGGGATCTAATTCCCTGACCTGAAATCGAACCTGGGGCCTGCAGCATTGAGAGTGTGGATTCTTAGCCACAAGACTATCAGGGAAGTCCCCTTGGGGACATTTTAGATTTCAATGAGAAACTAGAGAGGGACAGAATGAGAGAGGCAGGTTGTCACATGTGACCTGAAAATGCCCAGTTAGTCACTAGGAATGCTGATAAGATCAAAGGCAAAGGGAACTTTTTGTTAATGGCTGCTCAAAGGGTTTTTCCATGAGTAATTCTCTGGTGGTTTAGAGACTAACCTCGATGTGAAGATTGGAACCTCAGGCGTCCAGGCAGAGGGGCTTGTCTGCACATGTTGCAGACCCCGGGATGGTGCTGGGTGCCTGCAGGATGCTGTGTTAGGAATTTTGTAGGACAGAGAGTAGCTGACCTTGGTAGACCCATCATCCCAGGTTGGACCCGTGTCCTTGTTCAACGAGGGATACCTCTGAGGCAGTGAGCTCCTCCAAGGGAAGAAACCTCTGTAGCCAAAAGGCGACAGGGTCCTGGGAATGAGTGGGTTCTGGGTCTGTGCCAGCCGCCACGTGGGAGCTAGCTCTGCACCTCTCCTCGGGCCTCCTAGAATCCCCAAAGCCTGTAGAAACCCTCTTGCACACACTGATTTGATTAGGGCTGCAGGACTCCACCTATTGCTGAGGGTTCGGAAAATTATGAGCCGGGTGAGGACTGCGGATGGTGTTTATTTTCTTACGTGGAGTGACCACGGATGTGGCTGGAGTAGCCCCAGAGCCCTGTGTGTATGACCATATCTGGGAACTAACGTAAAGCTGGGGCTTCCCTGGTGGCTCAGACACTGAAGCATCTGCCTACAATGCAGGAGACCCAGATTCGATCCCTGGGTCATGAGGATCTCCTGGAGAAGGGAATGGCTACCCACTCCAGTATTCTCGCCTGGAGAATGCCATGGACAGAGGAGCCTGGCGGGCTGAGTCCATGGGGTTGCAGAGAGTCGGACATGACTGAGCGATTAACACTTTCACTTTCATTGTAAAGCTAAAGTTGATCATACCCACTGGTGGAAGCAGGACTGGGGATCTTTGATGATTTGGAGCTGAGAGGCAGGCTCCGGACTTGGGGAGTGCTGCCTAAACACTCCTTTCTTCTGAAAGGCTAAGACATCAATCGAAGAGGGCATGGTGGACTTCCCTGGTGGTACAGCGGTTAAGAATCTGCCTGTCAATGCAGGAGATGCGGGTTCAGTCCCCGATCCAGGAAGATTCCACATGTCTCGGGACAACTAAACCCATGTGCTACAACTCCTGAAGTCTGGGCGCCCCAGACCCTGTGCCCCACAAGAGAAGCCACCGCAATGAGAAGCCTGTGTGTTGCAACTAGAGAGTAGCCCCTACTTGCCGCAACCAGAGAAAGCCCACAGGCAGCAACGATGATCCAGCAGAGCCAAAAACAAACACATAAATAAATAATTTGAAAAAATAAGCAAAAGAGCTCGGGTGCCTGGCTCCACGTTTAGAGTTTGGAGGGATTACATATTAAAAATGAATAAAATCTGTTTTTAAACCAGCACCTCCTACTTTTGGTGGGACAGGAAGAACACAGGCAAACACTTCTAGAGTCAGAGACTGTGAGTTACATAAGGCCAAAGTCAAGAGGCCAGGTAAAGCCCTAAGGCAGGAGGAGACCAGCCGGTCCTGAGTGAAAGACTAGTGGCTGAGATCATTGGCGTAGGACTGGAAGGGGTGAGGACCTTGCTGCGGAAGTCCTCCCTAGCAATAAAAATACATCAGCAAAGATGTGACGGCAGGGCTCCACTGTCTCATGGTTCAAGAAAAGCCTGGAGATTTGATAGGAAATAGAGGTCTCCTTCCAATACTCTTGCCTGGAGACTCCCATAGACAGAGGAGCCTGGTAGGCTGCAGTCCATGGGGTCTCGAAGAGTCGGATGCGACTGAGCGACTTCACTTTCACTTTTAACTTTCATGCACTGGAGAAGGAAATGGCAACCCACTCCAGTGTTCTTGCCTGGAGAATCCCAGGGAGGGGGAGCCTGGTGGGCTGCTGTCTATGGGGTTGCACAGAGTCGGACATGACTGACGTGACTTAGCAGCAGCAGCAGCGGTCTCCTTCCCAGAGGAGACTGGAGGGAAGTCTGGTTCTCGAACAGGCCTGTGTATTCAGAACTCTACCTGTAGGGCTCATATTCTTGTCAGTCCTTCAGGTGCCCAGAAGGAGGCCCTGTTAACACTTGAATTGCAGGCGGAGTCTTTCACCATCTGAGCCACCAGGGAAGCCGATATTACTTAACATCAGGGAGTCAGTTCAGGAAGCGGCCAGGCCGTTGGGCTAGCTGTGGAGCAGCTGGTCAGATGGGCGCTGCAGGCCTGTCTCAGAGCCCAGGCCACAGGGCTGTGTGCTGGGCAGCCTGCCTGCTTCCTCCCTGCTCCTGTGTCCCAGTCTCCTCTTGGCCTCCTGCTCACAGCCCTGCTTTATTCTCTGGAGAACGCTGTATAAACGTTCAAGAACTCTTCACAGAGGGGATTTCTCTGGGGGATTCCAGCCTTGCTTCTGGATTCTCTTATCACTGGAAAGGAAGTCTATTCATCCTTTGAAACTTAACTCAGAGTCGTCTCCTTGGTGAGGACGTGCAGGCTCTTCTGGAAAAAAGTCTGTCCTCTTCCCCCCCTGCAGCTCTCTCAGCCCTTCTGTTCTTGCTCTCTGCATGCTTGTTTGCGTTTGGGCTTCCCAGGTGGCTCAGCAATAAAGAATCTGCCTGCCAACTCGGGAGACACAGATGTGGGTTCAGTCCCTGGGTGGAGAAGGTCCCCTGCAGGAGGAAATGGCAACCCACTGCAGTATTCTTGCCTGGAAAATCCCGTGGACAGAGGGGACAGAGGAGCCTGGTGGGTTACAGTTCATGGGGTCCCAAAGAGTAGGACCTGACTGAGTGACTGAGTACTAGCTCAATGCCTGCATGTGGCAGGATTTCAACTGGAGTCTGCAGACTGAATGGATGAGCTATATAAGAAGAAAGGTACACAGGAGACTGCTTATCAAATTTCAGAATTTGGGGACTTCCCTGGTGGTCCAGTGGTTAAGAATCTGCCTTCCAATGCAGGGGCCGCCAGTTCGATCCCTGGTAGTGGAACTAAGATCCCACGTGCCATGGGGCAACTAGACCTGAGGGCTGCAACTAAGACCTGATGAAGCCAAAACTAACTAACTATTTCTAATACAGTTTCTGATTTGGAATTTCCAGGTCCCCATCCACTTTGTTTTATTTCATGTCATGGAGAAAAAACCCAAGATGGGTTGTGGGTGGGCTCAGACTGCAAAGATGAAGCTGATGAAGAGGATGGGACCCTCGGGTGTAGCTTAGGGGTTGCCAACCAGGGCTTGGAAGCCTCTGTTGTTGTCATTCAGTTGCTCAGTCATGTCTGACTCTTTGCAACACCATGGATTGCAGCACGCCAGGCCTCCCTGTCCTTCACCTTCTCCCAGAGCTTGCTCAAACTCATGGCCATTGAGTCAGTGATGCCATCCAGCCATCTCATCCTCTGTCATCCCCTTCTCTTCCTGCCTTCAACCGTTCCCAGCCATCAGGGTCTTTTCTAATGAGTCAGCTCTTCTCATCACGTGGCCAAAGTATTGGAGTTTCAGCATCAGTCTTTTCCAGGAATATTCAGGATTGATTTCCTTTAGAATTGACTGGTTTTATCTCGTTGCAATCCAAGGGACTCTCAAGAGTCTTTTCCAACACCACAGTTCAAAAGCATCAGTTCTTTGGTGCTCAGCCTTCTTTATGATCCAACTCTCACATCCATACATGACCACTGGAAAAACCATAGCTTTGACTAAATGGACCTTTGTTGGCAAAGTAATGTCTCTGCTTTTTGGAAGCCTTAGCCGGAGCTAGCTCCAGGAGAAGTTTCATTTCTGTAAAGAATCTGGGATATTCTCTGGTGCTGTGCAAATACAAGGCTGTTGTTACCATCTTCCATAGCTGTTTATAACCTCTTTGACTAACTGGCAGGATTCTTGGCTGATAGTGAATTCCATGTGTCTGGGCTGACTGGGATCCACGTGAAAAAGTGCCAGGGGACAAACACTGAAGTCAAAAAGTGACAGTCCCCCCCCCCACCTTAGACTGATCAGTGCAGTTCTCAGCAGTATAGACACCCTGTGCACTCATTATAACATAATTTCTTAAGGCCTTTTGTAAAGAAATCGAGTTTCCAGTGCATTCAGATTTGAACTTTCAGAGAAGGTGATCTTGAGACTACAGGTAGAGGAGAGCCTGTGGAATACTAGCCCCAGCCACTCCGGGCCATCGCTCTAGAAGGTTAGGGCTGCTGTTTCTGTCCTATTTTATTTTTTTAAATTAATTTACTTTTTTATTGAAGGATAATTGCTTTACAGAATTTTGTTTTCTGTCAACCTCACCATGAATCAGCCATAGGTGTCCTATTTTAGAGGAGGGACATGGGGGTGGCGGAAGAAACAGGGAACCTGAGTCATTTGCTTTGGGTCACAGGAGTTGATGTGTACTCAAGGCTGCAATTTGGGATATGGGAACTCTTTTCCTGCTTAGTTGACTGGTCCAAGCAGGCTGAAAACAGTATAACACACCCAGCATTCCCCCTGAACTCAGGGCCAGGGCTGTCTGGAGTGGAAGGGACCCAGCCCTCCTTTATTTGCAGAAGTATCTGACCCCAGAGAGGATGCAATGGTTGGGTGATGTCACCGATTCAGTGGACATGAACTTGAACAAACTCCAGGAGAGAGTGAGGGACAGGGAAGCCTGGCCTGCTGCAGTCCAGCGACTTTGGGCGCGCAAGGAGTTGAATACGACTTAGCAAGGGAACAGCGACGACTGACCGCACACCGCGGTTCACAAAGGGGAGAAGCGCAGCACAGCCGGGAGGAGAAAGGCCAGGGAGCAGAGCAGAGAAAGGAAAAGCCACAAAGCTGTCTGCGCGCTGTCGCTTCTTCGTCCCCCACCCCTGGACTCTGCTCTCCACTCCCTGGCGGGGCTGCACGGGGAGGAATCGGGTCTGAGCGCGCGGGACGGCGGATGCTCGCAGCTCTTACCCGAGACGGGCGGCCGCGCGGCTCCGGCGCAGGATCCCGGCGCCGGAGTTTGTTAGGTCTCGTTACCATGGTTACAGTGGCGCCCCGCCCTCCCGGCGCCCCTGGAAGCGCCGCTGGGGCGCGTGGAGTTCGGAACCTCTGGACCTGCCCTCGGCGTCTCTCCCCCACGCCTCTCCTGGCGGGGGAGATCTTGGGGCTCAACGGCAGGAGGTTTCCTTACTATCCGCGTCACGGTCACCTGCATCGGGTGTTCCCCGAAGTGGGAACTGGGGACCACAGGCTCCAGGACCTGGAGTCGCTGGCGCCTGCCAGGCCAGACTCCCGACCGCCCCACCCAGGGCTCCCAGGCAGTGGAGGGGCGGCAAACGCTGGGCGGTGTTTTATTTTGTTGTTATTTATTTAATGGTAGGTAACTTTTATAACCTCTAATTAGAAAACCCTGGAGCATCCTTTCCCGAATCCTGGGGCCCGGTGCTGAGCTTGTGGGTGGGTGGCACCTAAGATGGAGAGAGGCAGGGTCTGAGGCTCCCGGATCTGAGACCCTTCAGCTGGTCAGGTGTGTGAGGCTGCAGCCTGGGCTGACCGGGCGGTAAGCGCATGAGGCACCCTGAGTGAACCCTCCAGGGCTGGTCCTCAAGACAGACACCCCTAGGCACGCTGGAGGGCCCCTGCTTTGCTCTCTCTGCGGTACCGTTGGAGAGGGAGGCGGCGAAGGAGGAGCCGGAGGAGGAGAAGGAGACGGAGACGGAGCCGTGGTGCCTGGACCTGGTCTGAGGTTAAGGGCAGGAGCGTGACAAGGACGCTCACCTTCTCTGGCCGCTCCGAGTGGACCTCGGATGTGCATAGAGGCCCAGGAGGCCAGGTTGAAAGCCATTTATTTATTAAAAATTTATCCTCATTTAGAAAAAAGAAGATTCACTTATTTAATTTTTTTGGCTGTGCTGGGTCGTCTTGGTGCTGGCAGGCTTTCTCTGGTTCTGGCGATCCGGGCCCACTCCCCCACGCGGTGTGTGGGCTTCTCTTTGCCGTGGCTTTTCCCTTGTTGCAGAGAAGGGTCTAGAGCGCCAGCTCAGTAGTCCTGGCACACTCGGCTTACTTGCCCCCGTGGCACGTGGGACCTTCCCAGAGCAGGGATCGAACCGGCGTCCCTTGCACTGCAGGGTGGATTCTCAACCACTGGACTACCTGGAAAGCCCTGAGATCTACTTCTGTGCAGGCATTTCTGGCCAGTTGTCCCAGAGTCGGGAGAAAAGAACCCAGATCTTTGAGGTCCCAGTAATTTTCTGTGAAATCTTTTCCCATCTGGAGTAAATATTCCCTTTTGCTCCTCAGTTTATATTTAGAGTCTTTTCATGCTTTTTCTCAAAGAGGGTCCACCCGATTGTGTAAGCCCCAGGTATCCACCAAACCTGAAGACTCCCGAGTACCCCAGGCATCTCAGGAGTGTTTCTTCATGTTGTCTCTTGGGGGCCCATGCCAGGCTCTTGGGAAGGGAGTGGGAAAGATAGACAAAGGGGCTCCAGGGGGAGAGGCTTGGGACACAGAGAACTTGGTTGGTTCTTGGTGGGTTTTCCTCTGTTCAGTGGCCCCATAGGAAGTAAGCAAGTGGAAGATGACCAGATGGCAGTTTCTGCCTCCCCCCCACCCTGCCCCCAATGCGGATGGAGAAAGTTGAAGACAGGCAGAGAGAGGCCAAGCCCATACTAGTACCAGGGGGCAACAGCAGGATTCTCAGTGAGTTGGGGAGGAGTGTAGGAAGGAAATAGAAAGAGGATGCTACCAGCTCTCCAAGAAGTTTGTGTGTGTGTGTGTGTGGCATATATTTGATTTACAGTGTTGTGCCAAAGAACTCTTATATTTGGTTCCCAAGAATCTCTTGAAATACAAAGGAAAAATTTGAGGCTAGGTTATTAAAACAATTTTTGCTAAGTGTGTGTGTGTTGGGGGAACTGGCCAAAGTCTGTTTTTGAGATTTATATCTCTCAGTTATACTCTGGTAGTGTCAAGAGTTGGCTTGGGGGAGCTTTTGTAGCTCCCCCTTCCTTCAGTCACTCAGTCGTGTCTGACACCTTGCGACCCCATGGATTGCAGCATGCCCCGCTTCCCTATCCTTCACTGTCGCCCAGAGCCTGCTCAAACTCATGTGCATTGAGTCAGTGATGCCATCCAGCCATCTCATCCTCTGTTCCCCCTTCTCCTCCTGCCCTCAGTCTTTCGCAGCATCAGGGTCTTTTCCAGTGAGTTGACTTTGCATCAGGTGGCCATAGTATAGGAGCTTCAGCTTCATCATGTCCTTCCAATTAATATTGAGGGTTGATTTCCTTTAGGATTGACCGGTTGGATCTTCTTGCAGTCCAAGGGACTCTCAGCAGTCTTCTCCAGCACCACAGTTCAAAAGCATCAATTCTTTGGTGCTCAGCTTTCTTTATAGTCCAACTCTCACATCCATATGTAACTACTGGAAAAACCATAACTTTGACTATACAGACGTTTATTGGCAAAGTGATGTCTCTGCTTTTTAATAAGCTGTCTAGGTTTGTCATAACTTTTATTCCAAGGAACAAGCATCTTTTAATTTCAAGGCTGCAGTCACCATCTGTAGTGATTTTCTACACCAAGAAAATAAAGTCTGTCACTGTTTCTGTGTTTTTCCCCTCTCCCTCTCTCCTCCCTACCTCCCCCCCGCCCCCGCCCGATAATCTCCACCAACCTCACCTGAATTTAAGTAAAAAGTGCACGTGGTTTGCAAACACGGCATCAAAACACAGCTTCTAGCACAGCTTCCAGCACAGTGTGCCTAGCAGTCCATAGCTGCTAAGATCCCTGTGGTACAGAAATTTCAGTGTCTGTTCCCCAGTCTGATGCCAGGAACCTTGGCTGCATCCTGGTAAGGCTGTCCACCAGGTGGTGCTGACGGGTTTTGTTTTGACTTTTTTTTTTTAAAATGCTGATTGATTCATTTCTTTGTTACTATTGATATTTTACTGGATACCTGCTATGAGCTAGTATTGTGTTAGGAGGTACTGGGAATACAGACTGAACAAGACTAAGTCCCTGGTTTCAAGGAATTTTTAAAGGTTACGATTTTTATACTTTCAGAGACAAAACTCAGCTGTGATGGAAGTTTCCGTTTTTATGTTGCGGGTATATACTCTTGATAGTTCTGCTACGTTTCCGACATTTCGCCCATGCAGAATGGGTGTGGCTTGGAGGAACTATAGACACTGTTATTATTTGGCTGGGGACAGGATTAACTTGTATGTGTCTGTGTTTCCTGTCTGAGAGCCATCAGTTTGCCAGGAGGACACTACATTTTAACTTGGAGGATTCTAAACACCAGCTTATCATTCCAAGACCTCAGCTTGTGATTCATCTGCCCATTTGAGTAAGTTAACAGCTCCTTTTTGGAAAAAAAAAAATATTCATTTGTTTATTTTTGGCTGTGCTGGGTGTTTGTTACTGCTTGGACTTTCCTCTAGTTGTGGCAAGGGGGCTCCTCTCTAGTTTGGGGTGTGGACTTCTCATTGCGGTGGTGTCTCTTGTTGCAGAGTGCGGGCTTTAAGCATGCAAGCTCCAGCAGATGCAGCACGTGGCTCAGTTGTTGCGGCTCCTGGGCTCTGAGCTCAGGCTCAGTGGTTGTGGCACACGGGCTTTGTTGCTCCTCGGCATGTGGGATCTTCCTGGACCAGGGAGGGGACCTGTGTCTCCTGCATTGGCAGGAGGATTATTCTTTACCACTAAGCCACCAGGGAAGCCCCCACAGCTCCTTTCAAAGACAAATTCTGGTAGGTCGTTCGGATATCCTGGTGACCTGTCTCCAAATAAAGTGAGGTGGGCCTTGATCTGGGTAGACTTGATCAGACACTTTTGCTTTTCACAGCAAAATGTCAACTCTGCTGCTTGACCATCTGCCCCAGAGAACAGGAATAATCAAAGAGTTCACGCTTGCCAAAGGTACATCTGAAGTCATAGTTGAGAGAGAGACTGGCAGAGGTCTGTGGGAACTGCCCATTCCTTTAGCTTTGTAAGCTCTATCTTTGCTCAAAGTTAGATTCCCAAAGGCAGCATCTTTGAGGACGTTTATTGCACTAACTTGGCTGCTTCTGGAAATGCCTTCACTTAGCTGTGATTGAAGATGTTGACTTTTACTGCGGACTGATATAAAAGTGGTCATAAAACAAACGTTTCTGCACTTTGGGCAGAAATAACTGTTACAGACCTCATTCGCTTTACCGCACCATGTCCTTTACGTCAGAGTCCATGACAACCCCAGACTCACCAGACTCTCTGCTTGTGCTGACCTTTCCACTTGGGTGTCCAGCAGGCGTATCCCGTTTCACAAGGTCAAGACCAAACTCCCGTCCTCCCCCACAATCTGCCCCTCCCTCAGTCTTTGTCGGCTCTGCAAACAGCAGCTCCACTGCTCACCAAGCATCTCAGAACCACCCTGGCCATGTACTTTGTGCCTCACCTCCCATGTAACCTGGTATGAAGTCCTGCCTTTGCCTTCAACACACATGCAGAGTCTGATTGTTTCTCACCACCTTCTGTTGTCTGGAAATTTCACAAACTTCTCTTTGTGAAAATGAATTAATTTCCGGCAGCGCCGGGTCTTCACTGCTGCTTGTGGGTGTTGTCTCGTTGCCTCGAGCGGGGCTGCTCTCTAGTTGCGGTGCGCGGGCTTCTCATTGCGGTGGCTTCTCCTGTGCTGGAGCACGGGCTCTAGGGCTCTCGGGCTTCAGTGGTTTCGGTGCATGGGCTCAGCAGTTGCAGCTCCCAATTCTAGCACAGGCTCAATAGTGGTGGTGCACGGGCTTAGCTGCCCTGTGTCACGTGGCATATTCCTGGACCAGGGATCGAACTCGTGTCCCCTGCATTGGCAGGTGGATTCTGAACCACTGGACCACCGGGGAAGTCCCACACACCTCTTAACTGGTCTGTCTACTTCTGTGTTTTGTTCCCCTCCATCTACGCTCGACACAGCATCCAGTATGAGCCTTTAAAATATTAGGTCATGGCTCTTCTCTGCCCAAAATCTTCTCAGGACTTCCTGTCTTTTCGGAAGGGGAAAAAAAAATCCCCATGCTCTCCAATTTTGGTCTCTCCCTTCCCAGCTCTGAGTCGTGTCCTTGTAATTCCCTGATTTTCATCACGGGGCTCACCCTGATCCCATGCACTCCCATCGCAGGATTTCTGTCTGGAAGACTCTTCCCCAGAGAGCCATGAGACCCCTCCCTCTTCCCTTCCCCGTCTTTCCTCAAATGTCACCTCCTCAGTGAGAGGTTTCCTGACCACCCTGTTAAAGCTGTGGGTCACTGTCTGAGCTCTCTGTCCTCTCTATTCCAGTTTCATTTTTCTCCATAGCACTCATCACTGTCTAACACATTCTGTATATATTTTTTGTGTGTGTGTTTTAAGTTTTTGGCCATGCCTTGAAGGGTGTGGGATTTTAGTTCCCCGACCAGGGATTGAACCCATGCCCTGTGATTGGGAGCTCGGAGTCTTAACCCCCGGACCACCATGGAAGTCCCTCTGTGTGGTTTATTTTCTGTCTCATTCAGCTGGAAGATAAGCTTCCTGAGGGCAGGAATTTATGTCTGTTTGCTCTTCTTTGTACACTTCTGTATCCCACTCTGTGAACACTGCCTGGAACGTAGGAAGTACTCAATAAGTACTTGCTGAACGAATGATTAGTTTCTTGTAGAATTAGTGTCAGAGAAAAAGTATCTCTTGCATTTCCTTAGATAATATGATTGCTGCTATTCAATGTACTTTACTTTTTGGTTTTGCTCCCAGATTCAAAGTCGAATGTAAAGGGAGTTATCATGACTGTCTCACCTCTGGTCTCTGACTCAGTCATCTTGCTCCTCTACACGGGGTTTCAATGCCTTCACTTTTAACTTTTACTCAAACAACTTTGTCCATATCTGTATCTGTGAGTATTCATGGAACTTTTTGGCTTCCGGTAAATATTTGTCAAGTAAATGCATGGTGTGCATTAATTCTTTTTGAAAGTAAGTGGGCTATAAGTACTGAATTATTAATGATCTCTGTTATGACTAAAAAGCGATGGGCTAGAGAGAAGCAAGTGGTGATCAGGAGAGGATGGGCTGGTGAAGAAGGCATTGCAGGTGCCCCACGGCTGGGGTGTGTGTAGGATTTATCCTCCCGACTGGGACAGTGAGACGCAGGAGGGGACTCATTTTCCTGGGACAGCCAGCATAAACTGAGGCTGTCCTGGCCAACTAGGACAAATGATCACTTTAGCAATGGTTAATATTTATCGAAGCGTAAATATTGAGCAGAGGCTCAGGTTCAGAGAAGTAAGCATACGTGAAATGGGTTCCCTTGGCAGGATCAGCAAAAGCTGCCGTGAGGCACTACCAGCACGAAATGAGGCCATGTTCCTCTGTGTCAGAAAAGAGTGCGATAAACAGGCTGATTTTTGTTGCTATTGTACTTCTCTCCTCAACACTGACTTTGGTGGAGCAGTTTTAAAACCTGGGAAAGAGGACGCATCAAATGCAACAGGATACAGGGAGATGAAATAGAGGGTACCAAACAGAGCCCCTCCCTGGCCCCTGGCCAAGCCCAGCGCCACTCGGTCTGCTGCTCGTCCACCCCTGAAGCAGGACGGAGATGAGCTGATGGGGAGACCCCTGCCTTCTGTCCCCCTTGGCTCTCCACACCCAGCTCCTGTCCTCTCCAGCCTCCCAGCCCCCAAGTCACTCATTCAGGCAATTCCAGAGGTTCCTGGTGTCAATAAGAGCACCCAAAGCCTAAGATTTGGGAGATAACATTTTGCAGATTTTGGAGATAACATTTTATTGCTTCCTGGCACCTGCCAGTCCCTCCATGTGGAACTGAGAGAAATTGGGTTAACAGTTTGCTTTCCACAAAAATCATACCGATGACAGGTGACTGCAAGTGGGCGCATGGAAAATCCATTTTAACACCTCTGTAGGTGTTACAGGGGACTTCCCTGGGGGCTCAGTGGTAAAGAATCCACCCGCCAATGCAAGAGACGCTGGTTCAGTCCCTGGGTTGGGAAGGTCCCCTGGGGAGGAGGAAATGGCAATCCACTCCAGTATTCTTGCCTGGAGAGTCCCATGGACAGAGCAGCTACAGTCCATGGGGTCACAAAACAGTCGGGCACAACTGAGCGACTAAACACCACCGCACCACACACCAGGAGTTATGGTTCAAGGGAACACTCTCCAGTTGCCAAGGGCACCTATCCTTTGTCAAGCTAGACATCACCTTCTTCCTGTTTCAGAGAATCCAGGCCCTGGGGGCCTTAGTTGAGTAAGACCTCCCTGGGTCCCCTTTAGCACACCCTGTCTTGTAATAGCTAATAGTTCTTTTCTAATTTTTTTTAATTGAAGTGTTATTAACTTACCATGTTGTGTTAATTTCAAGTATACAGCAAAATGATTAAGTTACATGGATATAGAGGTTTCCTTGGTAGCTCAGACGATAAAGAATCCACCTGCAACGCAGGAGTGAAAGTCACTCAGTCATGTCCAGCTCTTTGTGACCCCAAGGACTATACAGTCCTTGGAATTCTCCAGGCCAGAATACTGGAGTGGGTAGCTGTTCCCTTCTCCAGGGGATCTTCCCAACCCAGGGATTGAGCCCAGGTCTCCCTCATTGCAGGTGGATTCTTTACCAGCCACATCCCTGGGTCAGGAAGATCCCCTGGAGGAGGGCATGGCAATACCCACTCTAGTATTCTGGCCTGGAAAATTCCATGGACAGGGGAGCCTGATGGGCTATAGTCTGTGAGGTTGCAAGGGGTCGGACACAGCTGAGAGACTAACACACACACACACACACACACACACACGTTTAGATATAGACATTCTTTTCCAGACTCCTTCCCGTTATAGTTTATTACAAGTTCTTGATTCTTGTGCTCATTTGGATTCCTGCCTTCTACAAAGGCAACGCATTCTTTCCCCCTGGAAGACAACAGAGCTAAAAAAAAAAAAAGTTTTGAAAACCCTGCCTTTTTATATATGGACAGTCAACTCTTCCTGCTCCTTCTCTAGCTGAAGAATGGAAGAGTGTCCCCCACGTCAGACAGCTCTCACACGCCTTTGGTATGCATTCTAGGTACAGAGAGTTGTACCCCAGGGGAGCAGAGGTCAGGGAGAGAGCTCCAGGCTTAGGTGTATGCGAAGAACAGACACAGCAGCACATTGCTAACTTGACTCTGCCGTACAGAGCCCTAAACTACAGTTGGGGTGTCACAGGAAGGAAGTCAGCACCGAAGGATAGCTTGTGTGCATGCTAAATCGCCCAGTCATGTCTGACTCTTTGCGATTCCATGGACTGTAGCCCACCAGGATCCTCTGTCTATGGAACTTTCCAGGTGAGAATACTGGAGTGGGTTGCCATTTCCTCCTCCAGGGGATCTTCCCCATCTAGGGACTGAACCCACGTTTCTCGAGCCTCATTCATTGGCAGGCACATTCTTTACTACTGCGCCACCTGGGAGGCCCGTATGGGGACAGGGCCTTAGTCAAAGAACACTTTGTGGAGGGAGGGGACATATGTGTACTTATGACAGATTCATGTTGTTTTATGGCAGAAACCATCATGAAATTGTAAAGCAATTATCCTTCAATTAAACACACACACACACACACACACACACACACACATTGCAAGAGTCATGGGCACAAAGTCCCTTGAATGGGATAAACAGATGTCAACTCCAAGAACACTGCTTCTCTGTAGACAGACTCATGGGATGCCTGGTCTGAAGCAAGCTTGGGCACTGTCCCAGCCTCCTGGCCCTCGGCTGCCACCCCAGACGGACCAAGTCCCTTTGAAGACACGAGTGACACCATGATTGACAAGGAACACAGCCAGGCTGCCACACTGAGACAGGAAACCTTCCATACACTTCTTCCTCAGACTGTTGGGAAGATCTCCCTGCAAACTGCTGGAAGAAATCTCTTTTGGCCATACCTGTTTGCTGCAGGGCTCCTGGTTCTTCATAGTGGTTTGGGTGGGGGTAGACATTACGGGGTAGCTCAGACGGTAAAGATTCTGCCTGCAGTGCAGGAGACCTGAGTTCAATTCCTGGGTCGGGAAGGTAGATCCCCTGGAGAAGGAAATGGCAACCCACTCCAGTATTGTTGCCTAGAGAATCCCATGGACTGAGGCGCCTGAAGGGCTACAGTCCACGGGGTCACAAAGAGTCAAGACACGACTGAGCGGTTAACGCTTTCACTTTCAGATATCACAGCATCTGTTTTATCAGCACAAATGGTTTAACTGCATCCAGGGATGGAAAGAAATTTGCACAGGTTTCCTTCCCTGGAAAGACTGAGAGAAGCAAACCTTGACTCTTAGGAATCTAGAAATATTTGTTTTTCAAAGTAAAGCTTTACTGTAATGAAGGGACAGTGTGGGTTTCCTGTAAAAATTCTTACTTTTGATCCACCGTCAAGAGGATTCTTAGCTATAAGGACCATAGCTTTATTATCTTGCACCATCCTCAGACTTTGAAGAAGGACATGGCAATCCACTCCAGTATTCTTGCCTGGAAAAGTCCATGGACCAAGGAGCCTGGCGGGCTACAGTCCCTGTGATTGCAAAGAGTTGGCCACGACTGAGCGTCTGAGCACATCCTAAGCCATGCTGCTGCTGCTGCTGCTGCTAAGTTGCTTCAGTCGTGTCCGACTCTGTGTGACCCCAGAGATGACAGCCCACCAGGCTCCCCCATTCCTGGGATTCTCCAGGCAAGAACACTGGAGTGGGCTGCCATTTCCTTCTCCATAAATTCTGTTAAATCTCTGTTAAGGGACTTCCCTGGTGGTCCAGTGGTTAAGAATCTGCCTGCCAGTGCAGGGGACACAGGTTCAATCCCTGGTCTGGAAACTAAGATTCCACGTGCTGTGGGACAGCTAAGCCTATGTGCCACAACCTTGAGCCCACACCCTAGAACCCAGGCTCCACAACAAGACAAGCAAATGCAATGAGAAGCCCACAAATTATTATTATTTTTATTTTTAAAAGAAAAGCCCTATTCATTTGTGGACAGTCTATGGCAGGGCTGAGCGTGGATCTGAGGGTGGTCTTCTCAAGGTGGGGGTAAATGGAAGGCCCTTGGAACCTGGTTGTTCTCGTCTATCTACTTGCTTGTTGGTCCACCTGGGTGAATAGTGAAACGCAGTGTAAAATAAAGAGCCTTTGAATTATTATCTCACAATGTGAACAGTTTTTATAACCCATTCTAGGGGATGATGAACTCATCAAGGGAAGAAAGTTGCCTGGCTGTGAGAGAGCTGGGCTGCGATTGGGTGTCTGTTTCAATGATTTATAGTCCCTTTTAATGCAGTTGGGATTGGGAGCAAAGGTCAGAGTGGGTCTTTCAGGAGACATAGGAGAGTGGATTTTAGATATAAATTATGCAACCCTTCAAGTTCAACACAGATACAAACTGAGCAGCTCTTTCATGGTGGTTGGGGAGTTATGACTGATTTGTGGTCTGCTTATGAATGGAGATAGGTCACCTTCCAGTTCTGAAAATATTTTTTCACATTAGGACACCCATAATTAATTAGGGGTTCATGCAGTGAGGTCATGAATGGGATAGTTTGGTGCTTTGACCCCCTAAATCTGTGTTCCTGCCCACAGGGCCCCAGTGATAGATCTCTTTCAGAGTTCACAGAGGAATTATGAGGGCTTGTCTCTGAGTCCAGCACGAAACACTTTTATGGCACCATTAAAACTGGAGCTTGTTCAAGTTGCAGCCAGGCAGCTTCTTTTGTCTAAGATAAATCATACGGCATATTTTATTTCAATCTGAGATTTAAGTTTGAGACTCCTGGGTGAGGCTTTTGTTTTTTGAATATTTTGGATAGAATTGGTTTACTTTTCCATGAGAGGGTAAGAAAGAATTCTAAGCAGCTCAGCCTTCACCCAGTCGAGCCAATCAAATGGAGGAAGACTTTGATTCATTGGATTCATAGCTGTGTGACAGCCGGAAATAATTCACCTCCTGGTTACTGATCTGCACCCCTCTCTGATGATAGCGTGGATGCCCCAGAGTTTTAGCTTGAGATGTGTTTGAAATACTAGAGGAAGCCCCAGGAGCCAGGGTTGTTACTTTTACATGAGGTGTTTGATGCTAAACATAAATACTCTGAGGGCTGGGCTCTGGGAAAGCGGAGATTTTATTTTGAAGCCCCAGAGGCTGGCTTTCTACATCCGATTAGAGGGAAAGTCACCGCAGGGGACTCTGCCGACACGTGTTCCCTGCTCCAGGCCTGTAGGGTCGGTGCTCTCACCTCGTAGAGAATCCTCATTTCTAGTCTCTGAGTGGCAGTGCCTACATGTTCTGACCATTTGTTCCTGAACTGTGGGATTTCATACTAAAGTGTTCCAGAGCGGATCAGCTCACCCCAAGGCATAACCATCCCGTAATGCAGTGGGCTTCTTGTGATTTTCAGAGTCTTGCAGGTTCAGTGTGATCTAAAGGTTTTAAATCAAAATCCTCTCTTGGTGTGGTTGTCCTCCAGGAAATGCTGCAGGATTTTTTTTTCTCCTCGGCACCAAAGGAATTTCTTTGTCTCTTCCTATAACCCACCCGCCCCCACCCCTTTCCTCTTCTTGTCCACTTGCTCCCCTTTCTTGCTTCATGACTCTTGTGAGCACTTTTTTCTCCTCCTTCTGTACAGGAGAAATGGACCAAGTCAGGGAGAGCTGGAGGGAAGGAGGGACCAGGAATAACAGCTCCTGTCTACTGGGCACTTTGAGCTGAGAGGCGCTGCGGGGCCCTGTCACTAAAATTTGTTGAGCAGAAGTGACAGCCATACCTGCGTTCAACAGGGAACTTGGACTCCTTTGAGGGTGATGCAATGGAGAGTGAACTGCTTCAAGCTTGGCCAAGAGTGACCTTGGGTCAGCCTGGGATACCCAGCTGATCGCACCTGGGTAGTGGATGCAAGACTGACCTGAACAGTGGGAAAGGAATGCCTATTCCTTGAGAATCACCCTGCGCCTGCAGCTTGCGTGTGCTTAGTCACTCAGTCGAGTCCGACTCTTTGTGATCCCATGAACACTGGCCCGCCAGGCTCCTTTCTCCACGGGATTCTCCAGACAAGAGTACTGGAGTGGGTTGCCATTTCCTTCTTGGTGAGATGTTTCCACTTATGTGATCTCAGTCTTCACAGTATGTTCAAAGTGGGTAACACTTCTTCCATTTTACTCTTGAGAAATTGGAAACTAAGCTAAAATAAGTCGCCAATGGCTAAGCTATGGTTAAATTTTTTTAAAAAGTAAACTCTATGCCCTTTTTAAAAAAAATTATTTTTACTGCTCTGGATCTTCGTTGCCTTCTCCAGTTGCAGCGAGTGGGGGGGTCACTCTTTGTTGCAGAGCGTGGACTTGACTCAGTCGTTGCGGTGCACAGGCTTAGTTGCCCTGAGGCATGTGGAACGTTTCCGGGCCAGGGATTGAACCTGTGTACCCTGCACTGGCGGGTGGATTCTTAACCACTGGACCCCAGGGAAGTTCCTGTGAACACATTTGAACTGACGACACTGGTGCCTCTAAACCATCGTGACTGGTCCTCATTCTGGGTGAGTGAATTCTCTGAGAAGTTGGTACTTTTTGCTGGTTTTGGGAATTTCTGCTATGGCGAGGTAGATCATATTTATACCAAAACCATTCCCAGGCGTTAGCTCCTGATCCTGTTGTTTCGTATCACCTATTTTTATCCCAAAGTAGGTCTCATAGACAGAAAGTTAAGACGCATAATACTTCTTGTGGTTTGGGGTAATGGTTCCAATGGAGGCGTTCTAGTGATGGGCATGGATGGAATGGTATGTGTAACCTTAGCACTTTTTTATATTCTGCTCAGATGTTTGCCATCTTTTATAAAAGTAAAGAACTGGGAACTTTCCAGGAAGGTGGTGACTGCTCTCCATCTCCAGCTTGAGCTCTTCTTCCCTTTGTGATGGGACAGGTCTTCAGCTCTGTGTGAGTGAGGCCTCAGCTGGGGCCTGCGGAGTCTTCACAGCCCACTTATGACCTGGGGGAGCATCTCAGAACAAATTGTTAATCATCAGGAAGGAACACTCGTATTGGGACTCTTGTGAGTAGATGTGTAGCCATCTGAAAAAATCAAGAAAATGCTGCATGAAAGCTTGTAGAATTTAGTAGCTTGGATAAAAATCCCAGATAACAATGGCACACTCTTTCAAGAACTTTCTGGATGGTAGAGAAAATAACATCAGGTGAGAAAATCTGGACATTGACAATTTTGAGTTCATAGGTAGTTTAGGGTATATGAACTCTGCATGAAAAGAGAGGTTAGAAGTTTCCATCCAATTTAATGTCCTTCATTGTGCGTGCTCACTCGTATCTGACGACAGATACAAGTTGTCACAACTTGTATCTGTTGTGACAACAGGGTCCTACTGTAGAGCACGAGGAGCTATATTCGATATAGTTTATGGTGATAAACCATAATGGAAAAGAATACTAAAAAATGTGTATATACATATAACCCGGGTCTCCTGCATTGCAGGCAGATTCTTTACTATCTGAGCCAGTGGAACCCAGCAATAAAAAAACAATTATGATCAAGTAGGGTTTAGCTAAAGAGAGCAAAGATAATGAAATATGAAGGAAATGAATCAGTGTAATTCATTACATCAATGAAGGTCATATTAATTAATGTTGAAAAGCCTTTCAATGAAATTCAACATCCTTTCTAGACAAAAATGATGTGTAACTGGCTTAGAATATCTCACAAATTCTGAGGTTGGCTAGTCCTGACCCATTCCCAGGCTCCTTTGTTGGGTCTGGTTCCATTATTCAGGCTGGATTAGTTAAATAACTATGTTCTTGCAGTTAGAAGTTGCCATATGACTTCATGATACCTGAAGTCAGATGAGAGTTTTCTGATAAAGCTTTTGCTAATCTGAAATAAAGGGGTTTGTACAATTGGTGTTGTCCCTTCCCTGTTGTTTCAGCCTTGAACATGTCTGTGATGTCTGCAGCTGGGGCAGCCATTCTGCAACCGTGAGGCAGCAAGCATGCAGGATAGGCCAGACTAGCTGCAAATATTTCATTCCCAACTTTGCTGAGCTGCTAAATGAACACCCATCGCTGTCTGCCCCTACATATCATTACTGTATCTACGTCTACTGACTCGGAGGATGAAATAAATTGCCGTAGGAATCATCCCCAGTGAATTAACCCTTCCTGTGTCTCCAGCCATGTGTGATCCCTCTCACATTGACACTGGACCTGTCATGTGACTCACTTTGACCAATGGGACAAACGATGCAAGCAGATGGCTTACATCTGTGCATTGGGCTTACCCTCTTGGAATGCTGCTGCCATGTGAAGAAATCTGTGGGACTCTGTTGCTGAGCTGATAACCAGCACCAGATGCCAACAAGTGAGTGAGACCACTTGGCCTGTTCAGCTGCTTACTGACTGTATTCCTATGAGGGACTGCAGGTGAGACCAGGAGCAGAACTATCCAGCTGAGCCTGGCCCAAGTAGCTGACCTGTGGAATCACGGGGAAATGAATGGTTGCTATCTTGAGGCAGAGGTGAGCAAACCTTTTCTTAAAGGGCCAGATGGAACATAGTTTAGGCTTGTGATCTCTGTCATAGCTACTCGTTTCTCATGTTGTAAGACATGAGCAACTGTGGACAGTACAGAAATGAATGGATGTGGCTGTGCTCCGATATGTTTATTTACAAAGGCAGGTGACTGGCTCACAGCTGGAGTCCGGCAGGCCCATGCTGAATTATTCAGCTGTAGAGCGATCTTTCCTGGTGGCTCAGAGGTTAAAGCGTCTGCCTGCAATTCAGGAGACCCGGGTTTGATCCCTGGGTGGGGAAGATCCCCTGGAGAAGGAAATAGTAACCCACTCCAGTATTCTTGCCTGGAGAATCCCATGGATGGAGAAGCCTGGTAGGCTACAGTCCATGGGGTCGCAAAAAGTCGGATATGACTGAGCGGCTTCACTTACTTGCTTACTTACTGAGAGCAATTGCTGTAGTCATGTACGGATGTGAGAGTTGGACTGTAAAGAAGGCAGAATGCCAAAGAATTGATGCTTCTGAACTGTGGTGTTGAAGACTCCCTTGGACTGAAAGAAGATCAAACCAATCAATCCTAAAGGAAATCAACCCTGACTATTCATTGGAAAGGCTGATGCTGAAGCTGAAGCTCCAGTACTTTGGCCACCTGATGCGAAGAGCCGACTCATTAGAAAAGACTCTGATGCTGGGAAGGATTGAGGACAGGAGGAGAAGGAGGTGACAGGGGATGAGATGGTTGGATGGCATCATTGACTCAATAGACGTGAGTTTGAGCAAGCTCTAGGAGATGCTGAAGGACAGGGAGGCGTGGTGTGCTGCAGTCCATGGGGTCGCAAAGAGTGAGAGATGACGGAGCCACTGAGCAACAATGACTACAAATGACATAGCAGTTGTTAACTGACCCCGAGGGATGTCCATACTACTGTCAAATGAAAGTCAAATTACAGAATGATGTATAGAGTATGAGTCTCTTTGGGCAAAAAAACTCCAGAGAAAACCCAGAAAATTCCATATATATATATATAAATATAATATATTTTATATATTATATATAAATTAAATTATAATATATATAATATATATATTATAAATATATAAACCCCCCCTTCCAGAAAGGTCTGGAAGAATATACACCAGCTTCTGGGCTCTGGAGTCCTCAGAGTGGTGGTGTTGGAAATCGGCATGGAGAAGGAGGGGTATGCAGAGATGAATAACTTTTCATACAGTTTTGTTTCATGTATTACAATGAGCATGCTTGCATGCCTGCACGCTCAGTCACTGTAGTCGTGTCTCTTTGTGACCCCATGGACCGTAGCCCGCCAAGCTCTTCTGTCCATGGGATTCTCCAGGCGAGAATACTGGCATGGGTTGCCAGGCCCTCCTCCAGGGGATCGTCCTGATCCAAGGATTGAGCCCACATCTCCTGCCCCGCAGGTGGATTCTTTACCGCTGAGCCACTGGGAAGCCCACAAGGAGCACATGGCTTGTGAATCTGGGAAAAAATTAAGGAAAAAATGAGAAATAATTAAACATCTCAAAATTCCTCTTCAGTGTGATTAAGGACCATCCAGAGCTGGAGGCCATTCAAAGGCCCCTTTGGCTCTGTCCACAGTCATCACTAGAGGGCGCTGGCATTCCCCAGGGCAGGAATGAAGCGGTTGGCGCTGGTAGGAAGCACGTGCGTGCTAAGGAAGGTGGGTGAATTTTCTGTTTGAATCACTTTTCTAGACTTGGCTTTTCTGAAGGCAGAACAGAAGCCTAAAAGTCATGGTCAGTGCCTAGTGGCCCGGACGCCTAAGAATTTATCGGGGCCATTAACCCGGACTCCTCTGATTGAACCACTTTGTGTCAAGCCTCGGCTCTTGGCCCCTGTGGTCTTTAGGGCATTGCCACAACACCCCAAACAGCAAGGCCTTCTGACGAGCTCTTGCAGCCTCTATCCGTGAGCTGTGGGATCCTCTGCTCCAATTCGTGAGAACCAGTCCTCAGGAGAATGTGAAATTTCTCCTTTTCTCTACAGAAAACCTTTCTTGATCCATCATTCCAGCTGTTGTAAGCAGGAAATCATTTACAAGAAGGAATGCTAAACAGAAAAGCAGTTTTAAGAAGTGTTTAATAGCCTCCACCAGCAGTTCCCTGCCTGGCCAGTGAGTGAGGGCAGGGAATATGAGATGAGCCCTGTGGAGTGTTCTGGTGAATCCTGTGACCGTGAACGCTTAGCCACCCCCTCACATAAAAGCCAGCAGAGCCAGTCTGAAAGAAGTTGCTGTCAGCCCCAGACGACTGAGAATTTGAACATGCGTGGGAATCACGTACAAATGGGTGGAGGAGTTAAGTTTGACCGATTCTAATAGCATTTCACCTATATTATATATATCTCATAACACGAATGTGCACAGCTTATACTTAAACACAGTGTTTTAGCTTTTCCAAAGCAGTTTGATATCTAATTATATCGTTAAGATCAGCAGGTATACTTACTGATCACTGCTTAAGTGGGACTTTGGTTTAATTTTAGCTTGTAGGTGAAAATAGTTTCATTGATTAATGACGTCATCATGCTGATGTAATCATGAGTTTTGAAGGACAGTGGAGGCATATGTTTCCAGGCTCCAGGCTGTAGAGATGCAACACGGGCACTGGTTTTGCAAATGCCAGCCTGGCAGCCACAGTGGTGGGGGAGAGGAACCCACCTCCTGCTGCTGCCGTCTGTGAACCAAACGCAAGGATCAGGAATAAAACGCAGAGCGAGTTAGAACTATCAAACCCAGCCACCTTTAAAGGGCATGGAACAGTGATCTCTTTGAGACTTATTTAGTTTTAGTGTTTTGTTTTAGGGGCTTCCCTTGTGG
This sequence comes from Budorcas taxicolor, assembly GCF_023091745.1. Taxonomy (NCBI): domain Eukaryota; kingdom Metazoa; phylum Chordata; class Mammalia; order Artiodactyla; family Bovidae; genus Budorcas; species Budorcas taxicolor. The sequence goes on from NC_068921.1 coordinate 15,957,119, forward strand.
CTCAGCTGGTAGAGAATCCCCCTGCAATGTGGGAGACCCAGGTTTGACCCCTGGGCTGGGAAGATCCCCTGGAGAAGGGAAAGGCTACCCACTCCAGTATTCTGGCCTGGAGAATCTATACAGTCCATGGGGGTTGCAAAGAGTTGGACACGATGGAGTTTTGTTTTAGTGTTTATATTTAAAGAAAAAAAAGTACCACCACAAGAAAATAGGAGTTGATACACCAAAACCAAGTTTCAAGAGTTGGTTTGGAGGGACTTCCCTGGTGATCCAGCGGTTAAGACTCTGTTGTTCCACTGCAGTGGACCTTGGTTTGATTCCTGGTCGGGGAAATAGGATGCCACATGCCACATGGCCAAAATACAAACAACAAAAGCAAAACTAGAAGCACTGAAAATCTTAGGAAAAAAAAAAAGAGTTGATTGGAACCCATTCTCCCCCCACATGGCAGGGAGTTTGGGAAGAAGTGCTCCTGAAGCCCCTCCCAGCCCTATTGCCATCGTTTCTTTGACAGTGAAGACCACCACGTCAGCATGCCCCAGGAGTCCCTGTTACTGGGCAGGATGGCCTCATATCACAGCTCAGCTGAGCTGTGTTTTGGCCATAAGACTGGCTTATGCATTGCCTTGGAAAGCCAGGAGGACTTCAGTTCTGGAATTTTGGACACAGGAGGGACTCTGGAATTCACCCTGTCCCACCTGTGCTAGAGAAGAAAGAATACCACCGCAAGTAAATAGGATTGATTCAACAAAGCCAAGTTTCAGGAGTTGGTTTGGAGAGACTTCCCCGGTGATCCACCTGCATCAGGGGGCAACAACCTTCTCCATGTTTTGCTAGGACAAGTGACAAAAACGGTAGCCAAAGTTAGAGAAATGCAGTCCTTGTTGTGGGTGCATGTATGTGGTCGTGTTGTGGAGGGGGTGGTGGGAAGGAAGGGAGAAGGGTGTCCCCCTGGGAGGAGAAGACGGGTTTTTGAGGGGACTTGGCATATGCTTTGGTCTTGACTTGCCTTTGTCAGCACTGGGTAGGGGAGAGGCAGAGAGAGGGCAGAAGGGAGCTTTGTTAACAAGCCCATCAACCTCCCTAATGCACGCATCTCCTATAGAAAGCACCTCTGTGTGTCTGTCTACCTTGACTTGCTGGCTTCAGGGAGTCAGTGCTGGGAGGGGAGGCCTCTCTTCTCAGGCAGGAAGTATAGGAAGTTCAGATGGGATCCGGAGGTAGGTGCTTACTGACCCCGGGCAAGGGACTTACTCTGTTTCTCTTCTCTCATTCATTAAAATGATGACAGTGACATGCTCCTAGGATCAGAGATGACTCAGTTATATCTTCATGTGAAACAGAGTATTACCGGCACCTCACAACCCAAGTATTTAACAAACCACTCTGTACATTCATTGGTTCTCACCAAGTGTTTATTGAGCTCCGTCTTGGGCATCGGCTTTCAGGTCAGGGCCAACTGCTACCCTGCAGAGTTTATGACCAGTGGTGTCAGTGTTTCCTCAGAGGAGCTGGGAGAACATTCCCCAGAGATGTGCTCCTGGTTTAAGTGGTTGGATGAATTGTAATGAGCCTGATCATGTGGACCAGCGAGGTGGCAGCCCCCAAGGACAGGCCAGGGGGTGGATGTAACTAAGAGCAGTGTGTTGTTACTCCAATGCTGTGTTTGGGGACCACCAATCCCTGGGCCAGTTGTCCCGGTCAGTGAGGTTGTACTTCCCATGTGAAGGCGCCCCTCCTACGTTAACGCTAATTCCACCGTCATCCAGTCACAGGGCACTGATGACCAAGTCATTCATTAGTCCCCTGAGAGGGCTCTTCTTCGTCTCGAACTGTGTTGCAGGGAACAGGACTCGAGCTGCCGACTGTGGAGAGCAGACCCATAATCACTCAGCTTGTATTAGCAGAGAGCGGGGAAAGTGACAAGTCTGCAGTTCCTGTTCTTACAGAGATGATGAGCTGTCTCGGAGCAGCGATTTGGCTAAAAGAAAGCCCGCAAGACTCCAAGTGAATTTGTCACTTTGTGTTCCCCTCCTTTTTGGCTAAGTGTTAGTGCAAGTTTGCAGTTGAATTTCAGATATTCTGAAATGGTGTTTCTTTCTTGGCATTCGTTGATGCCACACTGAAAGCAGAGTGCTAAAATACAGTATATTTTTCTTTTGCACCCAAAATGAATCTTGGACCTACATCCTTGGTGTATATTTTTCTTCAGTTATTCTCTTGCTTTGGCTTTCCAGCCCCCTGACCCAGACACCATCCCATCTCATTCAGTTCCTGAAGCTTCTGTTTAGCCACTGCTATTGCTCCAACGTGGCTTCCCAGGTGGCACAGTGGTAGAGAACCCGCCTGCTGATGCAGGAGATGCGGGAGACGTGGGTTCGATCCCTGGGTCAGGAAGATTCCCTGGAGAAGAAAATGGCAACCTGCTTCAGTGTTCTTGCCTGGAGAATCCCATGGGTAGAGAATCCCGTGGACAGAGGAGCCTGGTGGGCACCTGTCCGTGGGGTAGAAAAGAGTCAGACATGACAGCACAATGAGGTAAGTGCTCCACCATGGCCACGAGGACTGCACTTGGACTTTTGAAATAGGGGGCAGGTGTGTTTTTTGGAGTCAAGTAAATCATGTCTGATTTTAGGATCTGTCCTGGCATTCCTTAGGGTCAGAAAAGACTTCAAGGAAAACATTCAAAAGAGGGGAACTTGAGAAGAAATCAGAAGATATCTTTTAGAAATACAATCTTAAAATGCCACCGGCTGGAAAGGGTAGTTTTCAGATCACAGGAGGAATCGGAGCTGTCCAAAGGAAGAATCTGCCTGTGGAATTCTGACTGAGCTCAAAATGATGTAGTACAGCCATCTGATCGGAGAAGGGTGATGGGTCCCCACTAGGAGGCAGGTGACAAAGTTATGGAGCCCGGTGTCTCCTTGAGATAGATAATGCAGGGTTCCAGACGATGTGGTCTTAAAAGGGTCATAAAAAGCCCTGACAGCTTGGTGGATGTGGACATCATATATATATTTTTTCCACAATAAAGAATGGGATCCTATAAAAGCATTTCCTAAGTAGGAAAAGATGATCTTTGCATGGATGGACTGAAGCCCTCTGGGCCCCGTGTCACTTGCTGCCGGCTGTCCCAGAAGACACCGTATGTGTGTTTCCTGGTTGTGCTCTTGGGTGTTTCTTTAAGATTTATTGATTTTTTATATTTTGGCTGCGGTGGGTCTTCCTTGCTGCATGTGGACTTTCTCTAGCTGTGGCGCTCCTTGAGCAGCCCTCGCTGCTCTCCGTTACAGTGGGCAGGCTTCTCACTGGGGTGGCTCCTCTCGTTTCAGGGCACTGGCTGTGAGCCCAACGACGTGGGCTTGGTAGCTGCAGCTCCTGGGCTCTAGAGCACAAGCTCAGTAGTTGCGGTGTGTGGACTTAGTTGCCCCTTGGCATGTGGGAACTTGCCACACCAGGGACCGAACCCACGTCCTCTGCATCGGCAGGTGGATTCTTAATCACTGAACTACCAGGGAAGCCCCTATCAGATGTTTCAAGCTTCCTTTTAATGGCAATGGCAATGTCAATGATGTATTGTTTTCAGCCTTTTTGGAATCTTTCTGCATTTTGAGAACTCTTTTTTTTTGTTTTGTTTTTTAATCTGGATATTGAAGCTAGTGGTAAGCATGTCCCCCCTGCCCCCACCCCTCCACACACACATGAGCCCAGCTGCAGCTCCAGTCAAAGGTCAGGCAGGTGCCCAAGTCTTGAGTATTCCTCAAAAAGCCTCCAGCAGTTCCCTGCTGCTGTCAATAATGGTAATTATAATTATAGAGCCAGTCCCCTGAGGAGCTCAAAGCACTTTCTGGATGCTGCAGCATTGATCCTCATAACACGAGTGTAACAGGGGAAGGAGCAAGCGTTGTCATCACTTTATAGATGGAAAACGTCACCGAGGGAGGCAGAAATGATTGTCTGTTCATGTGGAGCAGGTTACGATGTTGAGGTTATATGGATTCAGTTGTGTGCGCTAATTGCTGGGCTAAAATGCAGCCCCTCCCCACCCCCGCCCCAATCAGCCTTTGCCCAGAAGGATGTCAGCACAAGCCTATCACAAGGACTTTGCTCCATAAGTGTTAGTGATAGTAGCTCAGTCGCGTCCGACTCTTTGGGATCCCGTGGACTGTAACCCAGTAGGCTCTGTCCATGGATTTCTCCAGGCAAGAATACTGGAATGGGTTGCCATTCCCTTCTCCAGGAGATCTTCCCGACCCCGGGATCGAACCGAGTTCTCCCGCATTGCACCCAGACTCTTTACCATCTGAGCCACCAGGGGAATTTGCTCCATAATGCTAAGTCATTTAAAGATAATTTAGTTCTTTTTCTTTTATTTGTATTTTTACCAAACAAGCTGTAGGGCAGCTTGTTGTAAAAGTTATATCCAAGTAAAGATAAAATATCAAAGGCCAAATATCATGTAATGGGCATGGGGTGGGGGCAGCGATGGGATGGGGGTAAGAGAGTGGTGCTGGAAGGTGTGTGTCAAAACCAGTTAGTGCCACTGAACTTAGCATTTAGCTGTCGGATTCCTGGCAGCCAAGGCTGGAAAGGGAAGCTGCTGCTGCTGCTGCTGCTAAGTCACTTCAGTCATGTCCGACTCTGTGTGACCCCATAGACGGCAGCCCACCAGGCTCCCCCCTCCCTGGGATTCTCCAGGCAAGAACACTAGATGACGTATGAAGGTTGTGTGCATGCTTGTGCTCAGTTGCCGAGTCATGTCTGACTCTTTGTGACTTCATGGACTGTAGGCTCCTACAGTCCATGGGATTTCCAGGCAAGAACACTGGAGTGGGTTGTCATTTCTTTCTCCAGGGGATCTTCCCCAACCATGGATCAATTCTTTACTGCAGGTGGATTCTTTACAGCTGAACCACTGGAGAAGCCCATGAAGGTCTCTATGTAATATGATAAAATGCACTGTGATGCAAGAAGAATTTAGGTATGTGAGCTCAATCAGATAAGTTAGCCTAGGAATAAAGATTTCATTCTGCATCTTATGACGGAGCACCTTGAGGCTAGATCACAAAGAGTGGCTGCTCACGCCATACACCGTGCACGTGCACACACACATGCCCACCCTCATGTTTCTGTATTTAAATGTTGAAGGTGAAATGTGGTTAAAATTCGCATCAAGGGCAAACTTGAAAGGGGCAATGGAATTAGAAGGCTGTAAAGTGGCCATTCGGTGGTGGACAGGTGAAGGCAGTGGCGGAAATATTTTGCCAGCCTCCATCTTTCTGCAGTATTCCGTGATGAACCATGGATTCTTCTTAACACCCGGTCTTTCACTTTCCTTCTCCCTGACTTGCATATCGCTTGCTTGTATAGAATCTCCGAATGTAAATGACCCCGGGGGCAGTTATATCAACATATACCCTAAGGGCAAGCTCTGATTTCCACATAAATACAAATTCCGGAAAGGATTCCTTGCTCATCATTGCTGCAAAGTAACCAAGTCTCCAAACTCTCTGCAAATTGGAGGTTTTTTACACAGTTGTTTGTGAAAGAGGCAGCTGGGTATTTCTGTCTTTCTTCCTTGCGTTCTTCGTGTTAAACTGTCTGAGAATAACTGTGAGGGTTATGCTTTTAGAGGCTTAGCTTTTTTCAGTTCTAGAAAACGGATGAGGATGTATTGTCCAAGCAAAACATTGGTGTTCCCAAAGTGTTCAGAGATCTTGAACATTCTTTCAAACGTCATCTTCATGAGCAATGCCCCCTCCATTAAATCCTGCCCATGGTTGTGTGTGTGTGTGTGTGTGTGTGTGTGTGTGTGAGAGAGAGAGAGAGAGGGAGAATGTGACAGCTAGAAATGGAGCAGAAAAGGAAAAGATTGGTTAATGTCACCTTAGATAATAGTGCCTCTGAAGCCACCTTTTTAACCAGGGGTGAAAAACAACTTGATTTCAATATTATTGATATTATTTCTGGCTCTTGAAGACCTATGAAATGAAAACTAAGCTTTAAAAGCTTTGCAGTTAATTGCTGCTGAGTTAAGCATTTTTTTTTTTAAACACCTTTGTGCTGACGCATAATTTAGAAAATCGATCAGGGAGATGAGGAATAAAAATATGGGTCTAAAATACTCCTGGCTAATTACACACTGCTGTAATAAACTCTGAATGGCCCAGAGCACCATGGAGAGGGGCCGAGGCGCGTGTGGAGGGCGCCCAGAGAGCTGGCGTCACAAAGCAGGGAAAACAGAGCAGAGCAAAGGGCCCCGTCTGCCCTGACGAAGGGTTTCTTATTTGAAATTAGTCCTGGCATGACATTTCCTTTAAGTACAGAGCCTACCAAAGTGTGGGGAGAGCCAGTGATTTTAGAATTGGAGGCGGTATTTATGCCTCTCGAGTGAACAGGCACGGTGTTGGTAAATAAGGCCAAGTCTCACGCCTGGCCCTTGACAATGTTAAAAAGGATGGGAATCGGCCCCCTGCTTCCCCCACACCCCTTTCCCTCCAAATCGGCCCCTTTGCATTCAGCTCTCAGTTTTCTCCACTCAACAGGGCATGTCTTGATAGCAGACCATCACACCTTTCATGTTGCCAAAACTGGGGTCCAGCTACTTGCCGCTCAGAAGTCAATAAAGAGGCAATCGTGGTGGGAAGGAAAGTTTGCTTTATTTCAGAGGCTGGCAATTGGGGCAGGGAAGGGCGGGCTCCTGTCCAAAGGCCGGCTCCCTCCCTGACAACCCGGGGCAAGAGCTTTCATGGACAGAGCGGGGGCCTCCACCAGAAACAGCACAGTCAGCTCTGACCATCGTCGTGAAACTGGTCATGAGGTGGTCTGATCACTGTCATCTTGATGGTTTTAGTCTTCAGTTCCAGGGTTGGTTTTTCCCCATTTCTTTGAGGCCAGTTCTCAAAAACTGGGACAGCTTATGTGGTGGCTATAGTCTAGTCCTGGTGGGGGTTTAGTATCTGTGAGACAGCTCACAGGACGTGGCGCAGAATATTATCTATAACCCTTGAGAAGGAACCAAAGGCCCTTGATTTTGCCTCATTACTAAACTATTATTCTTTAGTCTTGTTTGACTATTTTTCGTTGCTTCTGCGTTTTCTCACTTCCCTGATTAAACTTACTTGCTTCGCTAAAGATTTTCCACAGACAAAAGGCTGGCTGAGGACACGGCGGACAAAGACCATAGCATCCTGCTCTGTTTTACTTAGTGTAAATTTAAGCCTGTATTTTTCTTCCCAAAGAGGGTGATAACACTCCCAAGAGCGCCAGAATTTGTTCTTGGAGGAAGGGGGGCAAAAAAAAACCCCTTGTACTTTTTATGCATAAAGCTCAGATAGATATACAATGCATGAACAGATTCATTGTATCTGTATATCTGTGGCATTAAAATTCTATAAATGGGGGGCAATTAGGAAAAAAGTTTAAGGCTCAGGAATGGGAGGAGGTGTAATCATGAAGATAAGCTGGGAAGACCCTTCCATCCATTGAAGAGCTTTGGCCTAAGTCAAAGGAAGCGGCCGTTTTCCAGATGGCCAGTTCTTTGGCAAGACTCTTTGCCAGTCAGTCCTTCTTTCGGGGGTCAGGAAGCTGAAGAAATTTATTGAGAACCATTGTGTTGTCTCAGACACCCATGTCGGGGGGCGGGTAGGGTGAAAAGTAGACTTCCTCGTGCAAGGAGTCATTCCTGCCCAGGAAATGAAACATTTCAGAAGCATCTGAGAGGCATTAGGAAGAAACGGAGCAGGAGAAAGCAGAGGAGGAGGAGACGAGGAAGAGGAAGAAACAGGTGCTGCAGAAGCGGCCGTGACTTAGAGGAATTTGCTTTCCTTTGAGGAGCACGTCCTCCTCTTTCTTGGTTTTCTGTGACTGAACATATTTGGCTGATAAAAAAGACTGCTTTTATCAGAACAGAAAGGTGGGAGGTAAATGCTTGCCACCGGTGGTCTCCCTTGCTGGAGTTTAAGCCCATCCTTTTCCATGCCTGGCAAAATCCAGGTCTGGGATCCTTCAGAGAACAGCGCAAAGCGTCTTCCCTTCCCTGCCTCGGGCATCTTCTGTCTCGTTGGGTCCTTACTTGTTCTTAGTCCTTTCTTTTGGCTGAACGAGCTTCCCGGTGCCCGATCTTTGTGTCTGCCACCAGCCAGGGACAGTCAGTGAGTTTTGATAAGTCTTGCAGGTGAATAATCAGCTCTCTTATCACCATCAGGGCATCCGAGCAGCACAGTGTTCTTCCAAGGATTAATTTAGCGCCAAACCTTAAGAAGTGAAGGAAGAAATGTACAGGAAGTTACCAACCCGTAGCTCGAATTCCCTACCTGGTAAATTGCTGAAACAAGCAATGGCCCAGTATGGGAGCCTCCCTGGGAAGCGAAGGTGATAAATGTGTTGTAGTTCCGTGATGGAGCGGATGGGGTCTGCAGATGGAGGCCCTTCTCAAGGGGGACGTGGAGGGGCTGCCGTGGTAACCTTGGCAGTGTACTCCTTGGCTCTTGCAAGTATGTCTGGAATGTATTGCGCTAACTGGTTGGAAAAAGCAAAGGGAAGGGTCCCCTGTGGATTGTCTGGGGGTTTTCTCCAGTGGGTCACATGAATAGAAATCCATACATGTTTGGGCTACGTGAATTTTTTATTGATAACAATAGTAAGTTAGAAGAGTCCCAGCTGGGCAATGAGGATCAGCCTTGATTAAAATATGAATCAAGTGTGTTCAAGGCGTTAGTCATATCTCCGTTTTGGCCCTGAATCCTTTCTAGTGTCCCAAGTTTATGGTATGATTTTAGTAATACTGGACATTAAAGGCTTTAAGTTTGCATGATTAATTACACTGACCTTGGTTTATACTAACCAATTCATCCATGCCGGCTGGCGTGACACCTGGCAGTGGTCAGTCATACAAAGATAATGGTGGACAGATGGCCAGACCCTATGGGCCAGGCATCCATGTGGATCTGAGCTTGGAGAGAACTTGTTTGTCTTCTCTGATCTCAAGTAGGATGTCTTAACCCAGGGATCGAACCCAGGTCTCCTGGATTGCAGGCAGATGCTTTACTGTCTGAGCCACCAGGGAAGCCGCTTTTAGAGATAGGTGGGTTCAATTTGTTATTCTCAGATCCTATGTTGGATAGGGTCTGGGTCTTTGAGGGTGACAGCTGAATGACAGTTATGGATCCCGTCGGGCACACTGTCCCAAAGAGGAAGCTGCCAACATCACTGCCTTCAAAGCCAGAAAAGTGAAAAGTGGAAGTGTTAGTCACCCAGTGTCTGACTCTTTGAGACTCCTTGGACTGTAACCTGCCACACTCCTCTGTCCACAGAACTGAAACCTGGGTCTCCCACACTGCAGGCAAACTCTTTACTGTCTGAGCCACCAGAGTAGCCCCAAAGCCAAAAAGCCTGGCTTCAAATCTTAGAACTACCGCATTTTATTTGAATGACCTTGGACAAGATGTTACTTCTCTTATCCTGAGTGTCCCCCTCCCTTATTAAATGCAGATAATTCGACCGCTCTTAAGAATGAGATCTTGTATTTGCATGTTATCTCGGCATATCGTATCACGTTCTCTCTAAAGAGACACGGACTGCATCCTGGTTAAGGAATCAGCAACATTGGTTCTCAGGCAAGTAAGTGATGCTAAAGGTCTCATAGAAGAAGGGGTCTATGTCTCTTTTCTTGCACTGACTTCAGGAATCTCTGTGCTGAATGAGGCATCCTCTTGCATTCCTCATCCTTCTAGTGACCAGGCAGAGATGATCCTGAAGTAGTGTGTGTCATTTCTACCCGCAGAGTTGGACAGAACTCCGTCACCTGGCCTCCCTGTGGCTCAGGGGGTGTGGGAAGTGCAGTCCCTGGCTGGGAAGTCACTTTCCAGAGACATCTACACTCCATGGTGGGCGGGAACACAGTTCTTTGGTGATCTGTAAGCTGTCATTGATACAGGTAGTAAAGGCAGAAGATCCTGGTATGTGGAGGAGAAGAGTCACAGGATAATAGACATTAAGGGGAAAGGGGGAAAAAAAAGTGTTGGTGACCCTACAAAAGCATCTTGCTACAGTAAGTAAACAGAGCTGTCTGTCTTCAGAAACTGACCCCTTAGCTACTGTCTTAAATAAGGGCTTATATTTATTTTGTTTTTTTGGCTGTGCCATGCAACATGTGGGATCTTAGTTCCCAGACCTGGAATGGAACCAACACCCTCCTTGGTGGAAGTGCAGAGTCTTAACCACTGGACTGCCAGGGAAGTCCCAATAACTACTTTTTTTTTTCTTTATCTTAAAAAAAATTTTTTTAACACCAAAACCACTTTGTATTTGGGTGTAGACAATTAACACTGTTATGGTAGTTTCAGGTGAACAGCAGAGGGACTCAGCCGTACATATACGTGTATCCATTCTCCCCTGAAGCCCGCTCCCGTCTAGGCTGGCACATGACACTGAGCAGAGTTCCGTGTGCTATATAGTAGGTCTTTGTAACTACTTTTAAAGTCAACTCTCCAGGAATAGTTAAAAACCACTTGGCAACCATTTGATTTCTCATTCATGGCAAGTGTTTCGTTGCAGTTTGGGACGTATCTGCTGTGTGCTGCAGTCCATGGGATTGCAAAGAGTCAGATGCGACTGAGCGGCGGAATGGCTGAACGGACACTAGGGCATATCTGTGAAAGTGTTAGTTGCTCAGTTCAGTTCAGTTCAGTTCAGTCGCTCAGTCATATCCGACTCTTTGCGACCCCATGAATCACAGCACACCAGGCCTCCATGTCCATCACCAACTCCCGGAGTTCACCCAAACTCATGTCCATCGAGTCGGTGATGCCATCCAGCCATCTCATCCTCTGTCATCCCCTTCTCCTCCTGCCCCCAATCCCTCCCAGCATCAGAGTCTTTTCCAGTGAGTCAACTCTTTGCATGAGGTGGCCAAAGTATTGGAGTTTCAGCTTTAGCATCAGTCCTTCCATTGATCACCCAGGACTGATCTCCTTTAGGATGGACCGGTTGGATCTCCTTGCAGTCCAAGGGACTCTCAAGAGTCTTCTCCGACACCACAGTTCAAAAGCATCAGTTCTTCAGCGCTCAGCTTTCTCTATGGTCCAACTCTCACAACCATACATGACTACTGGAAAAACCATAGCCTTGACCAGACAGACCTTTGTTGGCAAAGTAATGTCTCTACTTTTTAATATGCTGTCTAGGTTGGTCATAACTTTCCTTCCAAGGAGTAAGCATCTTTTAATTTCATGGCTACAGTCACCATCTGCAGTGATTTTTGAGCCCCAAAAAATAAAGTCTGACACTGTTTCCACTGTTTCCCCGTCTATTTCCCATGAAGTGATGGGACCAGATGCTATGATCTTAGTTTTCTGAATGTTGAGCCTTAAGCCAACTTTTTCAGTCTCTTCTTTCACTTTCATCAAGAGGCTCTTTAGTTCCTCTTCACTTTCTGCCATAGAGTGGTGTCATCTGCATATCTGAGGTTGTTGATATTTCTCCCGGTAATCTTGATTCCAGCTTGTGCTTCCTCCAACCCAGTGTTTCTCATGATGTACTCTGCATAGACGTTAAATAGGCAGGGTGACAATATGCAGCTTTGACGTACTCCTTTTCCTATTTGGAACCAGTCTGTTGTTCCATGTCCAGTTCTAACTGTTGCTTCCTGACCTGCATACAGGTTTCTCAAGAGGCAGGCCAGGTGGTTAGTCACTCAGTCGTGTTCAATTCTACACGACCCCATGACTCGCCAGGCTCCTCTGTCCATGAGATGCTCCAGGCAAGAATACTGGAGTGGGTTGCCATTTTCTTCTCTAGGGGATCTTCCCAACCCAGGGATCAAACCCAGGTCTCCTGCATGGTGGGCAGATTCTTTACTGTCTGAGCCACCAGGGAAGCCCTGAGGCTCTTCCAGTAGAAAAAGGAATTTTGACTCTGATAGGGTTTGTAAGGTAAGCAGATTTTTCTTCCTATCATCATTTGGGAAATTGGTAGAAGACATTTAAGAGCCTTGGTTCAAGGTTATGTGGCAAACTAACACACTGTCAGGGAGCTTGAGTCTAGCCATGCCAACCACAGCCCTGGGGACCCGTTCACTATGTGGATAAACCTGGACTTTACTTTCCAACATCTGCAGTCAGAGGAAGTCTTTTTTTTTTTAAAAACAATCTAATTCTTTTTTTTAAACTTATTTATTTGGGTGTATCAGCTCTTAATTGCAGCATTCAGGATCTTTCCTTGTGGCTCCCGGACTCTCTAGTTTGGCATGCAGCCTTAGTTGCCCCTCGGCATGTGGGAGTTCAGTTCCCTGACCAGGGATCGAACTGTGTCCCCTACGTTGCAAGGCAGATTCTTAACCCCTGGATCACCAGGGAAGTCCCAAAGGAAGTCCTTTTGTTGCTCTGGCTGTGTAAGTAAAGAAATGCCTTCTGCTCCCCCTGCCGCTCCGCCCACACTTCTTTTCATGTTGAGTTGTGTTACTTTTGTGGAAAACAATTTGCCATTTAACTGTGCAGTGTGATAGGAAATTCTGAGCTGCTTCGTCCATGTAAGTCCCTAGGAATATGTGGCTGGAGCCAGGACCTGCAGACATATGTGTGGTCCAGGCTGGGTATATGCTTTCTGTTTTCCCTTCTCCTAGGTCCAGTGTTCATAAATAACATTCTGTATTCCTGGACATAATACTTTTCTTCATGCCCTCCTCCCTTTTAAAGAGTTGAGTTAAAATGGAATTTTCCTTAATGATAATAGGTGAATGCAGTTTCACAGAATCAATTTCAATTTTAAGAGCACCTTGAGAATTACCAGGAGTAGTGAGTTTTATTGTATTGAATTAATAGGCATTTCTGAAGCCAAGAGTCTAGGGTTCAGACTGTCAATTTTTCCCCTTTCTGGCTTCACTTCAAAGATCATAACAGAAAGCCTGATCTTGAAATGAAACTTCTGAACGACGTGCCTTGCCAATGGATGGTCCTCATGGAAATAAATTTAAATAAATAAATTTATCCATGAGAGCCTGCAAGTTGAGGGTCTAGATTTGTATACAAAGTTTTCAAGGCATCAGGTCTGTTTGAGCTATTGCTTCTATTTTCTACTCAGAGGGTAAAGGGACGATCAAGTTCCAGTGCAAAAAACTTATCCTTAGACTCAGCTGTCGTAAGGATTAGTACTTGAGGATAGAAAGTGACACAGTTCTCTCTTTGACTGATAAGGGCTGCCCCAGGCCTGACACTGTAATGGTATAAAATGCAATCCCTTTACAGAAGATTCTTAGGGTGATTTGGTCTTGTGGGCTCGAATTTATGGTGAGAAGGGATTTTGTGACCTGTCTTTGGATTTTCAAGGTCATTTGTGTGTCTTACAAAGTCAGAGATTTCAAACTTGGTTGTGCATTGGAATCATATAAGGAATGAAAAAAAGCATAGGTTGTTTAGTTTCCACCCCTCTATTTTTTTCCTCTCTCTCTTTCTTTTTTTTCTTTCTCTGTTTTGTTTAGTTGCTGAGTGGTGTCTGACTCTTTTGCGACCCCATGGACCATAGCCCACCAGGCTCCTCCATCCAGGATACTGGAGTGTGTTGCCGTTTCCTTCTCCAGCCCACCTATATGCTAACTCTGAATTTCGGGGAGGGGGGGTTGTCTCTGCAGGATTTACTATTTATATGTGGCTGTGCTGATGCTTCCTTGCTGCGCTCGGGCTTTCTCCGTTTTCGGTGAGCAGGGCTGGGGGAGGCTCCTCTTTGTCGCAGCGCACAGGCTTCTTGTTGCAGTGGCCTCTCTTGTTGCAGAGCGTGGGCTTCGGTAGTTGTGACTTGCGGGCTTAGTCGCCCCGAGTCTTATGGAATCTTCCCAGACCAGGGATCGATCGAACCCACGTCCTCTGCATTGGCAGGCGGTTCTTAACCTCTGCACCACCAGGGAAGTCCTCACATATATTTTAAAATGTGCCTTGAGTAGACTCTGATGTAACTGGTTCCTTCCATTTGGGAATCACGTGGGTTATCCTGTGTGTTCCTTAGGTCCAGGCTCTGCCCTTCTCTTTGCTCCAGGACGCCGACTCCATCAAGGAGCTCTCTTGCTGTCTGGATTTGATCAGTGGGACAGGAGACGGGAGGCAGGAAGGTGGTGCAGGCGGGCACCCTTTCTCCTGACTCCGCCGCGGCATCTCCTTGGGCTGGCTGTGGCCTGAGTTGAAGGTACTGCTCCTCTCCCAGTGGCAGTCTTCCGCACTCTCTTCCGTGTTCTCATAGCCACTCCCTCCCCTCGCCTCCTTGGGCCTTGGGCTGGGAGCCTTGGCCCATGAGCAGCCCAAAGGGACTGCACGGTGCCCTAGGGTGTCCCTACACCCTGCCCACCATCTTGCAAACATTAGGTCATTCTGAAAAAGTGAAAGTTGCTCAGTCAGGTCCAACTCTTTGCGACCCCATGGACTGTAGCCTGCCAGGCTCCTCTGTCCATGGAATTCTCCAGAAAGGAATACTGGAGTGGGTTGCCATTCCTTTCTCCAGGGGATCTTCCCAACCCAGGGATGGAACCGAGGTCTGCCACATCACAGGTAGATTCTTTACCACCTGAGCCACCAGGGACGCCCTGAAGTCATTCTGAACTTACCTTACATTTTGGGGGTCGCCTGCTTTCTGCTGGGACCCTGAATGGTATAGGAATCACTAGAGAACTTGACTTTCCAAGTCAGCTCTCCTGTTCTGAAAGAGCTACTGCTGCTTTAAAGGTGCCTGAGAGAGCCCAGACCGGGCTGACGGTGGAAGGACCAGAGAGAAATCCGGTTCCCCCAGTCTAGTACAGGAGGCAGTGCTGCAACGACTGGGGAGGCATGAAGCCATCACTTCCTCTTAGGGGCTTGGAGATGGTTCCTTTACCCTCAGGGAGACTCGTCTCAGCGATTGGTATCTTTGCTTCTTGGAAAAACATCCAGTGTCACATTCTCATCAGAGAAGGGAAGTGTCCTGAGAGAAAGCTGGACTTTCCCAAGCGGTTATGGGGCGAGGGTGGATGGTGGACGGCGGTTCTCATGCATCAGGGAGAGTGGGCTTGCGGATGATGTGGTCTAGTCTCCCGTAAATCACTCACCTGCAAATGAACATGTGGCATAAGACGATATCTGCAGTGATTGTGGGTAGAAGGCAAGAATAAGGCAAGAATAAGTGCACAAGAAGTGGCAGTTACAGTCCCACTTCTAGAATGAGATATCGTTTTTAATTTGAATTATTTTCATTAAGACATTTTTTGGGGTAGCAGTTTAAAAGTCCGTTTAACATTCTGTGGAAGGACTGATGCTAAAGCTGAAGCTGAAGCTCCAATGCTTTGACCACCTGATGCAAGGAGC
Source organism: Budorcas taxicolor (assembly GCF_023091745.1). Taxonomy (NCBI): domain Eukaryota; kingdom Metazoa; phylum Chordata; class Mammalia; order Artiodactyla; family Bovidae; genus Budorcas; species Budorcas taxicolor. Next base: position 15,972,442 of record NC_068921.1, read on the forward strand.
TGTCTCATTAGAAAAGACCCTGATGCTGGGAAATATCGAGGGCAGGAGGAGAAGGGGGCGACAAAGGATGAGATGGTTGGAGGGCATCACTGACTCAATGGACATGAGTTTGAGCAAGCTCTGGGAGATAGTGAAGAACAGGGAACCCTGGCATGCAGCAGTTCATGGGGTTGCAAAGAGTCAAACATGACTGAGCGACTGAGCAATGAAGGCTCAGAGGAAAATTAGGGAGAAGAGACAAAGATTTCCCCTATGACCTTTGCCCTCACATATGTACAGCCCCACCCCTAGCAACATCCCCTGGTGAAGTGGTGTGTCTGTTAGAACTGATGAACCTATGCAGACCCATCATAATTACTTAAAGCCCATAGTTTAAGGGTCATTCTTGCTGTTGTACAATCTATGGGTTTGGACACATGTATAATAATATATGCTTATCATTACTGTATCATGCAGAGTATTAATATTTTCATTGTTCTAAAAATCCTCTGTGCTCCATCTATTCATCTCTTATACCTCGTGCCCACTGATAAGTACTGGTATTTTTTGCTATCTACAAAGATTTGCTTTTCCAGAATACCATATGCTTGGAATCATATGGTACATAGCCTTTTAAATTGGCTTCTTTCATTTAGTAATATGCATTTAAGCTTCCTCCATATCTTTTCATGACTGGATGGCTCATTTCTTTCTGGTGCTTGCACCCACTGTGGTATTCTTGCATGGGAAATCCCATGGACAGAGGAGCCTGGTGGGCTACAGTCCCTGGGCTCACAAAGAGTCAGGCACGACTGAGTGACGAGACAACAACAATGTGCATTCAGCACTAAATAATATATAATATAAAGTATCTGGATATATCATAGTTTATTTATCCAACCACCTCTAAACGACACCATGGTGGCCTCAACTCTTTTAGTGAAGTTACTGCGTAGTAGCACACATACAAATTTATACCCACTATTACTAACGACGACCTTCACCTGAACTAGGGTATGTCTTGGAATACTATCTAATAAGGGTATAAAGCCAACAAGATAGGAAAAACAGACAGTAAACATGTCTACCATCTTTTTTATATTGATTTAAAATAATGTCCTATTCAATGTAACATCTTAAAAATTTTTAATTAGTATAATGGAAAGTGCTTAAAAGCATCTTTTGAGGTTTCTTACTTGGTCGTGAAAAAAATAGAAGAGGCATACTCCTGGAGGAAATACTTGTTCTTCCCACGGCAATAAATACAGCTGAAATAATACATGAGAAAATATAGTGACAAGGCTTTTAATACCATTTACACACTGACAAGTTTCGAATTTATATTTCCATTCCAAATGCCTCTCTTGTAACTCCAGACTCTTAAAAGTGGCTGGTTTCTTGACACCTTCCCTTGAATGTAATCTTCCTCAACTTAGCATGTCTAAGCATGAATTCTTAATCTCCACTCCTTATCCCAACCCCAGTCTTCTTCCCCCTTGTAAATTACCGCCATATTTTCCCCAGTGCTTAGATTAAAAGCCCTAGCTCCTTTCTCCCTTGGCCTATATCCAAACCCATCAGCAGGTCTCTTTGCTTCTGTATCACAGAATTCTGTGATTTAATATTTAATAAATATTCTGTATTTATTTGGACTCTTACAATTTTCTTACCCTCTTATCATGACCTGTATCATCTCTTTTTTGGACAATTGAAATTGGTCCCCTGTTCCTACCTTGCCACACTACAGTCTGTACTCCATGGGTGGCCACAGAAATCTTTTAAAACCTAAGTCAGATCTTGCTACACTGCTAAGCACCCTCCAGGGGCTTCCTATCCTGGTTGGGGGAAAAAATCCTCTGACCTCTGGCCCTCTTGTCTTCCTGCACTCACTGGCTTGAGGCACACAGACCTTTTGGTTCAGCCACACCAATCGGGCTCCTACGCCAGGGCCTTTGCCCCTGCTGCCCCTCTGCCAACTGTTCTTCTTCCAGACACTCCATGGCTTACCCACAATGCCCTTGCTCAGATGTCACCTTCTTAAGGAAGTCTTCCTCATCATCTGAAAAGGCTCACTCTGCCACTTGCTATCCCAATATCCTGTTGAACTTTTCTTTGGAGTGCTTACCCTGACGTGTACTTGTTTTTTTTTTTTTTTTGCTTACCATCTGTTTTCCTGCACAGGCATACAGCTCCGTGAGAACTTAATTTTGTGCCTTACTTTTTCAGCACCTAGGACAGAGACTGACTCAGAGCACGTGCTCAATAAATCCTTTCTGAATGACTGAATGGAATGAATATTCATTACTTAGCCAGCAAAACTGCTGATAGCTGCAGAGAAAACTTTGAAGAAACTAGTATTGAAACAAATCAAGTAGTGTTTGTTATACAGCTGAGTGAAGTACAGATACAGCTTCTCCTTCATAAAACATACAATGAGCTATTATTTTGTGAACCAATTATAGGATGACAAGTCAGACAAGATGTCATCTCAGCTGTAAATAACTTTACTAGAAATATTGTTCTGATGGAACAATTGTTTAAAATAACATTTGATGGAGCATCTGCTTTAGAATATGAAGAAGATGAGGGGTGAGTGTACAGCGATAGCGTCACTCATGCAGTTTATTCACTGGGTGGTGATTCACAGTCAAAGTATCACAGCAAAGCAATCAAACCCAAGACATGCACAATGAGCTAGATGATATCATGGATGCAATTGACCTGATTTTTACAAGTGGGAGAGATGTACAAAATGCCAGGATCTTTGCAGTTATTTTGTAGCAAGATGGAGAGTGATGATAAAAATCACTTGTGTCTCAGAGATTTTGCAGTTGTCTCTTTTTCACAGAAGAACAGTGTTCTAAATTTGCTAACCTTTTCTTGTGGTGACAAGTGGTTGTTAACTGTGTGATAGGAGCCATTTTTTAAAAAAAGATTAAGAAACAGTTTTTGCCTTCATGGAAGTGACAGTGTTTTAAGAATAAATAAGAGAGTTTAGAGCATTTTTTTTTTTTTTGAGTAAAACCTCATTCAGTGAACATTTGGGATGCAAATTTTAGCAATAAACTTTGCATTATTTGGGGATAGGACTGAATACTAAATATTGCTATTTAGAAATTGCTGTCAATACTGTAAATATTTTTCCATTTGGATCAGCAGACCATTGTGAGGTACCCTTTTCATTGAGGACAGTCATTAAGTCCAAAAACAAAAGTAAACTGAACTTAGAATCTGACTTTTGGCTTACTATATTAAACCAAGATTTTAAGAAGCAACCACATTAAAAAAAAAATTTACACTGTGCTCAATAAAAATATTACTATCTAATTTTTGTGGGAACAAAAATTATTTTGTTTTTAATGAATAAGATAAAGTAGCATTCTTATAGAAGTTATTTTCTTTGTTTATCCTGTAAAATTTCAATTTTAAGTGTGTTTTATCACATGCATGCCTTAATAATATGTAAGAAAAAGCATCAAATTTATAAATTAAGAAATATACCTTTAGGGGTTTGCACTGGAAGTATATTTTTGGTGGGATTTACTATGAAAAGATTTTGTAGTCCACTGACTATAGATTAGCAATGTTCATATGTAATTCCCTGGTACAGTGTTCAAAATAGTCTGGGTCAAATTTGTGAGAAGATCTGAAGAATATTTAGTATCCAGGGTTTGTCTTGGGGCAGTAGGGGCACTCAGGGCATTTAACCTGATGGAAACTCTGGTTTATAAACAGTGATCAGATATGACTGAACTTTATTAATAGACACATACTGCATGCCAGACATTGCACAGGGCACTCATACCCACCTTATTTCATGACAGCAAACCATTCCTTCAGTTCAGTCGCTCAGTCGTGTCTGACTGCGACCCCATGGACTGCAGCATGTCAGACTTCCCTGTCCATCACCAACTCCCAGAGCTTGCTCAAACTCATGTCCATGATTATATTAATAATGAATAATAATTATTAATAATGATTTCATGGGAGATACTCTTCAACTGATTCCTCTGGGGACAGAGGATAGAAGAGGAATGCTATTCTGATAGGGAAGAGGGAAGGTGAAGGAGGGCAGGGTGTATGTGAAGTTGAATGTTCACATCCTGAATTATCAGCATAAATCTGAAAGTCATTGAATTATAAATGGACAGAGCAATATCTTCTGCCATTTGCTGAAGTAGAAGGTAAAAATCAAGAAATAAAGCTGCATTTTTTGTTTCAAAAAATTATTTCAGTTCATCTGAACTTTTTTGTGAATTATTTTATATTTTTCAATCGTGGTGAAATACACATAACTTCTAATGTAGCATCTTAATCATTTTAAGTGTGCAGTTCATTGGCTTTGAGAGCATTCATACTGTTATACAACCATCACCACCATTCATTTCTAGAACGCTCTCCATCCTGCAAAACTGAAACTTTGTATCCATTATACCAACGTTTTTCTTTACTCCCTCAGAATTGTAACTTTCAAAAACTTTCATTTTTATTTATTTAATTTATTCCTGAAGTTCAGTTGGCTTACAATATTGCATTAGTTTCAGCCACCCGAACTTGTCAATCACCACATAGTTACCTGTCACTATCGTGGGTGAGCCTACCCACCGCTGTTCTGAAGTCTTTCGTCCCCTACATTATCTAGTTTGGCCCTCCCCACAACTCCAGATTTTAAGGACTATCACACCTATTCTATCACAAAGAAACTGAGGCTTAGCAAAAGTAAATGGCGGAGGTCACAGCGCCAGCTCGGAGTGGAAAAGGGGTCTTAGGTAGGTGCTGACTTCACTTTTTCAATTACCCAGTGAGAAGGTGGGTGTTTCTCTGACACGGTCACCTTTAGAGGTTGTCCTTCCTTATGGTGTTGCCAGCCCGATCTCAGACCCATGTTTCAGAGGTCTGAACACATTAAAACTCACTGAGGAAGCTGAGCAAACAGAGCCTTTGTTACTTCTTGAAGAGACACTATAATCAATTCATTTGGCCCAATTTAGAGATCACATGCTGTTTGGTAAACATTTTATCATCCTTAGGGAATGACTAATGGATACTTAGTTGCAGGGGCTGCACATTTAACTCATTTGATGATTTCAAAATTTTGCTTAGACTGAAATGTACAGAATTGCATAAATTACTTTCGAAAGTGAAAATGTTAGTCACTCAGTTGTGTCTGACTCTCTGCGACCCCAAGGACTGTAGCCCGCCAGGCTCCTCTGTCCATGGGATCCTCCAGGCAAGAATACTGGAGGGGGTAATTCATTCCCTTCTCCAGGGGATCTTCCCGACCCAGGGACTGAACTCGTATCTCCTTTTTTTTTTTTTAATTTATTTATTTTAATTGGAGGCTAATTACGTTACAATATTGTAGTGGTTTTGCCATACACTGACATGAATCAGCCATGGGTGTACATGTGTTCCCCATCCTGAACCCCCCTCCCACCTCCCTCCCCATCCCATCCCTCTGGGTCATCCCAGTGCACCAGCCCTGAGCACCCTGTCTCGTGCATCGAACCTGGACTGGTGATCTGTTTTACATATGCTAATATACATGTTTCAATGCCATTCTCTCAAATCATCCCACCCTCGCCTTCTCCCGCAGAGTCCAAAAGCCTGTTCTATACATCTGTGTCTCTTTTGCTGTCTCGCATACACGGTTATTGTTGCCATCTTTCTAAATTCCATATATATGCATTAGTATACTGTATTGGTGTTTTTCTTTCTGGCTTACTTCACTCTGTATAATAGGCTCCAGTTTCATCCACCTCATTAGAACTGATTCAAATGTGTTCTTATTAATAGCTGAGTAATACTCCATTGTGTACATGTACCACAGGTTTCTTATCCATTCATCTGCTGATGGACATCTAGGTTGCTTCCATGTCCTAGCTATTATAAACAGTGCTGTGATGAACATTGGGGTACACGTGTCTCTTTCAATTCTGGTTTCCTCGGTGTGTATGCCCAGCAGTGGGATTGCTGGGTCATAAGGCAGTTCTATTTCCAGTTTTTTGAGGGATCTCCACACTGTTCTCCATAGTGGCTGTACTAGTTTGCATTCCCACCAACAGTGTAAGAGGGTTCCCTTTTCTCCACACCCTCTCCAGCATTTATTGCTTGCAGACTTTTGGATCACAGCAATTCTGACTGGCGTGAGGTGGTACCTCACTGTGGTTTTGATTTGCATTTCTCTGATAATGAGTGATGTTGAGCATATTTTCATGTGTTTTTTAGCCATCCGTATGTCTTCTTTGGAGAGATGTCTGTTTGTGAACCTGTGTCTCCTGCGTTGGCAGGCAGATTCTTTACTGCTGAGCCACCAGGGGAGTCTACGCTCTGCAGCGAAAATAACGGGCCTTCCCCAGCACGTCGTGCAGTTTGGAGAGGACAGGCGTCATGTAATTCACTTCACCCATGCAACGCCTCATCTCTTCCCCGACAAATGAGAAGGAGAGGAAGGTCAGCACATACCCCACGTGCACCTTTGACTCCTGGGCCAAGAGCTGCAGTTTCTGTGGCTCCCTGGAGGAAGCACGGGGGCCCCGTGCTCTCTATGGACCCTCCTGCTTGTTGAGTTTCCCCCTGCGATTCATCAGCAGGCAAGTTGCAGACGTGCGAAGCCAGTGTGCGTGCTTGCCCTCTGCTTTGTCTGCTTAGATTAGAAACCCCCGAGGCAGGTCTACCTCCGCGTTCTGTGCGCCCACCCGTTGCGGATGCTCACGGCACGTGGATGATGGATGAGAGTGTTAATCTGAGTAATAACAAGGCACGTGGAGCACAGTCTCAAGGAAGCTTTTCAGTACTGGGTTATGGATGCGTGTCTCCTGCCGAGGAAGAAGGGACCCGTCATGGGCAGCGGCAGATGTGGGTACCAGGATGCCCAGCTCAAAATGCTCTTCCTTCAAAAACAAAAGGCAAATCAAGCAAGCAAAGAAACAAGCCCCCAGGCAAGCTGTAGTGTTGAGCAGGTTTTAACAGCAGCACTAGTTGGCTGTCAGCTGCTTTGAGATTATAAGTCAAAGGGAGCAAGATAATTTTCTATGAAGGTGCCAAAACAATGATTATTCAGAGCTTACTGTCAGCTTCTTTACATCGGTACTCTCAAATTAAATGTAATTTCCTCATTTCGGAGATGAGGAAACAGGGCTTCTGAGATGTGGGATCACTTGCCCTGGTCACATAGTGATACAGACTGAATATCTGCATCCCTCCAAAATTCATATTTTGAAGCCCTCATCCACAGTGTGATGGTATTTCAGGGTTTGGCCTTTGGAAGGTAATTAGGTTTGGATGAAGTATTAAGGATGGGATTAGTGTGCTTATAAAAGAGAGAGACCAGAACACACACACACACACACACACACACACACACACACACACACACACTCTGTCTTTCTCTCTTTTTCTCTCTCTCCTCCACGTGATGACATAGTGAGAAGGTGGCCACCTGCAAACCTGGAAACGGGCCTTATCAGGAACCGAACCTGCCAGCACCTTAATTCTGAACTTCCCAGTCTCAAAAACTATATGAAATAATTGTCAGTCATTAGGTCATCCAGTCTGTGGATGTGATTAGCAGACAGAGCTGACTAAGATGCAAGGTAAATAACTATTTCTGGGCCCCCAGATCTGTACCCAGGTCCACAGTGGCCAGTGGCCATGACCTTGCTATCTTGCAGCCTTCTTTATTCTTATCAGCACTTTTTGTTTGGGTTCAGTAAAAGAAGTTCTTTTCACGCTACTGTGGCAGGTCAGCCCATGTGCCTATTTGCTTTCCTTCCTTCCCTCAGCACTCGCCCTCCTAGGACTAGGTGGGAAGGGGCTATGATCAGATAACAGTGGATAATGAGTCTCCCAGAATGGGATACAATGCATGTTTGTGGTCTTAAGCCATTCGGTTCATGGTCCTTTGTTTGGTCGGCTCTAGGAGACGCATACAGCTCCCTCTCTGTTTAGTCTTCCCAGCTCAGCTTCTAATGTGGATATGAAGGTCCTTCCGTGAGGCGTGTGTATAAGGGAAAACTGACTTGTGTTTTCAGGTGTTGTGAAAATTAATCACTTACAGAAACACTTGGAGAAACAGAAAAGAGCCAGTGTTGATGAGGGTGTGGAAAATTGGGGAACCCTTCTGCACGGTAGCTCAGCTGGTAAAGAATCCACCTGCAATGCAGGAGATCTCAGTTCGATTCTTGGGTTGGGAAGATCTGCTGGCTACCCACTCCAGTGTTCTTAGGCTTCCCTGGTGGCTCAGCTGGTAAAGAATCCTCCTGCAATGCGGGAGACGTGGGTTCGATCCCTGGGTTGGGAAGATCCATGGGGTGGCAAAGAGTCGGACGTGACCAAGTGACTTTCACTTCACTGCACTGCTGGGGGGGGGGGGGGGCGATGATGGTGTAGCTGCAGTGGAAACCAGTATGGAAGTTCCTTAAAAAATTAAAAATTGAATTATGTATGATCCAGCAATCCTACTCTGGGCTTATATCCAGAAGAAATAAAAGCAGACTGTCAAAGAGATATTTACAGCCTTGTGTCCATTGCAGTATTATTCACGATAGTCAAGAGGGGGGACATCCCAGATATTCATCAGCTAATGAACGGATAAAGGAAATGTGATACAGGAACACGAAGACATATTATGTTGTTTTAAAAAGGGAGATCTGTCACATGTTCCCAAACAGAGGTGTCTGGAAGGCATCGTGTTAAATTAAATAAGCCAGTCACAAAAGGACAAATACTGCAAGATTCCAGTTACATAAGTTACCTCAAGTAATTGAAAGCACAGTAATAGGGACTTCCCTAGCAGCTCAGTGGTTAGGACGCCTCACTTCCACTGCAGGGGAATTTCAATCCTGGTTGGGGAACTAAGATCCTACATGTTGTCTGCTGTTCCCACCCCCCCCGCCCCGACAAAATCATAGAAGTAGAAAGTAGAGATGGTTTCTAAGGGTTGAGGGGAGGCAGGAGCGGGAGGAAGTCCTAGAAGTTCACTTTTGCAAGATGAAAAGATTCCATCACTCCATTGCACAGCAATATGGATAGTTTTGATACTCCTGGGCTGTTTGCTTGAAAATATTTAATATAGAAAATTTAATGTTATATGTTTGTTATATATATGTTGTTATATGTGTGTTTGTTGTGTTTGTAACCACAAATAAAAAATAAAATACAAGTTAAAAGAAGAAACCCTGGGAGAAATTCTCATTGAAAATAAGACATTCTTTGATAATGATAATGGGATTAACTACCCTCTTGGTTTTTGCATATGTATGTCTTTGATTTTTTTGTACACTGGAGTTTCTTAAAGTGAGGCTTGTGTGTGACTAAGGGCTGGGAGCTTTCGGTGGGCTGTCTCGGTGGCCCTGATGCATCATTCCCTTCGCTGTGTGTGGTATAATAACATGGGTTTGGAGCTTTCTGCCTAACAGGAGACTTGAAATACCTAAGAGTGTTCCCACTGACAGCCTCCAGGGACAAATGATTTGACAGAATGGAGGCCGGGAGACTAGACTGCTCGTTTCATGCAGCCCAGGTGTCAACAGTTGCTGCTGCTGCTGCTAAGTTGCTTCAGTCGTGTCCGACTCTGTGCGACCCCGTAGATGGCAGCCCACCAGGCTCCCCCGTCCCTGGGATTCTCCAGGCAAGAACACTGGAGTGGGTTGCCATTTCCTTCTCTAGTCAACAGTTGCTACATGTGATCTAATAAAAATATGTATTTGGTCTTGGTTCCCAGTTTCTGGCACAGAGTAACTAAAACTTTTGAGATTTCTTGAGTGACAGTATGTTTTATTATTCAAACTTCAAAGGCCAATGAAATAATCAATCATGACCATGTGATGAAACCTCCATAAAAACCTCTAAATGACAGGGTTTGGAGAGCTTCTGGGTTGGGGAAATGCAGGGAGATGCCGGAAGTGTGGTTTGCCCTGATGAGTTTGGAAGCTCCGCCTCCCTCTCCCCTCATACGTTGCCTTAAACATCTCTTCCATTTGGCTTTTCCTGAGCTGTATCTTTTATTTTTCAAAAAGCCCTGTAATTGTAAGTAAAGTGTTTTCCTAAGTTCTTTGAGCTTTTCTAGCCAATGATTGAAATTAAAGATTGAGTTGTGGAAACCCCTGATGTATATAGCTGGTTAGTTGAAGTACTGGTGGTCCGGTTTCTTTCTTCTTTTTTTTTTTGGTGGTCCAGTTGCTTGCAGAGAATTCCATGGACAGAGGTGCCTGGCGGGCTATACAGTCCATGGGGCGGCAAAGAGTCGGACACGACTGACCAATTAAGCGTGAGCCTGAGTGTGAGACTGGTAGCCCGAGGGGCCTCCCAGGTGGCGCTAGAGGTAAAGAACCCACCTGCCAATGCATGAGACATAAGAGATGCGGGTTTGATCCCTGGGTTGGGAAGATCCCCTGGAGGAGGGCATGGCAACCCACTCCAGTATTCTCGCCTGGAGAATCCCCGGCAAGAGCTGGGATTTCCCCCGGGACAGAGGAGCCTGGCAGGCTTAGAGCCCATAGGGTCACACAGAGTCAGACTGGACTGAAGTGACTCGGCACGCGTGCATCGGCGGCCCAAGACCCCTGACTGGCATCTGAGGTGGGGGCAGTTCTGTGGGGACTGAGCCCTTTAACTTGGGGGACCCGGCATTCACACCAGGTAGGGTGTGTCAGAATTGAATTGAAGGACCTCCAGTGGGCGTCAGAGAACTGAAGAATGCGTTGGTGTCAGAAAACATCTCAGACTCCATTTGTTTTTCTCTTGGTCTGGGAAGAGTTCCATTTGGGTTTCTTGCTTCTTGAGGAATCCAAGTAGAAGATGCCACCTCTGGAGAGAGGAAAGGGGTCCCAGTCCAGCCTGGCAGTGGAGCTGCAAATGTCAGCCAGGATGACCAAACAGGGGTCCAGTGTCTGGGCTATTGTGTGTCACACCGACCCAGACCGGCCACGTGGACACAACCAGATGCCTGGCCAGGAGGCCCCTCATTCCCACCTGTGATGCTCAGAGAGAGACCATGAGCCTTGAAAAAGACCGTATTGTTCTGTGATGTCACCTCTGGAATGTTCTGAGTGTTTTGGTGACCAACTTCTGCACAGGACCTATACCTGGCACCTAACGTTGGTATGGCTTTTTCCTTGAGCTAGAAATGGTAATCTTAGGAAAGCTAGTAGCTAAAGACTTTCAGAAGGCTTTGTCATCAACTGTATAGACCTGTCTTAATTTCTGTTCAGAGACTGATGAAGCATCTTATCAGACACCATCTTCACGTTCTTGTAAGGTACATAATTAACAGGAGGGGAGAAGTGAATAGCAGGAAGTCCTGTTTCGCAGTTGAGCAGCTGAGGCTCAGACGAAGGGCTGGAAAACAGAAATCTGCCTATTTTCTCTTTTCCACAGCACTCGAGGCCAAATTTTACAAGAAAAAGAGATACCAGATCTGAAAGCCTAGAAATTCCCATCAATGTGGTTCTACCTCAGGTAGGGATGAACACTGAAGGCTGTAACCTCTCAGTTTCGGCCGGAATAACCCCTCTCTTTCCAAGCTCTAGCAAGATACTGCAGGTCAGTGGTAGCCAGGGCCTCAGATTCTAGCTGCAGGTCAGCTGCCAGCCAGCTGTGTGCCAGGGGCAGTCCACTCAGTCACTCGGAGTCTTGGGTTTCCCGTCAGATGAGAGGGTGGGTTCATTGATCTGGTAAGACCGTCCAGCCCGACCACTAGAAGTTTCTGTGACAATCTTTTCAAAATTAGAGCGTTTGGAGCTTCTTTACCACCAGGGGGCACTAGTGGTAAAGAATCCGCCTGCCAATGCAAGAGACGCAACAGACCCCGGTTCGATCCCTGGGTGGGGAAGATCCCCTGGAGGAGGAAATGGCAACCCACTCCAAAATTCTTGCCTGGAGAATCCCATGGACAGAGGAGCCTAACGGGCTACAGTCCAGAGGGCTGCAAAGAGTCGGACACGACTGAAGCGACTTAGCACACACGCACATTGTGCACTACTCTGGACTTCTGGGGAGAGGATTAGAACTGAGACTTGGGATCAAGGGCATAGGCCCGGACCTATGAACCTGGGACATGGACCGAGGGGTCTGGGGTCCTGTGGAGGGGTCAGGAGAATTAGGGCCTGCCGTGTACCAGGGACACAGCGTAAGGGGGATGAGCCTGAGGGGGTCAGAATGGAGGCCAGCGCACAGGCGACAGGCTGGACATTCTCAGTTCTCCTTCTGCTAAGCAGCCGTTTCCTGGGAGGGGTCCTCCTGATTGGATTGTTTCTGCTGCTATGTCACAAAGAGGGCAGCCTTGCTTCTCCAGAGTCACCTAAGGCCCTGCGGGAAGATCATGGCGGTGCAACCAGAGGGGCTGAAATGTAGGGTGGAGGAATCCAACGCAGAGGTAACGATCTGAAAGCTCTGTCCAGGGATGTGTGGAAAGAGGGTTGACTCCCCAGTGGGGCCTTGGAGGCATGAAATTAGAGTTCAGCCTGCTGCCTGTGCCACACACGGGCAGATGAGTGTCCAGGGTACTCCGGAGGCGCACAAGTCCTGAGTCAGGTTCCAGATCCCTGCCAGGATGCGCTGGGCACACTCTGGGGGAAGCGTGCTCAGTCGCTCAGTCGTGGCCGACTCTTTGCCACCCCATGGACTGTAGCCCCGCCAGGCTCCTCTGTCCATGGGATTCTCCAGGCAAGAGTACTGGAGCGGGTTGCCATTTCCTTCTGTCTGGGGATAGAGGGGCACCTGTGCGTTTAGATGATCTGAGCGGGCTGTGAGAGGGACCAGTGTGCCGACTGGACCTCCCCAAAGGAGAGGCTTACGGCTGGTGGCAGGGGAAGGGTTGATCTGGGTCACACGGGGAAGAAAGGAGAGTGACTGTGCACTGGTTTGGTCACATCGGGGCCCTGGGCCATGCAGAGCGAGGGAGAGATTGCAAAGGACTGGGAACTGGGAACCTCAGCAAGTCCACTAGTAATGGCGGAGCTGGAGTTAGAGGCTTGAAGCCAGGTCAGTGCCCACGTCCTCTGCCACAAGCTGGGCACATGCCGCCTGCTTCTTCCCTGGCTTTTAGGACAGGGTGCCTCCCCACCCCTCATCTTAACTGCCAAGCCCCTGCACGAATCTGCCACATTCTGCTTCGTTCTGGTTCTGAGACTGAGTCCATTTGTTTCCAGAAGGAATTGCAGGAGCAGCTCTGTGTCTCCAGAAAGTGCCTCTGCACCCCACCAGCTCCCAACCCTGCCTGAACGCTTCTCATTTGCATTGCAAATGTCTGTGATTCTCTATTTGTTATCACCCTTAGGTCTTTTTGGGTCTTATTGATTTCCAGTTTTCCTTCCTCACAGTAAATATTTGTGTTTTCTAATCTGTTTCTCTCCAGCGTATTAACTTGCCAGCCTTCCCTAGTTACTTCCTTCCCAAGTTCTCTGCACGCCGCCGCCCCCCCTCCCCCCCCCACCGCCCCCCCCCCACCCCCCGTTCCTTTTGTACCTACCGGTTCTGTTCTCCCCAGCACTCCCATTTTCCCAGTGAGCGCTCTCTGTGAATCTCATAAAGGCACTGTTTCCTGTGAGATTGTTAATGAAGGCTCCTCACCAGGTCAGAATGGGGTCCCATAGCCCCTCCAGGGCCCCGCCTTGTCCCTCTCTGTTGCTTTTTCTCAATCCCCTTTGTTTGGGTTTGTTCTTTAGAAGCTATGGAATCTGTGGCTGACAATGCCTGTAGCTCTGCCAGTTTGAAAAAGTGTTAGGAGGAAGATTTCAGAAGATTCTGTGTTAAACAATTAGCTAAAACTACCACATATGACGAGAGAGGACATCTTTAGCCTCTTTGCTGTTAGTATTAGGATTCTATCAAAATCAATTACATTGACCTGCGAATTATCCTCTTATCTGTTAGCGTTTATTAAAACCAACATTGACTTTCTCATGGCACTCGGGAGTGGAGTTGATTTAAGCATATGATCGTGATACTCAGCCTTGTCACCTGGTCTGAAAATTAGTGGCAGATCTGGAGAATCCTAGGGACAGAGGACCCTGGTGGGCTGCCATCTATGGGGTTGCACAGAGTTGGACACGACTGACGCGACTTAGCAGCAGTAGCAGCAGCAGCAGCTGCCTTTCCTTCCACCATATTCTGGGTCTCAGCTTCCCCAGGCTTGAAATGTAACCCCAGAGGGCTGAATATTCTCTGACCATAACCCTCAGTAATGCTGGCAAAAGCAGGGCTTTAAAAAAAACTTGGTCAACAGACTTGGAGTCTGCTGAGGGCATTTGGACATCTCTTCTGGTCTGTGGAAGTGCAGAGAATCTCAGTGCCTGGCAACTAAACTGGCAAGTCACTGTCCAGTTCTGTTCCCCAACTCTTCAGATGGGAGGCCAGCAACCTCAAAAGCTCCATCCCCGAAGGTCCTATTCCTTAGATACCCCTTAGCTTCAGAAAGATGCTTTGGTCTTATTACCTCCCCTCTGCCCTTAGCCCTACCCCCGTTTCTAGCCACCATCCCTCCTGTGTGGGCTCCATTTGCCACACCAAAAGGCTGGTGATCTGACCGAAGCATGCAGTTGGTTATTTCATGCACTTTCCTTCCAGTACCACGTGTATTTTAAAAATGGATGCTGGGGAGAAGGATGAAGAGTGAAGAGTGAACGTGTTAGTCGCTCAGTCACGTTTGCTACTCGACAGCCCCATGGACTGTAGCCCGCCAGGCTCCTCTGTCCATGGGATTGTCCGGGCAAGACTACTGGAGTGGGCTGCCATTCCCTTCTCCAGGGGATCTTCCGGACCCAGGGATGGAACCAGGGTCTCCTGCATTGCAGGCAGATTCTTTACCCTCTGAGCCACCAGGGAGGCCCAGGGCTGATGCTGAGGATGGAGCTCAGCCACAGGTGGGATTCAGGCATCTGAGCGGGAGCTCTCGGTACCCAGGGCCCTTCCTGCGTCCTTAGCACTGATGCACCTTCCTTAGGTCACAGCTGGGAGCACTTTGCTCCCGAGGGCAGCGTCTCTGGGTCACCTTCCTAACAAAGGTGACCCGATGGAAGATGTGATGAGCCCCACGGCCACGCGTTCTCCCCTCCTGCTTCCTTCCTGTATCCCGTTCTTCCATGAAGAAGCCCCCCCGCTTCTCCTCTCCCACTTATGAGGGCATGTCCTACATGTCAAGGAAGAAACTGTCCTTTCTTTCTTGGAAACCGGGCCAGGCTGTGCTGGGGGTTTGGGTCTTGCTGCCGGAGACCCCACCTCCGAGGCTGAGGAGAACTTTGAGGGGTGTTCCAGGGGCTTTTAATTGGCCCAGACCTCTGGTTCAGGGCTCAGTGACCCCAAGGGGCAGATTAGTTTGGCCCATGAAACCAAGCCTGTGATACCACTGGTTGAGGAGACCTACTGAGGAGCTGGCTTCAGATGTCAGCTAAGGGGGTCTGGGATTTGGTATCTCAAGTAGCTTGAGTGCTTGCAGACGCTCACTTTTTGTCACATTCTTTCATAAAGACAGTTAGGATTTGCTCTAGTGTTTTAGGCCAGGAATGGTTAAGCTTTACCAGGAGAACTGGCCCTCTGTTTGGTCTTGATGACACCTTAGTAACCACTTTCTTGGCCTCTCACAGTAACCCCTGGCAGTAGACACAGCCACTGAGGTGACTTTCAGAGAAGCTAAATGACTTTCACAGGAGCTGCCAAAGATGGGACTTTTAAGCCCAAAGCTATTGGAAATTTGAGGCCTCTACCCTCATCGGATTATAGGTTCAAGATGGTGACATGGACAACCAGCAAGCTTGTGTGCAGAGGGCAGCTTCTTTTAAGGGCTACGTAAGTGGATGTGGGTGGAAGCCCGTGATGCAACTGCTCTGCAATTTAAAATGTGGATTGAAATGTGGACATTGCTTTACCAAACAGACTGAAAATATCACGGCAAACGAGGTCATCTCTTTGGAGAGCCCAAATAGTATGATGTAACAGTGTTGTGTGCTGCTGCTAAGTCGCTTCAGTCGTGTCCGACTCTGTGCGACCCCATAGACGGCAGCCCACCAGGCTCCCCGTCCCTGGGATTCTCCAGGCAAGGACACTGGAGTGGGTTGCCATTTCCTTCTCCAATGCTTGAAAGTGAAAAGTGAAAGTGAAGTCGCTCAGTCGTGTCCGACTCTTAGTGACCACATGGACTGCAGCCGACCAGGCTCCTCCGCCCATGGGAGTTTCCAGGCGAGAGTACTGGGGTGGCTGCCATTGCCTTCTCCAATGCGTGAAAGTGAAGTCATGTCCACCTCTTCGCGACCCCATGGACTGCAGCCCGCCAGGCTCCTCCGCCCATGGGAGTTTTCCAGGCGAGAGTACTGGAGGGGGTGGGGCCATCGCCTTCTCCGACAGTGTTGTGTAGTTCAACCTAATCTCTCCTCCTCACCCCTCAGTGCACTTTGGTTGACGAGTACATTGGCAAGGACTCTTTATACTGCCACTGTATGTGAAACGTGTTGCTCTGATTTCCAGAACTAGGGATGTCAAAAGAGTAAGGGGCAGTTGACTGTGCTAAGAGGATTACAATTTATTCATCTGGGGAGAAGATGGGACAGGACGTATGAAAACCGCTGCAAAGTAATGAAAGCATAACACGTGCAGAATGAAACATCGAGCGTTGTGAAGAGCTGGAGTGAGCGTGCAGTTGGGAGTCAGGTATCCTGGTTTTAAATCTTTGCTGGCTACGTGAGCCTCAGTAGACCCGTGGTAGCTCTTTTCAGTAAGATATTACGTATGAATATGGAAATCAGTCAGCACTTCATCACTTAGTAGTCATTCTGTGTTACTTCCTTCACCTTGTTACATACAGTTGAAGGAAATGCTAAGCGACCTCTCCTCTGAATGCACAGTCACCATTCTTGCATGTCTGGAGCTCCCTATAAACAAAGAAGATGTCACATATTCTCCTTTATTTTTGAACTCTGCAACGAAACCTCAGAAACAAATAGGGCAGATGTTAGTGAAGTGGCTGTGGGTGGTTGCACAGGGTGTGCACTGCAACACCAGTTGTGACTGGCATCCTCTAGAGTTGGACATTGTACAGCTTGCGCAAACATAGAGGGTGTCTCTGAATCCTGCTGCCGCTGCTGCTAAGTCGCGTCAGTCGTGTCCGACTCTGTGCGACCCCATAGACAGCAGCCCACCAGGCTCCCCGTCCCTGGGATTCTCCAGGCAAGAACACTGGAGTGGGTTGCCATTTCCTTCTCCAATGCATGAAAGGGAAAAGTGAAAGTGAAGTCGCTCAGTCGTGTCCGACTCTGTGCGACCCCATAGACAGCAGCCCACCAGGCTCCCCGTCCCTGGGATTCTCCAGGCAAGAACACTGGAGTGGGTTGCCATTTCCTTCTCCAATGCATGAAAGGGAAAAGTGAAAGTGAAGTCGCTCAGTCGTGTCCGACTCTTAGCGACCCCGTGGACTGCTAGCGCCCACATTTTCTAGATACGGAAACTGAGGCAGAGAAGTCAAGTGATTCTGTGAAGACCATGAACTTACAGCACAGAGCCGGGACTCTGTTTAGTTTTATGATGTCCAGTCCTCTGTGCCCCTATGAGAATTAATGGCTTTACACCAAGAAATAGTGGGTGCTAATGCACTGATTTCCAAATTGACTGGAAGTTCCCTGAGGGCAGGTCTGAGAACAAATGCCCAGTGTGTTAGTTGATTCATTGACATAAATGTGGAGGAAGATTTGGTGCAAGAATGTTTAAAGTAGGAACTGATTAGGGTGAGGAGTTTGCATGAGGCCAAGAAAGAGCTTTCCTTTGCGGACTAGGTCCAGTTAGGTCTGATTGGAAGCAGGGAAATATGGGAAAGAAAGAATTTGTCTTGGTTCAGCATCTTCCCAGAGTTTAAACATGATTCCTGGTATATCTGAAATGCCTGTATATTTGTTGTTTTTCTTTACATCCTCTCATTTTCAGAAAGAGAACAGAAGTTGCTCTATTTTGGCTTATCCTAACCCTATCCATAGCATTGTGGGTTTGATAAAAATAGGTATATTTTCCTAATGCCCGTTAAAATAAATACACGACTATCACATTTTTAAAATAAGTCTTTTTTCTAAGAAACTAGGCCATGAAACGATGCTAGACTTGGCCACCTTCTGGGTCCTGTGTGGGAGAAGAGGAAGAATAGAAAGACTTAGTCATAAGAGGAGGGTTTGTTCTCTTGGTTAAGAAGGTAAAGGAGACCTATTAGGCCGTCAGTGTTTTCTGGATTCGGTTACCAGGCATGAAACAGGGCACAGGGGCTGCTTGGGAAGTGTTGGCCACGTAAGGCAGGGGACTCTATGTAAGCCAGGTTGATAAAAAGAGGACTGCTGGGGTCACGGCAATGCCAGTTTACAAACTTAGATTCCTTGCACCAGAGAAAGTTAGACAAGAGGGTGTTTAGAGATAATGCCACTGACCTTTCCATGACACAGAAGTGAAGACCAAGGTCACAGGGTGAGAGGATGTGACCGAGGCCACGCAATGGCGTGCATAAGGACAAGGGCCCAAATACCCAGACTGCCCACTACGAGGGATCTGCCACCATGTGTTAAGTTTTCTATTTAGTGCCTTTATGTTGAGAGGATAGTTGGAAATCCCTTGGCTACCCAGTTCAGGAAGTGGATATAAAATACAGGCAGCTGACTAAGTAGGATACTTTTAAGGCCATAAAGGATACTGTGAATAGGTATAAAGCACCAGCGATTTCTCTTTGGTTGTTCAGTTGGATCAAAAAGAGTATCTTTCTGATAAAAATCAATCATAAACAAGCAATGAGACAGTTGGGAAAATTTGAATCAGTATTTGTTGACATTAAGGGATCACTGTTAAATTTTAAAGGGAAGATAATGGTATTGTGGTTTTGTTTAAAAAATGCACATTGACTTATTTCTGGATAAAACAACACAATGTCTGTGCTTTGAAATAACCCAGCGGCAGAAGAGTGGTTCTGAAACTGGAAGATGTTACAGATGAAACAAGTGTGGCCTTGACTTGATAACTGCTGAAGCTGGGCCATGGATACACGGAGATGTCCGAGACTATCCTCTCTCTTTTCCACAATAAAAAGTCCCCAAGTACTGGAAGCCCTTTGCTAAATTCATGGAGATTTCCCGTATGTGTGCTTCACATAAATAAGCTCAGGGAGCCAGAACTGGATTTGTGACTGAGTAAGTGGAACTTGTGCTGGTTATTTAACTTCTCTGAGTTTCAGTCTATCCATCTGTAAAATGGGAAAAATAGTAACACCTTATTAAATCAGTGTTGTGAGGATTAAATGAATTCAGTGGATGGATCACTTAGCCCAGGGTCTAGCACAAAACTTCCCTTTCTTTCTCATGATGGGAATATAAATCATTGACTAAAACTACATTTTCCATAATAACATCCTTGAGAGCAGGATGTTACTACTGAGATGGAGCCCTCTATTGCCTCACCCTTGGAGGATGAAGATGACCTCTGACTCCTTAGCACTCTGGGATCAAGCCACCTTCAATTTACAAGAAATGGTCTGGGCTCTTCACAGTGGGATTCATGTGGATCACAGGTCAGCCCCAAGAGCCAGTGTGCTTCTCCAGTTGAGAAAGATGAAAACTACTGAGGCTGGATTTATTTAAAGTAAATAATGTGCTGATCACGGAATGTCCCTGCACCCTTGCTCTCTGGAAGATTAAGCACATCCTTACAAAGTTAATGACATGTGCTTATTGCAAAGTTAATAGCATAGAACTGTGCCTTCTATTTATCTAGCTCTTTAGGTCTTAAAGAATTCTAACCAACTTTATACACTGAACGAATTATGTATCTCTATATATGCTTATATATATAATGCAAATAACCTGACTTGCTTTCTATCTTCTCTATCTGTAAAATTGTGAAAATAACCGAAGAAATGAGAAATTAATATTTGGAGAGCATTGCAATGTACTTGGATGAAATGCTTTCGGTGTATTTAGAAGCAGCTCCCGTGATCTTATTTTTATTTAAATTCATTGCTGCAATTGTTACCTCTTCTCCAGGAGGCATCCCACCTGTTCATTGCTTTATGAATCATCTCAGAATTCCCCCATTAGTGAAATCTCCTTTTCTCAATAACAATACCTTACATTTCTATGGCACCTGGCAGTTTTAAAAACACTTTTGCATTCATTATCTCTTTTCAGTCCTCGTAAGGGTGCTGTGAACTAAGCAGAGCACATGGTATTATTTCCATTTTACAGGTACCATTTGCTGACTTTCAATGTTGGAAGGTGCTTTTAAGATCACAGAGTCTGACTCTCTTTTGTGCTAGTGAAAATCTGGGTCTCGGAGAAGGTGAGCGAGTTCTCTAGTTTCATGCTAAAGCATCTGCGTGATCCCCGTCTTGAACTCTGGGCCTAGTTTAGCCCTGGTGTAACCCTCAGAGAACTCCATGGACAGAGGAGCCTGGTGGGCTACAGTCCATGGGGTTGCAAAGAGTTGGCCCCGACTGAGTGCCTAACACTACAACCCTCAGAGCAGTTCTGACCACTGGAAGCCAGAATCGCCCAAGGGAGCTGGTTAGAAACACAGATGGATGACTGAATGTATAAATCAGGCTTGTAAGCAGAGGCTCCAAAATCTGCATTTAAAACGCACTGAGATGACGCTGTATTGAAAAGTGCGGCCGCTCCTGGCTTGTCGGAGGTAAGCTCTCTGACTCCGATCCTCTTTTTATGGGGTGGTTTCGAGGTGCATGGCTACCCTCACGGATTCCTCCTTATGAATCCCTTAGCGTCCTTTGATGTTTTCACTACATGTTCAGCTCCCATGGTCAGTGACACGACTGTGGCGGTGCCTTTCCTTTCCAAAATTATCAGCAGGACTCTGTTTTGAGCCTCGCACTGTGTGTGTCGGTGTTTAAGGAGCTGCTAAGAGGACAGACTCAGGGGTGGGGAAGAGTGAAGGACGAGCCCGAATAGGGCCAGGGAGAAGTGGGGCTTAGCAATGGCACTGGCATCTTGGATGATCTGAGTGACTGTTAGGGGGATGCCAGTTGTGGGTCCACCTGGGGTAGCAGGAGAATGATGTTTATTCTTCTTGTAGGATGACAGAAGTATGCAAGAGCCCCAACTTAGTGCTTTCATACATCATCTTTTAATTCTAAAGTATTTCTATGCAGCAAGGCAGTAGGTGCAGTTCCTCCAGTTTGAAAGCATGATAACTCACATAATTTGTCCATATTCTTGTAACTGATCCGACAACCGGGTCAGGACTCAGAGGTGGTTGACTCCCAACATTAATTCCTTTAAAACCTCCATGCTATATTGCTGATTCTTATCACTCACAGATTCCATGTTTGTGAATTTGCCTAATTTTTTTTCATTGAAACTAGTTTGCAACCTCCAGATCAATACTTGTGGCACTTTCTTGGTTTATCATGGACACTCACAGAAGGGTGAATGACTTGAGTTACCTGATGCACACGTCTCCAGTTTAGGCGCCTTGTTTCAGCTCTGACTATGAAACAGTGTCCTTTCCACAGTTTGTTTCGTGTCACTGTTTTCACACTCTTGTGCTCTTTGTTGGTGATCTCACTGTCTAAAGTGGCCCTCAAGCATACTGCTGAATCGCTGTCTAGCCCTCCTTAAACCACAAGAAGGCAGTGATATCCCTTACGGAGAAAACACGTGTGTTAGGTAAGCTTCCTTCCCGCAGGAGTTACAGTGCTGTTGGCCCCAAGTTCAAGGTTAATGAATCAAAATGCATTTTAACTAAGGTGTCTTTCAACAGAAGAAAAAGTTGCCTATTGGTCAGCTGAGGAAAATGTGGCCCGCTGGAGGTTGGCAGGAACCTAACGCTGTGTGTCTGCCCTGAGTCCTGGTTCAGTATTAGCTGATTTTGTATCTGCTGGGACATTATAGAATAGAATCTGGAGAAGGGAATGGCAACCCACTCCAGTATTCTTGCCTAGAGGATTCCATAGACAGAGGAGCCTGGCAGGCTGTAGTCCATGGGGTCGCAAGAGTCAGACCCAACTGAGCGACTAAACCACCACCACCACCATAGAATAGAGCCGCCACGAATAACCGGACCAAGTGCAAAAGCACCCTTGGTGGCTGGTTGACTCCCAGACGGGGTTTCTTATGGGGTCTCGGGCCTCTTACATGGCCAGCAGGCCTCGGGTGCAGTCAGCCTCTCTTTGCTAACCCTGGGATTCCCTGTTCTTTCCCGCAGAGGGGCACAGCCGAGCCCTTCCTGAGGCTCCACAACTTGTACCCCACCCCTCGCTGTGCCCGGCAGGCCGCCCTGCCCAGGCTGAGCCGTCGGGTGGTCAGCCAGCACTCCTACCCACTCAACCGCTTCTCGTCGGTGCCCCTGGACCCCATGGAGCGCCCCACGTCGCAGGCGGACCTGGAGCTGGATTACAACCCGCCGCGGGTGCAGCTCAGCGACGAGATGTTCGTCTTCCAGGACGGGCGCTGGGTCAGCGAGAACTGCCGGCTGCAGTCGCCCTACTTCTCCCCGTCCTCGTCCTTCCACCACAAGCTGCACCACAAGAGGCTGGCCAAGGAGTGCCTGCTGCAGGAGAACAAGACGCTGCGCGAGGAGAACAGGGCGCTGCGCGAGGAGAACCGCATGCTCCGCAAGGAGAACAAGATCCTGCAGGTCTTCTGGGAGGAGCACCAGGCCGCGCTGGGCCGCGACGACAGCCGGGCCTCGTCGCCGCTGCTGCACAAGGACAACGCGCCGTCCGTGGAGGCGATGAAGAAGGAGCCAGCGCTGCAGGCGCACCGCGGCCGGGAGAACAACACCCTGCAGCTCCTCCGCGAGGAGAACCGGGCCCTGCAGCAGCTGCTGGAGCAGAGGAAGGCCTACTGGGCCCAGCCCGACGAGAAGACCGCCTCGACCGAGGAGATCAAGCCGATCTCCTCGCCCCACGAGGAGCCCCACGGGCTGCTGCCGGACCCGGGCCCCGGCCTCCCCTCCCCCTTCGAGGAGCCCAAGGGCCTCCCGGCCCCACCGGAAGACTCCAAGACCCTCCGGGCCCTGAGGGAGATGGTGAGCACCCTGTCCGCGCAGTCCGGGGAGGAGGTGGGCAAGGGGGGCTCGGGCCTGCCCGACGGCAGCCAGTCCCTGGAGCTGCTGCGGGAGATGAACCAAGCGCTGCAGGCCCTGCGGGAGGAGAACCAGAGCCTGCAGGCCCTCCGCGACGAGAACCGGCTCCTGCAGGAGGAGAACCGGGCCCTGCACGCGCTGCGCGAGGAGCACAGGCTCTTCCAGGAGGAGAACAAGGCGCTGTGGGAGAACAACAAGCTGAAGCTGCAGCAGAAGCTCGTCATCGACACGGTGACCGAGGTCACTGCCCGGATGGAGATGCTCATCGAGGAGCTGTACGCCTTCATGCCGGCCAAAAGCAAGGACCCCAAGAAGCCCAGCAGGGTCTGAGGCTCCCCCACCCTCCCCAGGCGCACAGAGGCACCCGGCTGGGGCACCCCCACCACATAACGTCCGCCTTCCCCATGGGCGCCTGGCCTGCCCCCTACCAGCTGGTGCCCAGTGCAGGAGCAGAATGAGCAGCCTGGTCAATTCAGAAAACTAATAAAGACCTGAGGAGGCTGGGGCCTGACCACATGGCCTGCTCTGCATTCTTTGGCGGTTTTTATGGGCTTTTTTTTTTTTTTTTTTTTTGCCTTGTTTTGAGCACTTGCAGGCTTCCTGGTAGCTCAGCTGGTAGAGAATCTACCTGCAATGCAGGAGACCCTGGTTTAATCCCTGGGTCAGGAGGATCCCCTGGGGAAGGGAACAGCTACCCACTCCAATATTCTTGCCTGGAGAATCCCATAGACAGAGGAGCCTGGTGGGCTGTAGTCCACAGGGTCACAAAGAGTTGGACCTGACTGAGCACAGCACAGGGTCACAGCAAAATGTACAGAGAATTCCCATACGTCCCCTCCTCCACACCCCCCACAGCCTCCCTGACTATCAACCTCCCCTCCCCTCCCCCAGAGGGTACTCTGGTTACAACTGATGAACCTCCATTGACCCACGCCTATCACCCAAAGCCATGGCTTACATTGGGGTTCACGCTGGGTGTCATACATTCTATGGGTTTGGGTAAAGTGTGTAATGACACGTATCTACCATGAATACACAGAGCATAGTCACTGCCTTACAACGCCTTTGTGCTTTGCTCATTCATCTTTCCCTACCTCTCACCCCTGGCAACCACTGATCTTTTTACGGTTCCCCACAGTTTTGCCTTTTCCAGAAGGTCATATAGTTGGGATCATACAGTAGGCAGGCACTTCAGCAGCAGCGTTTAAGGCTCCTCCGTGTCTTTTCATGGCTTGAGCGCTCATTTCTTTTAATGCTGGATGCTGTTCTGTTGTCTGAATGTACTGCAGTGTGTTTATCCATTCACCCACTGAAGGACGGCTTGGCTACCTCCAAGTTTTGGCAGTTATGAATCTGGCTTCTTTTTCTTTTTTTTTCTCCTGTCTCCTCCTTCCTCAGCCTCCTTTATCATCTGTTTTTCTCTTTTGTTTCCTCCCTTTTTCCTTCTTTGTTTCCCTCCTCTTTCTCCTGTCTGTCTTGCTCTCTCATCACCTAGCATTGATGAAGCCATAGCGTGCGGGATGGGCTGTTCGGCTCAAGGCCAGGACTTTTCAGCGGGGCTACTGGCAACAGTGGGCTGGATAACTCCTTGTCTTGGGCTGCCCTGTGTATTATAGGGTATTTAGCAGCAGCCCTGGCCTCGACCCAGTAGATGCCAGTAATAGCCACCTGACCCCCAGCTGCGACAACCATTTCCAGTCATTGTCAAATGTCCCCCAGGGGACAGAACCCCAGTCCTACCCCCAAGATTGCTCTAGGTTTCTCAGAGTATCTTCCTTGAAACAGCAGTTCTTGAAATACTCTGAGAAATTGAAGGTTTCCATGAGAGGGGAGACAGTCCTCTTGGGCAGACTCATAGTCACACTCCAACTGAAAGGGTCTGAGAGGTCCTGCAGTGAAAAAACCTGCTTATCTTCAGTGGACCCAGAACTGGCCAATTGTATCTGACATTGAGATCTCTTTTTCTGTGACCCTGCCGATCACCTAGTTTGGGAAGGGCTGCTCTGTGCTCACCTCCCTGCCCCCAGGTGCCCTCAGCTCACTTACAGCCCCACCTCCTAGCTGGATGTAAGGCGAGGGGTCTGGTTAACAGGCTGCCTGGAGGGAGGCGCAGAGACTCAAGCTCGGCGTCCTGGACTCTTACTCCCGTTGTGAAATTGGACATCCTTTAGAACCAAGAGCTGAAAGGTGCCCTCCGGGGGCTACAGGGAAAGCCAGAAAGAGGTTCCCAAACTCTTTTGTATAGTAGTCTCACCTGGGGGCGTTCTTTGAAAAAATACTGATGCCTCGACACCACCTGCAGACGTTCTGTCTTAATTGGTCTTGGGTAGGCCTGGACATTGTGAGGATCAAAGCTCTCCAGGTGAATCCAGTGTGCAGCGCGGTTGAGGAATCACCGTGGTAAGGTGAGCAAAGCTGCCTGATTCTCCGTAGAATGCCCATTTCCTGGTCATGGGTGTAGGTGAGCAGGCTTATGTGACGGAGAGGAGTTTACCCACTCTGCTGATGGAAAACCAGCAACTGTCGTGAGCTGAGACTGCAGCGTCCTCAACCCTGATCTGTCATTCACACTGGCTCAATTTCTGAGCTTTGAGCAGATTCCAGAAGGTGAGCCGGAGGTGGCAGCCCGTTCCCACAGAGCTCCTCACCCATCACTTTTCACTTGCTGTGACCCCTGTATACTCAGCAGTACCCGTAAGGTAGGTATCGTGGTCCATATGCAGGTTGGAAAAGAATTTCCAGACATGAGGCAGAACGGGAGGAAAATGCAATTTATTTGAGTGGGAGACACTGAACAGCAGGCCGGCTCAAGGGAGAGCTGAACCCTTTGGCAAGCTGCTGCTGCTGCTAAGTTGCTTCAGTCATGTCTGACTCTGTGCGACCCCATAGATGGCAGCCCACTAGGCTCCTCTGTCCCTGGGATTCTCCAGGCAAGAATACTGGAGTGGGTTGCCATTTCCTTCTCCAATGCTAGTACCCAATTTTTATAGCCTCAAGACAGAGAAATTCCTACTGGAATGGTGGCATTGGTTAGGATGCTATGGCATGGATAATAGGATGGGTATTTCTTTTACCTAATATGGGATCCGGGAACTGGCCAGTTTAGGTCTGGAGGCTCAGGGCAACAGTTGCTATGGGGCTTGGTCAGTTTCAGAGATTTTTGTCCTGTGACCTTGGTATGCTGCTGCTGCTGCTAAGTCACTTCAGTCGTGTCCGACTCTGTGCAACCCCATAGACGGCAGCCCACCAGCCTCCCTGTCCCTGGGATTCTCCAGGCAAGAACACTGGAGTGGGTTGCCATTTCCTTCTCCAATGCATCAAAGTGAAAAGTGAAAGTGAAGTCGCTCAGTCGTGTCCGACTCTTAGCGACCCCCTGGACTGCAGCCTACCAGGCTCCTCTGTCCATGGGATTTTCCAGGCAAGAGTACTGGAGTGGGGTGCCATTGCCTTCTCCAGTGACCTTGGTATAGGTCTCCATGATAGGCATTTATCGTTCCTCCTGCAGCTCTGAAACTAACACACTATGTGATTTGCTGGAGTTTAGTCAAGAAGAGCCAAACTAGGACTTCAACACAGACGTAAAGACAGTGGATCTCAAACTCCTGTTAGATCACATTGCTAAGTAAACCTGGTCTCCAAAAATGAAGTTTAAAAATGGTTTGGGTGCCTGTTTTCCAGATTTGGGGATTTGAATCTTATCCAAAATAGCTTTATCAGGAATTCCAAATGAGGGAGAACAGAGTATTTTCTCTCTCCAGGTGGTGATAATATGTCCAACCCCTACACAAGGGTGGAAGGTGACTGATGGGCACTCAGAGGCCGAGTCAGTCATTCCCCTCTTGCCACCAAAATCTGATAAACAGGAAGTTGTTGCTGATGGGCCTCTGGGCCTTTGCAATTTTTTCCTCCTGAATTTGGTAAATGGATCATGCTGGGCATCATAAAATACTGGACTTTAAGTCAGTGTTCTAACTCCAGGGCATAGGGCTTTTTTCATTTTTGTTTTTCGATGAAACCGAATTGATTTCTGCGATTCTAGACAACTGGATGACATGCTCTCACCATGTTTGTGTTATGAACATTTAACTTGGATTAAGCTACCTAACGGCAGCCAGTAGGTAGCAAGCTGAGGGAGCTCAGAGGACGTATTACTATTTAACACTGTCAACTTTCTCTGTCATGCAGAATCTAAATGGGTGAAAAATTAGCAAGATGAACCATAAAATATCATTTTTATGGAGTGGGGGAGATTTACTTCAAAACCATGTTTCATTGTATAGCACAATCTGTCACAGATTAACTAACATTCAGTGGCTGCTAAGCTTTTGGAGAACAGAGTGAAATTTCATTCTTCGTGGAGAGCTTCCTTTAAGCATCTCTGCTCCTTTTTCAACTCTTCCTGTATCTGCCTTCTGGTCCAACTCGAAGCCCTTTCTCAAATAGCCAAGGCTGGTTTCTCTTTGCAGGTCAAGTCTTGGTTTCAACGCTCCCTGGGGGCTCAGGGAGTAAAGCATCTGTCTATAATTCAGGAGACGCAGGCTCGATTCCTGGGTTGGAAAGATTCCCCTGGAGAAGGAAATGGCAACCCACTCCAGTATGTTTGCCTGGAAAATCCCATGATGGAGGAGCCTGGTGTGCTACAGTCCATGGGGTTGCACAGAGTCAGGCATGACTGAGCGACTTCACTTTCACTTTCTGGGCTTGCCTTTAGAGAGCTAAGCATTCCAGCTTTCCTTGCATCTCCCATGTGGCCCCTGGCTTGGCTGGCTGGTACCCTTGGTGCCTGGAATCAACTAGAATCCTCCTATAGAATTGCCTGAGTTCTGGCCATCAGCCTATTTTGTGCTTGTTAGTTGAAAGTCAGGTCAAACAGGGGACACTCATAACCTAAAACTACTATTTTAGTGGAAACTAAAGAATCAGAGTGACTTTTTTTTTTCCCAGTAGGAAAATCTGTATGTAAGCACGAGTTTCGCAGTGTCGACAGCAGGAATCAGAGTCAGCAATTCTGGAGAAAATCTGGTAGTCCTTTGTATGTGTAGATTCGGTTCTTAAACACGTCCCCTTTCTAAGGGCTTTTCCTAAAATGACATGACCTCTACCTGCCTGTCAGGAATGCTTGCAGGGGGTAGGTCGGAAAGTATGGGAAGCCCTGGGAGCTGGGTGCACTGGGACACGGTATCGGATGGAGGAAGTGGAGGCCCTTACTAATAGCCATCCATGTATCGTCCTCTTAGTTGAATTTCTGGTTCCTCAGATGGGAGATGGCTTCTACTGAGAAACCAGTCAGTTTAAGAATATGCTAGATATGCCAAGAGCAGCTGCTGGAAACTGCACTTTGTGGTCATAATTTTGAGCCCCTGAGATGTTTGCAGCAGACAGAATGTGTGTGCTTGGAGTTGCCCACCGCCCTCCTCATTTTTTTTTTAAATTTATTTTTATTTATTTTTTGGCCATGCCGCGTGTGATATCTCAGTTCCCTGACCAGGAATTGGACCCACTCCCCTACTGGGGAAGTCCCCCGCCCTCATCATTCACGTGCAAGTCTCCTCCAGCTTGACCTCTTATCGGTGTCTCTGCGTAAACAGTTCTTTCCAGATTCCTTACCCTCTTTGTTCACTCAAACAATGGCCTTTGTAACAGAGAACAAAGTTAGGAGCAGGTGACAGATTATTTTTGATGCTGTCAAGACAAGTGGCTGTTTAATTCTGACATTTTCTCTCTCTGAGCGCGTCTTCATTCTTTACAAATGGGGTGATTCAGAGTGCTCCACCAGAAGCCCATGCACCATGGACGCACTGAGTCCTAGTCTCTTTTCAGAAATTGGTCAGTTGTCACTCAAGGACGGAGGAGCCTGGTGGGCTGCATAGTCCAGTCTATGGGGTCGCACAGAGTCGGACACGACTGAAGCGACTTAGCAGCAGCAGCAGCGGCAGCACTCAAGGACGCTATAAGGGGAATAGAACTTCCTGGTTGCCAGTCCCTTTTCGTGGACCTGTGGTTGGGTCATCCTCACTTTCCCCCTTTCCGTCACTCATTCAGCTAGTCACCAGGCCCTATGGGTATTCTCTCCTGTATAGCCCTTGAACCCTGCTTCTCGCTGTTTCCATGGGTGTAATCTCAGTCCTGGCCCTGTCGCCCCCTGGGTGACTGCTCCAACTCTCTCTCTGTTGCTGAGACTACTTTCAGTCCGTTCTTCCTGTTGCAACCAGACTGATTTTCTCATATATGGGAATGCCGTTTCCTTATTTAAAATTCATCGCTGGCCTCCCACAGTCTTTAGGACACAACAAAACTTCACTATGGGTCTCTGGCTTTAGTGTGGAAGCGAGTTTATATTCTTCTGAATATTCTGACTTCATTTAACACATCACTGCTTCTCAGGGACCCCACTGGGCTCCTTCAGAATCCAACATAATTTAATCAAATACCTGCCTCGTCTCTTGAAGGTTACATCCGGAGAGGAGAGGTTCCTTTTTCTGGGAAGGGCAGGCAGAGTTCTAGGGAGGTTGTACTCAAAGTAATAAGGGAAGACGGAGACGCCTGTGTTGCCAGATGTTTGTAATGAATCTTCCTGGGTCGTGAGTGGGCCACTGGGAGTCAAAGCCCAGTAACCTCTCCCCTTCGTCTTTACTCTGAACAGCTGGGCCCAGTAGCATGGGCTTCAGAGTCAGACTGCTGGGTGTCTATCTCAGCTCTCCCACTTACAGTGTGACTATGGGCAAGCCATTTAACCTTTCTGTGTCATGGTTTCTTCTCGAGAAAATCATGACACCTGCTATATCAGATAACTCTTGTTGCATCGTAAACCCATTCCAAAATTTTGTAGCTGCTGAATCACTTCTTTGGTTAGGCTGGTTTCAGCCAGGCAGTTCTGGTTGTAGCTCAGCTCACCCACACACCTTGCTTGGCTGGCAGATTCTTAGGTGGCTCTGCTTCCAGGGATGATCTGTCAGTTCCAACCCTTTGTCTCTTTGGCACGTGGTCTCTCATCCTCCAGCAGGTTCCCCCAAGCATTGTCTCACAGCAGAGGCCCAATAGAGAGAAAGCAAGGCCTCTTGAAATCTAGGCTTGGAACTGGTCCATTCTTGCTTCTACTGACCACGTAATAATCTGTAGGTGGAAGCAAGTCACAAGGCCAGCCCAGATTCAAGGGATGGAAATGCATTTCCCCTCTTGATGGCAGGAGCTCTGACAGATGAGGAGGCAGGGGAGCATTTGGTTGGGTCCCCAGTGCACTTCATCCGCTAAACATCCACTATATACCTTATAGGTTGTTGTGCAAGTCAGGTGAGACGGTACATGCAAAGTGCTTATTAGAATAGAGACTATGTTGGAAGCACTCAATATGTTTTACCTATTATTATAATAATATTTTTGGTGTATCTTTAAAAATACAGAAATTAGAGCATTTCATAGAAAACTACCTCAAAGACTTTTGAGGATTTTTCAGTAGGTTTAGCATGATTTCTGGTGGTCCTGGAAGAGCTGTCCCAATTCAGCATCTGAGCTCCTCTTTATGCTCTTAAAAACAGATTTATTGTGAGGATTGGATAAGTTAATGTATACAAAATGGTGAACTTAGTGTCTGGAATGTAATAAACACTAAGTAATGGTATCTATGATTATTATATTATGGCAACAAGGTTAATGATTTGGAAGAGAATCACACAGCCCCACTTGCTTGCTAAAATAAATGCAAGTTGGCATAAATGTGATGCTGAGAAATCTAATAGGTGATCAATGCCTGAAGCAGAAGCAGAATAAAGTGAAAATTTTCTCACATACACATAGAGAAAAAATATAGTAATTCCCTATACCTCTATTATGCGTCTTCTGTAGATCAATGAGCCCATCTTCATTTACTGCCTCGAATTTTTTTTAGGGGGGTAGAGTTTTCAACACAAATCCTGGGTCTCACACAAGTGTTTCAGGATGTATCACTGGTAGACATTTTTAATATAATTCAGGCTTCCCTTGTGGCTCAGCTGGTAAAGAATCCACCTGCAATGTGGGAGACCTGGGTTTGAGCCCTGGGTTGGGAATATCCCCTGAGAAGGGAAAGGCTACCCACTCCAGTATTCTGGCCTGGAGAATTCCATGGACTGTATAGTCCATGGGGTCACAAACAGTCGGACACAACTGAGCGACTTTCACTTCACTTCACCATGTTATAATCACACCTATCCAAATTAACTATAATTCCTGAATAGCATCTAATATCTGATCCATAATAAAATGGCTCCTATTATCTATTTGATCCAAACAAGATCCATACATTTGTTGTTATGTAAGAAACATTGTGGCTCAGCTGGTAAAGAATCCGCCTGCAATGCGGGAGACCCAGGCTCCATCCCTGGGTTGGGAAGATTTCCGGGAGAAGGGATAGGCTACCCACTCCAGCATTCTTGCCTGGAGACTTCCATGGACTGTATAGTCCCTGGGGTCGCAAAGAATTGGACACGACTGAGTGATTTTCACTTTCATTTTCAAGAAACATAAGTTTGGTTTATAGGAGGAGAATTTTTTTTTTTTGCAGTTCTTGGAGCATCCAGAATTGGCTAGTGCTATTTGAGGTCTGTCTTCCCAGGTGGTACAGTGATGAAGAAGCTGCCTGCAATGCAGGAGACACAGGTTTGATCCCTGGGTCGGGAGGATCCCCTGGAGAAGGAAATGGCAACCCACTCCAGTATTCTTGCCTAGGAAATCCCATGGATAGAGGAGCCTGGTGGGTTACAGTCCATGGGGTTGCAGAAGAGATGGACACAGCTTAGTGACTGAAGAGCAAAAAACATTCAAGGTCCAGCCTGCCAAGGTCCAGCCTGCCAGGGACATGAAAAAGGCCTGCTGGATCCGGAGTAGATGTAGCGGTGTAGCTTTCTGAACTCTTTTGAGCATCTCCAAAAAACATGGATGTTGCCATTTGGTGTGTTTAAAGCCACTCCAATTTAGAAGTATTCAGAGATGTGCTCCCTAGAGCTATACAGTGATGAATCAACAATGCCTAAGTGGCTGCTGCTGCTGCTAAGTCACTTCAGTCGTGTCCGACTCTGTGCGACCCCATAGACGGCAGCCCACCAGGCTCCCCCGTCCCTGGGTTTCTCCAGGCAAGAACACTGGAGTGGGTTGCCATTTCCTTCTCCAATGCATCAAAGTGAAAAGTGAAAGTGAGGTCACTCAGTCGTGTCTGACTCTTAGCGACCCCATGGACTGCAGCCCACCAGGCTCCTCCATCCATGGGATTTTCCAGGCAAGAGTACTGGAGTGGGGTGCCATTGCCTTCTCCGCCTAAATGGCTAGCTTTATTAATCTCAAGGTCATCTGGAAGATTTGAGACCCACACTGTTATCTTGAGACCTGAAGTCTTGGGAACAATGGAAGCAAAGAAGCTGCTTATGCTGATGCAGGCCCCTTGCAACGTTCTAAGATCTGACAGATGGAGATGAAGCCCCAAGCTAAAGAGAGCTTAATATCAGGCTGTCCACACAGGAAGCCAAGTTTCTTAAAAAAATTTTTTTTAAAAATTCTATTTCTTTCAGAGTATTGGCTGTGATAATCAGATAGGAATTGGGGAAGGAAGAGAGGATGCCAAAAGGCCTCAGTGTTTTCTTTGCTTGTCTGAAGTTGGAAGTCTTAAAAAAGCAAACAAGCAGGCCCTCTGTTCTCTTTGTGTGATGTGATAAAGGGGAAAGATCTTAATCTTCTGGACAAAGTAGATTTGTGTATTTACACATTTGTTCAATATCCAGGCTAGAAACCAGAAAGATAGACTGTGTTTTCTCCCTTCTTTCCTGCATGTAGTAAATCACCGAATTAGGCCAGTTTTCCTTCCTTAATGTTTCTTGAACTTGGCCCTTACTCTTTATCTGTGAGACCACTGACCCAGCTCCGGTCCTCATCAGACGATGCCTGATCTATTGTGGTCGGATCCTCAGGAAATCCTTTCTGCACCGTAGCCAGAGTGTGTGCTCAGTTGCTGAGTTGTGTCCAACTCTTTGTGACCCCGTGGACTGTAGCCCACCAGGCTGCTCTGTCTATGGAATTCTTCAAGCAAGGATACTGGAGTGGGTTGCCGTTTCCTCCTCCAAGGGATCTGCCCAACCCAGGGATCGAACCTGAGTCTCTTACGTCTCCCGCATTGGCAGATGGATTCTTTACCGCTAGCATCACTTAGGAAGTTCTCTAGTCAGAGTGAGCCATTTAAACTACAATCCTGACTATATCGTAAGCCTCCTTCAGAGCTTTTAGTGGGTTCTTATTTCTTTTGGTGGTTCCTACCGCCAGTATGCTGGGTTGTATTACATGTGTGCAGAAATATTGATCTCTTTGACTCCAAGGATGGCCTAGTCATGAGCAGCCTCATTTATTTACCCCTAAACAGCAATGGCAACCCACTCCAGTACTCTTGGCTGGAAAATCCCATGGATGGAGGAGCCTGGAAGGCTGCAGTTCATGGGGTCGCTAAGAGTCGGACATGA
The DNA here is from genome assembly GCF_023091745.1 of Budorcas taxicolor. NCBI lineage: Eukaryota > Metazoa > Chordata > Mammalia > Artiodactyla > Bovidae > Budorcas > Budorcas taxicolor. The sequence goes on from NC_068921.1 coordinate 16,005,954, forward strand.
CTGAGCGACTGCACTTTCACTTTTCACTTTGATGCATTGGAGAAGGAAATGGCAACCCACTCCAGTGTTCTTGCCTGGAGGATCCCAGGGACAGGGGAGCCTGGTGGGCTGCCATCTGTGGGGTCACACAGAGTTGGACACAACTGAAATGACTTAGCAATACAGTCCATAGAATTCTCCAGACCAGAAAACTAGAGTGGGTAGCCTTTCCCTTCTCCAGGAGATCTTCCCAATCCAGGGATCAAACCCAGGTCTCCCGCATTGCAGGCAGATTCTTTACCAGCTGAGCTACCAGAGAAGCCCTGTATTTCACACAGATGTCGTTTACCACACGTGTGTGCATGTCAAGTCCCTTCAGTCATGTCTGACTCTGTGACCCTATGGACTGTAGCCCATACCATGATGCAAAAAAACTTATGAAATAAAATCCAAGCTCCTGTCTTGGTATCATTCTTTGCATTCTTTGCCCACACAGTTCTCTGTACCTGAAACATTCTTTTGTATCTTGTATGCCTTTGTATCTTGCAATTCTCAATCACCCGCTAAGACTCAATTCAAGAATCATCTGTGTTAGGAAGCCTTCTTGGAAATTCAAGTTTAGACCAATGACCATCTTTTGTATCCTTACTGAACCCTTGGCTATGAGTTTTTTGTTGTTATTGTTGTTTTTTTCCATAAATGTTTTGGCCAAGCTACATGGTTTGTGGGATTTTAGCTCCCTAATCTGGGCCCTAAGCAGTGAGAGCTTGGAGTCCTAACTAACTACTGGACCACCAGGGAATTCCCCATGAATATCCCTTTATCAAATCATTCACCATACTACCATGTAGTTTGGTTTTGTATCTGTCTCTATCAGCCTGAGAATTCCTTCAAGACAATTTTAATCATCTAAGAATTCCTCCTGCTTGGCTTGGTGTCTGGCACACAGTAGGTGCTCAGTAAATAGGCAACTCATGAGACAACTCGGAAGAGAGGTTCAACACACATTCATCTGCTGACAGTGTAACTAAAAACCAAAAGCTTTCCTGCCCTTTGCTAATGAGGTCTGATCTCAAAGAGTTCCCCAGCACTGGATTATGTCAAGTCCGAAATATCGGAATGCTGAAGTCAGTGGCACCAAAAGCTGACATGGTTGAACACTCTTCTCTGATCTCAGCAGTCTTATTGTGTTTAACAGCAGCAGATGAGAAACAAGCCACGCAAGGAGGAGGGCAGAGAAATGAGAATTGCTACATCAGACAGGAAACTGCCCAACGCTGAGACTCGCTGGGGTCTCTGTCGTCACCTCTGCCGCGCCCCCGCCACAGTTTCGTGTTATTTTAGTTGTTAAGGTTTGTAGACTATTAGTTGGCAGAAAATAACTACTTCCTAGATTACATATGTGTAAAGAGACTGGTATGGAGTCCAGATTAGAGAATGTTGCTGCTAGTTGGAGAGACAACGTATAAAAGTCTCACATCTTGGTTTTTTTTTTTTTTAAGCATTCTATTTATTTATTTTTTGCTGTGCTGGATCTTTGTTGCTGCACGCGGGCTTCCTCTAGTTGCGGTGAGCCGGGGCAACTCTCTAGTTGCGGTGTGTGGGCTTCTCTCTCTGGTGGCTTCCCTTGTTGCAGAGGATTTTCTCTAGGGTGTGGTGGGCTTAGCTGCCCCTCAGGATGCAGAATCCTCCTGGACCAGGGATCAAACCTGTATCCCCTGCATTGGCAGGCGGATTCTCAGACACTTGACCACCAGGGAAGTCCCATGTCTTGATTTTGAACACACGCGTACATACATACACACTTGAGTTTGGAGGACGTGCTCCCTTTAGAAATCTGACTTGTGAAGCCCAGCAGCTGCAGAAGTAGGGCTCCGTGTCCTGAGGTCTTCACGATGGAGATGTTCTCCATGGACAGCCTTACTAGGACAGCATGGTTGAGTCACAGTGGCCTCTTTACTTTCCTGATCTTTCTTAGTGGAGCAAAGGTCAATGAGGGAGGCAGTGATGCTCTGGGTATTTGAGTCACAAAGAGGACAGAGAGAGTACAGCAGTGAGTTTTGATGAAGGGGCCCTCTTGGTAGGGAGGAGTTAGCATACCTGTCTGAGTGTCATATGCTGTGGGATGGTATAACCAGAGAGCATGTCCATACACCATCTGCTCGGTTCAGCAGATCCTTACAGTGTCAGCAATCGAACGTGATTATCACAGCCTAACTCATCTTCCTGATCTTGGGGGCTTCCCTGTTGTTGACATTTAGTTGCTAAGTCATGTTCAACTCTTTGCGACTGTAGCCTGCCAGGCTCCTCTGTCTATGGGATTTCCCAAGCAAGAATACTAGAGTCGATTGCCATTTCCTTCTCCAGGGGATCTTCCTGACCCAGGGATCAAACCTGTGTCTCCTACATTGGCAAGTGGACTCTTAACTGCTGAGTCACCAGGGGAACCAGGCTTTGCTAATGTTCAAACTAACTAGGCATTCTCCAACTTAACAAATTTTACTATCCAAGAATTGGTATACTGCAATGTATTGAAAAAAATATGTTTTAAACAGAGCAAGTGGCACTATGACAAAAAAAATTATTATGGATATGACGGGGAAAATAACCAGAAATCTTACTCTAAGCTAAGTCTTACTCCAAGCTACTAGCATTCTTCTTTCTGCGTGTCTGTGAATAAGACAGAGACACAGCCCAGTGGCTGTGACTGACATCTCTCAATATGAAGACAGTTTTGGAGATCATGTGTATGTATAGCTGTGTTAAGTTTTCGTTCATCATAATGAGCTGGAATACAGTGTACACATAAGGTATATACATATCTATACACATATTTTTGGTTTTATTTATTTATTTTTTTTAGTTGAAGGATAATTGCTTTGCAGTATTGCATTGGTTTCTACCAAACATCAGCATGAATCAGCCATAGGTTTATCCAGGTCCGCTCCCACTTGAACATCCTTCCCACCTCCGCCCCCCCAACCCACTCCTCTAGGTTGTTATCAGCCTTGGTTTGAATTCCCTGAGTCGTACAGCAAATTCCCATTGGCTATCTATTTTACATATGGTAATGTAAGGTTCCATGTTACTCTCTCCAAATCTCCCACCCTCTCCTTCTCCACCCCCACAAACATTTTATATGTATGCATATATACATATATTTTTTCCAAGAAAAATGAAAAACATCTTAAAAATATCCAAAACAAAGAAGAGGAACTGATCAAAATATACATTGTGGGTGAGAAAGGCATATATGCGCTAGTGAGGCATATATCAACGAGCTTATATTTATTCAGTTATTCAATCATTCATCAAATATTTTCTCAATGCCTAAGTCTGTTTCAGCTTTGTTATAGGGACTGGAGTTTCACTGAGGAGCACGGTAGTCATGGAGCTTATATTCCAGTGGAGAAACAAACAAACAAGTAATCACATAAAGCAGGGTGATCTTGTGTGTACTCGGTTATGTTCAGCTCTTTGCGATCCCATGGACTATAGGCTCCTCTGTCCATGAACATTTCCAGGAGAGAAGACTCAAGCGAGTTGCCATTTCCTACTCTAAGTGATCTCGCTGCTGCTGCTAGGTCACTTCAGTTGTAGTGCTAAATGCTATGGAGTAAGAAATAGGAAATGAGCTAGTGGACCTGAAGATTCTGCATGGCTTGAGACAGTGTTGTCAGGAAAGGCCTCTCTGAGACTTCTTAAATAAGGTGTGGGATGTGATGTTCTTTATTGTTATCCCCTGGTTATATACGGTGTGTATACTGATGTTAGGAAGGTGTGATATTGATGTGATGTGATGTTTATATGATATGATATGTGGTGTGAAATTGATGTGATATGTGATGTGATGTTTATATGATGTGATGTGATGTTTATATGATGTGATGTGATGTGTGATGTCTATATGATGAGATGTGATATGGGATGAGATGTGATATGGGATGTGATGTTCTTTATTGTTATCCCCTGTTTATATACGATGTGTATACTGATGTTAGGAAGGTGTGATGATATCGATGTGATAGCGATGTGACGTTGATGTGATGTGATGTTTATATGATATGATAGTGTTAGTCGCTCAGTCGTACCCGACTCTTTGCGACCCCATGGACTGAAGCCCTCTGTCCATGAGATTTTCCAGGTAAGGATACTGGAGTGGGTTGCTATTTCCTTCTCCAGAGGATCTTCCCAACCCAGGAATCGAACCCAGGTCTCCTGCACTGCAGGCAGATTCTTTACCAACTGAGCTACAAGGGAAGCCCATATGATATGATATGTGGTGTGAAATTGATGTGATATGGGATGTGATGTTTATATGATGTGGTGTGATGTGTGATGTTTATATGATGTGATGTGTGATGTTTATATGATGTGACATGCGATGTGATGTTTATATGATGTGACGTGATGTGTGATGTTTATATGATGTGATATGTGATGTGATGTTTATATGATGTAATATGCGATTTGATGTTTATATGATGTGATATGCGATGTGATGTTTATATGATGAGATATGATGTGTGATGTTTATATGATGTGATGTGATGTGTGATGTTTATATGATGTGATGTGATGTGTGATGTTTATATGATGTGACATGCGATGTGATGTTTATATGATGAGATGTGATGTGTGATGTTTATATGATATGATATATGATGTGTGATGTTTATATGATGTGATGTGATGTGTGATGTTTATATGATGAGATGTGATGTGTGATGTTTATATGATGTGACATGCGATGTGATGTTTATATGATGTGATGTGATGTGTGATGTTTATATGATGTGATATGCGATGTGATGTTTATATGATGTGATATGCGATGTGATGTTTATATGATGAGATGTGATGTGTGATGTTTATATGATGTGACGTGATGTGTGATGTTTATATGATGTGACATGCTATGTGATGTTTATATGATGTGACGTGATGTGTGATGTTTATATGATGTGATATGTGATGTGATGTTTATATGATGTAATATGCGATTTGATGTTTATATGATGTGATATGCGATGTGATGTTTATATGATGAGATATGATGTGTGATGTTTATATGATGTGATGTGATGTGTGATGTTTATATGATGTGATGTGATGTGTGATGTTTATATGATGTGACATGCGATGTGATGTTTATATGATGTGATGTGATGTGTGATCTTTATATGATGAGATGTGATGTGTGATGTTTATATGATGTGACATGCGATGTGATGTTTATATGATGTGATGTGATGTGTGATGTTTATATGATGTGATATGCGATGTGATGTTTATATGATGTGATATGCGATGTGATGTTTATATGATGAGATGTGATGTGTGATGTTTATATGATGTGACGTGATGTGTGATGTTTATATGATGTGACATGCGATGTGATGTTTATATGATGTGACGTGATGTGTGATGTTTATATGATGTGATGTGATGTGTGACGTGATACTGATGTGCTATGTGACGTGATGAGACGTGATATGGGCTGTGATGTGTTTGCTGATGCATTGTGAAGGTGTGGAGAGAGGAAGCACTCTATTACCCTAGTGTCAGCCTGTTGGCGATTCTGGGGTATGACCTTCACAAGTGTGTCTCACCCCCTCCTCTTTAGGTGGGACAGGATGGCTAGAGGGGGCTGCAGTTGAGTATTTCCCTTCCCCAAGGTAGGCTGGGCTCTGGTAGAACCCCAGCAGGTTAGGTGCTGGCGAAACAGTCCCCCCTGAGGGCAGACCTCCTTAAGAAGAACCGTGTTCTAGTGTATTTCACAGTGGCTACCTTTCCCTTCTCCCTGCTGGGAGTGGGAGAGGATTTTCCTTTGATCTTCACCAGGAAAATCTCCAGGAGCTCCTGAAACTCAGGAAAGTGTGAGGGTTCCCCCAAGACTGGGTCCCTCTCAGAGTCATCCACTCAGAGCCTCCAGCGACTTATAGGTTGCAGCTCAGAGATTCCTCTCTCAGCACTGGTTCTCAGGGGCGTTTCTGCTCCAGTAAGTTGTGGTTCTCTGTTATCCTCTCTCTGTCTCTGCAGTTCAGGGGCAGTGGTTTTCCCTGTGACTGCAATTCTTGGCAGACACAGAAGAGCTGTTGATTTTCAGATTGTAAAGGTTTTCCTTGTAAGGACGGACAACTTCCAGGGTCCTCCTGTGCAGACCCTGGCAGAGTGAAAGGCGCCTTTGAGATGCCCGAGCCGAGATCAGAGTGCAGAGGAGGAGCCGCAGAGTTAGAGATGGGCAGGGGCCACTTTCCCTGGCAGGAGAATGGCATATTCAAAGGCCCCGAGGCAGAACGCCAGTGTGGCTGAGCTGAGCATCCAGGCAGAAGGTGAGTGGAGGCGGGCTCAGAATGGAGGCAGGGGCTGGCAGGCAAACACGTGAGTCAAGCGAGCAGAACGGAAGAGGACTCCTTGCTGATGGCAATTTCCCATTCCCATAAAGGAGCTTGTGCAAAGCATGGGTAAAATCTGATTTTGAGGAAGGGAAAGAACAGTCCCTGGCTCAGCCTCAGTGTGGAGGACAATCGGGACTGAATTCTGGGGGGATGGGGTGGGGAGGGGTCACTCCCCCTCCCGCCTCCTCCCACAGAGGAGCCCGCTGTGGCCCAGGAGGTTGGTCAGATGACTCCACAGGGCTGGGATCCTCCAAGCAATGGCATCATGGCCCTCAGAATAATCCCCCCTGTTGTGTGGTTGAGGGGGGTGGAGAAAGATGATGAGGCTGCATGGGAGCCATGGGCCCTGCCCACAAACTCCCCCTGCCTGCATTTCACCTCTCAGAGCACCCTAGACAGAGACCTTTGGTTCCCAGAGCTCTTGGAATCTGTTGAAATTGTCTTTATGGTGATTTGACTGTCTTGCTGGCAGAGCATGTCTTCCTGACCTCGAGGAGGTACTCCAGAGAAAGTTAAATGCATTTCAAAACCTGGACTTATATAAAAAAGTAGGCAAGCAATTGCCAGGTCAATTCCATCCCCATGAAGATCAAATGCAGATTTTTTTTTTCAGGCGAGAAAACTGTTTTAGTCCCAAAGAGTGGTTTTCTTTTTCTTTCTGAATCATTTGAATAATGGCCTGGGTGATGCATCTCACATCTCCTATTTGTCTCCTGCAGACTGATTTAGCCTTAAATGTGCTGAGTGACAAGTCTTCCATCATCCACCTATAGAAATCATTGCGCGGTCTAATTTTAGTTCTAACAGTCGTGAATTTGCCCAAGCATGCCTTTTCTCATTTTAATTCCATTATTTCTTGATCCCATTAATCCCCTCTGTTATGTTAAACCTTTTCTCCAGTATCTTAGGAAATTGTGACTTTCTCTCTTAAGGTCCTGGTGCTAGATATTTTATTTCTCAGGATCCACCCTCCCAATCTGGGGTCGCAAGAATATTGGTATTTGCTCCCCACCTTCTTCCCACCATGGTTGCTCAGACGGTAAAGAATCTGCCTGCCATGTGGGAGACCCAAGTTCCATCAGGAAGATCCCCTGGAGAAGGGAATGGCAACCCACTCCAGTGTTCTTGCCTAGAAAATCCCCTGGACAGAGGAGCCTGGAGGGCTACAGTCTACAGGGTCACAAAGAGTCAGAACTAAGTGACTAACACACTTTCTTCCCACCATAGGCGTGTGGGTTTGGTAGGGAAGCATGCCACAAAGAATACTGGGCTGCCACCTGGGAGACAGCTGTCCAAGTGTGTGTCTAAAATCTGAAAGTTCAAGAGGGGAAAATTCTTCCTGGTCTTTTCCAGGTGCTGGTGGCCCCAGGCGCTTCTTGGCTTGTGACTTCATTGCCCCACCCCTCCTCCATCTTTCCATGGTTCTCTCCTCCGTGTCTGCATCTCCCCATCTGTTTCTCATATTATCGTCCAGTCCCTCAGTCGTGTCCAACTCTTTGCAACCCCATGGACTGCAGCACGCCAGGCTCCCCTGTCCTTTACCATATTCCAGGGTTTGCTCAAACTCATGTGCGTTGAGTCAGTGATGCCATCCAACCATCTTGTCCTCTGTTATCCCCTTCTCCTGCCTTCGATCTTTCCCACCATCAGGGTCTTTTCTAAGGAGTCAGTTCTTCGCATCAAGTGGCCAAAGTATTGCACTTCAGCTTCAGCATCTGTCCTTGAATATTCATTGGGTTGATTTCCTTTAGGATTGACTGGTTTGATCTCCTTGCTGTTCAAGGGACTTTCAAGAGTCTTCTCCAACACCACAGTTCTGAAGCATCAATTCTTCGGCCCTCAGCCTTCTATGTATTGTAAGGACTTGTTATTGTGTGTAGGAGCCCTCCGGGTATCCAGGAAGATTTTCTCCTGGGATCCTAACTTAATTATATTTATAAAGACTCCTTTTTGAAATAAGGTCACCTTCCCAGTTTCTGGGGGTTAGCACACATACATATATTTTGGGGGGGCCACCATCCAATCTACTGCAGTGGTCATCTCTCTCTCTTTTTCTCATTCACTCAAGTTGCTGCCTTGGCCTGAAATCGACACAGTTGGAAACACAACTGAGATTTAAGCACTGTATCTCTTGTTGTTGTTGTTGTTGTTGTTTAGTCACTCAGTTGTGTCCAACTCTTTTGCAACCCCGTAGACTATAGCCCACCAGGCCCCTCTGTCCATGGGATTCTCCAGGCAAGAATACTGCAGTGGGTTGCCATTTACTTCTTCAGGGGATCTTCCCAACCCAGGGATTGGACCCAGGTGTCCTGTAATGACAGGTGGATTCTTTACCACTGAGCCACCTGGGAAGCCCACGAGGGCTCCTAATGAAAACTCTCTCTGCAAAAGGCCACCTGAACTTTTAGTGCCCACTGTCAGAGGACGGAGAGCAGGATCCTCGGGGAAGGGGACTGATGAGGCCAATTTTAGTAAAGCAGTAAGAGGCAGGAATGGTCTGACACGTGGAGCACCACAGGGTGAAGGACATTTAGCTGAAGACCGTGGGTCCCCTGCAGATGGACTCATGGGAGGGTACCTGAGTGAGAAGTCAGCGTCTGACCTCTCCTCATTTTGTATCTTGTGCAGGGCTCACCTTCCTGGACACCCTGGGGAAACTGAGCACCTTCCTGCTCTCATCTGTTTGTTTCTGGATTATCCTAGAGCGAGTGTGGAGTCCGCAGTGGAACTGAGTTAGGCTTTTAAGAGTGAACGGATGTCGATAGCCACCTATCCCATCCGGAAACACAGGTCCACATGGGTCTTATGCCTAGAGAGTGGAAGAATCTATAGAACCCCCGGCCAGCCACCACCCCACCAGGTGAGTATTTCTCTTCCCGCATTTTAGGAGTGTTTCCTACATACAGATCTTTCTGTTAGAACTGAAGTTTATTTAGGTAACCAGATGACATGACAAAACCCCAAATTTGTAGAGATCCCAGTGGTGTATATTGCTTGTTCCCCAGGGGGTATGACTTTGACCCATTCTGTAATGAATAAATGAATGAACGGATAAATAAATAATTTACATCAACCTTTCCTATAAGGATTTTTTGTTTACCCAAGGTAAGAATCAAGGTTAGCAAATACAGCCCTGGGTAATAGAAGTCTCATTTTTAAGCCTTGTCTGATTTCTGTTCTGGGAACCTCAGGTCTTCTAGAGGAACTCTCTGAGCTGTTTGCTCCAAGGGCCTGTGCACAGCAGGGTTTAAGTGCCTTGTGTTCTGGAGACAGACTGAGTTCACATTCTGGTTACTTGATTTAACGCACTAGAGGGTCAGGGGCTAATTACTTACCTTTCCTAGGACTCAATTCTCTCATCTGTAAAGGATGGTAAGGGCCAGTGATAACTGCTATCGCTTAAGGATTGAACAAAGCACACTGAAAGAGCCTGAGTTTTCAGGAAGTTCATTGCTGTGACTTCTCTCAGGGGCAATGCCATCCACTAGGGAGCTGGTGCAGATCAGATGGGTTGGAAAGACAAGGAAGTATTTGGTCAATGCGCTGCCATTGGGCTGGGGTCAGGTAAGGAGGTGACAGGTCCTTATTGAGGATTCAGTTCTCTCCCCTTGAGCATTTACTGCCTGTATCCCTCCAGGCTCTGAATCTCACTTGCTATGATCAGCTCTCCCTGGAAACCAGCTTTCTGTGCACAGGCATTACAATGAAATTCATCATTAGATTTGCTCCAGGCTGCCCAAGCACACGGTGTGGTTCACTGGTAATTATGTGTGTTGTTTGGAGTGTGAGGCATTAAGAAATTGAAATGCCATAAACTTTACAGACGTGAAGGTGAGATTATCCATGACTGTAATGGTTTCCAAATGCAGATTGAATGTCTTTCTTTTGATGCCAAATGGTGGCAAGAAATGAACATGGATCTTTGATCCTTTGCCAGTGTCTAGAGAGATGATGAGGTCTCTGGGATGGGAGAATAGATCCTCATCAAGACTTCTGGCTTGAGGAAGCTGTTTAATCTCCATTCTCAGTGGCCGTGGCTTTGAGGCAGCTGTGACTGAAGGGTCCCAAGTGCTATTGAAAACAGCTCATCAGTTCAGAACAAAGCTGATTATGTAAATTGTGCATTAAGATGCAGCTCCAATTTAATTTTTACTCTGTAAATAAATATCCCATTAACATCCATCTGTTGAAAGTCAGGTAAGACCGTTCTCTAAGACTGTATAGCTAGGACCTCAGCGAGTGCTCCATAAATACTGACAGGGGAGGGATTAGCATGTCCAGATTCACTCTGTAGAACTTTATTATCATTATTTTTCTTTAAATGGCACGTCAGCTCTAAAATCAATTTAGAACAAGTAGAAGCTCTGACTGGTTGAGAGAGAGACACTGCATCTATTTCTGGTCCTGCTCTTTCGAGGGTACACGAACGCTTTCTCTGATGCTGTCACAGAGATCAATAATAATTATGGCTCACCAATTCTCTCCCCAAATAAAAACATTTCAGCTGATGAGAAGTGAGCACTAAATTAGCTCCAGCTCTTTCTGCTGCAGGGCAGTTTTCCAAGCCAGAAATGCCATTTGTGAGAGTTGTATTTATGGAATGGGTCCCGCTTCCCGCTCAGAGTGGGTGGGGGAGGGGCGGGTGGCAGAAAACCCCATCCGACCTCTGGGACCGAACCAGAATTGGCGGTGGGGTAGCAGGAGTGAGACAGCCTGCCTCCAGAGGGCCGCCCCCTCTCAGCCCCATCACTGCCCTTGGCCCTGGAGCTCCAGGAAAAGCTTTGCTACTTCCATGGTGGCCTCTCAGTACCAGGGACTCCCAATAATTCTTGGTCATTATCTGCTAAGATTTTGGTGGGAATGAATTGCTGCCGTAAGGATCAGTAAGCACCTGTTGTGTTTCTGGATGCTGCTGGTGGTGGTGGTGGTGATGTCTCTGGGAAGAGATAGGGATCAGGATGAGCATAGGGCTAGGAAATCATGCGGGGATGACCCACTGTGGGCCACACACTCTAACCCCAGGCACTGTTTTCCAAACTGTTGGTTGCTTTTACAGGAAAAGTGAGCATTACAGCTGCCTGGGGCATCTTGGAGGGTGTGAAGCAGAGGCCCTTCAACCAAGGCTGCTAGGTCCAAGTCCACCAGCATAGATGGTGCTTTTGTGTATATTACAAAAAAGACCCCTCTGAAGAGAAAAATTTCAGAAAGGTTCCCAGCTGATGAAACCCTGAATCAAGGCCTGTGGACTTAGGAGAAGAAGGGACCCACCTCTCTGAAATGTGGCCCTTCTTCCGCAGGTGTGAGGAGTGGGCATCCGTTCCACATTTTGTACCACAGGGATGAAACTGAAGCTAGTTCCTACCCGTTTCTTCTTCCCATCTGGAAGGTAGACGTGATGCTGGAGCTAAAACAGCCATCTACAGCCATGAGGCAGTGTGCCAACTTGCTTTGGAAGGTGAAAGGAAAGATGAGTGGAGTCTGGGTCCTTAATGCCATTGTTGAATCACTATATAGCCCTGGACTCACTATCCCTGAGCCTCTTTTCATGTGAAAAAGAACTTTCCTATTTTGAACCACTGTTAATTAAATATTCTGTTGTAGCTGAAACACCTGTCATGGGAGCAGGGAATGAGGGCAGTGGCAGGTAGGTGAATGGTAAAGGAATCTGGACTTCTGACTCTTGGCAAGTTTGTCTTTGTAAACTTCACTCACAAAACAGGACTTTGTGATCCCTCTTCCACAGTGTTCACTGAAGACCAGAAGTTCACCTTGAGGTGGCATGGTGCCCTCCTCAGAATTCCCTTCAGTTGTTCATCTCAGGATCATTCTTCCCTGTGCTATCACTGTGGGCCCTGACTGAATCAAGGATACAGGTTGAATGTGGCCTTCTGGTGATGGTCTGCCCTAGAAGTAAAATATCAGGGTCATCTCAGGATCATTCTTCCCTGTGCTATCACTGTGGGCCCTGATTGAATCAAGGATACAGTTTGAATGTGGCCTTCTGGTGATGGTCTGCCCTAGAAGTAAAATATCAGGGCTGGCTCCATGGGCAGGGATGAGCCAGAAACATGCCAGCACAGGTGGGTGCTACTCAGAAAAGTCAACAACCCAAATGTTAACAATCCCTACAGGAAAGTGAAAGGGAAGGTTGCTCAGTTGAGTCTCACTCTTTGCAACTCCATGGACTGCACATTCCATGATATTCGCCAGGCCAGATTACTGGAATGGGTAGCCTTTCCCTTCTCCAGGGGATCTTCCCAACTCAGGGATTAAACCCAGGTCTCCTGCATTGCAGGCAGATTCTTTACCAGCTGAGCCACAAGGAAAGCCCAAGAGTACTGGAGTGGGTAGCCTATCCCTTCTCCAGGGGATCTTCCTGATCCAGGAATCGAACTGGGGTCTCCTGCATCGCAGGTGGATTCTTTACCAACTGAGCTATCGGGGAAGCCCATATGAGATCCATGCAGCTCGTCTGACACCGGTGGGTCTGAAGTGTCACTGGGCAAAATGAGTGTTTCATGTCCTAACTCCTCTTTTGTAGAAAATAAACGTGTGTGTGTGTGTGTGCATACGTGCGTGCACGTGTTTTTACACATGTGCAAAGATGAGTACAGACAAGGCATGGCATGAGAAACATCTCCCCTGTGTCCCTTTCCTACGGCTTATCCTAACCCCACCTCCACCCAGACTGATTCCCAGTGTCTTCATCCTTTTTGTATCAGTCAGAATAGACTGGGTCATGCCGCAGTACTGAGCAAAGCCAATCTTAGTTGCTCAGATTTAAAAAAAGGTTTATTTCTTGCTTATGTTGTATGTGCTTTGAGGGTAGCTGGAGGGCTCTCTCGCCATCATTGTCATCCCCACCTCAGGACCCTGGTCATCAGGAGTAACCTTATCTGGCAAAGTCCCAGTCACTGTAGAAGAGGAGAGAAAAACCCCAAGGCAGTGCTGTCCAATAGAAATATAATTTGAGCTGCACATATAATTTTTTAGGAGCCACATTAAAAAGGTAAAATGAAGATGATTCAGATGAAATTAATTTTGATAATGTCTTTTATTTAGCCCCATGTTATAATTTCCCCATGAGTATTTTATGCTTACAGCACATCTCAGTTTGGACCAGCCACATTTCCAGTGCTCAGTAACCACACTTGGCTGGTGGCTGCCATACTGGGCAATGCAGCTTCAGGGTTTCACTCTAATGATTACACTCTTGGTCTAGAAGTGACCAACACACATTCTTCTGCTTCCAACCCATTGGGTAAAACTTGTCACATGGCTCCATGCGACAAGCCTTTCCTAGCCCTTAACACAAAGAAGTGGGAATATTTGACATATAGCAGTTACAACCAGCAAGCCTGCCTCGGCCACCACCATCCTTCATTGGGCCATCCCACTGAGTGGTGCCTGCTCTGGTATGAATGTCTTCTGGGCCAGCAGTCTGTTTTGGCTTGACTCCATTTCTTGCTTGGCCAAGGAATGGAAGGCAGATACGCCAAATCTTGCAGATGATGCAGAAGATATCACCAGGATCACATTTTTTTTTTTTTAATGTAAGAAATTCTTGAAAGCTTAGAACCCAGTGAAATCATCCCAACTAGCCAACCTTAACCTGATTACTAAAAATGGAGGCAACTGAGTGGGCCAGAGGCCAGAGTTTCATGAAGCAAGGGAAGGTATTCATGGACCAAAAGGATCTTTTCATCCTTTAAGTTTGCCAGTACTTTAACTTCCTTTTTGGCTATGTTGTTGCTGGTGCCTGCAAGCATCCCACCCCCACCACAACGAGGAGGCAGGAGCAGGGTGACTGCTTACTATATTCTACATAATATGGGGTGATGTATGGGTACCAATTTTTTTTTATACTAGAAGCTCTTAGAGGTCTGGACCATGACTTATTATGGAATCTCTAGTACTGCGTAGTACATTATAGATGCTCAATACATATCCGAATGAATGAATTTTATGTTAACTTTCACAAAACCATTTTCTGAGATGTTTATATTTTTAATGGCACCATTAAATGAATGGGAGTGAATTAAGTGAACAGGAGTCAGAATTGGCCTGCCTGTCAGCCGTGCAGGTGTTATTGAAGAACATGCAGGTAGTCACTGGCATGGCCTCTCCTTGAGAGTCTTTCAAGTAGGCAGATGAACATGTAAAATGTCTGTAATATGTAGATGAATGTTGCTTTATTAAAAAAAAAAAGTGTTTATTTTTAAATTGGAGCATAATTGCTTTGCAGTGTTGTGTTTCCGCTGTACACCAGTGTGAATCAGCTCTACATATACATACACTCCTTCCCTCCTAAGCCTCCCTCCGCCCTCATCCCACCCTTCTAGGTCATCACCGATCACCGAGCTGAGCGCCCTGCGCCGTTCAGCAGCTTCCCGCCGCCTGTCTGTCTTACACACGGTCGTGTATTTATGTCAGTTCTACTGTCTCGGTTTGTCCCACCCTCTTCTTCCCTGCCTGTGCCCACAAGTCTGTTCTCTACATCTGTGTTTCTATTCCTGCTCTGTCAATAGGTTCATCAGTACCTGTTTATATAGATGCCATATGTATACATGTATTAATAAGATGCACATTACTTGAATTGCAGATTTTCACTACTCTTCAGGTATGGTGAGGCCAGCAGCTCAGGGGACAGTTACTATTGGAAAGATAGCTGGTTACTCACAGTTCCCAGGAGGAGGGGGTCCTGCCGTGCTATGTAGGGCGAGGGGGAAACAGCAGGGGGCGTGAGGGGGTATGTGGGCAAGAGCCCTTACTGGGGTTTTTGCTGGAAATGCTGGCGGAGTAAGCAGGTTAGTGTTGGCTAGTTCGGATGATTTCGCCGCGTCTGGCAGGCAAGTACTGTCTTTATTTGTCTGGTCCCTGATCCCGGGGGGTAAGGCTCAGTGTGTGACAGCCCAGGAGAGATGGTGGGAGTGTGGGCTCTGGATTGGTTCGTTTACTATTGTGTGTGTGTTAGTCGCTCAGGCATGTCCGACTCTTTGTGACCCCATGGACTGCAGCCCTCCAGGCTCCTCTGTCCATGGGATTCTGCAGGCAAGAATACTGGAGTGGGTTGCCATGCCCTTCTCCAGGGAATCTTCCCAACCTAGGGATTGAACCTGGGGCTCCTGCACTGAAGGCAGATTCTTCCCCACTGTTACTATTTTCACATTTATATTAAAATAGTTATTTGGCTGCACTGGGTCTTAGTTGTGACTTGCGACATCTTCAATCTTTGTCTCAGCCTGCAGGATCTTTAGTTGTGGCTAACTTTTATTTATAGTTGTGGCATGTAGGATCTAGTTCCTTGACCAGGGATTGAACTCAGGCCCCATGCATTGGGGAACATGGAGTCTTAGCCACTGGACCAGCAGGGAAGTCCCTGGATTGGTTGGTTTGCATATAAAAGGCACACTTGCAAGCAAGTGTTTTTATTATCTCTAGGAACTGACTAGTCCTGGGAAGGGTGGTCACTTTAGGGTCAGCAAGACCCCCGATGTCAAAGCATCAGCAATAAAGAAAATGAAAAGACATGATGAATACATACATAAATGACTCAGTGGAGTTGAAAAGTGCCATTTTAGTCTCTCAGGGTCTAATAGAAAACTGGAGCTTATATACCCTTTCCTTGTAACTTTTCAAAAGTGAATTTTATCACTCATCTGGGGGATTGAAGAGTGAGAATGCAAGTCTGGAGGTGAGAGACCTGAGCTGTATTTGTGCATCTGAGTCACTAAAGTGAATTCCCTGGCATTCCCAGGAGGATATTGGGAAGAAGTTTCTGAATCTTTGGATTAAAAGCAACAGAGTTGTGTTCCCCTGAGGAGGGGAAATGTTATTGAATGTACGTGGGTGTGTGCTAAGTCCCTGCAATCGTGTCCGACTCTTTGCTGTCCTATGGGTTGCAGCCCACCAGGCTCCTCTGTCTATGAGATTCTCCAAACCAGAGTACCGGAGTGGACGGCCGTGCCCTCCTCCAGGGGATCTTCCTGACCCAGGGACTGAACCCACGTCTCTTACATCACCTGCGTTGGCAAGCACGTTCCTTACCACTAGCGCCACCTGGAAAGCCCCATTGGATGTACCTTTCACCTCAATCCCTCTGACTTAGAATAAGTAAGCAGAGTCCTCCAGACTTCCCAGGCGCAAAATAAAGGTTGCTGTATTTTCTTCCTTTTTCGGTGTAACCTGTAGAGCAGACTCACGTTTGGGCAAGAGATTTAGACTGGAGGAGTTGAGTGGAACCCGAGGGTGCAGGCATGGTTGCCTGCCAGAGCTTCCTGGCACAGTTCTGGCTGCCAGGCCTCCACGTGCTCAGAGCCGAGCTCTGGGTCCTTAGCCCCTCCGAGAGCAGCTGGAGGGCCAGCGAGAGAAGCTCAGTGTTCCCCCAGCACTTATGTTGGTGAGCACACCAAGCTCTGGGAGTTCCTCCCAGCATTTTAGATGCTTTGGTGTTTGGTGACAGCTACTTGGAAAGTCAAGTGGGACTGAGCATTATCTGAAAAATGTCAGTGCACCATTTGCTTCTCTCTTGAGTTTCCTTCCCTACAACTCTCAAACCCATTATCATTCAGCAAAATGGAGCCCTGAGTCCAATTAGAAGTTAAACACGCAGCCTCCGTCTCAAAGGGTCTGAACTTTTCAGTCTGTCCCAGTATTCATGGGGGCCTGTGAATGCTAGGCAGCAAGGAGAACTCTTCAAATGATGGTCACTGGAGCCAAAAAGAATAGCCACTTGTGGCCAACAGCCCAATAGTGAACACTGACGTTGTGAATCGTGGAAACCCCCAGGCTGGTGCCTGTGTATTGTTGATGGTTGCACAGTGCTTACAGGGAGGCCTGCCCAGGCCTTGACGCCTAAAGGATTATAGCAGAATGGCTAGCAAATTCTTAGGGACTGAAAAAATATGTTTAAAATCTGTGTTTTCACTTAAAAACGTGTTTCACAGTCAGGAAAAACCTTTATATGCTTCTTCAGATTTATCTCTCTAATAAAATATTCACTAATGGCAGGGAAAAATGGACTAATGATAATATTAACAACAAGTTGATAATATGTATATTATCTATCTGTATAATACACATATATTATTGATAGATAGATATGGTACTTACTGTGTGCCAGTTATTCTTCCAAACCCTTCACTTACACCGATTCACGAATTCCTTGCACCAATCCTATTAGTAGATAGTAGTATGATTTTCTCTTTGTGAATGAAAACAACTAAGATTACGCAACTTGCCCACAGCCAGTAAAATGAGGTGGGTTTGGGCTTTGAAGCCAAGCCGTTGAGCCTGCATGCACTTTTGCAGCCCTGATCCTGTGTTAAAGTGGGGGGCACAACAGAATTTAAAAACAAAAAAAAATAAAAATAAAAACATTCAAAAAAAAATAAAAATAAAAACTTTCAAAAAAAATAAAATAAAGTGGGGGGCACAGAGGGAAGGGCAGCTCCCCCTCTGCCCCACCAGTCACTTCATTTTCAGTCTGTATTGATGTTTATCGAGTATCTCTGCAGAGAGCTGTTGTATATATCATGTATTGAAAGTCATGCCTTCTAGAATCATGAGAGGGTTTGTAAACTCAAATAGGCTTCAGCAAGGCTTTAAGATCATCATATTGCAGCATTCCAGGAATAGAGGTTTATCTGGGGACACCAAAAGTCTTCATTCGGTTCAGTCGGTCAGTTGTGTCCGACTCTTTGCGACCCCATGAATCGCAGCACGCCAGGCCTCCCTGTCCATCACCAACTCCCGGAGTTCACTCAGACTCGCATCCATCGAGTCAGTGATGCCATCCAGCCATCTCATCCTCTGTCGCCCCTTCTCCTCCTGCCCTTGAAGAAGGAATTCATAGGGCCTGGACTCCATCATAGGCCTGTTCATGCTGATCGTGCTCGGCCACCTTTCCAATGGACTCTGACTCTGTGTCAGTGCCTGTGAAAGCAACAACAGAAGGATAAGCCCCCTCCAGACAGGGGAACCTTGAAGATCGTATCTAGGTTACTCATCGCCTAAGAGAAAACATACACTATCTCCCCTTCCTCCAGACAGGCCATAAATGTTGCTGAGTCTATCGGAGTGTAACCTCGGGTTTATTGATTATTGGCTAATTGTTTGACTGGTTGAGCACATGAGCACATAACACGTGAATGATGGGGTTATTGGGATTGTATTTTCCTTGCTTTATGTACATCTCAAGGAATTTGGAGTGGTGGGTTCAGACACGTACACATGGGGTATAAAAGATTTTCACAAATGCTGGTTGGGGTCCTTGGCTAAGAGGAGACTCTGCCTCGGGCCCGCAGGTGTAATAAACTGCACTCCACTATCTGCATTGTCCTTCTGAGTGAGCTTGTTTCCCGGAACGCGTGGCTACAACACCCCCAACCCCTCCCAGCATCAGAGCCTTTTCCAGTGAGTCAACTCTTCGCATGAGGTGGCCAAAGTACTGGAGTTTCACCTTTAGCATCATTCCTTCCAAAGAAATCCCAGGGCTGATCTCCTTCAGAATGGACTGGTTGGATCTCCTTGCAGTCCAAGGGACTCTCAAGAGTCTTCTCCAACACCACAGTTCAGATGCATCAATTCTTTGGTGCTCAGCCTTCTTCACAGTCCAACTCTCACAATCATACATGACCACTAGAAAAACCATAGCCTTGACTAGATGGACCTTTGTTGGCAAAGTAATGTCTCTGCTTTTCAATATGCTATCTAGGTTGGTCATAACTTTACTTGCAAGGAGTAAGCATCTTTTAATTTCATGGCTGCAGTCAGCATCTGCAGTGATTTTGGAGCCCAAACAAATAAAGTCTGATACTGTTTCCACTGTTTCCCCATCTGTTTCCCATGAAGTGATGAGATCAGATGCCATGATCTTAGTTTTCTGAATGTTGAGTTTTAAGCCAACTTTTTCACTCTCCACTTTCACTTTCATCAAGAGGCTTTTTAGTTCCTCTTCACTTTCTGCCATAGAGTGGTGTCATCTGCATATCTGAGGTTATTGATATTTCTCCCAGCAATCTTGATTCCAGTTTGTGCTTCTTCCAGCCCAGCGTTTCTCATGATGTACTCTGCATAGAAGTTAAATAAGCAGGGTGACAATATACAGCCTTCACGTACTCCTTTTCCTATTTGGAACCAGTCTGTTGTTCCATGTCCAGTTCTAACTGTTGCTTCCTGACCTGCATACAGATTTCTCAAGAGGCAGGTCAGGAGGCCTGGGATTCCCATCTCTTTCAGAATTTTCCACAGTGTACTGTGATCCATACAGTCAAAGGCTTTGGCATAGTCAATAAAGCAGAAATAGATGTTTTTCTGGAACTCTCTTGCTTTTTCTATGATCCAGCAGATGTTGGCAATTTGATCTCTGATTCCTCTGCCTTTTCTAAAACCAGCTTGAACATCTGGAAGTTCACAGTTCAGGTATTGCTGAAGCCTGGCTTGGAGAATTTTGAGCATTACTTTACTAGCTTGTGAGATGAGTGCAATTGTGCGGTAGTTTGAGCATTCTTTGGCATTGCCTTTCTTTGGGATTAGAAAGAAAACTGACCTTTTCCAGTCCTGTGGCCACTGCTGAGTTTTCCAAATTTGCTGGCATATTGAGTACAGCACTTTCACAGCATCATCTTTCAGGATTTGAAATAGCTCCACTGGAATTCCATCACCTCCACTAGCTTTGTTTGTAGTGATGCTTTCTAAGGCCCACTTGACTTCGCATTCCAGGATGTCTGGCTCTAGGTTGGTGATCACACTATCATGATTATCTGGATTGTGAAGATCTTTTTTGTACAATTCTTCTGTGTATTCTTGCCACCTCTTCTTAATATCTTCTGCTTCTGTTAGGTCCATACCATTTCTGTCCTTTATTGAGCCCATCTTTGCATGAAATGTTCCTTGGTATCTCTGATTTTCTTGAAGAGATCTCTAGTCTTGCCCATTCTATTGTTTTCCTCTATTTCTTTGCACTGATCGCTGAGGAAGGCTTTCTTATCTCTTCTTGCTATTCTTTGGAACTCTGCATTCAGATGCTTATATCTTTCCTTTTGTCCTTTGCTTTTCCCTTCTCTTCTTTTCACAGCTATTTGTAAGGCCTCCCCAGACAGCCATTTTGCTTTTTTGCATTTCTTTTCCATGGGGATGGTCTTGATCCCTGTCTCCTGTACAATGTCACGAACCTCAGTCCATAGTTCATCAGGCACTCTATCTGTCATATCTATGCCCTAAAATCTATTTCTCACTTCCACTGTATAATCATAAGGGATTTGATTTAGGTCATACCTGAATGGTCTAGCGGTTTTCCCTACTTTCTTCAATTTAAGTCTGAATTTGGCAATAAGGAGTTCATGATCTAAGCCACAGTCAGCTCCCGGTCTTGTTTTTGTTGACTCTATAGAGCTTCTCCATCTTTGGCTGCAACGAATATAATCAATCTGCTTTCAGTGTTGACCATCTGGTGATGTCCATGTGTAGAGTCTTCTCTTGTTTTGTTGGAAGAGGGTGTTTGCTATGACCAGTGCATTTTCTTGGCAAAACTCTATTAGTCTTTGCTCTGCTTCATTCCGCATTCCAAGGCCAAATTTGCCTGTTATTCCAGGTGTTTCTTGACTTCCTACTTTTGCAGTCCAGTCCCCTATAATGAGAAGCATATCTTTTTTGGGTGTTATTTCTAAAAGATCTTGTAGGTCTTCATAGACCCGTTCAATTTCAGCTCCTTCAGTGTTACTGGTTGGGGCATAGACTTGGATTACTGTGATATTGAATGGTTTGCCTTGGAAATGAACAGAGATCATTTTGTTGTTTTTGAGAATGCATCCAAGTACTGCATTTCAGACTCTTTTGTTGACCATGATGGCTACTCCATTTCTTCTAAGGGATTCCTGCCCGCAGTAGTAGATATAATGGTCATCTGAATTAAATTCACCCATTCCAGTCCCATTTTAGTTCGCTGATTCCTAGAATGTCGATGTTCACTCTTGCCACCTCCTGTCTGACCACTTCCAATTTGCCTTGATTCATGGACCTGACATTCCAGGTTCCTATGCAATATTGCTCTTTACAGCATTGGACCTTGCTTCTATCACCAGCCACATCCACAACTGGGTATTGTTTTTGCTTTGGCTCCATCCCTTCTTTCTTTCTGGAGTTATTTTTCCCCTGATCTCCAGTAGCATATTGGGCACCTACTGTCCTGGGGAGTTCCTCTTTCGGTATCCTATCATTTTGCCTTTTCCTACTGTTCATGGGGTTCTCAAGGCAGGAATACTGAAGTGGTTTGCCATTCTCTTCTCCAGTGGGCCACATTCTGTCAGACCTCTCCACCATGACCCGCCCATCCTGGGTTTCATTGAGTTAGACAAGGCCGTGGTCCTAGTGTGACCAGATTGACTAGTTTTCTGTGAGTATGGTTTCAGTGTGTCTGCCCTCTGATGCCCTCTTGCAACACCTACCGTCTTACTTGGGTTTCTCTTAACCTTGGACGTGGGGTATCTCTTCATGGCTGCTCCAGCAAAGTGCAGCTGCTACTCCTTACCTTGGACGAGGGGTATCTCCTCACCGCCACCCCTCCTGACCTCAAACGTGGAATAGGTCCTCTAGGCCCTCCTGTGCCCCCGCAGCCACTGTTCCCCCAAAGTCTTAGGGGTCCATAATTCCTTAAAGGTGATGCCAGCAAAGCTTTCCTACCAACTCAAAGTTCCCAGTTCCCTTGCTTTTTCCTGACTCAAGCTTGGTTGCTGAGTTAATCAGAATAAGCTAGAGTATGCTGAGGTAACAAAACTTCCAAATCTCAGTGGCTTTAACCAATGAAGATTTATTTTTCATGCATGACCTATGGGCATGGGCATGTAGTTAGATACTCGAATGATACATGCCTAACACAGGTTGCCAAGGGGTCTCTGTAGCTATTCAGGAATTCTGGATGTCAAGAGCAGTTGAAATTGACAGTTGCCACACCGGAGGAATGCTTTCCTGGTGCCTCAGGCAGTAAAGAATCTGCTGCAGTGCAGGAGACCTGGGTTCAGTCCCCGGGAGAAGGAAATGGCAACCACTCCAATATTCTTGCCTGGAGAATCACATGGACAGAGGAGTCTAGTGGGCTACAGTCCGTGAGGTTGCAGATACGATTGAGTGACTAACAGTTTCACTTTCACTTTTTCCACACCAGAGGAAAAGAATGCCCTGGAAGTTCTTGTATCTGCAATTACGGTTTCTGCCTGGAAGAAACATATTCATGGGCTGAAACTGGTCTCATGGCCCCACCAACCACAGGAGACCAGACAGTGCAATTCCTATATGTGCTGAAGGGGGCTGCAGGGAGCAAGCTATCACCGGCAAACAGCATTAATGACCTCCGTGAGGCTCGGTCTGAACCACTGTGAGAAAGAGGATTTCAGAAAGTGACCCGTACACTAATCAGAATCTGCCTAGATCTTGGTAGCACAGTGAACAGGGATCAGTGCCAAGCTTTATTGAGTCTGACTTAAATACGTTAGATTAGAAAGCATTCAATTTAGCCAGTTGTTTTCTTGACTTCCGTGACTGTTTCATCCATTTTTCTCTGCTTCCTTCCCCACCTCCTCCCCCATCCACCTGCCAGGTTCCAAGATTATACCAATGATGCTGTTCAGTTGACCCAAGGCAAGGCTTCAAGGCAGATTTAATTCATAGCGATTTAAAGGGTTGCATGAAACCATGATTGCAAAGGGTGACAAATAAGAATGTATTTGTAAATATTGTCTGTACCCTCCATTGATTAAGTGCTCACCAGAGGCAGCTCTGTGGGACTCCCTCCTTTCCCCTCATGAGACAGAGTCGTTTAATTTCTTCTGCACTATTTTTGGTGTGTGTAAGATAAGTTTCTTCAGCACACAGAAACTCGCCATCACATTTGATTCTGGATTGACCTGGAGCAGAGGAAATGAGAGACCTGTCACTGCTTCTCAGTTTGACTGATTGTGGGAGAAATACTGGTCGCAAAGGTGGTTGATCTGGGTGTGTTCTCCACAAGGAAAAAGAGGAGAGATGGAATGGATTTTGGAGTCACACAAACCTCGGTTCAGCTTTTAGGGGTTTCACTTATTAGTCTGTGATCTTGGGCAGATTTGTTTCTTCACCCTTAAAAAAACACAGTGTCAACCAATCTCTTGAATCAGGCATGAAAGGAGTGTAAGGCCGGACCCCCGAGCCATGATGGGCCGCCCCTTCTCTTCCCCACCTGCGGGGGAAGTCCCTAACGGAAGGCGCCTCCCAGATCCCGGGGACCAATGAAAGCACACTTCGCCAGCTAAAGCCGCCCCACCCCAGCCACATAGAAGGACCTATCAGCCTGCGACGCCTCGACCTGGCGAGCTATCCAAACCCCCCGTCCATCTAGCCTGACCTTCCCTCACAACCAACGTATGAAAGCCCCCCCCAACACGGTCAGGGTGCGGACTTCCCTGACCTGCCTCGTTCGGGTCCGGGAACCCCGCCCGGGGAGCGCTTCCCCATTAAGGCTTGTTAGACACTCTTGTCGGTGTCCTGGTCGTCTTTACCTAACAAGGAGGAAGGCAGGAGGCTGCTATGACCTTGTCTCTGATTCTGACATGTTAGGGACTCTAGGGTTGTGGCTCAGACGGTAAAGGATCCGCCTGCAATGTGGGAGACCTGGGTTCGCCCCCTGGATCAGGAAGATCCCCTGGAGAGGGAAATGGCAACCCACTCCAGTGCTCTCGGCTGGAGAACTCCATGGAGAGAGAAGCCTGAAGATCTACAGTCCATGGGGTGGCGAAGAGTCAGACACGACTAAAGCTACTTTCACTTTCAGGGATTATAGGGTTGTTACAGCCATGGGGTTCTGCTTAGGTCCAATACATTGAGCCCAGGAGACATAGGTTTACATGACATTGTCACCCCTATCCCTTCAAAGAACTGTAGTTAACATATTTCAACATATGGTTTGTATTTAGGAGTTTTCTGTTTCATTAGAGTGAAAAGTATAGCAATATGTGGTTGAAAAAGAACTCATGAGTTCTGAGTAGATCAGAAATCACTAGTATCATAAAAGAATATCAAAGCCCAGGCTTTCTCTTAAATTCTGTTAACTGCCCCATGTCTAATCCTGGGGACTTGGTGGCTTCCCTGTTCATTCCCATCTGTGGCTACAGTGATGAGTTATTAGAGTCTGGAACACCCTGACTAAAAATAACTCAATGAATCAAACTCCCTGGAAATGTGGTCCAGGACTCTGAATTTTTATAAGTTCCCCAAACACTGATGTTTGAAAACCATTGACATGGAGTCCACGTAAGAAATCATTCCTAAACCCCCATTTTCAGCAAGGAGAACCATGCCACCTTTGAAGGCTTATGAAAACCAGAAGTGGAGTGTTGTGGAGCTTGAGATGAACAGAAAGCTTCCTGAAGTTCCAGCTGGTACCCACTTCCTCCTTATTTATGCTCAGAACTCCAATAAGCATCCTGAATAACAAGCCATTTGTTAGGGATTTTCTACCTTTACGTTACATTAGTTCATTGACTCTTTGAGTGACTTTTCCTAGATTTCTCCTTAAATTTTCATAGGCTTATGTCTTTACCCTGTGACTGTGGATGACTGACTCTCTTGGCTGTGCCTTGGCACATCTTGGTGTTTACTCCAGTGCCCAGCACATAATCTGTGCTCTGCAGAGATCTATGCATTCCTTGATTGGGGTTCAACTCGGGTGTCAGGTCGGCTAAGGTGTTAAGGATGCCTTGAAGGAAATATCCACATCTGAGCCTCCTGCTCCACTCATCCTGTGCCTGAAAAAGAACTGCCGCGTGGCAGGCAGACATGCTGATGGGTTGATGGATCGACCTTAGACCTGCTATCTTATTTTGATCAGTACCTTCATATCTTTAGGAAAAGCTGCTCCTGCTGGCAGCCACCTGTGAACATTCAGGCATTTAGAAATGGCTGCGTCCAAGGTGGTTCCTCTGAAAGTTAATGTTAACACCATCTGACTGCCTACCTGCCACCTCCTCTTGGATGTGCAGTGGGCATCTCTAACTCCACATGCCCCAAACAGAGCTCCTTATCTGCTCTCCATTCTCGTTCTCCCCATCTTGGGTAATGAAAACCCCATGCTTGCAGAGGCTCCGGCCCCAAACTCAGGAGCCCTCTTCTATGCCACACTCGTCTTGCGTCTCATCCCATCTGCAGTACATTCTGTTCATCCAACAAAATGCATCCAGGATCTGACCGAATCTCAGCACCTGCCCAGAGACCACTCTGGTCTTGGCCACTGTCTTGTCTCTGCAGGGGCCTCGTGAACGGTTTCCTTGATTCCACCCTCACCCCCTCCAGCCCATTCTCTCTACTCCACTCTCAGTACAGCGGCCAAGGTGACAATATGACAACTGAGGTTACGTTATCTGACTCTGCTGCTAAAAGCCTGCAATTCCTTGCTTTCCTATTTCTCCCAGAATAAAAGCTAGAATCCATAAGTGGGCCTTTTTACACCTCTGTGACCATTTTCAATTTCTTGCTCAATCTTCTCCAGGGACGCTGGCCTCCTTGCTGTTCTACAGTCATGTCAGCCCCCCACCCCAGAGGTGGTGGTTCTCTCTGCCTGGAATGCCTTTGTGCCCCGTGGATCACTTCTTTGCTTCCTTCGCATTCTTGTTCAGATACCATCTTCACAGTGATTCCCTCCCTTACCCCTCAGTGTACCACTTTACCATCCCGCCAGCACTTGTTTGCAATCTCAATTTTCCCATATTGTTTACCTCATTTTAGCATTATCTATAAATTGTTTCGGCTGCCCTGGTGGCTCGGTGGTAGAGAACCCGCCTTGGTGAAGTCAATGTGGGAGATTCAGGTTTGATCCCTGGGTCAGGAAAATCCACTGGAAAAGGAAACGGCAACTCACCCCAGTATTCTTACCTGAAGAATTCCACGGACAGAGGAGCCTGGCAAGCTACAGTCCATGGGTCACAAAGAGTCAGACACAGCTGAGTGACTATCGCTTTTACTTTTTTTTTTGACTCGTGGGTCTTACCTTTTCCCACCATTAATGAAAGCTGGGCAGGGATTTTTGTCTGTTTCAGTCACTGATATAGTGCTTAGATTATCTAGTAAATTGTTGAGGAGGGAAGAGAGGAAGGAAGGAAGGACAGACTCCATTTTCTTAGAAGCCCTAAATATTAGATCAGGGTTGTTTAGCCGAAATCAATATAAGTCCACATTGCGTGGGGAGAAGCACCAAGTTATCGGTAAAGGAGGTATGTCTCACAGTCCGGTTGTTTCTGATTGAGCTCTGCATGAGCAGTCTGCAGCGACTGCTCAGATTGATTAAATGGCTTCCTGTCCAATCAACTCCCCATCAGTTACCTGCTGTGTTCTCGCCTGTCCACCATAGTGAATGGTACACCCCTCCCTCTGGCTCCTTGTCAGGCTTTCAGAGCCATGGGTTTGGGGATGTGGAGTTCCAGGGAGGATGGAAGGAGACCGTATCCTATAGAAGTTGAGACAGTCTCCTTACTGGTGGCCACGGGTCCCCACTGTAAGTGTCCCCTGGAAGCCAAGGACTTCTTACGGGTACTGAATGATGCTAACCCGATGCGGAAGCTTTTAACCCATCACGCCTGACCTGGGAGTCACTGCTGCCTGTGGTGAGGAGACAGATTCAAGAAGATGTGGGTGGCTGGGAAGCTGTTACAGTTCATCAGCCACGTCCAGTATTAGCATTCAACAGCAGTGCTGGGTGTTCATGGGGGAGGGTCTGTGTCATTACCAGGCCCATGGTTTCCTATGAAAATGGTCCTTCAAGCTTTCTTACAGGGTAATTAAAGATGAACAGATCCCACTGAGATCTTCCACCATTGGTAACTCACTCTCTTGGGTGGGGTCCAAGTGGAGCCATGTGGTGCTGGGTGACATCCTCATGGGCTGAGTTATTAAAAGTCTTTTTAAAAGACTGATAAAAGTTATTAAAAGACTTTTAATAAAAGTTACTAAAAGTCTTCAGTGTGGTTCCAAAAGGCAAGGGCCACATGTGAGGGTGGTCCCTCTGGTTGAAAGTGATTGTGGTGGTTTTACAACAAAGTCACAAGGTGGATAGATTCCCCCAATCGGAGGTGGGGGTCTATGTCCTCTCCCTTGAATCTGGGGGTCTCTGTGACTGCGGCATACCAGCAGCAAAAGGTGAAGATGTGCCCCGTGACTTCCACAGTTGGACTGTTAACTGTCAAGCAGCTTCCACCTTGTTCGTGAAAACACTCACTCTTGGAGCCCTGGGCCACTGTATGTGTGTGTGTGTGTGTGCCTGCTCAGATACTCAGTTGTATCTGACTCTTTTGGGACCCCATGGACTGTAGCCCACCAGGCTCCTCTGTCCATGGGATTTCCCAGGCAAGAATACTGGAGTGAGTTGCCAGTTCCTTCTTCAGAGGATCTTCTTGACCCAGGGATCATTATCTCCAGCGTTGGCAACTGGATTTTTTACCATTTGCACCACCTGGGAAGCCTGGGAAGCTTGGGCCATTGTGAGTCCGGCTAGCCTGAGACTGCCATACCGGAGCGGCCACACGGGGGACAAACTCATCCTCAGGTCTTCCTGACCAGGCCCCAGACCTGTGAGCCAAGAAGCCCCCCAAAAGTGGGTCCTCCAGACATCAGGCTGCAGAGGACCTTCTGTGCTGTGGCCTTTCTGGATTCCTGCCGTGTAAAATCCTTGAGTGTAATCACGTGATGTTTTAAGTTTTGGGAGCGTTTCACAGCAATACATACATAACAGGAACAACAGCATATGGGTGAAATAACAGCTTTGGAGTCAGTTATAATAAGTTCAAACCCCCGCTCCTACCCGGCTAGGTTTGTGACCTTGGACAGGGTCTGATACAGCTTTATTTTTTTGGCTCTGCTGGGTCTTAGTTGCAGCATGCAGGATCTTCAGTTGCAGCTTGGGAACTCTTAGTTATGGCACGAGGGATCTAGTTCCCCGACAAGAGAGCGAACCTGAGTCCCCCTGCATGGGCAGCTCGGAGTCTTAGCCACTGAATCGCCTGGGTCCACCTCCCTCTGACACAGTTTTAAAGTGGGGAGAAGATCACCTATATTTCAGGCTGATGTGAGGATTAAATGAGGTAACACATCTATAATGCCTCTCATGTATTAGGCTTTTGGAGAAAAAAAAATCTTAGTTCCCTTCCTCCCTTCCTACCACCAGGGGCAGAACGAAACAATGAGACCGAGCTCTGCCTGTGTTGGCAATGTGAGGTTATTCAATGCGTATTGTGATACAGGGCGGGTCACTCTGCGTTAGAGCGGTCAGATCACTTGTCCCCGCCCCCCCCCCCCCCAACCCCGTCTACCTCCCCCAGCTCCTTTAGGCAGCGCTTGCTCTCTACAAACAGGAGGTAGCCCAGGGCTTGGCTCAAAAAACTTGCTCCATGAAAGTGAAAGTCACTCAGTCGTGTCCGACTCTTTGTGACCCTTGTATAGTCCATGCAATTCTCCAGGCCAGAAGACTGTAGTGGGTAGCCATTCCCTTCTCCAGGGGATCTTCCAGACCCAGGAATCGAACTGGGGGTCTCCTGCATTGCAGGCAGATTCTTTACCAACTGAGCTATCAGGGAAGCCCACTTGCCTGTAAATGTTGGCAGGTAAATGTATTGAAGAAATATCTACAGGCAGAACATTTATATATGGTTTCACTGTAGGATGGAAGTGTATGAAGAATTATAATTCCAAGACTTAAAACTGATTTTTAAAAGTCAAACTCTAGAACTTGACTGCCAGGGAACAAATCCTGGTTCTATTCCTCATTAGCTGTGTGACCTTAGCCGAGCTGCAGAACCTCCCTGTGCCTACATTTCTCCACCTGCAAAATGGTTCCTACCTAGGAGGTTTGCTATGGTGAATACATACTGTGCACAAAGCCTGGCCGCCTCCCAGTAACAATGTAATCGTCACAAAGTATATAGTCCATGGACCAGGCGAATCCACAACATCTATGAGCTAGTCATTAATAGAAACTTGGGAATCTCGGACCTCAACACAGACCAATCAAATCAGAATCTGCATTTTAACAAAATCTCCAGGTGATTCATGTGCCTGTTAAAACTTGAGAAAGACTGCTTGGGTAAGTGTTAGCTATTATTGTGGTGTGGAAAAGAATTGTCATGCATAGGGAAACCATCTTCCTGAAAACTGTGGGCCGCCACAGCCTGCAGGGCTTTGGGGATTAGACCAGATGCAGGGCAATGCCAAGGGCTGCCGCACACCGGTTCAGCAGCGGCTTCTCCACCACCGCCTCCTGCTGTGCTCCATCCTCTTCTGGCTCCCGCCAGATGGCTCCTGGTTTCTTCCTGGGTCTGAGTCCTCTCTGAGGTCCAGGTGTGGTCCATTGTGCAGTGCTTGTTCCAGGTAAAGGGAAATGGTGTCACGTGCCTTATCTCATGTCATGGACAGTTACATTGTCAGAGGTATCCTCCTCTGTTACAAACATCAGTTCAGTTCAGTTGCTCAGTCGTTTCCGACTCTATGTGACCCCATGGACTGCAGCACGCCAGGCTTCCCTGTTCATCACCAACTCCCAGAGCTTGCTCAAACTCATGTCCATCGAGTCGGTGATGCCATCCAATATCTCATCCTCCATCGTCCCCTTCTCTTCCCGCCTTCAATCTTTCCCAGCACCAGGATCTTTTCCAAGGAGTCAGTTCTTCGCATCAGGTAGCCAGTGTATTGGAGCATTATGTTACAAAGTATTATGTTACAAGCATAAGTGCACCTATCAGTTCCATTCAGTTCAGTCGCCCAGTCGTGTCTGACTCTTTGCGACCCCATGAATAGCAGCATGCCAGGCCTCCCTGTCCATCACCAACTCCTGGAGTTCACTCAGACTCATGTCCATCGAGTCAGTGATGCCATCCAGCCATCTCATCCTCTGTCGTCCCCTTCTCCTCCTGCCCCCAATCCCTCCCAGCATCAGAGTCTTTTCCAATGAGTCAACTCTTCGCATGAGGTGGCCAAAGTACTGGAGTTTCAGCTTTAGCATCATTCCTTCCAAAGAAATCCCAGGGCTGATCTCCTTCAGAATGGACTGGTTGGATCTCCTTGCAGTCCAAGGGACTCTCAAGAGTCTTCAACACCACAGTTCAAAAGCATCAATTCTTCGGCACTCAGCCTTCTTCATAGTCCAACTCTCACATCCATACATGACCACAGGAAAAACCATAGCCTTGACTAGACGGACCTTTTTTGGCAAAGTAATGTCTCTGCTTTTGAATATACTATCTAGGTTCGTCATAACTTTTCTTCCAAGGAGCAAGCGTCTTTCTATAATTTTATCTTAAACCAGCAACCCATTAAAAAATGTATTCCTTTGTGTAAAGCCATAAGGCACATGACACCATTTCCCTCTCCCTGGAACAAGCACTGGACAATGAACCACACTTGAACCTCAGAGAGGAATCAGACCCAGGAAGAAACCAGGAGCCACCTGGCAAGGCTTCCCTGGTGGCTCAGACAGTAAAGTGTCTGCCTACAATGCAGGAGACCCAGGTTTGATTCCTTGAGTTGGGAAGACTCCTCTGGAGGAGGAAATGGCAAAATCCCATGGATGGAAGAACATGATAGGCTACAGTCCATGGGGTTGCAAAGAATCGGACACAACTGAGTGACTTCACTTCCACTTTAGACAGTCTCACAGTTAACATGTTTGCCACTCTTGGGCAAAAATAGTGATCATGGCCTACTTGTGAACTGGTTCTTTTAGTAACACATACCTCTCTGACTACCTGCATTGCAGTGGAGACAGTTATTCACACAGTTTTTTGGAGTGAAGATAATCATTTCTTGTAAAATTACTGCAGGCTCACTTCTCGTTAAAACTTGGTTAATGCCTTTCATGAGTCTGTTGGATCAGATACTTTTGAAAGCATATCCTCTATTGTATTTCCATTAATATTGTCCACTAGTTTAGTTCCCCTGGAATGTTGTAATACCTTAGTGCAGTGAATGCAAGAAGCAGCAATGGAGACGTTCCTGGTAGTCCAGCGGCTAAGACTCCTCACTCCCAATGCAGGGGGCCTGGGTTCAATCCCTGGTTGGAGAACTAGATCCCACATGCTGCAACTAAAGATCCTGCATGCCACCGTAAGACTGAAGATCTCAGGCAGAAACTAAGACCCTGAGCAGCCAAAGAAATAGATAAACTATTGGAAAAAAAAAAAAAAAAAAGCATTGATGTTGAATGACTGAGAGTAAATATTCTTGTATTTTGCAGTATTTTGCACCACCTTGTCCCACTTCCACACTTCATTAAGTCTCTGTTAGTTGCTCAGTCATGTCCAGCTCTTTGTGATCCCACGGACTGTAGCCCCGCTTCTCTGTCCATGGAATTCTCCAGGCAAGAATACTGGAGTGGGTAGTGTTTTGCCGAAAGTTTTCACTTTCGTCTCAGGTTCAAAGGATTTGCTAACAAAATAAGCTGCTCATTCTATGCAAATAAATAATATCAATATTTATTAGAGAATTATCTAGTTTACTTTCAATATAGTGATAGTGAAGTCGCTCAGTCGTGTCCGACTCTTTGTGACCCCATGGACTGTAGCCTACCAGGCTCCTCTGTCCATGGGATTTTCCAGGCAATAGTCCTGGAGAGGATTGCCATTTCCTTCTCCAAGGGATCTTCCCCACCCAGGGCTCGAACCCAGGTCTCCCGCATTGTAGGCAGTACTTTCAATATACTAACATTAAAAGAAAAGAGAAATAGAAACAGCAGAGGATACATCACCAAACTGAGTTTTGACCAACATCTAGACTCAAACAGCCCTGGGAAGTCCTGTGGCACAGCGCATTGGAGTCCCGGTTGGGAAAGGTACCAGGCAACGCATTTGCTCTGTGAGTGAGACTTCAGAGATGGCAGTTCGGGTTCCTGCTTATAATCCCAGGATTTAAACTGATCTCCCTATCAATCTGTGAGAAAATTGAAGCTCTGGTTTCATGTTAATGATGTTTGTTTTGTCTTGTGAAACTTGGAATGTTGTTAAACCCGGGGCTTGGTTGGTTGGCCAGGGCCCCTCCAGGGGCTCAACAATTTCAAGATTTGTCCCCTATCTTATTTGCAGTGCCCTTGTGGCTAAGCTGGTAAAGAATCCGCCTGCAGTGTGGGAGACCTGGATTCGGTCCCTGGGTTGGGAAGATTCCCTGGAGAAAGGAAAGGCTACCCACTCCAGTATTGTGGCCTGGAGAATTCCATGGACTGTATAGTCCACAGGGTCACAAATAGTTGGACTCGACTGAGTGTCTTGCACTTTCACTTTCAAGTCCAGCACTCACAACAGGCAGTCAGGGCAGCATCCAGACAGGTTACAAGCAAGGCCAGAGGCTGCTCTGCTTTGTCTCTGAAGCCTAAACAAAGTCATTTATTTAATTTCCCTAACAGCCATTCCCTTCTCCAGGGATCTTCCCTATCCAGAGATCAAACCCAGTTCTCCCGCATTGCAGGCAGAGTCTTTACTAGGTGAGCCACCAGGGAAGACCTAACTCTCTCAGTTCAGTTCAGTTCAGTCGCTCAGCCATGTCCGACTCTTTGTGACCCCATGAATCGCAGCACACCAGGCCTCCCTGTCCATCACCAACTCCCGGAGTTCACTCAGACCCACGTCCACTGAGTCAGTGATGCCATCCAGCCATCTCATCCTCGGTCGTCCCCTTCTCCTCCTGCCCCCAATCCCTCCCAGCATCAGAGTCTTTTCCAATGAGTCAACACTTCGCATGAGGTGGCCAAAGTACTGGAGTTTCAGCTTTAGCATCATTCCTTCAAAAGAACACCCAGGGCTGATCTCCTTCAGAATGGACTGGTTGGATCTCCCCGCAGTCCAAGGGACTCTCAAGAGTCTTCTCCAACACCACAGTTTCAAAAGCATCAATTCTTCGGCGCTCAGCTATCTTCACAGTCCAACTCTCACATCCATACATGACCACTGGGAAAACCATAGTCTTGACTAGACGGACCTTTGTTAACTCTCTAGAACTCAGCAATAAAAGCAGGACAGCCTTCAAGAACATGCTGGGCAAATAGGAAGTCAGTAGATTCTGCAGTAGGGGTCCTTGGGCCCCTGGGTTGTCATCTGACTGACAAGGACCACCCAGAGCTGGGGATGCAATCTCTTCCATGGCGTGGTGGTGGCTGGGTTACTTCCCTGGGAGCTGCAAGCGGGCCCCAGCCACTGCCGTTCTCAGGACTCTATGACCAGGTTGGGAGCCCGGGGGACATCATGCAGTCCCCCACAGGGGCACTCCAGCCCCTCCCTGCCCCATGGACTCCCCCTTGCCTCCTCTGTCTTTAGGACACTGCAGATGCCAGGTGTGAAGTGGTTTGGAACAAAAAGGGAGGAAGACACGACAGCCTCACCGAGTCACCTGTGTTCCTACCTCCTCCCCCAGCAGTGGCCAGCAGAGCAAGCGGCATTTTTTATGCCCCCAAACGGAGTCATTCAAATTTGCAAAGCCTCAGTCCCAGCCCTCGGGGGTCCGAAGGTTTTCCCTAACCAAGTGATCTCCCCCAGTACAGAGGTTATTGTTTTAATACAATGAAAAATGCAGTGACATCAAGGGCGCACAATAGCCCCCATCTTTCATCCTTTCAAGCCCTCCTGCTAGTGTATTTAGTAAACGAATAGAGTAATCAGGGATCGCAAGGCAGGCTGCTCTATTTTCAGGCTATTATGGAATCAGCAATGTTTACTTTCTTATTACAGTTTTCCAATTAGCGGGAAAGCAGTGGCAGTAGCCCAGCCCGGGGTCTCCAGGGAGGTGCCTAAAATTTTACATGGGACTGAAAGGGGTGGCGGGAGTTGTCAGGGCTGCAGACTTGTGCTAATCTTCCCTTTTCCCCAAGGGATTAGGGGGGAGGGTTGTGGATTTGAAATTTTAATCAGAGGAGCTGCTGGAAACATGCCTGTGGCTCCTTCCCTCTTTGATGGAACAGGTCACTGGATCCTTTGTGCTCAGGATCCAGGATTATCAAGGGCTTTCTGGAATTGGCAGCCCTGTGGTCAGCTGTTTCTGGCTCTGAGTCTGATGAACCTTTCCTCCACCCCAGGTTCTGTGCCCCGCGTCCCTCCGTGAGTGTGGCGGAGAACACCGTACCTAGCCGGGCGCCTCGGCTGCTCCAGTCAGCCTGGCAGGCCTTACCGCCTGTGTCCATCCTCTTCCTGCAGTGATGTGTCTCCTTCCTGTCAGGCTTCTATTAATCTGTCAATGGATCCGTGCTTCTTTAAAAAAAAGTAGAGCATGTTGAGATCTGATTATAAGAATACTGGAGTGGGTTGCCATTTCCTTCTGCAGGGGATCTTCCTGACCCAGGGATGAAACTCTGGTCTTCTGCATTGCAGGCAGATTCTTTACCTTCTGAACCACCTGAGAATCCAAATTCATTTTAGAAAACGCCGATAACATAGAATATAATATAAACCACCATATAGCTCGCTGGCCTCAAAGGTGATCTTTTTTAGCTCCTTAAGCAAAGATTTTCATATATACATATTCAGTTATTTTCCTCATTTGACAGTGTGCCATGAGCTTTTCTTCACGTCATTAAGTTTTTCTACAGCATTGTTTTAAGTGGCAGAATGCTGCTGCTGCTGCTAAGTCGCTTCAGTTGTGTCCAACTCTGTGCAACGCCATAGACCGCAGCCCACCAGGCTCCAGCAGCTCCTCCGTCCATGGGATTCTCCAGGCAAGAGTACTGGAGTGGGTTGCCATTGCCTTCTCCAAAGAGGCAGAATAGTATTTTATTATATGGATATCTTGTTACTGTTTTATTAGTAAAATCAATTCCGTCTTTTGAGTCATTTTAGAGGCTTCTAAGATTTCTCTCATATAAACTGCAGTGATGAATGTCTTTGCACGTATCTATTATTATTATTAAAAGGAGTGCGTCAAGGCTGTATACTGTCACCCTGCTTATTTAACTTATATGCAGAGTACATAATGAGAAACACTGGACTGGAAGAAACACAAGCTGGAATCAAGATTGCTGGGAGAAATATCAATAACCTCAGATATGCAGATGACACCCCCTTATGACAGAAAGTGAAGAGGAACTAAAACGCCTCTTGATGAAAGTGAAAGAGGAGAGTGAAAAAGTTGGCTTAAAGCTCAACATTCAGAAAACGAATATCATGGCATCCGGTCCCATCACTTCTTGGGAAATAGATGGGGAAACAGTGGAAACAGTGTCAGACTTTATTTCTTTGGGCTCCAAAATCACTGCAGATGGTGATTGCAGCCATGAAATTAAAAGACGCTTACTCCTTGGAAGAAAAGTTATGACCAACTTAGACAGCATATTCAAAAGAAGAGACATTACTTTGCCGACTAAGGTCTGTCTAGTCAAGGCTATGGTTTTTCCAGTGGTCATGTATGGATGTGAGAGTTGGACTGTGAAGAAGGCTGAGCGCCGAAGAATTGATGCTTTTGAACTGTGGTGTTGGAGAAGACTCTTGAGAGTCCCTTGGACTGCAAGGAGATCCAACCAGTCTATTCTGAAGGAGATCAGCCCTGGGTGTTCTTTTGAAGGAATGATGCTAAAGCTGAAACTCCAGTACTTTGGCCACCTTATGCGAAGAGTTGACTCATTGGAAAAGACTTTGATGCTGGGAGGGATTAGGGGCAGGAGGAGAAGGGGATGAGATGGCTGGATGGCATCACTGACTCAATGGACGTGAATCTGAGTGAACTTTGGGAGTCAGTGATGGACAGGGAGGCCTGGCGTGCTGCGATTCATGGGCTCGCAAAGAGTTGGACACGACTGAGCGACTGAACTAAACTGAACTGATTATTATTTCCTTAAGGTAACTTCTTAGAAGCAGAATTGCTGAGTTAAAGTGCATATTTTGGAGAGTTTTGAGTAATATTGACATTTCATTCTCCATAAACATTGTTCAAATTTCCTTTGGTCTGGTAAGCAGTTGTCGGAGAAGGCAATGGCACCCCACTCCAGTACTCTTGCCTGGAAAATCCCATGGACAGCGGAGCCTGGTGGACTGCAGTCGATGGGGTTGCAAACAGTCAGACATGACTGAGTGACTTCACTTTCAATTTTCACTTTCATGCTTTGGAGAAGGAAATGGCAACCCACTCCAGTGTTCTTGCCTGGAGAATCCCAGGGACGGGGAGCATGGCGGGCTGCCGTCTACAGGGTCACACAGAGTCGGACATGACTGAAGTGACTTAGCAGCAGTAGCAGCAGCAATAGGCAGTTGTATGGTTACAACTGCTCCCTAGTTCACCAGGATAAGCCTATAAGTTCCTAAAGGGTGGGAACCACACCTCCTCCTTTGGTCCCTGCACCAGATGTGGGGACTAGGTCTCTTGTCCATGCCTAGATAATCAAGGCTGGGCCAGGTGAGGAACTCAGTCTCAGGGCTGTACAAAGTGTCAGATCACACCTGGTCTTTATTTATGGTACTGATAGTTTTCAGCATGGAATTTGGGGGCTTCAATTTTGATTTTTTTTAATTGCATTAAAATATTATCTCGATTATTAATTTTTGGCACTCCCTTGAGTTCTGTTCCCACAGTGACTGCCTCGGTCTCCTCATCCTATTCCTCCCCTGTGCCGGCTTTCAAGGTCTGCCGCCTGCAGTGGAGGGCCTTGATCGTGCTGTCCTCCATGAGCTGACCGGCAGCTGAGCAGTTAGCTGTGCCTCTCTGGGTCTCTATCTGCAGCTGTCTCTGTGTCCCATCCCTCGTGGATGGAGGTGATGAAAACGGTGGCTCTAAGGTTGAGGTCATCTTTGACCCACGCTTCCCTCATGGGTGTCTGCTGCTTCAGGAGGAAGAATGATTCAGGGCAAGAGAACGAGAGCCATGCTTCTCCATTCCAGGCTTCCCGTGAGCCGAGGTTTAATGCTGGCCAGCAGGCTCAGACACCTCCCAGTCATTCTCCCTTCCTTCCCCTGCTTTCTAAATCCTCAGGCATCCTGCCCCATGGTCTCAATTATTTAATGGCGGGCTTCCCCGTTGGCTCAGTGGTAAAGAATTCGCCTATCAATGCAGGAGATGTGGGTTCAGTCCCTGGGAAGGGAAGATGCCCTGGAGAAGGAAATGGCAACCCACTTCAGTTTTCTCACCTGGAGAATCCAATGGACAGATGAGTCTGGCAGGTGACAGTTCATGGGGTCATAAAGCGTTGGTCACAACTGAGCAACTGAGCATGCATGCAGTAAGTATGATAATGATAATAATAGACACTGTTATCAAGCCTTTACTGTGTACCCAAGCGAATGCAGCCAGGAGGAGATGGGGTCCTCATTTAAATGTGTCACCTGACTACGGCAAAGTGATTGCAGATCATAGTGACTGTAGTTCTGGACTTAGTCCTACTGCATTTAAAATCTAATTTGGCCATTTTCAAGGTGGATGTGTGTGTGTGTGTGTGTGTGCGCGCACACACACACGCATGCGATTAGTTGCTCAGTCATGTCTGACTCTTTGCAACCCCATGGACTGGAGCCCACCAGACTCCTCTGTCCATGGAATTTTCCAGGCAAGAATACCGGAGCAGGTTGCCATTTCCTTCTCCATCAAGGTGAGCGACTTGGGGCAAATGACGTAAACCTCTGAACTCCCCTCCCATCCAGGCTACCGCAAAACATTGAGTAGAGTTTCTGTGCTATCCAGTCGGTACCTGTTGGTTATCCATTTTAAATATAGCAGTGTGTACATGACCATCCCAAACTCCCTAACTGTCTTTTCCCTTCTTCCTTCCCTCTGGTAACCATAAATTCTCTGTGAGACTGTTTCTGTAAATAAGTTAATTTGTATCTTTTCTTTTTGGATTCCACATATTCAGGATCTCACACAATATTTCTCTTTCTCTGTATGACTGAATTCACTCAGTGTGACAGTCTCTAGGTCCAGCTTTTTCAAAGGTTGCACATGTTAATTGAGCTCCTGCTATATGCTGAGCCATGTGCAGACTTGAGGAAAGGATAGTCCTTGCCTTCCTGTTCTCAAATGGGGACAGAGACATTTGTGAATAGCTGGAATCAAAGAGGACCTGAGTTGGAGCTGTGATGTAGACATAAAGAGGACAGGAGAAGTGAGGCCGACGTGGGGAAAGGTGGCCACACCCTGGCTGTCAACCCCTAGGCCATCCGTCTTGCTTCTTCACCACCAACATCGTGCTAATATTGTGCAAGTATGGGGTGATCATGGCCTTTAAGGGAATTGGAACTTAGGTAACTGGCAACCTGAGCAAGTTATAGGAAAGGGAGGATTTTAACTTGCTCAGAAACATCACTGTTGGCAATAATCATATTCCTTTTTCAGCTCTTTAAAAAATCTATCTCCTCCCACTGCAGTGGAAGACTTGTGACAACAGAGATTCTGCCCACCTTGTTCTCCATGGTAGATATTCCCATGAAATCTGCAGACCTATACAGTCAGGCAGCTCATTTCAATTCTGTAAATAAGTATTGATTTTCTGCTATGTGCCAGACCCTGTGTTGGGCCCTGGGGATGCTCTGGTGAACAGACACAGACTGGGGAAGACAAACACAAAGCAAAGCACCACAAGTGTGGTGAGGGTTAGGGAGCGACAGATCGCAGGCTGTGCTAGCGGAGGAGTTTGGTGTAGTGAGAGCCTTACATTCGATCAGAGGTGCCAGGAGAGGCATCCCTGAGGCTCCGAGAGGAGTGAGAATTAACCCAGATAACTGGAGATGAGTGGGCAGGAGGCAGAGCTTTCCAGGCAGAGGCGACAGGGAGGAGACTAAGAAGAGAGGGAGCACCGTGCAGGTTCTAGAGCAGGGAAGA
Organism: Budorcas taxicolor; assembly: GCF_023091745.1. Lineage (NCBI taxonomy): Eukaryota > Metazoa > Chordata > Mammalia > Artiodactyla > Bovidae > Budorcas > Budorcas taxicolor. Next base: position 16,045,121 of record NC_068921.1, read on the forward strand.
TGCTCAGAGCTGTTGGAGGACGGGGTGGGGTCGGGGCGGGGGGGAGAGGGGTGACATGAGGAGGGGCAGGGGGGACCAGGGGGACAGAGCCGACCGAGACAGAGGGGGAAGCAGGCAGCGGAAGGATGGGGACCAGGGCTGGGTGACCTCGGAGGCCCGCCTGGGGGTACCTGGCGCTGCGTGCAGGGCACTACAGGTGCTTGAGTCACAGTGTTGCTTAGACCCGACTGCAGGGCGTGTTTCCCCGGGGGGCCTGGAGCTCACCGTGGAGTGAGGAGTGTGGATTCCATGCTTGGCCACTTGGCTGGAAGAGCCCTGGCGGGAGAATCACCCCGACTCCACAGGACCACCACCGGGAGGGGCTTCTGGGGCAGGAACGGTGGTGGTGGTGGGTCGCTGGGGAGCAGAGCCCTGCACGTTGAAGTGGCCTGCCAGTCTGACTGTAACCAGGAAGGGTTAATTTTGAATTTATGCTGAACCTGCTACTGGGACTTTAACCCTCCTTTCCTCTTTTGTTATTTGAGCATACATAATGGCCTGTGAAACTAACACACCCCCCTGCCTGAGGCTTGCCATTCTAGGGGGCATTTGCAAGGATCCAAAAGTCTTCCTACTTTGTTTCCTCACCTCACCACTCCCCGCCAGTTCTGATCCATAAAAGAATCGGGCAACCAGGCCCTGACAAGATGGTTCTTTTGAGGCGCTAGCCTGCCATCTTCTTGGTCAAAGTCCCTTCTTCGTCCTGACACTTTTGTCTCAGATTCATCGGCTTTTCTCGCGAGACAAGCAGAGAGAGCTTGGACTCGGTAACATGCCCTTTTAAGAAAGCGCTGCATTTATTTCTCTTTGTTTTACTGCTATTTGCCTTTAATTTCAGTTAGAATAGCAGGACAGAAATGTCTGAGGCTTTTCGCTAAGCCCCGTGGACACGTCCCTCCCTCCCTTGGGTCTCTCTCAACAGATGGTCTTTGTCCAGGAATGCTTTGCGTTCTGGCAAGATTTGGCTGTTTCAGCTGAACTCAAGAAGCATTTTGAGTTCTGGAGCACACACTATTCAAAGGGGGGATACCAAGGTATCAATAAATGAGGCGGTCCTGGCCCAGGGGACCACACCTTTGGGGAGAGGTACGTGATTGCCTGAACCGTGTGCAGCAGGGAGGAACTGGGTGCTCTGACGGGTTTGAGTAAAGTGCTTAGAGGAGTGGGGGACCTGGGGGCAGGGAAGGACGCCTTGAGGGGTGACTCCCCTGCTGGTGCTTGGGGGAGGGACAGGCAGTTGGAGCGGAGGGAACAGCATAAGCGAAGGCCCAGAGGAGTCAGCCTGTTGCAGAGAAGAAGCCAGTTCTGACTCCGTGTTGGAACTGCTTGCTGGATTTGCTTTTCCTTGCTTTTGTTATTATAATCATACAGAATGGCCTGCCTCAGCGAACCCTGCCGCTCTGCCTGACTGTAAACTAAAGTGCCTTTGTTCAGAACCCTGTCCACCTGTAGACGGCAGGAAGGAAGAGATTAACACTCTCCCTGCCATTTTATTTGCTAGATTAATGACCTTTCTACTTTGCTTCCTAACCTCCCCCCGTCTCTGATCTATCAAAGAACCTGGCATCCAGACCCCTAAGATGGTTATTTTCAGGCACTAGCCTGCCACGTTCATGGTCAGCAGGCTCCTGATAAAAGTCTTTCCTTGCCTCAACACCTCATCTCTCAGATTCATTGGCCTGTTGTGCATCGAGCAGAGCTAGCTTGGATTTGGTGACAGACACACCCCAGTGTCTGAAGCTCAGAACATGTGGAGGGCCACAGCCTGAGAAGTGGCAGTGACCCCCCCTGTGATAGCTTTACATGCCACGGTCAGGGGTTAGAGTCGCCTCTCATGATGGTGGGGAGGTGTTGAAGGAGGGTAAGGGACTCAGTCTGACTGTATTAACCATCACCTTTCTGATCGAAAGGAGGATTGGAGAGGCAAGAAGTTGGAGATATGATGAGGTAGGGGACGGATGAAAATGTTAGTACCTAGGTAAGCAATTGGAAAGGATCAGTGGGACTGGAACGGAAAGATTAAACACTTGCTCTACAAGAGAGCTGCTGCTGCTGCTGCTGCTGCTGCTGCTGCTGCGAAGTCACTTCAGTCATGTCTGACTCTGTGCAACCCCATAGACGGCAGCCCACCAGGCTCCCCCGTCCCTGGGATTCTCCAGGCAAGAACACTGGAGTGGGTTGCCATTTCCTTCTCCAATGCATGAAAGTGAAATATGAAAGTGAAGTTGCTCAGTCGTGCCTGACTCTTAGCGACCCCATGGACTGCAACCTACCAGGCTCCTCCGTCCATGGGATTTTCCAGGCAAGAGTACTGGAGTGGGGTGCCATTGCCCTCTCCGTCCAAGAGAGCAGTATTTATCAACCCCACCTGAAATGAAGCTCATAAATAGTCTAACCACGCTACTTTCTTAATTTCAGAAATTGTAATGCACTAAGTGTAGTATGAGCGTCCCTGATGGCTCATAAGTAAAGAATCTGCTTGCAGAGCAGGAGACGCAAGAGATGTGGGTTCAATCCCTAGGTCTGGAGGATCCCCTGGAGAAGGAAATGGCAACCCACTCCAGTATTCTTGCCTGGAGAATCCCATTGACGGAGGAGCCTGGCAGGCTACAGCCCATGGGGTCTCAAAGAGTCTGAGACAACAGACTGACTAAACACACACACACACAAGTGTAGTATATGGGAGAAACACCACGACAGTCATTTATATCAAATAACGTGTATTTCAGTGTGAAGTGGTCCAATATCCTCACCCACACTAACATCACTGCAGAGGTAACTGATGTTGCCGACGGCAGATACAACATAATGTAAAGTTGGACCTTTTTATGTGCGATTTGAATCCCTTGAGGGAATGCAGGAAATGCAGGACAGTTCTTGGAGAGCCAGTGATGTAGGGGGAGAATCAAGTGGACACCAAGGTGGACTGAAAAAGTCAGGGGAGGGTAAGGGAAGCTGTTAAGACACCGCTGGGTTTCTAGTCCAGGTGACCGAGAGAGAGAGGTTACAAACTCGGGACTGGAAGGTTCAATGAGGATGCTCCTGTGCAGGTAGAAGAAGCAGGTCGGCATCGACTGCGGGTAAAAGCTCTATGTGAGATGCTGAGTGGACCTCTCTGGCTAGGGCTCAGGAATTTCCCGGAAATCCACGAGCCATCCACCCATGACACCACCTGTGGCAGAGAGTTTGAGTAAAACAAGAGGCCGCGGCGTTTGGCAATAGAGGCAGTTTGTGATGAGAGAGACCTGAGATAGTACAGTGGTGAGGGATGAGGCCAGAACGCACATAAAGGATGACGTGAGTGGTTAAGGAAGTAGCAGCTGCAGCTTTTAAGAACTGTTGCAAGGAGTGCAGAGTGGGAACGTAGTTTGGATACAGAATGTGTGTGTTGTGTGTATGGAGGTTAGAAATGGGTGGGGAAAGAGAGATAGGGATAGATAAGGTGACTTACTATTCATTTAGCATGTGTTGTATTTAGCATTCGGAGAGTTATACCCTAGCCAACATTTTATAAAATTTGTTGAATTAATAAAATACAATATCAAAGCGTTTTTTCCCTTAAGAAATTTCAAAGGCATCTGGCCCAGCCTTCCTGGTACGTATCATTGCCACTTTATCATTGGCAGTTAAATCTAGGCCTTGACTGGCTTTCCAGTGAAACAGAGGTACCTGGTTAAAGGACACATTGGCAATTTAATTATTGCTTTCTAATGACCAGGCCAAGCGCTTCCCTGGTGGCTCAGCAGTAAAGAATCTGCCTGCCAAAGCAGGAGGCTTGGGTTCAATCCCTGGGTCAGGAAGATGCCCTGGAGAAGGAACTGGCAACCCACTCCAGTATTCTTGCCTGGAAAATCCCATGGACAGAGGAGCCAGGTAGGCTACAGTCCATGGGGTGGCAAGGAGTTGGACATGACTTAGTGACGAAACAACAGCAGCAAATGACAGGCCAAGGCATCTCCTGGAATTGGTAGGAGATCTGTTGGGCTAAGGCTCCTTGAGGAGGCAGATCACAGGTAATTTTCCATTTGGACATGGACCAAAAAGAAAAAAAATTGATTTTTTTTAAAAAGGTCATCTGCCTAGTACAAGGGAAAATGCCTGTGTAGGTTTTAGTCATTTGATTCGAATATGTAGAGGCTGATCTTCGAGCTCAGTGAGCCCTCGGTAGGAAAATCCTTATAATTCCCTTTTGCATCTCTGACCTATCAGGCTGATTCCCTGGCTTTTCTCCCAATGGTTTCTATTCACCCAATTGTTTCCTACAACCGAATCAAGCTGTCGTTTTGACAGTAAACTCCAGGATGGGGCGAGTTTTCAAATTTGGTGTCTTCTTCCCTAATGTGCTTTTCACTGATTCCAAGAGTGGCTGGAACAGCAGTGGCTGGTTTATAATTCCCAGGCAGGGACTGAGACGGTCTTGGGAGCTGCTGTGTGAGAACGCTGTCTTCCTTTGTACAAAGATGGCTTAGATTTCTTCACAGCTTCTTTCCCGCGGCAGCTCAGAAAGTGTAAATGGGGTGGGGGATGGGGCGTGTGTCAAATGGAAAGGTTTTGTCATTTCAAGGCAACCTAACAAAACAGATCCTTCAGAATGTGGCAACCTAGTCCCGGGCACAAGAATCGCCTCCTCTTCCTGCATCTGTAGCCTTTTGCAATACCCTGTCACTAGCAGAAAATAGGATTTCTCACCTACAGATGGAGAAGAGAGACGAGGCTAGCCAGAACATTAGGTAGAAATTACTTGTCAAGTTTGATCAATTCAGAGAAAATCCAAATCCCCTTCGAAAACGCACAGTTGATATTCGAAGATGAGCAGGGGATGCCCTTATAGGTCCATTGTTTGGCTAAATTGTCTGCATATGCAGCATGTTTGCTAAATGAATGACGCATTTGCATCTAAATGGTCCATAAGTAATTTGATTCTGCTCCAGACAGGGTAATAAACAAGCCCCTTCCCCACTGTTGGCCTTGTGAGCCGGGTGTGTGCCTGCACTCCTGTCTTATTGCTTGGATTGTGCTATTATTTGACAAGGCACCGGGGAAGAAGTACATGAATCTATTAAGGGGAACCAATCTCCATTATGCGCTGAGATTTGAGGGAATGGGCAGAGAAATCTTTCATGATGTACAGCTTTTGGCCTCCGGCTCTCTGAGCAAAAATTAGAAAAAAAAAAAAAAATCAAAGTTGCTGCCACTGTAGCAAATCCTCTCTGCGCGCTGGGGACAGTGAGGCGTTAATTACCATCCGCATGCTGCTTTTTTATGAGCGCGTTAAGTACCTGTGCTTCCTGTCCAGCACCTGAGTATTTATAGCTCATGTGCAAACGTGGGATCCACAATCTGCGTTTGAGTTGGGATACTCTGAGGACATTAGCTAGATCACAAGCTTTCCCTCCGTGTCCAAGCTGATGAGTTCCAGCTCTTAATATGGGAGGCAGGGGGCTTAACGCCAGTTGCCAGTTTCCGTCTTGCGGTTATGTCATGCCTGTTATGTCAAAACCGTGACTCTTTATGGCCTCTTTTCATGAGATTTGTGACGCTCCATTCTTTTAAAGGCTCCAGGGGGATAGTACACCTTGATTTAAGAAAGCTCAATATATTAATCCAGCTTCACTGGAGAGAAATATAGGAGGATGGTTATTCACTTTGCAGAAGGATCTACAATGGAATTCTTTAAGTTGTAAATATTATATGGGGCGCTTAGCTTGTGATTTAGTTCATCATTTCAGGAAGAGGTTCTACTGGCACAGTGCACTCTACTTCTGGGATTTTGGTGTTTCTTACTTAAGATGATTCACCCCTTGCTTCCCAGCCCACACCAGCTTGGGGACAAGCCAGAACTCAGGCGATCATCCCAGGGGTAGCTGCTTCGAATCCACAGATTTGATCCTAGAACTCTAAGCCTCTCATCCTTTATCGTGACAGGTCGTATAAGTTGGCTCATGTAGTACAGATTCTAATTGCTTTTAGTTTGCTTTGTGGAGCTGCTGCTGCTGCTGCTAAGCCGCTTCAGTCGTGTCCGACTCTGTGCGACCCCATAGATGGCAGCCCATCAGGCTCCCCTGTCCCTGGGATTCTCCAGGCAAGAACACTGGAGTGGGTTGCCATTTCCTTCTCCAATGCATTAAAGTGAAAAGTGAAAGTGAAGTCGCTCAGTCGTGTCCGACTCTTAGTGACCCCATGGACTGCAGCCTACCAGGCTCCTCCGTCCATGGGATTTTCCAGGCAAGAGTACTGGAGTGGGGTGCCATTTCCTTCTCCATTTGTGGAGCTAGAGAGTCTGAAAGCTAAGACCGATTCTGTCCAGTTTCCCTGGCATTAAGACCTTCTCCTATGATTTAGGGATTATATCTCCTGGCAAGTACAGTGGTAGGGATGTCTGACCCTAGTAGGGGAGGAAAATACTGTCCCACTACCATCACTGACTCAATGGATATGAGTTTGAGCAAACTCCAGGAGATGGTGAAGGACAGGGAAGCCTGGTGTGCTGCAGTCCGCAGGGTTGCAAAGAGTCAGAAACGACTTAGCAACTCAATAACTACTGAGTTCTTGGCTTCTGAGTTCTTGGCTAAGACTCCTGTAATAAAACACAGATGTCCACGAGAAACAAACAGGAGTTTGTTAACATGTCTGCCTCGTGTATACATGAGAGACACCTGGAGAAAATGAGTACCTCAGAGAAGTGGCTTAGAATTCAGGCTTGGACTTCCCTGCTAGTCCAGCAGTTAAGAATCTGCCCGCCGATGCAGGGACATGGGTTCGATCCCTGGTCCGGGAAGATTCCACATGCTGTGGGGGCACCTGAGCCCACGCCCTGCAATTCCCGAAGCCCTCAAGCTCCAAAGCTCATGCTCCACAACAAGAGTGGCCCACACGCTGCAACTAGAGAGGAGCCCCTGTTCACCGCAACTAGAGAAAGCCCGTGTGGCAATGAAGACCTAACACAGCCAAAAACTAATTAATTAATTAAAAAAAAAGAATTCAGGCTTAAATATCTTAACAGGGACAGGAGAGGAGGAGGAAGTCCTCCTCTTAATGGGAGGAAAAACTGACTTCTAGGAAAGCTGAACAGACCCTTGGAAGAACAGATAGGAGAGAAGATAGTTTGCGCTGCAGTTTGTCTGAGCGAGATGCCGACTTCTCTCCTGTGATACAGTCCATCTTCCCTGGTTGGTGAAATTCCTAGGGAGATGATTTATGACAGTGGACATCTTCTGGAAAATCTGTCTTTAGGTAGATAAGGGAGTTCAGAAAAAGCCTTCTCCGGGTATTTGCTATTCTCCAAGTGCCCAGGGCTCAATATAATCAATATGTCCAAGTGGCGTGTTTCGGGGTGCTACGTCCTGAACTCCTACAGCCACATTTTGGGGAGCCATATCCTGCTACCCCTGAGGCAGCCGTGGCCGAGTCTCTGACCCCAGCGTCCAGTGTCCTGGCATCAAGGTGCTGAGAAGCAGAAGTCGACACAGTGGTATTTCTGCCAGAAGAATTTCGTCCCATATATAGCTAGGGAGTTTTCGCTGGCTGCTCTGTCCCCGACTGTATGTCTCTCTGGCCCTCCTGTGAACTACCTCACATCTTCTTTGCTTAAACTAGCGACAGTAGATTTATTGGCCACAACCAGAAAGCTTTACTGATATACTCCCCGATTCCTGTGTGTCCTGGGTGGTTCGCACTCTGGGCTGTGGGGCCCTGCTCAGCTCCTGGGCTGTGGGGCCCTGCTCAGCTCCAGAGGACACCATTCACACGGGCTGAACCCTTTTCCTCATGAACTGCTCTGGTCTCGCCAGCCTCTTACTGGTCTCTCAGCTCTGTTTCTCCCATTGTCTTAGTTTGGGCCTTACTGCCCAGCTAGTACTGTAGCCACCCAAGCGTGAAGGGAAAATTTTCTACAGAGATGACAACTCTATCAGCTCTCATGACCTTCTCCAAGGGATTAAAAGTCTTCAAGGCTATAGTTTCTTCTGTCCAGACACTTAGGACAAAATATTCCAGGGACTGGGTGTATTAATCCTGAGTTTTATTTTCAATATTTTATGATGTTTTGACATGTTGGGGACTTGAGGACCCCGGAGAGGGACAGCCCTTCTGATAGTTGGATGAGTCATTCCTCAAGAGAGTAAACAACGTCGCTGAGAGCCCTTGATGTGTAAATCAACCAATCCTGAATCCACAATACTTTGGCTACTTGATGTGAGGAGCGATTCACTGGACTAGACACTGGGAAAGATTGAGGGCAGGAGGAGAGGGGGCAACGGAGGATGAGATGGTTGGCTGGCATCACTGACTCGATAGACATGAGTTTGAGCAAACTCTGGGAGATGCTGAAGGACAGGGAGGCCTGGCGTGCTGCAGTCCATGGGGCCGCAGAGAGTGCAACATGGCTGAGTGGCTGAACAACCACGACCTTCCTCCTTTTATCAGGCATCTGCCCTAAATCACCCCAGGGGACAGTAACCTCGAGGAGGCGGCTGAGATTCAAATACCCAGTCCTCAACCCCTCAGCTGCGTGCTCCGCCTCACCCAGCCCTTCTCAGGAAAAGCACAACAGTGGCTTTTGCCCACGTTGCTTCACCCCCGCTCGTCTCCTGTCCGCCCTGATGTCTCCTTGTGTGGCTCTGGGTAGCGTGGGGACACCCCTCCTCTTGGAAATTTTTACATAGTAAACTTTTCACTCACAGGTATTTGTCCCTGTGTCTACCATCTTATCATATCTGATTAAAACAAATCCTGGGTGGTTGAGAACACTGGGAAAGAAAGTATTTGAGCAGCACTACATAGCGTCACGGGCTTCCCACGGGGCTCAGCGGTAGAGACTCCATCTGGAATCAGGAGACGCAAGAGTGCGTGACTGACTGAAAGTCGCTCGGTCGTGTCTGACTCTTTGCGACCCCGTGGACTATACAGTCCGTGGAATTCTCCAGGCCAGAAGACTGGAGTGGGTAGCCTTTCCCTTCTTCAGGGGATCTTCCCAACCCAGGAATTGAACTGGGGTCTCCTGCATTGCAGGCAGATTCTTTACCAACTGAGCTATCAGGGAAGCTGAGATGAAAGAGACACGGGTGTGATTCTTGGGTCTGGAAGGTCCCTTGGAGGAGGAAATGGCAACCCACTTCAGTGTTCTTGCCTGGAAAATTCCATAGAGAGAGGAGCCTGGTGGGCTACAGTCCATAGGGTTGCAAAGAGTATGACATGACTGAACACACACACACATAGTATCATATTCCAAAGTCTTTATTTCTTATGATGAACTGGACTTCTCAAGACAGAACCCTTGTATTTTGATTGTCTTCTGCTTCAGCGAAGTTACTTGAAGGATTCCCCCTCAGCACATTCCCTCTCATTGTTGGGTCGCCGACCATCAGATGCAAAGTCTCTCTTATCATTTATTTCAGAGAACCTAAGAACTAACATGAGTAAGGCTCTCTGTGACCTAGAATCTCTAGCTCTTCTAGAATTTTGGAGGTGAATGCGTAGATTAAGATTCTAATAGGACTCTACATCTGGAAGAAAGCTCAAAACCCCTGTAGAGTTTATAGTTACTCTACCAAGTCCCTAAACAATTATGGAATCTTAGAGTGATGAAGGACCCTAGGAATTACCTAGTCTAGATTCCTCCTCTGTGACTCTCTTCATCATTCAGTGTTTGCTTATTTATTTTTCGACTGCGCTGGGTTTTCATCGTGGCACGTGGGCTCCTTGTAATATACAGACTCACTGGTTGCAGCTCACAGGCTTAGTTGTCCCACGGCATGTGGGATCTTAGTTCCCTGAACAGGGATCGAACACATGTCCCCTGTGTTGGAAGGTAGATTCTTAATTGCTGGACCACCAAGGAAGTCCCTATTCAGTGCTTCTTCATCCCACATTCTTCCTGTGGAATGAATCCCTTCTGCCATTTCTGATGGTCAGTAACCTGTCCCTTTGATCATCCCATTGCATCTGTGTTAAAGTGAATTGCTGTGTATTCTAGTGCCGAAGTTGATGAACTACAGCCCATCGGACAAATCCAGTCTGCTGCCTGTTTTTGTAAATCGTGTTTTATTGGGGGACAGCCATGCTCCTCCATTCAGCTGTGGTCCAAGGCTGCTTTCACACCACAAGAGCAGAACTAAATAGTTGCCCTAGAGAACATATGGTCCGGAAAATCTCTGGTGTTCACGATCTGGCTCTTGTCCTAGCAGATAGAATGGACTGGAATCTTGGACATTATTTACGAGTTCTTCAGGGACAATGCCAAGTTATTTCTCCATGAAGCATGTTTTAATCATAATAGCTTCCATCAAGTTCCTCCTCAAACCATGTCAGTTAAAGTCCTCATCATTTCGCTAGCTCTTTTTTCTTCAAGGCTGTTGAGAGAGGATGGTCCATGAATTGCTCATGTTTCTATACGTCTAGGCATGAAGAGCCAATTTGCTCTAGAACTGTCTTTTAAGGAATGTTAATGTAAATGTGGAGACAATGACTCCTTCTAGAACAAATTTATTTATGTTCCTGGGTAGTAAAAATAGAAGTATTCCCTCTTCAGAGAGATTTGCTTATATTCCAGGGTAATACGGATTCCCTGGTGGCTCAAATGGTGAAGAATCTTTCTGCAATGCGGGAGACTCAGGTTCAATCCCTGGGTCAGGAAGATCCCCTGGAGAAGGATATGGGAACCCCCACCAGTATTCTTGCCTGGAGAATCCCATGGACAGAAGCGCCTGGCTGGAGGCTACAGTCCTTGGGCTTGCAAAGAGTCAGACATGACTGAAACACACAGGGTAATAAAAATAATCTCTCCAGAAAGGAAGATGGGCAGACTTCCTAAGATCAGAGTCTCCTAATCTCAGGGTTCCTCTCCCTAATGCTCCCCAACTGTGCTCAGGCAGCACCTGTTCATCATCCTATTGGAAATGGGGCTCAGGAAAGTGAAAGTGAAGGCACTCAGTTGTGTCTGACTCTTTGTGACCCCATGGACTATAGCCCACCAGACTCCTCTGTCCATGGAATTTTCCAGGCAAGAGTACTGGAGTGGATTGCCATTTCCTTCTCCAGGGGATCTTCCTGACCCAGGAATCGAACCCAGGTCTCCTGCATTGCAGGCAGACGCTTTACCATCTGAGCCACCAGGGAAGGGGCTCGGCAAACCCGGACTCAAATATTCTTCTTGTTGTAAATAATAAATTGTCTAGGGACTTCCCTCGTGGTCCAGTGGTTAGGAATCTGCCTTCCAATGACAGGGACACGGGTTTGATCCCTCCTCGGAGAACTAAGCTCCCACCTGCCTCGGGGCAACTAAGTCAGCGTGCCACAGCTAGAAAGAAGCCCATGCACTGCAATGTAAGATCCCGCATGTGGCAACTAAGACCCCATGCAGCCAAAGAAAAAAGCCTGTCTGGGCTCATTGTCTTCTTCTGACCAGAACTACGGATGCATGTCATCCAAACCAACCAAATGCCACTGGGCTGCTGCTTAGGAACTTCTGGGCCATTAGACAGTTGCTTGATGCACGTGTAAATGTATTTATTTTGTCTCCTTGAGTTCACTACTAGGTTCCTGAGGGCAGGGCCCAAACTGTTCTTCCCTTTGTATCCTCCAGTAAGCCCAGCACGTGTAGACAATCGCTACTATTTTGGTGCTCTTGCTGTAGGCTCTCGTACATCCTGTCCTGAAGTGCTCTCCCTGATGGCTACCTGAAGACTTGGGACTATTTCTAAATTGCCATGGCTTCCGTGTGCCCAGTTGCCTCAAGACTCTGGGCTCTCAAGACACCCCAGGCTTTGTTAAACAATGGAGGCGAGTTCCAGCCCCACCAGTGCCCACCCAGAGGGCAGCCCACCGTGGATGCAGGAGCAGAGCCTAGGGAATACAGCCCCACCAGCCCTGCAGCCAGAGAGTTGGCCATACACGTGGCTCCCCAGCTTAGGGGCAGAATGAGCGAAGGGCGGCACTGCCCATGAGGGCTTGCTGTGGCTAGTAAACTCACCCATGATAGAACAAACGCACGTTATGGACTCGTTCCTCTTAGGTTTGCCAGATTTAGCAAATACCCTAATATTTTTTATATTACTAAGTGGTCCTACTCTCGGCACTCTCCCCTCTAGAGCCCATTCCCCAACTGAAGCCTTGCCCTCGGGGTGTGGTCATATCACTAAAGCAGACCCAGTGATAACGGTTTTCCTGATTCTCCTTTTTCACAGAGCCTGGCTCCTGGGCTGGTGAAGACGTAGATCTGAATGTTCAGAGGGTGGGCCTAGACCTTCAGCAGACCTTCCCTGAGTTTTGCTGGCCGCCTCGATCTTCTGTCATTGTTTGCAGGAAGCAGGACCACCAGGTAGGTGGTGGGCTCAGCTTTTGAACGATCTGGAAGCGTTTCCATTGCAGGAAGGGGGACCCCTTCCAGGGCCTGAGGGTGGGATCAAACACTCGGAAATGAATGATCAGAGGAGACACATGTGCTGACAAAGCAAAAGACTTTATTGGGAAGGGGTGCCCCGGTGGAGAGCAGTAGGGCAAGGGAACCCAGCTGTCACATGGCTCACTGTCTTGGGGTTTGTGGTAATGCAGTTGGCTTCTGGGTCGTCTCTGGGCAATCATGTTGCTTGTTGCCCCTGTGTGGTCTGAATCAGAGTCCTTCTCAGCCAAGGTGGATTCCAGTGTGAGAGTTTCTGGGAGGTTGGTAGGATGTACCGACTCCTCCTTCCTCCTTTTGACCCTTCTCCAATTCTCTGGTGAGTTTTGGCTGTAGCATCGCATTCTTTATTGGCACCTCCTGTTGTGAGACAACTCAGGCAAGCAGTTTATTTTCATGCCCAGCCAAGGCGGCCAGTTTCACTCAACAGTTCTCTAACATTTCGATGTATTGAGGTGCTCGATTTCCTGTTGAATGTGTTTTGTTTTTTAAATCTGTAATTGCCAGGATTGTGGGTCAAGTCGGATATAGAAATCAAGAAATGTCTATCTCTGTGTGTTAACAAAAGTTGATACAGAACCTAGGACGAGGCAGAGAGAGGGGAAGATGGAATTACCTCCTGGATGGGTGATAATCCACGTCCCCAGCTTTGATCCTTAATAGATGCTTTTTCCATGGGCCCCTTTGCAGAGGGGATACAGAGTACACCCTGTCTACCTCTAGGCTAATAAGAACCTAGTTCAGTGATTTCCTTTCCTCTCGCCCCATAGGCAAGACTTATGTGGGGCTTAGTTCTGAGCCGCTGCTGAGAGTGGCCTGATAATTCCCATCCCCCATGGACGGCTCTGGAACAGTGACACCTGCTCATGCGTCCTGGGGAGAGTCGCAGGATAAATAAATGCCTCCCTGGGGATTTGAGAGGTAACTCCCTGTCAGGGCTAGGGGCAGAGATTTAAATATGAATTACCGTCTCAACCTGGCAGGGGTTTATAGGATGAGCCCCTTATGTGCTCATGGGGAAGATTTACACAGTCCTTTCATCGGCACCAGGCTGCCGGAGTTGTCACTGCGTGACACTCGGCACTGGGGACCCTTCCGTGCTGGCTTCCATCCACCAGCCCCGGTCACGGCTCCGGCATCACGGCTGGTGGCTTCCAGCGTCCTGCCTGCCCAGCTCTCTCCTGTGCCTGCCACCCACCACCTCTGCCTCCAACGGGCAGGAGAGCAGAGCTCCCTCCACTGCTGCTCCAGGGAACCCCCGCCTGACTCCTCTCCTCTCTGGACTCCGTTTGCTCCCTGCTCCTCCATCCGAATGTAACCCGTCCCTTCCCGTTACCTTCTTTCCTGCCTTCCTCCCTCTCCAAGAAGGACCGGCTCGCTTCTCCAGGAGGTTTTATCTGCTCCTTTGCTTTCTGTGGCCCCTGTTACCACCAGTGTACTCGGCTCTGGGTTTGAGAATCCAACCATCGGTCACATAACCCTTGCAGAATCCCGTGGGGGAAAGAGTGTTAAAATCAGAATCCGGGGTTCCACTCTGAGTCTCCTGAATGAGAATCTCTGGTTTCTGGATTTTAGAAATCGAGTTCTGTTGATCACTGTTTATGTACACACACACATACACACACACACACACACATACAGAGATATACACTTAATTTACTTATTTTTGACTCTGTCAGGTCTTCGTTGCTGCTCAGGCTTTTCTCTAGTTGCAGCGATCGGGGGCTTCTCTCTAGCTGCGGTTCAGAGGCTTATCATAGCTGTGGCTTCTCTTCTGTGGAGCATGGGCTCCAGGCGTGAAAGTTTTAGTAACTGTGGCGCGCTGGCTTAGTTGTTCGGCAGCATGTGGGAGCTTCACGGACCAGAGATCAAACCCGTGTTCTGTGCATGGCAGGCGGAATCTATGCCACTGGCCTGCCAAGGAAGCCCTGTTGATCATTCTTAAGCACATTCTTAAGCACACTGAAGTTTGGGAAAGAAAGCTCTGCATCCCAGGGAGGGTTCAGGGCTGGACCTCCCTCCCTGGCTGAATTTCTCGATGGGTGAGTGTCCCCCTTCTTTCAATGGAGTCTCTCTCTGGCACTCAGCAACCTTACTGTGCATCTTTAGTGTACTTTTAGGGCAAGGGAAAGTATTTGGGACACCATAGGGTGTAGAACGGTTGCAAGAGAGGCCATGGCCTGACAACTAACCTGGTTCATGAATATTCATGCTGGTCCTGTGGTCAGTTTTGATCACTCAGCTCAATTTAAGGCACTCTCTATAAGCCTCTGTGAGAGCAGGAAGCAGGTTCTGGGAAGAGGGACATAAGGAAGAAGATGGAGGTTAAGATGAATTGACAGGCAATAGGATTAAAATTCTTGCTCAATCCTGATCTTGTGAGTAACTAACAGTGGCCTGAAATTAAAGAATTAAACCATGAAGGCTCCCTTGACAACTGATCTGATAGGCCCAGAAGTAAATTTCAGGGACCCTTTTTGTCAGACAGAGGCAGGGGAGAGCTCAGATAAGGGGTGCTGGGAGGAAGGGGCTGGGCAGTGATGGCCATCGGGGAAGGCTGTGGTCCCTCTTCTCAAGGCAGCACCAGAGGCTGAAATAGTCCTGGGGGCACATTAGTTGCCAGGGCTTTTAATCACCTTCAGAAATACTTTCCTCCTTGCATCCAACTATGACTTTGAAATGGAGGCAAAAAAATGAAACGGGGAGAAAGATAATGAAACATAGGTCAAATGTGGCAGCTGGTGAATTTCTGATAATTGCACTTTCCCATATAGCATTTCATTTCTATTCCCTGAAGTTGCACAGAACCCTGTGGGGAGGAAAAAACTCCAGCAACAAACAATAACAACAAGCAACTCTGAAGGGTTCAAGGAAACAATATCAAATGCAATTTAATGACATTTTTTATGGGAGACAGGGTAGAGATAAAGTGATATTCTAAGCCTGCTTCTTCTAACATCATAAGAAAGCCTAGAAAATTACATAAACATGAATTTAGGTCAAGTAAAATGATCCTTGATTTCCTTTCTGTCTCTCTCATCTCAGTACCCCCAAGAAAGGTTAAAAAGGGGAGAGGAATATTTATAGTATAGTATTCTATATACTGTACTATATTAGAAAAGGCAAACTCTAAGCCATGTAGATAACCTATGTAGTAATCTGATTTGGGGGGAAAAATCAATGCTTATCTACAACAGATTGTTTGGATCTTGTTACAGTGAAGTATTTCTTGGCTGGCTGTTCTCCAGGTTAACACAATGGAGAGCTCAGCAATTCTTAAGGAAATCTTCAGATAAAATCATCTGAAGGTCTAACAATCTACTAGGAGACTCTGCTCTTGATGCTGTTTGTAGCTGAACTTTAATCAAAACATAATTCTTTGATGTCCCAACCATGATCCTTTCCCCTTCCACCAGAAATTGCATCCAAGTGGAAGCTTCAACAAGCCTCACTTCTTTCCCTTACACTGAAGCCTCTGGGATCAGAGTCACTGATTCACTATTGGCCTTGGAGATTCTGCCTCTTACCAGGTACTCTGGAGTTTCACTGTGACTTTTATCTTAGTGGGAACCAGGCCTTAATGTGAAAAGCGTGCTGGCCTGGGTAGACTGTGAATTGTGAACGGGGTCCTTGTTGGGTTGCAGTGAAGTAGCCAGATTAAGCTAGATTAGCACTGGGCTCCACTCTTCATGTAACATCCTCTGACCTGTTCCCTCTCAGTCCCTCAGCTTCGTGCATGAGGGTCCTGTTTTCGCATTCACACGTGTTATGCCATGTTATAGTCGCTGCCCACTGTGTTATTCTCAGATGGTGGATATTTCCAATCTCTTGTTGCAAAGTGAAGTATTTCTTTAGGCTTTGGTCTACATATGGAGTAAGAGAGATGACCAATAAGAACAAGTAACGAGAGACTGTACTTTTGTAGAGTTGGGTCTTCTCTTTAGGACTGGGATTGCCAACAGGCTGGTTTTGTGAGGCATAATTTTTCCATGAAAGTCATCAGAGAGAACTTTCCACACTAACTACAATAGGGAAGGATCTGGAATAGAGAAGGGAACGCCCTGGAAGCTGCCTTAAAGCCTCAGACTCCCTTCTCCAAAACAATTTGCACCTTCCCAATAATTTGCTATTTGGCTGGCTTGGCTGTCATTTCTGTCCTGTCACTGTGGCCACTGGGATCTGATTTCTCCTTCCAAAATCCCTTTTCCCTATCCTGGTGTATGCATCAGAACTGTCCATGCAGTGATAATGCTGGTAAATGTTTAATGATTAGTTCTTCAAGTGGGAAACACCGTGGCTTACAGCACTGCCAGTTTCCATGATGTAAACACTGCCACTACAGCCAGTTTTAAGCTGTTCCCATGAGATCACCAAACATGGGGATGATAGCACATCATTATATACCATGTTCACCATACATATGTGATCAAGGTAAATAATCTCGAAAGCATGGAAAGTAAGAGTAGTGAAATAATTAGGAAGTGATGAGTTTTGAGTATTTATTACTTTTGTTTTAATAGAACTTAACTGTAAATTTATATACTTTAATTTTTAATCATGGCTATGCTTAACAGTTTGTAAAATTCCTAAAAAATTTAACAACTGTTACACAAGCCAGCTCTAACATACCACTCTGTCTTGGTCTGGGAAAAGATGGAGTAAAGGGAGAAATGAAAGGGTGTATTTTAATACTAAAGTACTAAAAGGCCCCCATGCCATTCAGACCTTATGCCCGGCCCTTCTGAGCCGTGGGTCCAGAAATTCCTAGAAATGTCATAGTTGGTATTGGTCCGAAGCCAGGACTTTGGGGCAAGACACACTGAATTCCAGTCCCCGCTGTACCATTTGCTAGCTCTGTGACCTTAAACAGTCGGGAAGATCCCCTGGAGAAGGAAATGGCAACCCACTCCAGTATTCTTGCCTGGAGAATCCCATGGACAGAGGAGCCTGGTGGGCTACAGTCCACGGGGTCGCAAGAGTCAGACACGACTGAGCGACTTCACTTTCACTTCACTTTCAACCCCTCTTTGCTTAGGTTTCTCATGGGTGAAATAATAGTATCTGCTTTATACGGTTGTGCGTGTGCGTGCTAAATTGCTTCAGTCATGTCTGACTCTTTGCAACCCTATGGACTGTAGCATGCTAGGTTCCTCTGTCCATGGGATTCTCCAGATAAGAATACTGGAGTGGGCTGCCATTTCCTTCTCCAGGGGATCTTCCTGACCCAGGGATTAAACTGGCATCTCTTACCTCTTCTGCATTGGCAGGCGGCTTCTTTACCATAGTGCCACCTGGGAAGTTGTAATGGAGATTAAATAAGATAATATGCTCAAAGTACTTAGCCCACTAAGCTACATAATAAACCCTCAATAAGTGGTAGCCATGAGTACCACTGTGATTAACCTGATCAATTTCTAAAAGGTCCACAGTCTCCACAGGTGGTGATGGGATCTACCCTAGATGCAAGTGCATGCAGAGAAGAATAATTAAGGCAATCTTCCTTGCATGGTCTGACTCCATTGTACACAGACCATTTATGTAAACTCAGCCTCTAGGCTGGGATGTCCTTCTCACCACACTTCCTGCTTGAAGATCACATGCTGGTAACTCATTTCTTGCTGTGAAGGGCTGCTGTCTTCCTAGGCCTACTTTAAAACACAAATAAAACTGGTCCCCCACATCTGTGGGTTCTGACTTGACTGTACTGAGCCATTTTATATGAGGTACTTGAGCATCCATTGATTTTGATATCTGCACGTTGGTGGGGGGCGGGGTGCTTATCCTGACACAGACTCCTGAAGATATAGAGGGCTGACTGTACTGTTTAGACAGTGGGTAATAAGTTTGCACCCAGGTGACCAAGTGGCAGTCAGATCCCAGGGCTCTACATTGAGCTGACTCCTGGGAATCTAAAAACGAGGAGCCTGCAGTGGGTGATGGGATGTGGAGTGGGGCCTGAGGCCACTGAGGACCCCACTCTTTGGTTCCCCCTCGCTGCCATGTCCCTCCCCACACTTCCAGGTCGACCAGTTCTTTGAGCTGAGATGCCTCTAAAATCAAAGCCTCTTCACACTCTGTCTCCCTGCTCCCCCAGGTCCTGGAACTAAGAGCCAGTGGACCCTGGGGCCCACAGTCCACAGATGCGGTGGGAACATGCTGCCTCTCTGGGGTTCATCTTCCTATCGTAAGAACACCAAGTCTCTAGTTAGTGGACCAGGTTCAAGTCATGGTTGTGACCTTGGGAAGGTCATTTCATGTCTTTGAACTTCTATTATTATTATTTTTTTTAAGCATATTAAAGATGCTGATGAGAATTTACCCAAGAATCAAATGAGGGAGCAACTTTGTGATGCTAAAGCTCAACACAGCACACATGTTGGTACCATATTCTGTCCCTGCTCATTGATTTTAGTTTGCTCCTTTTTCTTGCATTCTTAATGCATGGCTATCGAGACAAAGGCCTTCTTGGGACCACCGTAGATGGATAACAATAACACATCTCTACCCTTTAGCCTAAACCGTTTCTGGGAACCAAAAATATCAGTTCCTGTCTGGGCTCACTTATTCATAATACAGTCTTGTATGCACTAATAATAACCTAACGCTATTCTCAGTTTGGCTCACATAACTTGGCACTACAGGAAGGCAGAGATGATGTCTGCAGGAGCCCTAAGGCCCTGTGGACAGTAATTAGACACTTGCTGAGGTTTGGTTTGTTTATCTTGGGCACCTGTGATGCTGCACAAATGTTTCAAAGTGGTGGAGGGCCAGGAACCAGAGAAGGAATGCAGCTTCCGGAGGCAACAGACTTACAGCCAAGCGGGGAGGGTCTTAGGTTCTGGGGAAGGGCCTGGGGGTAAAGGAAGGAGCCAGTCTCTCCCTACATGAGCCAACCAGTCTCGGCTTGTTCTGTTCTTGGCGGGAGATGCTGGCGCCTTGTAGGATGCTGTGACGGTGCTAAGAGAAAGCAACCCACAGCTCTTTCCTTGGGGCTGCAGAGCTGGCGTCTGCCTCCATCAGTAACACGATGTTTATTAGCCTCCTTACGGCTCTTCGAGAATAAAACTCAGCTCCCGGGCCCCAGCGGTTACTGTGTAAGTAACAGGGGCTGTGTTATGCACTCCTCTATGGACTGGCACTGCCCTTTTGGGGCTGGAGCTGGAGGTTGACAGCGCAGGTGACCACAGGATTGTTGGGGGAAGGTTGCTGTTGTGTTTCAGGATCAGTTATTTTTGGCTGAGAAAAGATGGCTGATGCCCAGCCAGGGCAGGCTGCCAGAAACTAAGTCCTCAGTGGGAGGCCTGCCAGGACCCAGCCGAGATGGCCAAGGTGAGGGTATGGGGCTGAGAGCAATGTCTGGTTGGCAAAAGGTCCACTAGTGAGCATCATGTGGGGCTCGGGGGTTCCATGCTTCTGGTGCGGCTGGGGAGTGGCCAAGGAGAGAACAAAAATGATAAGGAGGTAGGAGAGGACCGCCTGGGAAGACTTACAGGTGTTCAGCTTCCATTGGAAGAGACAACATTGACTAAACGCGCTTACTTTCTTCAAAAACCCGAGAGACTTCCACAATGAGACGTTGGCATATTGTTCTGACAGCCGGATTAAGAGACAGCCGCTGCCCCTGCAGGCAATGTGGGTTTTTGTGGCCTCTTCTTTCACCCTGCAGCAGGGTGGTGGGTGCAGACTGGCTGGTGATAGCATCTGTGTGCTGAATGGGGCCCTCAGGATGTTTCATGTATTTATTTTTTCAGCTACATCACGTGGTTTGTGGGAATCTTGGTTTCCCGAGCAGGAATCGAACCCACGCTTCCGACATTGGAAGTGCAGAGTCTTAACCACTGGACCACCGGGGCATTTTAGAAGAAAGGAAAGGAAAGAGGACCCTCTCAGGTGTCTAAGTGATGGGGCCAGGCCTCCGGGCCAGAGGACCAGGTGCACCCTCCGAGTTCCTTGTGTCTGCTGGGCTGCTGAGTCATGATTCTGGTTATAAACTGTCGAGAGCACAGAGGAATCCTTGCTGGATACAAAAGCACTCCACCCCGAGGGAAAACACTGATGGATTTGATAACTTGATAATAAAGCTCCCTCCGGGGAGAATGCCCTCCCAGAGGTAGGAGATTAATTTTATCTTTTGCTCTTTTTGGCTGGTTCTCTTCCCCTGTGTCTTGCCCATTCTTTTCTATGACTTGCTCAACGAAGGGCAAAGAGGTTTTCTAGAAAGCACCAAACCCTTGAGGCCTTTGATTTCAGAGCAGGAAAAAAATGGCCTGAGCTGAGGGCAAGCTCACAGCAGCCTGCCAAAAGAGGGTTCAACCTCTTGCCTGCTCCCCTGAACCCCAGGATCAACCCAGAGGACACATGGCATGATGGTACCTCCAGCCCCGCACCCTGGAGGAGACACCATCTCGTGTCTAAGCAGCGTGGCCCCCGAGGTTCCTGGGAAACCTCGGGGCAGAGTTGTGTCTAGCTGGTCTGCAATACACACCCCTGAGCTGGCCAGGTCCCCTTCCATAATCTGCTATCTCCACGCCTTTCAGAGTTAGCTCAGTCTGAAACAGACTAAAAGGTGGAGGGGAGATGATGTGGACACTCAGACTCCTTTCAGCCCCAAGAGTCTGCCTCGTGACCTCGGTGACTGTTGCTCGTTTGAGAAGCAGGAGAGAAGGGAACTGCGGGTGGTGAGCAATCACCATTCTGATGGAATCCGATTAAGAAGCGTTCTAAAAAACTACACCAACAAATCAGGACAAACGTCACACCAAGGTCTTGCATCACAGGACGTTTACATAATATAATGCCCGTGGCACACAGATACCAGATACCACAAAGTACCTGAGACAAAAAAACAAAAAGGAAGAGGGCAGGAGGGAGAAGAATAGAAAGGAGCCCGAGGCCTGGCACGCGGAGATCTGAGGGCCCAGGCAGAGCTTCTCAGTGGAGGGGTGGCCGCACGCGAGTGTCCGGTGGCCTCTGTCTCACATCTCAGCCTCTGAGGAGCAGATCTCCGTGGCCGCGGAGATGGCGATCCCGATGGCCAGGCTGCCGTTGTCGGAGAAGTGCTGGGCCAGCGAGGTGCCGATGATGAGGCAGTCCCCGTTGGTGATGACCGAGTCCACGCACTCCAGGATAGACCGGGGCGTGGCCTCCCACCTGAGACATCGGTGGTTTCTGTTGAGCTCCAGGCGATAGGTGAAGCTGTCGGCCTGGGTGGGGGTCCCGATCAGCATCATGGTGGCGAAGAACTGGGGGTGCCCTACGTGCCTCTCCTGTTTCCTGAGCACCAGCAGGAAGTGGTGGCCGAAGCAGGAGTGGATGATGAGCCAGTCGGCCGGCGCCGGGAGGTGCATGTCCGTGGCCAGGAAGACAATGTCGGCCCCGTGGAGGATGTCCACCCTGTGCATCTGCCGGAGGTGGGGCACCACCACCTCCAGGTGGCCCTCCCACTGGCAGGAGAACAAGGGGCACAGGCAGGGCATCACCTGCGCGGCGGGCGGCCCCGCCTCCTGGTGGTGCAGGTGGTGGGGCCGGGCGTGGTGGCAGAGGCGGTGTCGGGGCTGGCGGGGGCAGTGGTGGTGGCAGTGGTGGGGGGGGGCATGCGGAGGCGGGTAGCTGCTGGGCTCTGGGGCGCTCTGAGTGACGGCATGTCGGCTGGACACATACTGTAAGAGACGGAGGAGAGCCTTAGTGGGTTCGTGGCCGCGAGATCAGTGTCTCTGGCTGAGGACCACCCCCCGCCGGTGTCCCCCCAACCCGCCACCAACCCGCAGGTTCAGAGTGTGGAAAGCAAATTCACCAACTCAGTCGTGCCTGACTCTTTCAGACCCCATGGACTTTAGCCCACCAGGCTCCTGTGTCCTTGGGATTTTCAGGCAACAATACTGGAGTGGGTTGCCCTTTCCCTCTCCAACCGATACAGGTAGACAAAAGCTTTATTTTGTGAAAAAAAAAAAAAGAGAGAGAGAGAGAACCGCCAGACTGTTTTCTGAAATGGCAGAACATTTTACATTCCCATCAGCCAAGTAAGAGGGTTCCGTTTCTCCATGTCCTTGTCAACACTTGTTATTATCTGTTTTGACAAATAGGTTAATGAGACCGAATTCATTGTTTTGCATATTTTGCCAAATTTAGATGCTGAAACATCTGTACATCTGCATGTCATTTTAGGAGAGAATGTAAATTTACCCAATTGAAAACAGAACCTCCTTCAAAAGATTCCTCCTGCAAGAAGAGACTTTCCAAATGTATTAGTATATTACCAAAAAAAAAAAAAAAAACTAAAAAAAAATGAGGGACATGGTGGATGTCTTGGGTGGTTGAGATTCTAAAAACTCAGTCCAAGAAAATGCAATATTTATTTTTATGCCTTTCTGATTCTTTAATAAGTTACTCAAACAGGCAATTTCCCCCTTCGAATAGGATGCATTATGATGGTCCTAAGTAACAAAGAAATCAATTTTTTTGTTCTTTTTTGATATTGTTGATATTTTTGTGCAGGGACTGGAGGTCAATGGATTTCTCCCCCACCCCATTTTATCATCAGTGTTATTTTTAGAACAAAATTTCGGTAAATACCAATTTGTCCTTCCAGGGCTGCCTGGGATTGGTACTATCTGGGGTGCCCTTCTGGGTTGTAAAACAAGCATGGCATGCAGAGCTGACTGTGTGCAGCTGGACTGTGGTCCCCAGGGCGGGAGTCTCAGCTGTGACTCCTGGGACTTGGCTCTACCAGGCACACTTCTGTCCTGCTTTAGACTCATTGTTAAAGAACAACTTACCAGGGGCTCACTACCAGGCTTCCTAGGTGGCACTAGTGGTAAAGAACCCACCTGCTGATGCAGGGACACATTAAGAGACGCAGATTCGATCCCTGGGTTGGGAAGATCCCCTGGAGGAGGGCATGGCCACCCACTCCAGTCTTCTTGCCTGGAGAATCCCATGGACAGAGGGGCCTGGTGTGCTACCGTCCATAGGGTTACAAAGAGTTGGACACGGCTGGAGCGGCTTAGCAAGCACACACGCAGTATTGATATAAAATCAAAGTAAGGAGGGAGTTAGGAAGAAACACCACGGCCTCCCTTTCCTCCCTCCATCCAGCCTCTTGCTGGTGCCTCCTGTTGGCTGGATGCAATCAGAAGGAAGCCCGGGAGATGCAATCAGCCAGGGTCAGCTCCCCTTGGAAATGTGCTTGTGAAGAGGGACTGTCCACCTGCATGCAGACGCCTCAGTCCCCTTTGTGATGTTCCTTGATCCCACCACACTGGGCTTCCTCGGCTGGGCTTTGATAAGGCTGATGAGGGGGAGGTAGGGAGGGCTGATACCTGTCCACAATCATTAAGCTGTCTGATGAAAATGTATACACAACCAGCTGACACGTGCACCGCCTGGGCATGGGCTGAGAATACTGAACAGGGTACGATCCCTGCTCCCGTCTCAGCGGCTCACTGTGATTAGTGTAACATAACACAGTGCAAGGATGCAGGATGCTGGGAGGGACTCTGCGCGTGCAAAGTGGGGGCGGTAGCTGTTCTGGTCAGTGCGAAGGCTGTCTACTCTCGGTGAAGCAGGAAGGGCGATGCTCTAACAAAACGGGCAAAAGGTTTGTGAGTAACAGGTTCCCAGGAGCTGGATCTGAAAGAACATGGGATGTCTAAGAAATGAGAAGTTCCAAGTGGCTGTTGCTAGGGGATCTGGCAGAGATGGCAAGGAGCAGGGCCGGAGAGCAGTTGGACCATGTTGCCAAAGAGTGGGCACGGAGGTGGCACCCAGCCCTAGGGGCAATCAGTAGGAGGGCCCAAGGGCTTTAGGGAGCCCCCTCGGGCAGTGTGATGCCCCAAGCCCAGCAGTAGAGCTCACACTCAAGATGGGGCCACAGTGGATTCCTGGCACTTGTCCAACCCCTGGACTCGAGCCATGATCGTCCTAGACTCTCCCCTTCCTTCCTTCTGGCCTCATCTTCCCCTGGCCTTCCCATTATTTAATTGCTGCAGGGTAACAAAGCCGCCAGCGGTGTATTCCAGAGTGAATGACTATGCAAATACGTCGTAAACTCACAGAGACCCCTGCACTTGCTTGCTGTGCCCTGGGAAGGTGCTGAGAATAAACACAGCCTTAATCCTTCATTTCTTCCTGCTCCTTCTCCTGATGCAAAATATGTTTCATTTATATACACGATCATCGGGGTGAGCGAGGTCACAGGGCCGCTGGCTGGGAGAAGGGATTCTTTTAATTGGCAAAATGCTAATCGTTTTGGAAAATGAATTCTAATCTTCCCATCTCATACAGTGGATGTGTGAGTAATTACTTTCCTTCACTAAACTGTTAATGCAACATTAGTGATTACACTAATTAAAACTAATGAACTCTTCCAGGCTGATAAACCCCTCAGTCAGTCCGAGGAGGCCTTCCTTCCATTGGCTGTCCTTAACTTGCCATTTGGAAGAGAGATCTTGAATTAACCTTTAGAATAACTCGCAAAATTGGGTTTAGAAATGTTAGGCTTTATGGACTGGGTATAATTCTCTCTGCAAGCATTAGTGAGACCATTTCCACTGAGGGTGTAATTGAATTTAAAGACATCTTCCTTAATTTCATCAGCTATACTCCCATGGTTGGTCATGGCTATCCCTCCAAATCCTGGTGTCCAAAGAGGAAACCTGGCCCTGAAAATACCCCGTGACCCCTTCTCCAGCCTCTGCTCCCTCTGATCTGTGAGCTCATTTGGAGGACTGCTCTGTCCTTCTGCCTGATGCCAGGAACAGTGCCATGCTAATGGAGGCATTTCAGCTGAAGGTGGGTTTTGCACCCAATTTCAAATGACAGTCATGGGTTTTGAGTTTGCTCATGTCCTTATTTATGAGAGTTAATGAAGTGAAGCTTTCAGTACTTTCAGCAATGCTATCGATGTATTTCACACACAGGAGAGAAGATGGGGAGGACGTATATTTCAGGGCAGGTATCAGAACGTTGGAAAAGACCCCGATGCTGGGAAAGAGTGTAGGCAAAAGGAGGAGGGGGTGGCAGAGGATGCGATGGCTAGGTAGTATCGCCAAGTCAGTGAACATGAATTTGAGCAAACTCCGGAAGATAGTGGAGGACAGAGAAGCCTGGTGGGCTGCAGTCTATCGGGTCACAGAGAGTCGGACATGACCTTGAGACCGAACAACAACAACAACCAGGACGTTGGAAAACAGTCAGTCATGGCCAGAACCTAGCCGGGCATCAGGTCTGCAAAGACGGAAGAGTCATTGTATCTGCTCCAGGTCCCACTCTGTAGTGTTTAAAAACTCCCTCTGTTTCTGGGAAGGATGGTCAAGGCTGAAGGTTTAGTGTTTCCCATTCCATTTTCTCACCTCCCCTCCTCTCAAAACCTAACATGAGTGTACATGTGCACACAAAACCCAGGAGGACTCTGGAAAAGCTTCCACCAAACAGTCAAGAAGTAAGTTACGCTGAGATAGAAAACAACGATGGGGCTTTTATTTCCACTAGACTGTCTTCCTTCAAAAATGTGTCTTATGCTGCTTTTTTCCCCAGACTGTTATACTTAGAACACTGAATGAATGAGATCTTCATGTGGGCAGCATGATAATGTCTGTAATTTTCTTTAAAATGCTTCAGTTGAGAGATTGTGATAGAAATGTGTACATTTTTAACCTACACTCCAGGGGCTGTCAATTCCCTAATCAGGAATTCACACTTCGAGGTGATCACCTAACATTTTATCTGAAAGGCCACACTTCAGAGATAATGACTACAATTGCCTTCCTTAGTATCCATATTTCTGATCCACACCAGATGCTGCTAATTAACATTTCCACAGAGGTTTCCATTGGTGAAATTAGTAGTTTGTTAATCAGCATAATAGATGTACTAAGATTGGGTAAAACATTTCAGATTAATTCTGCACTTTAAGGATGAACTCAGGAGTTTGTTCCATAACTATTTCTGAATCTAGCCACTGAGTCAAGGACTTAGCATGGTCTGATGCCATCTCTAAGAATATCAGAATCTTTTTCTTGTTAGATCACTACATACATACAAACTTTTCTTGCTGGCAGTCAAAATTATCTAAATTGAGCAAGGAGACATTGGTTAGCAAATAAACAGAAACTTTGAGTCCTCAGCTATATATGCCATGTGTGAGTGTGTGCTAAATCGCTTCACTCATGTCTGGCTCTTTGCAACTCCACAGACTGCAGCCTTCTGTCCATGGGATTCTCCAGGCAAGAATCCTGGAGTGGGTTGCCATGCTCTTCTCCAGGGGATCTTCCCAACCCAGGGACTGAACTTGCATCTCTTATATCAGCAGATGGGTTCTTTACTACTAGTACCACCAGGAAGCCCCATATATGCCATAACTAATTAGAGAAGAGGGAAATGAGTTATTACTGTGAAAAGAGGAAGATAAAAATTTGGGTGGATAGATTTTAAAAACCAAGGTCTGTGGGTGCAAAGGGGTGAAAGGTATCCATACAGGTGTCTACACAGGTACTGTACCAATGGTCTCAAAAATCTCCTGACCAAGCATATCATCTTATAAATCCAGACCCTGGCTGTGTGAGAGGCTGGGAAGAAATATGTGGACAGCACTGTGAGAGCAAAAATATAACTCAGTCCTCAAGCACCCTGGGCCTTTCTTGAGTTCCTGGATCCTGGCCCGTGGCCGCCCAGCAGGTGTCCACCATGGTCCCAACTGGTCTTGTGTCTTTGAGACCATCAGCCCTAGTAAGACAGAGATGCTCCCTCCCTCCTTGACCTGCGAAGTCAAGCAGCAGTTAAGATCTGTCTATACAGTTCACTACTGCATTTATTTCAACTCATTTGGGAAAATCATAGGGTGGGTGGCTTTCTCTCTTTAGGTAGCTTGGAAGTCAAAGAGGGTAGGGATTGTGTTGACTTTGCTCCCTGTTTGGTCTGGTGATGGGCAAAGCCAACACTGTGCAGTGTCTGGCATCTGCAGACTCTCACTGAGTATTTGCTGCTTGAGTGAATGGATGAATGAGTGGTTCGTATCTGGAGCCGTGTCCTGGAGCGTATCCATGCAAAGGCCACTGGCCTTCGGTCAGAGGCTCTGTCCTCTACCCTTCTTTCCTGTAGAATTATGTGGGTGTGTATGTGTGTGCACATGGGTGAGCATGAGTTGATAGCTATGGGCTCATCAGTTTGGTCTCCTGGTGGTTCCTTCCCCAGAACTCGACAGTGACAGGACACTGGGACCTGATTCATGTCCAGGCACTGGTTCGTGTCCAGCTGCCATCACAGGAAGTACAGTAACAGTGCTGAAGAAGCAACCTGTCCTGCCAGTTAGGCACTCTCTTTGCTTTTACTTTTTACAGCGATTACTCCCCGAGTCTCAGCATCCTCTTTATTCATAGCAGATGATTTCTTACCATCTGGGAAGGATGGTCTGGGGACCGTCGCCCACCTGTTAGACTGATCTGGACCCACTTTCCCCACTAGGACCAGTGACCTAACAGAAGGCTGGATGCCCCCATACCGCCTCATTCGTTTTCTGTCAACAATCACCAAGAAGCAACTTCACCCCAAGATTACAGCCCGCCCCCAGCTGCTCCCTCCCCTTTAAGATGAGGGCCTACTGGCCCTCTCACCCTGAACTGGCCCTTCTAGGCCACACTCCAGATAACAGGGGTCCTAGAATTCCCTACCCAAGGACTCTTGACTCAGCTTCCAGGAGCCTGAGCTATTTCTAGGATCCAGTACCAGAAGGCGGGCAATGGCAGACGTGAGGTGTGGCCAGTGGGGGACTGGCTGGAGCTTGGATGGGTGGGCTGGGGGTGTCCACTTGCCTCTGTCTTGGGACTCATCGCAATGCAAGACGAAACCTCAGTAAGAAGAAAGTGAGACAGGCTGCTGGCCGGTGACTCCGGTCTCCGGATCATCTCAAAGGGCTAATTATTAAAGCAGGCGGGTACGACATATTCAAAGAGTCGCTTCCCTTGATCTCTGGCTTCGAGGTAGCCAGACAGGCAGCGTGTGGGCGTTGGCCGGCTCTTTGACCTCCAGCCCCGCGAGCGTTAGGGGCGGGTCTGCGATCAAACCGCCCAGCGGAGGAATCCCGCACCAGTGGCGGAGGGATCGCTATTTCTTCTCCGACTCCGCCTTTCCTCCGTGGGGTTTTGAGCATACTAATGAGTTTTATGAGTCATATAGATGAAAGACCTTTCCTTAAAAGCAACTTTTGGAGTCATCAGATTTTTATATCTGCAGCCAGCAAGTGAATCCCAGGGCCTCTAGGGAGCCGTTGATAGGTTAAGATTTAATTACCTAAAGACTGTAAGCATCTGTATGGGATGACTTCAGGACCCCGGGGTGACTCAAGGGCAGGGCTTAGCACGCTAGGAGCACAATCTCAGCCAATCTGAACAACCTCAGGTTGTGGGCAACGGTTTTGCTCGTGTGCCTGGTGTCGCTATAGGTAGGATCAGAGCTGTCACCTTAAGGGAGGGGGTGAGCTGCTAAAAACAGTTACACATGTCAAAGCAAACTTGAGCAGCACCCTGCTCAGCAAACTTGCGCAGCACTCAACTTTGGCAGGCTATGCGTGGGTGGCAGTTGGTCCTGGTGGTCTGAGACATGCTGATGGCCAGGCTGCCCCAAGACCTCATGCCACCCTTGTTTGTGTGGTTCTTTAAAGACATCTTGACCAGACATTCCATAAGTTCAGCTCTCTCCAGCTGGGCTCGCTACCCTCCCCATCGCCCACCTACAGTGCACGCTGTGGCCTGGCTAAGTTGTGTTCCTCTTTCCAGTGTTCTGTGCTGACCAGGACAGGTCTGTCTGCCCTGCGTTCCTCTGTCTGTCTGCCCTGTGTTCCTCTGTCTGTCTGCCCTGCGTTCCTCTGTGACACAGGATACACTGAGCATCCAGCTTTGCTGCGGGACTGTGATGTGAACTCAGGTCCCTGAACATTGCATCTTTTCTTCCCTGCTGTATCCTCAGTGCTGGCAGAGCTTGGAACATGGTTGGTACCCAAGAAATATTCCTGGAGATGCTGAGTGAGTGACTCTCCCCCATTGAGCTCTCACCCTAATACAGTCCAGCCACTCACCATCTGGCTGCCGCCAATCTAAGGCAAGTCAGCCTCACTGCCTCTCTGGGCTAAGGTGGCAGCCTCCTAACTAGTTGTATTGAGTTGAAAGGTGACCCCCAAAAGATAGGTCTACATCCTAACCCCTGGAACTGTAAATGTGACTTTCTGTGAGAAAAGGGTCTTTGCAGATCTAAATAAATGAAGGATTTCAAGAGGCGATCACCCTGCATTATCCAGAGAGGCCCTAAATCCAGTGATAAGTGTTCTTGGAAGAGACAGAAGGGAAGAAGACATAGACACAGAGGAGAAAGCTGTGTGAGGATGGTGGTGGAGGCTGGAGTGGGGCTGCCACAAGCCAGGGAACAGCTGGAGCATCAGAACCAGAAGAGGCAAGGGAGGATTCTCTCCTACAGCCTGCAGAGGGAGCATGGGCCTGTTGACAACACGATTTTAGCATTTTGGCCTCTGGAACCATTGAAAATAAAGTTCTAGTATTTTGAGCCACCAAATTTATGGTAATTTGCATGGCAGCCCTAAGAAATGAATACACAAGTCTTCCTGCATCCATTCTTGGCCTCATGCGGACTGTAACTTTTATCACAAAATCTTTTAATGGTCTTCCATCCCTGTCAGGATGAAACACAAACTCCTATGTGTGCCATCAAGAACCAACATACTCTAGAAGACCTACAGGTGGCCAGTAAGCACATGCAAAAATGTTCAGCCTCACAAATTCTTAGAGAAATGCAAATCAAACAGTGAAATCACATTGGTCAGAATGGCCGTCATCAAAAGGGTCTACAAATAATAAATGCTGGAGAGGGTGTGGACAAAAGGGAGCCTCCTACATTCTTAGAATTTAAATTGGTGCAGCCACTACGGAAACAGTATGGAGATTCCTTTAAAAACTAAAAATAGAGCTACCATAGGATTCAGCAATCTTGCTCCAGGGCATATATCCAGAAAAGATGAAAACTCTAATTCACAAACACACCTGTAGCCCAGTGTTCATAGCATCACTGTTTACAATATCCATGACGTAGAAGCAACTTAAATGTCTATAGACAGATGAGTGGATTTAAAAAATGTGGTATGTATATATATATATATATATATATATAAACACATTAAATATATAAGGCAAAATTACTCAGTCATAAAAAATGAAATAATGCCATCTGCAACAATATAGATGGAGCCAGATATTACCATACCAAGGGAAGTCAGACAAATATATGATATCACATATATATGCAATCTAAAAAAGTGATAGAATGAACTTATTTATAAAACAGAAATAGACTCACAGACGTAGAAGACAAACTTATGGTTACCAAAGAGGAAAGAGAGGAGGAGATATAAACTGGGAATCTGGGATTAACAGATATACACGACTGTATATAAAATAGATAAACAGCCAGGACCTGCTATATAGCGCAGGAACTATATTCAATCCTCTCAATAACCTACCATGGAAAAGAATGTGAAAAAGAATATATATATATTCTTCTATGCATAACTGAGTCACTTTGCTGTAAACCTGAAATAAACACATTGTAAATCAACTGTACTTCAAAGAACAAAACCCCACATTCTTTGCATCATCTTTTTTTTTTCTCTGCATCCTATTTGCTACTCAGCCTAAGCACATTGACCTCTTACTGTTTTTTTGAACACGCTATCCACACACTTGCCCCAGGGCTTTTGCACTGTCTATTCCCCTTACTTGAAACAATCCCACATACCCCCGTGGCTCACTGTCACACTTCATTCACATCTCTATCCCACAACTGCCTCTACTCTGAGGCTGTCCTTCACTTAACTGTTAAAGAAACCCTCTCAATCCCCTTACTCTGCTTTAGTTCACTTCCTAGTATTTTTCAGTTCTATACAACTATATAGTATAGTGTATGTAGGTCATACATTTTTTGTATACTGTCAGTCTTCCCTACTGCAATGTAAGTTTCTTGGGACTAGGAATTTGGCTGTGTTCACTATTGTATCTCTAGAACATTATCAGGTACCTTAAAGAGCTCAATAACTGTTTTTGTTTGTTTTTTGTGTTTGAATGAATGGTTACATTCCTTTGGGTCTTAAACTTTTCCCTCTGGGTCGGGAAGATCCCCTGGAGAAAGAAATGGCAACCCACTCCAGTATTCTTGCCTGGGAAATCACATGGACAGAGGAGCCTAGGGGAGTGGTGTGTACAGTCCGTGGGATCACAAAAGAGTCAGACACAACTGAGCGACTAAACGGCAAAAACGATGGCTTTCAGGCCCGTCTCGTCCTGGCTCCCAGTCCGTCTCCAAATCTCCCAGCACTGAGGAATTCATGCCTACACGTCTGCATTCCTCCAAATATTCCAGGTCCAAGATGATAGAAGCAAGGGTTTCCTCTCTGTCTGCTTAGGACCTCTGCTCAAAATTCTGGTTTCCTCCCTGAGGCTTGCTTTAGGATGACTGGGACAGGGAATGGTCTCACTGTCAGGAAATGTCTACAGCCAGATGTGGATGTAGCCTAGTCTTTCCCAGAATGATTGTCAGCTCAGTATCCCTGGGCTAACACCAGCGCTGCATAAATCTAGAGCAGAGAACCAGGTCATTTCACATACCAAAAAAAAAAGAAAAGAAAAGAAAATCCATCTTCCAACAGCACACTTAATTCCCAATAATCATTTTTAGCAAATTGGGCCTTCCGATAAGCCTGCCCCTAAAATAGGAAGTGTGTCGTTTGACCAAGGGTGGATGGAAAGACAGAGCTGCAGGGAAAGAGAAAACACTTTTGAAGGCAGACCCGCCGGGGTATGAATCCTGGCTTTGCTATTAAAAGCTCTGAAACCGTGGGCTCATTAATTAATCTCTCCATTCTTGTTTCTTCCTTTATAAGATGGGAATTGTAATATCTCATAAGGTTGGAGTAAGGACTGAATGAAATACAAAATATTGGGTTGGCCAAAAAGTTCATTCAGGCTTATCCATAAGCTGTTACAGAAAAATCCAAGTGAATTTTCTGGCCAACCCAACATATTGTATAGTGCCTAAGCCAGAGAAAGAAGATATGGTTATCATTATTGCCATCATCACTATTATTATCATGGTTATTGAATAGCTAGCTGCTGAAGATGTAAGCTAAGGAAATTCACTCTACATAATTTCTAGACTCATAACTGAATTGGATGGAATCTTAAAAACACCAAAACCTTTCCAGAGCCCCCTCAAACCTCCCTGACAGCTCTCACTCCAGTCCAATGTTTGCACTTGTAGAAAGCTTCTTACTCAATATTTTCATCTCGTCACTAGCCAATGGATGCTGGCTGCAATGTACAGAGTAACTTAATACATGTAAAGAGCCTAGTTGAG
This sequence comes from Budorcas taxicolor, assembly GCF_023091745.1. NCBI lineage: Eukaryota > Metazoa > Chordata > Mammalia > Artiodactyla > Bovidae > Budorcas > Budorcas taxicolor. The sequence goes on from NC_068921.1 coordinate 16,077,963, forward strand.
TGCCTGAAACATAGGAGGTACTCAATAACTGATTGTTATTATCTTCATTATCATCATCTACTTGGACAGTAAGGAGATCAAACCAGTCCATCCTAAAGGAAATCCACCCTGAATATTCATTAGAAGGCCTGATGCTGAAGCTGAAGCTCCAATACTTTGGCCACCTGATATGAAGAGCTGACTCGTTGGAAAAGACCACGATGCTGGGAAAGATTGAGGAGGAGAAGACGGGGTGACAGAAGATGAGATGGTTGGATGGCATCACCGACTCAATGGACATGAGTTTCAGTAGACTCTGGGAGATGTTGAAGGACAAGGAAGCCTGGCATGCTGCAGTCAATGGGTTTACAAAGAGTCGGACATGACTGAGCGACTGAACATCACCATCTGCTAGCATTTGGGGCAGTGCAAAGCTGCTGGAAAGTTCAGGCAATTCTATGAGCACATTGGTCCCCCCAGCTTCTTAGAAGCTCATCCCTTTCTCCTCCATTGATTGAGCATTTCTCCTAGGGCCTGTCACCCATGGTGGCCGGGCCTAAGTGGCATTATGTAAGGCAGTGCCCTCCCCTAAGACAGGCTCTCCTTGCTTGAGAGAGCCTCTTCCTCCCTTTCTATGTCTTTTTTTTTTTTTTGGCTGTACCACGAGGCATGTGGGATCTTAGTCCCTCGACCAGGGATCAAACCCACAACCCCTACATTGGAATCGTGGAATCTTAACTACTGGACTGCCAAGGAAGTCCCTTTCTATGTCTTTAAAATATGTTTCCTGAGAGAAGATTGCCCTGTGTGTCTGCTTCCTCGAGCCTCATGCCTGTACTACCCACGGCTTACCTGGTATATGGCTATTAATATATAGTTGACAAATGAAAATTTGGTAAAGGCAATAATATTCATGTTGATCTGAACCATCATTTTAAATGACCTCTAAGCATCTGCTATGTGGAAGAGTTCCTGAATAAACAAAGGCATGGCCACACTGGGATGGCTTAAATGAAACAGATCAACAGTACCATGTGTGGGCAAGGAAGTGGAGCAGGTAAAACCTCAGACACTGCTAATGGGAGTATAAATTGGTACAGTCACATTGGGCCACTTTTGGGGCAGTATCTGCTACAGCTAAATACAAGCCAGCCGCTTTGACTCAGCACCTCGACCCCTCAGCATTCATCTGTTGGGAAACAGTTCTCCGTTGAACTCTTGCGTTTCTGTATGCCTGGCAAGCCAGGCATTCGGTGTCCTTTGTTTCAGACTGTTTTCAAGGATGTTTGTATACTGAACAGCCTTGAGACAGAGAGATATTGTTTTCCTCTGGAGCAAAAGACAGATTTGCTTGCAGCCCTGGGACTCAAATGGGGCTTCCCTGATAGCTCAGTTAGTAAAGAATCCACCTGCAATGTGGGAGACCTGGGTTCAATCCCTGGATTGGGAAGATCCCCTGGAGAAGGGAAAGGCTAGCCACTCTAGTATTCTGGCCTGGAGAATTCCATGGGCTGTATGGTGTATGGGGTCGCAAAGAGTCAGACACCACTGAGTGGCTTTCACGTTCTTTGGGACTCAGATATTGTATCTCCCTCTAGAACTAAGGGCAAGCATACTTACTGTCCATTATAAAAAATTACTTCCTGGTGGTCCAGTAAGACTCTGTGCTCCCAATGCAGGGGGCCTGGGTTTGATCCCTGGTCAGGGAACTGAAAGTTCGTGAGCCGCAACTGAAGATCCTGCACGCGGCAAACAATCAGAGATCCCACGTACCACAACAAAGTCCTGGCACAGCCAAAAAAAATTATTACTTTTAAAAAAATTAGAATTCCCCAAGCATTTGTAATGCACCCTACTGTGGGTGGGTGTCATTTGGCCTTCTCTGTGTTAATTACTCTTTGGGGATTGAGTCTCAAGGAACTGGTGCAAAAATGCAAATATTCTGGCTGCTGCTGTAGCTGTGGGTGAGAAATTGCCTGTCATCTCTGACCCAGGAGTGTTGTGTCTTCTGCCAGCCTCAGTGAAACAGGTAGGCTACTTTGTGAGCCAACCAGTTGAGTAAAATCTCAGGCTCCTTTTGGTTACATTGAGCCCCTGACAGAAGTGAGCAAAGTAAGATCAGCAAACATACATACAGATATTTATAGAAGGATTAATTCACAGTAGCTAGAAATCTAAAAACCACTAAGGGTGCCTTCAATGGATACACTACTGTATAAGCTGGGATGCTGTCTAGCTGTCACAAGACAATGAAAGGCTGCTACAAATATGGGTCCATTTCAGAAGCGTCTTGGTTAACAGAAGCTAGACACAGAAGAGTACATCCTGAATGATCCCATGTGTATGAAGTTCAAAAACATGTACAGTTGACCTATGGTGAGAGGTTTGTGTGGGGGCGCATTGACTAGGAAGAGACGTGAGGGAATCTCTGGGAGGGGGTGGGGCTGGAAATGCTTTAGTGGTCAGCTGGACGCATGTATCTGTCAAAATCTGTCTGGTTATGTACTAGAGATTTGTGTACTTCACTGCCTGCTATACATGAAAAAACATAAACCAAGCAACAAATAGAAAAGAAGAAAAAAGGACTTCCCTGGTAGTCCAGTGGTTAAGAGTCTGCCTGCCAACGCAGGGGACAAGGGTTCCATCCCTGGTCTGGGAAGATCCCACATGCTGCAGAGCCACTAAGCCCGTGTGCCACAACTACTGAGCCTGTGCCCTGGAGCCCAGGCTCTGCAGCAAGGGAAGCCCCCGCTCACTGCCACTAGAGAAAGCCCATGCGCAGCAATGAAGACCCAGCTCACCCAGAAATAAATAAATTAATACATTTTTTTAAAAAAGAATCTTATCGTTAAGATTTTTAATACGGATTTTTAATCCGTATTAAAAAAGAATAAAGAAGGAGCCTGGGGGAATGGGTGTGAATGGCTCTTGTCTCCAGGTCACAGTTAAATGGGCATATTGTACGGTCCTTAAGGCAGAAAACTTTTTTTTATGTTCCCACGTGTTCATTTGCTCCTCTGTGGATCTGGGTGCCTGTGATGCTAGTAACTAGGGCGACTGGAGGACAAGGATGGGAGTTACAGCAGGGCCAGGCGCTGGGCATCCACGGGGAGTGAGAGTCCCTTGGGCTTGGAAGATGGGGTCACGACTGACACCTCCGGGGAGACTGGAAATTAGAGGAAAGGATTAAAGGGATGCACAGCCATGCCTGGAATGGGCAGGGCCAGCCCTTTGGTCCTGGGAGCAGAAGGCACTTTCTTGAGTCTAGATGAGGGGCTAAGGACTGAGACTAACACCGGGGCAGGGCCGAGAACTAGAGGAGACCTGCCCCCGGCTGTGGGCCGAGAGCTCCGTGAGGCCCCCCTCACCCCTGCTGACGGCTCAGACTCAATCCCCTTGAGCAAAGTAGGGGCAGGTGTTTTATTGACTCTAAAGCTCTCCCAGTCGCTGGGTACATATTTAATAAAAATTTCAGGCTTAAGGGGGCTGACATGGGAAGGCAGGAAGGAGAATTGCTGCCTCCTGGGCTTGGAGGGTGAGCAGTCTGGCCAGTCCCTAATAACTTCTTCATCCAATATTCATCTCTGAGTTATTACGGTCACCATGCGTCTCTAAGGAACATGATTATTAGTGTCCACTAAGATAATTAGTCCGATATACTTCAAGGCAGTTGAAAGTGTCCCCATAGTTGTATTTCTTTCTAGAATTCACCGTGGCTGCATTTCAACATTGGTCCCGTTTTGGTCCCATTTCCCTCACTTTCTCCCAGAGTCCCAAACACTCCATCTTCTAAGGGGAAGTTGATCACGGGGCCCCAGACTCCAGCTGGGCCCTCTGTAGGCTACACTGGTTGAACCATGCACAGCACCTGCAGCGTGGGTCTCCTCCAGGGTCACCCCAGGAAGGGGGCTGGGCTGGCTTTCTATCGCTGCATCATTCCCCTCGCTCTCAGGGGATGTTCTAGAAGGGCAAGCACATGCCCTGCACTTGTGTGAACCTCCCATCACATCCCTGGCAGTTCCATCAGCAGAAAAACTCCCCTTTCACTACTCCATTGAGAGGGGGCTGGACCTGTCTAGTTCAGACACTGCAGCACGCATGCGAATCACCTGGACATCTTGGGAGAAAGCAGACTCTGACTCAGCAGGCGTGTGTAGGACTGAGATTCTTGGATTTCAAAGCTGCCGGGTCATGGACCACAGTTTGAGAAGCAAGGGGCTAGACGCACTCTTCCTGTCAGCTTAGATCCTACTGGGCATGTCTTGGACTCAAATAGGTGGTTCTCAATGGTCTCAGACATTTCTCTTAACTCTCTGGTTCTTTAACAAACTTCGAGGGCACCTTCATAATAGGCTCCCCTCTTCTGCAGGATAACGACTTGATCTGTCAGTCATGCAGGGTCCCCAGTATCCAGGCAGAGCCTGGTAACATGGACTTGCTTCCCAGGAGGGGCAGAGGGGGAAGAAGGGAAGGCAGAGCACTGAGGGAATTTTTAAGCACAGAGTGGGAAGTTGGTTTATCTTCTTTATTTTCACAGTATTTAAATTCATTTTTTAGGAGAGAGTTTAGCTTTAATTAATAAATTCTTCACTTTTTTATAGCTGCCTGTAATTTCCCACTATTTAGTTTAATTGGGTTTTCATGGTCAGAATTTAGAAGCAGCTTCCTCCTCCGAGTTTTAAGTAGTAAAACATAAACGAACAAATATCACCCTCTCTAGCAGGCCCGTTGATTTCCATGCTGTTCCGCTGTCACACTTCTTGTTGTTCAGTTGCTAAGTCGTGTCTCACTCTTTGCAGCCTCATAGGCTGCAACACGCCAGGCTTCCCTGTCCATCACCAATTCCCAGAGCTTGCTGCCGTCACATAGTGAATTCATTTCTTCACCCATTCATTCAACAAATCTATATTAAGCAATTAGTATGTGCCGTGGGAGGTACTCAGGGCAATGTAGTCTCCATCTTCTCAGAGCTGACTTCTGAGCAATGGGACCACGTACTCATAGGTGTCAGGCAGGGATTTGTAGAATGATCAGGGTGTTCTCTGTGTGGTGTCTTGTAGAGAGAAAGTGAAAGGTGAAGTTACTCAGTCGTGTCTGACTCTTTGCGACCCCATGGACTGTAGTCTACCACACTCCTCCACTCCATGGATTTTCCAGGCAAGGGTACTGGAGTGGGTTGCCATTTCCTTCTCCAGAGGATCTTCCCGACCCAAGGATCAAACCCAGGTTTCCCGCTTTGTCGGCAGACGCTTTACCATCTGAGCCACCAGGGAAGAGAGAAGCTGAGAGCAAACTGCCCTGTCCTTTCTGCGTCCTCCTCTGGTTAATGTCAAACCCAGTGGTGGGGGTGGGGTGCTTCCCTGATGGCTCAAGCAGTAAAGAATCTCCCTGCAATGCAGGAGATGCAAGAGACATGGGTTCGATCCCTGGGTGGGGAAGATTCCCTGGAGGAAGGCATGGCAACCCACTCCAGTATTCTTGCCTGGAGAATCCCCATGGACAGACAAGCCTGGCAGGCTACATTCCATGGTGGTCGCAAAGAGTCAGACACCACTGAGCTACTGAGCATGCACACGCTGAGAGAACTGGGGGGAAAGAAAAGCAAAGAGGGTAAGGAAGGTGGCTTGGGTGGGATGAGGAAGGAGCTAGAATCCATGTAGACTCTAAGGGTCTGATCTCTGTATAATTCCTTGCAGGAAGCCAGGTTTGGAAGGACTTTATCCTCCTCCCCAGCCCTTCCCCATATACCACCCACGGCCAAAAAAATTCTTCCATGAATCTAACATCCAAGTATATTCAGAAGGGAGATAAGTTGATGATGGCAGGAAGGCCTTCCTTCATAAAACATAGGAATGACAAGTCCTCAATCCTAGCACTGCCAACGTGCCAGCCTCGTGATGAAGAGTCAGCGTGAGCGAAAGTCTCGTCAGTTTCTCCCCATTTCCGGAACTTGGCATATCCACATCACTTGAACTTGGCCAAGCAGTTAGACAGTAATTTCCTGGCTAATCATCGCAAATCTTTGCAGACAGATCTCCAGTGAAACTTAAATGTCTTTGTGAGGGCTTAGAAAGGAACCGAGGTGTAGAGTGGAAACCCCACCCCCACCCCCTCTGCCCACCACGTGTGATGCGGAGGTGGGTAGCCATCAAGACTCCTGCAGAAATGCGATGTACTCCCAATTGTTCCACTCCTTCCAAAACCAGAAGCAACTCTTATGTGTTTTTTTTTTTCGAGGCCTTCATTTCCATGATTGTAAAATGAGAAAGTTTGGCACCTGCCCCTCAACTGGAGGATGTGAAGGAGATGTTATGTTAGAATGTGTTTTAAACAGTGAAATCCATTTGGAAGAAAGTATTATATGGATGCAAATCAGGCAGGGGCATGCCCCACTTAATTGTCTGGCAGACATCTGCCGAGGACCTGTGCAAAGCGCCTTACACGCGTCACTCTCCTCTGGGCTCCAGACGTGAGAACCGTTATCACTAGCAATTTGCATCCCAGGAAACTAGAGCAGCAGAAAAGATAAGGGTCTTTCAAGACTTTGGGGGTTAGCAGTAGTGAAGCTGTGTTTCAATCCTTGGGAATCCGGCTTCCAAGCAGGGGAACTGAGCCCACCCAGGGGTTCCTGCCCCCTCTGTGTGCAACTGAAGCTCAGTTATCTGCCTGTGGATTATCTGCAGCTCATATTTCATTTTATTCCAAGCTGACTCTTTTCTCGCCATCCAGTTCAGCTCATTAGTTGGCAGGGGAGCTCAGGGACTTAGAAGTAATCCTAATATGAAGTAAAGAGCAAAGCCTATTTAGGAAGATAAATCTTCTGGGGAAAAAATGTATGTAACATATTCCAGAGTTAAACCTGGGTGATTTTTCCCATCTTCTAGATGACCTACACCCGCCTCACCACTGTCCTCTTTTTCTAGCCCAGATAACTATGGATCTTTTTTTTTTTATGGATTTTTTTTTTTCTGATTAAAAGGAAATGTATCCTGATCAAAGAAATTTCAGAAAATTCTGCACAGTATAAAGAAGAAAATAGAAAACTCAGAAGACCACCGTCCTGTCAGTAGCACTATTAATGTTTTGGTGGGTGCTTTTTTTCAATGCCTTTTAAACATGAATATCTAAACATTGTATGTATGCCTGGTGGGCTAAAGTTCACTGGATCTCGAAGAGCTGGACATGACTTAGCAACAGAGCACACACAGATTGTGTATGGTCTTGAACACTTTTTTTTTTTTTCCCATTTGAGAGCTCATGGAACAATACATGTCAAAATATGCTGATTGACACCATCATTTTTATTGGCTCCAGTGGTCTCAGAGAACTCATGGAGAACTCATATGGAGGTGGCATAATTGGTTTTGTTCGGATCTGGCTAAGAGAGACACCGTTGCGTGTATTCAATCATTGATTGAGTCATTCATTCAGCAGACCTGCCAGAGACTGGCATGAAAAGAAAACTAAGATTCAGTTCAGATCCTCAAAGAGTTCACTGTCTTGTCTCAGAGTCTCTGGATCTTTCTCTTTTGTGGCCCAACCTGCTTGTCCTCTTGTTGTCCCCTCTGTCCTTGTCCAGAGAGTCCAAGAAGTAGCTTTGTCCCTGGAAGCAGCCAGGCCTTATTCGCTGACCCTCCCCCCACTCCATTCCCTTCCCCCCTTTTGCCTCTGGGTTTAACAGTAGCATAAAACTAATTTATGGCTCTTGCCAGGAAGAGGACAAATTTTCATCTCAGCCCGTCATGCGAAAAGCTCCAGCACAAAATGAATAATTGGTGACCCATGCTACCTATTAGAGATTGTGCTGGGGTCACCTCGTTTGTTGTTTTAACACAAGAAATTAAGGGCCTGGCAAGGGTTTCCACGGGGACTGAATTGGTAATGAGGTAGAACGTTGTCTTTGTGGGTGACCTCTCCCAGTGCCATGATCACAGCGGGGGTGGGGTGGGGAAACTCGGGCCTTGCTTCCGCAACCATCCCACGAGAAGGGCTGACTCTGCCTGTACCCACTTCTGCCTACAGGCTCAGGGCCATTTCCCCCCAGGGTCCTTATCAACCAGCACAGCTAGGATATGCTGGACATGGTGTGATGAGTTGAATGGGACGTAGACAGAGATGTTGCTGTTTCAACCATCAGGGAGTTCGCCAGCACAAGCCATATGTGAAGCCATATGTTTCTATGATATAAGAGAGTGTGGAGTGATGCAGGCTGCCTTCCCTGCAGGATCAAATGGCTTGAGTTGTAGGAAAAGCCTTGTGCACGGGGTGACCCTTAAAATGGGCCAGAAATGAGAGATGAGAGCTGGGTGGTGGAGAGGTGGGAAGAGAGAACTCCTGGAAGCCAGGGAACGGCTTCAGCTTGGTGAGGAGCTAGTCTTTTCATGGGCGGGTGAAGCCTTAGCAGAATAATGAGAAATAAAGGTTTGACAACATTACCAAGAGCTTTGAAAGTAAGTTGGGGCTTGGGAGGTGTGGCATGGGGGTTCATTTTGGATTGGTTCTGTATCCTGGGTACATGATCCGGATACACAGGGTAGACTGAGTGTGCCATGCTTTCTACTATGAGGGACTGGAAATCATGATGGAAATAAACTGTGTGTGTAGGGCTTTTCACCCAGCAGGGGCTCAACAGATATTGAATAACATGTTACATTACTCATTGCTTTGCCACCTCTTCAGTGAAGAACTATCGCCTCGAATCATCACTTTAGCATTTTAAAAGTGTTTTCATACTTAGGGTCTCATGTAATCCTGAATATAGGGAAGGTCAGGTGCACTTGTCAGGCCACTGATGACATTTGCTGGTATTCTGTATGTTCCAGGCATTGGTCTAGACAGCAAGTGTCAGAGAGGCTGAGCTTTGGTGGAGATTCTGCCAGTTTATGCTGACTCTGGAAGAGACGGGGAGCGGGAAGGGGAGAGGCTTTAAATGGGAATTGGGATAAAAGAATCAACCAGAAAATGGGTTTTAAAAAACAAAGAGTTTAAGGTTCAATGAAGTGGCAGAATGACAGGAGTATAGTTTTTTTCCCATGGCCCCATGACGCAGGTGGGGAGTTCACAGAGCGAAGGGGGGTGAGCCAGGGCAGGGACTGGTGAGGAACGTTTGCCTCTTGGATTATGGCCCTTGAGCTAGAAGGAGGGTGGGAAAATCTTCAGGATGATTAGGGTAATTCTCAGCCAAATATTTATACACTAGACTGAGGGGTCACTTCGGCTGCCACCGTTCGTGTTTCAGGAGAGGGAGTGGGGCTGCTCTGGGAGGATGCGCTATTTTAAAACAGAGCAGTGGCCTCGGTGAGCCTCATGCAAGTGCCACGCTAGCTCTAGCTGTGAATTCAGCACATGCTGTCCCAGGTGGCTCAGTGGGTAAAGAATCCACCTGCAGTGAAGGAGATACTAGAGACATGGGTTCAATCCCTGGGTTGGGAAGATCCCCTGGAAGAGGGCATGGCAACCCACTCTAATATTCTTGCCTGGAAAATCCCACGGACAGAGGATCCTGGTGGGTGACAGTCCACAGGGTCGCAGAGTCAGACATGACTGAGCATGCCTGCTGTCCCCAGTTGTTTGTGTTGAAGCAAGCAAAAGAAGGCAGAACCAGGAGTTCTGGGTTGAAGCAGCCTTGCACCAGAAAGCTTGCTCACTGGAGTGTGAGCAACAGTAATGTACTCTCCTAAGTAGTTTGAAAGTGGGGACTGTGCTTTATATAACTCTGACTTGCTTGGGTCACTGATAGGTATGTTCGGTTAAGTTCAGTTGCTCAGTTGTGTCTGACTCTCTGTGACCCCATGGACTGCAGCCGGCCAGGCCTCCCTGTCCATCACCAACTCCCAGAGTTTACTCACACTCATGTCCCTCAGCTTGGTGATGCCATCCAACCATCTCATTCTCTGTCATCCCCTTCTCCTCCCACCTTCAATCTTTCCCAGCATCAGGGTATTTTAAAATGGAGTTTCAGCATCAGCATCAGTCCTTCCAATGAATATTTAGGATTGATTTCCTTTAGGATTGACAGGTTTGATCTCCTTGCAGTCCAAGGGACTCTCAAGAGTCTTCTCCAGCACCACAGTTCAAAAGCATCATTTCTTCGGCACTCAGTTTTCTTTATGGTCCAGTTCTCTTTCCATGCATACTGCTGCTGCTGCTGCTGCTGCTAAGTCACTTCAGTCGTGTCCGACTCTGTGTGACCCCATAGATGGCAGCCCACCAGGCTCCCCTGTCCTTGGGATTCTCCAGGCAAGAACACTGGAGTGGGTTGCCATTTCCTTCTCCATCGCATGAAAGTGAAAAGTGATGTTGCTCAGTCGTGTCTGACCCTCAGCGACTCCATGGACTGCAGCCTACCAGGCTCCTCTGTCCATGGGATTTTCCAGGAGAGAGTACTGGAGTGGGATTCCATTGCCTTCTCCATTACATACATGATCACTGGAAAAACCATAGCTTTGACTAGATGGACCTTTGTTCGCAAAGTAATGTCTCTGCTTTGTAATATGCTGTCTAGGTTGGTCATAGCTTTTCTTCCAAGGAGCAAGCGTCTTTTAATTTCATGGCTGCAGTCACCATCTGCAGTGATTTTGGAGCCCAAGAAAATAAATTGTCACTGTTTCCATTGTTTCCCCATCTATTTGCCATGAAGTGATGGGACAAGGTGCCATGATCTTAGTTTTCTGAATGTTGAGTTTTAAGCCAACTTTTTCACTCTCCTCTTTCACTTTCATCAAGAGGCTCTTTAATTTTTCTTTGCTTTCTGCCATAAGGGTTGTGTCATCGGCATATCTGAGGTTATTGATATTTCTCCCGGCAATCTTGATTCCAGCTTGTGCTTCTTCCAGCCCAGCATTTCTCATGATGTACTCTGCATGTAAGTTAAATAAACAGGGTGACAATGTACAGCCTTGACGTATTCCTTTCCCAACTTGGAACCAGTCTGTTGTTCCATGTTGGGTTCTAATTGTTGCTTCTTGACTTGCATACAGATTTCTCAGAAGGCAGGTCAGGTGGTCTGGTATTCCCATCTCTTGAAGAATTTTCCACAGTTTCTTGTGATTTACACAATCAAAGGTTTTGGCACAATCAATAAAGCAGAAGTAGATGTTTTTCTGGAACTCTCTTGCTTTTTCAATGATCCCAGCGGATGTTGGCAATTTGATCTCTGGCTCCTCTGCCTTTTCTAAATCCAGCTTGAACATCTGGAAGTTCACGGTTCACATACTGTTGAAGTACATGGAGAATTTTGAGCATTACTTTGCTAGCATGTGAGACTAGTGTGATTGTGAAGTAGTTTCAACATTCTTTGGCATTGCCCTTCTTTGGGATTGGAATGAAAACTGACCTTTTCCAGTCCTGTGTCCCCTGTTGAGTCTTCCAAATTTGCTGGCATATTGAGTGCAGCACTTTCATAGCATCATCTTTTAGGATTTGAAATAGCTCCACTGGAATTCCATCATCTCCACTAGCTTTGTTTGTAGTGATGCTTCCTAAGGCCCACTTGACTTTGCATTCCAGGATGTCTGGCTCTAGGTGAGTGATCACACCATCATGATTATCTGGGTCATGAAGATTTTTTTGTATAGTTCTTCTGTGTATTCTTGTCACCTCTTCTTAATATCTTCTGCTTCTGTTAGATCCATGCCATTTCTGTCCTTTATTGAGCCTATCTTGGCATGAAATATTCCCTTGGTATCTCTAATTTTCTTGAAGTGATCTCTAGTCTTTCCCATTCTATTGCTTTCCTCTGTTTCTTTGCACTGATCACTGAGGAAGGCTTTCTTATCTCTCTTTGCTATTCTTTGGAACTCTGTGTTCAAATGGGTATCTCTTTTCTTTTCTCCTTGCCTTTAGCTCCTTTTCTTTTCACAGCTATTTGTAAGGCCTCCTCAGACTGCCATTTTGCCTTTTTGCATTTCTTTTTCTTGGGGATGGTCTTGATCATTGCCTACTTTACAATGTCATGAACCTTCCTCCATAGTTCTTTCGGCACTGTGTCTATCAGATTTAATCCCTTGAATCTATTTGTCATGTCCACTGTAAAAGTGTCAGGGATTTGATTTGATTTAGGTCATTCCTGAATGGTCTAGTTGTTTTTCCCTACTTTCTTAAATATAAATCTGAATTTGACAATAAGGAGTTCATGATCTGAGCCACAGTCAGCTCCTTTTCTTGTTTTTGCTGACTGTATAGAGCTTTCTCCATCTTTGGCTGCAAAGAATATAATCAATCTGATTTCAGTGTTGACCATCTGGTGATGTCCATGTGTAGAGTCTTCTCTTGTGTTGTTGGAAGAGGGTGTTTGCCATGTAGAAGGTATGTAGAAGTGATCAAAGAGTGTCTGTCGATTTGCCTAAAGCTGGAGTGTATGGATTTTGTTTTATTCATTTATTCATCACGCTTTATCAGCCATCTTCCATGAGCTAGGAGCTGTGATATATCCTGATGATATGTCTATCATCATTTAGGTCTGCCCCTAAAGAGAGCACAATCTGATGGAGGGACAGGTTGGAAAACAGACACGGCAATACATCTGTGGGCAGTGCTGTGTTAGAAACAAGCCGAGGGAGGGGTGGGAGCAGAGGGGAGACTGGGAGAGAGGTCCAGCCAGGGAACGTCTCATGGAGGAGGTGACAGCTAAGCCCAGCCTTGACTGACAAATGGGGACTGTCCTGGCAAAGGGCAGGCTATGGGGAGACAGCAAGGACATTCAGGTAGACACGAAGCTAGGACATGTCAACAGAGTTCAAGGCTACAGACAGTTCAGCCAGTCTGGGAGGTGGAGGTGGTCAAGGTGATTGGGGATGGTGAGAAATGACACAGAAGAGTCCTTGGAATACGTGGATGCCCTGCTAAGGAGTTTGGATCTCATCATAAACACTTTAGTAGGGCCACTAAAGGATTTTAAAAGAGAGGCAAAAGGGGCTGACATAAACTAATTTATACTAAAAGTTTGCCAGGTGGGTGGGTTAGGATGTGAAGAGGGATATAAAGTTAGTAGCAGTTAAAAGTGTGTATTTTTATCCAGTTACACACACCCCTTTTTAGAGATGCATATAGTTGGACACTGAAAACAGATGGATTCCTATAAAATAATCTGTGGTTGAAACTTTTACAAATAGAATGGTTTTACATATTACATCTTTAAAAATAAAATCACTTTACATGTTATTTAGGTGAGTTCATTATTACCATTCCTATATTACTATATTAATGTTGTTATAAGTATATATGAATTAAAACAAAGCTATCTCTAAAAAGCAAAGACTCCTTTTCCATTGCATATACTCTAAGGCTGTGATGTCATACATTTAAGTTTTATGTACAATATCAGGTATTTTTTAATAGTTTTTCTTTCAAACTCATTTAATTTTTTTAAAATATTTTTTGTGGGCTTCCCAGTTAGTGCAATTTTTTTCTTTTAAACTCATTTTTAAAAATTTTATTTTTCAGTGGTGGAAAATTGCTTTATTATTTTGTGTTGGTTTCTGCCATACAACAGTGTAATCAGTCATAATTATATATTATTATATATATATATATATAATATATATATGTACATATAATATATATATGTATATATATCCCTTCCCTCCTGAACCTCCCTGCCCTCCTGCCATCCCACCGCACAGGTCATCACGGAGCACTGAGCTGAGCTCCCTATGCTGAATAGCAGCTTTCCACTGGTTATCTTTTTCACACATGGTAGTGTGTATACGTCAATGCCACTTTCTCAATTCACCGAACCTCACCTTCTTCTGCCATGCCCACAAGTCCATTCTCCGCTAGGTTCATCAGTACTATTTCTCTAGATGTAGAGAACCAAGTTGCAAAAAAAAGTCAGAGATTTCCCATGTACCATGAATGCAGCTTCATCTATTGCTAACAACTCATACAACCATCTTGCTGTGATCAAAATCAGGCAAATAAAATTGGTGCAGTGCTCTTAACTATTTACAGATCTTATTCAAATTTAGGAATATGTTATTAATACTTCCTAAGTCTTGATTGCCGTGTGTTTGTTCAGGGAATCACTCACAGGGAATGAGGGGAAATGAGAAGAACATTCACAAGAATGAGAGGAAAATGGCTCTTGACTCATTGGAACATGGATCGTGTCCTGTGTGCAGAGCCTGGGTTGAGCGAGCAGGGTCTAACTTCTTGTTTCACATTCGAATTGATCCACCAGGTCTAGAGTGCAAAGGTGGGACACACAGAGGGGTCTCCTTTCTCCCAGGAATACCTTGAGTCATTACTAAGGACAGTGTACAAATATGAAATGAGAATAAACTCAGACAGAAAGGAAATTTGTAAAAATTATAAAATTACTTCAGCCTAGATGGTGGCTGCAGCCATGAAATTAAAAGACGCTTACTCCTTGGAAGAAAACTTATGACCAACCTAGATAGCATATTCAAAAGCAGAGATATTACTTTGCCAACAAAGGTCCGTCTAGTCAAGGCTATGGTTTTTCCAGTGGTCATGTATGGATGTGAGAGTTGGACTGTGAAGAAGGCTGAGCACCGAAGAATTGATGCTTTTGAACTGTGGTGTTGGAGAAGACTCTTGAGAGTCCCTTGGACTGCAAGGAGATCCAACCAGTCCATTCTGAAGGAGATCAGCCCTGGGATTTCTTTGGAAGGAATGATGCTAAAGCTGAAACTCCAGTACTTTGGCCACCTCGTGCGAAGAGTTGACTCATTGGAAAAGACTCTGATGCTGGGAGGGATTGGAAAAGACTCTGATGCTGGGAGGGATTGGGGGCAGGAGGAGAAGGGGACGGCAGAGGATGAGATGGCTGGATGGCATCATGGACTCGATGGACGTGAGTCTAAGTGAACTCTGGGAGTTGGTGATGGACAGGGAGGCCTGGCGTGCTGCGATTCATGGGGTCACAAAGAATCAGACACGACTGAGCGACTGAACTGAACTGAACTGAATGCAAATATAGAGGAGTTCCAGGTGGCTCATGGTTAAGAATCTGCCTGCCAAGCAGGAGACTCAGGTTTGATCCCTGGGTCAGGAAGATCCCCTGGAGGAGGAAATGGCAACCCACTTCAGTATTTTTGCCTAGGAAATCCCATGGACAGAAGAGCCTGGCAGGCTACAGTCCATGGGGGTCACAGAGAGGCGGACATGACTGAGCAATGCACGTGTACTTTCCCTGGAAGAGATAAGTTCACACAAGTAAACCTCAGAGATGGCAAATCTGAAAAGCAGTAGAGAAAGCTGCTGTTCCTCTCTCACACCCTCCCAAGATATAACCCCCAGGCTCAGATGGCTCCACACATGACTGCCACCAAATCTTAACCAAACAGATGATCCTCAGCATATTTAAGTGGTTAAGCAGTCCAAAAAGAAATCTGATTCTTTTTAAAAAGCCCACCAAAATACTAATTATAAAATTTAATGAAGACAACCTAAAAAGAGAGCTTAGACTAATCTCACTTATGAAAACTGATGTAAAATTGTAATAAAATGATGCAACTCAAGTATGGCAGCAGCATATTGCAAGAATAATATCCCTTGGCTAAATGGGTTCATACCAGAGATGCAAGACTGATTCAATATTAGAAAGCCGTTAATATGATTTACCATATAAGTAGATCACAAGGAATCACGTAATTATATTCCTTGATGTTGCAAAGATATTTGATAAAGCAAAAAAATGAGAGGCACTATCTACAAATCATACATCCAATAAGGGGCTTGTATCCAGAATATGTAAAGAAGTCTTACAACTTAACAAGAAGACAAGTAACCCAACAAAGAAATGGTTTAAGGCTTTGAAGGGTTTCCCTTGCATCTGCAATGCAGGAGGCCTGGGTTCAATCCCTGGGAAGATCCCCTGGAAAAGGGAAAGGCTACCCACTCCAGTATCCTGGCCTGGAGAATTCCATGGACCGTAAAGAGTCGCAAAGAGAATTCCATGGACTGTATAGGGTGGCAAAGAGTCAGACATGACTGAGTGACTTTCACTTTCTTTTGAAGATGCATTTCTCAAAAGAAGATATATAGCCAACAAGCATGTAAAAAGATGTTCAATGTCATGAGCTTTTAGGGAAACTCAGTTCCAAACCACAATGAGATACCTCTTCACACCCCCTAAGATGGCTAAAATTTTAAAAAAATAAATAAATAAAAAAGGTAACAAGAATTGGTGAGGATGTGGAGAAATTGGAATCCTCATACACTGTGGGTGGAAATGTAGAATGGTACAGCTCCTTTGGAAAACATTCTGGCTGCTCCTCAGAGTGTTAAACATACAATAACCACATGACCCAAACACATATGGATTGCTTTAGTGGATTTAGTAGAGCAGAAAGTTACCAGTGCGTGTCCTTAGAGATAGGATCTCCCAACTCTTCTAATGAGTTACGTATCTATCTGGCAGCACGTGGGCTCTTCGTTGGTGGCACACAGACTGTCTCGTTATGAAGGGCAGGCTTAGTTGCACTGGCATGTGGGATCTTAGTTCCCTCACCAGGAATTAAACCCATGGCCCCTGCATTGGCAGGTGGATTCTTAACCACTGGACCACCAGGGAAATCCCCTTGAGGTTTAGATTCTGCATCTGCGTTCATCCACAGAGGCACAGGAGTGAGCTGAGAGCTATGGACCTGGAGAAGACAGCGTGTATAGACAAATCAGGACACGTGGTAGGAGTATTTAGGAAATTCTCAAGTACTGGAAATCAGGGTTTGATTCTCTGTTTTGGTTTTACAAATTTTTTGATTGTCTGGAGGAGATTGAAGAAAATAACGGAGAACATGTTTTTCTTTTTAAATTAGAGTGTAAGGCTTTACGGTGGTGTTAGTGCCTGCTGTACAATAGCATAAACCAGCTCTGTGTATCTATATATCCCCACTCTCTTGGGCCTCCCTCCCACCCCCCGGGTCATCACAGAGCCCCGGGCTGAGCTCCCGGGGCTGTACAGCAGCTTCCTACTAGCTGGCTATTTTATACATGATACTGTACATATGTTAATGCCACTCTCTCGGTTTGTCCCATCCTTTCCTTCCCGAGCAAATATTAATAAGGCAAATTACATTTTAAAATGCATTGGGTATAGAGCCGTTGTTTGTGTTAAATAGTGCAAAAAATTGAGAAAACACTCTTTTAGGGTGTTCTAAAATTGTTATCTGGTTAAGCCAAGGGGTCATTCACACACTGAAGTGTGAGTGATACTCTGACAGGTACCTTTGCTGGTTCACTTTTATCTTGTTAACATGAAAGAAACTCTCGACCAATGCTCACAGGGAAATCACACATCCATCAGCTCGGTGGCGATTTATCATGATAACCTGGTCTTGTCAAGTGATGATCAAATTGTAACTATAGGTTGGCTATGGGTACAAGAGTCCAGCAAAACCTATGAAGGCATTCTGTGTGGCTATATGGAATTTAAGATTGAGAATATCGTGTATTTTACCATTTTTTAGACTGGTCACAGGTAGTTTATTGTCAGTAAAGTTTATAGTAAACTTATGTATGGGTGTATATATACTTTTTACCCCAGAGAGCTGATTGCTAAACTTTGATCAGAACATCATGTCAGGGAATTCCATGGCAGTCTAGTGGTTAGAAGCCCCTGCAGGGGGCATGGTTCAGTCCCTGGTCAGGGATCTAAGATGCCATAAGCCATGCTATGTGGTCAAAAAAAAAGAAAAAAAGAACACCACTTCTTAGGCCCCGCAAAATGTGGACAAAACTCTGAGCAAAAGCGGGGAATCTTCAACTTGGCTAAGACTGTTTCCACTCTTGATGGAATGGGAAGCCAAGATATAAATTCAGTTACAGAGAAAAGAATGTTGTATTTCTTACACTTCCCAAATTATGAACGTGTTTACAATTTGTACCTATTTCTCATCTCAGAGGTCTTAGTTGATTAAGAAGCTTCTGAGACTGCAGTGCCCTATGTTTCTGCCTTCAGGGGCATGTCCCCACATGGGGGATGAGCGGGCTTCCAACCCTGTTGGAACAATATTGATGGTCTGCTCTCGGTCCTGACACATAAGAGAAGTCGATGAGGGTCAGTGAGTCCTGAAGCGGACATAAATCCCGAGGCTGCCTCACATAACCCTTGAACTTTCAGCAGCTGCTGCCTTAAAGTAATTGGCTGAGTTGTTGGGAGTGAGGGTGGAGGGAATTGGGGATGCTGGGGGCTCTATAGAACCGAGACCTTTACATGGACTCCATGATTTCCATTCCACACTTAAGGCTGCCCTGGAAATTTATAGACTATGGTTTGGAAATCATTACAAGTACTGGACATGTTTTTTATGCCTGAAGATCAGTGGAATGAGAATCTCTGAATGTTCTAAGAAATGCCCTAGATAAATCAGATGTGCCTAGTAGAGACAGAGGGCCGTGTCTCTCAGGGGTTTTGCCAGGCATGACTCCTGACTGTGGGCAGTTCAGCTGCTTCAAGACTGCAAGGAAAGTTTCAGCCAAGAGCATCAGTCCTTTGGGGCCATGTTCCTCTAGCCCGGCTGAGACTCAAGTTGGGGGACACTGGACGTAAAAGTGCCCAAGGGGCTTCCCTGAAAAAGACCTACCTTCATACTGACCTTGTAAAATGTTTAAAATATATTAATTTTTTAAAAAGCAAGGTAAGACCATATATGCATAATGCTACTTAATGCTATTCTTGTAAAAATACAGTCAAACATATTGCATTAACATTTTACTGGAAGCACAAATACTAGAACTGTGGTTATCACTGGGTGGGATTGATTATAGGCAATTTTTTTTCTCTTGGTGGTTTTCTATATTTTATAAGCATCCTTACAGAGCATGTGCTGGTTTTGTCATTAGAAAAATCAATGCTATTTTTCAAAAAAGGTATGTAGCAGGGAGAGAAGGAGAAAGAGAAAGAGAGGGAGAGACATGAAACAAAACATAAACAAACAAACAAAAAAAACCCCACTTCCATTTAGAACTCCTTTCAGCAGCTGGGTCCAGGGCGGTCACTTAGCCATGAGCCCCCTGTTGGAGCCAGTCCTGACCCACAGCACCCAAAGTTCCTAAACCACTGCAAAGTCCTGGGGTGACAAACTGAAGGCCCAATTCAGCAAGGGTGGCTAAGAAGCCATCAGCTTGGATCACACTGGCCCACAGCCAGCGTTCTGGACCTCCCAGGAAACCAGGCTCTACAAGGATAGCTGGGAGAGATGCCAGCCCCTCCGGTTGCTCAACTCAACACCCTCCTTTCCACGAAAGAAAGAGACAACCAGCTTCAGCCATGTCCTGTGTCCATTAGGGATGCTCCGCAGTGGCTAGCTGGCTGAATGGATGGATGCACTTCTGTTTTGCACAGGATAGGAGACTGCTTCCACTCAGGGCGTAGGTGAGGAATGGTTTCCACCAGAATCGTACATATATCTCCGCTCTTGCACGTGTCGTCGGGCTGATGTACTGCTGCTGCAAACCACTCTGGATACTTAAAATCCAGGAGGCATTTTTTCAAACTCTGCTTCCAGTGGCTGGTATTTGGGGGCTTAGACACGGGGTATTGATGTGTCCTGGGATCAGAGCAAATCGCTCTCAGAAAATAGAAAAGTACTGCAACCCATGAAGGACTGGAATTTTAGCCCAGCGTTTGCATGGAGCCTGTCAATTTCTCACTTCTAGGCTCAGAGTCGGAGGCGAACATTTAGAGAACTGTATGCTGCTCTGCTCATGTGGATGACAGAAATCTAGAGTTGATGCTCTTCCAAAATGATTATTTTGAACAGATTCTTCTGCTAAAATTTGACTGTGAGTTGTCACTACTGATTCACTTACAGGCATCTCTGGAGATGTGAAGCAACAAACTTTACAAACTTCCCTGGGCTCCCTGGCTCATTGTCTTTAGAATGAGGGTCTCCAAGTACAGCCTGAAAGAGCCCAGAACAGACTCTCCGGAAACCAGGCACAGAGTCGGAAAGAAAGAAAACCCACGGCCCACTTGTCCGGATCTTTCTGCTTGGCTTCCACAGGAATATGGTGAGGAACTATTCCATTATGCTCAGGGGCAGTAAAATAGGGAAGGAAGTTAAGAGCATGAATTTTGAAGACATGGATTTGAGTCCTGGTTTAGCTGTTCATTTGCTGTGCAACCTCCCTGAGCTTCCTATGTAAAACCAAGACAGTAAAAGAATTCTGTCATAGAGTGATTTTAAGAAAAGTCAGTATTGGTAGTGGTGATGATGATAGTGATGGTGGTTGTGGTGAAGGTTTTTGTAACTTAAAGGCAGGACTAATTGGAGGGGGTGAAGGGTGGTGGTAGCTGATACTCTGGCCAGGAGGGAGGCAATGAACAGGAGAGAAATTAACATCTTCAACCTAACTAGATTTTGAAAACTCTGTAATTGTGCTTTGTTTATAGGACAAATAGATGTTCTGGAAGTATTTTTAGAGCCTTCTAAATGACACCTCCTATGGGTGACTTTTCTTTTTTAATTTCAGGAAACCACTCTCAGGGTCTTAGGGCTGTGAAACTGTGGTCCTGGTATACTTCCTGTCCTGAAGTTCCTTGCAGACAGGAAATAACTGCTTCTGTTGTCACCTGCTCCGATTTCTCCTTCCAAGGGTTCCCAGGGCCGTCTATCCTGGAGCTTGCTGCTCTTGGTTTAACTTCTGTTTCTCATGCCCACCAGCCTCTACTTATGTAGGACTCGGAGGTCGTTTAGGGGGAGGTCTTGCAAAGGAAAGGTGCTTCTGTCTGTGGGGAACCAGGGAATGTCTAACCTGGTCCTGCTGTGAGGATGGCTCTGCATTGGGGCCCTATGGGAAGGCTCTGTCTGGACTTTCAGACATTCCTCAGCTGTCAATTTGGGAGAGTTAGATTATTTGGAGACGGACAGCTCACCTGGGAAGGGCTAGATCTCCTGGGAGAGATGGACCATCTGGGCATGGATGCCAGGGACACATTGAGAGAACAGGAGCCAGGCTCATGCTGTGCGCTCTTTTGAGCCCAGAGCCAGTCAACCAGAGCACAGCTCCCAGCACAGGTGGAGATGGAGAAGCAAGTGGGTCACATCGAGCAGACCAAGGACTTTGAGGAGGAGCTGCCAGTGGGCTCCCAAGCTGCTTGATGTAGAAGTGTGACCTGAGGTTGATCATGCAGGCCAGGCTTGGAGATGGGTCCCAAGCTCACTAGTTTTCCCAAGGCGTTCACTTTCAGGATCTCTTTTTGTCCTCACCTACACCCCAGGATCATTGATTCAATGGACATGAGTTTGAGCAAATTCTGGGAGATCGTGGAGGACTGGGAAGCCTGGCATGCTGCAGTCTGAGGGGTTGTGAAGAGTCGGACATGACTGAGCAACTGAACAACAATAACACCCCGGAAGAGAGGACGGACAACCCCCGAGCCCATTTTACACAACTTGGACAGGGAAGAGTGATGGTCCCATTCCTAGTTTATCCTTTTTTTTTTCACCTGGAAGAGGTTAAAAATAGTGCCTGTTGAAGAATTCCTCAAGGACTTTGTTAACTGCATCCCATTACTCTTCACAGTCATTCTGGAGCAGTGGGGTGGCTAATATTACATGATTGCTATGATCATTATCGTGACAAAGAATCCCTGGGAACCTGCGGCACAGCCTTCTTACTGCCATCCTTTTCTGTGGCGCATATTGGGGGCAAGAGTGTGTGTGTGTGTATGTATGCATGCGTGCGTGCTAGGCTGCTCGGTCGCATCCTACGCTTTGTGGCCCTATGGACTGTAGCCCATACAGTCCAGGCTCCTCTGTCCATGGGATTCTCCAGGCAAGAGTACTGGAGTGGGTTGCCATGTCCTCCTCCAGGGGATCTTCCTGACCCGGGGATCGAGCCTGCGTCTCTTCCATCTCCTGCACTGGCAGGCAGGTTCTTTACCACTAGCGCCACCAGGGAAGCCCATGTATATGTATAGGTATATCGATACAGAGATAGGTAGATCCTGTTGGTTCTGCAGGGAGATCCAACCAGTCAGTCCTAAAGGAAATCAGTCCTGAATGTTCACTGGAAGGACTGATGCTGAAGCTGAAACTCCAGTACTTTGGTCACCGGATGTGAAGAACTGACTCACTGAAAAACACCCCGATGCTGGGAAAGATTGAAGGCGGGAGGAGAAGGGGATGGCAGAGGATGAGATGGGTGGATGGCATCACTGACTCGATGGAGATGAGTTTGCTGATGGACAGGGAAGCCTGTGCTGCAGTCCATGGGTTTGCAAAGAGTCGGACATGACTGAGCAACTGGACGGAGCTGACTGGTTCTGTTCTCTGGAGAACCCTGATTAACACATGTGGTGTATTTTTATAATGATAAGATATCATTATCTTTAGGTTCATTTGAAAGTGTTACATCTTATCTACCAGGAAACACCATGCTTTCTGGCTTTTTTTGTTGATCACAGGTGCTCACAGTATGGTCCCAGAGGGCTTGGTAGGAAAAAAAATGTACAGCCCTGAATTCCATGCCTGCCCCAGCCCGCTGAGTCTCTAGAGTCTAGACAAGGCAGTTAGCTTCCTGGGAATCAGTTTCTTCATCTGTCACACAGCTGACAGTGGCAGTTAAGGTGATATGGCAGCCTCATAACAAGAATGACAACAGGTACTACTTAGAGAACTCTTTCCTGGAGCCAGGCCTCCCATGAATCACGCCATACACATCGTCTCATTTCATTCTCACAACAAAGCCACAGGCGAGGAATCATCATCAACCCCATTCTAGAGATGAGGAAACTGAGGCACAGAGAAACGGAGCTGCATCGCCCAGGTTCACGTGGGAGGTTGGAGGCAGGAGTGAAGCCCAGGCAGCTAGACCTGCTTTGAGACCGAGGACCGAGGCTGAAGCCCCCTCTGTGCGAGCTAGGTCGCTTCAGTCATGGACTGTAGCCCGCCAGGCTCCTCTGTCCATGGGATTCCCCAAGCCAGAATACTGGAGTGTGTTGCCATGCCCTCTTCCAGGGGATCTTCCCAACCCAGGGATCGAACCCAGGTCTCCCGCATTGCGGCCGGATTCTTTGCCACCTGAGCCACCAGGGAAACCTGAGGGTACTGCAGTGGGTAGCCTATCCTTTCTCCACTGGAACTTCTCGACCCAGGAATCAAACCCGAGTCTCTTGTCTCCTGCACTGGCAGGCAGGTTCTTTACCACTGCGCCACCTGGGAAGCCCCCTCTGGTTTGTGTCTATTTGCACCACCCCGTCACTCTGCTCCACCCGGTCACTCTGCTCCACCCCGTCACTCTGCTCCAGGGGAAAGAAAGGCCACAGGAAGGGTGCCCTGCAGTCTGGCAACCTGCTGGCCCCTGGTTCTACCAGCCTCTTTATCTCAGGATCCGGGTGACCAGACCAGACTGGCATAAAGACAGTGAAGTGAGGCTTATCTGGTGTTCACATCCCAGCAGAAGGAAGGGAGCCCCGTGTTTCCACTGACATGTGGAGTGGGAAATTATGTGTATGTGTCTATTTTTTGAAGTGTTGTTATAAATTAGAACAGCTGAGTCATAAAATCCCTGCAGGGACAGCATTCATCCGGATGTAAATGTCAACAAAAGCCCCAGGACAGCAGCCCTCTGGGGTAAACCCTCTAATTACCCTTGCTCTGCGGAGCGCCCTCTCACCTTCGCTTGCCTCGCCTCACTGAGATGCTGAAGGCTCACGGGGCTGCTCTCTTCAAAGCACAGAGGTGTGGGATGTGGGCTTCCACCTGCCCCAGGCCCACAGATATTAGGGGCAGGTCTGCTCAATGGCGATGGTGCCTAGTGATTCGTAAGTCCTTCCGGGTAGCCACTTCCCTGCTTCTCACCTCCTTCCCTGAGTAACCTGGGGAGAACAGACTCTCCACCAGGGCCGCTTTTGTGAGAGTCTCTGGGTTCCCTGAGGCTTCTCTTTCCTCTCCTCTCCCAGATCCTGGGGTCCTTGGAGCAGCCTCACCAGGGAATAGCCAGCTGCGGGGCTTCCTCCTAACATGCTGCTGCTGATCCTGTTTCTGGGGGGGCCATCCCTGCCCCCTGGGCCTTTGCACCACACATTCTGTCTTCCTGGAAAGTCCTCTCCTCCCCAAACTCCCAGCCAGGCTCTGTTGCTCCTCCTGTGTGTTCCCCTCTGTGCCTTGTACAGAGATGCGTGCATACGCGTTCAGTCGCTCAGTCGTATCCTGCCGCTTTGTGACCCCATGGACTATAGCCCTCCAGGCTCCTCTGTCCATGGGGATTCTCCAGGCAAGAATACTGGAGTGGGTTGCCTTGCCCTCTTCCAGGGGATTTTCCTGGCCCAGGGATCGAACTCGCTTCTCCTGCATTGGCAGGCGGATTCACCAGGGAAGCCCTCTAATTAATGACACAAAGATGCAAATTACAAGCACGCGTTATGCTATTTTAGTGGCTCCGTAGCCCTCTTAATTTTATCATCACCTAGATAGGGCCCCCAGGAAATACCTGTTTGTGTGATTCGGTTGATAATCAATGAAGTGGGGCAGAAAGGCAATGAATGGGAGGATTTGCAGCTCAGCATGCTGGGTAGGAAGAGAGAGCAGGACAAATGTGCCCTGTGAGATGCCCGGAGGTTCTTCTTCACGTGCCAGATTGATGCCTGGTTCTTATCTTTCAGCACCACCCTTTAGGATGTCAGGCTGAGGGCCTGGGGAGGGGGCAGAGTGATTTATGGGGGCCATCAGCAGCAGTTACAGGGAATGCATCATTCCTGTGTGCTCTTTGCTGGGACTACATGCTTCTGCTCTTGGAGCATCTGTCCCCAACTTCAGGGGACGCGTGCGACCCAGGGCATCTCGAAGCAGTCCGGGTCCTGGAGTTGCCAGGCCAGGCTCCCCGGGGTTAGTCCTAAGAGCCTTCCAGCTACTCACTACTTTGTGAAGACACTGAGGTCTCGACTCAGATCTATTATCCTGCTCCTGTAATTGGGGAACCATGGGCAGAAAAATTGCAGTCTTTTTGGAATGTGACTTGGGGACTTGTTTTTCAACTCTGTTGTAAATTTCTTAGAGGAGAATATGTGCATTTGTGCTAAGTTGCTTCAGTCGTGTCTGACTCTTTGCCACCCTATGGACTGTAGCCCACCAGGTTCCTCTGTCATGGGATTCTCCAGGCAAGAATACTGAAGTGGGTTGCCATGCCCTCCTCCAGGGGATCTTCCCGACCCAGGGATCAACCCACGTCTCTTAAGTCTCCTGCATTGGCAGATGGGTTCTTTGCCAGTAACACCACCTGGGAAGCCCAGAGGTTTTTTAAATATATTACCCTGGTAATCACTCATTACTTTTTCAAAGTGTAGGCCTCAGAGAGATTGCAAGTTCAGTTCCAGGCAGGCGTGATAAGGAGTATATTGCAATAGAGCAAGTCACACACAGTTTTAAATTTCCCAGTGCGTATAAGAGCTTACACTGTACTGTAGTCTATCAAGTGTGCATTAGCACTATGTCTAAAAAAGCAATGTACATACCTTCACTTAAAAATAATTTATTGCCGAAAAAGTACTAACCATCCTCTGATAATTCAGGGTTGCCACAAAGCTTCAAACCTTCCATTTGTAAACAACACAATATCTGTGCAGCATATTAAAATGAGGCATGCCTGTATAGGAGGCAGCATATTGGATCACATGGAAACACCCTGAGTTAAATGGGTTTGTTTTATAACTAAATCAACTGCATTTGAACTTGAATCTTTTCTGACCTAAGCTTTAAATCTGAATTATTACTCAAGAGTGATTAATGCCATGGAAAAGCGAGCTAAAGTTTTCCTTATCAAGTGTGCACACAGAAAGAGAATTGGGGGGAGAAGCAAAATTTATTAATTCATATTTATAAGAATTGCCTCTGGGATGTAAGATTATGGGCCATTTAAATTTTTAATATTTTTATTGCCAAATTTTGAAAACGAACGTGTATTTTTCATACAATCAGGAAAATGTTATTTTTAGAAGAGTCAGTATCCTCAGTACAGTTGACAAATATTTGTTGTGTGAGAGCGGGGTGTGCACAGACATGGGGGATGGACAGTCATCCTTACTCTGAAATAAGATGAGCTGGTCTGAAGGGTACTGTGCTCTCCAGCTCCACCTCCTGCCCCCATGGCCTCTATCCCAGCCTTAAATATGACCTCCGTGCAGTTCTGTTTATTTCCTTTATTAAAGAGCAAATGCAGGCTGCAGGTCACCTGGTCCTTGTGGACGTCTATGCTCGGGTTGCCCTAGAGAGAGAGAAGCCCGCGGGATTCTTTTAATGCTCAGGGCAGACAGCTTCTGCTTTGGTTTAACTGGTCCCTTCTGCTGTTGATGCTCAGTCGATGACTTGTGTCCGACTCTTTGTGACCCCATGGACTGGAGCCCACCAGGCTCCTCTGTCCATGGGATTCCCCAGGCAAGAATCCTGGACTGGGCTGCCATTTCTTCTTCCAGGGGGTCTTCCTGACCTAGGGCTTAAACCCTCATCTCCTGCCTTAGCAGGTGGATTCTTTACCACTGCGCCACCAAAGAAGCCCTGCTGCTGTAGCTTCAAGCTATCAGCTCTTCTTTGAGGCTCAGTTGAAGGTGGGCACCATATTCCATAATGGTGTTGGGTCTACTTGTATAATAACAGAATCACAACTCATATTTGCATGAAGCTTCCGAGTGGCGGTTGCTCTCTGCTCAGATGATTTGCCTGGGGAGCTTCTACTGCCCCACCCACCCCTGCCTGTTGACTTAATCAGTCTGGGGTGGCCCCCCCACTTCTGGAGGCTTGTGAAGGCTCCCTAGGTGATTGTGATAGACAGCCAGCGCTAAGAAGTGCTGCTTGCAAGTTTTTTAAGCACTGGTCTACTATTTTAGCTGATCCTCAGAACCGCTGGAGGCAAGGCAAGTCTGCCCCAGTTTCTGAGGTGAGTCTTTTTATAGCCACTACTTTAGAAACCTTAAGTCTCATGTTCTACCTCTGGAGTTTTTCCAGTTTTTTTCTTTTCTTTCGTGAAACCTACGGTTGATATGCCTTCAGCTTTAAAATACTCCAATTACCTAAATGTTAACTCTCGGCTCTAGAGACCTTGATCTGCTCTGTGATCCCCTCAAGCACTGGCAAGACTCTAGCCTCAGTCTTTTACTATCCATGAAATTAAAAGGTGCTTACTCCTTGGAAGAAAAGCTATGACAAACCTAGATAACGTATTCAAAAGCAGAGACATCACTTTGCCAACAGAGGTTTTTCTAATAGTCATGTACAGATGTGAGAGTTGGACCATAAAGAAGGCTGAGTGACGCTGTTTTCAAATTGTGGTGCTGGAGAAGACTCTTGAGAGTCCCTTGGACTGAAAGGAGATCCAACCAGTCCATCCTAAAAGGAATCAACCCTGAATATTCATTGGAAGAGCTGATGCTGAAGTTGAAGCTCCAAAACTTTGGCCACCTGATGCGAAGAGCTGGCTCACGGGGAAAGACCCTGGCGCTGGGAAAGATTGAAAGAGGGAGGAGAAGGGAGCAAAGGATGAAATGGTTGGATGGCATCACCAACTCGGTGAACATGAATTTGAGCAAACTCAGAGAGACAGTGAAGGACAAGGAAGCCTGGTGTGCTGCAGTCCATGGGATCACAGAGAGTCAGATATGACTTAGCAACTGAAAAACAACTTTTACTATCCAAAGACACCAGGAAGCTTTTCCTTCTTCCCTCCACCCACATTATCCTTCCCTACCCTTAAGACAAGAGGGCCTCAGAGGCACATGCATTCAGCACAAGCAGATACTGTGAAAACGTTTACTTGGTGGTTTAATCCCATTTGGTGGGGAGGGGGAGAGGGGTGGGTGACACTGCTTTGTATCAGGAGTGTATCCGCCCCACCTGTCACCTTGGATGCCTTGCTTCCTGCTCTGAGCCTCAGTCTATCCGTCTGTAATGTCATCAAGACGTTGTTTTGCCAGCCTACATGGTAGACCCTGCAAAGTTCAAAGACAGGTTTTCTTCCATTTCATCTCTACTCGCCGTAACTTAGGGCAATTTTTACATCCCAGTTTACGAACCAGGCAAATTTGACTTAAAGAGGTTCAAGTGACTTGTTCAAAATCACACAAATAGAAACCGGCAGAACTTGGTTTTGAAGTCAATTCCTATTAGGTCCAAGCCCTTCATTCATCTCACTGTGCCATATTAAGTTCCCTGAACATGTCAGTTATGTTCTCCACCCCCGAGGGTTGTCAGTGGGATTGAGTATGATAAGGCCCAGGAGCAGGCAGGGCACCTGGCCCTTCTTGCAGTCACTAAAGCGTTGTTATTAATAAAAAGAGTAACCAGTGACCACAGCCCCCGCCATGCATTGTCTTTCCCACATCTTCCTTCTCTCCCATCTCTGTATGGTCAAAGGTTCTGGGCCTGATCTCATCTAATTAAAGTGGAATCTCTGGGGGGTGGTGCCCAGGTTTGGGTATTTTTCCCCCCTTCTTTTAAAGGTTGTTAGCTGAGTCTACCATGCAGGCAGGGTTGGAAACCACTTGATAAAATCTCTCTGGACCCCTAGACTACATCACACAGAGCCTGGAATGTAAAGAAAGTGGGGTCATGGATTTATAAAAATAGTATGCTGGAACTGGAAAATCCAGCTTTAAATCCTGCTCTACCACTTATTAGAGAAAAGGACTTATTCTCTCTGAGCCTCAGATTCCTCACTTTAAAAAAACAAAAATAGAAAACAGGCTGTCCTCTCGTGTCTGTAGGGCTGGGCTGAGAAATTGGGAGACAGCCTGTGCAGGTGTGCTCACGTCCTTGAGTGCCAGTATGCGGTACCTGGTTGGGCGCTAGGATAGCATCACTAAATATTTAGTGATTTCACAAGATCTTGCCTACCCATCTATTCTTCACCCTTAAAGATGAAGCCAGGAGAAATAAATAAGAAATATAATTGCATCTCACACTTCAGGACTCCCCAGGCAGCTCGCATTAATAGGTCTCTTCAGCTGTCGTCTAAGTGCTAATAATTCCTGGGCGTTTTGATGGTAGCACTTTCTCCCAGAGATGAATTGACCCCAGCTAAGAGCCCAGCTCCTTCCCAAATCTCATTACAATCAGCCTTGATGGCAGACAGGCTTCAGAATGTAACAAAATTAGAGCTTTTAAATCATTATCTCAACTCTAGGAGCATCACATTAATAAATGGGAAGGAAGATGATGGAGAAAGGCAGAGGAGGGATTGCAGCCTCCATAACAGCCTCACATCACACTGCCCATCATTAAACACAGGAAGGGGAACTGATTTCACCAAAGCCAGGAGCCTCGCTCCCAGCCAAGTCACAGTGATGTGCTCAGCGCTAAATCTGAACTGACCTTTTCACATCTTTGTAAATTAGTGCTGTAGCTGACTCGCTTCTCCCAGTTCACTTTCCTACTCAAGGTAATGGTGTGTGCGTGCTAAATCACTTGTTATGTCCGACTCTGTGCAACCCCATGGACTGTAGCCCACCGGGCTCCTCTGTGCATGGGATTCTCCAGGCAAGACTACTGGAGTGGGTTACCACGCCCTCCTCCAGGGGATCTTCCCAACCCAGGCATCGGACCCTAGTCTCTGTCTCCTGCATTGTCAGGCAGGTTCTTTATCGCTAGCGCCACCTGGGAAGGTAATGGTAAGGGGAAAAGAAAAAGTCAGTGTCTTTTATGAAACATCTTGGTGAACAGTAAGTGACTTAGGAGGCAACCCTTTCTGTTGCTGCAATGACTTTCCCTGTCGCTGCTTTCTGGAGCTTCTGAGCCTCTCATCACCTGTCCATTCATTCCACTACCATCAGTGCACACCTGTCACAGGTGAAGTACCAGGTAAACCCTGTGGAGCATCTGGAGATGAAAACCGGGTCATGTTTCTACTTCCTACTTCCTCCCAGGTAGACTGAGTTTCCCACCACCCAGCCCCCTCCCAAGTATGTATCCTTGACATTTCTTTTCTGGATATTTTTGATGCTTCTAGAGGGCCTTCTGCCAGCATTCTCTTTCCTGAGTTGAAGACACCTCTTTGCATTCCTGGCCCCCTACCCAGAGACAGTTATTGGAGAACCTTCTTCTTCCCCCGGTCACACCTGCCCCAGCCACACACAGCCTCTGGGCTTTGTCATTATCCTGGTTTGTCCACAGGATGGCCCTCCCCGCTGCTCCCTCCTCACTCCTCGACTCATCCTCTAAGACTCAGCTTTCCTCCAGAGGCTCCCCACACACAGAGACAAAACCCAGGACACTCAGGGGTCCCTGCCTTCCTCGCTCAGACTCCTAACACCCCAGCCCTGAGCTTTCTTTCTTGGTTTCATCTTAGCCATTCCCCCAAAGATGTTTCCCCCCAAGCCTTGCAGGGCTGGTTCTGGAAACTTTCTCTTCATTTAAATTTGAACTCAATGCTATTTGTTTCGGAGAAGGCAATGGCACCATCCCTAAGTCGTGTCTGACTCTGTGACCCTATGGACTGCTGCACACCAGGCTTCCCTGTTCCTCACTATCTCCTGGAGTTTGTTCAGACTCATGTTCATTGAGTTTATGATGCCATCCTATCATCTTATCCTCTGTCACCCCCTTCTGTTCTTGCCCTTAATCTTTCCCAGCATCAAGGTCTTTTCCAGTGAGTCAACTCTCCATATCGGTGGCTAAAAGTATTGGAGCTTCAGCTTCAGCATCAGTCCTTCCAATGAACATTCAGGGTTGATTTCCTCTAGGATGGACTGGTTTGATCCCCTTGCTGCTCAAGTTAATACATTTGTTTATTTACTTGAATTTTATTTTTCTTCCTCCCTGGACTAGATTGAGATCAGCCCCGTGAGATGAAGAACCTGTTTATCTTATTCATTAATATGTCCACAGAGCCTAGGACAATGCTTGGTACATTCTATGTGTTAAATAAATATTTTAATGAATGGATGGATGGCTCAATCAACCGCCTTCTCTGCAAGCCCTCCGTGGCTCTCCAAGTTATGTTATTATAGGAACTCGATGCTTTCTCTTATCACTCTCCTCCTGTCTGTTTTGCAGCCTTTATTAGCCATTAGTGGACTGTACCAAATCAGAGTTCTTAGCCGTCCACATCCTTAAATACATTTGCTCAAATTGGAACAATGGATTTGCCTTCCACAAGTTTACAAGTTTACCGTCCCACAGGAGGGGAGAGGCATCCTCAGAAAGACCTCAGTCCTCTGTGTGAGTTGTAAGTGCCCTAAAGGGAAGAGGTGAGGTGACACAGGGCCACAGGCCATGCCTGGGCTTCAAAGTCTGCCTAGCTGCCCACAGTCCTGGGGTAACAGACACCCCCAGATTGATACCCAGGCCAATCATAGCCTCAAGATTCCCTCAAACTGTTTCTGGGAGACATACATGTGGTTTGGGATGAACTCCAGGCACTAGCTTTGTCCATGGAGTAACCAGCAGCCTTAAGACATAATACCAGTTTGTTTTCTTCATGGTTAATAGTAACTCATGGCAGCTTAATGGCCATTTACAGCTCTGAGCCAAGCATTGTCCTTTGTCTCCATGCCTGGCCATTCTGGGGGGCTGTGTGGCCAGCTCTGGTCAATGAAGTTCAAGGGCCACTGTTTGGAGGGGGCATTCTGAGAAAGCTTTCACTTTCCCTTCTTGTTGCACTGTCAGCCCTTCTCCTTCTATTTGTCGTGAATGAAGTCAAGATGGCTGGAGCTACAGCAAGCATATTGCAACTATGAGGCGACACCCTGACACAAAGGGCAAGAGAATCACAGAGAGACCAAAACTAATCCTGCAAACTACCTACTCGTAGGCTTTGTTTTGTGAGAAAAACAGACCTATGTTTCTTCAAGCTACTTCCGTTCAGTTCAGTCGCTCAGTTGTGTCTGACTCTTTGCGACCCCATGGGCTGCAGCACACCAGGCTTCCCTGCCCATCACCAACTCCTGGAGCCTGCTCAAACTCATGTCCATCAAGTCAGTGATGCTATCCAACCATCTCATCCTCTGTCACCCACCTTCTCCTGCCTTCAGTCTTTCCTAGCATCAGGGTTTTTTTTTTTCAATGAGTCAGTTCTTCGCATCAGGTGGCCAAAGTACTAGAGCTTCAGCTTCAGCATCAGTCCTTCCAAAGAATATTCAGGACTGATTGCCTTTACAATTGACTGGTTTGAGAGTCCCCTGGACTGCAAGGTGATCAAACCAGTCAGGCTACTTACTGATGCTTAATTATTCTGTTATTTGTTAATGGGTAGGGAACTATACAGACATGTCTAGTCCAGGCCTGGAGCTGATCCAGAAGGTCTCCAAATTCTCAGAGGGATTGGGAAAAGTACTAGACAGCAGAGGATGAAACCAAAAACTGGCAGCTTGCTCCTGGGACAGATACCTAAGTCCCGACGGCTTCAGGAGATACCTGAGCTCCTGGCTACATCTTGCTCTGGTTTAAAAGCACCAGTAGGGTGCTCTCGGGTCTGACTACATGAAACCAAAGTGATATTCCCCTTCCAACTCATTGCCACCTCTCTAAATACAACTTTTTGTTTTATCAGTTTTTCCAACCATGATAAAGCCCGCTTTCCTTCCACAGTTCTTTGCCACTCCTTCCCTCAAGGCTGGCTCCATGGGCATCAGAAATGTCCACGTACACAGGGCTCTGTGCTTAAAATGGTCTCAGCCTTGATTTAATGCACTACTGTCACTGCTGCGGAATTCTTAAGTTAAAAAAAATTTTTTTTCTGTTAATATTTATTTTACAAGTATGGTTTATTTACAATATAATATTGGTTTCATGTGTAGCGCATAGTGCTCCAGTGGTTTTTTTTTTTTTTTTTTTTTACAGATTATACTTGATTAAAATCTATTACAAGATAATGGCTATAATTCCCCCTCTTATAAATCTTTGTTGCTTGTGTGGGAGGGAGGCACAGGAGAGAGGGACTGTACATACACCTAGAGCTGATTCACTTTGTTGCACATCAGAAACTAACAGAACATGGTAAAGCAGCTACACTCCAATAATAAAATGCAAACAATAGAAATTCTTAATTTTTTAACACAGGGTTCTAGATTTTGACTTTGATCTGTGCCTCGAAAGTGATGTAACCAGTCCTGCCTCCGCTTACAGACTTGGACTTTGGGCCATGTCTTAGCTTCTCTGAACCTCAGTTTCCTCATCTGTAAAATGAGAATAATCCTACCTCCTTCGCCTGGTTGTTGGTGGACTTCATGAACCTCAGTTT
Organism: Budorcas taxicolor; assembly: GCF_023091745.1. Classification (NCBI taxonomy): domain Eukaryota; kingdom Metazoa; phylum Chordata; class Mammalia; order Artiodactyla; family Bovidae; genus Budorcas; species Budorcas taxicolor. Next base: position 16,111,077 of record NC_068921.1, read on the forward strand.
CCTCATCTGTAAAATGAGAATAATCCTAACCCCTTCGCCTGGTTGTTGGTGGACTTCATGAGACGTGAGCGGAGCAGCTCCACCTTGCCTGGCCTGCTCGAGTGCCCCGTTCTATGTCCTTGTCTTCCTGACTCCTACTGTGGTTGACTGCACCCGTGTCCATCTCCAATGATGAAGTTCACTTTCCTGGTTCGTCATTTAGGAGTGTGATGCCAGGTAAGCTCTTTGAGGGTTGAGACCCTCTTTATTTTCTCCGTGGCACCTGGGATGGTCCCTTGTCCTTGGCATCACCGGGTAAAGTTTTGATGATGTATAGGTGCCGTTCTGGAAGCTTCTAGGACTCTAGGAGAAGCCTACTTCTCCTTTAGAAGTTGAATTTAGAGAAGAGCAGAATTTAACAGCAGTATTACAAAGAAGTGGCTTCCCTGGTGGCTCAGTGGTAAAGAATCGACACGCCAATGGAGGAGACGTGGGTTCAGTCTCTGGGTCGGGAAGATCCCCTGAAGAAGGAAATGGCAACCCACTCCAGCACTCTTGCCTGGGGAATTCCAGGGACAGAGGAGCCTGGTGGGCTATAGTCCGTGGGGTCACAGAGTCGGACACAACTTAGTGACTGAGTACACACATAACAAAGAGGGCATAGCTGATATTTTGTGAGACTCCAGTTGCTATCCTCGCTTGGCTGACCTAATATAAAACAGTCAGAATCTCCTCTCTGCCTCCTCTGAGCTTCTGAATGGAATTAGATCAGAGCTGAGACATTACCATAAGGAATGAAATGCAGCCAGGACCAGGCCTCTTTCGGGCCGGGGTGAATTCCACCACGAGAGCAATAAAGGTCTTTGTCAATAAGCCCATTTCCATAGCCGGCTCTAGTTTCCCTGAGGATTGAACTCCAGTCGTGTCCCAGATGCCTGATGGCCAAGGGGCAACCTGCTTGCCAGGCAGAAGAGTTGGCACCTAGCCCCAAGTGTGGTTTCCAAGAACTCAGTCAGTGAAAATGAGTGGTATTGACAGACTAGTTAGACGAAGGAGAGTTTTGGACAGAAATAACTCATTTTGTTGCATTTAGAAAAAATATACCTTCAACAAATCTGTTTAAAGTTTTAAGCATTTTAATAAGCACCAGCTGACATAGCTGATGCACAGGCAGTTAATGTAGCTGATATAATTTGATAACCACCAGTGATGAAGCACTCTTGAGGTGCACCTCCGCCCTCCCCCGCAGTGTCGTGAGGTAAGGAGTTGACCTTACCCACTACGCAGTGAGTAAATTAAGGTTTTTGTTTTTGTATGTGTTACTTTTCCCATTAAATTTTTTTAAAGTTGATGTGCCTTATTTTGATTTTTAGTCAATAAATTTTCTTTTCCTCTTTTTGGCTGCATAACAAGCAGGATCTTAGTTCCCCAACCAGGGATCGAACCCATGCCCCCTGCAGTGGGGGCATACAGTCTTAACCTCTGGACTACCAGGGAAAGAAAGTCGCTCAGTCGTGTCCGACTCTTTGCAACCCCATGGACTGTAGCCTACCAGGCTCTTCCATCCATGGGATTTTCCAGGCAAGAATACTGGAGTGCGTTACCATTTCTTTCTCCGGGAGATCTTCGTGACCCAAGGATTGAACCCCATTCTCCCCCATTGTAGGCAGACGCTTTACCATCTAAGCCACGAGGGAAGCCCCAGTAAACTCAGATTTAAGAGGATAAGTAAATTGCCCGAGGGCATGGAGCCGGCCAGCCCCAGGCTGCCTGACTCCCCAACTGCTCCTGTGTGAAGTACATTCATCTCAGGTGCAAAGCTTGGAGAATGTTAATATGCGCATGACCCAGTAACTACCACTCTAATCAAGATGTGGAACACTTCTTGCATTCTGGAAGCTTCTGTCAATACCCCCCACCCCCAACCCTCCCAGTAATTCCTCCTCTGACATAAATTAGTTGGAGGCAAAACAGTCTTGCTGATTTCTTTGCCTGCATTTGTTCCTCAGACAAGACAAGAGGTGCTTCTGTCTCTCAGCCCTGCTAATAAAATCCATACGTATCATGTGTGTCCGTGCTAAGCCACTTCAGTCTGTCTGACTCTCTGCAACCCTATGGACTGTAGCCCTCTAGGCTCCTCTGTCCATGGGTTCCTCTCTCCAGGCAAGATTACTGGAGTGGGTTACCATGCCCTCCTCCAGAGGATCTTCCCAACTCAGGGTCACATGTGTTCAGTTATATGTAAAATCCCCAGAGTAAAAAGTACCTTGTATTTCTAGAGGCTTCTGTGTCCAAGTCATGAGCCCCGCACTTCATGATACCCATATCCCGGTGGTAAGGACTTCCTTCCTGTCTCGCTGAGGCACAGGCCTACCTTGACATCAGGGAGACCCTGGGCAAGGGTCAAGGAGAGGCCCACAGACCTTTCGCTTTTGGCTGTGTTGGGGCTTAGTTGCCTCTTGGGCTCAGTAGTTTCAGCGTGCAGGCTTAGTTGCCCTGCAGCATGTGGCATCTAGTTCTCCAACCAGGGATCAAACCCGAATCCCCTGCATTTCAAGGTGGATTCTTAACCACTGGACCACCACAGAAGTCCCAGTCATTTGACTAGATGTTTCAGAGTTGCAACTAAGCCTGTTAGAGTACTCCCTGCACCCCCCCCCCCCCACCCCCCGTCTTCATAAGTAAAACTTTCTATAACACCAGGCTTGAATTTAGAGTACCCAGACTCCCTGGAATTCTGAAACATGGCAGTAGAGTGTCAGCTGTGACTAGGCTGGGCAGCCTGCCAGCTCTTTTCCTATTTCTGGCTCCATCCCATATCTGATGTATGGATGTGGCCACCCCAGCCGGTCCATCTAAGTTCTGTCCACAAAAAGGGAGGCTTGACCAGCTGCCCGGCCTACCCTCAAGCATGCTGGTGGCATGGGCCATCTTTGGAAAGACAGATCTGTGAGAGACCAGCTCTGGATGTCCAGAGAGAGGCCTGGAAGGGAAGATAGGAGCTTCAGGGAGGAGCGTTCATTTGGGGCTGTGACTCCCTCACCCCCACAGGTCTGGACACAGCCTGGGGAGGGCCAGGTGGGACCTGCGGAACTCAGAGCTTAACATGCCCTTTGGTCTAGCCCCAGGGTGGTTCTACAAAATTAAGGCTGTTTGTCTCAATCAAGAGACAGTTCTTGTCATTCTCAAATTCACTCTGCATAGTTGGGTTTGTAGCCACTGGACCACCAGGGAAGTCCCTGAAATGGATATCGATAGCAGGCACGGTGGACAAGTGCTTCCCTGGTAGCTCAGCTGGTAAAGAATCTGCCTGCAATGCAGGAGACCCCGGTTTGATTCCTGGGGGACAGGCTACCCACTCCAGTATTCTCAGGCTTCCCTGGAGGCTCAGACAGCAAAGAATCTGCTTGTAGTGCGGGAGACCTGGGTTCGATCCCTGGGTTGGGACGATCCCTTGGAGGAGGGCATGACAGCCCACTCTAGTATTCTTGCCTGGAGAATCCTCATGGACAGAGAAGCCTGGCGGGCTACAGTCCATGAGGTCATGAAGAGTCGGACGTGACTGAGGGACTAAGCACAGCACAGCAGCAGTGGACAGGGCAGAAAAAGTCCCTTCTCTCAGGGGGTTTACATTCTAACCATAAGGTAGGGACACCATAGAGACATAAAGAAATAAATACTTCAAATTGTTTCAGACAGACCTAAGTGCTGTGGATGATGAATCATGAGCTAGAGATGAAGGAGGGAGTGGGGCGTGCGTTCGAGGCTCTGAAGACCTGCCAAGGGTTCCACTCCCACCAGGGCCCTCAGGCTCTTGTCCAGTGGGTCCAGCAAACCATCCTGGGTCTTTTCTGGAACTGAACATTGCCTGTCATGACCATGATTCTACAGGGTGCTTATAGCTCTGCAAGAAATTAGGACAAAATACGTAGGTGGCCTTGAGTCCTTTTTAAAACAAAGAGGGCTAAGCAGACAAATAAAAGGATGAGGACGGGGCTGATTCATCCCAATAATACTGTCCACCCACATTGTGATTTAAAGATCAAAAAACACTTTGCCAGGTATTTTCTTGTTTGATCCTCACCTAAGCCATTGAGTTTGGAGGGGTAAGTACTGCAGTCCATCCCAAGATTTGCAGGAAGGGACAGATTGAGGAAAAAAAGAGACCCGCTGAAGGTCAAGTTGAAGTACCAGGGATGGGCCTGTCTGCGGGCCAGGCGCCCCGCTCCCTCTTCCCCCACACGGTGGTGACTCTCCCCTGCCTTGCTGCCCTGAACCTGCTCAGGGCTTCAGGAAGGAGCTCAGCCAGGCTTTTAATAATCAGTCAAGAGTTTTCCTGAGGCATCCACACAGACTTTTGGCTAGTCTTCTCAGAAGCTGTTCTCGCAAAATGCTTTCTGATTTTTCGCCCAATCAGTAGTGAGGTTTAAAAAAAAAAAAAAAAAAAAAGTCCTTCCATTCTCTTTTTCTGCACCAGCCAGCCTGGCAAGGCCTATTTCATTTCTGAGATTCAAATTGGAAACTGCCTTCTGTTCTCATTAGTTTGGGTTGTAGTGGTCATTACATCCTAAACAATTAATCCCTGAATGCCAATTTCTTACTAGAATTATCCTGGACTCAACAACTGGTTTTCTTAGCAGCAAGGCAGAAGCAATTATTCCTGGCTTTTGTAACTAAACATGCTGCGCTCGGCACTTTACAATGTTTGCATCGTCAGTGAGCTATCAACATTTATCTCTATCAGGGGAAAGGGAAGGCTGTCCAGGTCTGGCTATCACGTAGACCTGTTTACCGGTATCCGTGGGGCTCCCTTCACTTGCTCAGATGAGGGAGGAAGCCCCGCAGGCCCTAGGCCCTGTGTCTGAGTCTGGGCCCATCTGAGAGGTAATAGAAAACCAAGGGGGAGAGGTGGTCTACCTCTAAGACCTCAGGTTCCAGGGCTGTCCTCTCAGGTTACGGGGGAACTCAGGGCCCATGGCTGGTAGACAGTGTCCTTGAGCTTGTGGGGACTGTCTGCTTGGGTTCTCAGGTTCTTTTCTGGGGAAGCTTCCCTTCTAAAGCTGGGCGACTTGGAGTCAAACCTGGGGAGTCTGATGGGGTCTGTGGGATTCCCCTCTCCAGCAGGACGGACAGGGCTATACCAGGACCGTCAGGCAGCTCAGCCCACCCTGGACTGGGAGAGGCCTGCTTACCTTCCTGTGCACTGACCCAAACTTAGGTCTTCTGGAGGTGGCATGATGGGAGATGCTGGGGCAGCTCTGGGGCCAGGTCCTGAGCTCATGCCCCTGGCTCCCCCCCCTCACTGCTGGGTGACTGCGGGCACACTGCTCACCCTCTGCCTGCCTCACTCCTCATCTGTTAAGCAGCGATGGTCATCACCGTATTTCACAGGGTAATTCTGCAGATTAAGTGAGTTAATATTTGTCATTAGAATAACATGCCTGGCTCATAGGAAATAGCTATTAAGTGTGCATTTAAAACCGAAAAGGAATTTTCCTTTAACATCTAAAGGAGATTTTTAATGTTCTTTTGTCCCCTTTAGGTAGAATATAAAGACAGACAGCCTAAGCCACAAAGCCCACTGGTTTCATTTGAATACACCAACAAACCGACCCTCCACTTATGGTCTTTTTTTTTTTTTCAATTGGAGTGTAATTGCTTTACAAAGTTGTATTAGTTTCTGCTGCACAAAGAAGTGCGTCGGTTCTATGTGCACAGACACCCCCTCCGTCAGGGGCCTCCCCCGCCCCCATCTGGGTCCTCACAGAGCACTGCGCTGCGCGCCCTGTGCTGTGTCGCGGGCTCCCAGCTGTCTCACACGGTGTGTATGTATGTCAGTGATTCCCTCCCACTCCATCCCACCCTCCCCTTCCCTGCCACGTCCACATGTCTCTTTTCTGCATGTGCATCTCTATTCCTGCCCTGCAAATAGGTTCCTCTGTACCATTTTTTTTCTAGATTCCACCTATATGCGTTAATACACGGTATTTCTTTTTCTTTTCCTGACTTACTTCACTCTGTATGACAGACTCGAGGTCCATCCACATCTCTACAACTAACCCACTTTCATTCCTTCGTATGGCTGAGTAATAATCCATTGTATACCAGTGAGGTGGATGAGGCAGGTTCGACTCTCCCTGGGGAGAGGTGGCATGGGCTGCTCCCTGCTGCTGTGTGTTCCTGATACCAGCCAGTTGCCTGGAGTTTTGCTGGTTGTCTCTTTGCCTGCCTGCATATACCCACATGACCTCAGAGAGCAAGAAAAGATTGCATTTGTCATCTTCCCTTTTTAATTGGTTAGTGGAAAACGTGCAGACATCTGCCGTTCCAAGGGTCTTCCCAGTTGGCACAGTGGTAAAGAATCTGCCTGCCGATGCAGGAGACGCAAGAGATGCAGGTTTGATTCCTGGGTCGGGAAGATCCCCTGGGGAAGGGCATGGCAACCCACTCCAGTATTCTTGCCTGGAGAATCCCATGGACAGAGAAGCCTGGCAGACTACAGTCTGTGGGGTCACAAAGAGTCAGACGTGACTAAGCACACACACACACACGCACGCACACACACACACACACACACACACACACACACACACACTGCTGTCCCAGTGCCTGCTTCAGGAACAGAGGAACAGCAGATTCTAGTGCCCCCCTGGACCACCCAGGCGTCCTGATGTTTCGAAGCTTCATGTCTGTGCGGAGCTGTGCCCCTTGCGCTCCTAATAGTGGCTCTGCCCTGGGTCTTCCTGCTTCAGTGTGGAAAAAAACATCCTCCCAGCGTTCCCTGTTCTGCGCCCACAAACCCTTGGGAGCTCTCAGGTGTCAGAGAACGCATCGTAATAATGCCATACCCAGATAACAAAATGGAGATGCAGAGAATGTGAAGGACTCATCGGTTGACTTTGGATAAGTTAGCTGAGTCATTCCCATCTTGAAAATTCCTGCTTTCCCTGCAGGACAAGTCTCTCCCTTTCATAATCTCAAGCTCTTTCTCAATCCTAGAGAGTTCTCTCTAACCTATTATTCAAATATGGACTATTTCCATGTTAAATACATAGAAAAACATGAAAAGAAGAAGGAAAGAAGGCAAAAGAAATCAACCTCCAAGAGGACACGCCTATGTGTTGGGCACTGATTTAGGTGCTTTTGCGTGTTTTTGACACGCAGATTCTAGTGCCCCCCTGGACCACCCAGGCATCCTGATGTTGCGAAGCTTCATGTCTGTGTGGAGCTGTGCCCCTTGCCCCCCTAATAGTGGGGCAATCCTCCACCAGCTTCACATTGTTCGTCTTCTTACAGTCGCTTGCCTAGGGTCACGTAGGTATGAATAATGGAACTAAATTTGAAGCCATATCTGAGTCCAAAGGCCATGATCTCTCTAGCACACTGAGAGGTGCTTCAGACACATCAGTAGAATCTCACTTTTCTACTAAATTTCTGTCACGATAAATGGGTTAAGCTTGTACGGTTAACTATTCACATCCTCCATTTTTTTCCTGTCTTACTCACCTGTTCACGCTGTCATTTGGCTTAAACTGTGTCAAGCCCCTTGGAAAGAGGCCACGTGTGGATGAGGTCAGCGGTACAGAGCCGTCGCTGCACACCAGGGTCGCCCAGCAGGGAGGCACCGGGCAAGCGTCACCTCTCCCCTGCCAGATGGCGATGCCAAGGTTAAGTGACTCTCTCAAGACCCCACGGGCGCGGAGCCCGACTGCTAGCGCAGCCTCTTGGCTCTGAGGAAACCTCGGCCGAGCCTCTTCAGGAGCCCTGGTGAGTGCCTGGGAGCGCCCCTTTATGCTCTCATTTCTTGTGGGTTCTTGGAGAGCCTTGGGTGTCTGGCACTGGCTTCGTCAGGCGCACTGAGAAGGGTCCAATTGGCATTTCTTTAATTACCATAAACAGATGTAGCTCTTGGGCCTCACGAGGCAGCTTCTGGCTTTTTTTTTTTGTCTTTTATTATTTATTTGTTTGTTTGAACTGTAATTGATTTATAGTATTGTGTTAGCTTCAGGTATACAGCAAAGGGATTCAGTCACATATATATATATATATTCTTTTTCAAATTCTTTTTCAATTGTGGCTTATTACAAGGTAATGCATATAGTTTCCTGTGCTATACAGTAAATCCTTGTTCTTTATCTATTTTATATACAGTAGTGTGTTTGTGTTAATCCCATGCATGCTTATGTGCTAAGTCGATTCAGTCATGATTGACTCTTTGCGACCCCATGGACTGTAGCCTGCCAGGCTTCTCTGGAAGGAATCCAGGAATCCAGTCCATGCGGATTCTCCAGGCAAGAACACTGGGGTGAGCTGCCATGCCCTCCTCCAGGGGATATTCCTGACCCAGGGATCCAGTCTGTGTCTCTTATGTCTCCTGCGTTGGCAGGCAAGTTCTTTCCCATTGGTGCTGCCTGGGAAGCCCTGTTAATTCCATACTCCTAATTTATCCCTACCCATCTCCTTTCCCCTTTGGTTACCATAAGTTTGCTTGTTATCTTTGGCTGAGTCTATTGCCCTTTTATAAATACATTTGTTTCTATTACTTTTTAGATTCTACATATCAGTTCAGTTCAGTCACTCAGTCGTGTCTCTTTGCTACCCCAAGGACTACAGCACACCAGGCCTCCCTGTCCATTGCCACCTCCCAGAGTTTACCCAAACTCATGTCCATTCAGTTGGTGACGCCATCCAACCATCTCATCCTCTGTCGTCCCCTTCTCCTCCTGCCTTCAATCTTTCTCAGCATCAGGGTCTTATCAAATGACTCGGTTCTTCGAATCAGGTCGAATCAAGTATTGGAGTTTCAGCTTCAGCATCAGTCGTTCCAATGACTATTCAGGACTGATTTCCTTTAGGATGGACTGGTTGGGTCTCCTTGCAGTCCAAGGGACTCTCAAGGGTCTTTTCCAAAATTGCAGTTCAAAAGCATCAATTCTTTAAAACTCAGCTTTCTTTATAGTCCAACTCTCACATCCATACATGACTACTGGAAAAAACTTAGCTTTGATTACATGGACCTTTGTTGGCAAAGCAATGTCTCTGCTTTTTAATATGCTGTCTAGGTTGGTCATAACTTTTCTTCCAAGGAACAAGCATCTTTTAATTTCATGGCTGCAATCACCATCTGCAGTGATTTTGGAGCCCAAAAAAATAAAGGCAGCCACTGTTTCCACTGTTTCCTCATCTATTTGTCATGAAGTGGTGGAATAAGATGCCATGATCTTAGTTTTCTGAATGTTGAGTTTTAAGCCAAGTTTTCACTCTCCTCTCTCACTTTCATCAAGAGGCTCTTTAGTTCTTCATTTTTTGCCATAGGGTGGTGTCATCTGCATGTCTGAGCCCAGTGTTTCTCATGATGTACTCTGCATAGAAGTTAAATAAGCAGAGTGGCAGTATACAGCCTTGACGTACTCCTTTTCCTATTTGGAACCAGTTTGTTTTCCCATGTCCAGTTCTAACTGTTGCTTCTTGACCTGCATACAGATTTCTCAAGAGGCAGGTCAGATGGTCTGGGATTCCCATCTCTTTCAGAATTTTCCAGAGTTTGTTGTGGTCCACACAGTCAAAGGCTGTGGCATAGTCAGTAAAGCAGTAGATATTTTCCTGGAACTCTCTTGCTTTTTCAGTGATCCAACAGATGTTGGCAATTTGACCTCTGGTTCCTCTGCCTTTTCTAAAACCAACTTGAACACCTGGAAGTTCACAGTTCATGTATTGTTGAAGCCTGGCTTGGAGAATTTTGAGCATTACTTTATTAGCATGTGAGATGAGTGCAATTGTGCGGTAGTTTGAGCATTCTTTGGCATTGCCTTTCTTTGGGATTGGAATGAAAACTGACCTTTTCCAGTTCTGTGGCCACTGCTGAGTTTTCCAAATTTGCTGGCATATTGAGTGCAGCACTTCCACAGCATCATCTTTTAGGATTTGAAATAGCTCAACTGGAATTCCATCACCTCCACTAGCTTTGTTTGTAGTGATGCTTCCTAAGGCCCACTTGACTTCGCATTCCAGAATGTCTGGCTCTAGGTTGGTGATCACACCATCATGATTATCTGGATTGTGAAGATCTTTTTTGTACAGTTCTTCTGTGTATTCTTGCCACCTCTTCTTAATATCTTCTGCTTCTGTTAGGTCCATACCATTTCTGTCCTTTATCGAGCCCATCTTTGCATGAAATCTTCCCTTGGTATCTCTAATTTTCTTGAAGAGATCTCTAGTCTTTCCCATTCTGTTGTTTTCCTTTATTTCTTTGCATTGATCACTGAGGAAGGCTTTCTTATCTCTCCTTGCTATTCTTTGGAACTCTGCATTCAAATGGGTATACCTTTCCTTTGCTCCTTTGCTTTTCCCTTCTCTTCTTTTCACAGCATTTATAAGGCCTCCTCAGACAGCTATTTTGCCGTTTTGCATTTCTTTTTCTTGGGGATGGTCTTGATCCCTGTCTCCTGTACAATGTCACGAACCTCCGTCCGTAGTTCTTCAGGCACTCTGTCTATCAGATCTAATCCCTTGAATCTATTTGTCACTTCCACTGTATAATAGTGAGGGATTTGATTTAGGTCATACCTGAATGGTCTAGTGGTTTTCCCTACTTTCTTCAATTTGAGTCTGAATTTGGCAATAAGGAGCTCATGATCTGAGCCACTGTCAACTCAGAGTTTTTGCTGACTGTACAGAGCTTTTCCGTCTTTGGCTGCAAAGAATATAATCCATCTGATTTCGGTATTGACCATCTGGTGATGTCCATGTGTAGAATCTTCTCTTGTTTTGTTGGAAGAGGGTGTTTGCTAGATTCCACATGAATGATACCATCTAATGGCATAAATGATATAAATTTAAGGATAAATGATAGCATATAGTAGTAATATTCGTCTTTGTCTGAGTTGGCATTCAGTATGATCACCTCTAGGTCCCTCCGTGTTGCTGTGAATGGTAATATTTCATTGTTCTTTTATGGCTGAGCAACATTCCACTGCCTATATATACCACATCTGCTTTGTCCATTTATCTGTTGATGGACACAGGTTGCTTACATGTCTTGGATCCTGTAAACAGTGCCTCTCTGAACATTGGGGTGCATATATCTTTTCAAATTAGAGTTTTTGTCTTTTCCAGGTACTATATATTCAGGAGTGGGATTGCTGGATTCTATGGTAGTTCTGGTTTTAGTTTTTAAGGAGCGTCCATACTATTCTCTATAGTAGTTGTACCAATTTATATTCGTATCAACAGTGTAAGAGAGTGCCCTTTTTCCCACACCCTGTCTGGCATTTATTGATCTAGACTTTTCCATGGTGGCCGTTCTGACTGGTGTGACATCGTGCCTCATGGTAGTTTTGATTTCCGTTTCTCTAATGAATAGCATTATGGATCTTTTCATGTGCCTCTTGGCTGTCTGTATGTCTGTTTTGGAGAAATGTCTATTTAGGTCATCTGCCTACTTTTTGATTGGGTTATTTGTTTTTTTTTGATACAGTTGTATGAACTGTTTATATATTGTAGAAATTAAGCCCTTGTCAGTTACATTGTTTGCAAATATTTTCTCCCCATCCATGAGATGCCTTTTTGTTTTGTGGATGGTTTCCTTTGCTATGCAAAAGCTTTTAAGTTTGATTAGGTCCCATTTGTGTATTTTTGCTTTTACTTTTGCCTTGAGAGACTTATGTAAGAAAATATTGGTACAATTTATGTCAGAGAAAGCTGTGTGTTCTAGGACTTTTAAGATGCCATGGCTTAAATGTAGGCCACTTTGAGTTTATCTGTGTATAGCATGTGGGTTATTCTAACCTCATTGAGCTGCATGAGGATGTCTAGGTCTCCCAGCATCACTTGGTGAAGAAACTGTCTTTTTTTGGCTCCACTATGCAGCTTGTGGGATCTTAGTTCTCCGACTAGGGATCAAACCTGTGCCCTGCAGTGGAAGCGCAGAGTCTGAACCACTGGGGGACGTCCTGAAGAGAGCTGACTTTTCAGTGGGACAGCTTCTTCATGTGCTCATCAGCCCTCCTGCTTACGGGGGGTGGGGGTGGGGGCGTGCAGGGCTGGGGCCAGCAGAGGTGCTTCAGGGCCAGGCCCCTGGCCCCTGTGGTTCTCCAGGTGGTCAGCCCGAGGGCCACAGAGACGAGTAGGCATCCCGGGGGCTGGGAATGGCGGGGAGGGCACATGGCTCCAGTCTGAGGCACTCTCCTCCCAGAATTCCTTTAGCCCCTCATGTCAGCATCCCCCGTGAGCCCTCTGCAGCCTCTGTGAATTTCCCCAGATGCCAGGGCTGCTGCTTGAGGTGACTCTGGGGATTGACTACCTTGGTGACTTCCCTCTACGGCGCCTGGCTGAGCATGTTCCTCAGAAGTCAGTATAGACGCTGCCTTGCACGGCTCCAGCTTGTACACCGGGAACAAAGACCACAAGCATCATTCTGCCCTTCTGCCATAAGCTCACCTCTAACCCGGATGCCTCCCTCAGCTCAGTTCTCACGGCAGCTTTGGAAAGAAGAAACGTTTGAAGAGCATTAGGAGAAGGGCTGACCAGAAGTCAAGGTAGGGGCTGAGTTAAATTAGGTAGAAAATGGTCATTAAAAGTTTGCTCCTCTTTGATGTGAGTTTAAAAAAATAAATTTGATAATAAAGTATGGCTGCTAATGGGAAAGAAAATTTCAAAGTTCTGTGGATCTCTGAGAGAGCAGGTGTGACAGGGTAAGAACCTCATTCTCTTGAAGTATGTTTTTGATTTTGAATAAAAAGATTTCTTTCTTTTCTTCTCAGAGAAAAAGTGCCCTGTTTAATGACATCTGAGTGCTTAGAGAGTGTTTGCATTCTGACATGGTCGACTAGTTCCCGTTGTCATTGAGAAGCAAGTGAGGTATTGACAAGACAGTCACGTGGCCCAGATTTAGGGGTCAGAGCTAGGGCTCAGTGGTAAAGGAAGCTGCCTGCCAGTGCAGGAGATGTAAGAGACACGGGTTCAATCCCTGTGTTGGAGAAGATCCCCTGGAGAAGGAAATGGCAATCGATTCCAGTATTCTTGCCTGGAAAATCCCACGGACAGAGGAGCCTGGTGGGCTACAGTCTATGGGATTGCAGAGTCAGACACGACTTAGTGGCTGAGCACACAAATGCACACACCACAAAGAAAGCATAGTCGTTATTTTGTGAGACTCAAATTGCTATCCTGATTTGTCTGACCTAATATAAAACAGTCCATAGGGTCAGGAAGTGTCCGACAAGACTGGGGCACTGAGCATGCCCGCTAGTTTCAGACACTGTCCTCTTCCAGTCATGTGATCCATTTGATAAAAATGATCATGGGACACGAACTTCCTTTTCTGCAGATAATTTTGAGTTGAGCACTTAGGTAAAGTTGTTGGCAAGGTTTCCTTCAAGTATTTTATGCAAATCGTAATTTTAAAAAATATGTGTAGATGTATTATTTATTTGGCTGCGTGGAGTCTTAGCTGCAGTGAGCTCCATCTTCACTGCGTCATGCGGAATCTTCTGAGGCAGCGCATGGACTCTCTAGCCGTGGCGCTCGGGCTTCAGGAGTTGAAGATGCTGAGGCTTAGTTGTTCCTCGGCATGTGGGATCTTAGTTTCCTGACCAGGGACTGAACCTGCATCTCCTGCATTGGAAGGCAGATTCTTAACCACTGGACCACCAGGGAAGTCCCCCAAAGTCATAGTTGTTATCAAGCCTGATTTGGAAGGCTAGGCTCTTTGTAGAAGCTTCCAAGCAGGCGGTCTATGATGGAGCGGGAGAGACAGCTTAACACAGAGGATAAAAGCACCAATTAAACTCTACCACTCATTGGATGCACCCCTGGACAAGTTACTTAATGTCTCTGTACCTCAGCTTCCCCCCATGTGATTTGGAGATAGACTGCCAGCATTGTTCTGAGAATTTTTAAAAAGGCAATTTGGGTAAATCACTTAGCATGGCACTTGGCACTTAGGAAATGCTCAATAAATATGTTAATTAGGAAACATATACACATACATGGACTTCCCTGTGGCTCAGACAGAGAATCTGCCTGCAATGCCAGAGAATCTGCCTGCAATGCCAGAGACCCAGGTTTGGTCTTCCCAGGGTGGGGAAGATCCTCTGGAGAAGGGAATGGCAACCCATGGCAGTATTCTTGCCTGGAGAATCCCATGGACAGAGCACCCTGGCAGGCTACAGTCCATGGGGTCACAAAGAGTTGGACACGACTGAGCGACTAACACTACTACACATATGTAGTTTTAACTTGGGTTCCCAAAGAAGAGCCTGAGAGAAGGACTTCATACAGCAGTTTTTTTGGGAAGAGATTCCAGGAGGCAGGAGGAAGAGACAAAGTCGCTGCCATTGGCCACAGGGTCCATCCCACGGGGCAGCCCAGGGAATCCTAGAGCAAGCCTCCCGGGATCGTCCCCCAAGAGCTGGGGCATCTGTGTGTGTTTCATGTATGTACCTACAGAGTGAATGAGCCAGGATCTCAGCTCAATATTTCTAAATGAAATATAATACACTCAACATTAGTCTTATGGCCAGTTGTTTGTTGTGAAATAGGAATGCTGAGGGATGACATACGAAGAAATTTTTTAAAGCACAGGATTTTTTAAAAAGGATTTCTTTTTTTAACAATTGCTTTTATTTTTGACTGAGCTGGGTCTTCGCTGTGCAGGCTTTTCTCCAGTTGCAGTGAGTGGGGGCTACTCTCTAGTTGACGTGCGAGGGCTTCTCATTGCGGTGGCTTCTCTTGCTGCAAAGCACGGGCCCTGGGCCTCTTCAGCTTCAGTAGCTGCAGCACATGGGCGCACGAGTTGTGGCTCCCAGCCTCTAGAGCACAGGCTCAACAGTTGTGGTGCACGGGCTTAGTTGTTCCATGGCCTGTCGGATCTTCCCTGATCAGGGATCAAACCCGAGCCTCCTGTCTTGGCAGGTGGATTCTTTACCACTGAACCACCAGGGAAGCCCCCAAGCACAGGATTTTAATTTTAAATGGTTTCACTGCACAGAGTTGTGTATCATTGAGCAAGCTTTTTTCCTTTCCTCTGCTTTGATGGAATGATAATAATACACTACTTCCTAGGGAGAATTAAATGCATAGCATTTAACACAGTTCCTGGACATAGCATGCCTTCCATAAATGGTAGCTATTTTGTGGTTGTTCTGATCATTATTGTTATTATTGTGTGCCTAACTGGGACAGCAGAAAAGCACAGCCTGTGGGTTTCAGGATATGTAGCCAGCTTAGCCTAAGTCACAATATACCTGTAATTTATAGAAAGGGAACGCGAGGTTCTGAGTGGCTTTCTGCCTTGGGCTTCCTGGCACATCCTTGGCGAAGTCGTAGGAATTAGATCTGAGGGACCATGGCGTTTGGCTATAAAGCTGGGCAGATGGCTAGACTAGCTGGCCCATCTTTTGTAAAATCTTGTATCGACCCGGATTCGGTTCAGTCTCTGTGGAGCCTTCCTAATGCCATGCTCACCCTCCCCAAAATGGTCTGCCGTGGCCTTTCCCCTCCATAGAGGACACTCTCCAGTTTTGTCCTGGGGGCCCTGCCCCTTCCACAGTCCAGTCTCTTCCAGCTGGAGTTCCTGGTACTGCCTGGAGACAGCCCTGCAGCACACAGCTCCCTCCTAATCACAGGTTCGTGATTAAAAATACATTAAAGGACCGAGAAATGATTAAGAGATACAGCGGCTTGCAAGTAAAACTGACATTTCCAGTTAGACCACAATTCTAAATGATCCACAGGGACCCTATTCATCTGCTAAAAACATTGGGCTGATCACAGATTGGTTTCTGATGGTGCTTTCATCCTGAGTCCCAGGTCAAGATGAAAACATTGCCTTTTGTAGCAGAACTTGACCCACCCTGCTATCTGAAAGTCTGGGGTTATGGCTTTGTGGCTTGGGTGATTTCACTTACAGCATCATCCCAGTCCTTTGCTATGTATTTGTGCCAGCAGTAGAGATGAGAGGAACATTGCCTTTTCAATGCCCCACGTTTACCTGGCTAGTTGTTACCTTGCCAAGGTCCTAAAGACAAGGACCCCCTGGGAAGATGCCCCGCACGTGTGGCTCACATTAGAGAGGCAGCATCTTTATCCAATGCCCCAGGCCCCAGCAGTGTGGTAGCATAGATAGAGCAGTGGGCTCTGCCCTGCCTCAGTTGTGACCCTGGACATCACCCCTTTGGGTCTCATCTGTTTGAACCAGGACCTGGACTCTGGTTCCCCGAGCTTGGACCCATTGTTGTTTAGTTGCTAAGTCATGTCTGACTCTCTTCGACTCCATGGATTGTAGCCTGCCAGGCTCCTCTGTCCATGGACTTCTCCAGGCAAAAATACTGGAGTGGGTTGCCATGCCCTCCTCCAGGGGATCTTCCCGACCCAGGGGTCAAAGCATGTCTCCTGCATTGGCAGGCGGATTCTTCACCCCTGAGCCACCTGGGAAGCCCGAGCTTGAACCTACTATGCTTCAAAATCTTGGTCAGTCAACAGACAGGTCCTTTTACTGCTGACCCTTCCCTCTCTTTCCCCCAACATCCAGTCTGAGAAGTTTGATCACTTGTCCAAGTTGGGCAGAAGAATCTTGGTACATTTTGTGCACCAGGAACATCTCTAAGGAGCTCCACTTACTAGTGATGACAGCTACCATTTATGGACTATGTCCAAGGCGCTGGGTGCTGTACTAAGCAGTTTATCTACATTATATTTCACCTTCATGATAAGCATGTTAATAGTTGAGGAAATGCGGGTTCTGGGAGGTCAAAGCGGTTACTCAGGGGAACTGACATCACTGGATCCAAGCCCAGCTAGGTCTGAGTCCAAAGCCTGTACTCCATGGCCTCAGCTAGAACGTTCCTCTTTTCTCTCCCATCTCTCCTTTTACCTCTTTCCTGAGGCTGGAGGTCAGTGACAGTTTGGATGGGGAAGAAAGATCCATTCTCTCCTCTGCGGTGGTGCTGGGGACCCCGTCCACTGGGCTTTACACTCTCTGATCTTGCACTGCTATTCAGAAACCACTCAGGGTCCAAAAAGGTTGGCATCTCAGAATCGCCATGGACTCTGTGTGTGTGTGTGTGTAGAGTAGAACTCAGGGGGAGTAAGGAAGAGCCCAGCCCTGTGGCCTTTCTTGGTGCTTTTTATAGACTTGCCTGATGATAGGATCCAGGAAATTCTTTCCTGGCTTAGAAAGGCCAGAGCCTCTCTCTCCCTAGATTTCAGGGGCTACAGGTGGCTCAGTGGTAACTCAGCTTGCCAGTGGTGGCTCCATGGTGGCTGGTGGCTCAGCCTGCCAATGCAGGAGACTCAGTTTCCATCCCTGGGTCAGGAAGATCCCCTGGAAGAGGAAATGACAACCCACTCCAGTATCCTTGCCTGGAGAATCCCATGGACAGAGGAGCCTGGCGGGCTACAAGTCCACGGGATCTCAAAGAGCTGGACACGACTTAGCAACTCAATAAGAACACCAAGCTTCCGTTAAGCATCAACCATCCCACCTGGCTCAGAGGCAAGGGGCTTCCTCAAGGCAGAATGAACTGCAGGCAGAGAGAAAATGAGTGTCCAGTTTCCCAGGGAGCCTGCAGGTTTTGCCCGCTTACCTCTCCCGCCCTGTTGCATCTCTCAATGGTGTCACTCAGCCTCACACCCTCACCCATCAGATGTCCTTCACAGACCTGCTGGCCCTTGAGTTCACCCGGCTGCCGCTAATGAAAAGAAAGCACGCATAAGTCATGAGGCCCCTTCTCCAGCGCGAGGAGAGGGAACCTGTGGCAGGGCTCCTGGCTCTGCGGATGCTGGGCACCAGGGCACACGTGCCAGCCCCTGTCCCACCTGGCACGCCCATCCTCCCCAAGTCCAGCCCCTCGCCCGCTGCACTTCCAGGCTCGGAACTCAAGCAGGGCTCAGGGTTTTCTTTGAAGTTAGGCAATAAGGACAAACCTGACTTTTACATAAGGCAAGAAATTGTTCTATCCAAAACTCTCTTGAAGGCCAAGGGCAATTCACAAGTACTAAGGAACAGCAGGACCTGAGGCCCGAAAGAAGGGAGGGGAGGTGGAGGAAAACAGAAGGTGGAGTGGTGGGGAGACTGACTCCAGCTTCCGAGGAGCGGCTTTTAGCTTTTATCGTAATGACCCGTGTTGACAATAACGGCTGCTATTTACCAACTCTCTCCTCCATGGCAGACGTTTTCCTTCTGTGAGCTCATTTACTCCTTGCAGCCCCATCGAAGGTGGGCGTTCTTTCCTGCTTTTTATAGAGAAGGAAATGAAGCCTCTGAGAGGCAAAGTCATTTGTTCAAAGTCACCCATCAGCCAATGGAACAGTCTGGATTTGAGCTCAGCTCTTTCTACCCCAAAGCCTGTGTGTTTTCCCTACACCCACTGCTTCACCCCCGTATTGATCTGGTGGATTTACAAACTGTGTGCCAAGGGCAAGATCTAATGCTCTATGCTTCTGACAATGTGTCTCTTTATCATTTGATTTTTAAAATATGATGTGCAGGCATCCACGTAGATTATATTATTTTTAAAAGAATTTGAAACAGGAAAGAAAATTTATGGAAATGATAGGGGAATAAGGAAGGATTGTGATAAAGAGGGCTTCCCAGGTGGTGCTATTGGTAAAGAACCTGCCTGCCGATGCAGGAAACCTAATGAGATATGGGTTTGATCCCTGGATCGGGAAGATCTCCTGGGGAAGGGAATGGCAATCCACTCCAGTATTCTTGCCCGGAGAATCTTATGGACAGAGGAGCATGGTGGGCTGCAGTCCTTGGGGTCGCACAGAGTTGAACACAAATGAACTGACTTAGCACTCCATGCGGTGATGAAGAGGGCCTGATTTGCTAAGGAAATGTGGGTCTGATAAAGGGGAGACGACAGGGTGTACGGTGCGGCCCATGGGGTCACACTGGCTGGGCTAGGGCTGATGGGGTGCAGGAAGGGGATCCCTGCAATTTCCTGCTCCCACAGCATGCACTCAAGCAAGGGGTGTTTAGTTTGAACTAACTGGAAGGCAGCCTGGGGCAGCTGGGCATCTAGGTCTGACTTTTGGCAACCTAACTTCCGGTTCCAATTCTGTCACAAAATAAATTAAGTCTGCAAGAGGGAAGTAGTGGGTTGAATAAAGATATTCACATCTTAGTGCCTGGAACTTCTGAATTTCCTTAAAGAGCAACAGACTGAATATTATATGACCAAAGGTGTGATTAGCCTTGCCTTGTGGCTCAGATGGCAAAGAATCCGCCTGCAATATAGGAGACCCAGGTTTGATCCCTGGGTCAAGAAAGATTCGCTAAAGAAGGAAATGGCAACCCATTCCACTATTCTTGCCTGGGGAATTCCATGGACAGAGGAGCATGGCAGGCTACAGTCCATGGGGTTGGATATGACTGAAGGACTAAAGCTTTCAAAGTGTGATTAAGGATCTTGCAATGAAAGCTTATCCTGGATTGTCCAGGTAGGGACAATCCAGAGAGGCCCTCAGTACAGTCGCCTGTGTCCTTATGATATGGACACACAGAGGTGAGAAGGAGGCCATGTGACCCCAGAGGCAGAGGTGGAGAGATGAGGCCACAAGCCAAGGAACACAGGGAACCCTCAGAAGCCGGATGAGCCAGGAACAGATTGTTCCCTGGAAGCTTGGAGGGAGCCTGGCCTTGCTGGCACCTTGATTTTGGACCTGCAGCCTCCTGATTTCTCTGATTTTGTGCCTCCCCATTTGTGGTAATTTGTTGCAGCAGCTGTAGGAAATACAAGTCATTTCCCCTCTCACCTCAGTTTCCTTGACTGTACACTAAGAAGATTCAGCCTCCCAGTTCTGACATTCTCCCCATCATTCTCTGAGCTGGCGATCCCCATGGGAGGGTGGGGCTCCATTCTCTGGGGTGGGACCCTTTCCATGTGACACCTTGTGTCTAAAAAGGCCAGCTTTCCCCTCTGGGGAGCACAGCTGGTTGAGTCCAGGATGACCTTTTTGTTGTTGCTCAGCCACCAAGTCATGGCCAACTCTGCGACCCCAAGGACTGCACCATGCCAGGCCTCCCAGTCCCTCACCATCTCTGGGAGTTTTGCCCAAGTTCATGTCCATTGAATCGGTGATGCCATCCAACCTTCTCATCCTCTGTGACTTTGCCAAGAGTCAAATACCACACCAAGACTGTTTTTTTCTTATTATTAATTGCTAGAAAAATATTCTGCCTTACCCCAGGGAAACCATCCAAATAATTCTGACCTCTCTGGATTTCAAAGAAAGCGTTCAGTCCCTGTTTTCTCCTTGCTTCCAAACAGTCCCTGCCACTTGAGGGACTGTGGTGAAGGGAGGGCCACAAAATTTGCTCCAGGGGGCTACCAGAGAAAGGCAGTGCCGAGGTTGTGGGCTCACCTCACCTCCACACCGGCTTCAGCCTCCCCTGCCCTCCCCATCACAGCACACCGCTACCCGAATGGCCGCCCGGAGCCTCCAGTTATGTGACTCGGGAGCCTCATTTACAATCACCATTAACCAGAAAAGCCGCATGACTGCTCTGTGCCTGCAGAGCCAAGCGTCATACAGTATTCACAGAAACCAGGGGGCTGGAGGAAGCCTTTAGACCGAAGCTCAGAGACTGACTCAGGGACCAGCTTCAGTCCCCCCCACCCTCCTCCTCTGGTCTCCCCCATCCCCTCATCCCCTCCCTACCACCCCCATCTAAGGCGCTAATACAGCCTCCAGCCTGGACAGCAAAGGAAGATGATGACATGTTCAGGGGATGGGGGATGGGACCCTCAGAGGTGGCTGTGTCAGGAAGGGCAGAGAAACCCACACCATCTTAACTGCCGGAAACTAGGCATTCAGGCTGACCGCTCCAAGGCCGCCTTTACATCTCTAAAAACAACATTCAGGTCTTTAGCTTCCCTTCAGCTGCCTGCCGTGCTGGGTCAGTTGGTGAAAGCCCTGGGGCCGGAACGGATTTCTAAAGGTTAGCCCCTGAACAGTCGAGTACAAGGTACTCGAGGTGAGGTTTGCCTTGGTTCTCCCTTGATGATCCCCTCCCCCAACTCCATGCAGCCCCTACCCCATCCCCACCATCACTCAGCACACATCCATCCATATGGCTTGGTCTCAGAGTGAGAGGCAGGTGGATGCTGCCAGTCCTGGTACTAAAATGCCCTAATTTTAGATTTAGTGTCTGCTAGGCTTCCCAGGCGGCGCCAGCGGTAAAGGGTCCACATGCTAGTGCAGGAGATACAAGAGATCTGGTTTGATCCCTGGGTCGGAAAGATCCCCAGGAGGAGGGCATGACAACCCACTCCAGTATTCTTGTCTGGAGAATCCCATGGGCAGAGGAGCCTGGTGGGGTCACAAAAGAGTAGGACACAACTGAAGCAACTTAGCACACACGGGCACTTAAAGCCCACACTGTCCTGTATCTCCCTCCCACTGTGTGTGCGCATGGCTCTGAGTGTGTGTGTGTGTGTGTGTGTGTGTGTGTGTGTGTGTGTGTCTATAGACTCAAGGTTAACAGGTTACAACAAAAAGGGCTCTGGGAATTGGACCCACTGGATGGAGGCATGAATAGCCTCCCAGGAGCGGTAGGGAGGTTAGGGCCTTTTGGAAGTTTGCCAGAAAGCCTTTTGCAAGACTTGTTTCAGAACCTGGTTTATCAAGCGCTGTGGTTACAGGGAGGAAGTCTCCTAGCCAGCCCCGGCTCAGCGCCAGTCTGCTTGGGAAGTGCTGAGCTCTGACCCCAGAGGGGCTCCGGCGGCCACTTCAGACCCTTCCCTGGAGAGGCCGGGGTGCACAGACTGGCCAGTCCACTCTTCAAAGGGCATTGCTGGAGACGGGCAGGAGCAGAGAGGGCTGCCTGGGGCAGGGCATTGTCCAAGCAGCGAGTGTGGATGGGAGAGGAGCCAGGAGAGAAAGGCTTTCTTGGTTTGGAAACAAGCGAAGGGCAGGAGGGAGAAAGTGGTGCTAAATCAGGACATGGGCCTGCGCCCTGCTTGGTGCCAGCCTGCAGCCCCTGGGCCACATTTCAGTGACCTCCATGAGCGAGGAAGCAGACAGCCGCCAGGCAAGATCACCAGCTCCTTGGCGGTCACTTTCTGCGGTCTGGGACGGAGAACTGGGGGGCCTGATCCCTTCAAGGAGCCACCTCTACAGGCAGAGACAGACAGACACAGGGCAACAGAGAGTGCCATCTGCAGTCCACGGAGCTGGCTCTGCAGTGGATTCTTCTTGAAGCAGGAGAACCTCTTATTTCAGGCCAGCGACTCTGAACACCCCTTTTAAGTAGAATGGGCTTAAGAAGTGTAATGGGTTTAACTGGGTTGGCCTTTGCCTTCCACTTAGAAGCAAGCTTCTAGAACAAGCTTGCTTGAAGGAATCCCAGGTTGCTGAGTAAATCGCCATAATAAGATTGAGAATGAAGGTGACCTATAGAAGCATGGTAAATACACAGTTTTCTCTGCTCAGTAAGTGATTTTTTATTATAACTCAGCACTTGCCTCAGGTCCCGAAGTACTAGCATTCTCAGGAAAGCACAGGAAAGGAAAAGTGCAAAAATGCTTCCAGAAAGAAAAACGCAGGCTTCCCAGTTCCTCTTGGAAGCAACACACAACCTAGAAACTTGAAAGCAAGGTTGCGGTCTCTGTGTCCTTGGTCACTGCGTCACGTACCGGCCTGTTATACAAAGTTGCGGGGAAGCGCCGTAGATCAATAGCCATCTGGTTTAACATTGCCGCAACTTTTTTTTTCTTTTAAAAAAAGACTTTTTCTTCCTACATGGATTGCAGCTTTTTACATCCAAGGCATATTTCCGTGGCCTGTCTGTGGAAAGGAATGGTTGGAAGGAGCACTTTCTTCTGAGGTTTTATGCAGTTCTTAATATCCAGGATGGAGCAGCAGTGTTTCTAGAGAATTGTGCCTTTAAAAGCTCCAAAAAAAGCTCCAAGCTGTTAGCTCTTAGGTTGGAGAAGCAGGTAGAACTTATCTGCTGGGCCACCTGGAGCATGGATGAGACTGTCACAGAGGCGTCCTGGGCTGATCCTGCCACAGCCTCTGTAAATGCTGCGTGTCCCGTCGCACCCCCTGGTGACATGAGCATCCCTCAGTTTGATTTGTTTATCTGTGAGGACACTCATCTGAGCAAAATCTCTAAGTGGCTTTTTATGGGAAATGAAAAGTCAAATGAATATGTACGTGACAAAGTGAGCCACGGAAAATAGCCTCTCAAAGCACATGTCATCTATTTTTATATTAGTGCTTATATAGTTTCTAACTTGGCTGAAGGCTTTAAATGACAACTTTTGAAATTCTGAATGCAACCCTACAAATGATGTGCAATAATATAATTTGGGGGGTGGAGGGGAGTATTAATAAAGCCCTTCACAGCCTCACAGAGCCATGGAGGAGGCAGGCTAGAGATTCATTGGCTCATTTTGAAGATGAAGAAGCGAAGGCTCAGAGACACTGAGTCATTCAAGGTCACAGAGCTGGTCAGCACTGACCTCAGGTCTCCAACCCTGACTCTGGACTCCTGGGTTTGGGCAGCAGGACTGCCTGTCAAAATCCAGGCTGACATCACTGAAACAAGCACAGATGATTTTCAGTCCATCCCCTACCAAAATCTTAGCACCCTGTTCCCCCTCCATCATCAGCTGCAGCTAACGAACCATATAAATCGAAACTTTGGAAACGCTCAGTCTCATAAACAATTTGTAAAGGTTTTAAAATGCAAAGCAGGGATAAACAGAATTTCTTGCCACAGGGAAGTAACAAATGTAAAGTGACGAAATAATGGGAGTTTGAAGGCGGTCCCAAAAGTAGTCATAAAATGGAATTCAGAATCATATTTTAATATGTACATCATGCACTCACTTTGCAGAGGATGACTGGGGGTGAATTCCCATTTATAGAAGTAAGTAAGCCATGAAGGGAAAAAGAAATAGGGGAATGAGGGGAAGAGGGGAGGGTGGAGGGAGAGAGGGGGAGAGAGAGCAGAGCAGTTGAGATGGTGTTCAGCGCAGCTTGGATCCTGCAGAAAATCACTTCTAGGTCCGGAGCACGATAGTGCTCTCAAGGTAGTCCATCCCCCTTCCATCCAGGACGGGCCTTGGCATACGGCCCCAGGGGCGCCAGGCAGCTGTCCCTCCTGGGGACTTCCGGGAATTGTTGGGGGCGGGGGTGCGAGGAGGTACCCATTAGCACTGGCCTGCAGGGCTCCAGCGGAAGAGAGTCTGACTGCAGGAGTTTATAAAGTGATGAGCAACAAGCACCAAGGCCTGCCCCAGGCAGCGGTCGGAATGACAGATCGGTGCTCGCAGAGACTGCTCCTTTGCTTAGCGGCAGAGATGCCCTCCCCCCGACCTCCCCCACTTCGCTCAGCCTCGGGTATAATGAGAGCAACTCCCAAACGAGTCCATCGTTTATTCTGGGACGGAGCCCAGGCGGCTGCGACTTACGCACTGGGGTGCGGGGGAGTTCAGCTGCGTCCTCGCACCGCCCCCTACCGCCCCGCGGGCCCATCTTCCCTCCTCCCCTAGCCTAGCGGCTCTCGGTTCATTTCCCCCTCGGCTTGGCGGGGGGGATGTGGCGCGGTCCCTCGAGCCCATGTTGAGGCTGTCCTCTTAAAGGGCGCTGACCTGAAGAGATGTGAGGGCCGCAGCGCCTGCGGTGATCCCGGCAGTGGCGGCTCCGAGCGGGGTTCATTACAATGCTACTGAAACAATCTGCCTGCTCCCGTCTTCGATACACCAGGCGCATCCAGCGCCCAGGAAGCAAAGAAGACTAACTCCTACCTACACCCCCGCCCCGCGCCCCCCAGGCTGAGTCTGAGCACAGGGAAAGCACAGTTTGCAGAAAGCGCCCTCTCCCCAGCTCCCAGACCCCTCTCTGGTGCGGGGCGGGGGAGGTTGGGTCCTGTCTCGCGACCCCCCAGCCCAGCTACTTCAGGAGCAACCAGAGGGGCCTCAGAAATCCGTGTGCTTGCCTGTCTGCCTTTCCAGCACACTGGACAGCATGCAATGTGGGTAACTTTTCAAACCCTCTCTCCTAAACACTTGCCCACAAATATTTGGGAGAGGGAGGGGGACGCCCCCTGCTCCCTCCAACACCCTCACTTCTGACACACACACACACCCCCACCTCCGACTCCTACCTAGGCTGACAGCGTGGGGTAAAAGAAATAGACGCTGACTCCGGTCGCCCCTGCCAGGCAGGGAAACACACACCGTCTCGAGAGCATCCGCACACCCAGAGAGGGAGAAGGAGCCGAGCGCAGGCTCGGGTACCCAACACCGTCCTGTGTAGCAGAGGGATGACCTTTGCCTGGAGCGCCCCGGGCTCCGTGGGAGGGTCCCTGACGCCACTCCCTGCCCCCCCACCCCCCCCCCCCCCCCCCGTCCCCGCCGAGGAAGGACTTGAACCCGAGCCACGGGAACATCAAACGGTAGCCAGCCACTCACCTTTAGGTTGTGCGTGGGGTTTACAACGCAGACAAGTTGCCCGGCAGCGGAGAACACTCGTTTAGCCTTGTTGTGCTGAAAGCGGAGGTGAATGAGATCTAACACAGCCCCAAAGCACTGGGTGAAGAAAAGCATCACAACTTTTTGGGGGGGATGATTGGCACAGGAAGGTGGCGAAGGAAGCCGTTAAGTCCTTGGGCTCTGGAAGGCGCGCAGCCTCTGAGATAGTCGCTCCAGCGCGGCTTAGCATGCCTTCATATTCATCATCAAAATAAGACGGTTAGAATCTTGCAGCAGTGAGGCGGCCAATCAAAAGGACAGAAATGTTATCCTTGAGGTGCAGAGACAGCCAATAACAAATGCCTCCTCTACCGAAACTCCCTGATGAATTGAGCCTGGCGGAGAATGTATTATTGAACATTGCCATAGATCAGCACACTGCATTTATCTTGTGATTACAGCCAACCATACATAGTGCCGGGGAGATAGGCTGACAAAATTGATTGCTTAATGTGTCTCATTTATTAATTGACTTAATTTAACATGAGAGCCTTTCTTAATGCGCTGGCAAAAACGTGAAGCATTTAAACCGCCAAATAGTAAAACACCCCGCTCCAAAGTAGGCAGATGGATAAGGCAGATCGTGGCTCCAATTCACCAGAGCTGCTTGGGAGAAAATCAAATATTACAAGACTCCTCCGATTCCAGATAAGGATTTGGCAGCGGCAGAATCGTGCATCTTTCAATCTTGAGCTCTTGCTCTCTCTGCGATTTGGATTTCAGCCACTTGATAAATCTTACTCTCCAGTCTTTATCAAAGAGAAAAGCATTCCTGACAAATGCGTTTGGAGTTGGAGGGGGGAAAATGTGTGTGTATATCCGTAATACTGTAATTACTGAAGCCTGAAAGTATTAAAGCATAAAAGTGTACAGTGTATGCTTCTAAAAATAATGAAATCCCTGGTGCATGAATGCACACACAGAGGAAAAAGCTACACGGAGAGGACAGCGGCTTGTAAATCAGCAAAATAATTACAGATGCGGAGGGCTTTTGCTTGTCATTCATTTGCATACTGGTGGGCAGCAAATTGCTAATTAACCACTAGATTGTTGGAGACATTAAAATAGAGATTAAGAGCACACATACCACAATACCACATCGTTTGCTTGTCTCTGTGAGTGCCAGCAGCGCATTTCTGTGCTGGAGCAGGCAGAGGGCATTCCAGTCCTCAGACTGCACTCCGTCTCTCTTCAGAACCGGGCTGGTGGGGATGCTTAAGCCCACCGACTTGTTCTGGAAGAAGGCTGTGAGCAGTGCATGAGGAGTCTTAGAGTTTGGGGCGGACAAGCTCTGATGACTTAGTCGTTCTTTGGGGCTCACGCAGGAGAGGCGTGTGTTGTGTTTCCCATCCTCTTTGGCTGTTTCTCTGGTGGGAAGTCAGCCTACACCCAGCGAGCCTGGGTGAGTATCAGGCTTGGGTGTGAATTACACCCAGAGTGTGAGAGCACATTGCTTCTTCCTGAATGGCTCTCGCTCCACTCGAGCTGCTGTGCTTGAGTTGTGATGTAGGCAAAGCTTACACACAGCTGGGACAGTGACGTCTGTAATCTGGTAAGGCAATTAAACCAGCTACTGATTAAAGTATATAGAGAAAAAAAAATGCACGGGTTTCCTGAAACCAGGACAAAGCCCAGGTGTTCATTTTCAATTGAGTTTAAAACCAAACCAATGTTTTCAGAAACGGATAAGCCAAGCGCCCGTTAAAATGGAAACTGTATTTTCTAAAGTAACTGCACTGGCGCAAAGTTAGAAGATGACAACATTTGAACTGATTAGAACCGCATCAGTGTGATACTTTTATAGGATATGAGTCCCTGGACCAATGTGTTCATTGTATGCTCAGTTGCTTCAGTCATGTCTGACTCTGGGACTCCATGGACTGTAGCCTGCCGGACTTCTCTGTCCCTGGGATTTTCCCGGCAAGAGTACTGGAGTGGTTTGCCATGCCCTCTTCCAGGAAATCTTCCTGACCCAGGGATTGAACCTGCATCTCCTGAATTGCAGGCAAATTCTTTCCTGCTGAGCCACAGGGGAAGCCCCGTTCATTGTACGATTCATAAATAAGAGTTGCTGGTCTATACTGCTGGAGTTCTTTTTCTTTGGTTTTCATTTTCCAGAATAAGCTTTTAGCAGGAAAACCTTCAGTATTCTTTTATTGTCTTCCTTAAAAATATAAAAATAAAAGTTAGTATATACTCCCATAGATTCCTTAAAGACACAGTTCATAATTCGGAAGGTCCAAACGTTTCCTCTTTCTACATCCTTTGTTAGAATGGAACTATTATACAGTTTGTTTCTCCCTTTTTGTAACCTCAGACAGGTTTCTTGAAACCTCACTGAAGCTCAGTCTCCACTCCTGTAGCATAGGGATAATAGCAACTTATTTCTCTCTCAAGGTTACCGGGAAGACTAAGATATGATGTATCTGGAAGAACCCAGCCCAATGCCTGATTCAAAGCAGCCTCTCAATTCTTGAGCCTGCTGCTGCTTGAGTGTCTTTAGTGGAAGAGTGATTATTTCCAGAATGCTTTTCCTTCCTGCTCTGTGAGTTATTTTCCCCGAGGGATGTTCACCCTACCATCCAGTGCCGTGGATAAGAACAGACTTGACTCTTGCTGTTTTTTTTCCTCTAGCTGGGTCTTGGTTGCTGCACACAGACTTTCTCTAGTTGCGGCGAGCGGGGTCTCCTCTCCAGTTGTGCTGAGTGGGCTTCCCATTGCTGTGACTTCTCTTGTTGTGCAGCACAGTCCCTAGAGGGCGGGCTTAGCTGTTGCGGAGCATGGACTTGGTTGCTTGGAGGCAGGTGGGATCTTCCTAGATCAGGGATTGAACTGGTGTCCCCTGCATTGCAAGACAGATTCTTAACCACTGGACCACCAGGGAAGCCCTTGCTAGGTTCTTAAGTGTATTACTTGATATCAGCTGGACACTGGGCTTGGGAATGAGGCCTGAAGGGCTAAGGAGTGCATATTGACATCAGTGACTGACTAAGCAGTGTCACAGATCTGCTAGTAAGGATGCTTTTTCTTAACCCCAGACCTGACCTCTTGTTCTAACTCTACCCCCAAACTGGTTTGCATCACTCTATTTTCGAATATTAAGCTTATCCATCTGTTCTCAGAATCAGTCCTCAAAATAATCATCCATGGGGAAATGTCTGAAGCTAACCCTGGTAACAGATTCTCATGGTTGATGTGCCCAAAATACGTTGGCACAAACAAGCTTTCAAGTACAGATTTAAAACTGTTTTGTCTCTTGCCACTAAGTTGGCCCCTTGGCGGTAGCCACACCAACCCTCTCCTGCTGTACCGCAATGCCTAAGGTTTCCCCTTCACCTCCTTAGCAACCAGATTTACATTTTATCTGGACCAGAAAGTCTCAGAGATTGGTAATTAGACAAATTTGACTTGGAAGCCTACATTGCTACTTACTGCTACTTTGGGCAGATTATGTGATCTCACTGATGCTTAGTTTTGTTTGTCTGTAAAAGTGAAGCTAATGACTCCCTTGAAAAGTAGTTTAAAGATGAAGCAAGATAATATAAGTAAAATAATCAGCCCAATGACTGGTTTTAATAATAACTTTAGTGAGAAGGTATTATCATTATTATCATCTTCCCATCAAAATTATTTTTGTCCAAGTCAACCCAAAGTTCTGGTGAGCATGTGGAACGACCAAAATTCTCATGCCCTGCTGGAAACCACTTTGGAAAACTGCTTGGAAGCATCTAGTAAAGCCAAATATATGGCTACCCTACAATCCTGAAAGGTGAAAAGGTTAGTCGCTCAGTTAGTAAAAGAGTTGGTCTGACTCTTTGCGACCCCGTGGACTATAGCCTGCCAGGTTTCTCTGTCCATGGGATTCTCCAGGAAAGAATACTGGAGTGGGCTGCCATGCCCTACTCCAGGGGAACTTCCTGACCCAGGGATCGAACCCAGGTCTCCTGCACTGTGGGCAGACTCTACCGCCTGAGCCACCAGGGAATCCGAGGACGACCAGCAAACCCCCAGAAGCCAAGGAGGAGGCATGGAACAGATTCTCCCTCACAGACTCCAGGAGGAACCGACCCTGAAGGCACGTCGACCTCAGACTTCTCAGACATTCCAGAACTGTCCTATAGACGCCTGCCGTGAAAGCCAGTCAGATTGTGATACTTTGTTATGCAGCCCAAGAGAACAATACAATGGGTTGTATTGTATTGTATCCATTTGGTGGAAATTCTTTAGGCTGTGAACTTAAAAAAATATATATATAAATTTATTTATTTTGGGCGGTGCTGGTCTTTGTTGTGGCCTTTCTCCAGCTGTGGCCGGGGGGACTGCTCTTCGTTGGGGCGCGAGGGCTTCTCACTGTGGCGGCTTCTCTTGTTTCAGAGCTCAGGCTCCGGGGCGCGGGCTTCAGTAGTTGCAACGTGGGGCTCAGTAGTTGTCGTGCATGTCATGCTCCACAGCGTGTGGGATCTTCCAGGACCAGGGATCGAACTATTGTCCCCGGCATTCGCAGGCAGATTCTTATCCACTGTACCACCGGGGAAGTGTGGCTATGAACTAATGATCAGTGCATTTTTCTGTATGTGAGATATTTGCCCCAGATATATTGAAATAACATGTGGATGAGCAAAAATCGAATTTTGAAGTACTGGAATATTCATAAAGATTTAAAAAGTCTATTGAAGTAATCACAAAGGAAAATACTTGATTACATAAAATACTAAACTCTACATCAAAAATAATGTCTAACAACTAACATTGAAAAAAACTCAAAATATTGAGGGATATATTTGTAGCAGTTATAACAACAACAGATTCATAAATGAATGATAAATGTTCAGTAGAACTAGAAATCAGAGACGTGCATGAAGCAAGGTAGCATCTTTTATGTGTCAAATTGGCACTTCTTATTTTTAAACAGTCATACTCAGGGCTGGTAAATCTTTACTGAGATTGACATTCTCCTCTGCGGCTGATGAGACTAATAATGACAAACATTTGAATTCGTGATGGGGGCTTCCCTGGTGGCTCAGTGGGAAAGAGCCCACCTGCCAATGTGGGAGGCATGGGTTCAAGCCCTAGTTGCGGAAGATCCCACATATCCACATACCAGGGGACAAATAAGCGCGTGCACCACTATTGAGCCTGTGTCCTAGACCCTGGCACTGCGGCTACTGAAGCCCGCCTGCCCTGGAGCCTGTGCTCTGCAACAAGAGGGGCCACCGGAGGGAGAAGCCTCCTCACTGCGACAAAGAGGAGCCCCCACTTGCTCTAACTAGAGAAAATCCCACACAGCAACGAAGCCCCAGCACAACCGAAATTAAACAAGTAAAATGGTTAAAAAACTAGTTAAATGCTTGGTAGACATCAGGCAGTATGCTAAATAGTTGGCCTGTGAGTTCAAGTACATCTACAGTGAAATATCTTATTTTCCTCTCCTCAACAACCCCATCAGACATTTTAAGAGAAGTAAATTGGCAGAAGTACCACATAGAAGTACCACACAGAAGTACCAAAAAAGATGTCCTTTTCATCGCAGGGGACTGGAATGCAAAAGTAGGAAGTCAAGAGATACCTGGAGTAACAGGCAAATTTGGCCTTGAGTACAAAATGAAGCAGGGCAAAGGCTAACAGAGTTTTGCCAAGAGAACACACTGGTCATAGCTAACACCCTCTTCCAACAAAGCAAGAGAAGACTCTACACATGGACATCACCAAATGGTCAATACTGAAATCGGATTGATTATATTCCTTGGAGCTAAAAGATGGAGAAGCTCTATATAGTCAGCAAAAATAAGACCAGGAGCTGACTGGCTCAGATAATGAGCTCCTTATTGCCAAATTCAGACTCAAATTGAAGAAAGTAGGGAAAACTACTAGACCATTCAGGTATGACCTAAATCAAATCCCTCACTATTATACAGTGGAAGTGACAAATAGATTCAAGGGATTAGACCTGATAGACAGAGTGCCAGAAGAACTACGGACGGAGGTTCGTGACATTGTACAGGAGGCAGGGATCAAGACCATCCCCAAGAAAAAAAAATGCAAAACGGCAAAATGGTTGTCTGAGGAGGCCTTACAAATAGCTGTGAAAAGAAGAGAAGGGAAAAGCAAAGGAGAAAAGGAAGGTATACCCATTTGAATGCAGAGTTCCAAAGAATAGCAAGGAGAGATAAGAAAGCCTTCCTCAGCGATCTGTGCAAAGAAATAGAAGGAAACAATAGAATGGGAAAGACTAGAGATCTTTTCAAGAAAAATTAGAGATACCAAGGGAACATTTCATGCAAAGATGAGCTCAATAAAGGACAGAAATGGTATGGACCTAACAGAAGCAGAAGATATTAAGAAGAGGTGGCAAGAATACACAGAAGAACTATACGAAAAAGATCTTCATGACCCAGATAATCATGATGGTGTGATCACTCGCCTAGAGCCAGACATCCTGGAATGCGAAGTCAAGTGGGCGTTAGGAAGCATCACTATAAACAAAGCTAGTGGAGGTGATGGAATTCCAGTGGAGCTATTTCAAATCCTGAAAGATGATGCTGTGAAAGTGCTGCACTCAATATGCCAGCAAATTTGGAAAACTCAGCAGTGGCCACAGGACCGGAAAAGGTCAGTTTTAATTCCAATTCCAAAGAAAGGCAATGCCAAAAAATGCTCAAACTACTGCACAATTGCTAATAAAGTCTCACTATAATAAATAATAAATAAATAATAAATAAACAATCTCACAAGCTAATAAAGTAATACTCAAAATTCTCCAAGTCAGGTTTCAGCAGTATGTGAACTGAGAACATCCAGGTGTTCAAGTTGGTTTTAGAAAAGGCAGAGGAACCAGAGATCAAATTGCTAACATCCGTTGGGATCATTGAAAAATCAAGAGAGTTCCAGAAAAATATCTATTTCTGCTTTATTGACAATGCCAAAGCCTTTGACTGTGTGGATCACAATAAACTGTGGAAAATTCTTCAAGAGATAGGAATATCAGACCACCTGATCTGCCTCCTGAGAAATCTGTATGCAGGTCAAGAAGCAACAGTTCAAACTGAACATGGAAAAACAGACTGGTTCTAAATTGGGAAAGGAGTACATCAAGGCTGTATATTGTCACCCTGCTTATTTAACTTATATGCAGAGTACATCATGCGAAATGCCAGACTGGGTAAAGCACAAGCTAGAATCAAGGTTGCCGGGAGAAATATCAATAATCTCAGATATGCAGATGACACCAATGTTATGGCAGAAAGCAAAGAAGAACTAAAGAGCCTCTTGAGGAAAGTGAAAAAGGAGAGTGAAAAAGTTGGCTTAAAACTCAATATTCAGAAAATTAAGATCATGGCACCAGTTTCATCACTTCATGGCAAATAGATGGGGAAACAATGGAAACAGCAACAGACTTCATTTTCTTGGGCTCCAAAATCACTGTAGATGGTGACTGCAACTGTGAGATTAAAAGACGCTTCCTCCCTGGAAGGAAAGTTATGACCAACCTAGACAGCATATTACAAAGCAGAGACATTACTTTGCCAACAAAGATCCATCTAGTCGAGGCTATGGTTTTCCCAGTGGTCATGTATGGATGTGAGAGTTGGACTATAAAGAAAGCTGAGCGCTGAAGAATTGATGCTTTTGAACTGTGGTGTTGGAGAAGACTCTTGAGAGTCCCTTGGACTGCAAGGAGATCCAAACAGGCCATCCTAAAGGAAATCAGTCCTGAATATTCATTGAAGGACTGATGCTGAAGCTGAAACTCCAATACTTTGGCCACCTGATGTGAAGAACTGATTCATTTGAAAAGACCTTGATGCTGGGAAAGATTGAAGGTTGGAGGATGAGATGCTTGGATGGCATCACCGATTCAATGGGCATGAGTTTGAGCAAACTTTGAGAGTTGGTGATGGACATGAAGCTTGGTGTGCCGCAGTCCATGGGGTCACAAAGAGCTGGACACAACTGAGCAGCCGGACTGAACTGAACCACATGGATTAGATTGAAAGGGGCCAAATTAGTATAAAATTGATAAGAAGCCTTTGGACCATGAGCTCCTATTGGTAGGAAGCAAACTGAGAAACTTTTGAGCAGAAAACATGGGCTACCTTTTATGAAAAAGAAAAGATGACCTCCAGGGTGGAAACAAGAGCTCAGAGGCTGGAGTTGAAAGTTGTGGAGACTCATTTTCAGACCTGGAGTCCTAGACGAGGAACTTTCAACATAGAAAGTGAGAGCCATGACTCTGTATGATTTTTGAGGCTTCATTACCCAAGGCATTGCCATTCATACCTTGCATTTTTTAACAGCTCACTTTGAGAGAAGCCAGAAAGCATGCTTTCTGGACCCTCCAGACCCTGAGAAACTTAGACCCAGACCCTGCAGCTAAGCTACTTATGATTTGCTAATTCACAGATACTGTGATACATATTTGTGTTTGTGGTGGCTTTGAACCATTAGTTTTGGGGTAATTCAATGCGTGTGTATTGTTGATGAAGCAAATGACTAATTCTGGTGGTGTCATTGATGTAAGAGAAAGGAACCACAGGTATAAGATTGATGAGGTTAAAAAAATACTGTAATCTTGAATTCAAATGGCAGTCATTGCAATGGTGTATTTTATGTTAAGGAACAGGCACAGCAGAAGGGGGAGAGAAAGATGAGGAGGGGGAGGGGAAAGCCAAAGCAAAGTTCCTTAATTCTGTCCACAGAAAAGGCCTTGAAAATGAATACCTTAAAACCCAGCTTCTATATAAAATTTCCCACTTAAAAGCAAACAAACTGCATCTGTTTAAAGAAATGGCCAGCTCTAGATCTGAAAGAGCAAATGTTTAAGATGAGCCTGGATCATCTGATAACAACAGGAAGCAAGGATGCAGCTTGTAAAAAGCATTAGGAAAAAAAGCTAGGATCTGTTTAAGGATTTAGAAAGCAAAGTGAAGAGGCTCCCACTGGCTGAAGATGGGACTGTTGACACATGATTAAGAATAATAACTGCAATGGACTGAAACACATCAAATATGTTTAAATCCACGCATTCATAATGATGCTAGAAAAACTAATTAGTTCCATTTGCATGGTGCTTGGCACTTAATTCATTATTTTGATAACTGGCAAATAAAGGGAATAAATTACACATTTATCCTGCCTTCTATGAGCTATGCCTCAATATAATTAGAGTCAATGAAGAGAAGTTTCTCTTTATAACTTCAGTTAATGAATGTAGAAATAGTGGTAAAGTGAGAATATTCACCTGTTTGAAATTCCTAATGAAATAATGAATCTGGGCAGTGATCATCTTTGGCTTCTGACATCACGGAAGGACAACCAGGTATTGGGTACCTCCTGGGAAGTGTCAACAAAGCAGTCCTACCAAGGTAACAACATGAATCTGATCAAACTTTGTGATGTAGCTAACATTTTTTACAGAATATAGGGGACAGAGGAATATGATCAATGACAAAACAGAATATGATAAATGACAAAATGGGGAGATCCTATTAGCAAAATCCAGGTCATTGGAAACTCTACAGGAAAAATGACCAGTTTATTTAATAAATAAAACAGTGCTTAGAGAGAGAAGGATGGTGGAAAGGAGAGAGAGAGAGAGACATCATGTTTCAAATAGTTTTTTAAATGTGCAAAAATGCCCAGTGTATATTAAATTGGGAAATCAAGATATAAAACTGTAAAACAAAGCCATCTGATTTTTAAAGAAAAATACAGCATGAGAGAAAAAATGTTCAGAAAACAAAGTGTTTTATAGCCGGATTATTGGTAATTTTGGAATATTGTTCTGTATTTTTCCAATCTGTTTTAAGACACAAGTATAATTTTCTAATCACTGACCTTCTTGGAATAAGGACAAATAGATAAATTAGTGAAAGCATGTCTATAGAGAGGGAAGGGGAAAGCGTATTAACACTTGTTTTTTTCACGTGGTGGCCCTATGCTGTCCATTGAGATCCTCTTCTTCTGTAAGAAAAAACACTGGATTAGAATCCCATTGGATTCTAATGTGTTGGTGGGCCCCCTCTCACCAGTAACAGGTATATATTTTATTAAGGGTCCTTTGGGAAAGACTTGAACTCAGATGAACCACCAGCCCTTCTAACTCTGAGATGGGCGTGAGAAGTAAGCTCTCATGTGATCGTTGAGGAAGGTCAGTATCTGAATTATGAAGCCTGACTTTCAGCAGATGATGAACAGGAAAAGGAAACAAACTGCCTTGACACAACCCGGGTTGGGTACAGCTGGTTCAAAAGCAACAAGTTTATTCTATAATGTTGCCAAGGCAACAGCATCTGCTTCTGACATTGCCGAGGGTGGGAGGAGGGAGCAAAGAGGAGCAATAAAGAGGCAGAATGATTCTGTACATCTTTCCTAGGAAAACAGGAAAGAAGGATGTAAGATATTGACTATTTTCTGGGTGAATGTGCTTCCATAATGCTTAAAGTGTCATCAGGGAAAGGCAAATGGTGTTTTTCATGTTACAATCTGCCTTGAACCAAATAGGAGCCCCGTGCCTCTTGTCATATTGTCATTTTCCCTTCTGTGACTCCTAACAGCAGTGGACAGGGCTTTCTTACAGCTCTGTCCCCTTGAGTGTGAAAGCACATTGATGCTTTCTTGTGACAGTTACTGCAGCATCTGTTCACACGGCTGAAAGATGATTATTATGTTTCGACTGTGTCTGGATTTGCAAGGGAAGAAGAGAGGAAAGGAATGGTTTTGGTTTGCCTCCTTCTCTTCTCCCCTTGGCTCCTGCCTCCAGATCTTTCTACCTGTAAAGGAGGAGGATGAAGCAAGGAGAACATGGCAATGAGGAGGGAAAGGGAGCAGCAGGTCTGGGAAGTGTGCTAGAGATATTTTTAGCTGAGGGCAAAACAGACAACAGGCTACCTGGCCACGAGGCAGCTCACATGGGGACACCGGGAGCCTGGGAAGAGCTAAGTCAGGGGCAAGGTAAGGGGGCTGGAGCCCAGCTCCGCATGTAATGGCCTTAGAGGGAGATCGGAGCTGGAGATGAAGACAGAGCTCTGGAGACGATCAGTGGCATATGTTGAGCATCAAAATTGTTCTCAAACTGGAGAAACACTCAGCTCGGTTGCCCGGGCTCAGGGAAAGTTGCTCTTTCCTGCCTGAACCTCATTTCATGTGTTTAGAACCTGAAGCAAACAGTCTCTGGGTAGTTCTCACTGGCTCAGAAACAAAGAGAATTTAGACCCCTGCCTGTGCCTAGTTGGTGCTGATTTTTTTTTTTTTTCAAATGCCAACTGCTTTAATGACATGGGAGGATGTTCCAGAGGTCAAAAGCCTGAACTTGAGAGTCAGGCAAATCAGGGGAACCTGAATCTGACCCTCCAGGCCTGCCGCTTTCAGCTGCTTATACATTACTCATTATGCATTATTTCACTGGAGTCACATTTACAAGGTAAATGCAGGTAACCCAGCCTCCCCAGGCCTTAGCTTCCTCTCTTTTGGTGGGCCACCAGGGCCAACTTCCTAGTGGTAGGCTGTGAATTTGAGGGCACAGCACTTGGGACTTTCCTGTTATTATCATTCTCATTTGGCTTTGAACATATCTTTGAAAAGTGGGAAGGAATGGAGTTCACCTGTGTTTGCTTCTTGGATTTGAAAGTGACACTAGATTAGGTAGAAACCCTGATCAGAAATTTCTGTCCCTGGACTTCCCTGATGGTCAAGTGGTTAGGAATCTGCCTTCCAATGCAGGGGATGCAGGTTCGATCCCTAGTGGGGAACTAAGATCCCATGTGCTGTGGGGCAACTATGCCTGCACAGCGCAACTAGAGAGAAGCCTGTGCCAGGACTAAGACCTGATGAAAAGCAACAGTGAAAGTTGCTCAGTTGTGTCCGACTCTTTGCAACCCCATGGACTATACAGTCTATGGAATTCTCCAGGCCAGAATGCTGGAGTGGGTAGCCATTCCCTTCTCCAGGGGATCTTCCCGACCCAGGAGTTGAACCAGGGACTCCTGCATTGCAGGTGGATTCTTTACCAGCTGAGCTACCAGGGAAGCCCTGATGCAGCCAAATAAATAAATAATTCAAAAAAGGAAAAAAGAAAGTTCTGTTACAAGTTGGCAATGGACTTGTATTAAAGTTCTCTAGAGAAACAGAATCAGCAGATTATATATATATATATATAAATATATATATATATATATACATATAATAATGTAATAGTATGGATGTGAGAGCTGGACTCTGAAGAAGGCTGAGCGCCGAAGAATTGATGCTTTTGAAGTGTGGTGTTGGAGAAGACTCTTGAGAGTCCCTTGGACTGCAAGGAGATCCAACCTGTCCATTCTGAAGGAGATCAACCCTGGGATTTCTTTGGAAGGAATGATGCTAAAGCTGAAACTCCAGTACTTTGGCCACCTCATGCGAAGAGTTGACTCATTGGAAAAGACTCTGATGCTGGGAGGGATTGGGGGTAGGAGGAGAAGGGGACGACAGAGGATGAGATGGATGGATGGCATCACTGACTCGACGGATGCGAGTCTGAGTGAACTCCGGGATTTGGTGATGGACAGGCAGGCCTGGCGTGCTGCGATTCATGGGGTCGCAAAGAGTCAGACACGACTGAGCAACTGAACTGAACTGAACTGAATGTAATATTATATATATATATTACTTATTCTGTCTCATATATAGCTATAATTATATAATATGTATCTATAATCTCTATGTATTATATAGAGAGAGAGACAGCAAGGGGCTGGGGGTGGGATTTGAAGAACTGGCTCATACATCGTGGATGCAGGCAAGTTCAAAATCTTCAGGCAGGCCAGCAGACTAGAACCCAGGAAAGAGCCGATCCTACGGTTTTAAGTCCACAGGCAGAATTTCCCTCTTCGTCAAGGAGATCAGTTTTTTCTATTAAGGACTTCACCTAATTGGATGAAGCCTGCCCACATTATAGAGGGTAATTTGCTTTACTCAAAGTCTGCTGATTTAAATGTGAAACTCATCAAAAAATACTTTCACAGAATTATCTAGAGCTATGTTTGACCAAATATCTGAGTACCATGACCTAGCCAAGTTGACAGATAAAATTGACCATGCCAGGGCCCCCTTTTGCCCTGTCCAAACATGGCTACCTCCTCACAAGCCAGTAACCATGACCCCAAAGAGTCACTCACACAATAAGTAAGTTCCACTAAGGTAGCTAATTTCATGGCATCTGCAGAAGAGCTGGGACCAGCTATTTTATTTTTTCTTTATTTGTGCTGCACCCTTCTTTAGGAGAGAAAAAATCAAAACACAGCAAAATTGATAGCAGGAATTATATCAAAAAGGTAATTTTCACCGCAGGTCCTGGGGTTAATATGTGTTTATTCCAAATATCTTAAACATTAAAGGAAAGAGGTAAATATTTAAAGGGAGCTCTAGACTGGGGACCAGGGATTCAACACTCTACCCTACCATTTAGGCAAATATCCTAATTCACAGTGAGGTGGATAATTACACCTGCGCCAAATCAGGGAGCAGAGAGGCCTTACCACGATCATCTATACCGAAATGCACAGATATCAATTATACTTGAGTCTGGAAAGGGTTGAAAGCTGAAACCTTGCTGTATGAACAGAAAGTGTTGCTGCTTTTAACACTGCAAGTAAGGGAAGAGGGAACCAAGCCACCTATCTCTGAGGCTGACACCTCACTCTTTTCTCTCGAGTGAAACCCCACTGTGTCCTGACAGCACTCTCAGCTGTTTGTTCCTCTTGTGGCTGCCAGCCCATCTCTCTTCGTTTGGTGCCCACGAGTGGCACAGAGCTCTTTCTGTAAGCTGCTGTCAGGAAGGGCGCATGTCCTAGTTGGGAGTTCAGGGGCTAAGGTTTTAAACAGGATTTTCAAGGTGCCTCTCATGCACTGAGGGGAAAGGACTCTTAGACACTTGCTAAAAGTGTAAATTGGTACAAATCCTGGAGTACAGTTTGGAAAGTCTAGCAAGTGCCTCAAAAATGTGTATGTGCCTAGTAATCCATTCTAAGGACTTTATCCTTAAGAATGTAACAGACAGGTATGCAAATATAAGCACAGGGATACTCATTAGTATCATACTCATTGTATCATAGCTCAGTCGTCTGTGACTCTTTGCAACTTCGTGGACTGTAGCCTACCAGGCTTAGGCGACTTAGCAGCAGCAGTGGCAGCATTACTTTTAAAAGTGAAATACTGCAAGCAACCTAAATGTCCAGTGATATCCGGGGGTCCTCAGAAGGCACTAGTGGTAAAGAATCCACTTGACAGTGCAGGACACGCAAGAGATGTGGGTTTGATCCCTGAGTTGGGAAGGTCCCCTGGAGTAGGAAATGGCACCACCCACTCCGGTATTCTTGTTTAGAAAATTCCATGGACAGGGGAGCCTGGTGGGCTGTGGTTCAGGGGATCACAAAGAACTGGACACAGCTGAGTGACTGAACACCACCATCCAGGACTGCATAGATGAATTACCATCCATTTTGAGAGTAGAATACTGTTTAACCATTAAAAATAATAAAATGATGATGGGCATGTATATATAAAAATATTCATGATACATTAAGGGGAAAAGTAGGTTATAAAATATTAACTATAGATTTAATTCCATTAAAAT
This sequence comes from Budorcas taxicolor, assembly GCF_023091745.1. NCBI lineage: Eukaryota > Metazoa > Chordata > Mammalia > Artiodactyla > Bovidae > Budorcas > Budorcas taxicolor. The sequence goes on from NC_068921.1 coordinate 16,151,154, forward strand.
AAATAGGTATATGAAAAAAGTTTTGATGATGTCTTAGTTCATTTGGGCTACTATAACAAAATACCATAGGCAAGGTGGCTTATAGCAACAGAACTTTTTTTTTCTCATAGTTCTGGAGGCTGGGAAATCCAAGGTAAAGGCATGGGCATGGTCAGTGTCTGCTAAGGACCCACTTCCTGATTTGTAGATGGGAATCTTTTACATACTGTTCCCTTACACGATGGAAGGGAGGAGGGAGCTCTGTGAGGTCTCTTTTATAACGACACTGAACCCATTCATTGGTCTTCCCTGGTGGCTCAGAGGTTAAAGCGTCTGCCTGCAATGCGGGAGACCCAGGTTCGATTCCTGGGTCAGGAAGATCCCCTGGAGAAGGAAATGGCAACCCACTCCAGTATTCTTGCCTGGAGAATCCCATGGATGGAGGAGCCTGGTAGGCTACAGTCCACGAGGCTGCAAAGAGTCACACACGACTGAGCGACTTCACTTCAGTGGAAACCCATTCATGAGGGCTCCACCCTCATGACCTAATCACTTCCCAAAGGTCCTGCCTCCTAATCCTATGACATTGGAGGTTAGCATTTCACTGTATTTGGGGGGAGACATACACATTCAATCTGTAGCAATGGATATATACCAAAATATTTACTGTCATTTTCTGTAAATAGAATGTTGAATTAATAGAATTCAACCAATAGAATGGTTGATTAACTCTTTTTAATATCTGTATTTTCTGTATTGAGTGTATCAGTTCAGTTCAGTCGCTCAGTTATGTCTGACTCTTTGTGACCCCATGGGCTGCAGCACATGAGGCTTCCTTGTCTTTCAACAACTCCTGGAGCTTGCTCAAACTCATGTCCATTGAGTCAGTGATGCCATGCAGTCATCTCATCCTCTGTCGTTCCCTTCTTCTCCTGACTTCAATCTTTCCCAGCATTAGGGTCTTTTCCAGTGAGTCAGTTCTTTGCATCAGGTGGCCAAAGTATTGGAGGTTCAGCTTCAGCATCAACCCTTCCCAAGAATATTCAGAGTTGATTTCCTCTAGGATTGACTAGTTTGATCTCCTTGCAGTCCAAGGGACTCTCAAGAGTCTTCTCCAGTTCAAAAGCATCATTCTTCAGTGCTCAGCTTTCTTTATGGTCCAACTCTTACATCCATACATGACTACTGGAGAAATCATAGCCTTGACTAGATGGACCTTTGTTGGCAAAGTAATGTCTCTGCTTTGTAATATGCTGTCTAGGTTGGTCATAACTTTTCTTCCAAGGAGCAAGCGTCTTTTAATTTCATGGTTGCAGTCACCATCTGCAGTGATTTTGGAGCCCAAGAAAATAAAGTCTGTTGCTGTTTCCATCGTTTCCCCATCTATTTGCCATGAAGTGATGGGACTGGATGCCATGATCTTTGTTTTTTTTAGGTTAGCCTTTTCACTTTCTTCTTTCACTTTCGTCAAGAGGCTCTTTAGTTACTCTTCGCTTTCTGCCGTAAGGGTGGTGTTATCTGCATATCTGAGATTACTGATATTTCTCTTGGCAATCTTGATTCCAGCTTGTGCTTCATCCAGCCCAGCGTTTCTCCTGATGTACTCTGCATATAAGTTAAATAAGCTGGGTGACAATATACAGCCTTGACGTACTGCTTTCCCAATTGGAACCACTTTGTTGTTCCATGTCCAGTTCTAACTGTTGCTTCTTGACCCACATACAGATTTCTCAGGAGACAGGTCAGGTGGTCTGGTATTCCTATCTATTTAAGAATTTTCCACAGTCTGTTGTGATCCACACAGTAGAAGTCTTTAGCCTAGTCAATGAAGCAGAAGTAGGTGTTTTTCTGGAATTCTCTTGCTTTTTCTATGACCTAACAGATGTTGGCAGATTGAGCTCTGGTTCCTCTGCCTTTTCTAAATATTGAGTATATGGTTACTTATGTAACTAAGAAAATAAAGGGGGAAAATGCCTTTCCTATGTGCCCTCTGGTCTGCTCATCCTTGATTAGAAGGGTGAGTGCTGTGTATTCCTAGGCCCATCAGGACATCTGGGGAGGAAAATTGTTCTTGGCATTATTTGTTATTTTTCACCATCCACTGGCATTTTAACATCAATGTTGATAATAACCTCTCAGACTGATATTCTCTGTGCTGTCAGAAAGAAAATTCTAGCAGACACCAACACTACATAGCTCTTTCTAACAAGTCTAGATCACGAACCATTTCAAGGCAAAGCAGTCGTTTAATTCCATAAGAGAACCATCTTGTCATAAAGCCTGCAGTTCCTTGAGGTTGTTAACAAAAGTTCATCAAGAAGTTTCTGGGTAAATGGGAAAAACCAGAAGTCAGGAACATAAACAAGGGTGACACTGAGGAGCCTTGATAGGGGTGTGTGTGTGTGTGTGTGTGTGTGTGTGTGTGTGTGTGCGCGCGCGCGTGTGTTTCTGTGAGCAGGGTTGATAATCTTTCTTCTGCTTGCCCAACCATGGGAGCTGATATTTTAAGTGTATGTAATGGCAGCACTTGAAAGGATGCTATTTCTTGATAACACTGGAGCATTTCACTCTGAGTGCTCTTTTACCTTGAGATGTGCAGATAACCCAGAAAACAGCCAGCACTCTTCAGACTGGACACTGCAGAAATGCCAGCGTATAATCATATTACCCTGTTCTCCTTTTACACTGTTGACCTGTAATCAGAGATTTAGTCTCCTGACTGCATGTATGTTAGGACACTTGAAGTAGTTTCAGGCTTTGAGATCCTGAAACACCAAGAAGAAGTCTCAAATCATTCTGTTTCTTACAGACGGAGCAAGTAATGAGTCAAGATGGAGGGAGAAGAGGGTTGCAGGTAAGAAGACGTGTGTACACCCCTGGATCTCCATGAGATCAGCTCAGGAGGCAGGTGCTCAGTGTTCTGAATGGCCTCTTGCCTGTCCCCATCCTCATGCACCCACAGAGATGACAGATTCTTCTCTTGCCACAGCTCTACCACCTCAGAACTCCTGCTAGTCTTCATTTACATTTCTCTCAGGGTATGTACCTTATCCTGCCTTGTGTTCTAGTAAAATATGAAGACTTCGTAGACTCTTACTAAATTGCAAGCTCCCTGAGAGCACTGACAGTTTCTACATTGGCTTACTGTTGATGATGTCCAGTACCTAGCAGATAACTCAGTGAAAAAAAAAAATGAATGAATGAATAGATAGTAGTCCTCAAAATTTATTCACTTCCATTGACAGAAAGAACATGAAGTTGATGCTCTTTAGGAAAAATGAAAGCTGACTTTTCAATCTCCTAATGGTTCGGTGGTTGTGTGTGATTCTTCCTTCTCAGAGAAGACTTGGCTCTGATATCCCTGACGTCACCACTTTGATGCTTTCTTACACTTCCCCTTCCAGCAGAGAAGGTGAATTTATTCATAGCAATGCAATCCAAGGGGTTCACTATTCAAGAGTCTGTTCTCTATCTGGGACTCAGCCTGGTCACTTTCTTTTTGAATGCCACTGGTGACAAGCTGTCCAATGGTGGATCAGGCTTAGTCTTTCCACCTACAGTCTAGGAAGTAGGTTCATAAAACTATTCCATAGGTATTTATTATTTAACTATTACATGCACTTCATGGCAAATAGTTGGGTAAAAGGTGGAAACACTGACAGGTTTTATTTTCTTGGACTCCAAAATCACTCTGGACAGTGACTGCAGCCATGAAATTATAAAACATAGCTCCTTGGAAGAAAAGCTATGACCAACCTAGACAGCACACTAAAAAGCAGAGACATTACTTTGCCGACAGGTCTGTCTAGTCAAAGCTATGGTTTTTCCAGTAGTCATGTACGAATGTGAGAGTGGGACCATAAGGATGCTGAGTGTGGAAGAATTGATGCTTTCAAATTGTGGTGTTGGAGAAGACTCTTGAGAGTCCCTTAGACTGCAAGAAGATCAAAACAGTCAATCTTATAGGAAATCAATTCTGAATATTCATTGGAAGGACTGCTGCTGAAGTTGGAGCTCCAACCCCTTGGCCACCTCATGAGAAGAGCTGATTCACTGGAAAAAAAGCCTGACGCTGGGAAAGATTGAGGGAAAGAGAAGAAGGGGGCAACAGAAGATAAGATGGTTGGATGGCATCTCCAACTCGGTGAACATGAGTTTGAGCAAATTCCGGGAGATAGTGAAAGACGAGGAAGCCTGGTGTGCTGCAGTCCATGGGGTCACAGAGAGTCAGACATGACTTAGCAACTGAACTACAACTTTTACTTTCCAAAGACACCAGGAAGCTTTTTCTGCTCCTCTCCACCCACATTATCCTTCCCTACCCTTAAGACGAGAGGGCCTCAGAGGCACATGCCTTCAGCACAAGCAGACACCGTGAAAATGTTCCTCTGGTGGTTTAATCCCGTCGACCCACAGTGGCAAGGGGAGAGGGGTGGGTGACAACAGAGGAAAAGATGGTTGGACAGCATGTCTGAATCAATGGACATAAGTTTGAGCTAACTTCAGGAGTTAGTCAAGAACAAGGGAGACCGGTGTGCTGCAGTCCATGGGGTCGCAAAGAGTTGGACACGACTTAGTGACTGAACAACAGTTACATGCACAACCCTGAGAGATACAATACTCATATTTATAGAATTTTTGGACTGCGTGGGAAAGTAAGGTGGCTTTTCATAGAGTACATGGAGTAGTCTAAACCACTTAGTCCAACCCTGTCACAGAAAAGACTGTACCAAACCATTCCAAGGCATCCTCATCACCAACATCCTCTCTTCTTCCTTCTCCTTTCTCCCCCTTCCCCTCCCCCCTCCTTCCCTTCCTCCTCCTCCCCTCCCCCCTCCTCCTCCCCTCCCCCCTCCTCCTCCCCTCCCCCCTCCTCCTCCCCTCCCCCCTCCTCCTCCCCTCCCCCCTCCTCCTCCCCTCCCCCCTCCTCCTCCCCTCCCCCCTCCTCCTCCCCTCCCCCCTCCTCCTCCCCTCCCCCCTCCTCCTCCCCTCCCCCCTCCTCCTCCCCTCCCCCCTCCTCCTCCCCTCCTTCCCCTCCTCCTCCACTCCTCCCCCTCCTCCTCCTCCTCTTCCAATCATCAGCCACAACCTTCACCAAAGGCCCTGTGTGCTAAGTATTATGCTCGGTGCATAAAATGAAGCCCGGGGACCACTGGATCAATATATATGCATTCGTAGAACTGTCTTGCATGGTGTCATTTTACATGGTGGACTGAAAGAGACTTCATCTTCCCTTTCTAAAGGTATCCTAGGATCCTGTCACTTCTTTGAAGGAGGTGCTAATAATGGTAATAAGCATGTACAGTGATTTGCTGGCCCCAAGCCCCTCTCCCTGTCTCCAGGTTCACAGGAGCATGGCCAGAAGCCAACTCTGGGTGTTTCTGTTAAAGGTGCCCACAGCCTCCCCACTGAGAGCTCCCGGGAGAGGGAGGCTGCCTCTGTATCAGGCAGCTGCCCCGACTTGAGCTCCTCCAGGAAATATGAGCTGCAAATTTTAGTATACGCATTAGCCCGTCCTTCCTTACGCCTATGGTACCTGTAGGTCTTTCTTCAGTGAGGGAGCTCCACTCTCCCTCACCTCAGAGTTAAATGGAGCCTTGTGCTTGCTGCATGCTAAGTCACTTCAGTCATGCCCAACTCTTTGGGACCCCATGGGCTGTAGCCCTTCAGGCTCCTCTGTGCATGGGATTCTCCAGGCAAGAAAACTCGAGTGGGTTGCCATGCCCTTCCTCCAGGGCATCTTCCCAATCCAGGGATTGAAACTGTGTCTCTTATGTCTCCTGAATTGGCAGGTGGGTTCTTTACCACTAGCGCCACCTGGGAAGCCCATAATGGAGCCTCAAGTGCCCCCAAATCATTGGGTCAAATCCTCCAGGAATAATTAAAAAAAAAAATGTTTCCAGGAGTGAGTGCTATCTGGGAAGGAATTCATACACTTTCTGGAGCTCCTCATTTCCTTCCATTATGTTAATTCTCCCAACTCAATAGCCTCATCCCCTGCCCAGTCCCTGCATGCATTTCTCTCTCCTCCCCACCCCAGGGAAGAAACTGATTGATGCTGAAGTCAGAATCCATCCAATTTTGTGATGGTCTCAGTACTCCAGACAATTGCCCTGTAGCAGCCACTGGCCATCCTCAGCCTGTGCCAGAACAACCACAGTTTCAGCAGGCTCATTTAGAGCTGCAAGGAGGTCGGAGGTATGTGCTAGCTGTGCGTTTAGGAGTTTGCGCCATGTGTCTTGGATAAATGCCAAGGTCAGGAAGTCTATAGAGGGTTTTCCTCATACTTCTTCCTCTTTGATCTGTTTCAATCTGCCTTTGTACCACCTACAGAGGGGCTGCTCCAGCCTGTTGGCATCACTCCCTTGCACAGTCTGTCTTCACTCAATGCTTATTTATTATTCAATTATTAGAGTTATTGGATGTGCTCATGGCTTATTACCCTCTGGGTGCATTTACAAGTGGGATAGGAAAAACCCACTGCAGTTTAATTTCTGTTGTTACCAAGAAGGCTGTACTTACTGCAAAACCTCATCTTCATGTCATAAAGCTTTTATGGCAGATTTATCTCCTCAAACCTTGATTTTCCTTTTAGGGGCTACCTAAAATGTATATATGTGTTCTCCATACAAAGTAGGTTAGAAGCAAGCTCTGCTGATCAACAAGCTGGGCAAAGAGCCAAGAGCCCCAGCTATTGGGGAGAGGAGCCCGTGAGCTAAAACCTGCTCCCTGAAGGTGATACCTGGTTCTTGATCATGTCAACATTTGCTTCACAGACTGTGTTTCCATCCCTTTCTGGTCTTTCTCCAAAGCTTGTTCTCTCTCTTCTCTGTGATGTGTGGACAAACACCTGTGCATACAAGCACGTGTACACGCGCGCGCACACACACACAGAGCAGTCTCCTATCTACAACACAAACAAAGATGTGTCAACAGTTTTCTGGGGACAGTGGGGACACATTTGATGTCATCATAGCAGACCTCCGTTGTGGATTCTTTCAGAGGAGAGAAGGTTCCTAATTTTCTGCCTTCCTGTAAACCCTTTTGCAGAAGCAAGGCCAAGAATATATGGACTATACCCGGGGCTGGTCTGCTTCTCTGCACATGATAAAGGATTCATAAAGCGCCAAGAATGCAGACCATTTCTTCCCAGGTGGCTCAGTGGTAAAGACTCCACCTGCCAATGCAGGAGAGGCCGTTTCGATCTCTGAGTCGGGAAGATTCCCTTAGAGGAAAGGGCAACCCACACAAGTATTCTTGCCTGGAGACTCCCAGGGACAGAGGAGCCTGGCAGGCTACAGTCCATGGCGTCACAAAAGAGTCGGCCACAACTGAGCAGCTGAGCCCACGTGCCAGAGTGCGGACCGCTTCTGCTTCCTGCCGCGGAAGACGCTAGAGTGAAAGGGGCCTGGGAATCAAGGTTTATTATTCTGGCTATAACTGTTCAGTGATTGTCAAGAGCACACGGGAACATGAGAGTCCTGTCATTCCTTCTTTCTCATTTTCTCTCATTCATGTCTTTGTCTTAGGGTAGCCCATCCCAATGGTTAGGCAGGACACCCCTATGACTAGGTGCCCTGGCATCACTGCAGGACCATCTGGAGCCCATGTGATGTCTTTGCCTCCCGACAGCTCATGTCACAGGTCCAGACCCTGTCTCCCCACCGGGTATTCACCAGAATCTGTGCTCCACCTTCTCAGGTTCCCTGCGGGACCAGGGCAGCACGTAGCTCTGACCTCGCCTGGCAGTAACATGTGGACACTTTATCCAGCCAGCTTTTCAAGGCTTGAAAGGTATGTGTCCCAAAGTACTTACAAGCAACCAGAGCCTGACATGCTCTGGTCAGTCTCTGGAGAACAACCTGGGACCAGCCAAGGCAGTTTCTGTTGTTGTTGAGTCACGAAGTTGTGTCTGACTCTGAAATCCCATGGACTGCAGCACACCGGGCTTCCCTGTCCTTCACTCTCTCTCAGAGTTTGCTCAAACTCACGTCCATTGAATCAGTGATGCTATCAAACCATCTCATCCTCTGTCACTCCCTTCTCCTCCTGCCCTCAACCTTTCCCTGCATCAGAGTTTTTTCCAGTGTGTTGGCTTTTCGCATCAGGTGGCCAAAGGATTGGAGCTTCAGATTCAACATCAGTCCTTCCAATGAATATTTAGGGTTGATTTCCTTTAGTATTGACTGGTCTGATCTCCCTGCTGTCCGAGGGACTCTCAAGAGTCTTCTCCAGCACCACAGTTCAAAAGCATCAATTCTTTGGTGCTCAGCCTTCTTTATGGTCCAACTCGCACATCTGTACATGACTACTGGAAAAACCATAGTTTTGAGTATACAGACCTTAGTCAGCAAGTGATGTCTCTGCTTTAACTAGAGGCCATCTGAAATAGTCCATATGTTGGGCTTGGCTGCATGGGCTGGAGTCCCCGGAGATAGCATTACATAGGCTTCCATTCTGGCCTGTGAAGGAATCACCGTGTCTGAACCTGGGAGCTATAGGAAAATCAGAGGGCAGCAGGGCCTTCACTCCAGTGATCCCCAAAGCCGTAAGCTCAGAGGCATCTGGTCTCCTTAAAGCAAATGTGCAGTTCACATGGATCTGAGTTAGGGGGTTTGGCTTGTTCTGCCTGGGGTCCTGCTCAGCCAGCAAAAGCAACACTAGCTCTGAAGCCCTGAAGAGGAACATTCAGAGTAATTTAGACACTAAAAGAGTGTTTGTTGGTTGTCCATTGATTTCCTACCGCTGCTCTGTTATCTGGGGAGCCAGAAGCGCTTTCTCCCCCAAAGCCCTCCCTCCATATAATTTGCCAACCTCAACAGGACAGCACCTGAACAAAATGCTATTCTGCGGGAGGCTGTGTTAGCGCGTCATTTTCATCTCAGCATCCCTCTTCCTTTAGAGGTGCCCACAGCAATTCTCACTCCCTCCTGCCTCTCTAAATAGTTTCCATCGCCCATTTCCTGATGCTACACTTAGGTTTGTCTCTTGAAAAACACTGTTATTCCACCCCAGAAATACAGCCCCCAAACTGTTGCATCTGGTCCTTTTTTTATTCTTTTTTTGCATCCAGTCTTTTTTTTTTCCTTCACTGTTCGAATCAGAGGTCAAGGGTGTCTGATGCTGCAGTACAATAACCAGCAATCACTTATTGGACTAGCTCCCTGGGAGAAAAGCTTTGTCCGTTGAATTGCAAATGGCTGATCAAAAGCAGTAAATCTTTTCCAAGAACAAGGTCTGGCTTTGCCACGTTGGGCTTTGCCAGATATTTCAAACAGCCTTTCTGGTCTAAGCCAGGTAGGGTATTGGTATTTATCATTAGTCAAAGGCAGTGTTCATAAACTATAGGTCATGATCCACTCCCTGCATGCTCAGTGACTTCAGTCGTGTCTGACTCTTTACCTACAGTCCCTGCCAGGATCCTCTGTCCATGGGATTTCCCAAGCAAGAGTACTGGAGTCCTTCAGGAGATCTTCCCGACCCAAGGACTGAACCCTCATCTCCTGCATTGGCAGGTGAATTCTTTACAACTAAACCACCAGGGAAGCCCTATGATCCTCTAGGGGGATCTAAAATCAGTTGAGTAGCTTACAGTGGCAACCCACTCCAGTATTCTTGCCTGGAAAATCCCATGGACAGCAGAGCCTGGCAGGCTAAAGTTCATGGAGTCACAAAAGAGTTGGACACAATTGAGGGACTAAACAGCAACATTTTACAATGAGCATCACAAAATAGAACTGAGGGGATTCGCTGGTGGTCTGTGGTTTTTATTCCACACTTCCATTGCAGAGGGCATGGGTCAGTCCCTGGTCAGAGAACTAAGATCTCTCAAGCCATGTGGTACAACCAAAAAAAAAAAAAAAAAGAGAGAGAGAGAGAGAAAGAATTGAACCAAGTAGAATAAAATAAACATATGAATACACCTCATGTAATATGTAATAAAAGTAGAGTTCTCTGGAAATTTTTTGTTCTAGTATATGTTTATACACACCTAGGTCTATAAATGTGTGTACTGAAAAGTCAAAGTGAAAGTCACTCAGTTGTGTCCAGCTCTTTGCAACGCCATGGACTGTATAGGTCAGAATACTGGAATGGGTAGCCTTTCCCCTCTCCAGGGGATCTTCCCAACCCATGATCAAACCCAGATCTTCTGCACTGCAGGCAGATTCTTTACCAGCTGAGCCACAAGGGAAGCCCAAGAATACTGGAGTGGGTAGCCTACCCCTTCTCCAGCAGATCTTCCTGACCCAGGAATTGAACTGGTGTCTCCTGTGTAGCAGGCAGGTTCTTTACCAACCGAACTATCAGGGAAGCCTGGGGTAGGACCTAAAATGTATTCCCTTTTAAAAAAAAATTAATTTATTGTATTTCTTATTTGACTGTGTGAAGTCTTCGTTGTAGCACTTGGAATCTTCATTGGCAGCACACGGACTCTCTAGCTGTGGTTCGAAAGCTTAGTTTCTCCCAATCATGTGGGATCTTCGTTTCCCCACCAGGGATCAAATTAGTGTCCCCTGCATTGCAAGGCAGATTCTCAACCACTGAACCACCAGGGAAGTCCCCTATTTCTGTTTTTATTGTGAAATATATAAAACTCCCAGCTACATATATACAATTCGTATTTTTTAATTTATTTTTTATTGAAGGAAAATTGCTTTACAGAATTTTATTGTTTTCTGTCAAACCTCTACCTGAATCAGCCACAGGTATACATATATCCCCTCCCTTTTGAACTTCCCTCCCATCTCCCTCCCCATCCCACCCTTCTAGGTGGATACAGAGCCCCTGTTTGAGTTTCCTGAGCCATACAGCAAATTCCCATTGGCTATCTATTCTACATATGGTAATGTAAGTTTCCATGTTACTCTTTCCATACATCTCACCCTCTCCTCCCCTCTCCCCATGCCCATAAGTCTATTCTCTATGTTTCTCCATTGCTGCCCTGTAAATAAAATCTTCAGAACCATTTTTCTAAATTCTGTATATGTGCGTTAGAATATGATATTTATCTTTCTTTTTCTGACTCACTTCACTCTGTGTAACATATTCTAAGTTCAACCACCTCATCAGAACTGACTCACATGTGTTCCTTTGCCTGCAATGCAGGAGACCCGAGTTCGATCCCTGGATCGGGAAGATCCCCTGGAAAAGGAAATGGCAACCCACTCCAGTACTCTTGCCTGGAAAATCCCATGGATGGAGGAGCCTGGTAGGCTACCGTCCACAGGATTGCAGAGAGTCAGACACGACTGAGCGATGACCCGAATATTCCATTGTGTATCTGTACCACAATTTCTTTATCCATTCATCTGTCGATGAACATCTAGGTTGCTTCCATGTTCTAGCTATTGTAAATAGTGCTGCAATGAACAATGGGGTACTTGTGACTTTTTCAACCCTGGTTTCCTCAGGGGTGGGGAATCCCTAGGAGTGGGATTGCTGGGTCATATGGTGGTTTTGTTCCTAGTTTTTTAAGGAATCTCCATACAGTCTTCTCTAGTGGCTATATCAATTTACATTCCCACCAAGAGTGCAAGAGTGTTCCCTTTTCTCCACACACTATCCAGCATTTATTGTTTGTAGACTGTCTGATGATGGCCATTCTGACCGGTATGAGATGATATCTCATTGTGGTTTTCATTTGCATTTCTTTAATAAGGAGCGATGCTGAGCATCTTTTCATGTGCTTGTTAGTCATCTGTATGTCTTCTTTGGAGAAATGTCTGTTTAGGTCTTTTCCCCACTTTTTGATTGGGTTGTTTGTTTTCCTGGTATTGAGTTGTATGAGCTGCTTATATATTTTGGAAATTAATCCTTGGTCAGTTGTTTCATTTGCTATTATTTTCTCCCATTCTGAGGGTTATCTTTTCATCTTGCTTATAGTTTCCTTTGCTGTGCAAAAGCTTTTAAGTTTAATCAGGTCCCACTAGTTTACTTTTGTTTTTATTTCCATTACTCTAGGAGGTGGGTCATAGACGATCTTGCTTTGATTTATGTCATCGAGTGTTCTGTCTATGTTTTCCTCTAAGAGTTTTATAGTTTCTGTCTTACATTTATGTCTTTAATCCATTCTGAGCTTATCTTTGTGTATGGTGTTAGGAAGTGTTCTAATTTCTTTCTTTTACGTGTAGCTGTCCACTTTTCCCAGCACCATTTATTGAAGAGGCTCTCTTTGCCCCATTGTATATTCTTGCATCCTTTGTCAAAAATAAGGTACCCATAGGTGCATGGGTTTATTTTGGGGCTTTCTATCTTGTTCCATTGGTCTATATTTCTTTTTTTGTGCCAGTACCATACTGTCTTGATGACTGTAGCTTTGTAGTATAATCTGAAGTCAGGAAGGTTTATTCCTCCAGCTCCATTCTTCTTTCTCAAGACTGCTTTGGCTATTCGGGGTCTTTTGTGTTTCCATATGAATTGTAGAATTTTTTGCTCTAGTTCTGTGAAAAATGTTATTGGTAATTTGATAGGGATTGCATTGAATCTGTAGATTACATTTGGTAGTATAGTCATTTTCACAATATTGATTGTTCCTACCCAGGAACATGGAATATCTCCCCATCTGTTTATGTCATCTTTGATTTCTTTCACTAATGTCTTATAATTTTCTGTATATAGTTATTTTGTCTCCTTAGATAAGTTTATTCCTAGGTATTTAATTCTTTTTGTTACAATAGTGAATGGGATTGATTCCTTAATTTCTCTGTCTGATTTTTCATTGTTAGTATATAGAAATGCAAGTGATTTCTGTGTATTGATTTTGTATCCTGCAAGTTTGCTAAATTCACTGATTAGCTCTAGTAATTTTCTGATACTATCTTTAGGGTTTTCTAGGTACAGTATCATATCATCTGCATACAGTGAGAGCTTTACTTCTTTTCCGATCTAGATTCCTTTTGCTTCTTTTTCTTTTCTGATTGCTGAAGCTAGGACTTCCAGAACTGTGTTGAATAATAGTGGGGAAAGTGGGCACCCTTGTCTTAAACCTGATCTTAGGGGGATTATTTGCAGTTTTTTACCATTGAGAATAATGTTTGCTGTAGGCTTATCATATATGGCCTTTACTATGTTGAGGTCGGGTCCTTCTATGCCCATTTTTGAAGAGGTTTAATCATCAGTTCAGTTCAGTTCAGTTCATTTCAGTCACTCAGTCATGTCTGACTCTTTGCGACCCCATGAATTGCAGCACGCCAGGCCTCCCTGTCCATCACCAACTCCTGGAGTTCACTCAAACTCACGTCCATCGAGTCAGTGAGGCCATCCAGCCATCTCATCCTCAGTCGTCCCCTTTTCCTCCTGCCCCCAATCCCTCCCAGCATCAGAGTTTTTCCCAGTGAGTCAACTCTTCGCATGAGGTGGCCAAAGTACTGGAGTTTCAGTTTTAGCATCATTCCTTCCAAAGAACACCCAAGGCTGATCTCCTGTAGAATGGACTGGTTGGATCTCCTTGCAGTCCAAGGGACTCTCAAGAGTCTTCTCCAGCACCACAGTTCAAAAGCATCAGTTCTTCGGTGCTCAGCTTTCTTCACAGTCCAACTCTCACATCCATACAAGACCACTGGAAAAACCATAGCCTTGACTAGAAGGACCTTTGTTGGCAAAGTAATGTCCCTGCTTTTCAATATGCTATCTGGGTTGGTCATAACTTTCCTTCCAAGGAGTAAGCGTCTTTTAATTTCATGGCTGCACTCACCATCTGCAGTGATTTTGGAGCCCCCCAAAATAAAGTCTGACACTGTTTCCACTGTTTCCCCATCTATTTCCCATGAAGTGATGGGACCAGATGCCATGATCTTCGTTTTCTGAATGTTGAGTTTTAAGCCAACTTTTTCACTCTCCTCTTTCACTTCCTTCAAGAGGCTTGTTAGTTCCTCTTCACTTTCTGCCATAAGAGTGGTGTCATCTGCATATCTGAGGTTATTGATATTTCTCCCAGCAATCTTGATTCCAGCTTGTGCTTCTTCCAGCCCAGCATTTCTCATGATGTACTCTGCGTATAAGTTAAATAAGCAGGGTGACTATATACAGCCTTGACGTACTCCTTTTCCTATTTGGAACCAGTCTGTTGTTCCATGTCCAGTTCTAACTGTTGCTTCCTGGCCTGCATATAGGTTTCCCAAGAGGCAGGTCAGGTGGTTTGGGATTCCCATCTCTTTCAGAATTTTCCACAGTTTATTGTGATCCACACAGTCAAAGGCTTTGACATAGTCAATAAAGCAGAAATAGATATTTTTCTGGAACTCTCTTGCTTTTTCGATGATCCAGCGGATGTTGGCAATTTGACCTCTGGTTCCTCTGCCTTTTCTAAAAACCAGCTTGAACATCTGAAAGTTCACAGTTCAGGTATTGCTGAAGCCTGGCTTGGAGAATTTTGAGCATTACTTTACTAGTGTGTGAGATGAGTGCAATTGTGCGGTAGTTTGAGCATTCTTTGGCATTGCCTTTCTTTGGGATTGGAATGAAAACTGATCTTTTCCAGTCCTGTGGCCACTGCTGAGTTTTCCAAATTTGCTGGCATATTGAGTGCAGCACTTTCACAGCATCATCTTTCAGGATTTGAAATAGCTCTACTGGAATTCCATCACCTCCACTAGCTATGTTTGTAGTGATGCTTTCTAAGGCCCACTTGACTTCACATTCCAGAATGTCTGGCTCTAGGTGAGTGATCACACCACTGTGACTATCTTGGTCGTGAAGATCTTTTTTGTACAGTTCTTCTGTGTATTCTTGCCACCTTTTCTTAGTATCTTCTGCTTCTGTTAGGTCCATACCATTTCTGTCCTTTATCGAGCCCATCTTTGCATGAAATGTTTCCTTGGTATCTCTTGATTTTCTTGAAGAGATCTCTAGTCTTTCCCATTCTGTTGTTTTCCTCTATTTCTTTGCATTGATCTCTGAGGAAGGCTTTCTTATCTCTTCTTGCTATTCTCTGGAACTCTGCATTCAGATGCTTATATCTTTCCTTTTCTCCTTTGCTTTTCGCTTCTCTTCCTCACAGCTATTTGTAAGGCCTCCTCAGACAGCCATTTTGCTTTTTTGCATTTCTTTTCCATGGGGATGGTCTTGATCCCTGTCTCCTGTACAATGTCACGAACCTCAGTCCATAGTTCATCAGGCACTCTATCTATCAGATCTAGACTCTTAAATCTATTTGTCACTTCCACTTTATAATAGTGAGGGATTTGATTTAGGTCATACCTGAATGGTCTAGCAGTTTTCCCTACTTTCTTCAATTTGAGTCTGAATTTGGTAATAAGGAGTTCATGATCTGAGCCACAGTCAGCTCCCGGTCTTGTTTTTGTTGACTGTATAGAGCTTCTCCATCTTTGGCTGCAAAGAATATAATCAATCTGATTTTGGTGTTGACCATCTGGTGATGTCCATGTGTAGAGTCTTCTCTTGTGTTGTTGGAAGAGGGTGTTTGCTATGACCAGTGCGTTCTCTTCACAAAACTCTATTAGCCTTTGCCCTGCTTCATTCTGCATTCCAAGGCCAAATTTGCCGTTACTCCAGGTGTTTCTTGACTTCCTACTTTTGCATTCCAGTCCCCTATAATGAAAAGGACATCGTTTTTGGGTGTTTGTTAGTTCTAAAAGGTCTTGTAGGTCTTCATAGAACTGTTCACCTTCAGCTTTTTCAGCATTGCTGGTTAGGGCATAGACTTGGATTTCTGTGATATTGAATGGTTTGCCTTGGAAACGAACAGAGATCATTCTGTCATTTTTGAGGTTGCATCCAAGAACTGCATTTCAGACTCTTTTGTTGCCCATGATGGCTACTCCATTTCTTCTAAGGGATTCCTGCCCGCAGTAGTAGATATAATGGTCATCTGAGTTAAAGTCACCCATTCCAGTCCATTTTCGTTTGCTGATTCCTAGAATGTCGACGTTCACACTTGCCATCTCCTGTCTGACCACTTCCAATTTGCCTTGATTCATGGACCTGACATTCCAGGTTCCTATGCAATATTGCTCTTTACAGCATCGGACCTTGCTTCTATCACCAGCCACATCCACAGCTGGGTATTGTTTTTGCTTTGGCTCCATCCCTTCTTTCTTTCTGGAGTTATTTCTCTACTGATCTCCCAAGTAGCCTGTTGGGCACCTACTGACCTGGGGAGTTCCTCTTTCAGTATCCTATCATTTTGCCTTTTCATACTGTTCATGGGGTTCTCAAGGCAAGAATACTGAAGTGGTTTGCCATTCCCTTCTCCAGTGGACCACATTCTGTCAGACCTCTCCACCATGACCCACCCATCTTGGGTGGCCCCACAGGGCATGGCTTAGTTTCATTGAGTTAGACAAGCCTGTGGTCCTAGTGTGATTAGATTTGACTAGTTTTCTGTGATTATGGTTTCAGTGTGTCTGCCCTCTGATGCCCTCTTGCAACACCTACTGTCTTACTTGGGTTTCTCTTACCTTGGACGAGGGGTATCTCCTCACCGCTGCTCCTCCTGACCTTGAATGTGGAGTAGCTCCTCTAGGCCCTCCTGCGCCCGCGCAGCCACCGCTCCTTGGACGTGGGGTAGCTCCTCCCGGCCGCTGCCCCTGGCCTCGGGTGTGGGGTAGCTCCTCTCAGTCGTTCCTGTGCCGTCGCAGCCTGGCACTCTCGGCTGCTGCCCCTGACCTCGGACGTGGGGTAGCTCCTCTAGGCTGCGCTTGTGCGCCTTCGCATAAGCATTGTTTTAATCATAAATGGGTGCTGAATTTTGTCAAAGGCTTTTTCTGCATCTATTGAGATTATCATATGGTTTTTATTTTTCAATTTGTTAATATGGTATATCACATTGATTGATTTGGGTATATTGAAGAATCATTGCATTCCTGGAATAAACCCAATTTGATCATGGTGTATGAGCTTTTTGATGTGTTGCTGAATTCTGTTTGTTAAAATTTTGTTGAGGATTTTTGCACTGATGTTCATCAGTGATATTGGTCTGTAGTTTTCTTTTTTTGTGTAGTCTTTGTCTGGTTTTGGTATCAGGGTGATGGTAGCCTTATAGAATGAGTTTTGAAGTGTTCCTTCCTCTGCAATTTTTTGAAAGAGTTTTAGAAGGATAGGCATTAGCTCTTCTCTAAATGTTTGATAGAATTATCCTGTGCAGCCATCTGGCCCTGGGCTTTTGTTTTTTGGGAGATTTTTGATCACAGCTTCAATTTCAGTGCTTGTAATTGGGTTGCTCATAATTTCTATTTCTTCCTGGTCCAGTCTTGGAAGATTGAACTTTTCTAAGCATTGGTCCATTTCTTCCAGGTTATCCATTTTATTGCCATATAGTTGTTCATAACAGCCTCTTATAATCCTTTGTATTTCTGCATTGCCTGTTGTAACCTCTCCTTTCTGATTTCTAATTTTGTTGATTTGATTCTTCTCTGTTTTTTTCTGGATGAGTCTGCCCAAAGGCTTGTCAATTTTGTTTCTCTTCTCAAAGAACCAGCTTTTAGTTTTATTAATCTTTACTGTTGTTTCTTTCATTTCTTTTTCATTTATTTCTCCTCTGATCTTTATGATTTCTTTCCTTCTACTAATTTTTTTGTTGTTGTTGTTCTTTTTCCAGTTGTTTTGGGTGTAAAGTTAGGCTGTCTATTCGATGTTTTTCTTGTTTCTTGAGGTAGGATTGTATTGCTATAAGCTTCCCTCTTAGAACTGCCTTTTCTGCATCCCATAGGTTTTGAGTTGTGTTTACATTGTCATTTGTTACTAGATATTTTTTTATTTTCCTTTTGATTTCTTCTGTAACCTGTTGGTTATTTAGAAACGTATTGTTTAATCTCCATGTTTTTTTGTTTCTTACAGTTTTTTTCTTGTAATTGATATCTAGTCTCATAGCATTGTGGTTGGAGATGATGCTTGCTATGATTTCAACTTTCTTAAATTTATTGAGGTTTATTTGTGACCCAAGATGTGGTCTATTCTGGAGAATGTTCCATGTGCACTTGAGAAGAAAGTGTATTCTTCTGCATTTGTGTGGAATGTCCTGAAGATATCAGTGAGATCCATTTCATCTAATGTATCACTTAAGACTTGTGTTTCCTTATTAATTTTCTGTTTTGATGATCTGTCCATTGGTGTGAGTGGGGTGTTAAGTCTCCTACTATTATTGTGTTACTGTCAATTTTTGTTTTTATGTCTGTTAGTGTTTGTCTTATGTATTGAGGTACTCCTATGTTGGGTGCACAGATATTTACAATTGCTATGTCTTCCTCTTGGACTGATCCCTTGATCACTTGTAGTGTCCTTCCTTATCTCTTGTAATCTTCTTCATTTTAAGGTCTATTTTGTCTGATATGAAGATTCCTACTCCAGCTTTCTTTTGCTTCCCATTTGCATGGAATATATTTTTCCATCATCTCACTTTCAGTCTACATGTGTCTTTAGGTCTGAAGTGGGTTTCTTGTAGACAGCATATATATGGGTCTTGTTTTTGTACCCATTCAGCCAGTCTGTGTCTTTTGGTTGGAGCATATAATCCATTTACATTTAAGCTAATTATTGTTATATATGCTCCTATTGCCATTTTCTCAACTGTTTGGGGTTGGGTTTGTGGATCTTTCTCCTCTTGTATTTCTTGACTATATAAGTCCCTTTAACAATTGTTGTGAAGCTGGTGTGGTGGTACTGAGTTCTCCTAACTTTTGTTTGTCAGAAATGCTTTTTATTTCTCCATCAGTTCTGAATGAGGTCCTTGCGGGGTACAATAATCTCAGTTGTAGATGTTTCCCTTTCAGTACTTTAAATGCATCCTGCCATTCCCTTCTGGCCTGCAGTTTCTGCTGAAAGATAACGTATGGGGTTTTCCTTGTATGTTACCTGTTGCTTTTCCCTTGCTGCTTTTAATATTCTTTCTTTGTGTTTAGTGTTTGTTAGTTTGATTAGTATGTGTCTTGGCATGTGTCTCCTTGGGTTTATCCTGTATGGGACTCTGCACCTCTTGGACTTGATCGACTATTTCCTTTTCCATGTTGGGGAAATTTTCAACTATAATCTCTTCAAAAATTTTCTGATACCCTTTCTTTTTCTCCTCTTCTTCTGGGACCCCTATAATTCAAATGTTGGTGCATTTAATATTGTCCCAGAGGTCTCTGAAACTATCCTCAGTTGTTCTTTTCATTCTTTTTACTTTATTCTGCTCTTGGGAAGTTATTTCCACCACTTAATCTTCCAGGTCACTGATTCATTCTTCTGCTTCAGATATTCTGCTATTGATTCCTTCTAGAGTATTTTAATTTCAGTAATTGCATTGCTTGTCTCTGCATGTTTACTCTTTAATTCTTCTAGGTCTTTGTTAATTGATTCTTGCATTTTCTCCATTTTGTTTTCAAGGGTTTTGATCATCTTTTCTATCATTATTCTGAATTCTTTTTCAGGTTGTTTGTCTATTTCCTCTTCATTTATTTGAACTTCTGTGTTTCTCATGTGTTCCTTCATTTGTGTAGTATTTCTCTGCCTTTTCATTATTTTTTTTTAACTTACTGTGTTTGAGGTCTCCTTTTCCCAGGCTTCAAGGTTGATTTCTTTCTTCCTTTTGGTTTCTGCCCTCCTAAGGTTCGTTCAGTGGTTTGTGTGAGCTTCGTATAGGATGAGATTTGTGCTGCGTTTTTGTTTGTTTGCTTGCTTGTTTGTTTTTTCTCTGATGGGCAAGGCTGAGTGAGGTGGTAATCCTGTCTACTACTGATTGGGTTTGTATTTTTGTTTTGTTTGTTGTTTAGATGAGGTGTCCAGCACAGGGGGCTACTGGTGGTTGTGTGATGTCGGGTCTTGTGTTCAGGAGGTTTTCTTAGTGTGAGTGCTCACTGTCTGATACTCCCTAGGGTTAGTTCTCTGGTGGCCTAGGGTCTTGGAGTCTGTGCTCCCACTCCAGAGGCTCAGGGCTTGATCTACTTGCATTCTTCTTTCCACGTACTGAGCGCCACACCCCCTCAGCACCTAGAGAATGTGAGAATTCTGCTGCCACAAATCCCCCTCCAGGGGCCTTCCAGCCAGGCAGGAGGACCGTTCGCACTAGCACCTTTTTTTTCCTCTTTTCCTTTGTGTTTAGTTCCTAATAAAGGGGTGCATGCAGAGGTCACACATCTGGCGCTTCAGACCTGAGTTCCTGGTATGAACCGGCTAGGCAGCACGTCACCTCAGGACATGTGCAAAAGTGCCTAAAACACAATTCATATTTTTTAAAGACTAAGCAAAATCCTGAATTCCCATCACTCTGGTTAAGAACTAGGACAGAACCAATACCTTCTAGAAAACATCTGAATGAGACTCCTCACTTCATTCCCCTCCCTGTCCCAAGAGGTAGCCCCTGTCCTGACTTTTATGATAATTACCCCTTTGCTTTCTTTATAATTTCACCACCTATGTATATATCAGAAAAAACAGAGTTTAGTTTGGTCTGTCTTTGATCTCCTCATAACAGTTTTCCCGGATCTGCTGCTTTCACTCCATGTTATATTTGGGAGATTTATTCCCGTCAGTGGAGTTCTTTTGTTTTCAGTGCTGCATGCTTTTCTTCCTATGATTGTATCATGATCCATGTTCTGCCCCAGAACTAGGGGACATGGAGATGGTTCCAGATTGTAAACAAATAGTGCTACTATGAACCTTCTCTTTCATTTCCTTGGCATACTTGCAAAGGAGTTTCTCTGGCTACACAAGAGACAGGCGTTGCGTTTGTGATTCTTGCATGTTCTACCTGGTGAGGTGCAGTGCATGCTTGCACCTGTTTCCTGCTACCAGCTCATACATGATTTTATGCAAATATTTTTCTGACTGGGTGTTGTGATTTTTGAGAGTTGGAAAGCATGAGCCTAAAGACTCATAAGGTCAGGGGCAGGGGCAGGAGACATTGGGACGAACTGAGACAGTAGCCTTGACTTATACACACCGCCATGTGTGAAATAGCTAGTAGGAGGCTGCTGTATAGCACGAGGAGCTGAGCTCATTGCTCTGCGATGACCTAGAGGGGTGAGATGGGAGGTGGGAGGGAGGGGGGCACAAGAGAGAGCGGATTTACGTAGACTTATATCTGATCCACACTGCTGTACAGCAGAAACTAACACAACTTTGTAAAGCCGTTATACTGCAAGTAAAAAGTAAATTAAAAAAAAGATGAAGATTCCTAAGGTAACAATTTTTTAAAAAAATAAAACTTAGGATTTTCCCATTGCCCGGTGATGGTGTTGATCCTATGTGTGTATAGATGGGCTCGGAGGAAATTGGAGCAGCAGAAAGGATGCTTACGTTGACTGAGTGCTTGTCTCCTGCCATGCATGGAACTCAATGCTTTTCCGCTTTCCAAGTATCATCTCCTAAATGTTCACATCAGCCTTAAGACATGCGATTGATCCCACTGGATAGGAAAACTGAGGTTCAGAGGAAATGCAGGACATGCCCAAGGTCACGTGCAGGGATGTGCTGGGGCTGGAACTTGAACCTGAACCTGTCTGTCTCTCAAGGTCCTCTTCCCAGTGCTTCAGGCTGTGCTCCTCTGCCTCACTGGCACACGACCTTGACCCACAGCTGCCCTGATGTGACTGAAGGAGGCATAATTCGCGCCGGTGCATTCCTCCCAATACCAGGGTGACCCAGACATGGCCCCTAGGATAAATAGCACGAACAAGAGAGAAACTTGTTTTTAGCTGCTGAGTTGGGCAGCTGTTTTACTGCAGTAAACCTGGCCAGTCCTTGTGGATAAAAATATACAAGCACATTCACATGGTCTCCATTTTTCAGTACTTGTTTTGAGTTCTTGTTTGAATGCCTACCACAGGTGGAGGCTTTTCCCTTGATGTGAGATACTCTCCTGACTACCCAGAGGTGAATCACGGAGGAGAGACATTTCATTATCAAGGTATTCTTAGAATGTTCTTAAGACGTTCTCAAAGCTCTTAATAGTTCATGCAGTATTTAATATATTCTGATGGATTAGTAACTTACCAGCAAAACCCTCAATTTCCATAGCACCACTGGAGGCAGAAAACTCACAGTGTTTAACTGACTTAATTAGTAGCTCAGGGTCACAACTAAGATCATTTATAAGGAAAATGGATAAGATGAGGCGACAAGAAGGACCGATCACTAAAGACTGAGAGAATATGTTATTTGTGGCAATGAAATGAAAGGGTTTCCAGTTCACTGAGTGGGGCTCACATTCAAAGGGCCCTACAGGATAAGGACATTTATTCAGCGAGATACTCGGGAGAACCTCCGTTGCCCTTACCTTCTCTTCAGTCCTACTTCATGCCAGGAATGTGCCTGGAGGCCTCAGCTGCCAGATAATATGGCCCGAGGAGTCCTGACGGAGAGGCTAGAAGGCAGGCATGCATGGCGCTGACCCTTTATATACCACATATGATATATGTATCCTTTTCTAGATCATATTTTCTTAAGCTAAAGTATAGGTGATTTACAGTATTGCGTTAGTTTCAGGTATAAGCAAAGAGATTCAGTTACACATACACGTAGATATTCTTTTTCTTATTCTTTTACATTGTAGGTTATTATAAGATATTGAATATGATTCCCTGTGCTAATACAGTAGGACCTTGTTGTTTATCTATTTTATATACGGTAGCTTATATCTGCGAATCCCAAACTCCTAATTTATCCCTCTCTACCTTTCCCCTTTGGAAACCATAAGTTTGTTTTCTATGTCTGAGTCTGCTTCTGTTCTGTAAATAAGTCCATTTGTATCATATTTTAGATTCCATACACAAGTGATAGCATATATTTATCTTTCTCTGATTTACTTCATTTAAAATGATGATTTCTAGGTTCATCCGCATTGCTACAAATGGCATTATTTCATTCCTTTTTATGACTGAGTAACACTCCATTGTGTATGTGTGCATAAGTACATATATATCATGTCTTCTTTATCCATTCTAGATCATGAATTATATACTACATATATATGAAATGTATAGACGTTTGATATAAGGAATTGGTTTACATGATTGGCAAGTCCGAAACCCATAGGGCAGGACAGAGGCTGGGAACTGAGGCAGGATTTCTATGTTACAGTCTGGAGGCAAAATTTCTACTTCTCCAGGAAATCTAGGTCTTTTCTTCTAAGGCCTTCAGTTCGTTGAATGAGACCATCATGGACTGAATTATGTCCTCCCAGAATGTGTACGTGAAAATCCTAACCTCCAATGCGATATTTGGAGATACGTCTGTGTGTGTGTATGTGTGTGTGTGTGTGTGCACATGCTTATTCACTCAATCATGAAATGAGGTCACAGAGCGGGGCCCTAAACCCCAGGACTGGTCCTTATAAGAAGAGGAAGTGACACCAGTGAGGAGCACACAGAGGGAAAAGCCAGGTGAGGACACAGAGAGAAGGTCTCCAGGTTAAGGAGAGAGACCTAGGAAAAAACCAGACCTAGTAGCACCTTGGTCTTGGACTCGCAGCCCCCAGAACTGTGAGAAGTCAATGTCTGTTGTTTAAGCCACCCTCTCCCCATTCCAGCCTATGATGCAATATTTTCTTATGGCAGCATGAGCAAATACAGAGGCCCACCAACATTTGAGAGGAATGTTTTATTTAAAAGCAGTCAATCCTAAAGGAAACTGACTCTGAATATTCATTCAAAGAACCGGTGCTGAAGCTCCAATACTTTGGCCACTTGATGCAAAAGAGCCGACTCACTGGAAAAGACCGTGATGCTGGGAAAGATTGAGGGCAGGTGGAGAAGAGGGCAACAGAGAATGAGATGTTTGGATGGCATCATTGATTTCAATGGACATGAGTTTGAGCGAAGTCCAGGAGATACTGAAGGACAAGGAAGCTGGGGTGTTGCAGGCCATGGGGTTGCAAAGAGTCAGACACGACTGAGCGGCTGGACAGCAACAGTGGGGCTTTCCTGGTGGCTCAGCGGTGAAGAATCCGTCTGCCAGTGCAGGAGATGTGGGTTCAATCCCTGGTCCAGGAAAATCCTACATGCCGTGGAAGCTTCATTTTGTTGCAAATGGCGTCATTTCATTCTTTTTAACGACTGAGTATTAGTCCATTGTATCTATGTATCACATCTTCTTTATCCATTCATCTGTTGATGGACATCTAGGTTGCTTCCATGTCTTGGCTATTGTAAACAGTACTGCAACGAACACTGAGGTGCATGTATCATTTGGGGCCATGTTTTTCTCCACATTTTTGCCCAGGAGTGGGATTGCAGGATCATATGGTAGCTCTGTTGTTAATTTTTTAAGGAAACTCCATACTCTTCTCCCCAGTGGCTATACCAATGTACATTTCCGCCCTTTCTGTAGCCATTGAGCAGCCTCGCACCTCTTTTAGCCCCCTTTGCTCCCAGAACAGCAGAAGCCATACCCTGATGGCAGACACCTGTCCCTGGGCCTCACATCAGAGCTTCCTGAAAAGCTCTTCTTCTTTTCAACTCCATGATTGACATGGTGATTGAGCTGGAAATGAAATTCCACAGGCTTGAAAAACTGTCAAGCAGAGTCTCATTGAAATTGCTTTTTTTTTTTTTTTTTCATTTTTAATTTGAAGAAAACAAAAGCCCAAAACCCTGCAGTGGAAGAGTCATTAAATAATCGACTGCACTTGCCATTCTACGAGGTAATTCAATACACCCCATCAAGCCACCTTTACAACGGAACTTTTCGGAGGCCCTCACTAGAGCCCACCCAGCAGGGGAGAAGCAGCTTTCTTGGGAGGAGGAGGCTGTGTTCCCTGGACTGGGAGCCTGGGGAGCAGAAGCAGGCAGACACCCTCAAAAGGACTGCAGCCCTGACAGAAACCAACTACATCACAGATGGGGTTGTTTAAAACTTGGCAATTTCATATCAATTTCTGTTCAGGGTAGAACATGAAGACACTTAGGAAAGTAGATGCATTTAAAGGCGGCCTAAAGACTTAAAGAAATGGCAACCCACTCCAATACTCTTGCCTGGAAAATTCCATGGGTGGAAGAGCCTGGTAGGCTACAGTCATGGGATCTCAAAGAGTCGGACACGACTGAGCACCTTCACTTTCACTTAAAGACTTACCAGGGTTGTGTGTGCCTCAGATCCTAAATCAAGGGGATCTGAAAGGTGGTTTGGAATCTTTGGGATTTAACAACTCTTCATTCTCTCATTGGCGTTCAAATTTTACAGCCTTTTTTCTGTTTGCTGAGTTCAGCTTAGTTAAGGATGCCTTGGTTGTTATTAACAAATAAATCCCAGATGGACTTCTTTCTTAGTTTAATGCATTAATTGCATTATTTTTTTCCAGTCTGGAATAAAATCCTCAGGAAATCACTAGTGATGCTTTTAAAAAAAAAATTGTGATAAAATACACAAAACATGAAATTGATCATCATGACTATTTCTTGGGTCCAATTTAGTGGCATTAAGTACATTCACGGTGTGCTTCTGGGGACACTTTTTCCTACCCTCATCCCCAGCAGTCTGGACTCACTAGAAGTGGCAGAGCAAGATTTTGATGATTAATTGCCATTTCTGCTTGTCCCATTGCATCTCTCTTGGAATATTGTGCCTTTATCCTGTGAGGGTCTCTCCTCCACTTGAACAGTTGTTGTTCAGTTGCTAAGTCATGTCTGACTCTTTTGCGACCCCATGGACTGCAGCTCGCCAAGCTCTAACTATTTTCAAACAAATGCTTTCACCTTAGCCAAACACCCACAGAACTGAGGAATGGTATCTGCCTCTGATTCTAACTCATGGTCACTCTTCTTCACACAAAGACTGCAGAGAAAAGGAAAAGTTATGAGTGGAAGGAACCAGTGTTTTTTGGGTAGCTCTGTGCTGCTTTTGTGCTAACCCAGGTCCAGATGTCACCCCATTCGCTGTTTACAAGCATCTTCCACCTCCTAGTTCCATTTAACAGACGAGGATGCTGTGGCTCAGAGAGGTTAAGGAACAAGGTCACACAGCTGGGACTGAACTCCAGGTTCAAATGAATTACAAATCAAATATGGGCTGTGGCCTAAGAGAAATGGAACCCAGAAAGGCAGGAAGATTCTAGGAGGATGATGCAGACGGTGAATAAGTGCATAGGAGAGTAAAAGAAGAACACGCCCATCACCCTTTCCAGGAGGAATCACCACCATTGACTTCTGCTCTCAGCAGCGCTCACAGGGTCTCTCACTAGCTGGGCCTCCTATGGAGAGACCTCCCAGTAAGGGCTTCCAGGCCATGCGCTTCCCTGCTGGGAGTCTGATTACAGACATTTCAGATTACTTTGATCACTTGCATTCTCCTGCGCATAGGGTCACTCACAGCTGCGGGCAGAATTTCTGACTCTGCCTTCAAATTAAAACGCTAACTATTTGTCAAGATGGATTTTCTTAACCAACCGTTCTCTCGTGTTGGAATGTCTCTGGTTGAAAATGCCCCTGGAGAGTTACCATGGCAACACCTGTCTGCAGAATGGCGGGAAGGAATCCTTAAAAGAGATTCCAAATTGCTGTGGCCACTTCCAGCCACAGACAAGCACTGGGTTTTGTTCTGGAGGTATCTATCTGATGACTCTGGACCGGGGATGAAAGACCAGGAGGAAAACTCCAAGGTTCCAAAGATGTGTATGAAGCGTCTCCCCAGCCTCAGGAGGAGGCTCACAGTGTCTTTATCAGGCTGTGCTGATTTTCTTCCGTCCTTCCTCCATCTTCAGGGCTCAAGGTCAAACACTTAAGCAGATTTATTTCTAACAGGAAAGGACTGAATGCAAGTTAAGGAAGAGGCAGCTGGCTCAATAAAGGTGGATAAAAGAAGACAGAAACAGTTGAAGGTTTGAAGCCTGGAATTGGGTTTTGATAAAGGATTAAAATAATTTCCAAAACAGATCAATGATTTCTTTTTTCTTTCTTTTTCTCTTTCTTTCTTCCTTCTTCCCTGCCTCCCTCACTCTCTCCCTCCCCCCTTTCCTTCTTTCATTCTTTCCTTGGAAATGGAATAGAAATGTAAACAATCCAGAGATTTGAACTGTAGGGTCTGACATAAGCAAGTTTTACAGTTATATGAACTCCCCTGCCAATATTTAATTAGTGCTATGATCTTTCTAAAGATGGCAAACAGCATACTTTAGTATTTAAAAGCTATACAAACTCAGCTACATATGAGTGTAGGGTTTTGTGGGTGTGTGTAGAAAAGATCTGCAAATGTTCTAGACAGTGAAAGTCGCTCAGTCGTGTCCAACTCTGCAACCCCATGGACTATACAGTCCATGGAATTCTCCAGGCCAGAATACTAGAGTGGGTAGCCTTTCCCATCTCCAGGGGATCTTCCCAACCCAGGGATCAAACCCAGGTCTCCTGCATTGCAGGTGGATTCTTTACCAACTGAGCTATCAGGGAAGCCCCACAGGTCGGGGAGGGAAGGCTAAAGCTTCCTCCTGTCTTTTGGGGAGGCACGGTTCAACCTGCAACAGTTGGGTTCCTCCTGAAACAGACCCTGAGACAAAGTTGTGAATGTAAATATTTAGTTTCTTTGGGAGATAATCGCAGGAAGCAGGTGGAGAAGTGAGGAAGGGAAGGGAGGCAGACAGAGGACGTGACTGAGTGGGACGCTCTCGGGGAAAGATGGGGCCTAATCCTGCTGGGGGCTGCAGAGGACCATGCAGAATATCCTACTGGAGGAGCTTCGGGTGTGGATGCTGTAACCTCTGTAGGGCCTCGGGCTGCTGGGGTATCACCTCCCAGCTTGTCCATTCCCTGGGAAAGCCCTCAGGCAGACCCGTGGCCATGGCAGGGGGAGGTGGCTGCCTGCAGGAACCCCAAGGACCATGGAGACACCGCCAACAGCATCTGCTCCGACCTCATGTAGTGGGTCTTCCTCTCACATTGAGAATAAGGAATTTGTATTGTCAATCACTTCAGTTTCTTTTGGAACATTGGCAGGTAATTACTGTCTGATAAACTATGAGCGAAAAAGATATTTTACTCCAAAATCACTTCCTTTAGCTATTGTCCGATGATAGATCATTCCAAAGATTTTCAAATTGATAACTGCATTATCTGAGCTTGAAAAAACCTTGTCCCTGGGACATATTTTTTTAATCTTCCTCAAAGTTTGATTTGCAGGCCTATGCCTTCCCCTCCCCAGTCTGTGCCCATCTGATAAATTCCTGCTGCTGCCAAGTCACTTCAGTCGTGTCCGACTCTATGCGACCCCATAGACGGCAGCCCACCAGGCTCCCCTGTCCCTGGGATTCTCCAGGCAAGAACACTGGAGTGGGTTGCCATTTCTTTCTATGGGCATGCTAAGTCACTTAAGGTGTGTCCAGCTCTGTGCGACGCTATGGGCCATAGCCTGCCAGGCTCCTGTCTCCATGGGATTCTCCAGGCAAGAATACTGGAGTGTGTTGCCATACCCTCCTCCAGGGGATCTTCCCAACTCAGGGATCGAACTTGCGTCTCCTGCATCTCCTGCATTGCACACAGATTCTTTACCGCTGAGCCACCGGGGAAGCCTGGTAAATCCCTCTCCAATCTTTAAGACTGAATCACATCTCTGCATCGACGATGAGCTCCTGTCAGTCATCCTGTAGGGCCGAGCACAGTGCCCTGTAGGAGGACGTTATGCCATAAATGTTTGCTGAATGCATGAAGGAGTGAATGAAAGAATGTATGAATGAATGAATGTGGCTGCTGCTGCTGCTGCTAAGTCGCTTCAGTCGTGTCCAACTCTGTGTGACCCCATAGACGGCAGCCCACCAGGCTCCCCTGTCCCTGGGATTCTCTAGGCAAGAACGCTGGAGTGGGTTGCCATTTCCTTCTCCAATGCAGGCAAGTGAAAAGTGAAAGTGAAGTCACTCAGTCGTGCCCGACTCTTGGTGACCCCATGGACTGCAGCCTACCAGGCTCCTCCACACATGAGATTTTCCAGCCAAGAGTACTGGAGTGGGGCGCCATTGCCTTCTCCAGATGAATGTGGGATCATTGGTTATTTCAGGCTCTCCCTACCACACAATTGGGAAGTGGCACCCTAACAACAAAACTGTAAACTCATTATTCTTCCCAGTGTGCCATAACCCAGGACACTTTATGTTCACATAAACACCTTGAAAATAGTTACTGACAAATTGTTCAGGTGTCACTGACAAGGCCCGCATATGACCGGTTTTTCTCCCCACGATTTGATTGCTCTTTGATGCGCAGCCACGTGACTCTTCTCCCAGGCCTGGCAGTATCCTCCTCACGGCCTTTTCTCTCGAGCTTACGGTCAGCTTGCTGTCCTCCCGGAAAGGAGGCAGCTCCAGGCCACCATCCCACTCCAGGCCTGTCCCTGCGTCACCCTAGTGTCCTGGTGCGTCACCGTTCCTCTCTCGAGACAGCGCTACCGCTGCTCCTTGGTGCAGACATGGGCCAGTGCAAAGGTTTTGTCTAATCTCAGAGCGTTTGATTTCCTTCTCTGAATTTCGGTAGCAGCTGAGGGACATCTGAAACACTGGCCAATTGTCTTTAAATCAGTTATTCACTTTGCCGTCGTGAATTCCTCTACAAGTCCACGAAACCCAGAGCTGCTACCAGGACAGTTCCAGAACAGCCATCATCCTCAGCTTGCTCTTCAGTTACTGCCTGTCTTGTTGTCATGGTCAGCATGCATTTGTCAAGCGCTGAGCAGTGTGAGCTCTTTTCCTTGGAGCTGGAGGTGAGGTAACAGAACCCTTAGAGCTTCTACCTTAACTTCTGTTATTACATTGGCATATTTTTTTTCACAACAATGTTTGAACATCCATCCAATTATTTAATAAATATTTATGGCAGCACCATTGCACTGAGAATACAATGGTTTAAAAGACCCAGTTCCCCACAAATATTCATAGCAGTGTTAGTCATCATAGCCAAAACAATTAAACAGACTAAACATCGAAAGAACGTTTAGTTGAAACATTGAAAATAATGTTGAAAACAACCAAAATATCTTCAACAAATGGATGGATAAACAATATGTGGTATATATAACAGAACATTTCTCAGCTATAAAAAGAAATAAAGGGCTGATGCCTGCTACAACATGGATGAACCTTGAAAACCTTATGCTAAATGAAAGAAGCCAGACACAAAAGGCTGCATTGAAATGAAATATCCAGAATAGGGAAGTCTGCTATAGAGATGGAATGCACACTGGTTGTCGCTGGGGGCTGGGGGAGGGGGTACAGGGTGTGACTGCTTGACGAGTTCAGGATTTCCTTTCAGATGATGAAAATATTTTAGAACTAGATAGAGGTGGTGGTTACACAACAATGTGAACGTACAGAATGCCACTGAATTGTATGCTTTAAGTGGCTAATTTTATGTTATGTGAATTTTGTCTCAATTAAAAATAATTGTTTTAAAGACCTGGTTGCTATTCCTCAGAGTCCATGAGTTCCAAAGTTTCACATACAGGCCCCAGAGAATCTGCAAAGGGGAAAAGAGACCACAGTCTGGTGTGGAGGCAATCACTGACGTCACTGAGAACTTTAAAGTAGAAAAGGACATGAAAGCCATCAAAAGACAAAGGCTAAGATGGGATTAGCAGACAAGTTGGGCCCTGCGGCTGTGCTGTTCTTGGTTCAGTCCTGAATTAGCAGAGTAGCCTTGTTTTGTTTTGTTTTAACACTGCTTGGCAGCCACTGGGCAAGCTGGTAGAGGAAGAGGAGATACAAGGATGAGTGAGATGGAGACTCAGCCCACTGTCCAGCCTGCCCGGGGGCTTGCATCCTAACAGAAGAGATCTGCCCACAGACAGTGAGAAATGGGGTAAGATAAATAATAAATGCTGTGGGAGGGTCACATGGAACTCCCTGGGATAAGCCCAGGAGGAGGAGGGAGATAGACTTCATCCAAGAGAAGGAGTCGCTTTCTACCCCACAGGGCTGAGGGCAAGTGCCGAGGGCTTAAGAGAACTCCACGCCCAGGACTCTGCCCTGCAAGCTTATGTTTCCATCAGTAAAGGAAACAATTGGGTGAGTGGCAGATTGTTTCTCAGTTAGATCAGCAACCCAAGGGAATTAAGGAAGTACCCCCAATGCTGGCTGATTTTGATTCTCTCCCCAAGAGATGCCCACTTGACTCTCCATTTCCCCTGCGTTCTCCACTGGCAGCAAGAGGCATTAACGGGCAGGGAACCTCCTCTCTGGGATTTTGCTCTGCTAGAAAGAGTGCTCTGGGCTTGACCTGTAGTATCTTTCACAGTCATCCTTTGAAACAGGGATTATGAACACTTCTTTATTTAATTCTTTTTAAAATGCTTATTTATATTTATTTGGCTGCATGAGGTCTTAGTTAGGCTTCCCAGGTGGTGTTAGTGGTAAAGAACCTGCCTGCCAAGGCAGGAGACATAAGAGAAGCAGGTTCGACTCCTGGGTCAGGAAAATCCCCTGGAGGAGGAAAGGGCAACCCAGTCTAGTATTCTTGCCTGGAGAATCCCATGGACAGAGGATCCTGGTGGGCTGCAGTCCATAGGATCGCAGAGTCGGAGACGACTGAAGTGACTTAGCAGGCATGCGTTGGGTCTTAGCTGTGGCATCCGGGATCTTTAGCTGCATACAGACTCCTTAGTTGCGGCATGTGGGACCAAGTTCCCTGTCCAGGGATGGAACCCAGGCCGCCTGCGTTGAGAGTGTGGACTCTCAGCCACTGGACCACTGGGGAAGCCCTAAATGTTCCTTTTTTGCAGATGAGGCTCAGAAACATGAAATGATTTGCCAAAATCAGACAGCCAAAAAGTGACGGAATCGGGATGTGAACTGGTGTGATGTCATGGGCTCTGCTCCGTGTACCTCCAGTCCTGTTTGGCTAAAAGCTGGTGCCGTAGGGCATCAACCTTCATTAGGACAAGTCCTCCAATTGGAAACATTAAAGGAAAACTAAGACAAGGCTGAAAAACGTTGACAAGCTATTGCTGGACCTATACCACTGAACCTTCCTAGGGTAGCTGTGCTTCAGCTGGGCAGGCTCCATCTCTCAGGGGCCTCCCTGGCTCCCCTGAGCATCAGAGGCCTTGAGCACTGTCAAGAGTCATGTCCTCAGCCCAGAGCTGAGACCTGCGAGGTTTCTGATGAAGAAAAAGCAAAGTGCCTGGAAACTTGAGTTGCACTCTGTCACAGTGAAAAGGCCAGAACTGGCATTTAAAAAATTCATTGTCTTCTAATAATAAAACTGTGTTTACAGAGAGCTGGGCGTCTGAGAGCATCAAGCTTGTGCAAACATCACTTCTGGAATGTTCACAACACAGGCTCAGGGAAGTGAGAAGGTGACTCTGACTCGGGTCTCTGTAGTTAAAAGAAACGGGCTCAGGGGAAAAGCGTCCTGCTTCAGGCGGGCAGAAAGTGGCCAGAGGGAGGTGATGTGAGTTCCAAGAACAAACACTTGCGGAGCGCCCACGCGTGCCAGGTGCTGTCACAGACCCACAAGCAAGCCTGTCTTTGCCCTGTGGAGCATCTGCCTCCTGCGTCCTGTGCTCAATTCCTTATTCCTTGAATGCAAAATCCATGGAGGCAGAGAAAGCTGGTTCTTAGAGAGCCAGGGGGAGGAAGTCCTCCTTGGTCGCTCATCCTCGTCTTGCACTCACCCTCTTTACATCAGGCTCTGAGCCTTGGCACAGTCAAGTCCTCTGCAACCAGCCCAGCTGGCAGGGGCCCTGCTTATCCTTCTGACCTTACCCCGCAGACCCCCTGCTCTGTAAAACAATGAGCAATCCTCTGAACAGAGGAGCCTGGCAGGCTACAGTCCATAGGGTCACGAAGAGTTGGTCAGGACTGAAGCGACTTGGCATGCACGCACACAGCCAGCTAGCTGGCAGGAGCCTTGGGAGTCACTGTTGTGTGGAACCCGTGAGCTTGGAGAAGGGCCTGGTCCCAGTACCTTCCTTTCTCCTTCAGATCTGGTCCCCGTGGGGGAGCTGGTTTGCCTGTCTACCCACAGCCTGGGGCGAGCTCCCTGGGCACACACGCTCCACCTCTGCTGGAGGCGGGAGGTGGCAGGAGGCCAGCTCTCCAGGGATGGGTTGGATAGTGGTGGGAAGTAGTAAAAGACTGCACACCTAAGCCAAAAATCCTCTAGTCCAGCTTTTCCCAGTAATAAAGCTGATATTTTCATCTTCTTCTGTCAGATTCTTGAACGTATCTCTCCATTGGTTCTGAGCTCAGAGGATGGAAACAAGTGTAATTTCTTTCTCTCCTAGAATCCTCCTGGGGTCTCTTTTCTCCCCTAGCACACTCACTGTCTGGCACATAGGGGTGGTGATTTCATTGCTAAGCCATGTCCAGTTTTTGCGGCCACATGGACTGCAGGTTGCCAGGCTCCTCTGTCCATGCAGCTTCCCAGTCAAGAATACTGGAGTGGGTGGCCATTTCCTTGTCCAGGGGATCTTCCTGACCCAGGTATCGAACCATGGTCTCCTGCACTGCAGGCAGATTCTTTACCATCTGAGCCACCAGTGCCCAGCATATAGCTGCTGCTCTCTATTTGTTGAATAGTGAAGTCAAAGATGCTAAGATGGGAGGCCAGTGGTTTTCCTTCCTTATTGTAGAAATAATCCAAAGCCATTGTCATGGGTCACTTAGTAATTGTGCTTTGGTTGGGAAGGGTCAGGTGAATCAACCCGAATTTGATTGGCTGAAGGTCTCCTATTTTTGAGGAAATTATGTCTGAAATGGAACTAGCCTCAGCCTGAAATGGAACTAGCTTCAGCCTGAAATGCCCAGGGCAAAACCCCTAGTAGTGTGTTAGTCACTCAATTGTGTCTGACTCTTTGCAACCTCATGGACTGTAGCCCAGCAGGCTCCTCTGTCCATGGGATTCTCCAGGCAAGAATACTGGAATGGGTTGCCAGGCCCTCCTCCAGGAGATCTTCCCAACCCAGAGACTGAACCCAGGTCTCCTGCACTGCAGGCAGGTTCTTTATCGCCTGAGATCTCTACTGAGAATAAAAGCAATGGGATTTTGATAAAGTTTAATTCTTTTACAAAGGTCTGTCTAGTCAAAGCTGTGGTTTTTCCAGTAGTCATGTATGGATGTGAGAGTTGTACTATAAAGAAAGCTGAGTACTGAAGCTTTGATGCTTTTGAACTGTGGTGTTGGAGAAGACTCTTGAGAGTCCCTTGGACTGCAAGGAGATCCAACCAATCCATCCTAAAAGGAAATCACTCCTGAATATTCATTGCAAGGACTGATGCTGAAGCTGAAACTCCAATACTTTGGCCACCTGATATGAAGAACTGACTCATTAGAAAAGACTCTGATGCTGGGAAAGGTTGAAGGCAGAAGGGGATGACAGAGGATGAAATGGTTGGATGGCATCACTGACTCAATGGACATGACTTTGAGCAAACTCTGGGAGTTGGTGATGGACAGGGAAGCCTGCTGTGCTGCAGTCCATGGGGCCACAAAGGGTCGGACATGACTAAGCAACTGAACAGACTGAATTCTTTTGCAGGGATGGAAGAACCTGTCCAGGTTTTTATTTCAAGAGTGTTCAGCTGTCTAAACACTCAGCTCAGCCAAGCCTCACTCTGCATACAGACTACAGAGGGACTTCAGAGGCTCAAGCATCCTGCTTTCATCTTCCCATGAGCAGAGTTCCTCATTTCCAACCCTGACTGGAAGGAGATGAACCCCACAGCAGAGGGCAGGTGAGGGTTGGAAGAATTCAGGTGTATATTAAAAAAAAAACAAAACGATTTATTTGCCTTTGGCTGTGCTGGCTCTTTGTTGCTGTGTGTGGGTTCTCTCTAGTTGCATCGAGCGGGGGCTGCTCTCTAGCTGCGGTGTGCAGGCTTCTCATTGTGGCAGGTTCTCTTGTTGAGCAGAGACCCTAGGGCGCCCGGGCTTCAGTGTTGTAGCATATGGCCTTGTAGTTGCGGCTTCCGGGCTCTAAAGCACAGGCTCAATAGTTGGGGTGCACGGACTTAGTTGCTCCATGGCACATGGGATCTTCCCAGACTAGGGACTGACCCCTCGTTTCCTACAGTGCAAGGCAGACTCTTCACCACTGAACCACTAGGGAAGCCCTGAAGTGTACATTTTAAGGTGGCTGAGGTGGTCACTGAGGCTGTAGTCTAATGCCAACCCCAGGGAGTGACAAGGTGAAAAAAAAATTTTTTTTAAGTGTAAAACTGAAAATAAAGAGGGGGACACAAGAGAGATATCAAGACATCTGTCTATGGGGTGGGAGGGGAGAATGTAGAACTTCCCCCAAGAAAGCAAGTAGAGAGGAGCATGAAGTTAAAGATTGGTGGACAGAATAAGCACCCCCTAATCTTTCCGTATTTCTGCTGTCTTGGTGCTGAAGCAGGATGGTGTGGTGTGGGGGTGATGGTGGGGGATGGGAAATGGAGTCCTGGCCACACGGGAGAGGAATCCCAGGAGGCAGTGCAGATGTGCCCGGGTTGGGAACAGGAGGCAGCAGGTCTGCTTGATTGACAAAGAAAAACCCACAGGGGGCCTTCTGATTAGACGCAGGTCCCAGGGACCCACTGTATTGCACAGGGAAGGCTGCTCAATATTATCTACCAACCTAAACGGGAAAAGGCTTTGA
This sequence comes from Budorcas taxicolor, assembly GCF_023091745.1. Taxonomy (NCBI): domain Eukaryota; kingdom Metazoa; phylum Chordata; class Mammalia; order Artiodactyla; family Bovidae; genus Budorcas; species Budorcas taxicolor. The sequence goes on from NC_068921.1 coordinate 16,186,617, forward strand.
AAACGAATAGATGCGTATATATATATAACTGAATCACTTTGCTGTCCAACCAGAAATTATCACATCATCATTGACCAGCTATACTCCAATATAAATTTTTTTAAAAATGCAGGTCCCATCAGGACCCCCTCTTCCTTTCATTGCGACTCTGCGTGGTGAGATGGGGTAACTTGCCAAATGAAGAGAAAATCACCTCTTATCTCAGAAGTTGCTGTGCCAATTATATATACACTACTATTATGTGCCACGGCCTATTTTATCACCTTGTGGTAGATCCAGCAATCCCATGCCTGGGAAGCTTCCCTCTAGTGCACCTCTTTGGGAATGAACTGTTCAGGTTGCTTCCTAGGACTCTGGGAGGCAAGGCCCTTCTGGGAGGGGCCGGAAATGAGGTCAAGCATGACTTGATAGGATGCTTAGGCGTGCTTAGTCAATCCGTTGTGTCCCACTCTTTGCGACCCCATGGACTCTAGCCCTCCAGGCTCCTCTGTCCATGGACTTTTTCCAGGCAAGAAATACTAGAGTGGGTAGCCAATTCCTACTCCAGGGGATCTTTCCAACCCTGCAGGATTGAACCTGTGTCTCTTGCGTCTCCTGCATTGGCAGAGGGATTCTTTACCACTGAGAAGCCTGAGAATGCTGAAAACAGCTACCTATAACAGAACTGTCTGTCTGTTCTGGCACGAGTGAATCCTTATTCTCCTTTTGTCTGTGAGGAAACTGAGGCATGGAGAGGTTGGGTCATGCGCTTTACATCACAGCCTAGTATGTTTTATCAAGTCGGATTTGGGTGGCTTGTGCCCTGCCTTTCTCTCTCCTGTGCCCTGCTTCCTTCTCACCGTGACTCTATCCCCAGCCCATACTGGAAGGAGAGCATTGAAAATATCTCTGTAAATCAGAGATGTGATGGTACCTGCCCATGGGGCTGTCACAAAGATTCAGTGAAGTGATGACGGGACACGCTTACGAGCACGCCTGGTGTGTAGTAAGCATTCAGTAGATGCTGGCTCTTAGGATCAGTGCTGAGTCACCCAGAGGATTCCCGAAGGAAGAAAGAGAAAGAAGCCCCAGTGGCAGGGAGGGCAACAGGGCAGCCATGACCAGTACTGTGCCCTCAACTCAGAACTTAGATTCCTCTCAGAGAGACCTCAGAGTGATTGCCTGAATCTGCTGAAAGAAATAACTAGTGCTTGTGGTCGGTCACCAGATTGAACAACTAATCAGGGCTCTCCATCTGTGATTATAAAGTACCGGAGACTTGAGAAGGGAGAGCTTGTTAGGTGACAATTGAACCAGCATCAGCCTCTTCGAGAGGCAAAGCGCTCAGTGAACATCAGAATCGGCTGAGTCTTAGGGCATTCATCGGGCAATGGCTTATGATTTCTTTTTCTTTTTAAATATCCCATGGCAGGCCTCAAATGCTTTAAAAATGAGGACTCAGAATAGAATATGAGTCTAAAATACAGGAGGCCCAAACGAGCTCTATTTGAGGTTCTAAATAAGGCATGGAGTTTATCGCTCAGTGCAGAGAGACCAGCTCCAGGCTTCCACTGCTAATTACAGTGCTGACTTCATTTTCTTCTCCTTCTCCCTGGCGTGTGTTTAGTCTTTGTTTCCTCACAAGTCTGGGATCACTTGTGGTGGTTCCCTTCTCCCCATACCACTCCCCCACCTCTCCCTTCAGTGCACCAGAGCCTGGACAGCTGGGTGGATTCGCTGTCACATCCTCTGATCATTGTGTTTCTCTTGCTGCTCAGACAGGGAGCAGAGTCCTTCCTACTTCGTGCTCCCATAGCCCCAGGGTCACCGTGGGGGGCAGGCATCCATCCTCCACGGGTATATGACCTTGCCCACCTGAGCAGCAGCTTCCACTGCACCCGCCCCCCCCCCCCCGGACACACACGAGTCCCTGCACCCCAGCCTCTGGGGACTAGACTCCACGGAAGGCACCGGACCTAAGGGCCACAATCATTTGGCTTACACAGATGCACTAGACCAATCAAATTTCTTTTTTTGAAAAAAATTATGTATTTTGTACTTATTTTTGGCTGTGCCGGGTCTTTGTTGCTGCTCGTGGACTTTCTCTGGTTGCTGCGAGTTGGGGCTACTCTCTAGCTGGGGGGCACGGGCTTCTCATTGCGGTGGCTTCTCTTGTTTCAGAGCTCAGCCTCTAGGGCATGACGGCTTTGGTAGCTGCAGCACATGGGCGTCATTGCCTCACGGCATGAGGACTCTTCCTGGACCAGGGATCGAACCCATGTCCCCTGCCTTGGCAGGCAGACTCTCAACCGCTGGGCTGCCAGGGAAGTCCCAAATTTCTTTACTCAGAAATCCAAACTAAAATGGAGACAACGTATTTACTGGCTGATTGCAAGAGCTTCAAATCAAAGGTTGTACAGTGGAATCGGGCGTGGGGAGGCCTCACCTAGATGGATGGCCTGCTCGTGGCCCAGCACAATCAGAGATGAGGGGTGTGGCCATGTCTGACCGAGGTGGGGCACCAGAATGAAGGTTCCCAGATCCAAACTCCAGGTGTGTCCACAAGGGGCTTGGCCTGATTACAGCTCCATCTGGGTCCTCAAGATGAGCCCCATTTTCATACCTAAGTTGGGCTTCCCTGGTGACTCAGATGGTAAAGAATCTGCCTGCAATGTGGGTGACCTGGGTTTGATCCCTGGGTTGGGAAGATCCCCTGGAGAAGGAACTGGCAACCTACTCCAGTATTCTTGCCTGGAGAATCCCATGGACAGAGAAGCCTGGAGGACTTGAGTCCATGGGGTCATAAAGAGTTGGACACAACTGAGACACACACACACACACACACACACACACACACACACACACACAGAGGATCCTCTTTACTGCAACCAGATGAACCAATCCTGGTAGTCAGTAACTCAGTCCATTTCCACAATATGCCATAGGAGTGCAGATCTCTGACGTCAGAGCAAGTTAGCCTGGCCCTTGGCCCTGGGCTGGTGCGGGTCTGAAGCAATGGTAACCTGAGGCTGATCTGTGTGGTTCCCAGGACTGCGTTAGGTGGGTGTTTGAGCAGCTGTGATTCTGGGAGCAGCCTCTAAATCAAGCATTTAAGGCCCATTTACGGGTAAGGGGTGGATGCATCTTAATTCTGAACTTGCTTACTGGGGCCAGTACCTACACAGCCATTCAGCAAGTATTTATTGGGTCCCTCTGATGTTCAGCCTTGAATATGCATTGGAAGGACTGACGCTGAGGCTGAAGCTCCAATCCTTTGCCACCTGATGCAAAGAGCCGACTCATTGGAAAAAAAAAAATCCTGATGCTGGGAAAGATTGAGGGCAGAAGGAGAAGAAGGCGACAGAGGATGAGCTGGTTGGATGGCATCAGTGATACAATAGACACGGGTTTGAGCAAACTCTGGGAGATGATGAGGACAGGGAAGCCTGGTGTGCTGTAGTCCACGGGGTCACAAAGAGTGAGACATGACTTAGTGACTGGACAGGAACAACTGACGTCAGTTTATGGCACTAGGTGCTAAGCAGGAGTCAAAGGGGAAACGTTCAGGTATCTGTTGCTCTGGACTCAACAATTAAAATAAAAGATGCATGCACAAATCAATAAAAAAGCAACAACTGTCATGAAGATGTACAAATAAGATGCCATGGGCTTTCAGAACAGGCACCAGCACTTCCTTCCGGAAGGATTATAGGAAAGGCTGAGGCTGTGTCCGGACCTTGACCCTCAGGGAAGATCTGGAGGCTGGTGGGTGGGAAAGACCAATAGAAAGCAGTGCGTGCGGAGCTGCAGAGTGAGGAGGCGCACGGAAAGGAAAGACCGGAGGTCACGCTGGGTTGAGAGCCGTTCACAGGTGATGGGAAACATCGTGCTGTGCAGCAGGCTTTGTTTTGAAGCCGATGTGATGTCACTGGACGGTTGTGAACAGAACAATGGTGGGCAGAGAGAGCCTTTGGAAAGATTACCGCCGGTCGTGTTAATAGGAAGGAGGGAAGCCTAGTGATGCTTAAGGAGCTGTCCATATTGGATCAAGGTTAGGGGCAGAGTGGTGCTCCCACCCAAGGCATCTTCACTTCTGCTTCCTCCTCGGGAGCCTGACCAGTAGCACTTTCCCCTCATGACAAATTCCTCTTCTCTTCCTGATGGACCCCACCTGCTCCCCACCCCCCACTGTAAAACGTTGCCAAATGGATTCAATTCAAATTCTATGAAATAAAAACATAAAGTAAAGCAACATAAATGGGAATGCTTTAAGTAACGTCCTCTGGCATCTCGTAAAAGCCTCTTAAATTGATTACACGAGAGCGCAGGGTGCAGACGCCAGAAAAAAAGGAGGGTTTTATGGGAACTTTGGCAGCGCCCCAAAGGAAAGTCGTGTGGTGATTGCCACGGACATAACTCTTCCCCAGATCACGTTTGTGCTTCAAAAGCTGCACCCTGCACAATGACTTTCTCTTCCCTACACAGCTCATGTATTTAAAAACAAAAACCTGCTGTCATTAGCCATTCGTCAGCTCTGATCATTTGGACTGTTAAAATTCTCCGTTTTGCAATAATTCAGACAACTAGGAGTGTAAAAGAGTTATCCTGGAAGCTAGGGAAGATCTGCTTTTTTTACCCCCTAAGGGGTTGGTTTTGCACGATGCTTAGCCCTGGTCCTGGTATTCAGTGCAGAGGAATATGATGCACTCATTCAGCTGCTGGAAAACCCCTGGGAAGCTGGGAGAGGTTTCTTTCCCCCTCGTCTCTGGAGTCTTCTCTTGCCTGTCCAGTCTTCTGTCCAGATCTCTGCTGCTCGAGCAAGGCAGCCTGGGCGTGGCTCTGGGCGGGGGCGGGGCTGACCAATGATACCAGGAGCCTGATCCCGCCTTCTGCAGAATGGTCCGAGTACCGTCTGATGGTCGAAACACTGGTGCGAGCACAGAAACACACTCGGGAATAGTCTGTGGCTCGCAGAAGTGGAAGGTTGGTTGTTGGCTTGTTTTTCCTGTTTCTTTATTTGGCGGCATCGGGTCTTTGTTGCAGCGCACAGGGTCTTCGCTGTGGTTCCAGGCTTCTCTCTCGTTTTGCTGTGCCGGCTCAGCTGCTCTGCAACATGTGGGGTCTAGTTCCCTGACCAGGGATCAAACTCATGTCCCCTGCATCGGAAGGCAGATTCTTAACCACTGGGCCACCAAGGAAGTCCCAGAGTGGAAGCTCTTTTAAAGCCACGTGTCAGGCTGCCAGAGGAGTGATGTACAGCAAGCCAAATTCAAGAGACTGACTGATGTGTTCTCTGTGGATGGGTCAGATTGGTGCTTCTAAGGTGCTTATTATAACTCCCATGGTTTGGCTGCACCCATCGTTTGCCTTTCTAAGTGTGTATCTCCTGGCTTATATCTTCTTGAGAGACAGATCTGGTCTTTAGGGCTAAACCAGGAGGCTGCTGCTGCTGCTGCTTTTTTTTTTTTTAAAACAAACCAACCTGTATTAATTTGCAGTTATTTTCCCCCAGAGGGTGAGATGCTTCCAATAAGCCTGGAACTCCCTTGCTTTTTCCTTTCCCTTTCTCCCTCCTCCTCTCTCCCTTCCCTCTCTTTTTTCCTCTGCTGTCTTTCCTCATCTTTCTTTCTTTCCTACCTTCCCCTTTTCCTTCTTTCCGTCTTCCTTCCTTTTTTCTTTTCCTTTTTTCCTCCCTCTCTTCCTCCCTCCCTCCCTCTCTTTCCTTCTCTTCCTCCCTCCCAGTCTCTCTCCTTCAGTATCAACTGAGAGTCTCCCAAATGCCATTCTGCTATAGGCAGGGAGAGGGTGGAATGACTGGTAAAAAGAAACAAACAAACAAAAAAACGAGCAAAGCCCAGTCGAGGCTGCCCAGAGCTCAGAGTGCAGTGTGATAATTCTCAACAATGTCTCATCATCTGGTGCACATCAGAATCACCTGGACCACTTTTTAAAAATTCGTGAATCCCACCCCAGGAATCTTCAAAAGTGCAGCCTAAAAAGAATTATTATTAAAAAAAAAAAATCTCAGGCAACTTTCTTATCTTGTCATCAAGGAGACAACCACTGGCCCATTGGAGAAAAAAATAGCTACAACACTATGTGATGTATAAACACAAAGCTATGTTAGCAAGAAGAGAACTACTGATTCAGTTGTTGGAAGGGGGTTGGTGGCCAGGGAAAATTTCACAGAAGCAATGCTTGAACTGGGTCTTGAAGGACAAATAGGAGTTTGCAGGGGGGGTGGTTACTGGGGCTTCCCTGGTGAAAGTGAAAGTGTTAGTTGCTCAGTCGTATCTGACTCTTCGCGACCACATGGACTATAGCCTCTGTCCATGGAATTCTCTAGCAAGAATACTGGAAAGTGAGAGTGAAGTTGCTCAGTCGTGTCCGACTCTTTGTGACCCCGTGGACTGTAGCCCGCCAGGCTCCTCCATCCATGGGATTCTCCAGACAAGAATACTGGAGTGGGTTGCCATTCCCATCTCCAGGGGATCTTCCCGACCCAGGGATCGAACTCAGGTTTTCCACATTACAGGCAGATTCTTTATTGTCTGAGCCACCAGGGAAGCCCAAGAAAACTGGAGTGGGTAGTTTATCCCTTCTCTAGGGGATCTTCCTGACCCAGGGATCAGACCTGGGTCTCCTGCATTACACGTGGATTCTTTACCATCTGGTCTGCCAGGGAAGCCCACGAGTTTGCTAGGGGTTTACTGGGGCTTCCACGGTAGCTCAACAGTAAAGAATCTGCCTGCCAAGGCAGGAGACGCAGGTTTGATCCCTGGGTCAAGAAGATCCCCTGGAGAAGGAAATGGCAACCCACTCCAGTATTCTTGCCTGGGAAATCCCATGGACAGAGGAGCCTGGTGGGCTACAGTCCACGGGGTCTCAAAGAGTCAGACATGTCTTAGTGACTAAACAGCAATAAGAGCAGGGGGTTACCAGGGCAGGTAAACGGAGAGTCCCTTTAGACAGATACGTATACGTGAAAGGAAACCAACTCATTGCAAGGGCTCCTTGCTGTTCTGCAGGGCTGGAATGGACTAGACTAATAGGAAGTGCTTTAGGCAGGGCCCGAGGGATGGCTGGGGCCAAAGGACCCTGGCTTTGGAGATCTTGCCCACTTATTTGTGTATTTTCCCTGCAAGCCATAGGAAAACTTTGAAGAGTTTCAAAGAGCTCATGACAGAGTCACAGTCACATTTGAGAAGAATAAACCAGGGACCACGTCGTGAGGCTGAAGTGGGCAAGATCAGTTAGGAAGTTCTCATATTAATTCAAAAGACAGACCCAGCATCTCTTGGGTCCCCATTCTGTGCGGACAAGAGACCTTTGTCAAACACCCAGGCAGGACGTGTCAGATCCTTTACAGGTGTGTCCAGGTTCTTCCTGTCCATTTGTTCCCATGGAAACCTAGTGCTTTTTTTTTTCTATCGCCCTATTGTGCCATCAACCACACACACCTGGTGTGAGAGAAAGTTTTATAAGCCTCAGCCAACACACTCCCAGCTTCTCAAGGCCCCGGGTTCAAGGTGGGAGGAGGTGAGGACGCAGAGCCCGCCAGGTCAGCGTTTACCATGGGTTTGTTGGCTCCCTCCGGCAGGTAACAGTGATAGAATCATTTCTATCATAGAGCCTTCATTTCGTGCAAAGAAGGTTTTCAAGGCTGCACAAACTTACACTTTATGGTGAAATCAAAAACGACTTGTTAAATTTACTGTCTTCACTTTGACTTTTCACTTTCATGCATTGGAGAAGGAAATGGCAACCCACTCCAGTATTCTTGCCTGGAGAATCCCAGGGACGGGGAAGCCTGGTGGGCTGCCGTCTATGGGGTCGCGCAGAGTTGGACACGACTGAAGCGACGCAGCAGCAGTGACCATATCCCCTACTTCATGTTCTTTACCCCGAACATACAGAACTGATAAAATATGAGTGAATGAAACACTCAGAAGAATTCCCGTAGAGTAGCAGACAAATGCTCCTAAGTCGCTACTAAATGGCTCAAAGATAATTTTTCAATCAAATGCTTGCTTGGCTCTTAGACATTTGACTCTGTTCCAAAAAGCTTTGTGACCTAAAAGTAAGCAAATATAGGAAGATTGGGTTCAAAACTTCCAGTGACTGAGGTCAAAACAATCTCTAAGAAAGATTCTAAATGGAAAAGCCGATGTAAAAGCCAAATACTAAGTGAAACAACTAAAAATTATGGGTCAGACCCTGTGATTGTGTGTTTCAAATGAATTCTCTAGAGTGTATCAAGGGATATAGCAGTGTTTATAATATATGCTGGGTTTACAAATTATATCTCCATAATTTTATACTATTTTGTGTTGATTATAAAAAAAAAACCTGGTGTGAGAAAGGGATTTACAAGCTCAAGCCTTACACTTGCTGCTTTTCAAACCCCCACTCCCCTACCTTTGAGAATATATACACGCAGCAAAAATGGGCTGAAAAATGCCGTACAGGCTTACTTTCGGTGCATGAGCCTAAATTGTGATTTTTTATGCATAAACAATGATGAAATCATCAGCGGGGTCAGAGCAAGCCAGAAGGCCGTAGAGAAGCTATTAATAATTGAGCGTTTCCAGGTCATGTGGAAATTTGAATTCCGTTTACCAAAGATATGTGTAGAAATGGTTTTCATGATGATTAAGACCTGTAACTGTAAAATTGTGAAATTTATAGCATCGTAAAAAGGTTCGTATAAAATGGAAATATCCCAGCTGGGTGGGTTGGCCATGGAGGTCTCAGCTGGGTTCCTGCCTGAGCTCATTACCATTCAGTATGGGCACTGGTGTTGTTTTTAAAAGGCAGCATGTTATTCTTAAGTAGTTTCTCTGATTATCTTCTGAGCATCGTGATGGCCTCTGCAAATAGTGAACAGCTGTGCAAGGCAAATGCATACGCCAAAAGTGTATTAATTGAGGGTAAATTAGGCATTTTTCCTGCATCCTTACGACTATGAAATAGCTCATTCAAGTTTCCGCAAATTAATGATATGTTGTCTGTATGCAAGAGAAGCCAGAGCTGCTGGCATCACATGTTTGTGGATGTACAAGGTTGGAGGAGGCATAGACAAGTACAAGATGAGGGAAGGTGGAAATGGAGAAGTTACAGGGTTTGCTTTCAGAAGAGAAGAGAAGGGAAAAGAGATGACCTTGTAGGCATTGATTCCCAAAGGCATGACAAGATACTGAGCAGTGTCACCGGGGTCACCTGAGCACATGTAATTATCCCCGAGAACGCCTTTCACTGGCCCCATCCTTAGCCAAGCTAACAGGCTGATTGTCACAGTCCCCCCTCTGGGAGTTATCCCTGCCCTTAGCTTCTGTAGAGGGGGTCGGTCTTGGCAGCCTTGGGTGTATCCTGTGATTGTGATTGACCGTTCACACCTCCAGCCATGGCTGGATGGTCCAGGGGCCAATTCAGTGGCTGCAGAGTTTCAGTTCAGTTCAGTTTCAGATCAGTTTCTCTTCCGGGAATTTGAACTCAGACACTGATGCTCTGTTGGATATGGATGCTGCACCTATATCATCATGTAAGTGGGGGCATTTGGAAATGCCTGGATGTATTTTAGGTTGTAATAACAAATAGGTAAGGAGATGTCACTGGCATTTACCGGGCAGGAGACGCTAAATATCCATCACCTCTGCATAGGACAAAGGGCTCAGTAAAGAGTTGTCCCATCCCAACAGTCCTTCAGGAAAAGGCTGGGTGGAGGACGTAGGCTACTTAAAGGGACAGGCAAGGAAAAAACATTTCAGGTTAAAGGAATATTAATTGGCCCAAGCTTTAGGAAACACTGGCATATGCCAAAATATCAGCATCAAGTCCCTGCCTCTCTCCCTTAGTCCCATAAATCACTTCAGTTCAGTCGCTCCCTTGTGTCTGTCTGTGACCCCATGGACCGCAGCACGCCAGGCTTCCCTGTGCATCACCAACTCCTGAAGCTTTCTCAAACTCATGTCCATCGAGTTTGTGATGCCATCCAACTATCTCATCCTCTGTCGTCCCCTTCTCCTCCTGCCTTCCATCTTTCGCAGCTTCAGGGTCTTTTCAAATGAGTCATTTCTTCACATCAGGTGGCCAAAGTATTGGAGCTTCAGCATCAGTCCTTCCAATGAATAGTCAGGACTGATTTCCTTTAGGATTGACTGGTTTGATCTCCTTGCAGTCCAAGGGAGTCTTCAGCCTTCCCCAACACCACAGCTCAAAACCATCAATTCTTCAGCGCTCAGCTTGAAAAACCATGTCTTTGACTAGATGGACCTTTGTTGGCAAAATAATGTCTCTGCTTTGTAATATGCTATCTAGGTTAGTCATACCTTTTCTTCTAAGGAGTAAGCGTCTTTTAATTTCATGGCTGCAGTCACCAGCTGCAGTGATTTTGGAGCCCAAGAAAATAAAATTCTGTCACGGTTTCTATTGTTTCCCCATCTATCTGCCATGAAGTGACGGGACCAGATGCCATGATCTTAGTTTTCTGGATGTTGAGCTTTAAGCCAACTTTTTCACTCTCCTCTTTCACTTTTGTCAAGAGGCTCTTTGGTTCCTCTTCACTTTCTGCCATAAGGGTGGTGTCATCTGCATATCTGAGGTTATTGATATTTCTCCCGGCAATCTTGAATCCAGTTTGTTCTTCATCCCTTCTGGCAGTTCACATGATGTACTTGCATAGAAGTTAAATAAGCTGGGTGACAATATACAGCCTTGACGTATTCCTTTCCCAATTTTGGAAATAAATTATTTAGCTTTCCCAAACTGCTGTAAATGAGAAATATCCCAGGGCGTGCTCTTCTGCTTCTTTCATACCTGAGCTAGAGCAGGCCCCAGGTAGTTGTTGTTCTCTTGCTAAGTTATGTCCACTCTCTGTGGCCCCATGGACTACAGCACACTGGGCTGCCCTGCCCTTCACCACCTCCCACAGTTTCCTCAAATTCATGTTCATTGACCTGCCTGCAACTCCTGTACTAGTTTCCACAAGCTGTTCCTATAAGCTTCCAATAAGGCACTTTTAAACCTGACCTCATTTGTACTGGATTCTGTTTCTTGCATCTTGAGTCCAGACTAAGACAAAAATATATGACATGATCTCTTCCTGGGAACTGGCTTGTAGCTGTAACAGAGTGGGCCCCATAAGTGAGGTCACAGTTGTATACCTCTTATATCTGCAGAATTATTAATAGTGCTTCCTTCCCCATCTCAAAAGTGTCCCAGTTTAAATGACACAACATGCTACCCACATGGTGTGCGGATTGCAGGCTGCTCTTCACTGACCCAGAATCAGCAGACAGGCTTTAAGCCCTGCACTAGGAAGGGTCTCTGGGCCCTGGAAGCAGCCAGCTATTCTTCATCTGATAATTAAGAAACATTTGTTTTCAACTTAGCCTCAGGCTGAGCTGAGAGCTGGAGGAAACTTAGAAGCACGCCTGAGCTCTGGAAGCTCAAATCCACGGTGCTGGGGGTACCAGTGAGCCACACAGGCAAAGGTCTCTCCCCTTGTGGACTTAAATTCTAGCAGGAAGAGATAGAATGATCTATATACACAATAAATATGTCTGTGTCCGACTCCTTGCAACCCATGGACCGTAGCCCGCCAGGCCCCTCTTGTCCATGGAATTTTCCAGGCAAGAATACTGGGGTGGGTTGCCACTTCCTATGCCAGGAGACCTTTCTGACCCAGGGATTGAAGCTGCATTCCTTGGGTCTCCTGCACTGGCAGGCAGATTCTTTACCACTAGCACCACCTGAGGTGATGAATACCGTGGGGGGAAAAAGTTGGGTAAGAAGACTATGAGCATCTTAAGGTGGGGGCTCAAGCTGTAGGAATAAATAAGGCAGTCAGGTTAGGCCTCCCCTCACCAGCTTTACTGAGATACAACTGACATGTAATATTGGGAAAGTCTGTGGTGCGCAATGATTTGATATACGTATAGGGAAGACCTGATTGAAAAGGCTTTATGTCATTAAGAAACGGTCTCGCTGGACTGTCCTGTATGGCCCACAGGCTGTTGGTTCCACGGTTCTTCTCAAACTTTAATGGCCATTCCAATCCCCTGGGGATCTTGTTAAGCTGGAGATTCTGATTCGGTAGGCCTGGGACAGAGTCTAAGATCCTGCCTTTTTAACAAGCTCCCAGGTGAAGCTGCCGCTGTTCTGTGTCTCTGTTGGATTAACGCCTATTAAGTAGAGCCCTGGGGTGTGCAATGGTGAGGCTCAACAAAAGACCGCAAGTGAAGTTGAAATAGAGGTTTATTACCCACAGGAGGTGGTACCTGGCATGCCTTGCAGGGCCAGGAGTGGGGAAGTTAAGGCAGGGTCAGGCTGAGAGGCAAGAACCTGGGCCACAGGTCTTTCCAGGGTTGGTGGGTGCCATGCTTTGGGGTTTCATGGCTAAGACTGGTGAGTTGGTGAGTTCAGACCAAAAGAGCAGGGTTTTTGTAAGCTTCTTGAGGGGTCTTATCTAAGGGGCATACAAAAGGAATGCCATGGGAATCGGGGACACTTCACCACAACTGTCACTGGGGAAGTCACAGGGAATTTATATTCACCTGTGATTCTGTGGGCTGTAGTCCAGGGTGTACACTTGCATGAGGGGCTAATGTCAATTTAGGGCCCCCTCAGGACTTGACCACACAAGACTGATGCCATGGCCACAATATCACAGAGCAGTTTCGCTGAACTCTTCACGTGCTGGATCTTAGATGCCTCTTGGAACAGCAAAGACCTATGGAACACACATTTCCGTGCCACTTCCCAAGCACCCAGCCCCCTGCTTTGTTTGAACAGGTGCTCCATAAATATGAAAGGAATACATGAACTGAGAAAAAGAGATGTGAGATAGAAGAGGTCATCGTATTAACGAACAACTAAGCTATGATGACTGACTGACTTAACGAGTTCTTTTTTCAGAAGCAGCATTTCATCACAACTGTGTTCATTTGCACTTCACTATAGCAATATTTCGGAGAAGGCAATGGCACCCCACTCCAGTACTCTTGCCTGGCAAATCCCATGGACGGAGGAGCTTGGTGGGCTGCAGTCCATGGGGTCGCGAAGAGTCGGACACGACTGAGCAACTTCCCTTCCACTTTTCACTTTCATGCTTTGGAGAAGGAAATGGCAACCCACTCCAGTGTTCTTGCCTGGAGAATCCCAGGGACAGCAGAGTCTGGTGGGCTGCCGTCTATGGGGTCGCACAGAGTCGGACATGACTGAAGCAACTTAGCAGCAGCAGCAGCAGCATAGCAATATTTAATCCATACAGAATTAATCCAGTTTTAAATGGGGATGCCGTTAGTGCTCCTGAAAGATTTCTTGCCTTGGGATTTTTCAATGAATTTATCATGAATTTAAATTTGTTCTGTCTACAACCCCAGGGCTGCCCTGTGCTTAGAAAATGACTGATCTAGTACAATTTGATGGGTGCCGGAATGGGCCATCTGCTCAAAAGGACTTCCTGCCCTGACGTGAGAAAATTCACCATAGTAACTTCACAATAAATCAACAAATAATTTGATTATCAAATCAATTTGTAACTATTTACGAAATAGTTGTAACTTGCCAAGAATTGTATGTTGTACAAGGATGAATTAAGACATAGTCCTGGTCTGTAGGGACCTCTCAGCCTGATGTAAAGATAAGAAATAAACATTGACAGATGTGTAGATAGCATAAAGTTACTTCTTAGAAACCCTAAACTTCTGTGCAAAGGAGTGCCTGCCTAGTTCCCTGAGGTGTGCGATCACTAGGAATTTAACTGGAGGAGATAAGAGTATGAAAATATAGAGATCATGATTATAGGGACTTTGGAGTTAAACAGTGGTGGGTGCTAACTGTGGAGGGTGCCTTTGAGTAAATGGTTTCCCTCTCTAAGCCCGTTTCTTCACCTGCAAAAGAGTAATAACCTCTACCTCTGTGTTGATCTGAGACATTGAAATAGTGTATTCAAAGCACTTGGGATAACTATACTTGGTACAATTCCCGGAGCAGGCGTAACACAGGTGTTAGTTCCCTGGTCATCTAACTTGAGTAGAACAAGTTGTGAGCGTCACTTTTTGTTCAGCTCTTCCTTCATCACTTCCAAGCACTCACTATGTGCCAGAGACCAGCTTAAGACAATGGAATAACATGACTGTGGGTTAAAACAGAACTGTGTTCCTGCCTCCAGACTGCACAGTACAGCCTCCTCGGCATCAGGGACGAGGAGGGTCAGAGCGGAGTCTGGAGGCTGATTGTCACGTGCACGCATGTCTGACTCTTTGTGACCCCATAGACTGCAGCCCACCAGGCTCCTCTGTCCATGGAATTTTCCAGGCAAGAAAATTCCACTGGAGTGGGTTGCCATGATTAACCTTGGCCAAGAGAAGGCAGGAAAGGTGGGAACAGCATATCCAAATGCCCCTGGGTCAGAGAGAACAAGGCACTGAGGGAACAGGCTGGAGGTGGGGAGACCAGCTGGTCTGTATTGCCGTCGTCATCATCAGAGGTGACGAGGAGCTGGGAGTGGGGATATTACCGAGGTGGGCACCGGAAACCACAAAGAAGAGGTGAAAAGGTGCTGGAGGAGGAAGCTGTCAGAGGTGACTCAGCTCCAGCACTGTCTGGACATCAGTGCCTTTAACAGGAACAGTGATCTCTCAGAGGAGCTGGCTCCAGCAGGCAGATCGAAGGTGTCAGGTTTAGACCTGCGGAGTTCCCAGGGGCTCCCAGGAAAAGGCTGTGTTTTATATTCTCCCAGACTCCCCCCAGGAGCCACCTGCCCAGGGCAGTGTGCCAACCAGTAACAGACTTTGTCCATATATCTTGCTTTTGCAAGAGTCTCTGGAAGGTACAAAAATGAGAGCACAGAGCGGTGGAACCTATTTTATTAGGAAGCTGGGAAGGATTCCGGTCCCAGGTGTGGCTGTGCAAAGTGACATACCTACCCCGCTTTAAAGCCCAAGCGCCCCCACCCCCCGGGTCCTCTGCTATGCACCAGAGCAGAACAAGGTCATCATCAAGGTCATGAACAAGGCCACTCCGGGTTCTTCCTCACTGCCTCCTCTCTGTCTTGGATCATCGCAGGGAAGAAGGGGCCCTCTTCCCTCTAAGACTGCCTCATCCCGTGACCTGCCCCTGTGGCTCTGGTCATTCTTGTTACTCTCCCCTCTGGTTCTTCAGTTTCACCCTCCCTATTGTAGTCTCCTCTGTCTGAAGGGATGGTTTATTGTATCAGCTTAAAAAAAATAACCCCAAACCAAGCCTTCCCAACCATTGCTATCCCTTGAATTAGTTTTCTTTCTTTCCCCATCCCTTCAATTAAAAAAAAAAAAAAAAAGCATGTTGTTCATTGTACACACTTATCTTACAACTGGAAGTTTGAAACTTTTGACCACCCACTCCAACCCTCTGTGTCTGCTAGCTACCAGTCTCTTCTCTGTGTGTGAGTCAGGTTTGTTTAAGATTCCACATATTAGTGATAGCATACACTTTGTCGTTTGCTGTCTGATTTATTTCATTTAGCTTAATTCCCGTAATGTGCATCCGCGTTGCTGTAGGTGGCAGGACTCCTTCATTTTTATGACTGAGCAATCCCTGTGTACGCATGCCATGTCTTCTTGATCCATTCACTGTCAGCGGACACTCGGGTTGTTTGCATGTCTCAACTATTGTGAATAATGTTGCAATGAACATGGGGGGTGCAAATATCTTGTTGTGACAGTGATGCCGTTTCCTTTGGATAAATTCTCAGAAGTGGAATTATGTTTAACTTTTTAAAGAACCTCCATACTGTTTTCAATAGTGGCCACACCAATTTACATTCCCACTAACAAGGCGCAAGTGTTCTTGTTTCTGTACATCCTCACAAGCATAATTTTTTTGATAATGGCCTTTCTAACAGGTGTGAAGTGATAAACTTGTGGATTTGACTTGCATTTGCCTGATGAGTAATTATGTTGAGCATCTTTTCATGTGTGTGTTGGCCATCTGTGTGTCATCTTTGGAAAAATGTGCAGATCCTTTGCCCATTTTTTAATGGTATTGTTTGGCTTTTTGCTATTGAGTTGTATGAGTTCTTTATATTTTTTGCTTGTTAACCCCTTATCAGATATGCAAATACTTTTCCCACTCAGTAGACTTGTTTTTCATGTTGTTGATGATTTTTTTAGCTGTGCAGAAACCTTTTAGTTTGATACAGTCCCCTACTTGTTTATTTTCTGCCCTTTTTTTCTTTTTTTTTTTTTCCCTTTGTTGCCAAATCAAAAAAAAATCATCACCGACCTATGTCAAGAAGCTGACTGTCCATGTTTTGCTCTAGGAGTTTTATAGATTCAGGTTTTACAGTCAAGTCTTTATTTCCATTTTGAGTTGACTTTTGTTTATGGTGTGAGATTGTTGTCTGGTTTTATTCTTTTGCCTGTGGCTGTACATTTTTCCCCACACCATCCACTTAAGAAACTGTTCTTTCCCTATTGTATTGTCTTGGCTCCTTTATCATAAATTAACCATATATGTATAGGTTTATTCCTGGGGTCTCTTTTCTGTGTCATTGTAAAGTGAAATGAAAGTTGCTCAGTCGTGTCTGACCCTTTGTGACCCCATGGACTGTACAGTCCATGAAATTCTCTAGGCCAGAATACTGGAGTGGGTAGCCTTTCCCTTCTCCAGAGGATTTTCCCAACCCAGGAGTCGAACCGGGGTCTCCTGCATTGCAGGTGGATTCTTTACCAACCGAGCTATCAGGGACTGCATGTCTATTTTAGGCCAATTCCATGCTGTTTTGATTGTTAGCACTTTATATCATAGTTTGAAATCAGGGAGTATGAATGCTTCCCAATTTGAGCAAAAAGCTTTGTTCTTTTTCCTTCAAGATTGCTGTAGGTATTCTGAGTCTTCTGTGGTTCCATATAGGATTGGGAGTGTTCATTTCTCTTTTTAAAAATGCCTTTGGAATTATGATGGGGATTGAACTGAATCTGCAGATTGCTTTGTAGTATGGATATTTTTGCAATATTCTTCCCACTAATTGGTATCTTCGATTCCTTTCATTAATGTCTTACAGTTTTTAGTGTACAGATCTTTCACCTAATTGGCTAAACTTATTCCTACAATTGAATTCTTACAATTCCCACAATTGAAGCAATTGTAAATGGGCTTGTCACTAATGTATAGAAACACAACTAATTTTTGTCTATTGATTTTATATCCTGCTCCTTTATTGAGTGTATTGATCAGTCCTAACAATTTCTGAGAGAAGTCGTTAGGGTCTTCTATGTATAATGTCACGTTATCTGCAAATAGAGACAGGTCTACTTCTCTTGCTCTGATCTGGATGCTTTTATTTCTTTTTCTTGCCTAATTGCACTGGCTGGACTTCCAGGACTGTGGTGAGTGCAAGCAGCATGAGTGGGCTTCCTTGTCCTGTTCCTTATCTTAGAAGAAAAGCTCCTAGTGTTTCACCTTTGAGGTTGATGTTAGCTAATGGCTCATTCGCCAAAAGTGTAAGAACCACTAAGCTAGTTTCCAGATTTATTTCAGAGGAAATTGTTCCATATGTAACTGTAGATATGTGGTGTTCCTTGAAAGGAAGTGAATTCAGGAGACTTCTGTGTTGACATCTTGAGTCAAAAGCCTCTTTCCTCTTCTGAACTTCTAAGATAATCTTCATTCTATCCTTCCACTTCCTCACCACAGTCTCATTCTATTTTTATAGCAACCTTTGATATCCCTGAGTGTTATGCATGACTCATAATTAATACAGAAATCTGGAAAAGACAGAAAATATAGACAAAGCAGATAATCACTTCTAAGCTCACAATGTAGATATAACCACAGACTACTAGTGTTCTAGCGGCCCTCCTTTTCAGTCTTTCTTTATCTGTGAGACTAGATGCCTAAATGGTAAGTAAGTAAATAGATCAATAGATACCTGTTTGTATTTTTAAAAGTTTAAATCATACTAAATATCTTATATTCTGAACTTTGAATTAAACATGATATTATAATCCTAGGTGATTACATATTGTCATCATAACAGTGGTAATGACTAACAGTTTGTCTTTGAGATCCAGTTTTGATACTGAAGTGGTTTCCATTTTCCCACGGTTGTAAGTATTGTTGTGATAGACATTCTTATGCCTGCATCCTTGTTTGTAGCCATGCTTAGAAATGAAATCCTGAGCCAAAGAGTATGAATATCAAGACATGGTTACACAAATTTATACTTGATGAGCTGTGTTTGAAGGTGCGTGTTACCAGCACTGGGTACCATCCTTCATTCACTTCCTAATGCCTTTTAATCCAGCCTTTTCTTACAACTATGCCAAATTTGCTCTTCAGGTTCTCTGAGTTTCTAATTCTTGAATCCAGAATTCCCCTTTTGATGCCTTTCTCTGTTCTCTCCCTCTCCATCTCTTTCTCCTTCCTTCTCTCTCTCCCTCCCTGCCCTCTCCCTTTCCCTCTCTCCCTCCGTCCCTCTCTTTCTCCTGCTGTGTGTGGGTGTGACTGCTATGTTTGATTGCCTCATCTCCCCTCAAAACCCTCTTCTTCCTCAGCATCTTTCACTCTCTACTGCTCCAGTTCCCCATGACCCCTCTGGGACTTTATTGAATACAGGAAAGGTTTATGAGGAAGCAGAAGAGGCAGATACTGTCCTCAGAGAAGTCAGGCCCATCTTAAATAAACATATTGTTTAGTTGCTAAGTCATGTCTGACTCTTTGTGACTCCATGGACTGTAGCCCCCCAGGATCCTCTGTGCATGGGATTCCCCAAGCAAGAATACTGGAGTGGGTTGCCAGTTCCTTCTCCAGGGGATCTTCCTGACCGAGGGATCGAACCTGCATCTCCTGTTTGGCAGGCAGATTCTTTACCACTGAGCCACCTGAGAAGCCACCTGTTCCTAAACACAAATGGAAAATAAACATATGGAATCTTAAAAACCTGAAAGTGTGGTAACCTAAGTCAAATAGGCAGATTCATTGGAAAAGTGAAAGTCGCTCAGTTGTGTCCGACTCTTTGAGACCCCATGAACTATACAGTTCCAGGCCAGAATACTGGAGTGGGTACAGCCTTTCCTTTCTCCAGGGGATCATCGCAACCTAGGGATCGAACCCAGGTCTCCTGCAGTCCAGGCAGATTCTTTACCAGCTGAGCCACAAGGGAAGCACAAGAAAACTGGAGTGGGTAGCCTAGCCCTTCTCCAGGGGATCTTCCTGACCCAGGAATTGAACCAGAGTCTCTTGCATTGCGGAGAAGGCAATGGTAACTCACTCCATGGGATCGCGAAGAGTTGGACACGACTGAGTGACTTCACTTTCCCTTTTCACTTTCATGCATTGGAGAAGGAAATGGCAGCCCACTCCAGTGTTCTTGCCTGGAGAATCCCAGGGACGGCAGAGCCTGGTGGGCTGCTGTCTATGGGGTCGCACAGAGTCGGACACGACTGAAGCGACTTAGCAGCAGCAGCAGCTCCTGCATTGCAGGTGGATTTTTTTTTTTACCAACTGAGCTATCAGGGGA
Source organism: Budorcas taxicolor (assembly GCF_023091745.1). Lineage (NCBI taxonomy): Eukaryota > Metazoa > Chordata > Mammalia > Artiodactyla > Bovidae > Budorcas > Budorcas taxicolor. Next base: position 16,206,100 of record NC_068921.1, read on the forward strand.
AGGAGGCTTTATTGAAGGGAGTGTTTGGCTGGTGAAGAGGAAGGGAAAGGACAGCCCACACTGAGAAAGCAGGTATGACAGGCAGGTACTGTCCTGGCGGCACCAGGTGGAACCCCTGCAGGGTTGTGCTCTGGTCGTGCTCCAGCCTGGATCTCTTGTCCCTTCTTCCCTTTTAATCCCATTGCTTCTGCAGGCAAGGTGGACAGTGGAGCCTGGCAAAGGGCTAGCAACTCAGCCACAGTGGAGCACAGGGAACTCAAGAGGCCAGGACATAGACAGTGTGTCCTGTGTGGACTGTGGGAACCACAGAGGAGCTCCAAGCCACAACAAATGCTGTGGGTTTTTTTATATTGTTATGGGTTTTTATATTGTTATTGAAATTCCTAATTCCTAGGTCAAGCACCATTAACTGCAGGGTCTGTGCCATATGAGTCCTGGCCATGCTTTCCTGCCTCCCGCCCAGCCCCCAGGTAGCTCTACTTCAGGCTCAGGACAAAGTCTCACCTTTCAGTTTTCAACCAGTTGACATGAAACTAGTAAAACCATATGTAGCATTCCTGGAAATTCTGCCCCAATCTACATTCCTGGAAATTCAGACCCAATCTGCATGCTGTATGCTCCTGTGAAAACATCAGGACCAAGGATGGTGATACTGACTGACTACATAGATGGGGTGAGAAGCCAAGCTCCTCTTTCCTTTCTTCCCATTACCCATAGCATTTTTTACACTGGGGGGACGCATTACTTAGAAAATCATAGGGCTTTAAAATCTTAATGGAAAGAAAGATTTCAGCCTGGTCCCAATTAAAGACCTTGGTTGATGGAATGGTAACCCTTCCCAAACCATCCCAGGCCTGTGGAAAGAGTGGCCAATCTGGCATTTGCAGAGTTAACATTGCTTAGAGTTTAAGGCTCAAAACTGCTGAACTGGAGTCAGTCACTTAGCAAGCACCTCAGTATGACTTCATCTTAAAAAAAGGTTGGTTTTATGGGAAGATTATGTGTTTGGGAGAATTACAAAAGTTGCAGAATATTTCTTGCAAATATTGGAGTTATATGTACATTCCCTGGTGGCTCAGACTGTAAAGAATCTGCCTGCAATGCGGAAGACCTGGGTTTGATCTCTGGGTTGGGAAGATCCACTGGAGAAGGGAATGGCAACCCACTCCAGTATTCTGGCCTGGAGAATCCCATGGACAGAGGAGCCTGACAGGCTACAGTCCATGGAATCGCAGGGAGTTAGACATGACTTAGCAACTGAACAACGAACAAATATACTTTCTTATAGGCTATTTATATTTTATTCGGTCGGTCAAATTATCTGACTGCCTACAATGTGCCAGGCATAATTCTAGATGCCAGGGCTATGCTGTGATTAAGACAGATAAGGTTCCTACCCTCATTCATATCTATTTGGAAGTGAAGGAGAATAAACAAGGAGACAGATAATCTTAGCTTGTTATGTGCAAAAAGTAAAGCAAAGCTAGAGGATGATTAGGGCCAGGCAGGGTCTCTGCAGAGGCAGCGTTTGGGCTAAACCCTAGGGAGTGAGGCACCAGCAAAGCCACAGAGCAGCCTCACCTCTCTTGGCTACAACCTGCTCATCTCAAAGAGCAAGGGCACTGGGGTGACAGGCCAGGACTAGATTTTCCATGTTTATAAATAAGGAGCTTGGTTACACCACTTCCAACAGCACTTTGGGGCCATAAGCCCGTTGGTAGAGGCAGCCTCAGATCCTTTACAGAGGATACTGGTTCTAAGATCCCTGTTCCTGGTGAATAATTCTTAGGTAGATTAAAGCCTATGAAACAGTACGGTAGTTCCTGAAAATGTTAAACATTGTATTATCACATGCTTCAGCAATTCCACCTCTCAGTATATATTAATAGCTCAAGAAGTTGAAAGTAGAGGCTCAAACAGATATTTCTGTAACACTGTTCACAGCGGCATTACTCACATTAACCAAAAGGTGGAAACGACTCAAATGCCCACAATATATGAATAGATATACAAAATGGAGTATACACCCAGCCAATGGAATGTTATTCAGCCTTAGAGAATAAAGTCCTGACACACGCTGAAGCATTATACTAAGAACATTATACTAAGTGAAAATAGACACAGGAGAATAAATATGGTATGGTCTTATTTATATGAGGTAGCTAAATTAGGCAAATTCATAGAGACAAAGTAGAACGGAGGGGAGTGGAATGTGGACTTACTGTTTAAGTACAAGAGTTTCTGTTTGGGGTGAGAAAGTTCTGGAAATAGGTAATGGTGATGGTTGCATAACAATATTAATGTACTTACTGCCACTGAGTAGAACACTTTGACACAGTTGAAATGGCAAGTTTTGTGTTGCATATGTTTTATCACATTAAAAAAGGAGCCCATGGGAATGGGTAGGGAGTTTGCGAAAGAATGGATACATGTGTGTGTAAGGCTGAGTCCACCTGAAATTGTCGCAGCATTGTGAGTCAGCTCTGCATGCTAAGTCACTTCAGTCGTGTCTGACTCTGCAGCTCTATGGACTGTAGCCCACGAGGCTCCTCTGTCCATGGGATTCTCCAGGCAAGAATACTGGAGAGGATTGCCATGCCCTCCTCCAGGGGAATCTTCCCAACTCAGGGATCGTTATGTTCCTGCATTGGCAGGAGGGTTCTTTACCACTAGCGCCATCTGGGAAGCTATACTCCAATACAAAATAAAAAGTTTAAACTAAAGTGGATCAGAATGTAAAGATACTTTCAAAACAGTGAAGGATTAGAATCTAATTAAACTTTTAAAACATTTTTTTGTAATCTCCATAAAAAAAGCCTACAGGAAGCTGAGAAGAGATTGATAAGCCCCTTGCTCTTAGATGTTATTTCAAACAAACCAGAGGGTTGTGGAGGCAGAGGAGGATCATGCCAGGTCTTGGGAGGCTGGCATGCAGAGGTTGCCTTTAATTCCATGCCCCTGGCACCTCCAGGACAGACCTTGCAGTCCCCAGTGGAGTAAGAAAGGCCTGGAGCCCTCAACTTGGGCAGGGGCTACGGGAAGGAGATAACACTCAGGTGATCCACTGGCAGGCCAGGCCTGCAGACCAGGAAGAGACGCACTTGCCCACCTGCTGCCTCTGTTAGCAGTCCCCATGTGGAGGGTGTGGCTCTCAGGTAGAGGGGGCAGCCCTGAACCCCTGGGTCTCAACGTAGTCCCCTGGGAACGTGTGATAAATGCAGATTCTCAGGCCCCACCCTGGACCTATTGAGCCGAAGCACCAGCTGTGGAGCCCAGCTGAGTGTTTCCACAGGTCATCCCGTGGGAGATTCTGATGCTGGTGAACCACTGTTCTCAACCGCTGTGGAAAGAACTGGATGCTCTTCTGGGCGGTAACTCAGCACACTTAGTGAGTGCCTCCTGAATGCAGAGCCCCAGAATGTGTGCAGCAGGGGGACACCAAGCAGGCCATCTCGGGGTGCACCATCCCTAGGTGATGCTAGGTCCCCCAAGGACATCAGAGGGCGTGAGTGGCTGTGAGCCTGCCTCATACCCCCTACCCCACACACACCATGTGGGCACATCCAGGTGTGCCAGGGCCCCTTCACCACAGTGCCGTGGGGCTGCCATGTCAGCGCCGTGATCTCAGCCCGGCCGCCTGTCTACATAAACCAGCTGTGTCTCCCCCTGGCCCCCCTTAGTGTCCCAGCCGGGCAGTGTGAATGCTCCCCATACCCCTGTTGGATAGAGGTACCTTTCGGATGACTGTAGACTTTAAAGCGCAGTCCAGCCTGGTTTGAGACTTCCGGTCTCGTTTGAGACTTCTGGTCTCGTGGGGATTTCCCAGCTCACCTTGTCAACCTCTTCCCAGGACGCCAGGACATGCGGTGGGATGTTAGGAATGGCAGCATGATCCGCCCTTGAGCTGCCTCCTTCACCTTTCTTCTCAGGAACTGGGGGTAGTGAAGGGAGGCTGGATGGAGTCGGGGCAGGCAGACTTCTCTGCCCTGGGGTCCAGCACTATTTTTCTGATGCCCTCAGTTAGGCAGACGTCCCATCAGTGGCCCTTTCACAAAGTGTGTGAAGACTCTGAGTTCTTGAAGCATCTGTAGGGCCTCCTCCGGGCTCATTTCCCTGGTGTGCAGGGGCCTGCTCAGCCCAAAATCGTTCCCTATTCTATTCAGCCTTTACCATCAGGAGACCTCAGTTTTCTTATGAGAGTGCTTTGCATGGGAATGATTTTCGTTAGGGTATCAGCAAGATGGTTGCTGTCAGCCCTCCATCACTGTGTCTCCTTGGCCAACGGAAACCACTATATCCTTGCCATCTCAAATGGAGGGCAGTACTGGGTGCCCCAGTGCCACCCTCTCTCTGCTCTGCGTGGAGCCACAAGGATAGACAGCAAGTCCACTGCCTGGGCAGTGTCCCCAGATGATGGATGGCTCTCAGAATGGGCCACTTAATTTGCAGGATCCAGCGCAAAACTATTGAGCTGTGAAGCATTCCAAGATGGCCACAGCAGAGCATTAAACCGAGTGGGACCCTCCTGAGTGCTGGCCCTGGGCGACTGCACAGCTCTCATGCCCGCAAAGCTGGCCCTGAGTTGCCAGGCTTCCCCTCCTCGCTGAATCACTCCAGTGTGATTCTCTCAGTGCCTGCCTTGACTTGGGGCGGGGGACAGGCAGGAGAGCACCCCTCTCCTTGAATGATCTCACTCCATCCACATGAGGTCTAAGCCCAAATCACTGTCCCCCTCTCTCCCTCCAGTCATCTCACAGGGGTTAGGAGGGCCCATCTGGCTTGAAGGCTGGGTCAGCTTGGTAATCTCTTGGGTACACTCTTGCTCAGATGATCACTTCTGTTTGGACTGATTTGCTTCTGCATGGGCAGAATCACACACCTCACCTGTCCTGCAGAGATTCAATGTGATTCATTTATTCTTTCAACACTACTGAGAGATATGGTAACTGGATATAACAGTAAGAGACACAGTTCCTGTTCTTATGGAGCTGACAGCAGAGTTGGATTCAAAACAACCCATCACAAAACGTATTAATGTGGTGGTGGTTGTTCAGTTGCTAAGTCGTGTCCAACTCTGCAACCCCAAGGACTGCAGCACGCCAAGCTTCCCTGTCCGTCACCAACTCCCAGAGCTTGCTCAAACTCATGTCCATTTAGTCGATGATGCCATCCAGCCATCTCATCTTCTGTCGTCCCCTTCTCCTCCTGCCTTCGATATTTCCCAGCATCAGGGTCTTTTCCAATGAGTCAGCTCTTTGCATCGGGTGGCCAAAGTATTGGAGGTTCAGCTTTGGCATCAGTCCTTCCAGTGAATATTCAGGGTTGATTTCCTTTAGGCTTGATGTGGTAATTACTGCTAAAAATGAGTTATTTCAGAGATAAGAGATTCTATAATAGGAGTCCTAACCATCTTGAAGTTTCTCCTTTTGCTTTTTTCCAAATTCCAAAATCCCTCTCTCTTTCCTATAATATATTGAGACAGCTAGTACCACTTCTAACACTATTTCAGGGACGGAAATCCTCCTCTACTCCGTATAGATTTCCAGAGGCCTAGGATGTCAGTCTGTCCCAATGCTACCTACATGCATGTATGGAACACTTGAAATACTGCTGGTTCAACTGAGGATCTGAAGTTTTAATTTAACTTATTTCGATACAAATTTTAAAATGGGAGCAACATGAAATATTTTCCCATTAAACACAACCTTGTTGTTTTGTTAGAACCACATTTCACATCATCTGTTGAACACCTTGCATGTGAATGGAGATGTGCTCTGAGTCTAAAGATGCCAGATTTCCCTCCCTACTTATGAGAAAGCGTAAAAGCTCTCATGAATGGCTTTTATATTATGTTGATGTGATCAAAATTTGAACATAGTGGATTAAGTTTATTATTTCAAGTTGATTTGGCCTTGTTTCCAGCCTTTTTAATGGGGCTACGAGGAAATGTAAAATTACATCTGTTGGGTTGGTGTTGTGTATGTGTTGGCCAGTGCTGGCCAAGAGCATGCTGCATGGTGGAGAAGGGTGGGGGGTAGCCATGTTCCTGGGGGATCTTCCAGGCCTGAGTCGCTGTGGAGAGGTCCAGTCAGGCTTTTATTTCTCCCCCTTTTTTCCCTACTTCCTAAACACCATGCTCACTGACTTGTGGGGTGAGCTCTTCCCAGGGGAAGATTTGAAGCAACCAGCATGCAGGGCCCCTCTCCCTCCTCACCATCCTGTACTAAGGAAGGGCTTCTCTCCCTGGTCCAGGGGCCTCCCCATCTCCCCTCCCTTCTTCAGGGACACTAGCAGCATTCTTAAGATCCCTATGCTTGCCAGGGTGGCTGGATGGCTAAGACGGTCACTTTAATACATTAAACTAGGTTCATCCCCTCTTTATCTGAAACCTGCAGACAGATCATGTTTGCAGATAGACTCTGACAGCCTGAAGAACTTGGTGAAATCCTAGCCTCCTGGACTGGGGGTGGCTCCTGCTCCCAGGGATGGACTGTAACCCGAGGTTACAGGTCTGAGATAAAATCGGGAGCCGTGTGACTGAAAGAAGACACCAGGGTCTGGGGCACCTCAAGGCTTTGGTGGCAGGGGAGGGGGACACAAGCTTATACAACTTTAAGGATCTGCTTTGAGAAAACAACATACAAATGTCTTCTTAAATTTATAAATAATCTTACAAAAAATACGTGATCTTATGAAAATGTTTTAGGGGTCTTTGTAAGAGAAGGAGACTTACCATATGGCAAGGGGTCCCCAGGCCAGCAGCAGCAGCATCTGGGAATTTGTTAGAAATGCCAGTTCTTGGGCCCCACTACAAAGCTACTTAATCAGTAACTCTAGAGTGGAGCCACAATATCTGAGTGCCTCCCAGACTCTCCAGGTGATTGTGAGACTCCCTCATGTTTGAGAAATATTGACACATTGGTTAAAAGCATGGATTCTGGAGTAAGACTACCCAGTTTGGCTGTTTATTACCTGGGTGACTTTACCAAGGTAATCAATCACTCTTAGCCTCAGTTTCACCATCTGTAAAATGGGGGAGTAATAGATCTTTAGTTGTGTGTATTAAATAAGATAATGGAAGTAGTGCTAAGCAGAGTACCTGTCGTGCTATATACATGTAATAAATTGTGTAGCTATATTATATGGAGTTCCCTGGTGGATCAGATTGGAAAGCATCTGCATGCAATGCAGGAGACCTGGGTTCAATCCCTGGGTCAGGAAGATCCCCTGGAGAAGGCAATGGCAACCTACTCCAGTATTCTTGCCTGGAGACTCCCATGGACAGAGAAGCCTGACAGGCTACAGTCCATGGGGTAGCTAAGAGTCAGACCAACTGTTTTACCAACCGAGTGACTAACCTTTTCACCTTTCAGGATTGTAGGGTAACCATATGTTTGGCTTTACTAGATGCTCCCGAGCAGTCTTCCAAAATGGTTTCCAGTTTGTGAGGTCACAAGGAGTTGGACATGGCTGAAGCAACTTAGCACGCACACAACACACATCCTTTGGGGAGTCATGGACTGCCTTGAAAATACAATGGGAGTTAGAGACCTCTCTCTAGAGGGCTGTGTGTCCGTTAACACACGCACTAAAGTGACAGAGCCTGTCAGGAAACCACTGAAGGGCAGGCCTTAGTTAACAGCCCTTGAGATACAGATGGTCACCCAATAATAATTTAAGAAGGAAGAAGTGAAAGCGAGAGGGAGAGAGGACTGTGTTAGCCCAAAGGTCTGTTCTGAGTAATGGACTTGACTTTTAGCAGATGACTTCTGAACTCAATACCACATGCCTTTAACTGTGGGAATTTCAGGCGTTGTGGCAAGAGGAAGTTCTGGGATACGGGGCTGCCTTTTAGCACCTTTCAGATCACATCATGAAACTCCTTCAAACTCTTCTGATACATCAGGGGAGTTCGGTGCGGAAACGCTCACTGCAAAAGACATTTACAATCCCAAAAGGACAATTTCGTGGCTTAAGATTATCCCATAGAAGTGTAAGTGTGGTTAAAGCAGAAAACAAGAGACAAGGCAGAGATATGTGTGTGACATATTAATTTTTCAGCCTGTTTCTGCCATTCTCACTGAGCTTATAAAGTTTGTGACTTGTTTGTATGTAGCTGTCACCTAGCTGCAATTTATAGCGTTCCTTGGAATCATACTTTGGGTTGACTGGGTCAGAGAGAGAGTCACAAAAACAGTGTATGTGGCTTCAGGCATTTCAAGTCCCTCTGATGATGGTTGTTGCTTGGTTTGAAATCAGATTGGAAAGAAAATGACACCTTTCCCTGAACAGAGAGGCCATAGGTCAGGACAAAGAGGTGGCATGTGTCCTAGGACTTGGGGAATTTCTCAGCACCTCCCCGACATTCCCTCGCGCAGGGAAGAAAGAGTGAGCCTGGAAGCTGGCCTATCTGACCTCCAGCCCAGTAGGCACCAGGGCTGTCCTCACGCCAGTTCACGGGCGGGGAGGTCAAATGCCAAGCATTGGCAGCAGCAGCATAGGTCTCGGCACTGGTGAGACAGGAAATGAGGGGGTAGACGGAAGTGAGGACCAGCCGAGGGGCCGGAAGAGTCCCTGACACACTGGGCGGGGCTGAGGAGGAAGGTTCCGGCTCTGCTGCCGCTTCCCTGCCCATCTCCACACGCACACACACCTTAGTGGGCAGCCCCCCCCAGCCTGAGGACGGCCCGGGGCAGGGGGCTCCAGCCTGAGACACTCTGGCACCTCCAGCCCGCGGCTACCACCCCACCCTTCTCTCTCCTGCGCGGCTCCCCTCGGGCCGGCCCTGCCGCCTGTGCCAGGCGCTTTGGGAAGTTGGCCTGTCCCCTCAGGGCGCGCTGAGGGACAAGGGCCGCTCTGCGCTTGTCTCCTTCGCCTCTTTGGGGAGGGGGCGCTTCCGCGCGCTGTCTTGGGAGGTCCCAACCGCCTGCCGCACGGAGCGTCACCCTCTGCCATCCTGCCAGGGCCCTCTCCCAGGAAGAGCCCTTGGACCCTGACCCTTGGCTTTGGAAGGAAAGAGAAAAGGAAGGGGGTCTGGCAGAGATGTTGGCCAGTCGTGCAGTAAGGTCCCCCGCTCCGCGCCCAGCGGGGCCACTGCTTCCTGACGCTGGGATGTAAACCCTACCTTCCTGAGCCTCAGGTTTCTGCATCTGACAGCCTGCGGTGGAGAAGACCATGCCACGTGGGCAGGGGTGGCCGTGCCTTGTGGGTAACGTGTCAGGCCAGTTCGCTCCTCTTCCTGTTCTGCTGGCGGTGGGAAGGTAGCACCTTCACTGTCTGGGGGCAGCTTTCGGGCAGGAAGTGGATGGTGGCGGTGGGACAGCCCAAGCCACCGTGCAGACAAGGCCGAAGGTCCCGGGCCACCCCTGGCCCTGCCTGCCTGCCCTCCTGCCCCTCCTCTATTACACCACCTCCTCTTCTTCCTTTCCCTTTTTATTTAAAAAAAAACTTTATTTCTTTTAAAAAATTTTTTATTTTTGGCTGCCCTGGGTCTTGTTGCTGTGGTGGGCTTCCTCTAGTTGCAGTGAGCAGGGGCCTCTCTTTAGATTCGGTGCTGGGCTTCTCTTGTTGAAGAGCATGGACTCTAGGGCACGCAGGCTTTAGCAGCACACACAGAGGAGTGAGTTGTCTCGCGGCATGTGGGATCTTCCCAGACCAGGGATCAAACCCATGTCCCCTTTTCATTGGCAGCTGGATTCTTAACCCCTGGACCACCTTTCTCCTTTTTAAATGAGGCAGAGATAGGCAGTGGCTCACTTACTGCATTCTAATAAGTGGGGGTTCTAGGGTTGGGGATCTTTGCGTAGATTATTAACTAACTTAATCCCTGTCAAAACACCACATTGTCGCTGATGAAATAGATGTGAAGAGTGTAAGCACCTTGCTCCGGGTCACAGAGGTGGTGGAAGACAGGACCAGGACTCAACGCACAGGCTGTCTGACTCCCAAGCCTGTGCTTTAAACTGACTAGTCTGTCATCCAGTATTTCCCAAAGTGTGCTCCCTGTAGAATCGCCCTGACCTGGGAATATATTAGAAATGCAAAAGTCTTGGGCACCACCTGGAACTACTGAATCTGAAACTCGGAGCTTGGAGCCCCCTCATCGAGGTGTTCCCAGGCTCTCCAGGACGTTCTGAGCACAGGGAACGTTGAGAACTACTGCCCTCAGGTCTTCCAGCAAGTCCGAGGTTTAATTTCCTTAATGTCCGCATGAACTTGGCTACAGCTGATAGCATCTTGTTTTTTAGGGTACAGGAAGGAAATTGGTGGAAAATATTGATGTGAAGGCAAAGAGTGGGCCTGGCTGGTTTGAGCTTCTGGTTGAAAGAGGAGGAACTGTTGGTCCCAGGGAGAAACCTGAGTCTCAAACTGGCCTTTTTCTTGTTCCTCACCTTTGACCTGTTCTTGGAAAGTGACTTCTTAAAACCTTTTATTTCACTGTCTCCCAGCCTTGATGAGTAATAATGCAGCTCAGTACAGAGAGCCTGGAGGTGCTCATTTTATGTTTATTCTGTTCCTTTCATACATATTTACAAAAGATCCATGTATATGTGTATGTATGCATGTGTGTATTCTCTCTCACTAATCTTGACTAAACCTTCTATTTCCAAAGGTATTTCTGGAAGGTTTTGAGCAAAGGTGGTGCTTCTCAGAGCTGCCATGTATGGTTGCTAAGGGTGTGCACTGCACAATCCAGGAAGCACCATTTACAGATGTGACCACTCAACTGGCCCAGGAGAGTTGACTCCTGTCAGCCACCTTCTCCCTTCTCCGTTCTCCCTTCCTGGTTGGCCTTAGCCTCTGACCTAGGCCAGCCAGCCTTCCTTTTTTTCTTTTTTCTCTCCGTGGCATTCCTGCTTTAAATGTTTGCCTTGACAGAGTATTGGGTTTGCCTGCTCAGAGCTCCACAGACTCTTGGTTTCTAGGATCAAGAACAAAGTTTCCTGAGCGCCCCCTCCACCCTTCACCATCATTCCCAGATTATTCTAATCACCCCAGGAGGACGGAGGAGGTGACAGGTGACACTGTTCTGGGTAAAGCCCCAAGGAGATGGCATCTGCCTGCCACTAAACACCATTAGGAAGTGGCAGGTTCTTACACACCAGTCAGCACCAGCAGCGCCTAGGAGAAGCATCTCTAGTCCTAGACAGCGTGGGGAAGTGGTGACTCCAGCTCTGTTGTTGTTGTCACTGAGGCGTGTCCCACTCTTTAATGACGCCATGGACTGTAGCCTTCCAGGCTCCTCTGACCATGGGATTTCCCAGGCGAAAATACTAGAGTGGGTTGTCATTTCCTTTGCCAGGACTCTGGCCCTGACTGTCACTCAAACACTGTTCACAGTGAGGGGCGGGGTGAGAGGGAGGAGAGACTCTTACAGGAGAAACACCACTCCCTGAAAGTCTGCTTCCCTGGTGACACCAGAAGAGCTTACAGCTTCCTTTCCTACGTGTATCTTTTTCCCATTTATTTCTCACATACCTATGGCTTGCAAGACTTTTGTTTGCTTTTTCAATCGGAAGATAAGAAGTTAATAAAATGTCAACTCTGGGGAGTTCCCTGGTGGTTCAGTAGTTAGGACTCCATGTTCTTACTGCTAAGGACGTGGGTTCAATCCCTAGTTGGGGAACTAAGATCCTGCAAATCACATGGTGTAGCCAATAATAATAACATATATATCAACTGTGAATACTCCAGGCCCTTCTGGCTGGTGTTTCAGTCCCTGTAGGCCTTGAGTTCAGGGCTGGGTCCCAACAGCTACAGGCTCCGTGTTGACTGTCTGACATGTTTTAAGAACAAACTTGCCTTTCTTTCCACCAAGACAGTGTCACTTAGCTGGAAAGAATTGCTCAAAGAACTACCCTGTGGCTTGAACCTCACTTGTGTCTGGATGTCTTCAATGTGAATCTTTATGTGGAACAAAAGCATCTGGCTTTCCATTAGGCTCTGCCAACCAGTTCTGTGTCCTTAAGAAAATGTTTCTGAGCCACTTGCTTTCATCCCAGGTTTTTTTTTCCCCCCCACCTGTCACTTGGAAATAATGATAGTAATTGCATTGGCCTCCTGGGACTGTTCATAGCAGGGCTGGCGAAGCTTTTCTATGAAGGGCCTCCTAGCAACTAGCCTAAGCTTTGCATAATGGTCTCTGCAGCGACTACTCAACTGTGCCATTTTGGGGAAAACAGCCATAGACAAAACGTGGGAGAAGAGGGTTGGGTGAGTTCCAGGAACAAAAATAGGCAGGATATGCTCCATTGGTGGGGGGTGGGGGGCAGTTTGCCAGCTCCTGATTTAGCTGAGGAGACCAGAAATGGATTTGAAAGTAAACTGTACAGTGTCATTGAAAAGTAAGGGACTGCGGGGTGATGAGGCTGAACCAGCAAGGTCAAGTACACATCCGGAAGCCTCACTGGTACAGACAGAACCGCCACTGGAAGGGCCAACAGTCGTGCAACCCTGCCCCTGGGGTGAGGTGCTGGGAGGTGGGTGTGCAGGTATACTCGCCAGCAGAGGAAACTCCTTCCACTAACACACTTTTTTTTTTTTTTTTTTAATGTGGACCATTGTTTTACTGTCTTTACAGAACTCATTACAATATTGCTTGTTTTATGTTTTGGATTGGGGTTGTTTTTGGCTACAGAGCATGTGGGATCTTGCTCCCCAGCAAGGGATTGAACCCACACTCCCTGCATTTGGAAGACCAAGTCCTAACCACTGGACCACCAGGGAAGTCCCACCAGCTCCCTTTTCATTAGAATGAGCTTAAGGGTGGAGCTGAAGCTCAGAGCAAAACCAGTCTATGTTTGGGCAGCAAATGATCTTAGCTTTGGTGCCAGCTGTTTGCAGCCATGCTTGGGAAAGTCGGCTGCCCCCAGCTGGATACCTTGGGGAGCTTGGCTCGGACCATCTGCTGGGGAAAGAGGCTGTTGTTGCTCTTCAGTCACTAAGTCCGACTCTGTGACCCCATGGGCTGCAGCACACCAGGCTGCCCTGTCCTTCACCATCTCCCAGAGCTTGCTCAAACTCATGTCCATTCAGTCAGTGATGCCATCCAACCATCTCATCTTCTGCTGCCCGCTTCGCCTCTTGCCTTTAATCTTTCCCAGTATCAGGGTCTTTTCCAGTGAGTTGGCTCTTTGCATCAGGTGGCCAAAGGATGGGAGCTTCAACTTCAGCATCAACCCTTTCAATGTATATTCAGGGTTGATTTCCTTTAGGATTGACTGGTTTGATCTCCTTGCTGTCCAAGGGACTCTCAAGAGTTTTCTCCGGCCCTACAGTTCAAAAGCATTAATTCTTTGCCATTCAGCCTTCTTTATGGTCCAACTCTCTCATCCATACATGACTACTAGAAAAACCATAGCTTTGACAATATGGACCTTTGTTGGCAAAGTACTGTCTCTGCTTTTTAATACGCTGTCTAGGTTTGTCATAGCTTACCTTCCAAGGGGCAAGTGTCTTAATTTTGTGGCTGCAGTCACCTCTTCAGTGATTTTGGAGCCCAAGAAAATAAAGTCTGTCACTGTTTCCATTTTCCCCCATTTATTTGCCATGAAATGATGGCATCCAACCCATGATCTTAGTTTTTTGACTGTTGAGTTTTAAGCCAGCTTTTTCACTCTCCTCTTTCACCTTCATCAAGAGGCTCTTTGGTTCCTCTTCACTTTGTGCCATAAGGGTGGTATCATCTGCATATCTGAGGTTGTTGATATTTCTCCCAGCAATCTTGATTCCGGCTTGTGCTTCATCCAGCCTGGCATTTTGCATGACGTACTCTGCATATAAGTTAAATAAGCAGGGTGGCAATATACAGCCTTGATGTACCCCTGTAGCCTCTGATAACTGCTGGCTCATCATAGGCCACCCAGAGAGAGTGCTCGGGCTCTTTCCAGGCAACCCTTCTTATTTCCACGGATGACAAGGGCAGTTGTACTGCCTGTAAGGGGACAGTGTGGAGTCCTGGCAAGACCAGGAGCCACAGAACCAGGTAAAACTGGATTCAGGGACCATTCCCACCATATAATAGACAACATTTGGCGCTACATGCAGGTCACGAAGCAACAGTTAGAACTGGACATGGAACAACAGACTGGTTCCAAATAGGAAAAGGAGTACGTCAAGGCTGTATATTGTCACCCTGCTTATTTAACTTCTATGCAGAGAACATAATGAGAAACACTGGGCTGGAAGAAGCACAAGCTGGAATCAAGATTGCCGGGAGAAATATCAATAACCTCAGATATGCAGGTGACACCACCCTTATGGCAGAGAGTGAAGAGGAACTAAAAAGCCTCTTGATGAAAGTGAAAGAGGAGAGTGAAAAAGTTGGCTCAAAGCTCAACATTCAGAAAACAAAGATCATGGCATCTGGTCCCATCACTTCATGGGAAATAGATGGGGAAACAGTGGAAACAGTGTCAGACTTTATATTTTGGGGCTCCAAAATCACTGCAGATGGTGATTGCAGTCATGAAATTAAAAGACACTTACTCCTTGGAAGAAGAGTTATGACCAACCTAGATAGCATATTGAAAAGCAGGGACATTACTTTGCCAACAAAGGTCCATCTAATCAAGGCTATGGTTTTTCCAGTAGTCATGTATGGATGTGAGAGTTGGACTGTGAAGAAAGCTCAGTGCCAAAGAATTGATGCTTTTGAACTGTGGTGTTGGAGAAGACTCTTGAGAGTCCCTTGGACTGCAAGGAGATCCAACCAGTCCATCCTAAAGGAGATCAGCCCTGGGATTTCTTTGGAGGGAATGATGCTAAAGCTGAAACTCCAGTACTTTGGCCACCTCATGCGAAGAGTTGACTCATTGGAAAAGACTCTGATGCTGGGAGGGATTGTGGGCAGGAGGAGAAGGGGACGACAGAGGATGAGATGGCTGGATGGCATCACTGACTTGGTGGACGTGAGTCTGAGTGAACTCCGGGAGTTGGTGATGGACAGGGAGGCCTGGCGTGCTGCAATTCATGGGATCACAAAGAGTCAGATACAACTGAGCGACTGAACTGAACTATAAATTATTTCTCTGAAATTCTTCATTTGTCACAGTAAAGAGTACTACTTATGGCTGTGATGATGAT
Source organism: Budorcas taxicolor (assembly GCF_023091745.1). Classification (NCBI taxonomy): domain Eukaryota; kingdom Metazoa; phylum Chordata; class Mammalia; order Artiodactyla; family Bovidae; genus Budorcas; species Budorcas taxicolor. The sequence continues at coordinate 16,221,184 of NC_068921.1, forward strand.
CATGTTAGATAATATACATACAGTATGTAGCACATAGTATCCTTCAAGAAATCTTAGTCCCTTTCTTCGTATAGATGTGTCATGAGATAACTTTCCTCCATGAAGAAGGTATGGTGATCTTGAATGCACAAGCGGAGGGTGAACAGGGAAGATGGCCCTACTCTTCCTGGCATGATGCTGTTACAATACTGAGACACCATGGTAAGCTATCCCTTTTCCCATATTGAAAATTATACAAAATTTAATGGGCTCACATTTTAGCATGAACAGTTCAAGGCTTCCTTTTAGACCTAAGAATTAATGACTTTTGGATGAAGGAAGACTTATAAAACTGAGTATCCATGAGGAGGTAGCATTTTATTACCTAGAAATTCAAGTTCTCGGATCAGGGCCAGAACCACTGTCCACAGGGTCAGTAAGTGGTATTGTCTGGGCTCCACCTTGACACTCAGAAATTGCAGACACTAGTTGTTGTTTAGTCACTAAGTTGTGTCCGACTCTTTGCTACCTCAGGAACTCTTACCATTTCTCAAAGAACTCAGTTAGGTGGGGATGAGTTTACATAAACTGTGACAGTTGGTTCTAGGTGTCAACCTGACTTGGGCTTCAGGGTGCCTGGATATTTTCCAAATGTTACTCCTAGTGTTTCTGTGAGGGCATTTTTGGATGAGGTTAATAACTTTTTAGTCAACTGATCTTTGTTATTTTTTTCTCATATAACCATTTTATTGAGGTATGTTGATATTCTAAAAGCTGCAGTTTTAATGTATACAACCTGATAAGTTCAGAGATAAGTGTACACATGAGGCCATCACACAATTGTGTAATGAGTGTGTCTATCACCCGTGAAGCTATCACAACCACACAACCTGTGCCATGAGTATGTCCATCACTCCCAAAAGTGTCCTCCCACCTCATCATTTATTGTGTGTGATTAGAACACTTAACATAAGATCTACTAAGTATGCAAACTGGTATTGTTAGCTCTAGGTGGAGGTGGAGATCTCTAAGACTTTTCTCGCATAAATGAAACTTTGTACCCCTCAACTAGTACTTCTGTTTCCCACTCCCCCACAGCCCCTGACAACCAAATTGTTCTCTGAGTTTGAGTATTTTAGATTTCTCATACAAGTGGTGTCATGTAGCATTTTTCCTTTTCATGTCTGATGGATTTCACTTGGCATATTATCCTCTAGATTCATCCACGTAGTTGCAAAAGGAGGATTTTCTTCTTTATGGCTGAAAAATATTCTATTTTAAGAATATACCACATTTTCTTGACCCATTCATCTATCAGTGGACATTTAGATTGCTTCTGAATCTTGGCTATTGTGAATAGTGCTGCAAGGAATATGGGAGTGTAGATAGAGCTTTAAGATCTTGGTTTCAATCCCAAGCAAAGCAATGAAGCAAAGCACAATATCCAGAGTATACCAATATATTCATTGGGTATATACCCAGAAATTGGGATTGCTGGGTCATATGGTAGTTCTAAAGACAGACTTCGTTTTTATTGAGCTTTGCTTTATCTCACTTTGCAGATGTTGTATTTTTTTTTTTTTTTCAACAGATTGAAGGTTTTTGGCAACCCTGCATTGAGCAAATCTATTGCTACCATTTTTTCAACAGTATTTGCTTACTTCCTCTCTTGATGTCACATTTTTGGTAATTCTTGTAATATTTCAAACTCTTCCATTATTATATTTGTTATGGTGATCTGTGATCAGTGATCTTTATTATTGTCAGAAACTCATGATTCACTGAAGGCTCAGATGATGGCTAGATGTGTGTAATATATATAATATATATAAATATTTATATAAAATATTTGTGTGTATCCGTCCTAATTTGTTGAGGTGAAATCTCATTGTGATTTATATTTCCCTAAAGATTACTAATGTTGAATATCTTTTTCATACCTGCTGGTTGTTTATATGCCATCTGGGGAGAATATCTTTTCAGTTCCCTTGCTCATTTTAGAATCAGGTCATTTGTTCTTGTTTTCTGGCCCTTGAATTGTAGGAGTTCCCTGCACGTGGGGGTGGGTGCTGACACTGGGCCAACCAGGGCCTCTGTTAGGGTCACACTCAATCTCGATGAAGAGTTTTAATAACATGTATGGAGCTCTTATTGCCAGACATGGCAGTAACTGCTTTCCAAGCAGTTAAGTCTCCCGACAAATGAGGGAAGTACTCTCTTCACTCTTTGATAGGTCAACTGCTAAGATGATCAAGATAGTGCAAGGCAAAACGGGGGCTCAGAGCCCCACCAACCTGATTGAAAAGTGCATTCATTGCTCTAGGCATTGTGGGCTCCCCATTTACCAGCATCCAAGGCCCCGGACTGTGCACCGTCAACCGTTTCTTCCCTGCTGCTGGCCCCCAGTCCCATTCACCCTCATGGATCTCTAGATCCCAACTTGTCCTCATCTTCGTTCATTGATTCACCAAGTATTGAGCGTGGACTAGCGTGCTCAGCTGTGAGCTGGGAATGGGGTGTTGACAATGGATCAAATGTGCATAACCTACTCTCTTGGAGCCCACAGTCCAGGAAGGAAGACAACTGCACAGGCAGCAATGTCCGCGTGATGAAGGACTGGGTGAGGGGAAGCAGCGTGTGGTGATATTTGGTGCTGTTTGGAGGAAAGGGCCACTTCATCTGATACCTAAAGAATGAGAAGGTGCTGAAGAGGCAAAGACTCAACTCTTCTGAGTCAAGAGAGGCATGACTAGGTTTGAGTGATAGTTTGTAATTCTTTTTTTTTTCCCTTTGCTGTGCTGGGTTTTGGTTGCTGTGCATGTGATGTCTCTAGTTGTGGTGAGCAAGGGCTGCTCTTCATTGCGGTGCCTGGTCTTCTCATTACAGTGACTTCTCCTGTTGTGGGACATGGGCTTCAGTAGTTTTGGCTCTTGAGTTTAGTTGCTCTGAGGCATGTAGGATCTTTCTGGACCAGAGATCAAACCTGTGTCCCCTGCATTGGCAGGTGGATTCTTAACTACTGTATCACCAGGGACGCCTGATGGTTGGTAATTCTATCAGATGCAATATGGCATTTTCTGTTTTATTTTAAAATTGTATGAAAGCCCTTTTCAGTTGTAATTTTTCTATATGTATAATTTTTTTTTAAAAAAAGCAATATAATGTGCTAATTGTAATATAGAAGCAAAGGGAAGATAGTTTGAGATTGTTTTGCTTGTTTTGTTTTTTGGTATTTGGTTTTTGTTTTCTTTTTTTGGCCATGCTGTGCAGCACGTGGGGGTCTTAGTTCCCCAGTCAGGGATCAGATCCATGCTTCCTGCATTGCGAACACGGAGTCTTAACCACTGGACCATCAGGAAAGCTCCAGGGGAAAGTAGTTTAAATAAAATGGACTGCATTTCCATTTACAAGTGCTCAAGCACAGCTTCACTAGAAGATCCAATGAAGCAGGCAGAATTTCACACCTCCCGGTGGAGTGATGGTGGAAGGTGATGATCATGTTATGCTGGCAACTCAGACACCATGAGCTGTGTTGCCAACACTGCTGGGAATTTCTAAAGCAATGAACGATTTTTGGTAGTGTTCCAGATGACACAAAGTGCACTGTTTCTTTGATTCACACAGGAGTTGTGTCCTTGGAAATCTTGGTGCCAAAAAAAAAAAACAAAACAAAAAAACAAACCTGTGTTTACATGTAAAATGGAGTTTGGTCTAGGCTTAGCTCATTATAACCAATTTTTCATCTGTTTCACATCTGATGGGACACTCAATGATGCACATCATGGATACCTTTTCTGTTGCATCAACTGTTCTGATAATTGTGGGACTAACCACCTTCCTCACATCCAACACGTTATATGTCAGGGGCATCTCTCCCAGGCAGTGTGACCCGAAATAACTCTCCAAAATTTCCATAAGATCTTCTAGGAGTGATAACAGCCCCCCACCACCTAAGAAACACCAAGCTACAGAAATTCTAGAGCACTCGTGTCTTACAGAAGTGTGAGTCACACAATGTAGTTTTAAATTGTTGTAATGATATTGAAAAAAAAAAGAATGAAGCAGTTAATGTTGACTTTTTCCAAATTTATTTTATTCCAGTATAGTTGATTTTCAGTGTTGTGTTAATTTTTGCTGTGCATCAAAGTAATTCAGTTTTATATTCTTTTTCATATTTCCATTTTGGTTTATACAGAGTATTGAATATTGTTCCCTGTGCTATTCAGTAGGACCTTGTTCATCCATTCTATACATAATAGTTTGCATGAAACTGACTTTAATAATATATTTTCTTTAACCCAGTTTGGCCAAAAATTACAATTTCACCAACATAATCAACATAAAAGGTTATTATTCTTCTTCATACTAAGCCTTTGAAATCCAGTGTGCATTTTATACTCACAGTGCACCTCAGTTCAGGCTGACCGCATTGTAAATACTTGACAGCCTCGTTGGATGCCGCAGCCCTAGAAAACGTTAAATCCCCTTCTTTGGCACAAGGACTTCCTTTACGAATGCTGAGTTTCCAGATCTCTGACACTTAGGGAAATCTAGCCTCGGGGCTGGGACCCTGCATCACGGTGGGCACACGGCTCCAAGCGGGCCACAGGGAAGCCTGAGTGTGGTGTCTGGGTCACACTGTCCACTCCCAGCTCCTGGACACAGCACGAGGGGGAGTCACCAGCAACTGCTGATAATCGCATGGCTCAATGCTGCCTGCAAATTGAAGGCCCCCTTGAAAATGCTGGAAACAGATGTTCGGAAATCTCTGACCTCTCATCATTAATTTCAGACTTTAAATGCCCGTTAATTTCCCCTTTTTATTGCTGAGCTCCACACCACGGCATGCTCAATGTCAATGGGAATATCCTTTGGAGATGTTCAATATATCACATCTGAAGGTTGCTGGAAATCTGAGCACTTGGAGGAGAGGACTGGGAGAGAAGGGAGGGTCCTGGGACAGAGAGTGAGGCTGAAAGGAGGCTTCTCTGGTTTGAATCAAGGCCTGAGCAGAGCACCTGAACACTCACCCGATTGCCCTTAGCCTGGGCGCACACTGCTAAGGGCTATAGGAAGGATACGTACGAGAGCGTTGGGAAAATTGAAGGCAGTGGTATGAGGGAGCCTCGCTCTCTCGCTGGGTCTGGCACCTGCCTTTCCCATCTGATGACCTGAAATGACTTCCTGAGAGCTGTGTCCAGGCAGCGGACAGCAGGCAGAACTGGAGGCAGGCTGACCTGGGTTCGAGCTGTGTTTCAGCCTTCTACCTGGAAGGCCTACCAAGCAAATCACCTCCATCTGCTTGGTAGAAAATGGGGCAAGAGCCCACATTGCAGCGGTGAAATAAAATTCATATTTTATAGCAAGGCAAGACAAGTTTAAACATACATTTTTTCTCTGCCCTTTGATGACCTCTCTCACCCCTTACCGTGCCCTGGTATCTGCCTTACGCGTTGACTAGCCCTCCCCACTGGCAGAAATACCTGCTCATCCAGAAAGAGCAACATTCCCCTAGCATCAACAAGACAACTCCTTAAAAGATAATTCTTTCTTAATCCTGTAAGAAGCCACAGTGACCCATGACCCACTACTCACTAGACTGTATAAACAGTCAATAACATCATTTAATGTACAGGCCTCTGTCTCCAAAATTTATATAAGTGTGCTTTGACCTCTAATGGGTAGAACTATTCCTGGAGCTTTCTGAGAGGCTGATTCCGGCTTATAACTCTCAGTCCGGCTCAAATAAAACTTTCCATTTCTTTCTTGGATCAACTGATTAATTTTTGTTGACACAGTTTTATGAGAACTTCTTGCTATAACATGTACTGCATCTGGCTCCATGTTTGACACACAGCAAGGTTGTAACAAATGCCTGTTCCCGCCTCTGTCTCCGTCCTCAGAGCCTAGTGGATGGCACCAATGGCATTTTCAGTGGCAGGTGATGTCTTCAGAAAGCTGACGTTTTAACCACCGAAGGCATCTCCCAGATCCGTGCTCTGGGAAATGGAAGTGTTTTGAGCCCCAAATCTCTGGGAGAAAATATCAAGGCAGATTCCTCCTTAGACCAGAAGCCCTAGAAAAGCGTCGTGGCTGACACCAGGCTGTTACCTAGTGGGTCCACATGAGGAGCCCCTGAACTCAGCTCATGTGATGCAGACCCTGCAGGTCCTTGGGGAGTGAGAGGAGGACACCCCACTGAGAACAAAGGGAGTGTCTCCTTTGTCGCCAAGGGGAGGAGACCCCACAGGGCCACTCTGGGCCACCCCCTCGCGTCTGCCTGTCCAGCCTGCTCAGGGTCAGCCACGGCCACACCTTGGGATGGGACCCGGGAGGAGCTGTGACCTTGACTGCCTGTTCCCCCGAGATCCTTGGCTAGGGGCACCCTGGCCCTACCATGAAATCACTTCTCATCTAACCTCTTGGGCTTTCTTTTCCTTAGATGTTTCTCTGCAGTGCCCTAGTTTGGCTTGGGGTTTTCAACCAATTTTTGTGAGAAAACAATTATACTTTATCAGTTCAGTTCGGTTCAGTCGCTCAGTCGTGTCCGACTCTTTGCGACCCCATGAATCGCAGCATCTGTCCATCACCAACTCCCAGAGTTCACTCAGACTCACGTCCATCGAGTCAGTGATGCCATCCAGCCATCTCATCCTCTGTCGTCCCCTTCTCCTCCTGCCCCCAATCCCTCCCAGCATCAGCGTCTTTTCCAATGAGTCAACCTTCACATGAGGTGGCCAAAGTACTGGAGTTTCAGCTTTAGCATCATTCCTTCCAAAGAAATCCCAGGGCTGATCTCCTTCAGAATGGACTGGATGTATCTCCTTGCAGTCCAGGGGACTCTCAAGAGTCTTCTCCAACACCACAGTTCAAAAGCATCAATTCTTCGGTGCTCAGCCTTCTTCACAGTCCAACTCTCACATCCATACGTGGGGCAAATACAGTTTCTTTCACAAAAGAAAGACAGCTGGGGCTTTTAACTTCCTGAGCTGGAAGCTCTCAGCAGACTACAGAGAGTCAGGCAAAGCTCCAGAACACACCCCAACATTCGCCTTCACGTGGGCACTTTGCTGTTCAGTTGCTCAGTCATGTCAGACTCTTGGCAGCCCCATGGACTTCAGCACGCCAGGCTTCCCTGCCCGTCATCGTCTCCTGGAGTTCTCTCACATTCATGTCCATTGAGTTGGTGATGCTGTCATTTTTTATGAAATGCTGTCATTTCTTATAATTTGGTCACTCCCTGGGGGGCATGATGGAGGGAAGGGACACAGGTCATCCCAAGTGTCCTGAGAGCTCCTCCCAACTCCAGACAGGGGCGGGGTAGTGGTGACCGCCAGCACCTTGGTGGCCCGTGTGCCCTCCAGCTGCAGAGCCTGCTGGTGAGATGACCTCACGGTCTGGGGTCACCATACCTGCCTTCACCTGTGGTGATGAGACATTTTCTCTACTGAACAGCAGTCACCAGACTCTCCAAATTGTGGCTTTGCTTTGGGCATTTGCACCCCTGTTTTACAGCCACCTTGACAGATGTTTCCTGGTATTTGTTGGACATAGCCCTCCCTTCTCCACCGCCAGATACTGTCTCAAGTTCCTGGCTGGCCAAGAGGGAGGCACAGCAGAGGAGGGACCCGCTCTTACTGGTTGTCAGGATCGGTTTCAGGAGTGACATTCGAGATGCTGACGTTGCAGTAGTGTCTCACCACGGTTCCACGTTGTAATGGGCCATTCAGATCTATGAACGTGCTGTCATTCTGGGGCACCACGCGCTTGTGCATATACACACACGTGTGCATATTAAAGCTGGTAAAACCAAATGAAAGTTTCTTGTTTTTAAATTATAATTGATTGATTGCTTTACAGTATTGATTTCTGCCATACATCAACATGAGTCAGCCATAGGTGTGCATACGTCCCCTCCCTCCTGAACGTCCACCCCACCTCCCACCCTATCCCACCCCTCTAGGTTGTTACGGAGCCCCGGTTTGGGTTCCCCAAGTCACACAGCGAATTTCCGTTGGCTGTCTCTTTTGCAGACGGTGGTGTAGATGCTTCCATGCTGCTCTCTCCATTCATCTCGCCCTCTCCTTCCCCTCCCCTGCCCTTGTCCGTAAATCTTGAAACAGTTTCTTCTTTTAAACAAATTGTTTTCTTGAATATAGTTGATTTCCGGTGTTGCATTCATTTCTGCTGCACAGCAACGTGATTCAGTTGTATGTATGTATACATTCTTTTTCAGTAGAATTTCCCACAGAATATTGAATAGCGTTCCCTGTGCCACACAGCAGGATCTCGTTGTTTATCCGTTCTATACATAACCGTCTGCATCTGCGGATCCCCAGCCCTTAGTCCATCCCTTCCCCACCCTCCCTCTCCCTTGGCAACCACAAGTCTGTTCTCGGTCTCTGAGTCTGTTTCGTAGATTTTATGACCTAGTTTATGTTTCCACATGTAAGTGATATCGCATGGTATTTGTCTTTCTGACTTATTTCACTTAGTACTATGGTGATCTCTAGGTCCGTCTGTGTGGTTGCAAATGGCGTTGTTTCCCTCGTCTTCTGTATGCGTTGTGCTCCACTGTATTGATACACTTACATGTATTCCTTATCCACTTATCTGTAAACGGGCCTTTAGCTTTCTGTGTCTTGGCTATTGTGAATAGTGCTGCTATAAACACAGGGGCACATGTATCTTTTTGAATGATAGTTTGTCTGGATATATCCCCAGGCGTGGGATTGCTGGATCATATGGCAACTCTATATTTAGTTTTTTGAGGACTCTCCATACTGTTTTCCACAGTGGCTGCACCAATTTACACTCCCACCAACCATGTAGGAGGGTTCCCTTTTCTCCACACCCTCCCCAGCATTTGTTTGTAGACCTTTTTAATGAGGGACATTCTGACTGGTGTGAGGTGATACCTCATTGTAGTTTTGATTTGCATTTTTCTAATAATTACTGATGTTGAGCGTCTTCTCATGTGCCTGTAGCCATCTGAGACCTACAGTTTAATTAATAGTATCGTACCAATGGCAATTTGCTAGTTGTGGAAATGGACTGTGGTTGTATAAAATGTTATCACTGGAAAGAAGCTTGGGGAAGGGGACATAGGAACTCCTGAGGCTTTTTTTTTTTGGCAACTTCTTTTGAATCTTAAATTATTTCTAAATCAAAGGTCTTCAAGTTGTGGAAATGGACTGTGGTTGTATAAAATGTTATCACTGGAAAGAAGCTTGCGGAAGGGGACATAGGAACTCCTGAGGCTTTTTTTTTTGGCAACTTCTTTTGAATCTTAAATTATTTCTAAATCAAAGGTCTTCAAGTTGTGGAAATGGACTGTGGTTGTATAAAATGTTATCACTGGAAAGAAGCTTGGGGAAGGGCACATAGGAACTCTTGATGCTTTTTTTTCTTTTGGCAACTTCTTTTGAATCTTAATTATTTCTAAACCAAAGGTCTTCCCCAGAAGGTCCCTCAGGTCCTCTGGGAAACAAAGGCCTGGAGACTGGCTCCCACCAGCCAGAGAATGTTTCCTTGTGGGAGCTGTTTATCCAGCTTCCCTTTGGGATGTTGGCTCAGGAGCACTTTCCTCATTGGGCACAAGACAGTGGCTCATACTGTGCCTTTGGTCACTGGTTCTTTGGTTCTCAGGAATCTTTCAAAGCCTGGATTATGGCATCCACTGCCTTCAAACTCCCCAGGAAAACCACTCTTATCCTCTTCATCTCTGCACTCACCCAAGGGGTGGTGAAGCAGCTGTTGTGAGCTGCTTACACGCTACCAAGACCCATCCTCTAGCTGATCACACATGTATCTTTACCCAGCTCATGGGCCCTCCATGCTTCATTGCTTATCCTCACGCATTTGAGTCAAATAATGTCCAAAATGTCACAGATGCTCCAACAGCAGAGGAAGTTGCCATCTAAAGAACTGGTCAGAGATAGCGATCCCAGGAGATTTCTTGGATGTGGTGCATTTTGAAAAATGATCATTATTTAGAGTAAAAGGGCTTCTCACATGGCACAGTGGTAAAGAATCCACCTGCCAATGCAAGAGACAGGAGTTCAATCACTGAGTCGGGAAGATCTTATGGTGGAGGAAATGGCAACCCACTCCAGTGGTTTTTGCCTCAAAAATTCCATTTGTGGAGGGCTACCGTCTATGGAGTCTCAGAGAGTCAGACATGATGGGCACACACGCAGAGTACCGGGGGAAGGAGTGATGTCAGGCAGAGGAGCAGCATGTGGGAAACCACACAGGGCTGTGAAAGGGGCCACATGCAGCATCTGAAGGCTGAGCAGAGGAAAGGCCAGAAGGAAAACCTGGTGCAAGACCCAGAAGGGGCAGAGTGTGAGGCCCTAGGACGTGATGTCAAAGAGTAAGCTTATCCTGATGGCTGCATAGAACCATGGAGAGTTTCAG